>NC_070565.1:3742767-4990356 GCF_026914185.1 Puccinia triticina | reverse complement strand
TGAAAAGGGCTTGGCTGTGGGTATTTTAATTGTATTAAAATAGACTAATTTCCCTGACTCTGTCACATGACATATTTATAACCAATTGTCATGTGAAAGAGCTTCTGTAGAAGTCTACATAATACTTTCACGGGGTATTTTTACACGAGTAATATTACTCATTATTGTACAACAGTTTATTTTTATGTACTTTAATTGTTTTACTAATTTTTTGTATGCAATACTATTTTTTGGGCGCTTCTGTGGCCAATTCTTATTTATACAATTAGTACATGAAGGAATAGGAATAAGGGGGTACTTTGAGTGGGTGACCCCCCTTAATTTATGATGAGGAATCTGATTCTGCAATAATAATTCAATAATTATTATTATTTACTGAGTTATTGCAGTCTTTTGGATACTTAATGTATCTCTAAGGCTGACACTCGCCCCCTCTAAAGAAAGGTTAAATTCTGAAATAATTTAATCTTTGTGTTTAGAGTTCTTGAATCTTCTCAGATATTTCTCCGCATCTTTAATATCCTTTTCTGGTAGCCATTCATCTTCATGAATTGGGTTCCTGTATCTTACAAGATATAATTTATCTTTCTCTCCTCTTATCTTTTTGTCTTTCAAGATCTTATGAATTTTCTTCTCCTCTGACTCTTCAAGTGGAGGTACTTCTGCTTCAGGTATTTCCTTGCGTAAAGGGAATAATTCAGCATCTGATTCATTATAGTGCTTGAGTAAGCTTACTGGAAATGTAGGGTGCTTCTTTTCTAATTCTCCATATAGTTCCACTTCTACTGCATTTGGTCCATGTAATGCTTTAACTACAAATGGTCCTACAAATGCGTTCCTGAGCTTCTTAGGTCCTTTGATATTAGTAAAGTTTGTAGTTGATATCAATACTAAATCTCCTATTTTGAAGCTGGGTACTTTGTGCTTTTTGTCCCATTTTTCCTTGCTGTATTCAAATGCATTATCCATGCTTTGTTGGGCGTGTTTTCTGGCTTTGTCCAGCATATTCTTAAAGCTTGCTGCTGTGGGGTGTACCTCTACCAAGTCCTTTTTCAGACTATCCTGTGGTAGTCTGGGGTTCCACCCTTTTTCTAGAATAGCTGGTGTTTTCCCTGTTGATGCATGGGTTGATGTCCTGTAGGCTAGTTCTAGGGCTGGTAATAGTGTGACCCAGTCATGAGTAAACCCATCAGAGTCTTTGAACTCTAATCCATAGGCACAGAATCTCCTTAGCATGTCTTCCAAATTTTGGATCATTCTTTCTGCCAGCCCATCTGTTTGTGGATGGTATGCTGTTGAGAAAGAGAGTTTAGTGCCAAATAGGCGGTACAGTCCTCTCCATAGATCTGATGTAAATTTGGGATCCCTGTCACTGATGATGTTTTTGAATAAACCTGTCCATGAAATCACTTGTTGCCAAATCATTATGGCTGTGTCCATAGCTGTATCATCTCTGTGGCATGGTAAGAATATAGGTGTTTTACTAAATCTGTCTACAATAACTAGACATGCATTATAGTTTTTCTTTCCTCCAGGTGGTAATCCTGTGACCCAGTCCATGTTAACTGTTTCCCATGGTCTAGTGGGTTCTTCTATTTTTATCATGTGCCCAAACCTTTTGCCTGTTGCTTTATTTGCTCTCTGGCATCTTTCACATGTAGTACAGTATGTTTCTACATCTTGTTGCCATGTTGGCCACCATGCTAGGTTCCTAACTCTGTCCTCTGTTCTGTCTGAAGATAGGTGGCCAGATGATGTACTGTCATGGCATTCATGTAATAGTGTATTGATCAATACTCTGTCCATTACAGTTAGTACACATGTATGTTTGGATCTGTGATAGATGATTCCGTCAAACAGGTGGAATCTTCCCTCTTGGTATGATTTTTTCCATGGTGTGTCTAGTGCTGCAATCAGGTCATCATCCTTTGAATCTGTTTTGGACAATATTTGTACTAGTAATGTACAGTTCTTGTCTTGTTTGTAACTATTTCTGATTTCTTCAAAGAATTCATCTTCTAGTTCAGTGATGCTAATTCCCATAATTGGCAGTTCATCTGGGTCTTCAGGCGCCCAGGCTGGATTGTCTGGTGTGTTTGGTAGGGACCATCTAGAAAGTCCATCTGCATTTTTATGCAATCTCCCTTCTTTATGAATTATTGTCATGTTACCTCTGTATACTTGAATGGATATCTGCCATCTAAGCATATGTCTGTTAGAGGTTTTCATATTGATGAGTGATTTTAGTGCAATACAGTCTGTAATGACATCAAACACACTTCCATCTAGATAGTAGTGGAGTTTCTCTAGTGCCCAAACTAGGCATAGGCATTCCAGTTGACTTGCTCCATAGCGTGCCCCAGTCTTCTTGAGTTGTCTGGATATAAAACAAATGGGACCCTCTACTGGTTTATCATTAATAATTTGTAGTTGGTGGAGGGCTGCTCCCAGTCCTTCCATTGAGGCATCCACATATAACACAAAAGGTTTCTTGAAATCTGGCATTAATAATAGAGGTGCTCTAGTCAGATTTTCTCTTATTTTATTAAATGCCATGTGTCTTTCTGTGGTCATTTCAAAGGCAGTATCATTAGAAGCTATCTCATACAAGCTTTTGGCCATAGCTGCGTAGCCTTCCAGGTGTTGTCTGTAGTAGCTGGCAAATCCAAGAAAGCTTTGCATTTCTTTCTTGTTTGTTGGTGCTGGTTTCTGTAACACTGCTGCTACTTTATTCTGATCTATGCATAATGCTAATCCTGAAACTACATGTCCTAGTGCTTTAATTTCTGCAAATCCAAATGCACATTTCTTTAATGAAATTTTCATGTTGACATTAATTATTTTTGTTAGAACTAGTTCTATTCTACTCATATGGTCTCCCCATGTTTCAGAGCATATAATTATGTCATCTATGTATATAATTAGCCATCCTAGTCCAAGTTCTTCACAGAAGATGATATTCATCATTCTTTGGAAATGTGATGGGGCATTTTTGATTCCAAAAGGCATTCTGAGGTATTCATAAACACCTTTGTGTGTTATAATTCTCAGATATTTTCTTGCACGTTCTGTTACTACATTCTGATGAAATCCTTTTAAAGCATCCATACTTGTAATGTATTTTGCTTTAGCTAAATTTGTCAGTGTCTCTTGTATCCTTGGTATAGGATATCTGTCTGGGACTGTGTAGGTGTTCAGTGCACGGAAATCTCCTACCATGCGTGATTTACCATTATGGTAGGTTATAATTACTGGTGTGGTTATTTCCACTTCTTCATTATGCCCTACCTTCCTGAGGACATTGAGCCTTACTAGTTCATCCAGGTGTTTGGCAAGCTCTTCTCTTGCTCTGGGACTTGCTGGATAAGCTGGTCTCCTTAGTAAAGGTGGGTAGGGGCGCTCAATGTTTAATGTTATGTCCACTTCGTGGCCTATGACTGCCCCCAGTGGTTCTTTATCTGATGCAAATGCAGTCTTGTTCCTATACAGCATGTTGCGTAACTGTAATAGTTGATCTACACTCAGCTTATCATTGAAATTAGCTTCTGCTAGTTGTTCTCTTCCAAATCTCTCCTTTTCCTCATCATGTATTTCTACTTGTTCTACGGGTAAAGGCTCTTTGGATTTAAATAGGAATTTCTTCTTTTTATTGTCATTCCCAATAGTGAAGTATCTTTCCCTGCTATTGGTTATGTCAAAGCCATATATGTTTAAGTAGTCATTTCCTAGGATGAAGTGTTTACTTACTGCATCCTCTATTACAATGAATTCCACTGTCATTCTGACTGATCCTGTTGGGTGGGGAATTATTATGGGGCATTCAAATACTCCTATTGGTTTCATGGTACTACTGGCACTGTTTATTCTTACTTTTCCTAGTGGTAGAAGAATATCTTTGTAGTCTGGGCATAATTTTCTCAAGTATGTCTCAGGTACTACTGAGCAATATGCGCCACTGTCAAGTAACATTTCAGCTTCTCTACCATTAAACAGTATATGTGTGATGTTGGTTTTTCCAGCTGTGTAGCCTTTTCCTCTTGTAGGTTTAGTTTTCATCAGTCTAGCTTCCTGTATATTTCCTATAGGTTGTCCAGGATGCCATGCTTGTGGTAAATTGTACTCTGTTTCAGCTTCAGCCATTTCTATGTCTATATTGATCATATTGCAAGACCCTGATGAGACTGATGACCCATCATCATGTGTTTCTTCTGTGTCTGATTGAGTCTTCTCTTCAGCTGCTTCTTCTGCCTCTATTTCAACATTGTTAATGTTTTTCTTTGATTGGGGGCAGTTGGGTGAGGTGTGGCCCATTTTACCACAGTTGTAGCACTTTTTATCCTTTTGATAACTCTGGTCTTTTGAAGTAGAAGGTTTCTTCTCTTCTGTTTTCTCAGTTTTATCTCCTTGATATTTAGGCTTGTACCTTCTGCCAATGCGTGTACGTGTAGTTATATCTTCTAATGTGTTAACAATATCTTCTGTACTTGCATTGTAGGGTAGTCTACTTTTAATGGCGTGCTCTAGATCTCCTCCACATTTTTTGAGGATTCTCAGGTGGACTTCATTGTCTGTTAAATTGGGCCAAATGGCTTTCAATCTGTCTTTCTGAGAGATGACCCATTTAAGTGGATTGTCCTTTTCAATATCAAAGGTGCTCTCATCAAATTTATTTTCAATTTTGAAGCGCCATGCTGGGCTTCCCCATTTGCTGTTGATTTGTTCTTTCCACCATTCCCAAGATTGTTTGCCATGGGTTGAGCGTAAGTCTGTGAACCAGCGCTTGGCGCAGCCTTTGAAGAGGCTGTTGAGTCTTCCAGTAATTGAGGAATCACTGAGCTCAAAGTCTTCTTGGTACAAATCAATTGTTTTAATGAAGTCCAAGTGATCATATTCTCCTTCACCTCTGAATGATGGCCAATCTTTAATTCTGGGTACATCTTTAGAGTTATCCCTCATAGTTTGGATACTTGGATTATATGATTGTTCTTTGAAAAATGGTGTAGGTGGTACTGTGTACTCCTTTCTCAAGGGTGTTTCCTCCTCTGCCATTCTTCTGAAAGGATTGCTGGATTGATGTGGTGGTACATCTTTTATTCCTTGTTTGTATGGTGTCTGAACTTGGGGTTGCATTTGTATATTGTTGCCAATTTTTAGTGCTATGTTATCCATGCTGGCCATAAGTTTACTCTGCATTTCATCAAACTTATTGTTAATTTTGATGATTTCATCTGCCATACTGTCACTATTGTGTATAATAAGTTGTTCTAGTTTATCAACTTTGTCCATTATCTCAATTATGTTTTCATCTTGAGTTTCACGGTTTTCTGACTCATGCTCACTATCTATTTTTAATTGGTCCAATTTACTGGTAATATCCAATCTGTTAATATCAGTATATATTGCATTTAATTTGGCAATTACTGTAGTTTCTTTAGCATTTGTCTGAATTTCTGTTGTAACTTTTTGTAGTTTATTATTATAATCTACCAGTCCCAATTTAATATTGCTAATTTGTTGTATTATTCCTGTAGTTTTCTTGACCTCAGGTACAATAATTTTTATATCCCTAGCGCTTTCTACTGCATTTTCCGCTAAGTTTTTCAGTTTAAAAGCGCTGTCATGTACGTTAAGGTGAATAGCATTGATTTTACTATCAATGTGTTCAATATTTTTAATCAAGATTTGATTAAAAAAATCCTCCACTCGTGCTAGGGGCTTGTTTGGGTCAATAAGCTCCTCGAGTTTTTGTTTGTTACTTTCTTTCATCTCTTTAGCTTGTTTCTCACTATGTTCCTGCTTGTTTAGGCGTTGAACTTCTTGTCGCACTGTTTTAGTTTTTTGTTTAGGAATAATGTTGATTTCTCGGTCTTTGACACTTGGTTGACTACTAACAATAGTATTATGATTCTCTTGTGGATAGGACTTGATAACAGGATCTTTGGTCGATGAAATAACAGGCTCTTTAGCATATGGGATGACACGTTCTTTAGCAGATGGGATAACAGGATCTTTAGCGGACGGTAATGCAGGCTTGTATGGCAGGACTTGGTCAGATAGTACGACAGGTTCAGGCAATAGGACATGGTTAGAAGATGCGACAGGCTCGGTATTATGAAGCAAGGTAGAGGACAATGCAATAGGTTTGGCGTTCCGGTCTACTCCTCGATGGCGTCTTTCACTTCCATCAGAACGCGAGCCATGCGGAACGTTTCCTTCCACTTGTTCTCGCCTTTCTTCTGCTTTCTGTTGTACGGTTTTGGTTTTGATCCCAATGCTTCCGGTTTGGATCGGTCGATCTTTGGGATCTTGTACGGCTTCTTTGGATCGCGCTTGTTGCTTTCCTTTGCCGGTTTCTTGCCGTTCTCAAGCACCTTGATGTGCTTGCGCTCCGTGTACGGGTTCCACCCGTCCGAGTGTTTCGCTAGTATCTCCTTCCACGGAAGGAACTTCTGGACGACCTTGAACGATGAGATCACCTGTTTGAGGTATGATTTGAGAATGTCCATCTCGTCGTAATTCTTCGCGTTCAGATAAGCGGCCTTTGTCGCTTTGAAGATCGCTATCGCGTCCTCCTGCGCTTTGTTCAGGACTGGGGCCGAGCGATGTTAGTATGGACTCGTCGGCTTGCGTGTATTTGGAGGGTGTATCTACTAACCTCGAGGGGGTGCCTCGGTTACTACCTCGAGTTCGTCCTCCTCGGCCTCGCCTTCCTCGGCTTCGTTTGGTGGGTGGAGGGTTTTTTGAGTGGTCTTTTCCTGATCTGGTATCAACCATTTCGGAAGAGTTAGTACTTTTGAGGTTTGTTGTTTTGTATCTCGGTTAGGTGAGTAAAAAGATTTACCTTCGAGTAGTTTGAGCGCCGCGGCTTTTGGGTCGAATTGCTTCTCGATGATTCGAGCGGGTAACGTCGCCGGGTGCGGTCTCTTCTTGTCCTGGTATGGGCTGAGGAAGAAGCCGGGCAGGAGAGACTTGGTGCGTTTAGACTGTTTCTTCTCGGCCGCGGTTTTCGGATCGGCGGATTTGTTAGTATCCGGGTAGTTATCAACGAGTTTAGCGGCTGGCACGGGAGCAGACACTAAAGTCGAAATATAGGGATAAAACGGGCAGAAATATGTTTTTGGTGGTTTAGTTTATGTACTTTTTATGTGTATTTTACTGGTTTTATCTCTAATACG
The DNA here is from genome assembly GCF_026914185.1 of Puccinia triticina. Lineage (NCBI taxonomy): Eukaryota > Fungi > Basidiomycota > Pucciniomycetes > Pucciniales > Pucciniaceae > Puccinia > Puccinia triticina. The sequence goes on along the minus strand of NC_070565.1, from coordinate 4,983,181 downwards.
CAATAAGTCAAAAACAAGGGAAAAATTCGTACTTGTTTAGTGGATTTAATTGGTTTTTATGTAATAACTGGAGTTCTGACGGCAAAATTATGGGGATAATTGCTAAAAATAAGGAAAAAACTCAGCAAAAAGTCAGTTTTATCCTTGACAGGTACTCTGGGTAAAAAAAAAAAAAAAACACGATGAGGCCCCCAAATGACAGCTCTGTTTATGAAGCTTAGGGCAAAAACCCGTCAAAATTAAGGGTTCTTAGCCCTAGCACTATAACTGTGCTGATGTAAACACTAGTAATGTGAATTACTAAGCTTGTTTTGTGGTAATTATGCCACTACAAGGGTTTAAACACTCTTTTAAAAAGAGGAAGATTTATTATGTAATTAATAATATATAATTATTAATTACAGTGAATAAATTTGGCGTAAAAAGTAGGTGGTAAGCGCTTAAGCTGATTGGCTGCTTGTCAGAGGCGGGGGTCTTACGGCAACTACTTTTAAGGATAAAGCTTGTAAATATGCTAATAAGGGAGTTTTGATATTTAAAGGTTTAATCCAGTGGATTTTACGTGCTGGGGATGGTTTAAAGGGAAAAGGGGCTACAATAGTAGCAGAGGAGAATATTCACAGTAACTTACAGTTTGTAGGCGGTGAATGGTCTGGGGGATCTTTTCCTGAGGGCCAAATAGGCCTCTATTTATAGAGGGGACTTCAGTGGGCGTAAACACTGAGTCCTTTTCTCCCTATGGGAGTATCCTGGGTTGTAGCCGTGAAAAGGGCTTGGCTGTGGGTATTTTAATTGTATTAAAATAGACTAATTTCCCTGACTCTGTCACATGACATATTTATAACCAATTGTCATGTGAAAGAGCTTCTGTAGAAGTCTACATAATACTTTCACGGGGTATTTTTACACGAGTAATATTACTCATTATTGTACAACAGTTTATTTTTATGTACTTTAATTGTTTTACTAATTTTTTGTATGTAATACTATTTTTTGGGCGCTTCTGTGGCCAATTCTTATTTATACAATTAGTACATGAAGGAATAGGAATAAGGGGGTACTTTGAGTGGGTGACCCCCCTTAATTTATGATGAGGAATCTGATTCTGCAATAATAATTCAATAATTATTATTATTTACTGAGTTATTGCAGTCTTTTGGATACTTAATGTATCTCTAAGGCTGACAGCTATCGTCGCTGGTAGATTGTTGCACTACAGGCACAGAGGCCTATGAAGCGGTCCAAGCGAATTTTCAAGGAACAGTCCGCTTTCGCCAGATGGAACTGGTCAATAAACTATTGGGACTTTGAATCTCGGGACCATCAACGGAACCATCAACGGAACCAGCTCAACTTCAGGCCCTCTTCAACAGAACGTTTGATGTATTCTCAGATCTCAAGAAAGTGGGCGCTGGCCTGCCATCTCTCGTGGAAAGTCTCATTCTGCAGGCAATCTCCCCGACTCCTCCCTCGATGTCTCGATCCCAATTGTTCCAAAACATTTCCCTCCAGCTTGGGGATAAAAAGGATGTCACGGCTGTGAGAATGCACGCCTAGGTGAATGGCATCAATCTCATAAATTGAGAGAGATGCCAGGAGCTCAATCAGCTGCGGACAAAGGTAAGCAAAAAGCAAACCTTTTCTGCAGTCCAAGACTGCGCAAGCGAAGTTGAAAAAACTGATCCACCTCTGGTGCATGCAGGTACAACATACGCAAGCCAGACGACTAGGCTCAAGGATATTCCCAGCCCCAAGACACTCGGAGAAAGAATCACAGCAAGCGCCAAAGGGTAAGCGGCTGGATTCCTAACCGAGATGTAGACAAGATGAGAGTTAACCCTCTGTCTTGATCCTTTAGGCGAAGCCAAACAGACAAAGACCAAACCGATTCCACTCGAAGAGTTGGAGAGACAATCGGTAAGACCCCTGTGTCCACTGCTAGCTAGGCACAAAGAGAAAAAAGGCTAATAAGGGCAACAACCAATGTAAACACAGAAAACATTGCTCGACTCCTCAGCCGTCTCGCCATACCGCTGTAAGCCAGATTGAAAACGGGAAACAGACAAATCATGTCAGCCTTAGAGTCAGCGCAGCTGACCTAATGTCTGCCTTTGTCATTATTTCTACCTCAACTCTCTTATATCTTTTTAAGTTTAAGGTTTAACCTTGTTTTGACTTCAGATTCTGTTTTCCCATGCAATTTCAACCCTAGTGTCCACTGGCCACTTTCCAACAGCTCAACTCCTTCATAGAGTTCCTTGTTTGTGATGAGCATGCGCAGCAGCGCCCTGTAGGCGCAACAGAGCTCTCCAACCACATGTACATATGTGATTATGTCAGCCAACCTTGAAAATTTTCGAAGTCAGGATCCCCCATGCAGCTGGAGGATACACAGACTTCAGCACACCAGAACCACCACCCAGATAACCCCAGGATCACCACCAAAGAGCCTACTCTACTCCCAGTATACCTACCGTCACAGGCGCCTAGGATATTGACAGTAAGTAACCTCTTTCACTGAACCTTGATTATCTCAGAGGTACAACTCTGTGTCTTGCTTGATCTGCCTTTTCTTCTTGCTTTGCCTCCTCCTTGATCACAGGGCTGTCCCTCCAATTCTACAGGCCTTTGCCTCTATCTTGATCACAGGGCTGTCCCTTCAATTCTACAGGCCTTTGCCTCTATCTTGATCACAGGGCTGTCCCTTATAATCACTTGGCCTTTGCCTCAAAATCTAGGTTGCAGGGCTGTCCCTCAGGTTTCCCATTAAGAACCTTGACTGTCCAGAGAGAAGTCTAAAAAACTGTGGCTGGATTAAACTTATCTAATCCAGATACCCTCCTGAGAGGAAGCTGTAGCACTTCTAGCACAGATTAGCAGCACTCTTCTGAAGAGTAGCATTGCCAGTGGACGTGCATTCCCACTAGAATAACCTAGTACTTCTCTTCTATCTTAGCCTGCTTGGTTTCTTTCTCTCTCTTTCTCTTTTTCTCTTACAGTTGTATTTTCTTTATCCCAAGAAATCAAACTGTTGTCCCCCATTTCTTGTGTCCTGCTGTCACTATAGAGACTCAGGCTCACAAATCAAAACACCACTCTTGTTTTATCTTTCATATTTTTTACTTTGTCAGAGCGGAAAATCGCCTGCTCTTAGGTAATTTTCTTTCCTAAGAGCTTAAGATCAACACTTGTATATAGTGGTGATTAAGATTCTGACTCAAGAAATATGCTCTTAGTTCTCTGAATTCTTTCAACGGCAAGGGATATCCAAACAATTATCACTTCTTCCTACGGTGAAAATTTACGATTTGCCTCTAATCAATTGACAGCCATCTCCGTTTTTCGCACTTTTCCAACTCAGCCTTCCGGGATACATCAACCTTGGGGTCCTCCAAACCATCCGGGCCAATGGACCAACAACGGCTCTAATGCACAACGTCCACAACAAAGGAATTTTCCGGGCGGTCAACCGAGACAACCACAGTCAAACAACATCAACGCCAACCAACAACCGAACGTGGGGAGACCGGGTCACCCAACTGTGGACAACATCACCGCCGCCATCAATAACTACCGTAAAGGCAACCAGGGCCCAAACGACCCCAATATCTTCAATGGCAAGCCCTGTTCTTACTGTGGGGTCACGGGTCACTGGAGATCGTTGTGTCCAACTCTCCGCAGTGATGCCAAGCTGCCACCCCCGGGAACCCCACCTACTTGTCGCCCCGCTTCCGGTTTCGCCCGTCTGGCTGCACCCCCGAACAACCCACCCACAGGCCCGAGTCAGAATGTGGCGGTTTGATTGGCTGTGGGCGCAGATGCGACGGGTGACGCCAACGCTGGCACTGTTTTGGATTCTGGGGCAACCCATCACGTGAGCGGATCTTTCTTATCGTTTTCCTCTTTATCTCCAATTAAGCCACCCATGAGGCTGAAGTTGGCTTCATCCAATGGATCCATGCTGGCAACTCACAGTGGACACCTCAAGATGGTCAATGGGGATGGTACCCTCACAATTCCAAAAGTGCTGTACAGCCCGGAAATGACCAGCACGCTCCTTAGTCTTGGCCAATTAATCGAATCCGGTTTACAGCCTTTCTTCCTTCCCAATCACGATATTCACTTAGTTTCCAATTTCGCTTCCATCACAGCTAAACTTCACAATTGCTCATGGACTATTAATCCGGACTCCTTCAAATTTTTCTTGTCTTCTGTCCGCGCTGTATCTACTCGATTGTCCAGCAAACTCATTTCTCCCGCATACGAATGGCACTGCAGACTCGGGCACATCTCTGACTTGGTGGTGAAAGACTTTCTCAGACGTTTTGTGCCGTCGTTCAATCTTAAACAATGGACTCCCTTCATTTGTGAAACGTGCAAGCAAACTAAAAGCGAGCGACATCAACATTCCTTACCCAAAATAATTCCCCGGGACAATCGACTGGACCTTCTCGTTACAGATGTTATGGGCCCATTTGATCCTGACATTTCCGGCAACCTTTTTCTCCTCACTATCCGCGACCACGCAACCACATATTCATTCGTCTATGCCATAAAATCTCGCTCCGAAGTGCCCCACATCATCATTGCACTCGTGAAAAAGCTGATCACCCACTTTAATGCGGCCCCAAAATTGATCTGTTCCAACAATGCCAAGGAGTACACCGTCAAGCCTCTCTCCGACTACCTTGACTCTGTAGGTTCCCAGATCATCTTCACCTCCCCATATACACCTGAACAGAATGGGGAGGCCAAACGGCTAAACCGAACATTAGGCGACATCGCCCGCACAACACTGGCTCACTCTGAGTTACCGTCAAAGCTTTGGTTGTATGCCTATTGGTGTGCATGCTACCTAGTCAATCAAATCCCTAATCAATGCTGTAAAACAAGTCCTCTTGAACAGTGGTCTGGCCGACAACCTTGTGCTGAGACTTTCTACCCTTTTGGATCGCGCGCCAGTGTCCACATTCCAAAAGACAGACGCAGGAAACTAGATCAACGCGGATGGACAGGATATCTTGTGGGGTACCAAGACGACGAGAGGGGCTGGTTTTTTTGGAATCCAATTACTCAGAAAGTAATCAACTCTGAGTGTGCCTCGTTCTTAGACTTCCAGGGCAGACCTTTATTCCCATCTCCCACGTCCCTAGCTAACAATCCAACTGTTTGCAGAGTTCTGACACTCGGACGAGAACGCACAAAGGAAATATGTGAGGAGCAGGACAACAACATCGACCTTCTCCAGGCTACGTCCGATGCTGACATACCAACCACTCTGAGACATGCACTACGTTCCCCAGCGGCGGAACACTGGCAAAAGGCATGCCTTTCTGAATGGGAACAACTCACTGATATCGATACATTCGACATTTTGGAGAAAGGCGACAAACACTTGATTGGAACTCAATTTGTTTTTGACATCAAACGGAACGCAGATGGCTCAATCAACAAACTGAAAGCTAGATTCGTTGTGAGGGGTTTTAAACAACGACTTGGAAAGGATTTCCGATCTACTTTTGCTCCGACAGTGTCGCTCTTGACTCTTTGGATCCTCCTCACCCTAGCAATGCGGAATAAATGGATAATAAATTCTTTTGACATCACAGGTGCTTTTGTTCATAGTCCTATTGAAGAAACCATCTATGTGGATCCTCCTGTGGAACTATTTCCTCATCTGGAGGGGAAAGTTCTCCAGCTCAAGAAGGCCCTGTATGGAACCCGGCAAGCCAGCAGATGCTGGTGGAAGCATTTCAAAGGCTTGTTACACAGCTGGGGTTTTGAGTGCGACGAGGTGGAAGAGTGCCTGTATAGGTACAAGAAGGGCGGCTCTATCATCATTGTTTGGATACACGTCAATGACGGGATCGTATTCGGCAACAACCAACAGGACATTGATCTACTCCGGCAGAACATGGACCGGAATCTCCGGCTCAAGTGGGACGCAAGACCTGACAAACTCGTCGGCATTTGGCTGGAATACGAGAACAACGCGGTTTTTCTCAGTCAACATCTGCTCATAGACCAACTAGTCGACAAATACCGAAAGGAGGTAAATAAAAATCACATGACAACACATACTCCGTTGACCGGCAATAACCTATCTACGTTGTGGGGCAAACCAGTATTGGCGACACTCTTTCAATCACTCATCAGCTCTATCAACTATTTAGCACTCGGCACTCAACCAGATATCAGCTTTGCGGTGAGCTATCTCGCTCGGTTCAGTAACAATCCAAATGACTCGCACTGGGCTGCTCTGTCGTACCTGGTCCAGTATATTCACACCACTCGATCTAAACGTTTGAAACTTTTGCCATCAGGCAAGGAAATGGCGACTTGGGTAGATGCGAACTGGGGGGGGGAATTCCAACGGTCAACATCTGGATTCATTATCACCCTTTTCGGAGCTCCAGTGGCATGGGGCTCGCGACGCCAGAAGGTAGTGGCGACTTCAAAGTGCGCGGCAGAATTCATTTCGCTGGGACAATCAGTGGACTTCCTTCTCTTTCTCCTACCAATACTTCAATCTCTCGACCTTCACCCAAAATTATCGATCAAATGCAACAACAGAGCGGCGGTTTTGATTCCGGACAACAACGCGTCAAAACGCAGAATGAAGAGTTTGGAAAGAAATTTTTTCTTTGTCAACAATGCCGTGCGTGAACATCATATCAAACTCAATTGGGTCTCTACCAACGTCAACATAGCGGAATTTCTGACAAAACCCGTCAAGGCAACCATCCACTCAAATTCAATGAAACAAATTTTTCCTTAGTGCTGCTGTTTCCTCCATTTCCTGATTCTTTGTTTTTCCTGTTTCATTTTCTTCTGAGCTCCATTTTGTTTCTCATTCTATATTAGCCTGTTTTCAAAAATCCTGTAGTTAGAGGTGTGGAGTTTGAGGGGGGGTGTTGTGAGGTGGGGTGTGCAAACTCCACATTTGGAGTGTGGAGGAGTCAAGAGGTGGGCAGGGAGGAGCAATTAAGTCTCAAGGGTTTTTCCTCTTTTCACTTCAACAGGGGGTATAGGGGGGGGGGGCCAACGGGCTTTCTGTGCTAGCCCAATATTTATCCGGTTTGGAACTACTCAAATGGGAAAATAGAGCTGGGAAGGGAAATGTATAACTGCACTAGTACTAATGTAATTTATGCCAAGGATGCTGATATAAGAGCTGCCCTCCTGACTAATACTGCTGGGGATGAGTGTAACACTAAGAAAAAAGAATAAAGGTGTGGCTTTTATAATATAATCTTATACTAACTAATACTATGATCTGACTACTTGTACCTGTAGGGTATGAGGAGGAGAGGAGTAGGGAAAAGATGAAAGTTGATGTGCAAATGTGAATGATATATGCAGGGGGATATATTTCTGGTATGTATGAAAGTGCATAATATGGGTGAATGACAATTTTATCTAATGGCGTGGTGAAATATGTACTGATGAAGACAAATCTAATGGTGTGATGAAAAGGTCCTACAGGGTGTATGGGATAGAAAAAATGCCTGTGGGGATACAACATCTAGAGAGGTGTATATATGTGAGGAAATACAAACAGAAGGGAACACATGATGAGAAAAATGTAACAAAGTCTGAAGATGAGCAATGATGAAATGTAGTAATGAAGTGAAGTAGTGAAGTAATGATGAGCACTAGTAATTTCTATGTATGATGGATGAGATATGTAATGATTGTTTGTGTGTGCTATGATGACTACAGATGATGAAATCTATGTTATGTATGTAATATATGAAGCTATGGTGATGATGACTGAAATATGTAATGTAGATGAGGTGTAAGAAGAAAGAAAATAACAATGAAACTATGAATGCTAATAACTTCTGATCCAATGGAAATTCAGTGTGGTATGAGTGAGTGGCTAGGGATGAAATATGGTGTAGAATCTGAATCTGGAATAATAATGATGGATATGTGAAGGATATTTATGATATGAGTGGGAACAGGGTTGCCGCACCAGGTCTCTTGGGCCAGGCCACCTTTGGGAATTTCCCTAAGAAGTTGGCCCATGACCAGCCCAAATCAGGCTGGGTTTGGGTGGCCCGTTGGCAAGCCCACCCAATTGGCATCCCTAATCACACCAGCAGCAGCTTTGTTGGTTTGTAGAGGTCTGGAAACAAAGAAACAACAGTGGTGCAATACTCAAAACTGTGAAAACCAATCAAAATCTTGATGGTTCTTCTGTGGATCAGAAATTCCCATGTCAACCCATCCTCCAAATTTGGAATCACACTTGGACTCTGGGTGGAGCATTTCACAGGAGGTTTCACCCTCTCCTCACGCGTGAAAAGTGCACAGACCTCACAACAACACAAAAGATATAAAACAACTGTGAGAGATGAAAGAAAAAATTGGAGCTGGAAACCTTGCTGATTGATTGGACAAAGCCTTGAACATTGAAGTCTGCCTGTGGCAGACCTTGCAAACTAACCCACCACTGGAACTTGAGGGTCAAAACCTTGAATATCTGGCTCCACCTTATGCATCTTGAATTCCACCTCTTGATCCATTTACCATCCTGAGACTTTGTACGGGCTCACACTGCCCAAGGGCAGGCCCAATTTGGGCCAAAATACCACTGGGTGGGTTGGGCTGGGTCAGTTTTGATGAATTTTTTTTCCAGCCCATACCTATTTTGGGTTTCCCACGGGCCCCCAAGATGCCACAGCCAAGAATGTATAATAGAAAAGAAATTAAATTAACAAGGGGGAAGTGTGAAGCCCCTGCCTTCAGCAGGGTTTCACATGAAGGTTCACGGGATTGTGAACCCCGCGCCACCGAATACATATACTTGACCCTCTCCTTTCCTAGTCCGGCAGAGAGTTTCCTCTCTCCCGGCTAGGTGAGCGCTTTTCCTTTCATTCTCCTATTTCTCCCCTTCATGACTAGTTGTACTTACTGGAGAGAGTTTCCTCTCTCCCGGCTAGCCCTTTGCAATCGAGTCCCCCACCGTTTGGAACTAGAAAGTTCCCAAAGGCTCCGGCCTCGTCCCCTTTCGCCCACTTTCCTCCTTGTCGCCAGTGAGGGTTCACAGAACCCTTACAGGAAGGGTTTTTGTTATGGCCAGGTCTGGAGAGGAAGATGAGATCTAAGGATTGGGGTTCTGGATGTTATTTGGTAGATTGCAGGATGAGAAAGCAGTCTGGATCTTCAGACTCTTGAACTTTGAGATTGTGGTCCATGACATGTGCGTGTAAGCTATGCACACATGAGAGTCTGTGCTGCAGAGCCCGTGCTACAGCTCATAACAGTTGTTTATGAGTCTGGAGTAGTGTCTACACTAAGGATGCATAGGGTTGACAATTGGGCGGGTTCGGGCCGCCCACGGGCTAGCCCGCCTCAGCCCGCGACTTAATTGGACAGGCTGGGCCGGGCCAAAACCTCAGATTTTGCTGTCCAGTCCAAGCCCGTGTCCGCAATGAGACGGACACGGGCTGTCCAGCGGCGCCCTGTTGGGCCATGGCAGGCTGCCCGCGGGCAGCCCCCTGGGGGCCCACGGGCCAGGTAGAAGGACCCTCAAAAAATGTAGTTTTGGAGGAGACATGTATTTTTACAATTCGAAGACATGTACTATGCAACTAGGGCAGCTACAAGCAAAAAGTTATAGAAAAGAATGTAAAATAAATTAGTCAAGAAAGAAGAAAAGAGGCTACTTCTTAATCCAGTCTTGAGTGCATAAGAGTGCTTTGGTGGTTTTGTTGCTCAGGCGGCTTCGGTAGTTGTCCAAGACACGCCCCCCAGTGGAAAAGGCCGATTCTGATGCCACAGAGGTCGCCGGGGCCATCAAGATTACCTTGGTGAGCTTTGAAAGGGCCGGAAAGCGGGAGGCATTGATCTTCCACCAGCTGGGGAGATCAAACTGTTCATCACTGGTTATGCCGACATTCCTCTCCTCAAGGTAGAGGTCTAATTTGGCACCCAGTGTGTTGGATTGGCTGCTGTCTGTACACCAAGTTGCCAACTAGGTGAAGGGCACATAGTTCATGAAGATTAGATTTTCACAGGGCTTCCTGTGGATTTTTTTAACCTTGTTCAACTCAGTAAATGCAGAAAAGAGAGATTTTCTCACAGGTCCTGTGGCAGGGTCTTGGATTCCGGGATGGCACACTTATCATCTGAGCTTCTGGCCGCACCAGATGAGCAAGGCAAAGCCCACGGGCAGCCCGCGCCGAGCCGCGCCGTTTAGCAACTTTAACAGGCCGGGCCAAAGCTCAATATTTCCACAAAAGCACTGTCCGCGCCTGGCCCAAACCCGGCCGGGTTCGGGCGGCCTGTTGGACACCCGGCCCAATTGTCAACCCTAATTAGGATGCCACCCAGAACATTGGGCTTGGGTAGACCTTTTCCAATATCCAAACCCGGCAAATCTGGTCCCAGCGCCTGGTACCTGCCGGATCTTAGCTTTTCAGCTTGCGCTGGGTCCATTGTGTGCACGCAAAATTGAACCTTGGACCTTTGGAATTTTGGAGTACCAACTTGGAAACTTTCCAACTGTCTCAAATTGTGTTAGAATTAGCATTATACAGTGCCTATAGGGCTTGGGTAGAGATGTTCCAACATCAGGACCCAGCAAATACGGTCAAGACACCAGGTTGCAGTTACATAATTGTAGTTCAAAACAAAGAATCCAAGTTTATTAAAGACAGCCAATCATAAAAATCAAGATCAAGGGTTTCCCCCTCACTACAGTTTGACACCAAAAATCCACACACAAGCAAATTTCTTGGAAGTTTTGCCCATTATCCTTTCTTGTCTAGCAAGATCAAAAATAATAGGCGGATGACCCCCAGCGCGCCGCATTTAAGGCATTATGCAAAGGGGGGCCAACGAGTTTAACCCCTCAAACTGTGCAAGTGCGACAGCGGAGGGGTGTGAGCCAAACCCCTAGCTGGAAGTGCAGCAAAGAGGTTTGTCTGGGGAACAAAGTGTCCGGCTACAAGTCAGAATTTATACTCAAATCATCCAACTCTGGATCCACTCCGCACCTACGCCGTCACTCGGATCCCCACCGCAACCAGCCATTCCAAGTGGTAGTCAAGCCGTCAGTCACCAGGCAGCCACCTGGTCAGCCGTAAACTGTACGCCCGTCGTCCGTACCTTGCCCAAATAACCTAACAGAATGGGTATGTAAACCCACAACTGGCCTAATTGTTGCTTGTGCCAAGCCCAATGCTGACCCTGCCTTGTTGCCCTTTCCCATGTCAACCTGTGGGCGCGCAGTGCACATTTTCCATCAATTTCCCTCGCTTGGCTGACCCACCTCTGAGTCCAACCACTACCTCCAGAAGCAAAATAATGAGTGTCACCTTGCAAGCCACTGGCTCCCAAAACTATCATGATTCCCATAACACTAGATTTCCAAATCACCGGGGGTTACAGCAAACCCTTGATCGGTAAATTAGCTGGTAAGTTTGTATTTTGGGAGCCGGCATTTATTGGCGGATGAGCTTATCCTTGTTACATTTGCAACATCAAAATAACAGCGCCTGAGCCGCGCAGAACACTACCCGTTGGCCGCACATTTCAATCCCATGCCGCTTGGGTCCTGAGCAAATGGACTCTAGCCGAACATAAAGCTGTCCGGCGGCGCATCCGATCGACCTGAGCAGGCGGACGGGGTGGGTCTCAAGGAAGCCGGGGCGGACCTCGCATCATCCAGTGGGCTCCCTCAACTGACTGTGAAACTCCATAAAATATTATGTGTCCTATGGGAGTTGAACCCATGTCTCTTATATCCATGTCAAGTGTACTAACCACTGTACTAAGGACGCTTGGATATGAATGGCTGCAGGTGGGTTAAGGAACATCCACTGGTGTCACATGAAGATCCCTAATTGAGGGTAAGACCTGTAAATGACAGGTCATGAATGAGTGACACCAGCAGGTATGATAAAGCTAAGAGTAGCAGGACCACAACCTGACAGCCCCCCGTTCTATGAAAGGGGTTTATCATACCAAGACTCCATAATATCCTAGGTATCACGCAGTAGCGCTGGGCTCATAACCTGTAAAACTCCATAAAATATTATGTGTCCTATGGGAGTTGAAACCATGTCTCTTATATCCATGTCAAGTGTACTAACCACTGTACTAACACTGCGGGCATCTCGCTTTCGCTGCGGGCCACAGCGACATCATGACGCTGCATATCAGAATGCAGCGTCAGCTGCAGCGACATCTGGCCGGCTGATTTGCCTTTGGACAGCCGGCCACCAATACATACATAACAACCTCTTGATGACCGGTCCTTGTGCCGGCCATCAAGAGGATTACACACTCCTCTCACTCCTCTTGGTGACCAGCTCATGGACCGGTAATTGGGAGGAGTCCACACTCCTCTTGATGCCAGCACACACCGGCGTCAAGAGGAGTACAGACACCTCTTGATGGCCGGCACAACGACCGGTCACCGAGAGGAGTACGCACTCCTCTCAATGGCTGGCCCAAGGCCCGGTCATTGGGAGGAGTACATACACACTTCCCTTGATGGACGGCACAGACCGGGCATCGAGGTGCATGTACTCCTCTCGACGCCGGCCTGTCTTGGCATTGAGAGGAGTATGTATTCCTCCTCCCGATGACCGGTCCTTGTGCTGATCATTGAGAGGAGTGTGGACTCCTCCTCCCAATGACCAGTTGTTATGCTGGTCATCGAGAGGAGTGTGGACAACTCTCAACGGCTGGCACAAGGACTCCTCCTGATGGCCGGTCCTTGGGCCAGCCATCGAGAGGAGTGCGTACTCCTCTTGGTGACCGGTTGTTGTGCTGGCCATCGAGAGGTGCGTTGTGTGTACATACCCCGGTGGCCGGCTGATGGACAGCCGGCCAAGTGTTGCTGCAATACTTGCCGCGCGGGGGTCAAATCCCCACTGAATCGTCAGATGTTGCTGCGGTCCGCAGCGACATCGAGATGCCTGCAGTGTAAGGACGCTTGGATATGAATGGCTGCAGGTGGGTTAAGGAACATCCACTGGTGTCACATGAAGATCCCTAATTGAGGGTAAGACCTGTAAATGACAGGTCATGAATGAGTGACACCAGCAGGTATGATAAAGCTAAGAGTAGCAGGACCACAACCTGACACTGACGGCCGAGAACAGCGGGCTGGTAGACCAGAGTCTGGGCCATCTGAGCTCAGCCCAGCCAATTGGGGGACGGTGGACGAGGCCGAGGACGACCCGTTCTCGGCGGCCAACTCGACGATGTCCAACACCTTGCCGCTGGCCGACCGGCCCAGCTTCAGCCGCTCTAATTCGCGCTCCCACACGCCTTTCGTCGGCCTGCTTTCGCCCGCTACCAGGTCGCCTGTCATCGGCCCCAGCTCTGTTGGTCCCCCCCCCCCCCCCCCCCCCCCCCCGACGAGGCTCCGGTCCAGCCTCTGGAGTCCGTTCTTGCGCCCCACCCGCCTTCGCTCCCGGACCAGCCCTTGCCTCCAGCAGCCCTCTTTGAAGGCTATCAGACCCAAACGGATAGCCGTCTGAGCCGCGCCAAAGGCTCCGACGAGATCGCCATCGGCGCCAACACCCTCCCCGAGGTGTCCAACTCCAAGGGCTTGGGATCTGGCGACACCTTCTCTTCCACCTCCGACGCAATTCTCCCCCGCCCTCGACCTCCCTGACCTGCTCGTCCCTGAGCCTGAAGGAACTAGAAGCTGCCAAGAACGGCTCAACTGATTATCTTGGTGATGAAGTGGATGATTGAGTCCGAAAGGAGCCTGAAAGAAGATACCTGCTTGAGCTCCATCCACGTGATTGGAAGGTAAGACCAAGTCTGGCTGATCTTGAACTTACTTTATCAAGGCTTATGTCTGATTTTTCCAACTTCCTCCGCTGTAGAACCAAGACCAATATGCTGTTTTAGGATTATCTTTGTTGCGTTGGAAAGCTACCCCTGATCAAATCAAGTGTGCTTACCGAAAGAAAGTCTCGCGCCATCATCCCAACAAGAAACCTGGACGAGCAGGCAACACAAACGATGACAGCTTTTGAAGTGCATTTCTAAAGGTGCCGTACAAATTTTCTTTTTTCTGTTATTTTTGAACCAACACCTACTCAAATCAGACCACTATACCAGCCTACGAGACATCATCAGACCCGGTGAAGTGCTGACAATTTGACTCAATCAATTTATAAGAAATTGATGATGGAGATTGAGGAGGTGAACGCAAGCCCTGGACCCTTTTTTCAGCTCTATTGCCTTGCGTTTGAACGAGAGGCTTGATTCAATATCAATCAACCTGTTCCTTTCATCGGCAAAATTAACAGCACTCGAGAGGAGTTCAAAAACTTGTATGACTTTTGGCTTAAGTTCGATAGCTGAAGCAGCTTTGAATGGAAGGATACAAACGCTAATGAAGGCTCTGACTTGTCAGTTGATCCTTTCATTAAACCGAATAACCAGGCCGGGTATTTGTGACTGAGTCCACCTCTGATCACTTCATTCCAATTCAGACAAGCTGAAAAGCAACAAATTGAAAACAAGAACCGGTCTGAGCGCGAACACCATAGGAAAGAAGACAACACAAGACAACGGAATCCTGTCAAGACGGCCTTGTCCCTCAATCTACGGATGAAACGATTCAAGATGGAGGAATGTTTGGCAAGAGAGGCAAAACGCAAGGGTCTCAATGCCTCGGCCACCACACCTCCAACCCTCTCTGCCAAACAGATCAAAGAAAAGGAGGAGGCCAAATTGAAAGCCAAACAAGAGGTGGAGAAAAAGAACAAGGCCGAAACTAGTGAAGTTGACACACACAATCTATGTTGCCTCGGGCCTCCATTACTGGACATTTGGCCAACCTCCCAATTGCACAGTTCCCGCTCCTGATCCAATGTAGAGTTTTTGTCTGACAGAAATAATGATAAAATCTTTGAAAGATATCAGATTTCAAGTAAACATTATGCAGCTAACAATTTGATCATAATGGTGCCTTTCATAACACATTAGTAATGATAAGTGTTAATCAAAATTTCCATGTATACTCTGATGAGCCTTTAATTGATGTATATTTGCTGGTTCTGTATTTCTTTCTCCTTCCACAAGATCCACTCAATCAACATTGACAAAAATCAGGAAAAACAAATTAAATTAAAGACAGTACCCTTCTAGCAGAATCTGAAAAATGGCTCAAGGTCTGCTGGAGTTGAAGTGAGATTCTCCTAAGGAATTGTCAAGTCATCTGTGACTTTGTTCTATGGGATGGTTAACACAGCAACACAGCAACAAAGAATTTTGAGTAGCTATATTAAATCCATAAAATCATGGGAGTGAATTAGATGATTATTGGAAGGAAAGTATACAATCAACAGTGGAGAAACAGGCTACTGTGATTCTGATGGAGTACAAAGATACTTAACCTCTCCTTTGAGTTTGATCAAGTATAACAGACACTCCAATATTCATTATTGATGTAACAAGTTTGCTACCATCATTTATAGGATCACACATGTTACAATTTCTATATGAAGATACAATTCAAATGATGGTTGGCTGTATTTCCAGTAGTCATGGGTAGGGTGTGCCAGCACAGATTAAGTAAGTGGAATTCTGAAGCAGGGATAAGGAGCATTGACATCAATTTACAAATTCTCTAGGAGGCAAAAACAAGGGAGTTGGCCATTGGATGTACCACACACCTGCAGCGGCAAAGCCGCCTTGGCCTCTAGTTGGATCCTTAAAGGGTCCAGTTGCTCACTTTGAGGCCAATTAGGCCTACTTTCCACCGGGCCAGATGCCGTATGTATACAGAAATCTGCCAACATCCAATTGGGTAGTGCCGGATTCCCCAGGTCTGGGTGGCATCCTTATTCTACATATATACTTCAAAAATCATTATAAAAATAATGAGCAGTGATGAAAAAAATACTACATAACACCAAAAAAATGACAAGAAGCAGGCCTTCATTTTCTGTGAAAAGTGGTTGGATGTGAACCACAAAGTGGCTACAGTGTGTGAGAATGGCAAAATAGAGGGTTTTTAGCCCAAATCAAAAAACTCATCATGCAGGAATTTTGACAGAAGGCATATGCCTCCACTGGTGTGGACAGCTCTGCTGCTTGCTCCTGCTCACTGGTGTGGAAAGCTCTGCTGCTTTCTCCTGTTTCCCGCCTGTGCAGACCGAGTTAGGTTGGGCTGACTCATGGTGAAACCAATGTGCTGCACAAAGCACAGCAAAGCGGTAAGCTAAGTGGTTTTTGGGAGCGCTGCGCTATGCTAACCGCTGATTAAAATCACTGTAAAAAACATTCAAGTTTCAGCGCGCTTAAACCAGCGGCCAATCAGTGGTAAACCAATGTGCTAATGCCCTTTTCAGCAGAAAATCTGCTGAAAACAGCGGCAGCGCAGCGGAAACCCCGCTGAATGATTGCCGGCCGCTTTTTCAGCGTCAGTGCGCTGATTTTTCTGCGCCCCAACATGGTTATAAGGAACGGGTGAGGTCTAATGGGGGGCGGAGGGGTGGTAGGGAGGTTGATTGGGTGAATGGTGATATAAATAGGGGGGTTCATGTAAGACTGATTTCGAAAATCAGCAACCAAAACCAGCAGATGCAGCTTTTGAAAATCATGAGAAAGCAAAAAGGTTTGGCTGGGCAGCTCCCCTTTGGAAGCAATCTGCAAGGCATAAACCTTACTCACAGGTGCATGAGCAGACAAAATCAGCATTGCTTTTTTTAAAACGTGAACCCTCATCCAATCAAAAAACTGGGTGTCAATGCGCTGCACCCCGCTGCTGCGGCGGCAGTAGTACTAGTCATTGCCTAGTGGGGTGGAGAAAAATGAGCGGTCAGCTGCAGCCAGCCATCCATCCTAACTTAACACAAGTCCCCCACTTCAGAGGGCCCTGGTACAGCCTGGGATGGCGCGAAGCGCCCTTGCGCAAAGCGTGACCTCCGAAGGAGGGACTTGGGACTAATGTCCACTTTTTGGCCTGAGGGTTTGAGGCCTTTTGGTGGGTGTTTTGTGCCATTCAAATTTTGACCCTGTTCCCAAAGGGCCCCAGGCATGCCCTTTGGATCATGAAACTCATCTCACTCTTCCCTATCTTTTGCCGCTACACAAGTCTCTGGGAGTCTAAGCGTTCTCCTCCCATGACCCTCCAAACTTATGGTCTTTGGGGTATTCTGGGCTGTATGACATATGTGGATTGAACTGACCTCGGAAAACAGTATGCTCATTCAATTCAATTCCACAGGATCCAAGCTCTCCGAGCTCTGGTCAATATGCCTCGGCCAATCCAGCTCATGCATCCAATCCTCATTATGAGGACATGGATATGAAGCCAAGATGGTGAGCTATCTTGACCCTTCAGGGCTTCATCAGAGGCTTGTCAGTTTTTGCTGTGTGGAGGACAAAAGGAAAAAAGGGCATAAAAAGCCACAAAAGCCCCAAACTCTCAGGCAAAAAGTATGACATAAGTCATAAGCCTCTCCTACAGAGAGTCTCTTTGGGACGTGCCCCCCCCCCCCCCCCCCCTCTGTTTGAGAGGCTTAGTTAGGTTAGCCATCCAGCGGTCTTTCCGCTGCGCTACATGCGCTTATTGCCAGCGCGCTTCTTTTGGCGCTGCTGTTGCTGATCAGCGGCAAGAATCAGCGGTAGATTGCTGAATTCAGCCTTAGAGCAGCAGTAGGAGCGGTGCACTTTACCCTGGGGCTAACATTGCAGATTTCCCCTGATATCCAACCCAAACCTGGCCTGAACCCGGCTGGGTTTGGCGGCCCATTGGCGGGCCCGCCCAATTGCCATCCCCTAAGGAGTCTGCCATTAAGAATGCAGGAACCAGACATACCCGCGGATATTGCACTATCCGACAATACTCGGAGGCTTGGGAACCTCGCATCTCAAATATCTGGTGCGATCCAAATTCCCTCACCAGATATCCCGGATTGTGTACCGGATATCCCTCGCGGGAAAGCGTTGAAGTGTATGCATACTGTCAAACTCAAGTCAGAAACAAACAAAAAAAGTACAAAAATAAAAATAAAAACATATTAAAACAATTGTAAATTCTATGTAAATTCTCTGGTTACGGGTTGGGATTTCATACGGATCCTTTTCTATCATTACGGATCATTGATAAGTTATTGTATGGTTGTTATAAAAACATGAAAAATGATGTCTAGAAATTCTCTCATTAAAATTTATTTTCATTCTTTATAAATACTATGAAGTGTTACGGCTTTGTTTGGAGCCAATATAAATGTAGGTGATATAATCATTGGTTAATTCAATGAAAACTACAAAATTCAACATAAAGCCTCCAAATATTTTTTCTAGGCAACCTACAATACTGGTCTCTTCAATTGTGAAGTCAGATTCAACTGATTCAGCCATATTCAGTACTGTAGTACCATTATATTGCTTTTGACCAAAACAAAGCAATATAATGGTATTATGGTGCTGAAGATGGCTGAATCAGTTAAATCTGACTTCATAGTTGATGAGACCAGTACTGTAGGTTTCCTACAAAAAAAAATTGGATTCTTTATGTTGAGTTTTGTATTTTTTATTGAATTTACAAATGATTATATCACCTATATTTATATTGGCTCCAAACGGGGCCTACGTTGTTTTCCTTTCCCTCAAGAGACTTATTTTGTTATCTTTGTTTATCCACATAGTAAAATAAAAGTAAAGTTTTAGTTTCGTCCAAAGGAAAAGGCCATAAAGTTTGGCGCGTTCTTTACACATACCGGTACGCGTAGGCCGAGCACTCCGGAATGAGTGACTTGCGACAAGTTCGAGCCTGGATTCTTTGTTGGGAAAGTTTCACCTCCAGTATTTCCACACTGCTCATGGGCTCAGTATGTGCATGTGCGACGTCGAACGAAGCCTCAGCTTTCGACAGTGAGCCTATTAAACCGGGACTGGGCGGCATCACATCTTGACTAGCAGCCCCCACTTTTTCTCGGACTGAAGATCAAAATGCGATTGCTCGATATATTTGCCGCTGGTATGGCCAGCCTATTAGTGGTCTCTGCTTTTACGACGCAAACCTCCTCGCCCTCGCCCTCCGAGCTTGTACGCAGACACCACGAGCATGGTACCTTTACGAATATTTACATAATGAGGCAAGGGCTGGATTACTCGAATGGCTCCCTTCCAGTTCACAACCCAGACGGTTCTGTCGCTTTCCTCTTTGATAAGGTCATGCGAGATTACAAAAACGGCATCTCCTCAACTGTGGTCATGAATCGAAATTCTAACCCTCTACTGCAGCTGAAGTCGGTAAGTTCGACTTCAGATCGCTTCCTGAAAACTGGCCTTGTTATCCAAACTCATTGTTTTATGCATACCACAGCAAGGCGATATTTGCAAGCGCAAATCTTACTATATCGAGCCTGACGTCGCCGGAGCAACCCATACTAGGGTGGAAATTGACCCAAGATTTTGGAAGGCTGACAGATGGTATTTCAGTTTTGTGGCGCCGAGCGGTGAACAATTTAGTTATGTGTTCAAGAGACACTATTGGGACAAGGGTGGTAGGTACCGCGCAGAACTTTCATAATTTTCTTTAACCAAACCGGCTGAATGATATTCCCTACTAGGTGAAATTTTCAGAGAGAGGAAAGGCGAAAATGACCAAGAAGTGGCTAAGCTCGAAAGTTAGTCTCATGTATCCTGATTATGCGAAGCCCAAAGCGATGATGAACTGATGATTCATCGAGTTAGATCAAGTTCGCTGGGAGCCGTGGCTGACCCCTAGATCGACAGGCACACATACTTATACTCTTTCTTGCACTGCTGATTCTCCCGTGGTACGTACGCTCAATCAAAATACCATTAAAGCAAAAATCACCTCTGAAACCCTTATTTTTTTAACAGGTAGGATTAGTTGCGCTGATGGGATTGATTATGACCCGAGTCCATGATTGCGGGCTTTAATGGCAACATGAATGTTTGCTTGATCCATTACAATTAATTTGTCACCATTTCCTCTTATTAGAGTTTTTTGGATACCTTGCTCAATGTACACATTTTTCAAATCTTATCTCAAGTTTCAAAGTGAATGGTTGATAAAAGTGTTAGGCTGATGCTTACTTAGCTATATACAAATCTACAAACCTATTTGACTGTTCTAATCGGGTTTTTCAAGTACATTTCCTCTACCCTGGTAGATGTGAAAGTTTGAACCTCAAGTCACCAGAGTTTTGGATGAATCTTGAGTGGTATCATTTCTCAGATCCACCTACACCTATTTATTGGGTGCTGAAAAATCTCAGTGCCTTTTATTCAAAAGTGCATGCAAGCCACATCATACTTTTCTCCTCAAACCTTCTTGATTCTTGGATGTCTTTGTGCAATTTGGTATTCAACTAGAGCACAAGGCAGCTTTGCCACTGCAAGGGCATCAGGCCCCTGTCAAATCTTGTTTCCTCCATAGAAACAGGTGCTCATTTTCAACTCTTCTAATCACCTTTTCCCTTGACAGGCTAGCCAGCATTTACAGCTGAAAATCCTATCAGGTCTGGCTAAGGCACTGCAGATCATCTTCCCCACCCTTTCTAGAGATCTGATTTTTTTACCCTGTACAGTGGGTAGACAATTGTATCCACCACACGTTTTTGGACTCTAGAACTATTCCAATTGGCCATCCGCATGGGTGGGGATTAGCGGGTCCGAGCTGTCAGAGGTTATGTGTTTAGGTGCCTATATGTTATGTGTTTGGCACCTAAACACATGAAGTTCATGCTTACAAGCATGATGAATGTGCAATTTGAGATTAGTCCCCGGATGCTCCAACAGCATAGTCTCACTAGCCATAAAGATGCGTTTCTGACTTGAGCTGATTTGCAGGATGAGAAAGAATATAACTAGAAATAAGGGAAACAAAAAGACATCATTCAAAAACTGAACCAATATTGAATTACATATGCACATGAGATGATACTTTAGGAACATATACTCATTAAAATTTAAATACTTCTTGAAAGCACAAGAGTAACTTGATCCACATACTCTTCTTCATTTGTATTATATTTTTCTGTTTGTGTCATACATAAACAATAGCTAAAAAGAACGTTATAAAGAGGCTTTCTCTCCCTTTCTAAGATCAATGTAATACACACGCACAAACTAACACGTTCTATAAGTAAAAGAGAAAGGAAGAAAAGAATATTGTCTGTACATGTGTGTGGATGATGGCTGAACTAAAGAGAAAGAGAGAGCACAAAGGAGGATGAGAGAGAAAGAGACGATCAACCAGAAGACGAAGAAACGACGACGCGACGAGAACAAAGCAGCTTGGAAAGAAGAAAGAGCTGAAAAGAGGTTAGAAGGTGGGGAAAGGGAGGGGAAATGAAAAGAATCAACCCAATTGGTCTTCGATGGCCTGGTTAACAAAGGCCTTCTTATCGCCCAATTCGGTCCTATACATAGCCTCCAACTCCTGACGGACTCCTTTTTTAGTGATCGTATTGAGGTCGGCTCGCGCCAAGACTAAAACGAGGAATGATACAAGCCAGCAGAATTGTCAATTTTTTCTCTGAAAGCATGGGTTTGAAGAAAAAAAAGGCGGGATGGTTGGGAGGGGGGAACTGACCTGCTTGGATGTCCGCAATGATCTGTTCATCCGAAGGTAATCCGCCTCGGCTGGGGATCGGAAAGCCGGCGGCACTACCTCTACGACTATCGCTCGCCTGACCCTGCATGAAACCGGGTACGGGTCCATACATGCTACCCATGCCCATGGGCATCATGCCGTTATTTGGGGGCATGAAGCCCATCAGACTAGGCGAGTCGTTCATGCCTCTGTTGGGCACCATCATCGCTTGGGGCCCTCCGAAGGAATGCACCGACATCGCCCGCCCAGCCATCGGATCCATATAGCCCACATTCCCTTGCGGCATCAACATGATACTGCCCCCTCCCCCTTGGTAGCCTGATAAGAGCGATCGGGCGTCGTGGTTGTGTTCGTTTAATCCCGGCGAGTGGGTTCGACTATATGGCATCATCACTGGCGGATCGTAGCTCGTCTCTTGACCGTACAAGGAGGCCTCCTTGGCCGAAGCATTGCGCTTATCAGCAATAATTGAGCCTATGGACTGATTAGATCCCTAAGAATTTAACCAAGCGTGAGTTTTTGTGAATCATACATCAAGAGAAGATGAAAGGTAAAAAAACTGACCCTCTCCCATAACTCGTTCTCGTACTCTTGCCAAGTTTTCAGAGGGATCGAACTAGGATCGAACTTGCCTTCGTCATGAATAACTAACTTCTTCCCAGCCTCACCAAGGACGACACGAGTATTACCCCAACTGAAGTCGTCCATCTTCCAGAAAGAGTAGATCGGGATCAAGAACGAAAAGATCGGGATTGCTAAGATATAGAAGAACATCCATCCAATGTGTTCAAACTTTCGGTGGAAGACAAAGATCAAGGCTTGTAAGCCGTATATCGCGGCGATCATGATGAGCGACGTTGTCGGTACCACTCCAGATTTCGAGCCAACTAAGTACAAGAGCTACACACAAAGTTGACAGGGGCAAAGAAAAACTATCAAATCAAAACCTAATCTCTCTGTTTTGAAATCGTAGATTGACTTACATAAGCCAAATAAGCGACGGTGACGGGCTGGATGAGAGTAGAAAAGAGATCGATGAAGACAACGAATCTCATGGAGAAACAACAAAAACCACAAAGACGTTCGATCATCAAAAGTTCGGTCAAGTTATGGATAGTCGAGTTAATCCATCTACGCCGTTGCGAGAGCAGGATCTTCCATTCGTCGGGTGCAATCGTTTTCGCAAATGCATCTTGGATGAACGTCGTCTTAAAAGTCGGAAAGGTCTTCAATAGAAGCGTCGTCAAGTATCGATCTTCTCCCAAATGTAGCAGATTCTTCATGTGTCTGCAAAGTTCCACATTCGTCAATAGGTTAGTTACATGCCGCCAAAGCAATTTTTGGCGAAGAAAGGACACGCACAGTGTGTCGACTCGATTGACAGAATATGCTTCAATGATCTGGTTGCTGACTAGTAGTGGTTTGTGTTCAGAAGTTCGGAGACGATACAAGGTAAAACAGCCCGGTAAACAAGTTACTGATCCGAATAAACTCTCGAACGCTTTGGACAGATGCTAGAAAAGGAGGCGTAATACAAGCTGGAGTCAGTCGCTGGGTACCCAAAAATATACGCAAGTGAAAAAAGTGAACTGACATGAGAGATAAAGTACTCGTAAACCTGCATCATCGTCGTCCAAGAGTGTTTAGCGTTGGCCAGAGAGGTTTCGCCGCAGAGCCCGACGATTCTTTGGTCATGCATCATAGCGGAAATCATGCGATTCAAGCTGAATTTATCAACGGTAGTATCTGCATCGATCATGAGCACGTATTCGTAGAAAGCCGGATTGACGCCGATCACGTTTTTGATCTGATGGTAGAGCTCGAGCTCGCATGGCGACATCGGCGCGTCGAAGTGGACCCGATTGAACAAGCGCATCAACATCATCTGCGAGTCTCGTTTACCTCTGTTGCCCGGTCGGGATCGTTCGGTTGGCGTGCCACATTTCGCTAAAACTATGTACGGTACAACATGTCCGCCTGATTCGTAGAGTCCAGAGTAAACCTTGGCCATGTTGTGTTGCTTGGCACCTTCACCAAGACTGAGAATACTTAATGCTTCGGGGTTCTGATTGGGGTCGGAGCCCAAGATGTCCAGAACGATCCTCGGAGTCGGTCGGTCGTTACCAGACCCGATAATCATTCCATCACAAACAACAAAGAGTAATTTCCGCTTGTCGTCATACTTCAATTGAGTAACTGAATCGATAGCCCTCCTCAAAGATTCTTCACCTTCAGTATAACAAGGGATTTGAATGATCACAAACTTCTCATGATCTTCTGGTTGACGAGCCTTTCCAAACTGTAAGGCTGCCAAAAACTTGAACCCGATAATCGAGACCATCATCATTGAAAAGATGAGGAGGATGTACTGTGCAAATTGACATTGAGCTGATTGACGATTGTCAACCTTGCCGGCGAAGAAAAGGTTTCTCAGACAGATTCGTTGAGCTTGTTTCACGTTCCGGTCCATGTTGAGTGCGTTGAATCTGTCGGTCACATCACCACCAGCTCCTTGTTGAAAGAGTTGGACAATATCGGGGCTCATGAACTGCGAATCGACGGAAGGAGGAGACGTGCCAGTCGGAGTTCTGATTCCGGGACCCACTGTAGCAGGGCAGAAAAAAGTGACAGGAAAGTTGTGAAGTCGCAGAAAAGTTGTTAGGAAATTGGGTGATGTTGCTTTATCAAAATGTCTCTTACCTGTGATGTAGTCAGTTAAATCATAAACGCTACCATCCAAGATAGCAATAGATTTGCGACCATTTCGAGCCAAAGAGGAAATTTCCTTTGGAGTTTTACCCATAAAACCTCTTCGGTAGTTATACCTCAAATAGTACATTTGTTCGAAGTACCAATCTGGACGTGAATCCGATGTAAAGGCTCTCTGGAAAAAAAAGAAAAAAGAAAGGGTGAGGAACGTAGGTGCATTTGCCAAACGAGTATGCCAAACGAGTATGAAAAAGAAAAAGGAAAGGTCAAGAACTCACAAAGTCGTGATAAACGGAATTCGGTTCAAGACTAGTGGTATTAGCGCCGCTCAAAATGATCCATTGACTAATACCGTTGCCATTACCAGAGCATAGTGCGCTGACTTGGACCGGGAAGAGGTTGGTGGCATCGGTTCCACCATAGCTTTGGACGGCTTTGGTAGGGACAACCGAAGGATAATGTAAGGGTGCAAAGCTCGTCAGATCGAAGACCTCCCCGCGGATGGCCACCAACATGTTGTTGGCATTCCCACTGTAGGAGTGGGAACTCAGTTCGTTGGCTGAGTACACAAATTCCTTTGGGCAGATTAAGTTGCCCATGATCGCAATCACAAACACCGCAATCGCACAACAAAACCAAATCACAATCTGATAGTAATAAATATGATCAAGGTTTGAGTCAGTTAATCAGAAACTAGCGCAAGAGTAGGATCGTATTAAATCATGGAACTTACGTTGATAGCCAATTTTTCTCTCCATGCTAGTCTGACATCCGGCCGTTTCATGCGCCCGATCCAGGCCAGAAGGAAGTTGGGGACATAGAAAGTCAAAGCCCAAACCAACAAGAGCCACTTCTTGCGCAGGCTGCTTTCGCCGACGACTTCTTCGGCCACTTCTCCGCGCCCAGGTTGATCGCCCTCGGTGAGTGCGTCTTTCTCGCTGTCAGCAGGCTTGCCTGAGGAGTCGAACATGTTGCGAGAGGGTGCATAGCGGTCGGTGCCGAGGTAAGATTTGCTCTCGTTTTCGTGCATCGGAGAGCCGTAGCCGCCCTCCGTATCTGTCATCACCGTCTTCCGATCATCGTCGTAGAATCCACCCATGTGCCCGGCTTGCCCTGCCGCATGGGAAACGAGTGGCAAACCGATCTCGGAAGAGTTGCCGTGCGCCCCCGCCGGATAGAAGGTTGGTGACTGATGTGGCATACCGTACGGGTCATTCCCCGCAAAGGTATCGGCGGTCCCCTGGACGGCTGCTTTCTCTTGATACCTTCGTTGCTCATCAACGTCGACTGCACGAAGTCGATCCTCCAATTGGCGAAATGCCGCATCATTCATAAAAATTTTGTAGTTGCCCATCATGATGTCATGGCTATCCCAGCCCATAATATTCTTGATTCCCTCGATCCTTTCTTCCCAAGATATCAAGCTCAAACGCATAACATCAGTCGAGATCGGGTCGCATTCTTTATAACGATCCCACCATTCATTATTTTCCAGGCTAACCATCCAGTCGTCTTTGAGCCGCCTAGCCAGTTCGGGAATGTTGAAAAACTTGACTTGCTGCTTGACCAGCTTCCCATCAAATTGATTTGAGAGTTGCGAGTCATTTGATTTGAGGCAGAAGATAAACCAAGTCTTGGTGTCTTGCAGAGTTTCTAGAAGGGTGGTGAGAGATTCATTGAACTCTGAGACGACTAGCTTGCCCTCGGTTTCGACCTTGACGTCCTTCTTAGCAGCCTCTTCGGTTGGATCGTCATTGGTAGATTTTTCTGGTGCATCATGACGATTCTTTCGCCGGGTAGACGGAGCACGCATTGGCCTTTGAAGTTGTTGAGCGGCAACGATCGTCTTCTCACTCTGCGGGTGAGTGGTCGTGGCAAGATTAGCGTCAGAAAAAAGCTGTCGGATGAATGAATTTGTCGACCCGTGCGCGGTAGAAGCACGGCGTGAGGCACCAAAGAGAGTCAGATAGTCAGGAGAGACCACATCTCGATTCTGGGTTAGGAATCCTTCGACAGAATAAGTAACTGGTCCAGAGTAATGCGAGCAAGTAAACGATCCAGGCCGGTCGAGTCGTTCGTCACCATCCTTGAAGGTAAAACTAGTGTTATTGCCCCAACGTCGGCCCATGGCATCCAACATCGTTTGATCAGTCTTGTTGGGCCGACGGCTTTGATCATCAATTATATGTACAAGCCCACCGGGGACGTGAGTAAGGACGCGAAGGACTTCTGCGTTGTCATAAAAGGGAGCCTTCAGGCCGGGGAGATGAGCATCAAGGCCTTCGGTCACGTATTCCGCTTTATTCTTGACAAACAATTCGTTTAGCACCAAGCCGTGGATGCGCTCGTTTGCGAGATTGAAACAGAACGTATCGAGATTGTTCCCATCCCCTTGGTTCAAACCCCGAGAGACATTGTTTTGAGTGCCAGGAAGATCAATCAACGATATGAATGACGTAAAATCATCCTTGCAAAGCTTCTGATTGATTGTTTCGTTAAGCCAGCTAAACAGAAGGCCATAGAGCATCTTGGCAAGATCGTCACGGTTCTGGGAAGCACCTTCCGAATCAAGGAAGATCGTACATCGTTCACCGGAAACCATTCGAGTTTGGTAAGTTAGGGTAGACTCTAGGG
Source organism: Puccinia triticina (assembly GCF_026914185.1). Classification (NCBI taxonomy): domain Eukaryota; kingdom Fungi; phylum Basidiomycota; class Pucciniomycetes; order Pucciniales; family Pucciniaceae; genus Puccinia; species Puccinia triticina. Next base: position 4,956,258 of record NC_070565.1, on the reverse strand, counting down.
TTTCAGACTTGACGCCCAAAAATGAAGCGACAACATCCAGTAGTGGAGGATTTGAAACGGTAGCTGCTTCGGCATTCTTCCCCTTGTCAAGCACGAACTCCAGGTTGCCCAGGTGAAGGATCGCAGCTAGCAGCTGACAGGTAGAGGCGACAGATTTCTTGGAGAAGCCGATGGCTTTGAAGGCTTGTTTGAGTCTGACGAACTGCTGAGCATCTGAAGCGGCCGAGGACTGGCCAGATTGATTGCGAGCCTGAGTGAGGAACCTAAAAGGCTGGCTTGCCGAATGGTCAGAGTGGTTACGGAGAGCCTGGCCAGGAAGCTGAGCGAGACCGGTAGCGGTGGGAGGTTGATCGAGAAAGAGATATGCACGTTCCTCGGGGGATCCGCCGGCAGTGAGATAGTAGAAGATGTGAAAGTTACGTTCACCACTCGGACGACTGACCACCCTGGAGCGTTGCAGATAATACTCCAAGCTCTTGAGTCCACAGAGTTTTCCGTGCTCGGTGAACTGCAGTTCGGTGTACTGGCCGAATCGGGAGGCGTTTGAGTTCTCGAGTGTATGGGCGTTACCAAAGGATTCGAGGATGAATTGTGCAGCAGGGATCTGTTGAACGAGTTTGGAACCCTTTTTGCCGGGTAGGGCTGATGAAATATCGACAATGAAACGGAGTGCCAGTCGTCTGGCTTCAGATTTTCCACTCCCGCTCTCACCCCTAAGATGATAACAGGAAAAAGATGTAAATAAAGATTGTTCAGATGGAGATAGAAATACGTGGCTGCTGAGGTGAGAAGAGAAAAGATGGGCAGACTCACCTGGTAATAATACTTTGATCACCGCCGGTCCTCCTCATATAGTAGTAGGCCTTCCCGGCAAGCGCCCAGACATGGGGGCCAGTGCCGAAGCCCTGGCCGGCCTCCGATTCGATCCTCTTCCGCCTGTCCTCGCTGCAGTCCCACCAGTCAGAGGCATATGCGTTGAGGGATTGATCGGAGTTGATGGGCGAGTTCTTGTTGAGGGCGAGGCTGAGGAGGCAGCGAGGAGACAGCCATAGGTAGGGTAGATCGGATAGGAAGCGAGACTTGAATGCGGCGACGGTCTCATCTGCTGATGGCTGCTGCTGACTCTGTGGGGTCGTATCCGAGTTCGAGGATGCTGAAGAGGAGGGTACGAGCTGGGTGAGATCGGTAAGAGAAGTGTGTTGGTTGGACATTATCAGGTTGCTTTCTAGGGACGGTCGAGTGCTTAGATGGGGCGGAGGCCAGAGAGGAGAGAAGGGAGGAAAGAGAGCAGGAGAGATGGCGGAGGGTGGGTTCGTCGGATTGGCCAAGAGAAGAGCACCGTGATGACTGCTGTGATGGCCAAAAACCATGGCAGAAACCAATCAGGCCGGCGAAAAAACCCTGACGAGCTCCTCCGGGTGGGCTCATCACCCCCGTTCATCACCCGAGCCAGGACCAGCCTCGCCAGCTGGAGACCAACCACGACCATCTAATTGCATCAGCACAGGTTGTTCCCTTGTCTCCGAAGTTCGAAGAGAGAAAAAAATAACTGAATTACGTTTATCTTCTTCCAGAGACTCCTACGGCCATGGGATTAATCAATTTGAACGAGGATACCAAAGTTGAGCTTCATAAAACTCTTTGTCGAATCATCATCCACCCTGGAAAATATGAATATATCACTGACCCCACAATCATCATCCAGGAACGCGTCAACCAAGTCACTGCAGCGATCAAAGTACTTGCGCTTCCATCTTAACCATACATATCTTAGAGCTTACAAATAATCATCAGTACAGATCTCAGCACCTTTTCAGCTTTGTAAGCCAAGAAGACTGATGTTCTTGTCGTTTTATTTGGATGAATGAATCACTTGACGTTCTTTAGACGATTCTGCACTGGACTTGGATCCCAATCGTCCTGACGATCGGATTCAAGAACAGTAATCCGAAGCCCTCTCTGATCAAGTCGGTTCCTCCTCTCTCTCTCTCTCTCTCTCTCTCTCTCTCTCTTTCCCACCAATTTATCCAACGCCATCCTTTGTAGCTTCCCTCTTGCTTGAGAGCTATCTTTTCTGATCCATCCCGTCCTTTTTATCATTTTTTTCTCTCCAGAATCTTGAGTCCTTTGGCTTAACCCGGCAGAAGTGCTCGAAAATAAGAAAGATCTCCCCGAAGGGAAAAAGAGGGGCGAGGCGCTTTTCCTGTCCTTTTCTTCAGGCAAAAAAAAATCAAAACGAAGTAGACTACATACTTCTCTTACATCTCGATCGTGCACATTATACAATCACAAAATCAAATTTGCAAGTATAAAAGTTCCATCCAAACCTGGATGCATGAAAATCCATAATCTCTCATATCTTTTCCCGCATATGAAACCTGCTATTGAACTGTGAGTGCATGGAAGGGTTCTAACGTGGATGGTGGACATCTATTTGCACCCTTCCTGTCCGCGCCTTGTTAGCTTTTCATAATTGTGGATCAATTTACCAAAAACCCCACACCGACAACGAGCACTGATGGGCCACTCGAGGCCCATATGAACAGCTGCGCTGGTTTTTTTTTTTTTTGGGTGTCATGGGCTACTACGTAATATTCCATCTTAAATTTTGTGTTTAATGTGAGGACTATGATTGGAGGCATTTCCCCAGTCAGAGATGTTCAATTGTTGGAATTTCTCCAGCCAGAGCCTCAGAGGTCAATTTGACTTGCAGCACAGCAGTTGTACTGTTGTATTAGGGGGGTTCACAATTGAATTTTATAAGACTTTGGAGGTTGTTTTAAGGCCTTTATGAACATAATTTTAAAATTTTGGCAAGATGTCCAGAAAAAGGTGTGACTGATCAATCAGTGCAATTGATCAACTTTTCAAAAATATGTTGATAAACAGGTTAAAATGGGTCCCAAAGTTTTACAAATTTCAATTGTGAACCCCCCTATTATGTGTAATCCAATAGTAAAATGTGGTGCAAACAAGACAACCTGCGGGTCACAGATGTATGGTGTGTACTTGTACCAAATATTTGCCTGTTGTTCAGTCCTAGATCCCAGCACCTGCACTTGCATCCGGCACCGTAGATGGGGACTTGTTGTAAGCCTGAAAGTACTACCCTACGAGTGCTGTGTACTTTCCAAGGAGTACTTTGTGCAATCCCTATGAATAAGCATGTATTGCACTGCTGCAACAGATGGCATGTTTGATGGTTACAGAAGAAAATATGCCTGGAAGTATCTCAATTGCCACAGCCTTGTGTTGTGGTGTTAAATCAGCAGATTATACAAGCATGACTAGAGCAGAGATTGATATCAGTTGAACATGACATCAAGCTAGAACATGACTGAGTTAAAACTGAGGCACAGCTCACATCTGGCAGCCTTCCTGAAAGAAGTTACCATCTGGCACTCTCTGGAGAGTGCAACCATTTCCCCCCTGGTGCATGGACTTGAAGGAAGATTGAAAAAGACTCTAGACTCAATGCTGGTCAACTGCATGGGATTGATTCATAAGATCAGAAATTTATCCTGAATGAGCTCCAAGATTTGATCAATCAGGAGAAAGATGGCTTGGGATGCATGGAAGATGATGCAGCATGGATGCAATTGTTGAAGAATGAAAGCAAGAATTTAGAAAAAAAGAATAAAGGTTATCAACTCCACCAACTTGTGGCCACTATAAAAATTAAGGACTTTGAACAGAAGCAGAGCCAACTTGGCCAGATTGCAACCAAGCTTCAACTCTGGAATGCCTCCAATGTCTTGCAAGCCAATGCCCATGATAAAATTTCCTCAGAAAAACTTTCCCTGCACTTGAAACTAGCTCAGAGACTAGTACATGATAAACTTGCCGTCCAAAGAGTGCAACCTCATGAGAAACTGACAGAGCCCAACAGCTAGCCAGCGCAGCGGTCACACTGCTACGTCCCAGAGGCATGTAGCAGAAGCTGTTGAAAAACCGCTTCCGCTAGCGCTAAATATAGTTGAGTCTCTCTTCATCTTGAGAGGGGTCAGTGTTAGCGCAGCAGAAAAAAGGCTGCTAACGCTGCAGAATAGCCAAATCCCCACATGGGCGCTTCCTGACTGCTACTCTGCCAACACAGCTAAACGCTGTCCCTGCCACTGGAAGCTGCGCAGATTGTGGGTGCATTCACTGGGACATAGTCCTTTTTGACATCACCACTTTCCTTGTTGACATCTACGCCATCCTTGTTGACATATCCACCGTCCTTGTCAACATCTCCACCATCCTTGTCGGCATCATGATATCTCAGAGATCTGCCATACCCGCTGAATCCGACAACAATCAACCATCTACACCATCTGATTCCGCATGGATTGCCAGGAGTTCACTTTTCTTTGTACCCCAAGCAATTGGCCATGATTTGTATCCACCCATGGGGATTCTTGTTGTTCACTGGTCCCCAAAAGCCCTGCTCCTGCCACTGGAAAGTTCTGTGCTGCAATTTCAAAGAGAAAGAAGACTATACTTACTATCACCTCGGGTGATGAAGCCAACAACAAACCAAATCCCAGCGGCCAATATACCACCCCCGTCTTTGAGGGAACTAAAGTTGCAGTTGTAATGGAACTATTGTGACTGTTGATATGGCTCAAGTTTACAATCTAGAAAATTTCAAGTACCCCCACACAACTCAGAAGAAAAAGGACCCAACTAAAGAGAAGCAACAGTGGTTCAGCTACGCTAACCATAGCTGTTAGCGTAGCACAGCGCAGCGCAAATGTGCTATTTTTTAGTGTAGCGTTAGCGCAATCGCGCACATCTGTGCTAACGCTACACGCAAAGGGTGCAAAGCTATTTCAGCTTTGAGCGTAGTGTTGTGGTAGACAGAAAAGTGGAAAAATAAAAAGTTTTTTCTATGACACATAATTTCTTAACTAGGCCTCAAGATACCACCAAGTGGACCCCAGAAATGGATTCTAGGGCCAATCTCACCCCTAGTCACCACTGGAAGCACCCCTGGGCCCCCTCTAGTTTGGGAGTTACACCTCATGGACACCTATCACACGGCCAGCCCCAGTAACCCAGCTGTCACCTGCCTCAACCCAAGTTTCTCAGTAGTACATCTATACAAATCACAGGATACAAACATACATCTCCCTGTCAGGCTACACTCATTACATATTAGCTGAATACACTCCTTTATATACATAGTATGACATCATTTACACTGTTTCTGCAGCCTCAGACTTTGTGTATACATACACTAATCACCCCTGTATGACAGCTCATGCAGTCTACTGTCACCTTATGCATGCGTAAGAATGTTCTGTTGTATATTCTGGCATCATGTATGCACCCCTGGCATGTTTAGAATGTTCTGTTGTATATTCTGACACCATTCATGCACCCCTGAGGGGTTATGACATCATTTGTATCTACTCCCACCAGCTAAAATCCCTCACTGCAAGAAAAACTCTAGAAACTGCTTGCAGTTGAGATGCAAGAGCTCAAGGCAAGCTGTGCCTCATTCAAGAATCAAGCACTGGTTGATTCCATGCACATTGCATAATTCATGCAAGAGTGAGTGTAAGGTACAAAAAACTGAGTACAGGCTCCAAAATACTGAGTTGGTACCTGTGAAAATTCCCCTTTCATGTGCCTTTCATTTGCACATATCCCTTTTGTATGCATTCACCCCTTTCATAATGTGTACATACCCCTTTATGTGCACATACCCCTTTCATGTGCGTGTATCCCTTTCATGTGCATATATCCCTTTCACAATGTGTACATACCCCTTTCATCATGTTTTCATGACCCTTTCATTTTTACATTTCCCCTTTGAGTTTTTTACATCCCTTTCAATACCCCTTTCATCATTCAGGTTTATATCTCCCTTTGATGTTTACATATCCCTTCCACATGCAAATACTCCTTCTTGCACAAACTCCTTTCATGCATACATACCCTTTTCATGCAAACATGCCCCTTTCATCATTTCTACATATCCCTTTTATGTGTTAATACACCTTCTGTCATTCCCCTTTTATGTGTATATCTTCCTTTCATATGTACATATCCCTTTCATGTGTTCATACCCTTTTTATGTTATTCTGGCTGGATTCAATGGCACATGGAGTGTTTACTAAAAGCAAATGAAAGGGTTCTCAGGAGGATGCTCATTTTCCTCAGCCTACTGCATGAGCACTACAGCATGTTCAGCATTGAGATGGTGAACATGGTACACACTCAAGGTGCACCAGCACGGAATTTGGGTGCTTGCAACGGTGGGCCGCTACGCTACATTTAGTCCGTAGTTCAGCGCAGCGTAGCGGATCTAAACTACAAATGACAGGGTTTTCCGTTAGCGGGCAGTGATTGCCCGCTACCGCTAACAGGCACCCCTTGAAACTACAGGGCCTCTATCGCCGCTATCAGCGCTAGCAGTGCTATTCAACCGCTAAAAAAGCTGATAGCGCTGTTAGCGCCCGTTAGCGTAGCGTAGCGGCCCGTAGCGGGCGCTACAACTAACAGCAATGTGTCAGGAACTACACAACGCTAAACTAGCGGATAGCGCACGCTACGGATAGTTTAGCGTAGCGGCCCACCGTTGGTGCTTGACTCCAGTCTCCAGCTTGAGCTGAGGCTTGATTCAGGCTTGCTGCATCTCAACTGCAAGCAGTTTCTAGAGTTTTTCTTACAGTGCCTCACCCTGTTGTCTCGATAAGCTGAAACCCTAACCCACAAGCCCCTCTGGGGCTCCACTTTTGTCTATAAAAGTAGCTCTCTCCACCCCCAGTGGTCTGCTCCCCAGTTCCTCACCCAGAACTCACAAGTCATCCAACACTCATCCACACTCAAATCCTAAAACCCTTATAACCACCCTTATAATAAAGGAATTCAACCCTTATAACAAAGTAATTAAAACACTTACACATTGCCAGTCAAACAGATTTCATCTGGAACAGACCAGACCTATCACTTAATAAAACTTGCCAAGCTGAGCTTGGTGAGTCTTGTTGACTGATAACAGAAGGGCAGAGCTTGCAACTCCATCATACCCTTTGAAATTCAGCAAAAGGGTTTCATTACCACTTTTGAGTCTTACACCGTTCCTGTCACTGTTCCTGTCCAGTTCCAGTACATGTCTTGTTCCTGTTGTCCTGTGTGTTACATGCTTTCAGGCCCCCTCTGGATCTTGTGCAGGGGGCTCTCTAGTTGTGTGTACGTGTCTGCTCCTCAGAGAAGAAATAAAATCATTGAGTCAGAGCAACAACAACTAAGACCCACAGTGCCCTAGTCCTCAGAACCAGCTCCTTGTTCAACCCCTCCTCCTCGTCTGGTAGTCTAGAGCCCTGAGGAATAGCCTCTAGTATTCATTCTAATTTGATGCCTGTCTCTATCTCATTTTTGTTCATCAAAAATCATGTATATATTACTTTATTTACACAAGTAATAACATCATTGGTTCTCATAATCTGAGCTTGAGCGCATCCCTCGCTGTGATCACCGAGTCCGCTCAAAAAATACTCATCCTCGTCTCTCTCTCACATCTTCGGACGGAATTTCTTCATTGATGATAAAAGCCCCTGATCCTGCAAATGTATCTTTTTCCTTTGTGTTTATTTGCCAACAAAAAAAAGGGGGGGTCGATGGAAGGAAAGGAAATGATCAAAAGTCGTCATCCGGCTCTTCGTCGTCCATGTCATCAGCCGAGTCAGGATCGTAGAGGATCATTCCGCTTGTGTTGGTATTCGGAGCATTGGGGTTATTCTGGAACGAGCCATCGAACATCTCGCCGGGGGCCTCGATGACTATGCAGAAGCGCGGGGAAGAAGATCAGTTATGGGACGCTGGCCAGGATAGATGGGCGAGCCTTCTCCCTCTCTCACCTGTGCCGTCGTTCGCCCGTCGAGGCAGGAACGGCAGCGCCACGGCTTCCCGCTCGGCGCGTTGCTTGTCGGTCAAGGACAGATTGAAGGTTAGCTGGCCATCGAGAGGCGTAGGATTGGGCTGAGAATAGAGATGACCGTTAGATGAGGAGGATTCAGTAAGCGTGCTGGATGAAGGGCAGAGTCGGACTGTTGCAGACGGTGGGCGGGGGCTGAGGGAGAGAGAAACAACGATACCTGATCGGTCGGCCGACTCGAGAGCTTGAAGGCTCGCTTGACGAGGACCTTAGAGAGCGGCAGCGGGTCGAGCCTGAAGCTGTGCGATGGAGAGGGGTGTCCAAGGTTGAGCCTGAGGGCTTCGAGGCCGTGCTGGATGGAGGCGAGATGAGTGGAAGGCCGACCGACGCGGCAGTTTTTCTTATTTGTGATGGGTTTGAGGCCGATGGAGGTGGACGGGCTGGCGGCACAGTGGGGGAGGTTCTTGGCGGTCCACTCGATCACGCATGTGCCCGTGTTGGCCGAGGATGGGGCGAGGGATGGGGGGACCATGAGCGCCTGTGGGACGACCGTCAGCCGGTCCTTCTCCGCCCCTATCGGCTCTAGATACGGATTACAGTCCCCAGCGAGCTCGTCGAGCAGGCCAAACAGTCGGACGTCGTAATGGGTGCCCGCTTGCTGCGCCGATGGGACCGGGACGGGGAGGCCAAAGACATTGATCAGATGGTCGAGAAGGCCGGTCGGATGGATCTTCAGATGCAAGTAGCTCGCCGAGAGAGATGAGGACCTGAGTGCGGTTGAGGGGTCGACGATCGAGTGATCGGAAGAACTGGTTTGCAGATGAGGCGAATCTACAACGATCAGACGCGATTCGGCTGCGACATGTGCAGAAAGGATAAAATGCACATGAATTGACGGGGATCGATCGATAGGGATGAGAGTGATGATGCGTACGATTCGGCAAGAGGTCCAACAGACTCCTGAGGAATCGGAATGCCAGTTGGGCAGAGGTCAGGCGAAAGAGCTCCTGGACGGAGTCGACCACGATCGAGACGGGGGATGATTTCTATGGAGGCAGGGGATCGGAAATCAGCGTGTAGGGGTGTGCGAGGGGGGTGGGATGACGGACGTGGAGGGAGAGGGCATGGGCGATGAGCTCGCGGGTAGGCGGGAGGATTGAGTCGAGACAGTCCTGGTGGTCGGTGAGGCTGAAGCGAGCACAGGACGGGGGGAGGTCGAGCGAGCCGAGGCTGCTGGGGTGGCTGATGAGGACCGTGGGGGGATTGCTTGGGGAGCAGTGGCTGGCGGGCTGCTGGCCGGGAGCGGGGCGGCTCGACTTGGTGGCGAGCTGGTGGAGGATGGGCTGTGCTGACTGGGCGGGGCAGTCCTGGAGGAGGACGAGGCGGGCGGGGAGGGTGCCGCCGAGGAAGGCGTCGAGCAGCAGCCCAGCAGTCGACATGGCTGGTTCCCGGTGGAAGTGGGGTTTGGATTGCATGGGAGCTAATTGGAAATGTAAAACACTCGTGCTATGGCTGTGTATGTGTGTAGGCTATGTACAAGCAACACGACGCAGACAGAGGGGGGATGCTACTGCTGGTTCTCGGCATCGGCAGAGAACGGATGGGGATGGTCGACGGGAAGCTTGGCGTGGAGGAACTGTCTGGGTTTGCCCGGGCCGTAATCAGCCGTGATGTGTGCCCGGCCGGCGCCGCCAACCATGATCCACTTGTAGATCACCAGGCCGTCGAGGCCGACCGGGCCGCGCGAGTGGATCTTGCTCGTGCTGATCCCGATCTCCGTGCCGAAGCCGTAGCGGTAGCCGTCGGCAAACCGGGTCGAGCAGTTCACATAGACCGAGGCGCTGTTGACCGCCCGGCAGAAGCGGCGGCCGCTGGCGGCCGACTCGGTGAGGATCGCGTCGGTGTGGTGCGAGGAGTGCTGGTTGATGTGCCCGATCGCGGCACCCAGATCGGCGACGGTCTTGATCGACAGCGTCAGCGACAGCCACTCCGTCCGGAAGTCCTCCTCCCGGGCCAGCGAGCAGTTCGACCAGAACAGCAGGTGGCTCGCCACCTCGGCACTCGACTTGAGCACATCCAGGCTGGCCTGGTCCAGCTTCAGGGTCACCTTCTCGTTCAGCAGATGCAGCACCAGCTCCGTAAACGCCGGCCCGAGCCATGCGCGATGCACCAGCAGCGTTTCCACAGAGTTGCAGGCTGCCGGATAGGTGGTCTACATTAAGAAGATAAAAAAAAAAAAAAAAAATCAAACTCTCCCAATCCAAGACGTTCTTGAGGGGAAGAGAGAACCTACCTTGGCATCCAGGACACACCGGATAACTTTTTCGGGGTCGGCATCTTGGTCGACATAGATGTTGCAGAGACCATCGGCGTGGCCCAGGACGGGGATCTTGGTATGGTCTTGGATATACTGGACCAATTCTTTGCTTCCACGAGGGATGACGAGGTCGATGAACTGGGTCTGTTGCAGGAGCTCGTCCACATCCGATCGAGAAGAGATGGTCTGGATCAGGTTGGCTGGCAGACAGCTCGCAAGCGCCTCGTTGATGATCGTCGTCAGGATCTCTTGAGTCTTCATCGACTCTTTGCCGCCCTTGAGGATGGCCGCATTGCCTATGTAGATATGCAAACAGATCATCCGTCAGTATCCCCCCTCCTGCCCCACACCCCCATGCAGACACATCTCTTCTTCTGGCTCACCACTCTTGACGGCCAGGGCAGCAATGTTGACGAGCACCTCGGGGCGAGCCTCAAAGATGATCAAAAGCACCCCGATCGGACAGCTGACCTTGTAGAGCTCGAGTCCCTCGTCCAGCTTGGTCACCGACTCGATCTTCCCTGCCGGGTCCTCCAGCTTGATCACTCCCTCGATCCCATCGACGATCGACTCAAACTTGTCCGCACTCGAGCGTAGGTTCAGCCGACTCAGGATCGACTCCGACAGTTTGCCTTCCTTGACCAGTCCTTCTGCTGCCTAAACATGCATTTTATTTTATTTATTTATTTATTTGTTCAGGTTCTCGTGATCAACTTGGTGTGATACGGATTTGCAGATTTTAGTGGGGATGGTTGATGTTTTTTTTCTTTTGATTGACTGTCTGTTCTTCTAATTCTCACCTGGACATCCAAGTCGTTTGCCCCCAGGATCTCTTCCTTCCGCTCGACCAGTGCCTGCTTCAGCCTCCGCAGTCCTTCTGTCTTCTTCGCGGCTGGATCGTCGATCGATTGGTATTCATCAAATGCTTTCTTGGCCGAGCGTGCCACGCTGCTGATCAGTGTGCTCATCCTTCCGGTCGTCTTGCGCTGTTTTGTCGAACTGGTCGAAGTCCCTCTTCTGCGCGGGGGCGGGCAGTCCGAAGGAGGGAAACCGACTTACAACCGCGTCACGGTTGGCCAGTTTTGGTGTAGCCGACTTTTCGACGGCTGCACCTCCTGTACATCCATCTCCCCGGAGGTAAAAAGTTGGGCCAGAGATAGAGGAGGGTGGCGCGGACCTCCTCATCCACTTTTCAAAAGAAAATATTGAAAATCGGACCAGCAGGAATTTTTGCAAGATCACAAAAATCCAACAATCTGACTCTTCACACTGCCAGCACAATTGCCTGGGTTGAGGTTGTCCCAGTTAAACTGGGATGCACTCAACCAATTTAAACTTGGGTGATCTGAACTGATGAAATATAAATCCAAGGTACCCCCCTTGGGTTTATATTAAATTGGTTGAGATCAACCAAGTTTAAATTGGTTGAGTGCATCCCAGTTAAACTGGGATGACTTCAACCCAGCCAAATATGCTGGCAGTGTCAAGATTGAACTCAAGTTGATTCTAGCTTCTCAATCAGGATTCCTCCTTGACAAATTTCCTCCCAAATTTTTCTATCTAACACCCTGGGATGGCAGTCTTGTCCTCTATTGATTACATAAGGAATGGCTTGGTTTGAAGAAAAAGAAAAAAAAAGTCATGTTGGACTAAAATTGGTTTGAAAAAAATCCTACACATGCAATTTATGAAAAATTCAAAATCCTTCTTGATGGGGATGAAGACTCCCATATTGCGCACACCCTGTTCAACATTATTATCCACTGGGTGGTTGTGTGTATTCTATATGATTTTTACAAAAAAAATAAGGACCTCAGAAGCCCAACTGTGACATGCAAGCATGTGCCTTTTAGACACAAGCCTCTCCTGCACTTTGTGCGTTCAATGGAGAGGCTGTACAAGCTTTCTGTTTTGTGTCCTGCCAAGTCCCAACTGCAAAACTTCTGCAAGCCTCACACATGGCTTGCCTCCGGGCTGTACTCCAACACTCTCCCGGGAGATTGCACTCCACCAAAGTTAAAAGCTTTAATCTGCCAATTTTGAGCAGTTATGTAAAGCACCTCTCCATTCATTGGACAGTTAGACCTTACTTCCTGGAGAGTATTGATTGAGATCAAGTTTTCACCAGCAAGTAAGCCTTCTGACCCATGCTGTTGACTAGAACTCCTCTAATAACCTCTCAAAATCCTTGCTGCTCCAGCCAAAGCTGAGGGATAACATGTGCCTCTCCTTTGGAGAGCGCTTCGCATGGGGTCCCTGGGACCCTTGTTCAAGGGGCCATGTCAAGCTCAACAATCACTACTGGTACTCACGGCCAACCACAGAGACAATGATTGTGAAATGGTTGGAACAACAGAAGCAGGTAGCTCCCCTTCCTCTGCCGCCTTCTTGAGCTATCAACCACCCAAAACATCAGCGCCCCATTTGTACATAACATCATTTGTCAACAATGTTGTTTCTCCCACTCTTCAATGATATTTGCATCTGTGAGAGCAGTGCAAGTGGCTAGTTCAATACCACCACAACCAACAAGAGTACACTACGGCTCCAGTTGTTGAGCGGTGCCGACGTCGTTTTTGCCCCGGCGTCGGATTATGGTCAGGCCGACCGGGCGCGACGTCGGACACGCCAAAGGGTCAGCCTGACCTGTCCGACCGGGGTAAATTGACGCCAAAAAGCCCTCCCTGACGGGAAGGGCAGTCCGACCGTGCAGATGCGCTGGTAAGCATGGTCGGCCTGGCGCATGGATCGAGGCGACGGTCCCGACGGCCGGGGCATGAGCGTCGGCTCACCTGAAAGGTCGTCAGTGGGCTTTGACAGGTTGGCTGTCTGAGGAGTCAAGCCAACCCATCTGACCCCCCACCAGACGGGTCGGTCGGCTTGTAATTGCTGTCCGAGGAGGCGAGCCAACCCATCTGACCCCCCCCCCCACTAGACGGGTTGGTCGGCTTGTGATGTCAACTTGGCCGACTGATCTGACCTCATGGGCTTGATTCTTCACCCGAGATAGCCCGGGGATCATGCCCATCTGGGTTGACCAGAGGTCAAGACGGTGCCATTATAAACTTTGTCGAGTAACAACCACCAATTCAAGAAGCAATCACCTCAAGAACACCAAAAACATGAACAACTCTCCTGCTCAAGTCATTGCGATGCGTCGAGGAAACCCAGTAGGCTTTCCCGGAAACAGCCACGACCACCCATACATCATCGATGGGCCGCAAATCAACAACAGATCCTCAAACAGCTTCCCCGGAAACAGTCACGACCACCCATACATCATCGGCCAAACTCATGTATACTGTATAGATGCGACTTATCCCGGAAGCCCTCGATCACATGTTTTGGAGGGAAACAATCCAGCGCGCAAAGCGGTTAAGAAGGAAAATAGGGAAGATGAGAAACCGTTCTCTGTATGTTCTCATTCGTCATTCAAATTCACATTCATGATCAATACTAACATACAGGTTTGAAATTTATTAATAGAGCGATGGTGGATTTGTTGTCTTTCATCGCCTATCAAGCCAGACGCCACCTCGTAACTTACCAGAGTTGGACAAGAATCACAAGGCACCGGAATCTAGCACCAAGGCTTAAATTGAAATTGTTTTGTACTATATTATAATACATACACTGTGTAGTCTAAATACGAAAGCTAGGATCAACACGAGAGGTTGAAGGTCTGGAGGGAATTACTGTCTTGCCCTTCTTTTTATTAGCCTTCCATTTATTCAAGCCCTCGTGCAAAGTATCAATCCATTGAAGTGGTTCGATCCTCTTAAAAACAAGGCCGGATATCTTTTGATGCGAATTGACAGAACGTAAGGAGCAGGAATTCAAGATGAATCGCTTGTTGTCCTGATGGGTGGTCTCAAGCGCCCTAACCTCGCTATCGTTCCTTTCTATTCTCAGCTTACGCGTCTTCGTAAGCTTGCAGTTACCATCGTGGCAATTGTGCTGCAGGTTTAAACAACTCTCAACTTCCTGATAATTTTAGAACAGCGAAGAGGGAAGCAGCATTCAGTATATTGCAGGAGAAGCATAGGAGTTCATTACATACCTTTGCGTTGACAAAGAGGGACTGTTCAGTAACTCTGAACTCGGCCATTTGATACCACTCATTTAAATTTTCCATCCTTTTGAGTATACTTGCGTGGAGAATGTACCGACATGGTTTTGAAGGCCTCCTGATGCACCAAATCGAATTCACACGACCAACAGTAGGATTATTCGAGTTTTGACCTGAAGGAAGATTAAACTGTTGGTCGCACCGCAGTTCAGTTGGTAGAAATCAGAATTTGAGATGTGCAGGTGGAGAGGGCCAACATACCAAGATAAAATAACTCTTCTTCAGTATTTCCTTATCATTCAGATGCACCTCGGAGATTTGCTGGATGTTGTGGCCGTGATAATGATCCTGTAGCCTTTGAGGGACCGCAAGTGTATCGATTTCTGAGACGTATGCTTTTTTGATCAAGGGATAGGTTTGAGTTGGATATGAGATGGATTTGTTATAGCCAAAGAGATTTTGAATGCTGGTATTGAGGGCGAAAACATCTGTTACATGGGATGAAACATTTGCTAATTTCTTCTTGAACCGATCAAAAAAAACGCTTCCAGAAAATATTTGACGGTATGAATGATAACTGCTGAAAGTGATAGCAATATCTTGACCAGGACTTTGTCGATTTGAGTGGATTGAAGCATTGCGCACAATACCGTTGTAGCTTTCAAATTTCTCAGTTGAACACAGACCGGCGGGTCCATAGAGAAGAATAGAATCTGGTAGATGGAGTAACATATGAAACTTCGGTTTGTTAATCCACTGCGCAGATGATTGTATAACATGATATAAAAAAATGTCAATACAGATCTTCAGTTCAATCAGATACTCGTCCATGTCTTCAATATGGGTTTGGAATACAAGCGGTGCTAAATGGCAAAGAGCATGCCAAATATTCCGCGTCGGCTCGTCCATGAATTGGAAGAATAAAAATGGAGCTGCTTGAACTATGACTCTAAAATCTTTACCGACTAAGCTCGAAGAGTATTTAACCATACCCACGGGTTTAAGTGATGGAATATTCAAAGAGTTGGTGTTAAATGATCGCCACAAGCCTATAAGATCCGCTTTCTCGTCGGGTTTGAGGTGGTCCATAAAATCACGAAAAACATATTTAACAACACCAAGCGAGAAGATGTGTAAGATTTCCACAGGAGTGTGCCTGGAACCGTCAAATCCTGGCGTCATCATTGAAGGAATCAGATATACACTCCAGAGAAAGATATCCCACAAAATAGAATGAATTTGACCTACCTTCGAGTTCCAAGTACGGATTGAGTAATGAATTGGGATCATTTTTGATCAGATCTGCTATGTATGGTGGAATAACGGCAGTCAGATGCGCCGGAATTGGCTCGTTCTTCTTTTTAAGTTTCTTCTTCAGTCTTTTTGATTGGTAAATTTCCAATGCGAAATGACGATTGAGTTGATCTCAAACGCCACGTTCAATTGAAAGTTTATCGGATGCTGTTTCGCTTTTCTTCTTTTTCACCAATTCCCAGATTGCCTCGGAATCTTTGATCATCTTAGGCCAATACCGGTGTTGATTGAAAGCCTAATCAATCAAAGAGAGAATGATATCAGGAAGCTGGAATAACTTGTTAAGCAAATGAGGGGGAAATCATAAATACCTGAGTTCCATGCGAGCTAATCTGTAAGAACTCCCTCAGGTATTTCATTGTCACTTTTTCAACTAGACTAGGAGCCGAAAGCACACAGGATCGACACGGATTGAGGGAGGACGAAGGTACCGGAGTATTTGTAATTTCGGCGTGCATCGGAGAGTCCGCAAGGAAGGACATCACCGGGGTCATAACCAAGACCTCCTCCTGGAGACCAATATCATACGCATCAAATCCTCGAGAGGACATTTGACTACATAATAACCCATTTTCAGTTCGGAATCCACATCACATAAACGGCATGAATTATTTACTTGAGTTCTGGGACAATCAACTGTCCCATTTCCAAAGGACCGGCGGTGTTTGATGTGCACAAGAAGTGGCAATGGAATTCTTGGTTTGAAATCGCCGGAGGAAGTCCGGCCAACGTAAAATAATATGAAACATGCTTGTTCCATTGTTTTGACACATTCCCGGAAGTGTCATCACAGTAAAGGCTTATTGGTGTGTGTCGAATGATCCTCTTGTGCGCTTCGGTCCTCCAGGGATTAGGCAGAGGTATTTTGGTCACTTGACCACAGTGGAACTCTTGATGGAGAGATGATGTGTATGGTAATCTCAAATAAAATCAGGAAATGGCAGTCACTCGAATAGAATATGAATTAAAAGTGCACAAACCTTCCATGAAACTTCCGCAAACTTCCGCCAATTTCTTTCCCTTCTTAGTCTTTATTTCCGAGTAAATTGATCCCAATTTTCCAACGGGTAATGTTATCAAATTAGGGTCTTCGAACCGAATGTTGGATGGAATCTGGATTACTAAGCTATCATTGCCGCCGCCGGTACTTGAGGTAATGGATGGCTTGAAGCACTTCGAATAAGTAGAACATTTGTACTTATAGAAAAATATAGGAACAATAATATCTGAGGAGGATTTTTGCATTACCGGTTCAAAAATGTAGTAATGCTGTTTATTTGAGACACACATCTGGACGCGTTGAGTGCGCGAAAAGTCTTCCAACCATCTCCGGGACTGTGATAGCTTGAAAATATCTTTCCCTTCGGCATCAATGGGAAAAAAATCTAAATGTGGATTAACTAAAGGGTTGGCCAGTTCCTAAGAAACAAAACACAGAATTTGTAAGTGAGATGATCAAAAAGAAAGCAAAAAATACACGTACATGGGAGACAATGTTCTTCGCCGAAAGAGAAAAACAAGTTTTCCTCGTGCTAGCATTCTTTTGTGTTACTGGATAGTGGACAGCAGTACGTATCCTCTTTCTTTCTTGTCGCAAGGCTTCATATCCGGGAAGTTTTAGATTACATAATGTGAGGAGTACCACTCGTATGTGGTTATAAATTGAGCGTGAGATAATTTTATGTAAGAACCCTACAATCAAGGATCCCGCCAAATACTTTTCAAAGCAACACGGATGAATGTTAAAAATCTTTTGAGTGAGTTTTGGCTTCTCAGAGCTTACGAGTTTATTTCGGAAGGGATGCCAAGCTGAGTTTTCTCCATTTTCATCTTCTTTCTTTTCCTCTTTCCTCTCCTCTTTTTCTGAGCACTGATCATCGTCATCTTCCGGTAGCATATCAGTCCAATCTAGTTCCCGATCGTCGTCAGAGTCATAGTATTCCTTGGCCAAGGCGGGTTCGTCAAATTCTTCAATTGGAGGCGGCATATCATTGGGCGGACTGTTGATTTCCATGTGAGTATCATCTTCTGCATTACCAAAATTCCTATCTAGAAACATCTCCTCGAAATCTTGATTCAAGTTTTCCTCTTCTTCCCAGCCAGTACTGTTACTAGGACCTCCTTGTGATTGTACGTTATGGCCAACAGTAGAATTCCCGGTACAAGAAAGCCTCTCCTTCTCGAGTGAAATGTAATAGCTCTTTGCTTTTGACAGATGGTTGCCGAGCCTTGAATGTTTGACTTTATTCTTCAGAGGCCGACTTTTACAAGGTTTGCAAACAAATCGTGGTCCATCGGGTGTTGTATATTCGTTAAAACCTTTTTGACCAGATTTAAAAATGTAAGTAATCTGTTTTCTCGAATTTATTTTGTTGGAATGTTCTAACAAGTATCATCCACCAGGTTGTTTATGTGTCTCGCCATGGCCGGATTTTGACAAAGGAGGACCTCGGATGATGTTTTTCAGGGTGCGTTGTGAGTAAAAAGGAATTCAAGCGATTTGATGTCCTCTTGCCCTTTTCAGCATTTCTGACATTTCAATTGTGACTTAAATTGCGTCACTTTTTCCAATTCAACCATCCCAGCCGTGGTCTCTCTTCCTCCACAACCTCGTCTTTTCTCTTCTCATCCATCAGCCAATCAACACCTTCCAAAAAATTTCCAAGTCTTCATCCCTTGACCATGTCTGACAACAATGAAGACAATGTTTCAAACATCTTTAACCATCCAGCCCCAAGTCAGATCAATGATGAAAACAACAGATCCACCAACGGGCCGCAAGAGACTGAACATTCCGAACTCTTTGGCCGCGATGAATTGGGCTTTGATCAAGATCGAGCCGAGTCGGATCAACATATGGAAGATCCTGATCATCTGATGGACTCTCTGATTGAAGAGCTTCAAAACGATTTCCACCTCAATGATCACTTTGGTACACTCGCTTCCAAAGCTGTTAAGGTCAGTCTTTTCATTATTGCTGTTTGTTACTGATCCTGATTTTTTTTTGAACAGTCTCCCCCCGAAGAGCATTACGCAAGATCCATCTATCTCGTGAGTTCGATTGCGCAACATTTTGCGACTGAGCCCAAAACCACCGGAACAACTACTCAGGATCCTTTCAAAGTGAGTGATTCTGATCAATCAGTTATCTGCATTATGATGCGCTCAACATATTGTACAATAACCAATTTCTCTTTGTTAGGATTTTATTCGCGACACTGCCAGGCGTTTTATAGTCAAGACTGATATTGAAGCTTACACTGCTACAGTGGATAAGCACTCAAATATTATTGCCAAGTCGCTTCCTAAATTAACCAGAGTAAGCATCCTTTCGATTGTTTGATTTGATGCCTTTTGGAAGCTTTGTTCTCATCAAACTACCCAGGACGCAGCCGATCAAAAACCAGAGGAATACAAAGCCAAGTTTTACCCGGAAGGCCATGATGGGAACAATGCTACCGGAAAGTCGCCTTATCGTCAGGCACTTAGCTCTTTGGTGAAATACGTTCGACAACAGCTGAGAGACTGGGTAAGCAGCACCCTGCTCCTCTTTGAAAATGCTCAACGTTTTGCATTAGGTTGACACTTTTGTTCCAAGCTTTTGACTCAGATGTTGGAGAACCAAAAAATTCAGCCAAGTGCACCGGTGCCAGATATTGACACGCTGATCAAGGCGGTAATAAGTTATTTCTTTGTACTGTTTCTACAATTACAAATGCGAGTGCAAGCTGACAAATTCCTTTTGCTGGTTGGTCACAGATGATCCAGGAACTCCTTCCAAAAAGTGAGAAGGGGCAACAAGTCCACACCAACATCACTTGGAAGCAACGAATCCGATTCAGCCATCTACGATTGGAGACGGCCTCGAACTACCTCAATCATCACCCCAAAGGTGTCACACAGTGGACAATGATTGATCAACGTTTAGAAGATCTCCGATGGAAGTCTACTGCCTTCCGACAAAAGTAAGCTTATTCTGGTTCACTTGAGAACAATCGATCTGATCATAACCTCTTGTTACTGGTCAAACTAGACATGCTCAACTGGTCATTGCGAAGGACAAGGAACTCTTTGGCCAGGGTAAGCTCTATAAAGATATTGTGAAGGCAAGGATTCTCATGCCGACCATGCAAGAAGTTCAGGACGCCATGCAACTTCCTGAGCCTTCTGCGCCTTCCCCTGTTGCCACCTAATCTGCCTGTAGTTCGGGACCCGGGTGGCTCACGTGTTTTTCAAGCCCATAAAGAATCCATCACTGTTTGCTGGTAGTCTTGTTTTCATCCTCATCCCCCCTTTTCCTAGAACACGCCATACACATCTTCTCCCATCCCCCAAAAAAGTCGTACACCAAACTACACCACCATTTTTATATTTATTATCTACAACGTGTCCTGTATAAATTTCCTGCGCTCGCAATTTCAGCACCGTTACAAATGGCAAAATGAATAATTTCCGGGTTTGTACCAAATCTGATTGGGCATTCATTTGCGGAGCAAAACCCACCTGGAACAAAATAATTTGCCGGATTAAATCCGCCTGGAGGGAGAAAGATTGACCCAATTTTGGCGTCGGAGTCAGCCCAACCCTGATATGACGTCGGGAAAGCTGCTCTAGATCCGCCGTGAGGGTCAATCCGACCAGCTTGCTCTGACTGTAGGGTATTGACGACCTGACTGTCTCGCTAGTCAAAAAACCTGAAAATTTGCCGCCCACATCAATCCGACGGGATAATTGACGCCGGCATGAATCCGACGGCTTGGATTGACGCCAGGCTCAATCCGACCCCCCGAATCGACGCCAGCGGCAATCTGACGCGTCCGACGGTTTGCCTCCCAACGTGAATTCCACGTTGGCTTAGCGCGGCGTCGGAAAGGTGGGCGCTGACGCAAATTGCGACGTCGGATCGACGTCAGACTGCACCCGTGGTGTAGAATCATGTTGTTGGGGGCACCACAAATGGTCATACAAGGGTTTAAGACACCGTCATTATTAAACAGAGACAAGATTTCCTTGACTAAAGCACACACTCTAGTTTTTAAACATTGTGTTGTAGCCAATTGTAATGCAAGTATGTATCTAGTGAGACCTGGATCCCAGCCTTACTCTGTCTTACATGGCTCAATTTTCAAACCTCTCTCCTTAACTGGCAGTCACAATCTACCAGTATACAATTCTCTGCTTGAAAAATTTATTCTCAAATTCAACTTCAGTCAGATGCCATGATGATGATTAAATTCTAACCAGTAATGAGAGGGAAGAAACCATGAGCCTGTGAGCACCATTAGCGCAGGCTAAAGTAGAGTAGCTTAACAGGCCGATAAAAACTCAATCTATTCAAGGGATAATGGGCCTCAGCCTCGGATGAGATGGCTAAGTGGAAAAAAGGGCCCTCAAAATACATGGATAATCAAAACCTCATTCACTGTAGCCTGCATATATAAGTAAACTATGAACAGAATGTTCAATTTTTCGTAGCAGTAACATTTGTGAAAATGAATGAGTAAAAGGAAAAAAGGTGTGACACCCCATTTGGGGATGATCAAAGAATTCCAACATGTGATAGCTGTGTAAAGAGACATATTTCTTTCAGATGGTTCTTGTGGATGATTTTTTTTATGAAAAATGGCTGTGTATGAGATGTGGAAACATGAGAATTCTTGTTTATTAAGGTTTATTTTGTCACAAAAACAGGTTTGAAATACCCTAGATTGTATTTAGCATAGATAAAAGGAAAAATATCAGTAGTTTAACTTTCACTGGAATATTTGAAAAATTCTAAGTGGAAACCTAGCCTTTAGGAATATGATACATTTTCAGAGCATCAAGTAGAATCATAGCACATCAGTATTCTTGCCAGTTTTCCTCTTTTCTGTAAGATGGAAAGACACTTTAGACTATGGAGAAATTTGTTTGAATCTATATTCAAACTGAAACAAGTGATATCATAATTAATTTCTGAAGTGCTTTGGATTGCTCAGGATCCAATTTCTGAAGCCAAAACTGTTTGGCGTTTCTTTTCTCAAATTCTACAGTTTTTTCTTTAAAATCTATGTACTCCATAAGTTCCAAAACATATTCTTTGGTATGTGTATCTTCCAAGGTGGTCATTAGATGCTTGACTATTTGTGGAACATCCCAAGGTTTATATAATTCTGATTGCCATTCTAAAAGCATATCTGTGGCTTTTTCAGCGGACTTCTCCTTATTGATCCTATCTGAAAGCTCTTGGGGAATCTCAAGGTCAATCTTATCTAAATTTTGAATGTCAATTTGATCAGGATGTTTGATGGTATTAATATTTAAAATTGTATGGGAAATATTGTAGTCTTCTTGTGAAGCCTCTTTTCTTGTTGGAAGATATCCAATCTTCCTCACAATTCCCCAAACCATTGATAGTTGTGATTCATTCAATAAATTTTTGAGTAAATACTCATACCTTGGGGGATAAACATGCCCATGTACTATGCTTGAGCCATCCTTATTGGGTAAAGGATGCTTTAGACCCTCTATCAATTCCCACAGAAATAACTTTTGTTGACTAGTTAAAGCTTCCAGGAAAATAACAAATTTTGACATAAAGACTGTTTCTTCATCTGCATCTAAAGTTTGAGACTCAATGAATTTAGCAATTTTGTGAAAAGATTGCCAATTATTATGAAAAGTTCCTAATAATCTAAGAAATTTCTCAATGTAATGATCAACACTTGATCCTGAAGTGTTTATGTGTAATTTTTTAAATTTATCTTTTGCCATTGTAATTAGTTGCATAACTATGATTCAGTGCATCTGCATTTGAATTGAGGCTAAAGGAAAGGGAATGTCAAATCATACTACTCACCACTCAAATTTTCATCAGGATGCAATTCCTCAATCTCAGATGTTCCACAAGTTACTGATGAGAATGAATGAAAATTCAGATATCTGATTGTATCAGAGGTGTGTCCACATTGCAGTTGTTTCATTCATTGAGATCAAAGGACTAACCTTCTGATTCTTTCATTTTTTTGGCTGAAAAGAAATGATTAATACCAAATTTTAGCAGACATAAGGTAACAAAAGACACAACATGCATACAAGCTGATTCTCCAACTTCTCTCACAGCTACAGAAAAATAATTATCAAATTGTGGTATTCAGAATAGAATTTCTTCATCCCTGATCTGTGATATTAAACCACAACAAGATGAAAAGATTGACATACAATCTAACTTTGATACTTCTGCTTCGTCTTCAATGGTGCTCCAGGCCCCTGCTGGCACAAGGTGTTCTGATCTCTTACCTAAATATTTTGAGGAAGAATTTGGGTGTGCTGAAATGTCATGGTGACACAAGAGTTGTAATGAAACTAGTATCTTGGTTAAAAGCATGGTTATCTTGGCTGGTATCCAGTAGAAATTTTAATAATTGATGATGATGAGGAACTGGGATGGTAAAAGGGTGCAACTAAAAAGTAGCAGCAATATATAGTCAACTTGCCTCACTTTTCCGGCGATAAAACAATGACAGCAGCACGGAAGTTTACGATCCCTAAACTATGTGGCCTCCTTTCCATGAGACAAAACGTAGAAATATCAAATGAAGCTTGCAATCGATCCTAAATTACTTTTTAGACAAATCACATGCTCCGAGATCCGATTGAGACCGACAGGTACTTGTTTGTCAGTGGCTATTTCTGAAAGCCGTACAGTCTCAAGGAGTTGTATCCTTGTCACAGCGCTATGGCGCAGCTGCCTCTGTCAATGAATGTTGGTTTGTGGCGTGGTGTATCATTTGTTGAGCTTTTCATCTTGCTGAGTCGCAGGCTGGTCTTTTGATTCCAGCACGTCAGCCCCGCTGTGGGGAAACATTTAGGTTAGCGCAGGTCAATGATGACCTGTCTCCCCTTAATCTGACATCGCACTGCGCAGACAATCTGACAGCAAGCCCTTGGTCCGAGCGACCATGGCAGGTCGTGTTCGTTACCTCTACCGACCATGGTATTTCTTCTACAACCGGGAGGTTAGGCCAATGGCCTGATCCTTTTTGTAATCTCAAATTTTACTGACAATGACACTTCATCAAAGGAGACAGATCAACTTTAGAATCAGTTTCAAGATTGAAATATAAACGATGATGTTCAACGTTTAGTCATCAAGTTGTTGATAACTTTTGAAGCTACCGAAGACAAGGAGAATACATTGGGACTTCTGGAGTATTTGGATTTTTTATGCAAGTTTGAAGCATTTGAGAGGATAAACCTGGCTATTGCTCATCCCTCTCAGCTTAGTCCTGAAACCGACAAATTTGCGCAGGGTCCCGTAAAGCGGCGGATCTCCTCATGCGCAAGTTTCTGCTGACTACCTTGAGGGCAGATTCTCAGCGCGTCTGTGCTTTTTAGAGTTTACAGCTGGGCCGCTGGAAAGAGGTATCTGTCCCACAACATATTTAGATATCTTTGGAAAAAATCCCTATGTAGTGGAGCATTATGTAACCCTCCGCCCTTCGGAGGGAGGGAGAGAGCCAAAGAAAAATAAATGGTACACCGGCGCCGGTGCATTTTGGGATTGTGGATCCATCACTGGGACGACCAAGTCCGAGCACTGTCATGAAGTCCAAGAAGGTATCCCAACAGACCCATGGTGACAGCTTGTGACGCCGTTGTGAGAGAGGATCTTGACTTAATAGATTTGGATGCCTCTGGCCAGAGGCATGGATGATATTTTGGGTGCTGTCTCTGGGACACCCAAGTGCATCCAATTAGGGGGGTTCAGAATTGAATTTTACAAAACTTTGGAGTCAATTCTAAGGTGCTTCTGAAAAAAAAAAAAAAAGAAATCTGTCCACATGGAGGTGCTTCTGATCAATCAGTACAATTCATCATTTTTTTTAAGTTGTTCAGAAACACCTTCAAATTTGCCCTGAAGTTAAGAATATTCAATTATGAATCCCCCTAATACTTTCTGGTAAGATAACACGTGAAGCAGATTTGACGCTAAGGATGTTTCCACCAAGCCTCTTGGGCCGAAGCCTGAATCAGCCGTATGTTGCTCATGGCCCTGGGCCCACCTTCTGTCTATCCGAGATAGCCTGGGTTTGTACATATCAATCTTGTTGGTTTTCTGCCGTGGGCCTGCGACTCGTGCTTGTCAGGCTAAATAAGACCGAAGAGAATATGATCTCCTAAAAATTGTTAGACTTCGCTCCAAGGAGAGAAGACGTGGCGCACGGGGATTTTGTTCGTCCACGCGAACGTCCTGCGAGCGCCTCTCAAAGCACCCCGGAGTGACTTTGCTCACAGTGATTTCTTTCATCGGCATGTCTTCCTGGAGATACATACAAAGGGGGCCCTCGTAAGTGGAATGGCCCCAAACAACGATTACGACGCCGAGGAGTACCTCGGCGTGTCGTTACAGGCGGTACCAACCGGCGGATAAAGCAGCCTCCTTGACGCATAGGAGGTAAATATGTGTGACGGCAGGAGTATGTGCCTGCTTGCTGAGAGGGAGGCCTCTTGGTCTTTGGCTGGTCAGTACAGACTGTACCTCCCCGGAGAGGAGAGATCCTCATCGGCCGGTGCCTGCGTGCTCCGGAGACTGCCCCATCAGCATGTTGGTGCAGAGTGAACTGACCCGCCAAGTCAAAGAGGATGTCTTTCCTCCCCCTCGGTATCACGCATAATTAATCTTTGGGGGGCCTTCAGGGCCCCTCTAGTTTGCGCTTCCAGGAAGAAACACCTCTCAAAAAAATGACCTGGAAATTAATGTGCGCAAAGTGATTCCCGGTTTGGTGAGGTGCGCACGGGAGGTTCACGACGTCAGGATGACCAAAATACTGAAGGGTCAATAGTTTTCTCCTGTGCGCAAGGTGAAGGCGTAAAAAATGATTTACCTTGCCATAAGCATGACCCCGCAAGATGCGCACACAGCAATAAATATTTTTTCTCCTCAAAATTCACCTCGTGTTTCTGCGATGCAGTTGCTGGTAATCTTTAGTGTGGTTGTGTGATGCAAAGCAATGTGTAAAATTGGCCCTGGCTGGGATAGATCTGCAAATACAAATTGTAAAATGGAAGACTTCCCATCATCCAATCCGCCTTAGGGATTTGCGGTATTGGTGAGTCTAACCTTAGGTCATTGCAATGGTTAGACTCACTCGGAGTCAGTTGGGAAGTAATCACACTTCTTGTCTAGGTCAACCCAGGAATTCCTTTTCCTCAAGTTGGCCGGGTATGGGTTGGAGAGGTGCTCTCTCTTCCCCCCTTTTCGCCTTGTGTGCTGTCTCCCAGACATCAGGCGTTTTTCGCGGCGCGCTTCTCACGGAGAGCGCGCCCTCTTGGGGGAAAAAGGCATAGCAGCCCCAGGCTTATGCCCCACTTAGCAATCAAGGTCGAGCCCGCCGGGCGGGTGGGACCCCAAACTGGGTGGGTGGGTGGGGCGAAATTTTTACTCTGATTTCGCTGCTTCGATTGTACCGGACTCCTTTGGGTTTTGGCGCCTCAGTTCGGTTAGGGAGATCGCTAAACCGGACTACTACTGAGTTCCGGTCCAGGATTGCACCGGTACCCGCAGCCCCGCGCCGTGGGCCCAAACCTAACTCCTCCCCAGGATCGGTCCGGGCCCCGCGGGCCGCAATTCAAGGCCCGGCTCCTTGGACATCACCCCACTCCATTACACTACGTTAAGTACCAAAGATCTGCGAGCCCCCCCAGATATTATTTTCAGCCCAATAAGGTATGTATGTTTACCTGTGGAAATCTAGATTTTTTGTGTCTAAACCAACATCTGGGACTCCGGGAGGCTCCTAGATATGAAAGGAAGTCAAAAAATGTTTTGAAGGTTCTTCTCAATATTTTTTGTATGTTACAGAATGATAACTGTAATAAAATTTGAATAGCAGTAGAACAGGTCATGTAATGAGGAATATGGGGAGTTTACAAGGGTTGCGCTGGCATGTCCTATTGCTGATTTCTGAGAAATTTATCTGTCTGACAAGAAAATATGGGAAGCTTAAAGTCAAGGCCTTGTATGCCAGCAATATAGGTGATATGATCCGGATTCTTTTGAAATCTGATCAAGTTTTGGCAGACCTGAGCAGATTTCACATGGGATGTAAGGAAAAGAAATCACATATTTCCTGCATCATTTTGCTTCCAAATGAGGCCTAAATTATGTGTAATTGTCCACCTACAAAGTAAAAGTTTCAAAAGTAATCTTGCACGCTCTGGGTCTGCGGAGTTGCAATAAAAACTTGATGTGAGAATGTTGAAATGATCAGGGCACAGTCACAAGGCGGTGTGGCTAAGCATAAACCCTATTTCACTATTAAGTGGAATGGGAGTTGAATCTAATCTGAACTTATGTTCAAGGTTTTTTTAATTTTTATCATGGATCAACTCCTAATTTGATTTGGAGCAGTTTCAAATAACATTTTGAACCTGAAACTTTTGAGGATTACTTTTCTCAAATGCTTCAAACTTGTATAAAAAATCCAAATACTCCAGAAGTCCCAATGTATTCTCTTTGTCTTCAGTAGCTTCGGAAGTTATCAACAACTTATTGACTAATTGTTGAACATCATCATTACTATTTAATCTTGAAACTGATTCTATAAGTTGATCTGTCTCCTTTGATGAAGTTTCATTGTCAGTAAAATTTGAGATTTCATTTGCAGTCTTCATGTAAGTTTCATCTGAAGCTTGAATTGCAATTTCACCTGGAATTTTTGTGGGAATTTCATCTGGATTTCTGCAGCAAATCTTATTTGTGAATTGAGCAGACGTCCCTTGTGAAATTTCTTTTGTTGTGGGCAGATATCCCATCTTCAATGCAATTCCCCAAACCATGGCTAACTGTGAGCTGTTCAATTTTTCTGTGAGGAAAGTCTCATATTTCAAAGGGTGGAAATTTTCATTGAAAATTTCTGAATGATCATAATTGTGCAAGTTAAGCTTTAGATGCTGCACTAATGGCCCTAGAAATTCCTGTTGAGTTTGAGTTAAAGCTTTCAGGAAAGTATCAACTTTTGAAATAGAACATTCATCATCATTTTTTTCTGAAGTCTGCCTGGATTTCAAAGCTCCCAATTTCTCCATTTCATAAATTATTTGCCAATTGTCATGTAAAGTTACTAGTAAATCATTAAATCTTTCAATATAATGATCTTCATTTGATTTTGAATTATCTGAGGCTGATATATTTCCTTCATCTGTTTCAGCAGAAGGTTGAGACCCGTGTTCAGTACCTTCTCATTTGATCTGAGTGGAATGGACAAGGAGTGTGAACCAATACTACCCACCACTCAAATCTTCATCATGACATAATCCATGAATCACAGCTCTTCCCCCTTTTTTGGATGGAACTGAATAAAAATTCAGAGTTATCCTTGTATCAGGTCTTTCTGAATCTGAAAGGTTTCATTCAATGATACTCAAGCCACTAACCTTCAAATTCTTCAATTCTTTCACCTCCTAAAGAACAAAGAGCATCAAATTTTAGCATACAAAATGTAAAAAAGAACACATGAAAATTTTGCACAAAGACCTGCTTCTCCAACTTCTCTGGTAACTATAGAATAAGAATCATCACATTTTAGTATTTGCAATGGGATTGTTTTATGTTTGATCTGTGATTTGAAACAAAGACAAGATGAATATCTCAACATACAATCTAACTTTGTTGCTGCTCCCTCATCTTGAATAGATCTGAAAGCAACTGCTGGCATCAGTTGTTCCGCTCTCTTTACCCAAGATTTCGGATGGGAAATTGGGTTGGCTGAAATGATGTGGCAATGTAGTATTTGTAAAGAGACAACAAAGTTGGCTAAAATCATGGCCTGTAGGTCAATTCTCTAGTAGAAAAATATTGATGAAGCACTGGGATAGAATTGCCAAGGTAAAAAATGGCAGGGGCATTTATCACTCTCAACTGCTTCTCTTTTGCCATGGTCAAACAAAGAATTGTATGATAGCTGTAGTGCTCATTCTCTTGCGAAGTAGATAGTAGAAGTGTATCGTACCCGAAGTGCCTATTCTCTTGCGAAGTAGATATTTACTTTTGCACGTGATTTCGTACTGTTCATGAGACCAGGACACAAACATAGCAGACTTCAGATGATACTCGAAACAATCACAGTTGATGGGAAAGGTCACATCATGAAGTATGTATTTATGTAAAGCTTTCCCGACGACTCTTTTGCCTCGACACAGTAGGGCCGACAAGTGTGTACACCTCAGATGCCCGCAAAACCGATTGAGAATGACGGCCGTCTCGTCTCGTCCCAGTAGGTTATTTATGAAAGCGGCAGAAAAAGTTTACTTTCCTTATCACAACATCATGTATGGCGCAGTTGTCCACAGGGCACTACATATAGCTTGGGAGCTGGACGAATGATCGACTTGGTCGATATGGCGCACATACAATACGCCCGGTGTGGTCCGACCTGGTCCGACAGCCCCGGGGGAGTGGGACTGTCTGTACTACGTCACTTCCCTCCACACTGGGAAGTATAGTTGGATATTTTGTAAATGTTAATTCCGCTCGAACACCCCGGAGTTGGACAAGGAAACATGGTCAGTCAAAGCTTATCACTCGTTCAGATCAGATAAGATAGGAGAACAGTACACTGAATACATCGTCTGGATCCAGTTCCACCACCCACCACCCCCGGCAATCGTTGACAAGTTTCTAGCCTTCATCAACCAGTCGCCTACACCCTTCCATGCGG
The DNA here is from genome assembly GCF_026914185.1 of Puccinia triticina. Taxonomy (NCBI): domain Eukaryota; kingdom Fungi; phylum Basidiomycota; class Pucciniomycetes; order Pucciniales; family Pucciniaceae; genus Puccinia; species Puccinia triticina. Next base: position 4,926,991 of record NC_070565.1, on the reverse strand, counting down.
TCTCAAACGCGATCAAGCGACTCGAATCCGCAGGCTTCAAGCGGTTAAAGGAGCGAGACCAGTGGGCTGGATTGATCCAAAAGGGCGAGAAGTATTACGTGACTAGGTCTGTACCAGACCATTCAATTTTCACGCCAAAAACAAAACAAAACATTTTATTCGGTGGATCATTCTTTTGACTGAATTATACTTTGCCCTTTTATTGATCTTTCTCAGGAACCAGAGCTCTATCAGTTAAGTGTTTCAGATCAGAATCGTTCTTGAGTTCTTCTCATAGATGATGATTATTGATCTAATATCTTCGTTTTTTTCGTTCGTTTTGAAACAAAAAATTAATTCTTGAACAATCTTAGTCGCCTTTGCCGTTGGCGGAGCCTATGAGCCTGGAAACGGACTGGCGATCGTAGGCTGCCACACAGACTCGTGAGTGAGGGCTTCCATTGCAGAGATTTCCCTCATACCTCCATTTCCCTACGTCCGGTAACTCCTTTGATTCTCATTTTACTGGTCCTTTTGTAGACCCTGTTTCAAAATCCGTCCAGTTTCTAAACAGACTAAAATGGGTTATCTGCAAGTTGGGGTTGAAACTTAGTTGGTTTTTTTTGCTTCATTCCCAAAAATTATTATCGTTAGTGACTTGCCAGAGTTTTGATGTGAATGTCCTGACTTTAGTGGAGGAGGAATTTGGCCCACCTGGTTGGATCGAGACCTTGGTATCGCTGGACGAGTGATAGTCAAAGACCGCAAGGACGGATCGGCGGACTCGGATAGCTTTTCCTCCCACCTCGTCCATATTCCGCGTCCGATCCTTCGCTTCCCAACTCTGGCAATTCACTTGGAACGAACTCAAACCGACCAACTCAAGTAAGATCACGTGACTTTCACGGGGGAGACAGAGGAAGAAGTAATGAGGAGATTATTTAGTCCTTCTTATCCCATACACATAGATATAATCCCGAGACTCAGATGATTCCCATTCTATCAATGGCCACTGAACAATTGAACGAGACCGTCAAACCGACTGACTCAACACCGCCAATTACCAAGTCTGCGCTGTCGACACAACAGAACCACCATACGTTACTGCTGTCCATTCTGGCAGAGTCGCTATCGGAGGAGCTTGGCACCCCGGTCAAGGAGAGTGATATCCACGACCTCGAACTGTCACTCTTCGACACCAGCCCGTCCATCGTCGGCGGTGGCCGGGCCGAGTTCATCTTCTCCCCCAGACTCGACAATCTCTTCAGCTCCTTCGCCGCCGTCGAGGCCCTCGCCCAATCCGTCGAGGGTGGGCCTAACTCCAAAGGCCTTGAACAGAGCGGTTTGATTCGAACAATCGCTCTTTGGTAAGTTTTTTTATATATTTCTTTTCTTTTCATTCACTCATCATGCTAACTCGGTTTGAACAACTTTTTTTTGTTGCTATGTGTAATTATTCAGGGATAATGAAGAGATTGGCTCGGTCTCTCATCAAGGAGCCGAATCGAACTTCTTGGAAGCCATTCTCACTCGAGTCTCCAGCTCATTCACGAACCAACCCTCTCCAGCATTGACCGAACAAACTCTTGCTGCCTCGTTCCTGCTTAGTTGTGATATGGGGTTTGCTTGCATTTTTCTTCCCCACTCCAAATAGGTCATTTATTTGAGACTGATATAAAGATAATGTTTTGTCTCTGTGTCGTGGTTTTGCTAGGCACGCCGTGCATCCCTGTTATCCTGAGAAACATGAGCAAAACCATCGTCCGTTGATCAACCAAGGGCCGGCGATCAAAACAAATGCCAAACAAAGATATGCCAGGTAAGATCTACCCAGTGAAATGAGCAACTGTTCCATCATGGGAGACAGCCTGAATGACCGAGTTCCATTTTTCCCTCGATGGCTTACAGTACTGCTGCAACGACCTTCTTGCTGCGTCGAGTGGCTGCCATTGCTAAGGTAATATTCCCACATTTATCGAGAAAGAAGCTGAATAAGCTTGTCGTCTGACCGAACTTTCTTCGTTTCTATCAGGTGCCTTTGCAAGAGTACGAAGTCCGCAACGATATGGCTTGTGGTTAGTTTGCTTTCCCTCATGATCCCCTGGTGAAGTTCCCCGTGGCGGCTGACTTTTTTCCTGCTCTTTATTTTAAACGTTGCAAGGTTCGACCATTGGTCCGCTGGTCTCGAAGATCGGCCTCCGCACGGTCGACATCGGATGTCCGCAGCGTGAGAATGATCTGCTTTTCTTTGTTTGTTATCTTTTGCCACGCTGATGTTAATGACCGTTGCTCAGTCTCGATGCACTCGATCCGTGAACAAGCTGGTTGCCAAGATTTGGTCCATCTCACCGCTCTTTTCGAGAATTTCTTCGAACACTTCCAGCTCGTCGATTCTCGACTATCTACTGGCGAATGAACCTCTCAACCTCTGCCTTTTCTGTAGAGCTTCCTGTTACTTACTAGACACATCTCCGCTTACTTCTCACGCAATCCGCGAAGTACGCATTTGCTTCTAAATAATAAATACTCTTTATTATTTCTTTCTTTTTTTGTTTTCCTTTCTTTGTCGTTTTGATTGTGGACGCCACGTAAGTCTGATGAATCCAGCATCTTGGGAGTGACCATAATTTTGCAAGGCTTTTTTTGCAAGACATAAGTCCCGGCACGCAAAATTGCAAAATCCCGGGTGTCATTGGAAGTTTGCATGGCATTGCCTGTGAAACATGACATGCAAGACATAGACGTGTACCTGCAAAATTACCCCCGGGGATCCCCGACAAGTAAATTTACTGCACTTCGGTCACAACACTTGCACTATAGTCATGCAAGATTATAACCCAAACCCACCAACCATAATTTTGCATACCATAACTGTACAAGACAATATAACATGCACCACATGCATGGTGAAATTCCCAACCTCCACCAATAGAATTGAATTTTGCATGTGTACATACCTGGTTTTGCACAACATCTCCCATAAACACGGTTTTTTTTTTTTTTTTTTTTTTTTTTTTTTTTTTTTCATAGCTCAGACGCCAAACCCTCAACAACAATTCTTGCTTCTTTAGTAAGTTGAACTCTCATCCTCCTTTCCCACGGATCTTTGCTAACAGACATAATATATACACATGTATTTAGATAGGAGCCCAGCATGAAGGTTGCCAGGCATGTGGTCCCAGGAACAAGTTTGGACAAATATGAAGCATCTGGTCATCAGTCAGACAAAGCAAGTGAAACACCCCGTCAAGCCCTATCTCTGATCAAGAAGAAGTTGGTGCCCACTCAACCTCAGAAGCCCACAATAGCCAAATCCGATTCAGGTAGTTCCTCCGGACAATCAGAAGGTAAAAAAAGAAAAAAGAAAAAGACCAAGAGAAAAAAAGATAAGGAATGGTTTATTCCCAATATGAGCAACAATCACAAGACTTTTATCAATCACGGCTGCAAGCTTGATCCACAGGGTTATCCTCTCTATCCAAATGGCCAAACAACCTTTGTACAGCTACCTGGCAAAGATATTACCAATTTTGGGTCCACAGCTTTTGTCAAAAGGCACAATGGTAATAGCCAGGCAAATGGCAAATGGAAAGTATGGTGTTAAAAATGTCTTGGAGCCCTAGTCTGCGATAATCCATCCTGAAAGTGGACAGGCACCCCCCCCACTGCAAATGGTGGGATAGCAAAGTTATGTGAAAATCAAGTTCTTTCTTTTTCCCGCCTGCAGTTTCTATCATCAATGCTGACTGTTGTCTCCCAGGCCCATCAAGTGCAAAGGCCTTGCCGGCAAATGTCCTGGAAATGTATTTCACCTTGAATGTGAAGACACATCTGTCCAATTTGATGTTCATCTCAAATCTGGTTGGGGGCTCCTCCAACACAAGGGAACCCACAAACATCCATGGGTCAAGGCCAAAAAGCCGGATCTGTTATTGAAGGCTGATTTTGCCAAGCTCATCAAGGAAAATCCTTCCGCAGGGGCCTTTAATCTGAAGGTGAGTTGGTCTAGTGATTTTGTTGGAAAGCTACACATGCACTGATACTCAGGAGATTTGAATTAAAGTTGGGTAAGAAAGCCAATGAAAACAATGAGAAAGATGGGACCTTTGAAGGGGTCACTGACATTCACTCATGCTTTCAGAACGCCAACCAGTGTGTCTTCTTCCCTTATTCCCAGACCCAGAGGCACAACATGCTGATTCTAATGATTTTAATCCCTTTTGAGACTTGCATACCATCACAAGACACTGTTGGCTGAGATGGGAATTTTCCTGGGAAAAGGAGGTGCTGATTTAGGGGACAGACTCCTTCTCAACATGTTCAGTTGGGCTTTGTAAGTCATTCCATTTTTTTCAGTGTTCTGTTATTGCACAACCCAGGCTTATCAATGCTTTGGGCCAAATCATTTCCAAACAGGCGAGGCCTCTACATTATCTCATGCTTGTTCCTGCCTGGATCCGAGCATTTCACATTTCAGAAAAAGTGGATGTTGGAACAGCTGCTGGCACGTGATAAAAACGGAGAGCTTTACCACGGTGGACTAGTTTCCGGTGTCACATACCGGTTTTTTGAGAAAGGTTATATTCTGTCAACTTCCATGTTCTGTGATCAATTGCAGTGGTAGATACCCGTGCAGCTCTCCTGGATTTGAGGATTAACGGTCAATTACCATCAGATTCATTTCACCACGCTAATGCAACAGTTTCTCAACAATGCATCAATAACCCCCGCTGAACAAGATCTTCTAGTCCGACAAGTTGTGGACTTCTCAAAGGCTCAGATGCAGGGGCACAAGGTCGCTTACATGGATGTTTTTCATGTTTCAGACAAGGACAAGGTGGAATTGATGTTGAAAGGATGCCAGCAACATTTTTCCGCCCAGGTTACTCAATTTAGAGCTGGTCAAAACAAAACCGTTGCGGGTACCCAGTATCCGTTGGCGGGTACCCGCTGACCAAGAGCGGGTACCCGCCAGCGGGTGCGGGTGTCTCATATTAGGAAAAAAACGCTGCGGGTACCCGGGTATTTTGTTCCACACCCGCTGAGGGACTCCTGTCTGTACTAGCGGTGGCAGTTGTGTGAGGGGATGGATGCTGTTTAGGCTGCCCTCGAGGTGATGGTCCGTAGAGATGAGCGCTGAAAGGATCAAGGATAGCTTGTGGTTGGGGGTGGTTTTGAGATGTTCGACGGGGTGTTGGATCCTCGGCGGCGGTTGTTGGTGTTTGGAAAGAAGAGGAAGGTGATCTTAAGAAGGAACAGAGGAGATGGATGCAGATCTGAATGAAAGGGATTGGGGAGCCAAGCTCCAAAGTTTGAACTCAGATGATATGATCAATAAACTCAATGATGATGGACCGTATTCTGGGGATCAGAATGCCATGCCCTCCCATCATCCAAGTTTGGCGAACGTGGACTCCGGGAGGCCACATGTCACATAGATCTCATCATATCCCCCGCGCGCTACGCGCGCGCACACTCACAACACACAAGAGAAGCAGGAGAAAAAGAAAACAACACAAAAGGAAGAAAAAAAAGAAGGCACCGTGTGATGAGACAGAAAGAAAAAAAGCAGAGAGGAGAAAGAAAGGAAGCCAAGAAGGAAAAGCCAGAAAAAGAAAAACAACTCTCAAAACAGACAAACCAAGCAGGAAGGGTAGAAACCAGAAACAAACAAGCAGATAAACCCACAGCAGGCGCTGTGTTAGGACCAAGAAAATGAAAGGGATAGATGACAGAGGAAATGGAAAAAGGGGAAGGAGTATAGAAGAGAGAGGCGGAAGATGAGGAGAGATGGGGAGAGGGTGAATTCTTGAGGATCTTGATGTCTTGGGAGTGAAATCTTGATGAGAGTGGAGTCTTGATGATCTTGCTGGCGGCGGTGATGCTCCTGACTAGCTGGCCACAAGAGGGGCCACCACACCGCTCACAGATATATGTAGCTGAGGAGTGCAGGCTGCGGACCACCCATCCTCCGACGCAGTCAGGGTTGTACATATACATATCAGGTGGGATCCAAACTCTGGGTGCGCTCATTGACTTCAGCCAACAACCAATGCCTTGACCACTTAAGCGGGCCCGACAGCAGTCGGCACAAATAGACAAATCCCCATCCAATGACAAAACCAAAGATGGTGAGACAACTGACCCAAGCGCCACACCCGGGGGGAGCCAATCTACAAATGAATTTTAAGCAACAGGGACCCGCATATACCCGGAGCAGGTACCGCTGATACCCGCTCCGCGGGTGCAGGTGTCTCATATTAGGCAAAAAATGCTGCGGGTACCCGGATACAAACGGGTACCCGGGTTCAAATTGACCAGCTCTAACTCAAATCAAGCACAACCAATCTCTCATATCTGCCCACAATCAAGTAAGCCAAGCTAATCTTGTTCATTTCATGGGCCAATGTACTAAAACTAAATATTACTTCCAGGCTAGCTTCCAAAATTGCTGTTTGGATCTATTGGAACCTGCGGTCAAAGGAGGCCAGTCTCATGAGGAGAAAATCAATCACATACACCGCCGATACCCAAAAGTAAGGTGATGGTTGAATTGGTGGACAGTGGCAGATGTTGAGGCCATCCTGTTTCCATCCCACCGAGCAATGCTCAGTAAAGATGGAACCAATGGGATCCCAGACACGACCAACACACAGGAGAGTTTGCATTGCCTCTATCATAGGATCAGGTGAGTTCTACTTTGCATTCTTCTTTTTGATTCTCCACTGTACTCACATCCTTTCACCCCTTCAGCCAAGGAAAGAAGAGCTTGATGCATGGAATGGTGGAGTTGTACTCCTTTCTCAAGATGTTACAAGATGACTGGAAAGCCGTTATGAAGGGCATGTCAATAAAGTATGGCACAAAAAAAACACCAATATCGGAGTCTTGTTGGGAATGAAACGTAAGCGCCAGCAATACCAGAACAATGGCTGGCCCCCCAACACTACTGACACTTTGGCCGAGCCGGATACCAAGAAACCAAAGACGCAGAGGGCTCCAAACTTTGTCAAGACACCCGGACAGGCGTACCCTTCCTACCTTGCCGCTCCTGAGAGTCCCGCACAATTTAATTGATGCTGGATGGCCGCGGCGTTGGAGGACTTGTATGCTCTGTACACACCTTTGTGGCAAAGAGGAATCAGCGGAAAGGGGAATGATCTCTTCACCGCCCTACTCTTTCATTTCTCGGCTGTGGTGAACAAAACGGTGGAGGCCCTTGAGGAGGCTAAATTCAAGACATAAAGCTCTCTCAAGATCTGGCCCTTCAAGCTCGAGGCTCTGGCTTTCTGCGTTTCAGGATTAAGACGGCGGATACCGGTTGTGGCTTTTATCTCTGCTGGGTTGCTTTCATTTTATCTCATTGTTTCTCTTCCCTACTTAATTCACTCTGTCTTCTTTTCTTTCTTTTCTTTCTTATGTTTTGTTTGCTATGTTACTTTCTTTTGTTCCTTTTCATTCATGCGCGCGTTGGAGAGGAGTGTAGGTGGTGGGTTGGTTTATTTAGTAGCTTTGTTTTGTTTGTTTTGTTCTTTTGTCTCTTTTCTTCTTTCATTTTATCACAAGTTGTATGTGCGCGGCGGGCACGAGGGCCTGTCGCGCAGCCTGTAGCGGATCTGGAATCCAAGTTCAGCCAAACTTGGAGGAAGGATCCGCATGGTATTCTGCTCCTGACAAAAAGATATCATCACATTTTTGAGCTTACTGATCCGGATCGTGAAGATCCTTCCTGAGACTTCTGAGTTATTTTCATTTCTTGAGCTTTCAAATCCGACGATATACTTCTGGAATCTATCAAGAGAACACTTCTAGAGCTTAACAACCACACTCGCCAAGGGTAATCCAACTCCCTTGTTCCTTCTTTCTCGCAAAATCCTTCCCCACACCGCTATCCATTCTATCGATTCTAAGCGCTCATAAGATCCGGACCGCCGCACGAGGGCAGCTGTAGCATTTTCCCCTCAACCCGCTGTCTACCGCGCACAGGTAGAAGCGCCATACCGCAAGGGTCACTTACGAGCTGAACTTGACTGGCACGATCCGTTCATCAATCACAAGGGGACAGAACAAGCTCTGGGAAATTGCTAACTCCAAACACCCCGGCAGTTTTATTCAAGGTGATTACTATTCTTGTGATTTCTTCATTGAAATCTTGGTTGACGCATTGAGCCACAAGAAGAACAATGACTTGCGGAAACTCTTTGGGCTCATTGAAGATCGAAAATTCTGCTGCAAAGCGCTGCCGCAGACCAAAAAACTAGACCAACAAACTCAGCGCAATGCCCACATTCTCAAAATCAGCCCCAACATTTTCACCAGCTCTAACACCTCCTACGCCAATGTGGGGCAGCTATTTCAAATCTGGTCTACAGAAGGCATTAAAATCCCATGTGGCCGCGTCTGTTGGTCATGCCCGGAGGCCAATCGACCATTTTTTAAACCAGCAACCCCCAAGAAGAAGGGTCGCAAGCCTAAGCGCCTCAACGAAGAGATTGAGCTGGTCAATCCAAGCCAAAGCAACAACGGCCACAACCTCTCCAAGATCTCAAAACTGTGATTCAAAGAAGATCTCCCTCCGCTCCATCTCAACATCCACCTAGAAGTCATGCACATTACAGATGATCATGCAAAGCAAGACTTCATGGGTACCACAGATTGGCCTTTCAAACTCTTGTTTGGCAGCCACACTTAGACCCTCATCTTGCAAGGTTATTGGGCCCATGACCACTATTGGGCCAAGATGCTCAAATCATCAGGTGGTATGGTTGGGGTTTGGTTACATAATGATGCTCGGAACAATGCATTTGCCAAACTTATCAATCACAAGGAGGGATCTGGGGATCTGAGTTGGGTCTTGTGGAAGTTTTATGAAACCCAAGGCCCAGGGTCTTAAAACCTCTTGGGACAAAATAACCTGTAGGGCTCTGAGTCATCCCCAGGGGGAGGCACCCAGTTAACTTAGGCACATTCTGCAGTTTGAAGTTGTTTTTCCCAAAAAAAAAAAAAAAAAAAAGGGGGGGGGGGGAGAAAATGACCTTGTAAATGTTTTTTGAAACCTTGTAAATTTAACTTGGCTAACCACTGTCATTGATTTTTACAAGGTGCTTTTGCAAGGTGTTTTACTATTTCAAGATTTCCCTTGTAAAATTCAAGATTTTGCTAAAAATGTGCAATTTTGAAAGGTCATTTTCTTACAAGGTCACCCCTTGCAAAAATATACCTTGTGAAATTACACATGGAAAATCTGAGGTGGAAATTTACAAGGACTTCCATTACAAGGTTAAGAGTTGGACAACTCCTTGTAAAATTACACATCACCCCCCCCCCCCCCCCAATGTGTAATTTTACAAGGACCTCTTTTACAAGGCCTTGTACCTTGTAAAACACACCTTGTAAAATTCAATACCCCCTCCTAAAATGACCTTGCGTCCAACTCAACAAGAATCCTGACAGATAGCAAGCAGACTGAGTCTTGATCTTCAAAGGAAGGGATCTGGAAGTTCTGAACAGCGGACTCTTCAGCAAAAATGGTAGCTAAGAAAAATTCAGAATTAAAGGAAAGAGATCCTCAATTGATTGATCACCGTCCGTCTCAAAATCCTGAGGCAAGACTGTAAATCTTGAGGTTGCTGGTTCGATCCCGGCTCGGGGAACCAAATGTGGAACTCCTACCGTGCCAGGCAGTAGGCAGAGCGTCGAGGGGATGGGTGCTGTTGAGTCTTCCCTCGTGGTGGTCTGGCAAATGAGATGTGGATCAAAAAGTGATAGCGTTGGGGGGGGATTTTTGAGAGACAACGGGGATGGAATACCGTTGGAGGGGGTTGGTTTGTTGAGGATTGGATGTTGATAAGGGGATCAGGAATAGTGCTGGGGATACTGCCAGCGGATCAGAAAAGGGTGATGGAATTTCTCTTGGATCAGAGCAAGTCCCATGCCGTCCCATCCTCCAAGTTCAAACTTGAACTTGGACTCTGGGGAGTGATATGTCACAGGACATGTCATCACATCCCTAACTACAAACATCAAACAAGAAGAGAGGAAAAAGAAGAAAACACCACAACAATCAAAGATAAAGAAAAACCAATAAGAATAAGAAGAAAGAGAACACACAATCAAATGATAAATAATCCAAAAACAATACAAATGAAACAAAACAAACCCACATGACACATGTGTTAGGACCAAGAAAGGAAAATAGAAACTGGGAGGGTTCCAGAATCTTGAGGCTGTGAGAAAGTGAGGGAAGGGCACCCTGAAAAATCTGAGGGGACTAGGTGGTAGGTAACGTGAAGCTAACTCCTGCCTTAACTCCAACCATACACTTATTGAAAAGTGGTAGAACCCCCTGATGATGAAAAAGGGGCCATTGTTATTCAAGGGGAGTAATTCTGGAGTACCACTGGAATTTCAGCATATTTTACTGAATGTCACCTGACACCTATTCACATCAATTTTTTCATGGTGGGATCATCTTGAGGGATCTTGAGAATCTTGAGGCTGAAGGGTTTTGCTGGTGACATTGCTGATCTTTCTGACTTGATGATTTTGATGCTCTTGTGGGCCTCTACCGGTATGAACACCACAACACTTGAGGGTGGGGAGAGCAAGTGAGTTGGAGGGAAGAAGGGATGGTGGATGATGGTCCGTCGGAGGGAAGAAGGGAGGCTGCCTGAGGAATTGGTTGTGAGGTGTCCGGGGATATGAAGCCGGTTACGTTTCAGTTGATGATAGAAGCAATATGTACATACATGGCAATGTTCACAAGTCCTTTCATCATCATGGAAGACAGATGCCAGACTTGTGTCGTCACAGGGCCGCCATGGGCCCCGCCTGGTGGCGGTAGGAGTTGGATGCAAGCTCTGGGACCGAAGCACCACTAGCTTGTCTGGGTCATTGATTGGTGATGCGGCCCGGGGCTGCTCATCCAGACGCCAATGTTGTGCAACGGTACCCAAACCGTGCTGGGGACATCTCAACGGCACCACGGTTGGCGAGGCGCCGTGATGATGGTATGGGGGCGCCCCTAATGTTGGCGCAATTGCTGGGCAATCCCAAGGTCTCAGTGGCGCATCCATGGCGTTGACTGGATGTGGCGCACTGCCTTTCCTTGATTTTCCCTGCTGTGTAGGTCCTTCCTTTTCCAGAATACAGTGGCTCAACCTGTTGTTTGTCATGATTTTGCTAGGAGATTAAGGATTGCCAAGTGATACCCGTTTTGCGGTACCCGGCACCTGCGGCCTTACGGCGGGTACCCCCCCGCAGGTGCCGGGTGCGGGTGCGGGTGTTGGAATTTGGTGAAGAAACCCCAGGTACCCGTGGTCAACACCCGCCACTGTATTTTGGATCAAGGTTCCGCAGCACCTCTTGAGGCCCTTGATGACCGGTTGGTGCTGGTCATTGAGAGGGCTACACAACCCCCTCAATGACCGGCACACACTGGTCATCAAGAAGGCACACCTCCCTCTTGATTACCGGCACACATTGGTCATCAAGAAGGTGCACAACCCTCTTGATGACCGGCAGAGACCAGTCATCAAGAGGGTCTCACTCAGCCCTCTTGATGACCGGCACACACCGGTCATCAAGAAGGCACCCTCCCTCTCGATGACCGGCCCACACCGGTCATCAAGAAGGCACACCTCCCTCTCGATGACTGGCCCACACCGGTCATCAAGAAGGCACACCTCCCTCTTGATTACTGGCACACATCGGTCATCAAGAAGGTGCACAACCCTCTCAATGACCGGCAGAGACCAGTCATTGAGAGGGTCTCACTCAGCCCTCTCGATGACCGGCACACACCAGTCATCAAGAAGGCACCCTCCCTCTCAATGACCGGCCCACACCGGTCATCAAGAAGGCACACCTCCCTCTTGATGACCGGCACACATCGGTCATCAAGAAGGCACATTTCTTCCCTGCAAGTGCCCGCGGTAACCGCGAAAAACACCCGCAGTACCCGCCCGCGGGTGCCGGGTGGGATCGCAGGTGTCCAGAATTGCTAAAAAACAGTGGCGGTACCCGCACCCGCCGCGGGTACCCGGGTTCACTTGGCGATCCTTATAGGAGATAAAGCACAGACGCACTCTATTGACTGATCAGAAAACTCCCAAGCTAATTCCCCACAACAGCAATCTACTTGGTGAAATACTGCCTATCTTTTGGCAAGGCTGTCCCGGATGGCGGTGTTAAGCATCCATCTCTTAATGCGGATGTGGCAAGAGAAATTGATGCGGAATCGCTCCCTGAGCTGGAGAATATTGAGGAAATGTTATTGACTTTGTTGTTGGTGATTTTGAACAAACAAAGGCGAGCAATTGAAGTATTGTGCCAGCCCCATATCTTGGTTGCCATCAGCAGTTGATCCAAAAACTCGCCCAACAAATTCTCATCTTCCGTTCACGTGTGGATTTCCTGTTGACTATTTAGTATTTGAAAATCAGAACTAGGAACCGCTGCCTCCAAATATATACCTCCGTTGGCAAGAAGATACAAAGTGATTTCAATGTGTCTTGGGCAACCATCACGACTTGCTCTCTTCACCAGAACTAGCAGCTCAAATTCTTTGACTACAGGAAAAAAAGGTAAATCTTGCTTCCATCTAACCAGATGCAAGGTAGCGGTTGGCATCCAGGTACTCCAGGCGCAGAATGTTTGCCCAGGTACATATCAGGCCTACAGGCTCGGCACAAATATTGCAGCGCAGCCTTCCCTAACACAAACAAAGCTCGGCTAGACCTGATACTAAATTCCTCAGCTCAGATAGACGCCACCTCAAACAAACAAGCTCAAAAGCCGCAGGTCATGCTGTGGCAACTCATCACCATAATGAACGTCAAATTTGGCCGCGGCAATTTTTGACCACGCTGTTGTAGTTGTTATTCCTGTGTTTGCAGGTGAAAAATTCAAACTTTTATGTGTACTCTCTAAAAACCTCAAGATACAGACAAAAATACGTCAGAAATAGAATCTACAGTCAAAATAACCCTTAGTCACCCACTGAAACCACCCTCATATCTTTACTGGATCAGAAGATACACAAATAACACCTTTCACACACCAGTTTAGGAAAGTTCACATAGGAGTTTACACATGGCTTCACACACAACTCAGCTCTAGGATACTTTGCATAGGATATTGAATATTTGATATTGAATTACTTTTTTTGTTTTATTTTATTCCTTTTATTATACTCAACCACAATTTGGCCGCTGTTTTCACATTGCATATATATGACTCATATAACCCCCTAGATGTTAGACCCCCTCTTAGTTTACTATATAAGGATGCCTCTGCCTGCCAGTTGTTTCCTTCCCTCATGAGTCATGCCATCTGGCTCCCATCATCTATCTACTCACCTGTCACAGTTATTTATTACACATACATATCACAGTTACTTGCAATTCACACTCATAGTTGGTTTCACAAACCTTTCACAAGCCTCTCAAGGTACTGGGTTACAATCCTGGTGGAAGCATAGCTTTCAAACCTTTACCTTCTCTTTTCCACTTTATATACCCTCTGCTCACGGACCTGGGTTCAAGCCCCGTCCAAGTCATCAGTGTTTTTTTTGCCCATTTCAGACATCTCCTCTGCTCCTTAGACACTCTGAATTTTTCACCAAACAATCCAACTATACTCTTCATCTTTGGACATATCCTTATCACTGAATAAAACTGTCAAGCTTAGCTTGGTGGTCTTGTTTTCTGATATCCAGAAAGGCAGAGCTTTGCACCTCATCCATACCTTTTGCCATTCAGCAAAAGGGTCTCAGGACACCTTTTGAGTCTTACAAGGGAGTCCCCAACGTGATCAGGATAAACCGTATAATTGCATTGTTGGAAAAAGTAAACCAAATTAGTCAAATACTTGAATAAGAAGAAAGAAGAACAAATTTATCAACCATTACTGTCATTTAAATAAGTGGAAAATCAGTTACCCTGAAGGTCAACTAGTCTACTGGAAAAGACTATCCTGTGATGTTAAAGACTACTGCTCTGAAGAATAAAGGTTAACAACAAACTAGTACTGAAAGACGTATCTCAAAGAAAGCAGCCAGTTATATACCAGAAGATGGAAATATTGCCAAAGGATTTGCATAAATAGGATCCTGTTAGAAGAGAACGTTGGAGCACCACTTGAAGGAAGCAGAAGATTATTAGCTCAGAAGAAGGGTTATTGCACCTGAAGAAGCCGGACAGACCACCAGGAAAAAAAAATAGTCACTTGATGGCAAGTGACATGATGCAGCTTTGGTTTCTGCTCCAGAGCTACTCCAGCGCTGCTCCAAGTCTGCTCCACCAGCACTTGTAGAGCTTGCAGGACTGCACCAGAGCACTCAATGTGGCACAGTCAGCTGATCCTAATTTTTTCCCAGGAACAGCTGATGCTCATCATAAGCTGAGCAGTAGGCATTGACTGAGCCTGGGCCGAAGCTGAGCATTGGCTGAGCCTGGGCCACAGCTGAGCATTGGATATTCAAAGTCTTAAACAAATCCAAGTGTCAGCTGGACCAAGAATATTCCAAATCTGAGCATCAGCTTAGCCAACAATGGTCCAAAGCTGAGCATTATCTTGGAAAAGGCTTGTGCAGAGCTTAGGATCAGCTGGTACAACACTGTTCCAAAGATTAACACCAGCTGGGCCAAAAATTTTCAAAAGCTGAGCATCACCTGAGCCAATGCTGGTACAAAGCTGAGCATTGGCTGAGCCAAGGCTGTTCCAAAGCTGAGTATCAGATTTTTTGAGACTATTCAAAAGATTAATATCACCTGAGCCAAGGCTGTTCCACAGCTGAGCATCAGCTGAGCCAAGGCTGGTCCACAGCTGAGCATCAGCTGAGCATCAGCTGAGCATCAGCTGAGCCAAGGCTGGTCCACAGCTGAGCATTTTCTTAGCCAAGGTTGGTCCACAGCTGAGCATCAGCTGAGCCAAGGCTGGTCCACAGATGAGCATAAGCTGTTACAGGAGTGGTCAGACTCAGAATCTGAGCATTGGCTGGGCCAAGATTTATCCAAAGCTGAAAATCAGCTGAGCCAATACTGGTCCAAAGCTGAGCATTGGCTGGGCCAATGATAGTCCTAATCTGAGTCTAAGCTGAGCCATGACTGGAATAAAGCTGAAAATAAGCTGGGCCAGGACTGGTTCTGATCTGGTCAACAAAGCTGAGCATGAGCTGGGCACCAAAGCTGAGCATAAGCTGGGAGCTAAAGCTGAGTATCAGCTGACCAGAAATGGGGATCAGTGGTGCCCAGCAAAAACTGAGGATCTCCTGTGGAAATTCTTAAACTGGTTAGATGGTGGGTAGATGGTGGGTAGATGATGGGTAGATGGTGGGTAGATGGTGGGTAGCCCGCTGGAGCTGGCATGATGTCACTTGTCATCAAGTGACTATTTTTTTTTTTCCTGGTGGACATAGATTCTGGATAGTTGTATACTGTTAGAAGAACCCTCCCAGCTACTATTAGTTATTTTATAATAAAACCCCAACTTTCCCTGGTAAAGAGACCACAGACCTTTTATTGAGCCCAAGAAAATCAGAGACTAGTAGGATCATACACACCGGATAGAACTTACATCAGAACAACTAAGAAATCAACAGACCTCAACATGGGATTACCATTTACAAACATGCCAGAATTGGAAGGTGGATTTTCTCCTCCAGAAACTCCTTCAAGGAACCAATTTTTTGCAAACACTTCAAACTGGAATCCACAAACAGGTTTACCACCACCACACCCAGAAAAAGGCAAAGGACCAGCAAATTCAGATAAAAACCAAGAGGAAGGTGACAATGAATCAGACTCAGGTACACCCCAGAATGAAAGTCAGCCTAGACCAAAAGGGCAGGGATATGGAATGCATAATGTTTGCCAATCTGAAGGACTTATGGGAGAAGAAGAAGAGCCTCCTGTCATGCAAAGAGGAGCACCAAAGATTATTAAGGAACCAGGAATGTTTTACAATGGGACCCACTTTATGAAGTTTTTGAAGCAATGAGAGAGGGCAGCTAGGACCTACCAAGCAACGGATTACAACAAGGCATTACAGATTGGATGATTTGTGCAGACGGAGGAACTCAAGAGCAAACTTGAGGCAATGGACGGATACAACAAGTGCAATTGGAGAAAGTTACAAAAAGATATGGTAGATTCATGGGGCCAGTTGGATGATACTGTTCTATGCACTACGGCGGATCTGATCAAAGTAGCAGAAGAATACTATAAGGAAGGTCAACTTAATAGCCATCAAGAATATAAAGCATACCTTGGAAAATTCACCACCATCCTCAAGTACCTAGTCAACAATGAACATATAAACAAAAAAGAGGATGCCTTGCTTTTATTTTTAAGTGCTTTTTCAAAAGAAAGTCAGAAAAACATTAGAAGATCTTTAGTCAGCCAAGGAAGACTACCAAAAGGAAAAGATGGGAGTCACAAACGGCCACTCTGGGACCATGCTATTGAAGCAGCAGAACTAGAGGTTCAAACAGAAGAAAATGGATACGTGGACGTACAGAGCTTTGCTGATTCTAACCGAGTGATGCAGAAAACTATGGATACACAGAAGGGAAATAGAAGTCAACGAGAGAAGATGATTGAGGACACTCCAAACCCCAAAACAGCGGATAAACAGGTCCAGGAACTCACTCAAGAGATATCAGCCCTGAAGCAACAAATGAGAAGTCTGGTGCCAGCCATGTATAACCAAAACCGTTCCGCAGATAGGCCATCAGACCAATCGGGATTCTCGCGAGGAAATGGGAGGCCGTCAACACCGTTCTATGAAAGCCAGATCTGCTACTACTGCCATAGGGAAGGTCACTCCACTACAAGGTGCGGGGAAATCCTGAAAGATGAAGCACAAGGCTTAGTGAAACGCAATGGGAAAGATTGGTACTTGCCAAACGGACAGCATATTCCTTGGAATCCAACTTGACCCATCCAAACAGTTGTAGCTACTGCATCAGCAGACCCAAAAATACAAGAAGCAGCTCAAGGGCATCAAAATTTGAAACCAGTAAAAGCATCTGCGCAAAAAATCAAATGGGAAACCCCAACTTTGGGAGCAGAGAATTACCTCAAAGCCCATCCAATGACCAGATCTGAAGCCCAGAAGGGTAGGCACAATTTTAGGATCCAGGAACCGGATGAGGACGGACGGCCAAACAAGGATTAACAAATGGACGTAGACGTGGCAGACGGGAACAAGACAGGGATTTGTGGATCACGGAAAACGGTGGAGAAAGTATGGAGCAAGGACAAATCGGTGACAAGAAAGGCTAAGGACCCAAGCCTGGAAGAGATTCTCCTTCAAGAACTGGATAATGTCAAAATCCCCACAAAATTTGCTCAGTTAACAGCAATCTCGCCAGCTTATGCAGCCCAGATCATCTCCAAGCTACAAGATAGACTACCAGGAAAAACAAATACAACTTACATAAGAAATACCAAAGTAGCAGCAATGGAATTGAATCCTGAGGAAGACAAAAAGGACCCATATTACTACAGCTGCGCTTTGGGATATGTCACTGCAGAAATAAATGGAGCAAAGGTTGACTTCATGAAAGACTCTGGGTCAATGGTGAATGTCATACCAAGTTCAGTTGCACAAGATCTTGAGCTCAAAGTCGTAGCCGTGGATATACCAATGAAAGGGGTAGGAGGAGCCAGATGCAACATCAATGGAGTTGTGGAAAATTGTTTGGTTTCTATTGGGCGATTCATGGGGACGGCACATTTGTTTGTCTCATCAAAGCCCAAGACTGGATCCTAGGACGGCCGTTTCTCTTTGATTACAAATGCACGCTTGAATATCATGAAGTTGGCAAAACACTTACCTTTATGGGAGCAAATTATTGGACGGAACGTAAGGGATCAGGTGAAGGATTTGCTATCAAATGGTTTGAGGCTTTTGTTTCAAAAGCAACTCTGTAAAAGCTGGAGGTAAAGAATGTCAAAGTAGACCCGGGTACCGGTTGGAACCCGGGTACCGCACCGCTTTTTCCCAAAAAAAAGGCACCAGGCACCGCACCCGGCACCGCTTGGCGGGTACCAGCGGTACTTAAAGCCGGTACCGCGGGTACCACCTCCGGTATTTGCTCCGTGAGCATCCACCAATCTTTTTTTTCACTTCACAGACATCCATAAATTCTTATTCAAGTTGTATATAGCTAAACTACTTATTTAAAGCATCATTCCTCATCTACAACGATAACTTTTCTTTTTTTAAACTTCTTTTCAATCTTCCTTGATTCACCGATACCTTGTTTCCACGAGGCCAAGACACCTTCTTGTATCATATTTTTCTTCGAGTAGAAGGCCACTGTCATCCCCGTACTTATCGAGAGGGGTGTAAGTCTGTGTCGCTTTGCCGCAACATAATCACGACCAAAGCTAAATGCTTGTTCAACATCAACCGATGTTGCTATAATGTATAAGACAATCAAGGAATCAGCTTTTGTATCGAAATAAGCTCGCTGATATCCAACTTACCTGGACAACTCAGAACATCCAGTGCCATATCAACAAGACCACCATGCGTGTTGCCGGAACGCTTCTGTGCAATCCACCACTTGAGAGGATTCACTGGCTCGTTGCCATCCAGTATAAGTCCTCCAGAGAGCCACATATTGAATGCATCGGTTGAGGAGTCTCCCCCTTGTGCAGCAGCAGCGCTTCCAAGGCCTGCAAGCATACTAGTCACGGGCTTCTAAATAATACAACAAATAATGATCAGCCGCGCAGAATTGTTTTTGGATTGAAGTACCTGACTTACCTTGGTCGAAGTTGGAGCAGTTGAGGGAGGAGTTGGAGGTTGGGGCTTGTAGAACGATACCCACATCTCCCGGCCCAGGCGTATTGCTTCCGAAATCCATTCGGGCTCCCATTTCGCCATCTTGAAGTACTCGTCCTTAAACGACGGGTGCATCACTGTAAAGATTTAAAAGATCTGTTAGGCAGAGTAAAAGAGAGTCAGAAAGAGAAAATTACTTACAAATAGATATTCTGTAGAGAGGAGAAGAGTCAGTTAGGCTATAGTATTTGTTTGTGATCTTCAATCCATATCGGCAGGCGTTCCTGAGGGCCGGAGGGTAATTGTGATCAGTGATAACTGTTGATAAATGCTCGGTAATTTGGTCAATGTAGACAACAATGTTTGAGAGGCGAGACGATCCTGCGGTGGATACTTGAAGTGTTAATTCCTGGAATAGGCCCAGGACATGGACTAAATCACGCGCTAAGTTAAGATCCGACTGGTCCAAGTAATATCGACGCTCAATACCATGTCGCTTATCGCGCTGCCACTCAAGACTTTGATGATGCAGGATCATAGTGACTCAGTAAAAGTTATTCAAATCATCAGTAGAACGAAGAAGAGTACTTACATCGCAGCTTCACAACAAAGTATGCTGTTGAGTTGAGAGAATGTGGAGTTCCACCGAGTACATACATCCCTTTCGACACTATGCGGAGTCTTACACTCCTTCTCTTTACAAGTGTCGACAAACTCGGCTTTTGAATTGGGCGAGAACCGTAATTTCTTAGCAATAGCACGAAACTATACCAAAAAGTTAGTTTTATATTCATGTAGTTTGAAATTGAAAAAAGTGAAGCTTTTATACCTTTGCGAGTGTTAGTTTGCAAGTATCAGTAGTATAGGTATCACTTTCATCTTCTTCACTAGCTTCTTCAATGTCGGCAATGTCGAGTGACTCATGTTCAGGATCTTCTTGTCCATGAAGGGATTCGATATCGCTCGCTTCGTCTGTTAAGGGAGAAGGATCATCACAGTTGCCCTGGGCGAGACTAGAGTAGCATAGAAAACATTCAACAGATGTTAAATCGGAAGTACACGGAAAAAAAGCGAGACTTACATTCTGATTTGGGCCTGTGCATCATCATCGTCCAAGTCTGAATCTCCCGAGTCAACATACGCATGAGACAAGCCTCCAGTATTACCAGTTTTTTTCTGCTTCTTATTTCCAAACGGCCGCAGAATCGCCTGGACTATTAAGTTGAGGATGTGCGCAAAACAGCGGACCCATTGCGGCTCGCCTCTAAACCGTGGCCACTTAAATTTCTTGAGCTCCCTCACCATGACTTTGTTATTTTTTGCGTTGTCGCTCACAAGACCACATATCTAAAAATAAAAATGTTTTGTAAGTATTGAATAAAGTGAAACAAAAAAAAAACAGGCATCGGCGATGAAGGAAAAATGGTCACCTTGTCCTGAATCCCAAATTTTTCCACGACTAGAGCTACCGTCTTCGCCAAGTATTCGCCCGTGTGGCTACAAGAAAGGCGAACAAAATCAAGTGGCATAGCCTCAAGTTTTATATCACCAACATCGCTTTCTGTTAATCGGTAGATAACCGTGCCCAGGATATCGAATCCGTTTGGCGACTGCCACACATCAACTCCTAGATATAACGCTCCTTTGTGCGCCTACATATTTAAAATGTTAGAAAGCTCAAGAATGAAAAGTAAAAAAGAGTCAACTCACGTTCAAAACAGTGCGGTAATTGTGTTGTACTGCCGAGTAAAGCAGATGAATATCTCTTGAAACATCATGTGGTCGAGGTAAATGTTTGACAACGGTTGGATGGAGGATGGCTTTGTGGCTAGCATCCACAAGCGCAGAAAATGGCCGAGCAGCTTTGGCACACCATATTGCGCATAGTTGGGGAACCTAGAAATGTTGAAAGTCACTTTCCTGACATAGAACAAAGAAATAAATAGCTTACCTCCTTTGGTTGCACGTCTCCGGTGCCTTTAATTCCTAGAGCACCCAATTTTTGTGTGGATTCAGCTTCACGGAGTTTGCGTTCGCAGATCGATGCATGTTTGTTTAGATTGCTGCAAGAGGTGTCCGACGTCGGACGATTGATCTTTGTTCCACATCTGAAGCCAAAAGTCAATTAAGATCAAAAAATGGCCAATGAAAACAGATTGCTTACATTTTGCAAGGATAAGCTATCATGCGCCTGCCGTGCTTGTCCAATTGATTGGAAAGGACGGGTACGTCGTACGAATTATAGCTCGTGCTAACACCATTCTTGGCAACCTTCCGAGCTCGTTCTAAATGCAAAGAATCATTTGTAAGAGGGTGCTAGTATAAATTGAAGAGATTTGGTCACACTCACTCAACTCCTCCTCGTCGGTGATTCCTGAAGCTTCTACTGATGGTTGCTTGGTGCTGGTTGATAAATTGGTATCGTTTTCTGTGCTAACTGGATTTGTATCGTTTTCTTCTCCCGCATCATCTTGGGCTGAAGACGCCCCCGAGGATTGAGTTTTGTGTCGTTTCCGGGTGGACGCCATGGTTGCTGATTGGTTGAGCGGTGAAGGAAAGGTATGTAGATATATGGACCGATCAGGGATATCAGGCCCTGGCTTGATGACAGTGTTGTGTATTTCACATGTCACAGGCTACCCAGCTGCGGGACCATGGTACGATCTGGGGGGTACTTGGTACCCGGGTACCGCACCCCCTTTGATACCAGCTGGGCGGTACTTGGAGCGGTATCCGGGTACCACACCGCTTTGGAAGCCAAAACCATGTACCTGGTACCGCACCCGGGACCGCTGCGCGGGTGCGCGGGGGGTGCAAAAGGTACCCGCCAAGCGGTACCGGGTACCGCCCCAGGGGTACCGGTTGACATTCTTTAGCTGGAGGGAGGGAGGACTCTTGTGTCTCACCAAGTATAAATCAGTAGCAAAGAAAGTACTCCCAGTTAACAAAGCAATTTCTCAAGCACTGAACCCACCTCTCAAGAGACCCTTATGAAACTCCACTTGTGCCCAATCCACCCGAATTTACACCTACACAAAAAGTATCCGAAGAGCGACTCAAGATGGTGAACTTTGGAACCAAAGGCTGGTTGTCAAGTGAAGAGCTAAATCTGTTCAAAAATTTAATTGTTACTTGAGAGAAAGCAATAGCATTTTGCCCAGCCAAAAGAGGACTTCTAAAACACTCATATGGTTTACCTTATGTTATACCGGTAATTTACCATCAGCCTTGGCAGAAGAAACCTATTCCAATTCCAGCTGCAATAAAAGACAAATATGTGGAGTTAGTCAGGGAGCGGATTAGAACAGGGTTATATGAACAGTCAACATCAAGTTACTCTAGTCCAGTGTTCTGCGTGGCAAAATCAGATGGAAAACTCAGAATCATCCACGATCTTCAGGAAATGAACAAAGTCACCATTAAGGATGCCAGATTACCACCAGCAGCAGAAGAATTTGTGGAATCATTTGCAGGAAGGGCTTGTTACGGTCTAGGCAACATCATGGGTGGATATGATGAACAAGAGTTAGCAGAGGAGTCGCGACCATTGACCACATTTGACACACCTGTAGGAAGGTTTCAACTGACTCAACTCCCTCAAGGGGCTACTAATTTGGTAGCGGTCTACCAAGCGCAAATGATGTGGATCCTTCAAGATGAAATACCAGAAAATGTAGGAGTGTTCATTGATGACGCAGGAGTAAAAGGGGCTAGCAGCAGATACAACGATGAGGTTTTGGACGAGAATCTGGGAATCAGGAGATTCGTTTGGGAATATGCTGTTACACTGGAGAGGATCTTGTTCAGAATTGAAGAAGCAGGACTTACAACAACAGTGGGTCAGCTACGCTAACATAGCTGTTAGCGTAGCGTAGTGCAGCGCAAATGCACTATTTTTTAGCGTAGCATTAGCGCAATTGCGCGCATCTGCGCTAACGCTACGCGCAAAGGATGCAAAGGTATTTTGGCTTTTTGCGTAGCGTTAGCGCAGATGCGCGCAATTGCGCTAACGCTAAGCACGCAAGGCGCAAAAGAGCGCGCGCTATGCTGCACTAAAGCGTTTTTTGCGGCAAAAAAGTGCCTTTTTTCGGCTAAAAGCGCCTTAGCGCAACGTAGCGTAGCGTAGCGGCTGTAGCGCAGTGCTAACGCTAAACAAAAATTGGTATGCTGTTAGCGCTGCTGAAAATTAGCAAAGCATAGCGGCTCTAACAGCGCGCTAACTCTATTCAAAAAAGGTTGGCGCTTTTTGCCGCTACGCTAAACTTTAGGGCTAAAATAGCGTAGTTTAGCGTAGCGGCCCACTGTTGCTTACAATCTCAGGAAAGAAGTTTGCCGTTTGCGTCCCTGCCCTGGATATTATAGGTCATGTGGTCTGTCAAGAAGGGCGGCAATTTTTGGCGCAAAAGAAGAACAAAGTATTGACATTGCCAAATCCAAATAATGTGACTGAATTACGCGGATTCCTGGGAATAGTAACTTATGTTCAAATCTTCATCAAGAACCTGTCCAAAATCGCAGCACCCCTTAGGAAGCTGACCAGAAAAGATGTGGAATGGGTTTGGAGTCACACTTCAAGGATAATTAAATTTCCCAAACAAATTACTCAAAGTTTGAGGTTGGGAAAATCATTGGAAAAAAATCACTCCGTACTGAAAAAAAATGCAAACTGAGCATGCTCAGCCAAAAAAAAAAAAATGTGTCAGACTGAGTAAAAAACAATGGGGCACATTTTTTGGGTGATTTGTTGGACGGGCCTGCACAAGGCCCGCATGGGCCCCTAACAGGCCAGTGGGCCCATTGAATAAGTAGTATTTGTTTGGAATTCCCATGCTCTGCTAAAATGTGAAATGGGTCAAACTGAATAAAAAACATGGGGGTACATTTTTGGGGAGATTTTTTTGACAGGCCTGAATGAGGCCCACATGGCCCCCACAAAGCCCACTGGGCCATTGAAAGAGTAGCCTTGGTCAAGAATGCCTATGCTCAGCTAAGAAACAAAAATGTGTCAACCTGAGTAAAAAACATGGGGCCACACTTTTGGGGAGGGCTTATTGCCAGACCTGCATCAGGCCCATCAGGGCCCACCCAAAGCTGGTTCAGCCAACCCAGAAGTAGTCTTGGTTAAGAATGCCCATATGATGTTTCAGAACAACACCAATTGACTACTAATCAACAGAAGATATTGAAGGGCTTCTGACATCTGTATGACATTTGCGCACTCACAGAATGTATGTCCAGGCCCTTTCCTTTTCCTTGGAACCCTTTTGGCCCGTACGGGCCTGATGCAGGCCCGTCCAAAAAGCCTCCCCAACAATGTGCCCCTAGGGTTTTTCCTCAGTCTGACACATTTTATTTCTTAGCTGAGCATATGCTTTCTTAACCAAGGCTACTCTTTCAATGGGCCCAGTGGGCTTTGTGGGGGCCATGTGGGCCTCATTCAGGCCCATCCAAAAAATCTCCCCAAAAATGTACCCCCATGTTTCTTATTCAGTTTGACCCATTTCACATTTTAGCAGAAATATATCAGAATTCCAAACAAATTCTACTTTTTCAATGGGCCCAACAGGCCTGTTAGGGGCCCATGCAGGCCTTGTGCAGGCCCATCCAAAAAATCACCCCAAAAATGTGCCCCATTGTTTTTTACTCAGTCTGACATTTTTTTTTTTTTTTGGCTGAGCATGCTCAGTTTGCACTTTTTTTTCAGTACAAAGTGATTTTTTTTCAATGATTTTCCCAACCTCAAACTTTGAGTATTTTTTTTTTGGAAATTTAATTATCCTTGAAGTGTCAGAAGAGAGTAATGAAGCTTTCAAAAGACTTAAGGAGATCATT
This sequence comes from Puccinia triticina, assembly GCF_026914185.1. Taxonomy (NCBI): domain Eukaryota; kingdom Fungi; phylum Basidiomycota; class Pucciniomycetes; order Pucciniales; family Pucciniaceae; genus Puccinia; species Puccinia triticina. Next base: position 4,902,385 of record NC_070565.1, on the reverse strand, counting down.
GGAGAAGAAATCACTTTAAAGAAACTAGATTACTCCAAATATGTGGGTATGATTAAGTTAGCAGTAGACTCAAGTTTCATTGTGGCCGGCGCAGTTCTCCTGCAACAAGAATAAGAAACAGGATTAGATTGTCCGGTACTCTACAAATCAATTGTGTTTTCACCAGTAGAATCTCAATACTTGCAACCAAAATTGGAGCTTTGTGGGGTGGCTTGAATCCTTAAGAAGCTACAGATATACCTTTGGGGCCAACATTTTGAACTCCAAGTGGATGCGCAATCATCAATCCAAATGATTCACTCACCATCACTTCCAAATTCACCCATTACTTGCTGGGTGTCTTTCATTCAATATTGTACACCAAAAAGGGAGCACTTTTACCCTCCCGGAAAGGTTATCTAGAAGACCAATTAGTGAGGATGAACTGGAATTTTATGAAGACCAAGAGGATTTCAACAAAGACGCACCGGTAATCAGAGTCTGTTCTCAGCTTAAGATTTTGAAAACCTCATTAGAACCACAAGAATGGGAAGCACTGGGATTTTGGATGGACCTTAAGTATTTTCTGTTAACCCTGAAGAAACCGGAGGAAATGGAGCCAGATGACTTCAGACAATTAAGACAAAAATCAGTCAATTTCTTTGTGCAAGACCAGAAACTAATGAGGCAGCACTTACCCATGGGACAACTAGTAATATCCAACACAGATTATGCATTTAAGCTGTTGAAAAGGGTCCACAATGTGGTAACCCTGTTCCTGTTCATACTACCACCCTCATATCACCTGAAACATTCATAAATACTTCATTATTACTTCATATTCAGATTCTAAACCCCATTTCACCTCTAGTCACCCACTCATTTTACCTAGGATTTCCAAATGGATCAGCAGTTATTGGCATGTATAGTTTTGGCAGGTATTTTCTTCATACATATCCTTAGCATTATTACATACATCATTCATTTGTATCATAGCTACATAGGACTGCAGATCTTACATAACTTCATTACTCATTTTCCCCTTCATATGAATCAGCAGTACATTCCTTCATAGCTCTTGTAGTTATTACTAAATGCTCATCATTATTTCATCTTCTACATAGTTACCTTTCATGTACACTTCTTGGTCATTGCACCTTAATCATTACTGCTCATCTTCAGATATTGTTACTATGTGCAACGGTGGGTAGTTACATTACCGATAACGGTAACATAACGGTTTTTAAGCCGTTATTGTTACAGTTACTCGTAATGGTGGTGCGCTACGTTATTGCGCCATTGTTTGGACCATTTTTTTCTGTTTGTTACGTTATCCAGGCCCGCGGCGCGCCAGATAACAAGCTGACTGCACCGCCAAAATGGCCCTTGAGGGCTTTTTATCGCGTTATCCAAGCAATAACGTAGCGTAAGGGCGTTGGAAGAAGACCCGTTACGCTATCCATATGCCACGCAGACGGCCTGTTACTCGTAACGTAACGGGGTGCGGTGGATAACGCAGGTAGTTAAGTTACAAAAATAGCCCGGATAACGCAACGTAACGTAACTACCCACCGCTGCTATGTGCTCATCATGTATCACCCCCCTGTAGTACTTCTCACATATATAAAAACCCCTCTAGATGTTGTATCCCCATCATGCACTTTGTATGCACCTTTTCCCCACATACACTCTGTAGCTACCCTTTTACACACCTCACTTAGATACACTTTCACCCCATTGAAATATATCTCCCAGCATAGAGCTGGCCCCTAGTACCCATTGACGGGTACTAGGCACCCGTGGGCAGGTACCTGTCGAGGTGCACAGGTACCCGCCAGCGGGTGCCAGGTGCGGGTGCGGGTGTCTGGTTTTACCCCCAAAAAATGGGCAGGTACCCGTCCAGGTACCCGCCAGATACCCGCCCAGCTCACTGGGGAATACAGCTAGCTGCGCGTCTTGCCTCCTACGGAAATTTTCCGGTCTCAGCACGGGGGAAAAGCAAGCCCGCCACCACCCCAATCCATTGGGACCTCTGCTCACAGCCTCGCCCGATTGAAACACCTCACCTCGTCATGGCGAGAAGCAAGAAGCGATCTCACCCCTCACCTCGATCCCCGGAATCGAGTGAATCTCGCGTCCTCAGCACACATCCTCGCCATCAAAAAAAGAAAACTAAAACAGTTGACGATTTAGTGGACGATTCCGAATCCGACGAAAGCAACAAACAAGCAGCCCCCACTGAACTTTGCAGCACCAATCCTGGAAGCACTCAAGCAACATTGTCTTCTGGAGATGTTTCTGATGAACAAGAGCTGGGTAAGTGTTTCTGAAATTCTGTCTTCCTACATGCAATTACTGAAAAAAATTGGCACCTTTTAGCAAAGGCGCGGAAATTGCATCAGAATCAACTCAGCTCCAGCTATTCGTATTACGACAGCCCCCAGCTTTCCGACCAACTAGACAAAAATGGGCGGAAGATGATTGCATTTCCATGCAAAGCGTGAGTCATTTTCCTGTCACTTTTTTTCTTTTTTTTTTGATTGACTACCAATCATTTCTTGTTTTTAAATTTCAAGCTGTGGCACCAGGATTCACCGCCCTACGTATGACACTTCTCCAACAAATCTCTCAAAGCACGTTGCAAATTGCCTCAAGAAACAACAACAGGTCAACCAAACTAAGAATCTTGCCGCGTTGGGGGTATCCGGAACCGGCGATATTGATCCACCTGAGGTAAGTGTGATTTGCTTAATTTTTCAATTCAGTCTACTGAAATTTTAATGTAAAAAGGTGGCCCAGCTATGTGCAATCTGGTGCGCCGAAGCAGCTCGCCCTTTTTCGGCTCTTGGTGAACAGGCGCATCGCGGCATTCTGCACCCGACAGTCTTGAAAAATCTGCCCACACGCAAGGCAGTTTCACGTGACATAAACATCCTATATACCGCCGTTCAGGACTCGTACATCAAATCACTTGAGGTTTGTTTTTTTTTCGCTCTTGATTTCAAATTAACCATTTCGTTTTCTGAGGTTATTTTTGAGCTAGGATCATAAGGGAGCGATGTATTTGGGACTTGATGCCTGGCAGTCGCCCAACGGCTACGATATTTTAGGAACGGTTATATACCGATTGATTCAGCACAAAGGTAATGTTTTTGAGTTAGAGGCAATGCCCCTTGACTTCGTCAGGTTGAAGGAAAGAAACACCGGTGTGTATTTGGCGGAAACAGTCCGAGTGATTGTCGAGAAATTCCAAGTGCAGAATAAGGTAAAAATTTCAGTTTCACTTTTGCTCGGGACCATTTTTGGATCTTTTTTAATTATTGCTCTCTCAGATTTGTGGCATTGTAACAGACAACGCCACAAACAACCAGAAAATGATCCAGCAGATTGCGACTTTCAGATGGCCTTGATTCACAGGCGAGGCGCAATGGGTTCGATGCTTTGCCCATATCTTGAACCTGATCGTTCAAGTAATTCTACGACCTTTCGGAAGCCACAACGCGCAGAAAAACATCAACTGCCAAGATGCAGAATGCAACTCTGACTCCGACAAGGACTCAGATCCAGAGGACCCACAGAATCAGATCCAAAGGTATAAATTTTTATCTCTGTTGCAATATTGAAATCTGCTGATAATTACATGATTCGACCTAGGTTTAACGAAGATACACAATATTCTGAAGATGAAGAGACAGATTGTGATACAGGCGAAGATCAAAACATCGCAGGCGAACTGATCGATGACAAAGAGCTGGAACTGGAGACTGATGATATCAACGATCTGAGCGATGAAGAGGATGATAATATATATACTACCAAATCCTGCAAAGAGACATTGGCCAAGGTAAGCAATCATCCCCCACTCTTGAATAATCAAACAATTGCTGACAATCTAAGCAATTAGTTCAGGGCCATTGCTCGGAAGCTCAACAAGTCGCCGACTTCAAAGACTCTTTTTGTTGAACTCTGTCGGGAGAATGATTGTTCTAGGCCGCATTCGATTGAGCGTGATGTCAGGACAAGATGGAATTCCACACTGGTACAACTTTTGAGCATCCAACGATGTTCAAAAGCGATGTGAGTCAATATTTACCCCCTTCCAGAAATCAAACCGGTGGTTAACAATCTCTTTTCAGTCTTGAATGGCAGAAAGATAAGCGCCACGGAACTCGTCGATCATATCACATCAACAAGGCTGATCTCGACCTAGCTGGCCACATGATCGACATACTACAACCTTTTCACGACATAACCCTCCAAGTATCAACTCGCGGAGGTGCTCAAGTAGCCCAGGTGGTTGTCTTCATCGATCAGATCACCAGTCATTTGTCGACTGCCATTTCTGATCGACGAGATGTCTACCCCCCGGCCTTGAGAAACGCATGCCGCGCTGGGCTTCAACTAACGAATAAATACTACACTCTAACAGACTGCTCACCATTATATCGAGTTGCTATGGGTGAGCTTCCTTCATAAATTCATATCGATTAATTTAAATAGATGCTTACTCCTTTTCCGTAGTGCTACATCCTTCATTTAAAGACAAATATTTCAAACTAGCAAAGTGGAAAACTGAATGGATTGAAGAATCCATCAGACTAACCCGTGAGATGTGGGAGAACCACTACAAGCCCGATTCTCAGCCAACCATAACAAAACAGACAACTTCGCGTCCAAAGGTAAGTGGAATCGCGAACTCTTTTCTTTTTCTGTCTACCTTCGTTGAGGCTGAAACTCTGCCAACTAGGCACAGATTGGTGTACTTGCTCGACTCAGCTGCGCTTCTCAAGCTCGTTCGGGAGGTAGCACAAATGATCCGCTCAATGCATGGCTTGCAGGAGGATTGGCTTTGGATGATGATGGCCAGCCAGTCAACCCTCTCAAGTGGTGGACTCAACAAGGGCGGGCAGGTAATGACCAAGGCGGTCTGCTCCAGATGGCACTTGATGTGCTAAGTTGTCCGGGTGTGTTTTCTTTCAATCTTATTTTTTTAGTTTTTTATGAACCCTAACCAAATTTTTCTGCAACAGCAACAACCGTTGACGTCGAGCAATCTTTCAACTTTGGGAGGGACTATGTGTCATCCAAGAGACACAGTCTCAGAGCTTCATCTGTCATTCAAGGGATGACAGTTGCTTTTTACTCGAAGAACGGAAAAATTCCAAGTGGAATTCTGCGGAAGTGGAAGATAAAGCGGAACAGCGCCAACAAAAAGGGTAAAAGGAACTAGATTTTGTTCCTATTTATATATGAAATGCATCCAAGCACGATTTTTGCAGAGAAAAATCAATAAAAGTGCCTCACACCCGCGGGTACCTGCCACCTGCACCCGGGTACCTGCCTGTGCGGGTGCGGGTGCGGGTGCGGGTGTCCAGTTTGAGGGAAAATTCAGGCTGGTACCCGCACCCGCCACAGGTACCCGGGTGCGAAGTGCCAGCTCTATCCCAGCATACATCTCTTTACCTTTTACGTCAGAGCTTTGACCCATCTCCCAGTGTCCCAAGAGCTTCTGCTTTTCCCCTTCATCTCACTCAGTAGGATTGGTACCCCTCAAACCCATTAGTGTTAAAGCCATCTAAGTCAAAGATATCATAGGCCACACCTTTTTCTTTTTCTTAGTGTAACCCTCTCTCAACGGTGGGTAGTTACTTTACTTTACGATATCTGCGGGATTTTTGTAAAGTAACTACCCGCTGTGAAACTCCTACCATTCCAGGCGGTAGGCAGAGCGTTGAGGGGATGGGTGCTTTTGAGGCTGCCCTTGAGGTGGTCCGGCAAATGAGATGTGGATCAAAAAGTGATAGCGTTGGGGGGGGAATTTTGAGAGACGACGGGGATGGAATACCGTTGGGGGTGGTTGGTTTGTTGAGGATCAGATGATGATGATGGATCAGGATCAGGGATAAAAAATCAGCAATAGTGCTGGGGATACTGCCAGCGGATCAGAAAAAAAGGGTGATGGAATTTCTCTTGGATCAGAGCAAGTCCCATGCCGTCCCATCCTCCAAGTTCAAACTCAAACTTGGACTCTGGGGAGTGACATGTCACAGGACATGTCATCACATCCCTAACTGCAAAACAAAACCACCAGGAAAGAAAAGAAAACAAAACCCAAAAAACAACAAGAAGAAGAAAAGAATAAACAAAGCTTAAAGAGGAAACCAAACAGGATAAAGTGAAGAAATAAAACATCATAATAAACCCACATAGTACATGTGTTAGGACCAAGAAACAGGAAGAGGACTAAACAATAATGAAAAGAAAAGGGATGGGGATGGAAATCTAGAGAATGAATCTTGAGGATCTTGAAGAGCTGAAAATGGCTGATCTTGAAGGGTGGAATCTTGAAGTTGATGATCTTGATGACTTGTTGATTTGGACAGTCTTGAGGCTCTGTACCAACTTGAACACCACATTGCCGTTACTTTTTGCGCCGTTATCGTTAGCAGTAACGCGCGAACAGCAGCATCACGCGTAACGTAACGGGCCTCTTTTTCTGAGGCCGTTACCAGTAAAGTAACCCGTTATCCAGCGGATAACGCATTATTGAGCAATAAAAGGCCAAATTGACCCTATTTTGGCCTTTTATTGCTCGTTATCTTGCCCAATATCTGTTGCTACGCGCTCATATATAGTAACGGCTGTCGCAAAAAAAAAAACTCTTGGTGTGATATTGATATCGCACTGCCGTTACTGGTAACAATAACGATAACAGCCAAAAAACGTTACATTATCGTTATGTTATGCGTTACTGTAGCAATAACTACCGTTGCCTCTCTCCATCAGCATTAGTCAAGAGGGCAGCCTCACCAGCACCTGTAGCCTCTTCTACATTATTAGTAGTGTAGTGAACTATTTCCCCTCACAGCTCTTTCCTGATCTTTTAGGAGTTCCACAATGGGGAACTGGGGCATAGAGGATTAGAAGCAACAAAGGGTAGTTATGTTATGTTGCGTTATCTGCGCGATTTTGGTAACGTAACTACCCCAGTTACTTTACTAGTAACAGGGAAGTTTCAGGCCCCGCGCGCAACGTAACGGGCCTCATTTTTGAGGCCCGTTATTGCGTTATCCCCCGGATAACGCGATAATGGACCATTTAAGGCTTTTTTAGCCTCATTTTTTGCCCGTTCTCAGGGGCTCCGCGCGCCAACAAGCATAAAAAAAAGGGCTTAATGTGGTGCGCTAACGTAATTGCACCGCTGTTACGCGTAACGCGTAGATAACGACAAAAATTCTGTCACGTTACCGTTATCTACGCGTTACGCATAGCGTAACTACCCTTTGTTGTTAGAAGAAACTTATCAACGACTTGTTTGAAGATTTTGGTGGCCAAGTCTGAAGAAAAGGGTGAAACTATGGGTTCAAAGCTGTGAAGCATGTCAGAAATGGGACTCTTTAATTCCGCGGGAAATCAGAAATCCAACTGGAGAAAGTACATTGTTTGGGCAGGTAGCCTTGGAGGTATGCCATATCAAAGCAGGACGTTACAAGTATCTATTGGTAGCCAGGGATGACTTATCCGGATGGGTGGAAGCAGCACCCCTAGAAAAATTAACGGCAGTAAAGATTGGGAAGTTTTTATTGGAAGAATGGGTTTACCGGCACGGTCCCATTAAAACAGTCACTGTAACAACGGACCAGAGTTTGAAAACAAGTTCATCAAAGCTGTGGAAAAGATTGGAGCAAAGCTTAAGCCAACAACACCTTACTACCCAGGGGCTAATGGCATGATTGAAAGAGGGCACAGACTCATTAAAGATGCTTTGGTTAAGATGTGTGGGGAATCTGGGGGGAAAATGGCGGGAATATTTACCACTAGTATTGTTTTTGGATAGGATCTCCACAAAAGGAATGACGGGATACTTGCCATACAAATTGGTATTTGGCCAAAAATCAGAGCTGCCTGTGGATCTAGAAATGGACACCTATTTAGGAATTGACTGGATAGATATCAAGACAACGGCAGAACTGCTTGAAGCATGGACTCGGCAACTTGAAAGAAGGGAAGACATTCTGGGAATAGCACATCAGAAACTCAAGAAAACACGTGAATCATCAGTAAGTTTCTGGGATCAAAAAATGGCAGCAAGACTCCGGAAGCCTTTGAATCCTGGAGAGATGGTGCTTATTTACAATAAAAGCTTGGAAGATCAATGGGGGAAGCTGTTTGCGCATCTTTGGAATGGACCATTCAGAATTAGGAAACAACTCAGTGGTGGATCTTACATTCTGGAGGAACTGGATGGAACAGAACTAAAAAGGGCTTACACAGCGTCACATATCAAACAATTTTATCCACAAGGAAGACTCTTGGTGGAAATTCAGGAGGATGAAGGTGAAGAGTCAGATCAGAGCTCAGATCAGGACTCTGAGGAGGGGTCTCAAGAGTCAGAATAACTTCCATCTCTTTTAGGTGTATCAATATCAAAGAAGGTAAAAATAAAAACAAATAAGATAAAAAAAATAAATAAATAAATAAAAAAAGAAGGGGAAAAAGGGAAAAGCAACAAAACAATATATAAAGAAAAATAATAAAAATAAGTTTCCCTCATATTTTTTAAGTTGGGGGAGAAGCTTCTTCAGGTCAAAATTGGTTGAGTACAACCATCTAAGTTGGGGGAGGGGGTTCAGTTTTTTGTCTTTCTATTTCAAGTCTTCCATTTAGGAAGATCAGTTTCTTCGGGACCATATCAAGAAAACAGAAGACTGGCCATGATGTATTTCACAGGTTAACTAAAGCTATTGGATTACAAGACTTAGAGGTGAACTGAAGATCAGATCACAAGATTCAGCGGACAACAGGACATTGGAAGCATTCAGCTAGGGGGTACACAAGCAAGGAGGAGGATTTTTTTTGGTTTTTTTTTTTGATAGACAACACAAGAGGGAAGGAAAAGGAACTTGGGCAGAGTCTGGAGGCACTACAAACTTTGAAAACAAGTGGAAGAACAAGTTAGAAACAGAAAAAACAAAAACAAAAGGGGAGTTAACAAGAAAATGAAGAGTAAACTTACAAGGTCAGGGATATCCAAGGTCATGGGTAGCCAAAAAAACGGCGCGGTTTGCGGTGAACACCCATTGGAGATTGCGGAAGAATTGGACATGGGCTTTGATCTCTTGGAGTGTTGAAGCAGGGAACTCAGTGCAGAGTTGAATAAACTCTTGAGCAATGTTGTGGAAGAGGAGGAGCAAGTCCTCTTTGTTGTAGACTTAGGTACCGTAGGGCATGGGGTGGTTGGCAACAAGAAGTCAACAGATGGCAAAGTGGTCGAATTCAATCATCTCTGCAGCAGTAGGAGCGGGAGCAGGTTGAGGCTCAGGCACGGGAGGAGCAGCCTCAGTACCACAGTCGGTAACCAGACCGAATTTGATGGGAGTACGCAGACGAGTAGGTTCTGGCGTTGGGTTTGGACAAGCGTTAAGAAGAGCCAAGCCGACTGGGATATTGGGTAAGGAGGCTTCTTCAAGAACAATAGGACGGGAAGCAGAAGAGCCGGGCTCTTTGATGGTGGCTGATGGTAGCAGGCGAGGAAGGAGGAGCCGGCCAGACAGAGGTGTTGGAAGAGGGAGGAGTCACAACAGGGGGTGAATCAGAGGAGCTAGCTTCATTGGCGGGTTCAGTTCCACAATACACCGGGCTGGGAAGACCAGGCGGAGGGAGGACAATGTGGTCTTGATCAGCGTAGGCAGGCGACCAGCGACCAGCTACCGGGTAAAAGTTTGTCCCATCTTGGACAGGGTCGGCCTGGGAAAACAAACCAGAGCATTAGTAGGGATCCTCTTTGGGGGAAACAAAGCAAGAAACAAACATACCATTGGTACATCAAAGGAATAATGAAAGTGAAGTTTGTATTTCATATGGGGACAGATGAAATACATGTGGGAAAAAGGGGCCTAAAGAGGGGCCTAGCTGACTATAGGAAACTGATGGAAAGAAAAAGAACAAAACAGAAATAGTGCCTCTTCTGGGCATGGGGAAGAATTCTAACAATTTCAAGCGCCAGCCAGCACCCCAGATCCACTGGAGTTGTATTTTGGATTTTAGCCAAATAAAAATACATTTTTTTCTTTGGCTAATAGATAAAGGAAGTGCCAAAACTCTCAAAAATTGTTGATCTCAACCATGAATGAAATACATCAAATCCATTGGCTGTATTTAACTAGGGTTAAATTTTTTAAGTGTATCCCATTTCAATTGGGATGAGATGATCTCAAGTATTCATTAATCAGCCAAAAAACTCATTTGAAAGTTGTCAGCAAGCAGCACATCTGTTGGGAAGTTTCATGCACCATTGATAGTTGTAAACTTCTGATTTATCCAACTCTGTTCTAGGGAAATAATATTTAAAATTTTACAGTGTGGTGATGTTAACCTGATATTGATTTCTAAGTAACCCAAGCAGCCACACTATGAGGTACTGATCAAAAACAAGACAAAATTATAAGGAGAAAAAAATCAGAAAATGGAAGAGAAGTGCATTTGATCTCTTAATTTAGGCTTGTTGATTCACCATCAAGTTTAGAATAGAAACTGGCCAACCAGACAGAGCTTGAAGCAAGTACACCACCACAAAAAGGATGGCAATTTGCACACATTGCCATGATCAATACATTGCTATTACATAGGTCTTACCCAGTCTTACCACCAAGTATTGGGATACAATAAAGTAACTGAGATTTAAACTTGTTTTTACTTGGTTAACTGATCCCATCCCTCCCTACTCATATTGCACATACATCCTGGAAGTGATTTTGGAAGATCATTCAAAATCACCACTGAGCAACCTGGCTCTACACTGGAATTATCAAAGTAAGAGAAGCTTTAGAGCATGGCCATAAGCACACATTGCCTTTCTTTTTGGGGTGTTGCTGGGTGTTTGAGGAAAGTAAGAGGGTTGTTTCAGGAAAGTAAGAGGTTTTTTTTAGGGAAGCAAGATAGATATAAGATTTGTGTTAGAGCAATGTTAGAGCATGGCAATGTGCACTCATTGCCATCCTTTTTGGGGTGGTGGTAGTTGAAAAGTTTGAGCTGGAGAAGTTAAATATTGAAGTTTAAAACTTGTGCTGAATGGTGAATGGGGTTGAAAGGATGATCTCTGATGGGGTTGAGTGAGAAATTTCAAGGGAAAAGAAGAAATCACAGATAAGAGGGTAGAAAAAGTAGTGAATGTGATGAGAACTAGGAATTCTTCAAGTGTTCAACAGGATTAGTCTGATGAGGATGGTGATAATTTACTAGATCTCTTGAATGTAATGGTATCAACTACATCATAATCTCTTCTTCATAAAATCAAGAACACGCCGCATTCCAGCCAGAGTCAAACCTGTCCCATCTAACGCTAAGGATACTTTTATCAGATGATTTTCAATGGTATCTAGAGTGTGTATCACAGATTTTCCTTGCTCTTTTGAAGCAAATTTTTGAGACCAATTAATAAGCACATCCACATTTGATTTGATTGAAAGGGAGAGGAGGTGTAAAATGATACCACCCACCACGCCAATTTTCAGTAGGCTTTAGCTCCTCAATCTCATTTGTTATCCCAGTTTTTGATGGCACTGGATAAAAAAAAAAGAGTTTTAATTGTATCAGAGGTCTTTCTATATTGTATTTTTTCATTAATAGATAATAAAATATCTTTGTTCTCAGAAAAGATGAGATAATTGGCATACAGTTTGAATTTGTTTTTGTTGCTTCATCTTTTAAGCCATAGGTAACCATTCGTACAAGTTTTTCTGCTCTCTTAACTAGAGGTTTTTGATGAGAGATTGGGTGGGCTGAAATTCTATAGTAATGGAAGATCTGTAAGGAAACCAGGATCTTGAATAAAAGCATGTTTACCTTTGTTGACTGATTCTTGATTATAAAATTAGAAAAATGGTGATGATGAGGGAACTTGGATGGTAAAAAGTTTCAAACAACAGATGGTCACAGTTAGTTGTGGATTTTAACTGCTCCCCTTTCTTGGTGGTGAAACAGTGATATCATTGCAGCAACATAGTTGCCAGTATTTTAGGGTGTCTGAAGTGCATGTTTCATAACTTTCCAAGTGTATTGCTATACTCACTCCTACTTCTCCTGAGACAACAAAAAAAACAAAATATAAATGTCTTCAAAGTATGTCAATCCCAAACCAGAAGATTTCCTAAAGGATTTGCCACTTGGCTTAGCCATGATTTTGACGGGGATGGTGCTCCACTTTTGGTTCCAGAAACAGTATCCTCTCTTTTGTCTTTGCCTGTAATCATGAATCCCCAAAAAAAAGTTATGCACTGCTCTCCTATTACTACTGGTTTGACTGATCATTGATGACTGAGTAACTACAGTTATAGGATAGTAGGTGAGAAGTAGGAAAGTGAATGAAGAAAAGAAAGGTTGAGAACCCCCTTTTTTCTCTCCATCATCCATTCCCATCCTCCATTCCCACATTAGCCCCATCTAAACACAACACACCCATCCAAACACATCTCCAACACCAGACCTCCCACACCCTCTGTCTAGCCTACCCAAAATTGTTTCCTCTTCAGTGCCTTTGCCCAGCTTTTTCTAAAAACTACTGACTTAAACCACTTCAACTGACCTGGCCCACATAATTCGGCACTGAAAATAGCCCTTACTTTTATCTTATCTAATGTACTCCTGTTCTTGCTATCCATTCCATGATTCTGTTTGTTTCCCACATCACTGAACCTGCTTCTCCAAATGGCTCATTCCCTGCCCTTGCCAACAATACCAGTATTTTTTCAAAACAAATTCAAGAACTGCAGACAGCCTCACTCAAATGCATAGGCATTCTCCAAATCTTTATGCACTCAAATTCTGTGATCAATCAATTGTGTGCATTTATAGATGGCACTTGGATACCCGCCAGCAGTTACCTGGAACACCTGCTCAGCACCCACTGGCAGGTGCCGGTGTTCAGCTTTTGGGCAAGAAAAAAACAGGTACCCGCCCATCCTGGTTGGCCAGATGGATTGGAGGGATCACTCCATTTGAAGAGGTCCTCTAACCGGGAGGTGTACACACCACCTCAAGCGGAGGGATCTGCCCTGCCAGAGGTGTGTACGCCTCCTTGACCTGAGGAGTCCCTCTGGTCAAAAAGCTTGTGCACATCTTTGACCGGAGGGATCCCTCAGGTAAAGGAGGTATGTACACCCCTTTGGAATCCCTCCAGTTGAGGAGGTATGTCCTCCCCTTTGACTGGAGGGGATCCTCGGAGGGTTCCCTCTGGCTGAGGAGTGTACACTGGAGGAATCCCGGGAAAAGGTGTGTACATCCTCCTTGACCAGAGGGATCCTCCCTGTTGAAGTGGTGTACAACCTCCTCAGCCTGAGGGATCCCTCTGGTCAAAGAGGTGTACGTCCCTCCTCAATCAGAGGGATTTCTCCAGTAAAAGATGTATGTGCACCTCTTTGACTAGAGGGACAGGAGGAAACCCCAGGTCAGCAAGTATATTGATGACTGGGAGTATTCCTTCCCGTTCATTGATCTACATGATGACTGGGAGGACCCCCTCTTGGTCATCAATCTACTTGATGGCTGGGCACTATGAAAAAAACTCAAGAAACTGCAGTCAGTTGACATGCAGGATACCCAAATTCATTCCAAGTTAATACCAAGCTCAAACAATTGAATTCCAGGGTGGTATACCCTGGAACATTTGGAATTTTTCCAGCTTAATTCTAGTGCAAAATGCACTAGACTGAGCCCTAAGGCAAATGCTCAGGGAACATCAGCCGCTCCACTCTGGCGCAGCCCCACAGTATGTACATAGGCTCCCAGGTTGGGTTGACCAGGCCACACATAGAGGGGGTTGGCCATTATGTACATGCCTGGGTTGAACGGTCATTGAGAGAGGCTGTACACCTCCCCCTTGACCAGTCCAACGGTCATCGAGAGGGAACTTACACCTTCTTGATGACTGTTCAACCGGTCATCAAGAGGGACCTTACAACCTCTTGATGACCGGTCAACATACCATTTCAATAACCGGTTGACCGGTCATCAAAAGAGACCTTACAGCCTCTCAATGACAGGTTGACCGGTCATCAAAAGGGACCTTACAACCTCTCAATGACCGGTTGACCAGTCATTGAGGGGGTCTCTACACCTTCTTGATGACTGGTTGACCGGTCATTGAGAGGGGCCTAATACCCTTTCAATGACCGGTCAACCGGTCATCAAGAAGGACCCTATACCTTCACATGTTGTGGGAGCAACCACCCAGTAGTCCTTTGTCCCTGCTGAGGGCTCATGGGGGGAGAGTGCACAGCATGAAGAAGTGAGCTGCAATGATCTGGTGTGGCTTAGCACCAAACCTCACCAGACCATGCTGAGCTAGTTGCATGAAATGACAAGGGAATAACCCAGGTTGAACTCAAAGTAACATCAGAGTAATCACACGTCAACTGACACCGGTTTCTTGAGTTTTTTCATAGTGGGGAGGATCCCCTCCTGGTCATTGATGAGCTTGCTGACTGTGGGAATCCTTCCTGGTAAGCAAGTGTATGTATTGCTGACTGGGAGGGATTTCTCATAGGCACTGAGTATATCAGAGCGGCTACTTGCCCCTGAAACCGGTACCCGGTACCCCCACCCAGCACCGGGTGTTGAGATTTTGAAAAATTTCAGGCGGGTACCCGCACCTGCGGTGGGTACACGGGTGCAAGAGGCCATCTCTATGTGCATTCTTCCCACTGAACAGCCGCTGGACATCAATCCAAAATTTTCCCATATCAAACTCCAAAATGTCTGAGAGAAACTAAATCTGTTTATATTTTATTTCTTCCTACTTGTTTGACCCTGCTAGACAGTGATGGATTGTCTCTGGTCCAATTGTACAATCTTACCACTCACAACTCACCAATTCTGGCAAACGGACAAAACTTATCATTATCAACGATGAGCTTGATTGCAAACTGCTCACTGTTTGACTCAAATGGCCCCCTCAATCATCAAAGCACAAGGGCCACAACGGTCTCAGCTTTGTCTTTGCCAGTCTCAAGGCGCATTCACCCCAGAGCCTGTTCACAATTGGTATTGGCATTGGTTGGGATGCCTCTAACCCAAGTAAGGATCCTCAGGACATTGGAAGATGGGTTCTCAGCCCACTCAACCAGTCCAAAATTGAAGCCTGCTTGTGGGACATTGAACATTCACCCTTGGTGGTCTTGGAAGTATGGCAGCAGATTTCAGAAATCCTCAGGAACTAACCCAGCCTTTATATGTAACTAGAGGCCAAGGCGGCTCTGCCGCTGCGAATCCAATAAATAATACTCAGACTCATTCACTCCCTGCTGGTAGTGTCATACTAAAGCTCTCTCCAATTATAATTTCATCACAGCCCTTAAATTAACTTGTTTACATTGTTTCCACCTGCCAGAAAACTGGAGGATTCCTATTCCTCTAGATACA
The DNA here is from genome assembly GCF_026914185.1 of Puccinia triticina. Taxonomy (NCBI): domain Eukaryota; kingdom Fungi; phylum Basidiomycota; class Pucciniomycetes; order Pucciniales; family Pucciniaceae; genus Puccinia; species Puccinia triticina. The sequence goes on along the minus strand of NC_070565.1, from coordinate 4,886,989 downwards.
CGGACTGCTTGGAATTGTTGAGAGATGTGTACATTCATTGGATTCCTTGAAACATGGGGACTCTTGGATCTGATCTGGTCGTGGCAAGACTGTCCCCCAGCATTCCCAAGCATGATTTTATAAGTTGAACAGAGCCCCAAAGTCGCAGCCTTGCAGTTTCTATGTCTTGATGCTCAGCTTGATGATTCTGTAGGCTTAGAATTTACATTTGTATCTGATGGATGCAGAAAGCCACCCTCTCTTCATTCTAATTAATCACTTAAATGAAATGAACAACAAAATTCAGATAGGAAATGAAGGCAGAATGTTCCAAGAGTGGTCAAGAACAGGGGCGGACAGAAGAGGAAAGTCATACAACCTTGGTGACTTCAGAGCAGTTGCACCGGTTATTGTCTTTCTCATTTTAGAGTGGAGACATGAAGCTCTCTTTGCAGGTCACAAGCTGGGTGGGCGAGCGGTAGGAGGGTGCAAGTCGGGCGGCGTGTCAGCTCCGGTCGCTTAGGTGACACGGAGTTGACGGGTTTTTTTTACACACTGTAGCGGCTAGAATAGTGGCCAGCGTAAAATTAAGCCACACTATAACCTTAAAGGCCAATGGGAAGAAACCACGCCTTGACGCTATAGAGCAGAGGGGCTAGCACCCTTATGTACAGGGGACGCGGCAAGATTACTCGAGCCTGGCCCCGTGGCTACACAAGGTATGAGCTTCTTGTCTTCTAGGATACAGGTGTTATAACACCTACCTGTACCTAGGATAAAATACACCAAGGAAGAAAGGCTGTAAAGGAAATAAGGTCAGTAGATTATAATAAACCCCACTCACTTTTTACAGTTTAAAGTAAGGTTGGTGGGTTTATATGTGTAATAATCTTGGGGGAAAGATATCTCTGGAGGAAAGATCCCCCCCTTTTATATTACAGGGACCTGATCCTCCTTCAAGTCAAGGCCCCAGAGGGATCCTTAACTCCAAGGAGGGGGAAGAGGTCCACGGAATTCAGAGGAGGAATTACATGAATAATTATGTAATCTCTCTATGTATGGTAAATCCATAGAGAGATATACTCCATTAGTACATTATTATTCTCAATCAAGGTAAATACATAATAAGTGTGAAATCATACAGTTTAGTACATATAAATTGATGATTGCAACAAAAGTAATGTTTAAATTCTCTTACTTTCACCTCAATCACCTTTTCTTGAATAGTTGCCTATTAGTATCCTCAAATCATCAAGCATCATTAGTAAGCAGGTAGTACAGTTTATCTCACACCTAGTAGTCTAGAACCATGTGTAGTAGAGCTATATTAGTCATCTTGTCTTCAGATGTAGTCTTGGTGATTTGTTCTTATTCAATATGGTTGCTTATTCATATTCTCAAACCACAAGTTGACTCATGTACATAGACTATATTAAGCTTAGCATTGTCTGGAAATCAACTCATTGGTTCTCTTCCCTCTTTTTTCCGCGCACGCAACTGAGCCGCATCCGGTGAGAAAAACATCCTCACTGCCCATCATTCTCGAGCCATTGAGCTCAATTTCTTTTCTTTTCTTCTCTGCACAGTGACAATCAGCTCAAATTTTAACAAGTAATATTGAGCCGGGATAAACTTGGCATTGCTAGTGGTGCGGTAGACTCTCGCCCCCTTCATAGCTGCCCTCCAAGTCTGAGTCTCCTTCCTCTCAGGCCGCCCCGGTCTCCTCAGTTTGTTCACAGATTCCCCCGGCACCGACGACAATGAGGCCGACCTCAGTGACGCACTCAGATGCAAGAATAATCCACATGCGGTGTACAGACACCCTTGTTTCTGTGTTTTTGCTCGAATTCTTCTCCTGCCTGGACCAACCAAAGCTCGCGATCAGATTCAACAAGCAGGGAAAAATTGATTTGATTTTTGGTCCGCCCGGCCTATCCAAGGCTACCAAACGGCGCTGGCGAGCCTGGGTTTCAAACCGCACTTCCTGGTGACAAACCTTGTTGAGATTTGCTAAGCAAGGCCCGGAGCGGTGGTAAAGTTTTTCCAGACAACGGCTTTAATTTACTGGCGCCCATGGGGGCCAAAAAGGGCAATTATGAGAGATGCCTGCTCTACTACAGCGCAAGAATGGCTTACCAACTAAGCGAGCCAAGATTGGATCAAAACCAAGATTGTTTGAGCAAGTAACGGTACTTGTTGATTGGAGAGCTGAGCCAAAGGCTTGTATATTCTTACGGAGATGTTATTGGCAAAGCAGACAATGATGGGAGGTCCTGTTGAGGTGGGGAGAAAGGTGGTGGAGGGCCCATCAGCGTGGAGCCAGAGTGCGGTGGACTTGGCGTGGGAGGAGATGGGGAGCAGGAGCTTGGTGACAGCAATCTCGGCGAAGAGCCGAGCAGGACGCTCAGCATCCTGTGGCCCGGGATCGCGGTGAGATGGCCCGAGTTCTGAACCAGCAGCAGCCGGGCCAGCTGGAAGGCATTCCGGTCCTCTGTCTTGCTGGCTTCTTGTTGGCTGTGGTAGCGCTGGGAGACCTGTGCATAGAGGATGGCGAGTGATTTCTGGGGTTTGCCAACTGATTCTCACCGCAGAGCAGGAAGGGCTGATCTGGTGTCTTGGTGGTGGTTCCTAATCATAAAGGTGGCTGGATGGCGATGTCGGCACCTAGACCGGGAGGGAAAAAGACTTTGTTTTTTACCCTTTTGGTGGGTCACTTCAGTTTGGTATTGAGCTTTTTTGAAAGGGCAGAACAATGAGATTGCTAGATTTCTTTGTGGGCTTTTGGCTACATTTCAGGGCACGTACAAGAAAGATCATTGGTGAGGAGGAAGTCAGAACCTAGAAGAATTGCTACCCAAAAAAACAGAACCCGGAGAAATTAGTCAGAGAACATAAATGACAAGAGCAGACAAAAACAAGTAGACCAACTAAGTTTGTGAAGGTATGCCACCGTTTACGACTGCAAAAAGTCACAGCGCTGGTTTTACGGGCGGGATTCGCCGAGGGACAGCCCACGCGGAGAGTGTTGGCACCGTTTACAACAGTGAAAAGTCACAGTGCTGGTTTTACGCGCGGGATTTGCCGAGGTACAGCCCACGCGGGGAGTGTTGGCGACCAAGAGGATGTCCTGGTTGAGGCTGCCTGTTATTACACCACAGGTGAAGTTTTAAAGTTTGAATCCAGTAAAAATACTGGAGGGCAAGAAAAACCAAAAAACGATCGGAATGCTTCTGGTGTGGTCGAAGGACCGGAATCATTCCGATCGCAATTTGGGTTAAACCCAAACCTGAAAAGATGGGTCCGCACCGGAATGAAGTCGGAATTCCTTTGACTTCATTCCAGGCAACAGACCGGAATCTCATTCCGGTTTCTTTCCTGGATTTTCCCCGGAATAGTTTTGTATACGACCGGGCAAGCCCAACAAATGCAGCCTTATATCCACTAATCACACACCTGACTGCATGGTGTGTCTAGCATAGTGGTCAAGCAGCTCCTGTGGGGTGGATCAGCCAGATGGTGCTGGTTCGATCCCCCCTTTTGTTTCACCGGTTGCCCACTCGCATTTTCGAGCCTTCAGCAGCCCGCGCCAACCCGTCAACATTCCGAATAGCCATCGAAAGCAATTCGGAATGGGGTTGGCAATCCAAAATAAATTCGGAATCACATCCAGTAAACCGCTGGATTCCTTTCTGGAGAATCGTCAACCGTCAATGGACGGTCCGCCCTTGCAGGCGGGCCAACCGAAAGCATTTTGGTGGGCAATTGAAATAATTTTGACGGTGACTGGCGTATGGGCTTGAGCCTAGCTTAACAAAGCCACTCAAACAGAGGTCCGGGGGACCTGCGCGGAGCGCTCTCTGTAGGAGAGGCTTACAACCATGATGTATCACCACAGTATGGAGGACTGTTGGATTGACCCATGAGCACTACCAACCAACCACCCAGCTGGCAGCCACAAGCGTCTGTAGCCTAGTTGGTAAAGTCAGCACTCTAGTATGTGTCTCAGCATATCTGAGGTTGTGAGTTTGACTCTCACCAGACACATCTTCATTTTACAGTCTCTACATTATCTCCACGGGTGTCAGCCTACGTGATGCCAAGGGTATTATCCTTCTAGCTACACGTGGTGCAAAGCAAAAGATTAGAGTTATAAAACTCTAAGACAAGGTTATAAGGGTTAATTCCAACGTAATTGTTGGGAATTATGGCGTAAGAACAAGGCAATTTGGGCCAATTTGGGCCAATTTGACGTAATAAAATGAATATAATTAATTTTAAAGAGGGGCCTGATAAATCAGGGGTGTTTAATCCCTCTAGAATGAAGAACTGGGGCCTGTAAACAGGTGTGGTTTAAATCCCAGAAAGAAATGGCAGAGAATCTCAAGAGAAGGGGCTTAAACTTACTAGTATAAGACCCTAGAGGCACTTGAGGTTCTTCAGGCGTGAAGTTGGGCAGTTGGAGGCGCTCAGAGGAGGTAATCTTGAGGGCAGGGTGGTTACTGGGCAGCTTCAGGGCGGAAATTGGGGCTAAAAATCACGAAAGTAGGTATTTTACCTGGCAAATCACAGGCTAATGAGGCTGTTGAAGGCGGGTAAAATTCTAATAGGTAATGTAAAGCTGGGGAATCTCCTTTTGGGCGGAGAAAGGGCCCTTTATATAGCCTAGGCAGGCCTCCAGGGGCGCCCAGGGGACATGGGGACACTTGTGGGCGCATTCTGAGGCAATTTGGTTGCGCTAGAAGGCGCTGTGGGTCGTGGAACCTTGGGGCTTGGATACAAGGGTTGCCAAGGACCATTTACAGAGGTTCTGCGTGTTTTTACACATGCTCTACACGTCATGGGGGCTGGTTTGGGGGTTCTGTGACGCTCATTTCCGTGGAAATGTGCCACAGAAGGTACTAGAACTGGCTTCTGTGTACTTGTACACGTGTAAGCAGTGCTTTATACATGTTCTGGAGGCGCTCATTGATTGCTCCAGTTCATTTGGCACCTTCTACATATTTACTACAGTTGTAATATACGTGTAGTGAGGCTTGGGAGAAGCTGGGGCGCTTTCTAGTGTCTCCTGTGCACGCTGCAAGAGCTCTTTTTCCATCTAGAATGTTTTATATTGAATGACGTGGTAATTACAACATATTTGGTGATTAATTACATGTGTACAAGTCCTATAACACATGTAATATTGTTATTGGGGCGTATTCTGGCCCATTCTTACTTATTGGTAGCCTGAGCGCTTTGGTTGCGGGCTTGTTTATGCCTTATGCATATATGTACACTATGGGCGCGGGCTTGAGCTCTAGGCAACAGGGCACGCGGGCTTGGGTGCGCCACGCAACAAATAAAGCTATCTTTTGAACTGTACACAACACCTCAGTTACGTCACTAAAAATGGTTGTAAATATATGTACTTATATATATATGTGCATACAAGTGCATCTGCTCAGGGCGCGATGCACTTGCGCAAACTTTGAAGTTAGTTTACACAAGGAAGGGCTAATAATTAAGGGTACTTGTAAGTGAGGTACCCTAGGTTATTTTACCCGTAGAATAAGAATCTTCTATAATATTTCCCATATTAATTACATAAAGCTGAGTAATTAATTATTTATATGTATTTAATGTTTTTTTGCGTAGTTTTACATATGTAAGAGTAATAATGTCTCTTTCATATGTAATACTACTTTTTATGTTTTTATTTGTATTATTTCTATGTCACGGTGGCTCTGCCATAGTAGCCAGCTGACATTCCCTACCCCTAAGATGAGTCTCTGCTCAGAAAAACAAAGAAAGGTCTGAAAAAAAATTTGGGCATCTCAGGTTGATCTCTTACTTGCTCTGTAGTTTCTTAGGTGAATGGGTCCATCTGGTATATTACTTTCTGGTAGCCATTCATCTCTATCTGCAGATAAGTTTTTATATCTGACCAAGTAGAGTCTGGTGTCTTTCCCTTGTATTCTTTCTTTCTTGTCTTTCAAGATTTTATGTACTCTCAACTGTCCTGAGGGTGGAGTTTCTTCTATGGGGACAGGTTGCGGGGGGGGTAATTCTTCTTCTGGCCTAACTTTGTAAGGTTTGATCAGGCTAACAGGGAAGACAGGATGTTTCCTGGATAGTTCTTCACTAAGAATAACTTCCACTGTGTTTTTACCATGTAATTGCTTAATGGTGAATGGTCCTATGAATGGAGGTTTAAGTTTTCTGCTACCACCTAGATTATTAAAATTCACCGTGGATAATAGAACTTTTTGTCCAATCTTGAACTCTGGTTCTTTATGACTTTTATCCCATCTCCCTTTGTTATATTCAACCGCATCATCTACACATTTCCTGGCATGTTGATGAGTTGAGTCCAGCATCTTCTTGAAGTCAAGAGCGGTAGGGTGTAGATGAGGTAATTTGTCATTAAGATTGTCTTTCGGCATACGGGGGATCCATCCTCTTTCTAGTACATATGGAGCTACTTTAGTAGAGGAATGTTTGCTACTATTATATGCAATTTCAAGGGCTGGCAATAGGCTTACCCAATCGTGAGTATATCCATCGTGATTTTTAAATTCAAATCCAAAGGAGCAGAATCTGCGCAACATATCCTCTAGAGTCTGGATCATTCTCTCTGCTAATCCATCCGTCTGGGGGTGATAAGCGGTGGAGAATGCCAATTTAGTGCCTAGCATGTCGTGAAGGTTCCTCCAAAATTCTGAAGTGAATTTAGGATCTCTGTCACTAATGATAATCTTTGGAATTCCTACGTCAGCCATGATTCTGTTCCAAAATAGCATGGCTACTTCCATAGCTGTGTCATCCTTATGATTAGGGATGAATCTGGCCCTCTTGGAAAACCTGTCTACAATAACAAGGACTGAATTGTAAGAATAGGGTCCTCCCGGGGGTAGTCCTGTAACAAAATCCATGTTTACTATTTCCCATTTCTCCGTGGGTTCTGCAATTTTCTGGAGTAGTCCAAATCTTTTACCAGTCTGTTTGTTCCCTTTTTGGCACGCATCACAAGATTGGATGTAATCATGTACTTGTTCTTTCCAGTCAATCCACCACGCAGTTTGTTTGATTCTTTCCAATGTTCTCTCTTCAGAGAAGTGACCAGAATTGACATTATCATGGCATTCCTTGAGGATATCTTTGATCTGATCTTTATTACTCAGTACCAAAACGCTAGAGTGTTTATGTCTGAAGTAAAGAAGTCCATCTAGCAGCGTGAATTTTCCCAGTTTATAGTGTTGGGCTAAATTTTCTGGTAAGCTAGCAATCAGTTCTGGTGGGCTACTGTCATTTCTCAAGATTTCAACCAATTTAAGGAGTTCACTGTTCTCGTCATAGCTTTTCTGAACCAAGTCATAGAAAGCATTATCTAAGTCACAGGCATGTATCCCTAAGATTGGAAAAATGTCTTCATCTTCAGGGTCATACGCTGGATTATCTGGGTTATTTGGCAAAGCCCATCTACTTAGACCATCCGCATTCTTATGTTTGGCTCCTGCTTTATGGATGATAGTCATATGTCCTCTGTACTGTTGTATTGCAATTTGCCATCTAAGCATATGTCTATTAGGAGTTTTCATATTCATGAGGGTCCTTACAGCGGTACAATCAGTGACCACTACGAAGTTAGAGCCCTCCAAGTAGTAATGAAGTTTTTCTAAGGCCCATACCAGAGCTAGGCATTCCATTTGACTAGCGCCATATCTCTTTTCTGAGTTTTTTATTTGTCTTGATATAAACAGAACAGGTTTCTCAACAGGTTTATCATCTATGACAAATTCTTGGTGTAATGCGGCGCCCAGACCATCCAAGCAAGCATCAATATACAATATAAAGGGTTTATTGTAGTCTGGTTGGGACAGTACGGGGGCGGATGTAACAAGCCTTTTAAGCTCTTCATAATCTTGCACTCTGTCATATGTCATTTCAAAGATGGTGTCATTATTACATAGTGCATAAAGACTTTTACTTACGTGGGCAAAGCTTGGTACATGTTGGCGGTAATAGCTGCAGAAACCTAGAAATGACATCATTTCTAATTTATTCTGTGGCATAGAGTTAAGTAAAACAGAAGCTACTCTGTTCTGATCAATGGCTAAGGATAGTCCAGAAACTACACGTCCTAAGGCTTTAAGTTCTCCATATCCAAAATTACACTTTTTAATGGACATCTTTAAACCTGCTTCTATGGCCGTGGACAGAACTAGGTTAATTTTCTCCAAATGAGTTTCCCAATCATCAGAGTAAATTATAATGTCATCTATGTACACCATCATCCAACTTTGTCTGATGAAGGATCCAAATACAGAGTCCATCATCCTCTGGAAATGTGAGGGCGCATTTTTGATACCAAAGGGCATTCTTAGGTATTCAAAGATTCCTAGGTGGCAGATAATTCTGAGGTATTTTCTGCTTTCTGGGTCTATAGGGATCTGGTGGAAACCTTTAAGCACATCCATAGTGGTGATGTACTTAGCTTTGGACAGGTTGTGCAAGGAGTGGTCTATGCGGGGAATGGGATAGTAGTCAGGTCTAGTGTAATTGTTAAGAGCACGGAAGTCTCCAACCATTCTAGATTTCTCATTATGCCACGCAATTATTACAGGTGTTGTAACTTCAACTTGCTCATTATGTCCTACTTTCCTTAAGACACCTAATTCCTGGAGCTCTTTGATGTGAGTTTCAAGAGCTTCCCTGGACTTGGGGCTTGAAGGATAGGGGGGTCTCCGTAGCTGAGGCGGATAAGGTTTGCTCACCGTGAGTTCTAGTTTCATGTCATGACCTTTAATATTACCAATGGGTTCTTCAGTAGTACAAAAGGCTTCTTTGTGCTTGAAACAAGATTTCAGAACATCAAGTTTCTGATCTTCCGTCAGGATTTCACTAACAGCAGCTTGGGACAAGTACTCTTCTTTAAAAGAGTGTAGTTCCTCTTGATACTTCACGTTATTAGTATTAAGCTGGTCCGGGAGCTTAATATTAATATTGCAAATCTGGAACTTTCTTTTCCAGTCTCCACCTATGGTGTAGAATCTGTCTTTACTTTGAAATATGTCTATTCCATACATGCAGAACGTATCATTACCCAAGATCAAGTAATTACACACAGCATCTTGTAAAACAACAAACTCCACATTTAGTCTAAGGGAGCCCTTGGAGTGCGGGAAGATTAGTGGCATAACTACTACTCCTACTGGTTTCATAGCAGAATTGCAGCTACTGAACTTGGCTTTTGGCATGGGGAGCAAGTGATTTCCCCATTCTGGATAACAATCATCCAAGAAGGTACTACTGACACAGGAGCAGAAGGCGCCTATATCTAGCAGAGCTCTCAACTCTGAGTCACGGAACAAGACCGTGGTGTAGCTGGTTTTACCCATAGTATAACTCATCCCTGCTTCAGGTTTGTTGGTGAGTAATTTGGCGTCAGAAACATGGCCAACTTTCATAGAAGAGTCCCATTTTTGAGGTAAATTGGAGTCTCCATGAATGGAATTAATGGACAATTCATCACCAATATCAGCTTGGATTACGTGTATCCTAGGCTGGTCTCCGTCTGCAGGTTCAGTGGTAACAACCTCAAATTGAGATTGAGTATCTTCTTCACTGTCACAGTCCTCTTCTACTTCCACATTGTTAATCCTTTTGCGTGGATTAGGACATTCAGGCTTTTTGTGGCCCTTTTCCCCGCAATTGTAGCATTCAGGGATTGCAGTCCTCTTCACAGGGGGATCTCCTGTGGGAGGCTTGGGTGTTTCAGATTTGGGGAGATCTCTTTTTTCCGGAACACCATTTCTCACGTACCTTTTGTTAAGACCATTCAGTACTACAGTTTCATGCAATATACCTATAAATTTAGCTAGGTCTACATTCATATCACTGAGTCTGCATCTCATTAAGCTTTCAATTTGTCCTCTACATTGATTAAGGAGTCTATCATTAACTTCTTCTTTAGATGGGTTGTTGTACATGCAATCTATCCTCTTTTTCTGGCGCAAGCACCATTCTGTGGCAGCTTCTTTAGTTGGGTCAAAGTAGTCTGTTTCAAAAGCTTGGCGCTTTTCAGTTCTCCAGATTCTGGTTCCCCATTCCTCTTTGATAAGCTCTTTCCACGCCTTCCAGCTTTGTTCACCTACTTCTTCTCCTTTGGTGATGAACCAATCTGCAGCCACACCCTCAAAGAGTCTAGGCATCCTGGAAATAACTGCTTCTTCATCTGCGCGGTAGGATCTTAACATATGATCAATGGTCCTGATAAAGTTCATATGATCATACTCTCCTTTGCCGTCAAATTTGGGCCAGTCTTTGATTGGAGGCATTAACTTATTTATCTCAACCATGTCAAGGGTTCTGTAAGGAGTGTTCTGGCGTGGATTATTATTTTGGGGAGGAGCAGAGTTACGCATAAAAGGGTTGTTATGCCTGGGAACCTCTGCTTGGGGAGTGTAGTGTGGTTCACACTGTTGTTTTCTCTCTTGATAAGCATGGCTGCCATATGAGGCATTTTTGCCACGCTCCTGAGCCACTCGGGGAGGAGACTGATTGTCATTGAGATAACTGTTGGTACTCTTCAGATGTGGAGGAATGTCTCTTTGAGTACCATTACTGCACCTCAACTCAGGTACGGGAGCGTAATTTTCCGCAATATGGGGAATATTACAAGTGGTTTGGACTTTGATATCAGATGTTGATTTCAAAGTATTGATTTCCGCAGAAAGCGTAGAAATCTGAGACGTAAAATTCTCAGTGAGAGCATGAATTTTCCCATCCATGTTGGCATTGAGCTGTAAGATTAATTCCTTAATCTCAAAGTTCTCTGCTTTTTGTTTGGCAAAGTGTTCCTTTTCCAATCTGGCCACTATCTGATCAACGGTAGAATTAAGCACAGCAGCAGAATTCCTGGAATACTGTAAGATCTCAGACACATCGTATTTTGTGTCATGTGTAGTATTTTTAAGGCTCTCACAATCCTTACCAATCTCAACAATTATCTCGCAATGTTTAGTGGGCAACTCAAGGGGCAAAGGTCGCTCCAATTTCTGGAGGACAGACAAAGTTCTAGAGTTGACAGCTTCTTTTATTTCTTTTAAGCTGTTATCAATAGTATTTACAATAGATTTTAAGTTGGTTTCACTATTATGATCTAAAGTAGAAAGATTGAGATTGATAGCGTCGAGGGAATCAAAGAGAGAAGAAAGAATTCCTACATCTAGTCGATGTTCTTGTAGAGATTGGCTGCGATCTGAAGGAGGTCGGTCGTTCTCTTCCATCGAGCCGGATCGTCGAAGTTGATCGAACTCGAGCTCGAACTGCGATTCTTGCCGCCTTCGATCTTCTTGAATTTCATCACGGTCTTCTTCGGCGGGGCTGGGAAGTGGAAGTTTTTCGCTTCCCAGGGGTTCCAGCCCTTGACGAGGGCTTCGATCTCGTGATTCTCTGTGAGTTTCTGGAGGGCTTTTTGCGACTCCTGAGCTGAAGTGAGCAAAGCTCGCAGCCCGGCTGTCGCACCGTCGTTCGCGATCGCCAGGTATTGCTTCCAGATACTCACGTGCTCTCTGGCCCGGAGTTCGATCTGTTCCTCCTTCGAGAGGGCCTTGATTTCTGGGGTGATGGGGCGTGTGCGGATAGGAGCCAATGAGGTAGGGCAGAGCTCGTCGATCTCGTCGATCTCCATGGCGGACTCGTTCGGCTCGGTCGGACGAGGGCCGTCCTTGGAGGGAGGAGGGATCTCGGAGGGAGCCGGGGTAGAAGCTGGGGTAGCGGGCATCGGATCCTTGCGGGCGATCGTGGTGACCTGCATCCTCTTGACCCGGTCTTGCAGCTCCTTTGCCGCCGCGAGCTCGCGTTGGAGGTGGGAGTGGCCCTCGTAGTTCGGGACGAGTGGACCTAGTTTTTTTATTAACCATAGTCAGCGAAATAAGTTCGAGTTTAGGTTGTAGGAAGGTAAGTTTGGAGCTTACCAGTGGGAGTTTTGTCAGCGGTTGAAGCTGTCGGGGCGGGAGTCGGGTTATCGACGGTCGTCTCGGCGGCTATGCTGGCGGACACTGTAGGATGAATGAGAGTGGAGGGTGAGATTAGTTTCGAACAGGTAGTTTGATCGGGGGAATTGAGAGCTGTGAGAAAAAAAGGGGGAGAACTTACTCTTGGCACGGTATTCGGCGTCGTAGAAAGCTTTCTTTTTAGCTTTGGCTTCTCGGCGGTAGCGTTGGATTTTGAGGAGGGTGTCGAGGTCCTCTTCTTCGCGGATATGGGCGTGGTAGGCGGCGAGGATGATCTGTTCCTCGGGGGTGAGCTGTTCCCACGGGGTGGGTTGGTAGTCGCGGAGTTCGGCTTCTTTGCGCAGGCGCAGCAATTTCAGATAATACTGAATTAATTCTGCGTTTTCCTGCAAATTCACTGGAAACAATACGCTACAAAAGTCAGAAATTAGACTTAAAATTTTGTTTATATGTTTTTGTAATTTTAGATGAATTTTTGACGGGAAAAAGGACTAACTTGGATGAATTTTTAGGGTTTTTGGTTTGGTTTTGGCGTAAAAAGTAGGAAAAAAGGTGATTTTTTGTTAGTTTTAATGTTTTAAAAGGCGTAAAAAATTCAGAGAGTAGTGAGAATATTTTTAGGTATTTTTAGAGTATATTTTGAAAATTTTTGACGTAAAAAATTAAGATTTATAAGGGCTCTTTCTTTCAAATGAATTTGAAGGAAATTTCCCGGCCAGACCCCCAATTGTCAGCCTACGTGATGCCAAGGGTATTATCCTTCTAGCTACACGTGGTGCAAAGCAAAAGATTAGAGTTATAAAACTCTAAGACAAGGTTATAAGGGTTAATTCCAACGTAATTGTTGGGAATTATGGCGTAAGAACAAGGCAATTTGGGCCAATTTGGGCCAATTTGACGTAATAAAATGAATATAATTAATTTTAAAGAGGGGCCTGATAAATCAGGGGTGTTTAATCCCTCTAGAATGAAGAACTGGGGCCTGTAAACAGGTGTGGTTTAAATCCCAGAAAGAAATGGCAGAGAATCTCAAGAGAAGGGGCTTAAACTTACTAGTATAAGACCCTAGAGGCACTTGAGGTTCTTCAGGCGTGAAGTTGGGCAGTTGGAGGCGCTCAGAGGAGGTAATCTTGAGGGCAGGGTGGTTACTGGGCAGCTTCAGGGCGGAAATTGGGGCTAAAAATCACGAAAGTAGGTATTTTACCTGGCAAATCACAGGCTAATGAGGCTGTTGAAGGCGGGTAAAATTCTAATAGGTAATGTAAAGCTGGGGAATCTCCTTTTGGGCGGAGAAAGGGCCCTTTATATAGCCTAGGCAGGCCTCCAGGGGCGCCCAGGGGACATGGGGACACTTGTGGGCGCATTCTGAGGCAATTTGGTTGCGCTAGAAGGCGCTGTGGGTCGTGGAACCTTGGGGCTTGGATACAAGGGTTGCCAAGGACCATTTACAGAGGTTCTGCGTGTTTTTACACATGCTCTACACGTCATGGGGGCTGGTTTGGGGGTTCTGTGACGCTCATTTCCGTGGAAATGTGCCACAGAAGGTACTAGAACTGGCTTCTGTGTACTTGTACACGTGTAAGCAGTGCTTTATACATGTTCTGGAGGCGCTCATTGATTGCTCCAGTTCATTTGGCACCTTCTACATATTTACTACAGTTGTAATATACGTGTAGTGAGGCTTGGGAGAAGCTGGGGCGCTTTCTAGTGTCTCCTGTGCACGCTGCAAGAGCTCTTTTTCCATCTAGAATGTTTTATATTGAATGACGTGGTAATTACAACATATTTGGTGATTAATTACATGTGTACAAGTCCTATAACACATGTAATATTGTTATTGGGGCGTATTCTGGCCCATTCTTACTTATTGGTAGCCTGAGCGCTTTGGTTGCGGGCTTGTTTATGCCTTATGCATATATGTACACTATGGGCGCGGGCTTGAGCTCTAGGCAACAGGGCACGCGGGCTTGGGTGCGCCACGCAACAAATAAAGCTATCTTTTGAACTGTACACAACACCTCAGTTACGTCACTAAAAATGGTTGTAAATATATGTACTTATATATATATGTGCATACAAGTGCATCTGCTCAGGGCGCGATGCACTTGCGCAAACTTTGAAGTTAGTTTACACAAGGAAGGGCTAATAATTAAGGGTACTTGTAAGTGAGGTACCCTAGGTTATTTTACCCGTAGAATAAGAATCTTCTATAATATTTCCCATATTAATTACATAAAGCTGAGTAATTAATTATTTATATGTATTTAATGTTTTTTTGCGTAGTTTTACATATGTAAGAGTAATAATGTCTCTTTCATATGTAATACTACTTTTTATGTTTTTATTTGTATTATTTCTATGTCACGGTGGCTCTGCCATAGTAGCCAGCTGACAACGGGATCATAACCCCTGGTTTTATGGGTTAGGGTGGGTAGTTATGTTGCCAATAATGGTAACACAATGGTAATATAACAATTTTTCAGCCGTTATTGTTACCTTTATCCGTAACGGCAGTGTGTTATGGTACCGCTGCAACATGGCAGAAAAATATTAATGTTGTTTATGTTACTGGCGCCTGCGGAGCGCCAAATAACGCCCAATAATGGTCAATTTCGGCCTGTTACGTGTTATTTGGTGGATAACGCGCAGTAACGACCTCAAAAAAAGAGCCTGTTCAGTGTTATGTTACGTGTGAGGTCTGCAAAGACCCTGTTACAAATAATGTAACGGGCAGCTGCGGGTAACAACAGTAGTTATGTTACCCAAATTATTTGAATAATTTAATGTAATGTTGTAAGACTCCTAAGGGATGGATGTGAGGTAATCAAAGTTCCTTTGAGGGGGAGATAAGTTGTGAATAAGTTGAAAGCCTATTAAAATTTACGGGTGGTTTGAAAGACCTGCCCCTCTGATGGTACTATGCAAATAAACAAGAGTCTTGCAATCCATATTTAAATGATGTGGCTGATTCCAAAGATAGATCTTAATCTTGTATAGTAATCTCTATCTGACCTAGATCACTGGCATCAATATTGTGGCAAATCTTTTGTAACTTGGTTTAAACGTGGTGGGCGCAATAAAGTTTGATATATGTTGTAAAATTGGTGATTTTAAAATTCTGACACTATGTTGTTATAATAATCTGTTACAAATTAAATATGTATATATATATATGGGTTGGATGTTGGTTGTTGGTTGTTGGTTGGTTGGATGTTGGCTCTACTACTGTTCTTAACACACACTACATTTCTCTACACTACTTCACAACTAATAACCACTATAATTCAGACCTTCCTAGGCTGTGTGAGCCTGAGTCTCTATAGTGACAGCAGGACACAAGAAAAAGGGGGGCAATATTTGGATTTCTTGGGATAAAGAAATTACAAATATTAGAGAGAGAGAGAAGGAGAGAGAGAAACTGAGCAGATTCAAGATTGGCAGATATTCAAGGTTATTCTGGTGGGTACTAACTTCCACTGGCAATGCTACCTCCTTAAGGGAGTGCTGCCAAGCTGTGCTAGAGAGTGAAACAGCCTCCTCTCACCAAAGAAATGTGGAGGGCTCCTGGATTAGAAAAGTTTAATCCAGCCACAATTTTGTAGCTTCCTTCTGGATAGTCAAGGTTCTTTAAAGGGAAACCTATGTGGTTTGTTTCTTGCAAAAACCACCGAAAAAGAAGGATATGATGCAGCAGAATCCTTTGGTTGATGATTTCAAGATAGTTGCAGACCTGTGATCAAAGATTGGGCAAAATCAAGCAGAAAGAAAGAGCAATCAAGAGACAAAGAGTTTCACCTCTGAGATAGTCAAGGTTCAGTGAAAGAGTGATACATACTGTCAATATCCTAGGCGCCTGTGACGGTAGGTATACTGGGAGTGTGGTATCCTCTTTGGTGGTGATCCTGGGCTATCTGCAAGCTTAACTAAGCCTCTCCAGGGAGGTGCAAAGCATCTCCAAAGGAGAGGCTTAGGACTAAAGTTGGATTCTTGGCCTGAGGCTGACAAGGTTTTTTGAAGAAAATGAGCAAATTTTGTATTTACATTTATTTTATGATTAGCTCTACGGTTTTACTCCAAATCCCAGCTGATCATGTTGTAGCCCTTGATCTCAGCTATGTTGTACATATTTTTTCAAGTATTCTCAACAAAAATTGGCTGCTCAGCAGCCATTCTTGCCAGGGCTGTTTCTGAGCAATGTGATGGACCCATTGGGCCACTCGCTGGTCAAGATTGGACAGGTTCTCATGATTTTGGCTCACCAGACCTCCCAAGGCAGTTTTTTTACATCACAATTACTTCCAAAGGATGAGGATACAACTTTGATGGGATACATGGTAACATGTACAACAAGGAGCTGATTCTAATGGTACTGGAGGCTGTGAAGAAATCCAAGGGGTATGCGGTGATATGTGGATTAGAATTTTTTTTTGGCCATTTGGCTGGGAAGCCTCAGGCCAAATGTCAGACATTAGGCACAAGTCCCTCCTGCAAGCGGGAGGGTGCTCGCGCCCCGCAAGCACAGGGAGGTACTTGTGTTAAGTTTGGGCTATCTGGGGGTGTGGTTCTGGGTGTCTGATTTCTGTCAATCCTCCTCAGGCAAGGGAGATCCATGGTAACATGTACAACAAGGAGCTGATTCTAATGGTACTGGAGGCTGTGAAGAAATCCAAGGGGTATGTGGTGATATGTGGATTAGAAATTTTTTTTGGCCATTTGGCTGGGAAGCCTCAGGCCAAATGTCAGACATTAGGCACAAGTCCCTCCTGCAAGCAGGAGGGTGCTTGTGCCCCGCAAGCACAGGGAGGTACTTGTGTTAAGTTCGGGCTATCTGGGGGTGTGGTTCTGGGTGTCTGATTTCTGTCAATCCTCCTCAGGCAAGGGAGATCCTGACTTTGAAAATTTTCACAGTTTGCTTACATAATTACACATGTACAAGTGGTTGGCGCGCCTAGCGCTGCCACATCACAACTGCGCATGCACGCCATAACTCTCATTGAGTCGTGGGACTCAATCGTAATTCATTGAGTTGCGGGACCCAATCGTAATTCATTGAGTCGCGGGACTCAATATTCTACACACTTGGCAGAGTAAGCCTATTTCATTGAGTCGCGAACTCAATTGGAGGAACTTAGAGCTTGTAGATCAATGCCGTGCTCAAATAATTTGAGATGTAGAAAAGGTGGTCTTTTTAGGTCAGCTGCGCTGACTCTAAGGCTGACAGGTTGTAACTCGTGATCATAGGCGCAGACCTTCAACTTTTTGGTGTATGTACTCTTTCAATTTGTAGTTGCGCCTCCTTATTACCTTGTTCAAGGAGGCACGTCCTTTCTTTTTTAAGTAGTTTTCTTATTTATTCTTAGATTTCTTATACACATAAATGAAACGCTTTTTTATGTGTTTTTTATTTGTTCAGCTAGCTCTGATACAGTACCTAGCTGACAATTGGTCCTTCCTTCAATGGTGAAACTGATACTTAGATGTATTGTGTATTGTGCAGTATTGTATTGAAACGCACATATTTTTTGTGTATCTTTTTTTCCAATACAATACAAATTATTTTTGAAAAGTGTATTGGACTGCCCAATACAGTGTATTTCACTGTGTATTGTATTTTGAGATATTTAGCTTCCAATACAATACACAGTTTTGGAAAACTGTGTATCACCAATACAGATATGATACATGTATTGTATCAGTTTCACCATTGCTTCCTTGGATAGTGCTTTAGGCTCTTTTTATCCTGCTTTTTAAGCTTTGGCAAAATGGCATAGAAGTGCGGCAACTTTTCCTGTTTCATGATGAAGTGCAGTTTTCATTTAACCTTTTGTTTCTTTTTTTATGAGCTTTGCTTGGGACATGACTGCTTACCAATTGATTTACCAGCTCTTTAATGAGTGGTATTGGTCAAGTTTGTCTTTTCCTGTTTCCAAGGAATTAGCTCTCATCTGGATCAGCTCAATTTTCAGAAACCCATCTGCTTACCTTTGGTGCTTGCTGTGGTTATTCTGTCCGCAAGTGACTAATAGCCGGGATTTTCCCTGATTTCACTCCTCTTGCTTTTTTGGGCAGCACCTGCATTCATCCAAGAGATTTAATCAATTTTTTCTATCCCACTGCAGCGGTTTTGCACTGTGGTACAAGGTTTGCTTTGATTACCTGTATCTACAGCTGATAGGGATCCCGGCCTCTTCCTCAATTCATGAGGTTGAGGCCTTTCACTTAGGCGTGTAGTTTCACCGGCGTCAGATGAGGCTCATAACCTCTTGCAATGGACCTAGCTCAATGGACGGTGAATGATGAGTACAAGTGTGGAAGGATTGCATTGCAACAAACAAAAAGAAAGAGAAAATGAGAAACCAAAGAGCTACTGACCTAGCTCAATGGATGGTGAATGATGAGTACAAGCATAGAAGGATGAGGAAAATAACTTCCACACCCGCCCATTGAACTAGGACACTACCTACAACCTGTGACAGCCAAGTGAAGTACAAGTAGAGCTGGTGCATTGCACCCAGGTACCCGTGGGCTGTTTTGACCCAAACCTGACATCTGCACCCACACCCGCACCCGCTGGCGGGTACCTGTCTCAAGTCACCTTGGCGACCGGAAAGGATTCCCTCCAGTCAAAGATGCTACATGAATTTGGCAACCAGAAGGAATCCAACATGAACTCTGCAACCAGAAGGATTTCCTTTGGGTTGCCAAGGTTGTACAACCTCTGCAACCAGGTCCCAGGAGGCTTCCTTCTGGTTGCCAATGTTGTAATATAACCTTTGCAGCGACCAGGAGGTTTCCTTCTGGTTGCTGAGGTTTCATAACCTCTGCAACCAGGAGGTTTCCTTGTGGTTGCTGAGGTTTTATAACCTCCACAACCAGGAGGTTTCCTTCCAGTCGCAGAGGCTATTCTTTGTACAACCCCGGTGACTCACCAAGGTTGTATAAACCTCCCCCACCAGGAGGTGATCTTGGTTGCCAAGGTTGTATAACTGTGTGATCACTTGCAAGGCTATACAACCCCAGCAACTGGAAGGAATCCGGCATTCCAGTCAAAGAGGCCGGCAGGTGTGGGCAGGTGTGGATTTTGAGAGACTTTCAGCTCATGAGAAAATGAGAAAGTAAGGAGGGGAAAATCCAGAAGGGACTTGGATTGGATCAAGGAGGGCTTGAGGTGGTCTGAGTGAAGAAAATCTCTGACTTGATGATTTATTTCAAATCATAGGGGCAGAATATATGTAGTCACAACTAGAGAGCCCCCTTGCAAGATCCAAAGGGGGCCTAGGAGACTAAAATAGACAAAACATCTCACATGAGATGGAAGGAAAAACAATACACATATGCTAAAGTAAACTTAACATATGGAAGGAGACATTGACACTTGTCAATGGAATGAAGGAGACATTACAACTAGTAATGGAATTATGACATCAAATATTATTGATGGGCTGGAGATACATCACACACTAGTGATGGAAAAAGATGAGTTGGATGGGGGGGGGGGGGGGTTGAGCATTACTATTTAGTGATGGAAAAGAGAAATGAAACTGCAAGCAAGAAGACAGCCAGAATTCTGACAGATTTTATTATGCGGGTACCCGCCGACTTTTGCCTGAAATCCAGTCACCCACACCCGCTGGCGGGTACCCGCAATGGGTTCATTTGGCCCAGCTCTAAAAACAAGTGAAATGGTTGGAAGCAGAGAAAAAAAGAGCAAGACACCTCAACATAGCTTTGGCCCGGTGCTGCAGCTGATGCTCACCTCTGGCACAAAGCAACCAGAGGGCCAGGCCAGCATCACATCTGAGCATCAGCTGGGCCAGGCCAGCCTCCAGGTCACAATCTGAGCATGAGCTGGGCCAGTCCAGGGCCAAAGCTGAGCATCAGCTAGTTGTGCCACATTGATGCTCTGCTGTAGTCTTGTGAGCCCTAGATGTGCTGGTGGTGCAGACTTGGAGCAGTGTTGGAGCCAAAACCAAAGCTGCATCATGTCACTTGCCATCAAGTCACTGTTTTTTTTTCCTGGTGCAGCCATTATTCATAAGCCTCTCCTTAGTGAAGCTAGGGATTTATGTAGCAAGTACATTGGAGATGCTCTTATCTTGCAACAACCTTGACAGGCTGTAATCTGGTCAGGAAAGTTGCTGTTTTACCAGTCATTTTCAGTGTGGTTTTGGAGTTCTCAT
Organism: Puccinia triticina; assembly: GCF_026914185.1. Classification (NCBI taxonomy): domain Eukaryota; kingdom Fungi; phylum Basidiomycota; class Pucciniomycetes; order Pucciniales; family Pucciniaceae; genus Puccinia; species Puccinia triticina. Next base: position 4,866,834 of record NC_070565.1, on the reverse strand, counting down.
AGCAGCATGAGCCAACCGCAACTGAAGTCCAAGAATGATCTCTGTTACATTTGTACACGTGTATATACATCATTTGGTATGAAACTGCTTTAATCTTTCCTCTGTTCTCACAATTTTTCTTTTGAGTGAGTTGGGTTAAGACGTCATTTCAAGAGGATGTCTAGATGCATACAAGGCGGAGTGGATGATGGGGACGACAGATCCAACTGCGTGGCCCCCAGAAGCACAGACAAGACAAGTGATTGCCCAAGCCTACGTTTCGTTGAGACAGCGAAGGGTGGGTTGGATCAGTTTAACAGTTGACTTGTTTGACAGAGGTGCCAGAGGGGGGAGGTGTGCGGTTTCTGTGGGATCAAGACATACCTGCCAGTGTTGGTCCCAGTCGAGTGGGATCGGGATGGTACCTAGCCAAGTACCTACACAGGCGCCGATAGCGGGGAAGAGGATGGCGACTTCAATCTCGTTCTTTGGTCTAAAAGGAGGGAGAAGCAGGATCCACAATTAAAGCAGGCCCTCCTTTGTCTAAGTCAAAGCGAGCTGAGATGATAAGAGTTGAAACTCACTGGAAGGTGGAGAAGATCCGGATCCAGTTAGGCTTCTCTCTGGCCTGGTTCCATCCCAGTAAGAGTGAGGCGGGGAAGAAGCTGAGCAGGCCTAAGAAGCAGGCCAGGCCTAAGTTCTTGAGCAGATGTGACAGCAAGAATGTGAATACGCCAAGGAGGTCGAGTATATTGAACTTGTGAAAAGTATGGTCTGAGTGAAGTGGGTATTGAACCCACAACCTCGTGTACTGTGAGAGTCAAACTCACATACTCAGCATTCATGAGTGATGCTCTAACCATTGAGCTAAGTACACATTGCTATGTTGCAGTTGAATACAGTAGATGTATGCTTATGATGATGTGTGGTGTTGCCCCAATGGTGATTGGATGTGTAAGCAACAATGTGTTAAGCAGTGCTAGATTGACACTTCAACAGAGTAGGGCGGTGATAGCGAGTAGGATGATGGTGTTGATGAGAGGGGCTTCTTTGAGCAGCTGTGGACAGACAACGCAGATTAGCTCAGCTACACAACCATTCTTGGTTTTTAGGAGAAAGGGGACTGACCAAGGTGGATCGGCTGATCAGCGAGCGCAGCTTGGGGTCGAGTTCCTTCGCCAGTTGTTTCCGGAACTCCGAGGGAGGGGCATGGATGAGGCTGAGGAGGAGCGTCTTGAGCTGGCTGGCCAGCATGCGCTTTTTGGGCAGCGGCCGGTGTTTCTCGGAGGGGGTCTCAGGAGCCGGCCCGGCGAGCGAGTTCCTCCATGAACGGAGGAAGTTGGTGAACCAGAGCTGGACGAGCAAGGCGCCGAGGTTGATGATCGCCAGGGAGCGTATTGGGTGGCGGACGAGATGCTCGAGGCTGGGTGTGGCTCCCGGGCGGCCATCCTCCGGGCTGCTGAGGAGCTTGCCGGGCAGATAGTAGAGCGTGAAGTGGATGAAGAGCAGGTTGAGGGGGACGACCGAGTAGTACTTCGTCCGGAGGCCCAGCGATGATAAGATAGGAAGCTAGAAACCCATTACCTGGTTTGGAGTGCTTATGAATAAAGTTCTCATCATTAAACCTGAAAAGAGGCCAGTACAACTGGACGGCCGGCCACAGAGATATAAGCAACCTGCTCTCTGATGCCACAGCTAGGGTCATGAGATGAACTCAACTTTGGATTTGATTGTTCCACGCGCCTTGCCGCCAGCCGAGACTTTCTGTGTAGATCGAAGAGGAGAGCGAAGGGGCGGACCAGGGTCAGTCAAAGAGACGTGGCTAAACGTGGCAAAGAAAACCAGCCTACAAAGAACACCGGTCGTTTATTGGCCTGCTTGGATTGTCTCGCCAGACTCGAGCTCGCAAATCCTCGGCCAAGAGCGCTCGATCGAGGATTCGAGACAGGCAGTGAGCGGCGCCCGTGGAGGGGGCTAGCAGCTGGAGTCTGCTCAGGCTTCTGGCCGGGTTTAGCTGGTTGATTATCGTCCGGCGGCCCGGCCCCGACTCTGCATCGTTGCTGTTTCTCTAGTGTTTTCTTCTTATTTTTCTGATGGCCGACGCCGAATAAACAATTTTCTGGACCACTGGGAGCGGGGAGATTGGGGTTACCGGTTAGGGCTATTATAGCCAGACCCACTCCCATTCAGGGAATGTTGCACTTCAGTATTCACCCCACACAATCAAAGGTTCTAGGGCTTGTGGCGGAGCCACGGACAGCTCATGGGAACCTTCGGTGAGCAGCTTGTAAGAAATCTGTATTGGCCCTTGCTTTAGAGCAATGTCAAGGTGGACAGGAATAATTCGATGAGGTTAACGAATAGCTGGGCTAGTATTAAGAGAAGTTAGATTACAAAGGCACAACAAGCAAACAAACGGAGAAAACAAGATCAAGAATCTTTTGGGTCGGTGTATCGAATCCGTTTACCCTGTAAGGGGCTAGGCTCAAAGCATTCACTTTCCAGGAGGTTCCCGCCAAAGAAGGTGTCGATCTCGTCGGGCCTCATGGGCACGAAGGTCTGCGAGCTAGTCGGCCTGGGGTTGTTGGGTCGGTTGGGGTCGGTGGGGCCAGACTGTTGGGACGGACGGAGGGAAGGTTTGGGGTCGTGGCGGATACCGAAGAGGGTGGGGGAGTCGGGCGGACTGTCCATAGAGTTGTCGATCGGCATCATTCGTAGCTGTTGGCCACGGCTGGATGGTCCTCCGAGGGCCGAGGCCCGGCCCGGCCGTGCCTTGATCGTCGAAGGCTCGTTGAACGGGTCGTCTCTTTGGGGCCGTTGCGAGTTCTGGGTAGAGCCTCGACTCGACGCGGTGTCTCCCTCCCGTAGGTCGATCAATGCTCGTGAGACAGACACATCTCGAGATGGCCCGGCATCCGATACCCTTTCGCTGGCTGATGAGATTAACTTGGAGGTACTGGCTTGAGCTTCATCGTCGGCCCGGGACTGGAACATCGACTCGTAACCACGTTGTTTCCATTCTCTTAACACACTAGGAGGTTCCAGCGGCGGGCTGTCCTCCAGATCGATCGGATTCGCGTATCCTGCGCGCAGACGCGCGGTTTCGAGGACGTCCCGAGTCACAAGCCGGGCGGCCTCTTTGGATGGCGTCTTCGCCAGTTTCGATCTCGGGACAGAGAAATGGATCGTCTGAGGGGGCGAGATCCCGGCGCGAAGGGATTCCTCAGTGTCCCCCTGGGAGGAATCCCCGGGCAGCCCAGTTCCAGTGTGTTCGCCACTGGGATGAAACGGTCGGGATGTCATCTTGGAAGAGCCCGCGAAACCATCCAACGGCACTTTGCGCAGGTCGGCAATCCCATCCCATTCAGGATCAGCAGCTTCAGGAGGCAGACTAGCGATCGTAGAGCCACGACGAGATCGAGCTTTTGCTGGGGTGCTGATCGTTTGACGCTTGTGATTCCCACTCATTGTATCTCGAAGGAGCGCTTGATGTAAGAGAATCTTAGAACCACGCCCGACACTCTTGCGGGTGTGAGACTGGCTGGAGTTGGCTTTGGAGGTTTCTTGTTCGTGTGCATCTTGTTCATTCGTTCCGAATGAAGCCATGGAGATGTCAGAGTCGAGCGAGACGCCGGACTGACCATCGATGAGCATCGAAAGGTCTTTCGGAACAGGCATCTGAAGGGTCGTATCTGGCGAGTCGATGCTGAGATCGTGCCAATGGGGTGGTCGTCGGAGACTGCCACTCGAGCCTGTCTGCTGGCTATCATCGGCCTGTTGGGCCGCTGGAGCGTCAGGAGCTGAACCCGATTTGGATGGGATGCCCAAGTTCTGTCGAAGATCTTCTTTCAAGTTCTCGAAGGGCGAGTCAGGAGCCGTGAACTCCGCCCGCGAGTGGTGATCAGCTTCGTCGTTTGGTTGAACGGTCTCCATCGAATTGTCTGCTGATTGATGCGACCGATCAACCGCTGTTGAGGCGACCTCCGATTCCTCGCTATTTTCGGAGAGCTTGACGTTTGCCGAAGCCTCAAAAAACCCTTGCCAAAACTACCAAGCAAAACTTTTCCAGGTCAGATCCACCACCTAGTCGAAAGAATCATGGCGGATCACGGGAGACTTTGGAATGGACTCAGAACTTGCCTTTAAACCCTCCCATATACCCTTACTCGCCTCACCATAGCGCTCGAGATCGGGCAAGATCTTGTCGGTTATAATCCGATGGCTTTTACCGAAATCGGCATCGATATCTAGAAAATCAATCAATAAGGAATGTGGAAATCAGTATCTTCAACCCCAAACAAACAACCGCGAAAGGGACATTCAACAAATGGCGCCTGGACTGGTAAGAGTAGTCCGACTGACTTTGAAGAATATTGACCAGGATCTGATCGACCTGTAGACACGCGGCATCGCATTCGGCCGGGCTCAACTGAGCGATCTCGTCTTCGGACAGCAGTCTTGGTTGTTTGAGATCATAGAACGATCGAAGACTGGAGGATGACCTATTCCCAGTCAGTCAATTTTTTCACAGTTTGCCGGGCAGCAGAGTCAGAGACGGGACCAGCACGTGGGGCTCGATCTACACACTGTCTGGAGGGTCGGAGGTTGTACTCACATCACTTTATGCGCTCCGGAGGGTTCTGTGGTTGGTGCCAGGAGGAAGGCGCGAATTAGAATCCCCGACCCTCTCCCGTGCTCCCTAAGTCCCCACCCGGGAGGTCGGAGTTCGGAGTTCGGGTGGTGGTTCGGTATCACATCTGGGTGATCCACCAAAATTGCAGTCATTGGATTTTGCAGCCTGCAGTTTTGCTGCTGTCCATCCCAGCTACCAATACAGAAGCTCATCAATGGCACCAATTTTTAGAGCTCACCCCTGCATCTACCAGCCTATTTTTGGTGGTTTTTTGAAACAAGGCAAGGCAAGCCAGAACCACCCTCATCTCACGTTGGAGGCAATTGGACAACCGGAAGAAGCCTGCAGCGTAGCGTGGGTAGTGACCAAACCAGGCGCGACGAGGCCGATGTTAATGACAAACAATTGCGCGTATTGCTCACAATAGCCCATCTTCCCTCAGACCAAGTTGTGAATTTAATTGTAGAAATGTCAAACTGCTTATCAGGTCCAGAAATATCATTTTGGAGGGGATAAAGATATGCAAGATTTCGAAGCTGGCATAACTACGCTTGAGATATTCTGATTCCAGCTGTGCCCGTCGAATTATTCTGGCAGTGATGATATGGGGGATGTGATCATGTGGTCACCATTTCTACAGATTCCTGCCATTTTGCTGGAAACCTCTCGAGCCAACTTGGTGACTTTTTACAGGCTGATACGTACAGCCATGCAATACCACGGCAAGCTGTTAGAAGTCGTTCGTTGGGGAATGAATCCTGATCAAGTTTTAGATGCCAGAACTCAGCAAACTATTTCTCATTAAGAAACCGGACTAGCCGTGAATAATTGTACCAAGATCGTTCTGGAGAGCAAAGAACCGGTTGAGAAGGGTTGATAGTATACCTCTTGACTCCCCCACCCTAACTCGACTTCAAAAATTTCGCTTCCAACACCAACTGCCATTGGTGGGAAAAAATGAATCGCCTCAGGCTCATGTTGTCAGTTGTTTTCGTCCCCTGCTATCCACCAAGTCAAGTTCATCCTGGTTCAACGCGTGACCGCTGAGCCTTCCCAAGGCATTCCCATCGCCCACTGTTATCTCGATGGGTCAAAGCGCTGCCCTCAGACAGCAGTCAGATGACATAACCAGTCCCAATTTTAGAAAATTGCAACCAGGGTAGATGAATTCCGCTCATTGGCCAAAGCTCCTGGTCAAAAGTTTTTGTGCTTCCAACTGATTGACTATATATTCCCTTGAGCTTTCAAGCGTCTGGTCATTTAACTCAAAGACATTCAACCTCAACCCTCCTCAGAATCACCTTCTCAGTTCTACGTCTCCGATCCCTCGAACGGAACATCTTTTCAACACATACCAATTTTTGTCCCTCATCCTCGAAAATGTGGACTTCATTAGTAAAATTGGCTTTTGGCTTAGCATTCACCGCCCAGATGGCATCTTCAAGCACAATTGTTTCTAGACAAGAACAGTGCGATTCAGCTACAAACGAGGCTGCCCAAGCTGCATGCGCTATGAAGGCGGCTTTTGGCGGCAGCTCAGTTGTTCCTCAGGTTAGCATTTTTCTGTACCCTCATCACGTTGATTTCTCTGAAGCTCATTACAAATTTTTTATCAGTTACTTCCCGATTTTTCGCCAAAAGCCGCACTGTCTGTCAAGTATGGTGACATTGTTATTGGCGGCGCGCAGCAAATGTCACCCTCTAAAGTTGCTACGCAGCCATTCCTATCCTTATCATTTATTTCTAACAATCCTCAAGCGTTCCAAAAGGCGTGTATCATCCTCGGTTTGGAATATCAACCCCAAAGCAAAGGCGTGCAGTTGTTTTGGCTCCAGTCTTCAGTCAAGATTGACGGAACCACAGGCCTCATGTCATCGTCCATCCAGGTAAATTTATACTTCGTTAATCCACAGTGTAGCCACTCGTCCTGACCGGAAATTTCTTTCGCAGCCGATTGTAAAATATAGGTCGCCCAACCCTTCCTCAAGTTCCGGAACTAATGAATACATCTTCTTCGTGTTTCAAGATCCTGGACTCGAAAATCTTTTCAGACAAAACCCCCAAATGGGCTCTGTTTTGTCAGGAGCGTTCGACTTTCAAGCCTTTTTAACGATCACCAGGCTTTCCAACCAGCTAATTGCTGGCAGCTGTAAGTTTGAACAACATGTGCCTGCATATTCCCATCGCAAAATTTGACCGAAAATGTGTTGTGATAACTTGTTAGATTTCAAGTGTTCATTTGATGGCCTGCCTGTCCACGGCCAAAACTCGTCTGCCCCGGCAACTTCGCAAGTGCAACAGGTACCTACATCCCCTCCGGCAACTAGCCGTAAGGCAAATGAATCGACGACAACCAACCCCGAACAACTTACCCAGGGCCCGCCTCCCAGCGCAATGGCATCTCAGGAACCTGTAGCAACCACTGCTGAGGCAAGCTCGCCAGGTTCGTATGTTAGCCCTACGCCTCCTAGTGTCCCTGTCGAAAGTACCAACAGCGCGATATCCCCAAATACCGGCACCAACCAGACTGAGACTGGACAAAACGGAACTTCTTCAAACTTCGCTATCAACCTTGACAGCCAAAAATTCTTGACTTCGTTCATTGCATTAGTCGTCGTCGGTGCTTCCCAAATTTGAAAACCCCAACTATTTATTTCTTTTGTTTATCTACTCTCCCCTCTTTTTTTTGGCCCCGTGACCGGGATATTGTTGTAAATAATTTATAAAGTAAAAAAATTAAAAAGTTACCTTGAAACTCTTATGTCAGAAAAACGTGCTGGTCAGATACCTGTTCTTTTGAACAAACACCAAAACAACATTATTCACTACCTGTCCAAAACGCGAAGGAACCACATAATGAGGTCATTCAAGAAACCTGGTCACAACAGTTGAAAACCACCCTGGAAACGTTCAACTAATACGTCTATCCGTAGGCATCAAACCCAAGGTAGCAGAGAGTCCTCCAGAGCTATATGTATCTTGTATCTCAGCACGTCTTCTCTACTTCCAATTATACCATTGTCCTCTCAAACCAAACACTTAAGGAACCACACAATGAGGTCATTCAAGAAACCTGGTCACGACAGTTGAAAACCACCCTGGAAACGTTCAACTAATACGTCTATCCGTAGGCATCAAACCCAAGGTAGCAGAGAGTCCTCCAGAGCTATATGTATCTTGTATCTCAGCACGTCTCCTCTAATTCCAATTATACCATTGTCCTCTCAAACCAAACACTTGTAAATTAAGATACCACATTGGACGAGGTATTTTAAAACTCGAAGTCTGATGGGAAATATTTCTGGTTGTCCATGGATAAGTCTTGATAAGGTGACGTTCCTTTGATAACTGAATTCAGTCACGCACTTATTTTCTGAATGGAATTGGAAGAGATTGGAAGGTTGGGAATACACAAATCGGGATTTTGGATTGGCCGGACGCTGACCGACTGCACTAAAGATATGGACTGGTTAAAGACGTCATACACGTGTGCAACTCTGGTCATCCTTTTCGGGTTTCTATCAAACGCAATGGCCCAATCACACGTTTTTATGTATGAATAAAAGTTCTTTCACCTAAGTATAATGGTCATGAAGTTACTTTAAGTAAGGTGAGAAGTTAAAGTAAAGTAATTATCCAAAATAGTTCAAAATACGTTTCTACACATACTTATAAGCCTTTGAACGAAGTAATTTCAGTCGTGCCACGCTCAAAAATAAGCACTATGTGCACCCTACTAGGGCTAGTGAAGTTCCAAAATTTGCCAAGAGTTAGATTAATTACAAGTTTCATTTGTATCCGAACCAGAGCTTTCTAACCTTTCCGGCGTACGCCCGTCCACCGCAAGCTTTTTAGCTATTGCTGTAACTGTTTGCCACGTGGTGGACGACGAACGACTTGCCTGGACCGATGGGTGTCGGCTGAGGGTGTTTGAGATGGTAGGGTGGTCGCCTCGTTGGTCTGGTTTACGTCGGCCCGTGAGGTGATGACGACGGTCCTGTCTCTCGGTCTCTGGCCGCTGGCATGTCACACCCTGCGAACGACCACCACCAGTCCACCATCCCACCACCTCTTGAGTCTTGACCACCGGCTGCCATCACTCCACTCCCCACCTTACAGACTCGCCCATCCAGATAGAGATATCTTCCACCGCTCAGGAAAAGCCCGCCGAACAACAGCCATCCGTCTTTCATCAAGCTCTCCTTCCACCGCGGATCTCGGCCAGAGCGATCGACGGTCACAGCAGTCTAGAGAACTATCGATCGATCGTATATTGAGCTTTAGCTGACACAAGTGAGTAGGAACCGGTATTTTTCGATTTCGAACTCATATATTGCAGATGCTAAAGATGTCGATCTTTTTCCAGGTTGCAATATGAGTAGTAGTGCATCTCAGATCTGCTACACGTTGGTGCACGATAATGCTCAGGACCAGTATGGCGCTCAAGACCTCAGAGCAGCTCTCGAGAAGGGTACCGATGAGGTCAAACTTGAGACCCTCAGACGCATCATCGTCTCCACTTTGAACGGAAACTCTCAACCGACTCTATTGATGCCGATCATTCAATTCGTCTTACCAACCCGCAACAAACAAATCAAAAAAATGCTCCACTTCTACTGGGAAGTATGTCCAAAATACGACGAATCAGGAAAACTGAAGCAAGAAATGATCTTGGTCTGGTTGGTCATCGTCTGCAAGTCTCGCTGCAATGATCCTGTCGATTCTTATTGATGACGTGTGATTGATCGCTCTAGTAACGCAATTCGGAATGATCTTCAGCATCCTAACGAATACATTCGTGGGGCCACCCTTCGTTTCGTCCAAAAACTACGCGAACCAGAACTGTTAGAACCGCTAGTCCCAACGATCCGGACTTGTCTGGTGAGCAATTGTTCACCTCCGGGCTTCTTACCTACTCCTGCGGCTTTTTTTATTTCTCTTCATACTGACTTGGTTTTTATCAAATCATTACCACATCCCAGGAACACCGCCACTCTTTTGTTAGAAAGAACGCCGTCTTCGCGGTTTACTCGATCTACCAGGCTTTTGATTATTTGATCCCTGATGCTCCGGAGCTGGTCCAAACCTTTCTCACTGCCGAATCAGATTTAACCTGTAAACGCAATGCCTTCATCATGCTCGTCAATACTAGTCCAGTCCGGGCCATCGAATACTTGGTCCAAGTCTACGAACAAATATCCTCAATGGATGGATTGATGCAACAAGCTGTCATCGAACTCATCCGAAAAGATCGTGAAGGCAAAGGGGAGGGCGGTAAGGAAGAATTAAAAGTGATTGTCGGTGGAATGAAGGTATGTGTATATCACATGATCTCTCACGTTTTCTCTCAAGCTTACTTTCCTACGCGGGTTCCATGCAGGTCCGATACATCCGAATCATTTCTGATTTGCTAGAATCCTCCTCGCATTCTGTCAAGTACGAGGCAGCGATGACTCTGACAACACTTACTCAAAATCCAGCCGCTGTCAAGGCAGCTGCAGCCTGCTTTATAGATTTGATCGTCAAAGAAAGCGACAACAATGTCAAGATGATTGTTCTTGATCGGGTAGAAGCTCTTCGCAGCAAGCATGAACATGTCTTGGATGATATGGTCATGGATCTTCTCCGCGTTCTTTCTTCGTGCGTCCACAACCCATCTTGATCCATTGATGGCGACACTGACGAGTATCCCTTCATCAGGCCTGACATGGACTTGCGCAGGAAAGCAACCAATTTGGCCTTAGATATGGTCAGCAGCCGCAACGTGGAGGACGTTGTCCTTTTTTTCAAGAAGGAATTAATCAAAACATTGAGTGAAACATTTGAAAAGGTACTCTCATTATAATTTTGTCAAGGAAAGTGTGATTTCAACAAACTTATCATACCATCTGACTTGTCCAGAACGCCGAGTATCGACAGTTGTTAATTCAATCGATACACACATGCGCCATTAAATTTTCGGAAGTTGCCTCGAATGTTGTCCATGTATTGATGGAATTTTTGGGAGACTCTAACAATTCTGCTGCCGTGGACGTGATTGCATTTGTCCGAGAGGTTGTTGAGAAATTTCCGGACCTTCGATCTTCCATTATCAAAAAACTCCTGCAAACCTTTGGAGATATTAAAAGCGGAAAAGTGTTCAGGGGTGCCCTTTGGATCGTGGGTGAATATTGCACGACCGAAGAAGGTTTGTGAGATTTTCATACCAAATACCCGTATCCTGTGGTTGCTTAGTCCGAGGTATATTTGGGGATTAGACATGCTCGAAACTATGCAACAGATCCGTACGGTCATCGGCGAAGTTCCAATTCTCGCCTCGGAGCAACGTCTGCTGGATGCCGCCGAAGCAGAAGCAGAAGCAGAAGCCCAGGGTGATGACAGCGGGAATTCGAAACCAGTCCAGACCACTACGACAAAGGTTCTCGCAGATGGTACCTACGCAACAGAGACCAGCTTCTCCGTTACTGCCTCTGCTAGTCTTAGCAAGGTCAAAGCCCAATCCAAGCCTCCTCTGCGTGCCCTGATTCTCGGTGGAGATTTCTACACTGGTTCAGTCCTGGCATCGGCGCTCACGAAACTAGTCCTCCGCTTCGTGGGACTCTCTCAAAACAGTAGTCTGATTAACGAACTAAGAGCCGAAGCTATGTTGATGATGACCTCTGTGATTCGTGTCGGTCAATCTCAGTTTGTTTCTGTACCGATCGACGAAGACTCCGTCGAACGCATCACGACTTGTCTTCAAGCTCTCGCAGAAGTATCCCAATCAAAGACGATCGAAGACATCTTCCTTCACGACACTCAAGCTGCTTACACTCAGATGATCGCTCATGTGGAAAAGAAAGCGGCAGAGAAACGTGGCAAGGATAAGAAAAGTGTCGCGGTTCAGCCCGATGATTTAATCACCTTTCGCCTATTTGCTAAGAAAGGCGACGGCTATGTTGATGACTATGAAGCCGACTTGACCCAAGCTACCGGAAATCTCGATACTGCGAATGACTTTCTATCCAAATTGAGCAGAATTGTTCAATTGACTGGGTTTTCCGATCCTGTTTATGCTGAGGCCTACGTCAACGTCAACCAATTCGACATAATGTTGGATGTTCTGATCGTGAATCAAACTCCAGAAACCTTACAAAACTTGACGGTCGAGTTTGCCACGCTGGGGGATCTGAAACTAGTCGAACGGCCTATCCCACACACATTAGGGCCGATGAGTTTCCAAAGCATCAAAGCTACGATCAAGGTATCCTCGACTGAGACTGGTGTGATCTTCGGAAACATTTTTTACGATGGACCCGCCACTTCGGACGGTCATTGCGTGGTCCTAAACGATATTCATATCGACATCCTGGATTACATCAAGCCTGCCTTCTGCAATGAGAACCAATTCAGGTCTATGTGGACTGAGTTCGAATGGGAGAACAAAGTGAACGTCAATACTTCAATTGATGATTTAAGAACATGTAAGTGCAACTTGCCTTTTGACTTTGGACCCCCCCGCCTTTCTTCGTTTCTTTCTCCAAGTACGATCTGTTCAAGAGATCGATAAGGTGACCTGATGTTTACCCTTTTTTTGAATCAGATTTGGATCATATTATGGCTGCCACAAATATGTCTTGTTTGACACCGGATGCAGCTCTATCGGGAGATTGTGGCTTCTTATCTGCCAACATGTATGCCCGAAGCTTGTTTGGTAAGTGATTATCATCCTCGGGGGACATGATTGTTTTTTTTTCAGTCAATCAAGTAGCGATCTTGACCCTGACCTATCAATTCATTCATTTTTGCTTTTTGCTGTGGTCCAATCAGGTGAAGACGCATTGGCCAATTTGAGTATCGAGAAGGCTGATGGAGTCCTTCAAGGGCATGTTAGAATCCGAAGTAAAACACAAGGCATCGCCTTGTCTCTGGGTGATAAAATCACTTTACTGCAAAGGTATGTCAAGTCACAGCCTGTCCAAAGGGAGATCCATCAACTTGGTGCTGATTCCTTTATGCGCTTTCTCTCATTCGATTACTTTAGCAAAAAAGCCACTGCTGCTGTCCCCACCCATTGAATCATTTCCCTATTGTCTCTCTATCTCTGTCTTCTCTATCTATATTTGCACCTCTCGCTTTAGACTCTATCTCTCGTAGAACATCCTTTTCTGTGCTCTTGTTGGTCAATGTAAATAAAGATTATGCAAGTTGTTGTTGAACGTTGAGAATCAGAGGAAAGGTTTGGTTGATTTCATTCCATGAACTTAATGATACTGCCACATCTCTCAAAAGAAGGAAAAAAGATTGCTACCAAAAAGAAGGTGTTATTGCTTTTCCGGAATTTGTAGAGAAGATAGATCTCAATTTTGCGTTGTTAATTTGGTTTTCCTTTCATTTTGGCAGTGTTGATTTTCAAATTCATATTCATCTTACTGTTGGTTTTGACCTTATTGATCTAAACCAGCATATGCATCACCTATGTTTCTCCTCTTGGGTTGGTGATCAGGAGTCACGGACATCTGGTGTGTATGATAGAGAATCCCGAGCTTAACTAAGCCACTCGTGGTGAGCGGGTCAGATCTGGGCGGCAGCCCAGTCTCACCAGAGAGGCTTATGAACTAAGCTCGCGTGAGCCAAGCGTGATATAGAGGCCAATCTTTCTCTCCTGGTTTCTCTGCCACTCATGAGAATTTTTTCTTTTTTTGTTTATCTGACAGCTTACCATCTTCTTGATTTTTCAGTATTTTTTTATTGCTGTACTCTCACCCCTTCACATTTGAAACTTGACAACAAGAAGTAGTATGACTGCGCATGGTCCTTGTCATATGATGTGCAAGCCAAATCCAAGTTTGTAATCATGAACTTCAATAATTTATTTCCAGTAGAAACAATCAAGATTTTGCACTAGAAAAAATACTGAAAAATCCAGAACATGTAGAACTATGATGTATCAAAAACTAGAAAGATGATGTGAGTGTTGAGAGTGTGGTGATGCAAACAAGGCTGCTCCCAGCCAAACCTTGGAATTGGCTCACGCAAAAAAAGTGTTTTAGTATGCAAGGCCCTCCCTCCGGTCGGGGTCGCTTCGCGACCAGCCAAATGCTGCACGCCCGCACGGAGGCTGGGACTTGTGTTAAGGCCGGGGAGAAATCTCACTGCTCCAAGAACAACAGCCCAAGTCCGTTGTTCACAGAACCCGGGGGACGTTTAAGGGGCGCAAAGTCCCAAGGCTGTTGAGACAACCCCCTCTCAACGCACATTTTCTTGCAACGTTGGGCCAATCATTCCAAGGACATACCCTTGCCCAACGGTCCCAGAACAATGGCAAATGGAGGACTTTCTGTCAATCTGGAAAGTCAGATCTGAGCCACCAGATATCAAATTTTGCAGGGAAATCTGGGTTCCTGAAGATCCCCGAAGTGATCCAGAGTTCCAGATTCCAGATTCCCCTGCAAAATCTGAAATTCCAGATCTGTTCAAAAGTGACGGGAAGTCCTCCAATAGGACAAATGTCCCATGAACAATCTATGAATGGTTTTCAAACCGTTCACAGAATGTTCAACTGGAATTGATGAGGCAAGGTTGGGCCTCAAGATGCCTGTTTGCCCAACAACACACCAGATGGTCAGTGTCCTCCGGACAATTTACAAAACCATCCGGAGGACATTCAAAAAGATTATCAGGGGAACGTTGGCTGTGATGTCATACCAACGTTCCCAGTGGATAACTTTACACACATCCAAAAACATTCTGGATGTGAATTGTGAGCCTCCAATGCCTCAAAGCAAAATTGGGAGGAAGTTTTTTTTTCAAAAATGCCTTTGCAAAAAAAAACAGATGCACCCATTGGAGTGACTTGATGTAGATCAGTGAGATATATATACTTGTGTTGAGTCCTAATTTCAACAAATGGTGGTGCAGTAGTCATCACTCCCTCTCTTTGGCTTGCATGAGGCAGCTGAAGGAACAGGTCTGCGGTTCAAGACCAATGGTGGGCCTGTGCTTTTTGGAGCATTGTGTGTTGTTGCTGGCTGAAGCTCTCAATGTTCCAAGAGCAGTCAGCCAACATCCTTCCACTGGCCAAAATGCAAGTGGCTGGTTGGGGAACATTCCTCAACCCTTTCATGGGAGTGTTCCCAAAACGTTAGTAGAACCCTAACCTCAGAAACCAATTGGCGTATTGATTGTCTCAACTGGGCAAGAACATTGCTTGCTGGGCAGGAGCAAATTGTTCACCAAACAGTCCCACCCCCCTTTTGCAGGATGTTGAGATGGGCTGTGGTTTACAGTGCCCCCCACAACTTCTCAACTACCCCTACATGGGGGTTCCAAATTTTGAAGATTTTCTTTCCAAAAATTCTTTTGAAAGTGGGCTGATGCTGGGCTTTTTTTGGCCCATTTTTTGATGCAAATGTCACATTTCACCAACCAGACCTGGTAACATGCATGATAATAGTCCAAAGTCATTGAAATTTCACTGGAACCGCTGCCAAGAGAGCCATGAAGAAATATTTTTCACATTGCCACATTCCAAAGAGTGTACTGATGGATATGGCAATCATCAATAACTAAGGAGGTACATATTTTATTTATATAAAAACCTACACCTGTAGTATTTATGTAAATAGATTATCTAGTCTCTAAATACATAATAAATATTCTATAAGTCCATAGTACATGTCTGTAACCACATACTATGGTCTTAAAACCAGCTGTTCCAAATTTTGCATCTGAAGAAAATGGAACTTTTTGTTGAGGCATTGCACAGACTTCAAAGTTATATTTTTGAGTTCTCCTATGTGAGGATCTGCCTAATACTCTTACTTCTTAAATGGCTATGAACAAAACTCAAGAGAATCTGCCACCTATGTTCAGATGTATGTAGGGATGAAACCGGGTCGGGTTCGGGTCAGAAAACAGTGCCCAAACCCAACCCAAATATAATTGCGGGTTGGATTCAGGTTAGCACTGCCCAAACCCAACCCTGCTTGTGATGAAGTCGGGTCTGGGTTGGGGCGGGTTGGGTCGCGGGTCAGGAATCGGGTCAAGCCATATTTATGGCTGAAAGACATGCCAACAGCTCATGGAAATCATTTAATCAATCTCATTCTTATTTATTCAATCTAATTCTATATGGGGCTGTTGATTTTTACAATTTCCTTTTTACAATGTGTGTACATTGTAAAACCATGAAATTGTAAAATTGCATACCAGCCAAAAATAAATTAAATTTGCAATTTAACCCTGGAAATCAGGGGCCTCAAAAAAACCCCTTGCAAAAATGGAATTGCAAAATAGGCCACAGAGGTATTTATTGTACACAATTACAAATTAATTCTTACCACCACTGGCCATTGTAAAAATGGCCATGGTAAAAGTACATATCCAAGCCCCAAAAAATCAAATTGCAGCTTCTTTTTTGCAATTTGAATAAAATTGCAAAAGAGGTATTGTAAAAGTACACATTCCGCCTATTATATGTAAAATTGCAATGCCTTGAAAAAAAGGCCCCAAAGGCCGGAAAAAAAACAAGGCAACACATGATACATTAAGAGGTCGAAATCAGGGAAGGAGAGAGGAGAGAAAATAAGCCAAGGGTGAGGGGAATGGGGAACCACAAGCAGATAAGATCAAGGACAGGGGAAGGGGGGAACAGCAAAGAGATCATGAAACTCGACATGAAGATCTGCGCGTCGGTACCTTTGACTTGACAGCGCTGATTTTTTCCCTGGCGGCAGCTGCCCTCCAAGCAGCCATGGCCTTGTGAGTGCCCGCGGCCTTCTGAGAAGCAACCACTTCGTCCGAGGGAGCGGAGTTCTGGCTTGGGGTGTCTTTGTGAGATGTGGCCGTAGGTCGATCGCTCCAACTCGAGGCCAGGTTTCCAAGGTCAATGAGGAGGGACTTCCTTGGATTCCCTGGGTTCTGGGCTTGAAACTTCACATTCTCGGCGGTGAAGTGAGCTTTCCAGTTGGCCGCCAAGCGGGCCGCGATGCGCTCCCAGTCCGCACTGCTCAACGGGGCCAGCTGAAATTTGCTGTCGGATATGATTGGCTTCCAAGGGCGACCACGTTTTTTGGCAGGCTTCTTGGGGGCCAACTCTGAAGAGGGGACATTGGGACCCAAGGCCAATGGAGCAGATGCTGCGGCAGGGTCCAGTAGCGAGTCTTGCCGAAGCGGAGGTGGCAACACTGTGGTGGAAGAGGAGGGGCAAGGAGCTCTTGAAGGCTGGCTCCGTCTGGTAGGGGCCTTGGAGGTAGCTCTTGCTGCTGGAGTCGGCTCAGGAGGGGGAGTCGGAATAGATCAATTTGGTTGACTGTTGTTCAATCGGAGTCGTATCTTGATTGGTTCGGTGACAGGTTGGCTTGGTTGAGGTGACAAAACCGCTTGGAAGTCTGAATGCAATGACTCCTTGCTGGTAGATTCCTCATCTTCGCCACTGTGGTCTGAGAGATCTTCGCTCCAGTCTTCAGAGCACAAAGGTGACGATATATTGTCACCAATGAACTTGGTAGACTTCCTTCTACTTATCACAGGCTTAGGCACAGGGTTGGCGGATGGAGCCGGTCCCGCAATGTCGTCACCCGTCATGTCGCCGTTGTAACTGATATTCAAGAAATGTTGCAAGTGCTCAAAGGGGAACCCCGATGAGATTTTTGGGTTGTCACGCCGGATCCTCTCATTGCTTTCTTTGACAAAGGTGGCCTCATCGTTAGTCCATCGTCAAGAGTAGATTAGCCAGCTGGTGTTTGGATGTGCGCCACTGATACTTCCAGGCACCGGGTCGACCATCTGAGCATAGCCGGCGTTTTCTCAATCGTTGTGCAGCCAAACATCAGTGACGCCTCGAATCTGCCGCAATACCTTGCCCCAGTAGTGATGGGCACCCCAGTATCCACACGAGATTAAAGTGTATTCCTCCCCGGATACCGTCAACTTGAAAGGCCAGCTCATCTGGGCCACAAATTCTGCCTGCTTTTGTTCATCGAGAATTGAAGTCGAGTCGATGTTGAAGTAGAGATGAGGAGGAGATTTCCCATTGGGGAAGGATAATGTAGACAATTCTTCCAAACAGCTTCCGGCAATATCATCTGGATTCTGAGGCTTACTGGGTCGGGATTTCTTACTCCTGGAGGTGTTGAAAGTCTGACATTGAAGACCAGAGGTACCCGCTAGCCCTGACGATGCCCAAAGTGTGATGAGCGCCCCCACATCAGCATAGCCGATGCCGTTGCTGTCAAACATAGCTTGAGTTATCTTTAGCAAGGCCAATACGCAGTCAGATCGGGGATGATTGATTGGCTTGCTGTGTTGCTTGCGGGGGCACAAAAAGACTCGATGTTCTTCCATTGCAAACAGTGTTTGCAAAGCTTCCGAGGAGTTGGCCTTTGGGTCCAGCAGGATTTCCATGAAGAAATCTGCTGACGAGTACTCCCCGGCGACGAAAGAGGTGGGATGTAGATTGCAAGCCGCTTCAAATAGCTGGTTTGACCCGCGAGTAAGGATTGTCTTCAATGATTTGTTCCCAACTAGCTCGTTCGTCAATCTGGAGGCGAAGTGGGAGAGAGGAATGTGGAAAAGGTCGTTTTTTTTGCCGCCCGGGGATCGCAGCCAAAGGGGCGTGTATACCGCATATAAGGAATCCAACAAAGCAGCCAGCCAGCATTGGTTTTGCCTGAGGGCGTTATTCGAGGCGGCGTAGGACGCATAAGTTGTATGCGCCGCCCGGTTGATGTTTTGGGAATTTCACGGCCTTCCAAGCTTGGCCCGCTTGTTGGGACCGTCCAGGAGAGCCTCAGTGGTGTTGTTGAGAGTCAAGCCCTTGCCTCAACTTGAGGTCTTGTCACCTGCAAATGGACCTGTCATGTTACATGTCACACAACATATTTCTCTCCGGCTTTCTCTCTATTTTCCTTCTAGTCGCTCATCTTCACTATTTCGGACAACTCGATTCTCGCTCATCACGCTCTCAGACAACCCGATTCACTCCGCTCATCTCCCTTTCCGTCAAACCTGAACCGTTCTCAACCGCAAACTTCTCATCAGCTTTTCTCGACTGCTTGACATATTTAAACTCGCAGAATCTCGCCTCTTTTCTTCTCCCCTGGGGAACTCACTCGAATCATCACTCGACTCATTACATCAACAGTCTCGAATCCTTCTCAAACTCTCTGACTGCTCTGTTCCTCCCGAAGACACCTTTCAAATCAATCTTCAAATTCAAGCCTCAAGCTCACTTCCTCCGCCCAAGTCCGCTCCTGGTCGTATGTTGTGTTTTCTCTTTCTCCCATCATCTGACCCTATTAACATTGTTCTATTTTAGTCTGCTCTTTCTTCCTCCTCTGTGTCATCTATTTGTTTTGTTGTGCTCTTCTGTGTAGTGTTTGCCTTCAGGTATTTTCCTCCTTTCTCATAATTCTTTTTGTTTTCTTCTTCTAACGTTGCAAATACTTCAGTTTGATTCTTAACAGGTGTCTGGTGGCCGGCCATCATTCATCGCTGCCCTCTGTCGCTTGGTTGGTTTGATCCAGCCAATTGATTGAGCTATGCTCTTCTGGTCCTTGGTGGTAATCCCATATCGGATCGGCACCCTGCGCATCCTGAGGGAGTGATCGGTCTCCAAAGCTTTAACAAAGGCGTAAAGCTCCGAAAAGCCGGCCAACATGCTCTTTTTACCGGTGTGGTGTTCTGTGCCTATTGCAATGCCAAGAGCATGTATACAGAGGTATTGTAACAGTACAGTTACATATATGTGAAACCCATTACAAGAGGAGGAGATAATCTTACACAACAGTTACAACATTTACATACATACACTCAGCTTTGGTAGCCACAGCGGATTGGACGGGAGAATACACGACGTGGATACGAGGACGAGGGAGGAGGAAGGAAGGAGGAACAGAAAGAGGCTTTGACCCCCAAATCCTGGAAAGGAGGAGTATTCTAGTTGGGTGCAGAGTGCATGGAAGGTGGCTTGGTTACATAGCAACACCTTCTGAAAGATATGGAAGGTGGCTTGGGTACATAGCAACGCATGAAATCAGGCAGTGCAATATATGCAGGCAGATAAGGTGTACAAATAGTGTCACTGCAGCATAATTCCCTCATTGTTTGTGTGGCTGTGCAGTACAGGTGTACATATGCTGTGCAACTGAGATTCCCTGCAGCTAAATTCCCTCAAACACATTCCCCTGGAGCTAAAATCCCTCACTCTTCAATATAAAAGAAGCTCTTCTCCCCCCCCATAATTTCTCTTTTCACCATCAGCCTACAGAGGTTTGGTCACAGTAGTAGTTTAGTAGTAGTAGTTTGGCAGTAGTAGTATTGAGTAGCGTAGAGTCAGTCAGTCAGTAGAGTGTTAGTGCAGTAGTAGAACCAACAATCAACAACCAACCAACCAACCAACCAACAACCCATTCTCCTTATTAGCATATTAGTAGTAGTAGTAGTAGTAGAAGTAGTAGTACAAATTATAACATCAACAACAGTAGAGGAACTTCACCATAACAAACCACGTTATCCTTAGTTATAACCGGTCTAAAAACACATTGAATTAGATATTTAGGTCTGATAGAGATTACTATATAAAAGTAAGAGCTATCTTGGAATCTGCCACATTTTCTTAAAGATTGATTACAAGACTCTTGGTTATTTGCATAGTACTATTAGAGGGGCAGGTCTTTCAAACCACCCGTAGATTGTAATAGCCTTTCAACCTATCATACAATTTATTTCCCCCTCAAAGGAACTTCGATTACCCATCCATCCCTGGAGTCCTACACCGGAACTACAGGGAGAAACACAGTATTGTTAGATTGATCTAAGAGATAAAGTGCTGTAAAGCAGACAAGATAAGAAAAAAACGACTGACCTAAACATATAGTACACGCGATGCATGCTCTCCTGAGCATTTGTCAAGCTTGGAAGACCATATTTGCCGTTGGGCAAGTCCTTGAGCATCTGGCGGCGGCTCGGAAACAGCATGGACTCGACGTCCGCCATCGTCCACCAGTCAAGCCACGCCTTGACCTTTGGGAACCGGTGTCGCATCTTGTCGATCTTTTCGTTGTGAGTAGGACCAGTTGGGTCGCATGGCTGCAACAATGCCAAACACTTAGCTTCAAAGAGCGCCTAGAGAGAGGGAATGCCCGGGTTAGCGTTCATCCAGCCTACAAGAGCAAGAAAGGGGAATAAAATCAGCAATCCTCACCTGCTCATCGGCCATTATGACCGCCTGGTTGCGCTTCACCCTTGTGATTGACTGTCGGAAGTGTTCCCGACACCCCTTGAGCCTGCGCTTGGCTTCCTCGGGGCCCGTTTCGCCAAATACTTCCATATAGGCCGCGATGAAACCCCTCTGCTGGGCTTTTGAAAAATCGACGATGCTTTGAGCAAGGCCCTCGCGTTCGTGTTGCAGGAGTGAGGGAATCAGGAATTGACGGAAAAGAATAGAGAAATGGATGGTGTAATATGCTTCGCTGAGCCCTCGGATCCAGCTCAGCTGGACTGGTATCCACCGACCGATGTCGTCACAGTACATCGAGGTTGTAAGGAGATATCCGGAAGCAAAAAATCGGTAAGTTACGTCCGAGATCAAACCTCCTGAGTAGAGTTTCCCGCCCTCCTCGCTACGATCAAACAAGCGTTGTGACATCCAGTTTGTCTGGAACGTAATATGCTCTTCGCCACGCTTGCAAGCAATGGAGATGATATCCATTCCGTTCCTGCATTCAACAAAATGAATCGGATTCTCAGTGAGCAAATGATCCGAGTAAAAAAATAGTCAGGGGACTTACAATTGCCATTCAAACAAATCGTGCATGAATTTGTTGCCACCATCACCGCCCTTGCTGGATCCGAAATCCATTTGCTGAAGAATCTGTTGGCGAAGATGGCGCAGCCGGTCGGAGTTCCCCAGTGACTCGTGAATGTTAACCACACTGGTGGTAGGTTCGCCTGGCGCTGTTATATTACCTATCTGATGGACCAAAAAAAAATGTCCAGTCCAGTGAGCAAGTGAAATGCCGATCCACAGGCAAAAGATTAGAGAAGGAAAGCAAATAAAGTTGAAATAGAAGATACAGACCTTGAGCTGGAGGGCAGTGGCCTTTGGGTTATTCTTGACTGTCTCTGTTAAGTCCTTTTTCGTCAATGGGTCGGGTTTCTTTGAGGAGGGCCATCGATGGTTGTGGAAGCCACGGTGTCGGAGGAGCCCCCAGCCGGTTTTTTTGTGATAGTCAAATCGGCAATGTGTATCTGAGCAACTTTCCCAATAAATCTTGCCTGGGCAACGACCTGAAAGTCCTTTGCAGGTTGGGTTACTGCACAATTGACCCAAAAAAGATCAGAACAGTGGTAGCCACGGAACACATAGGGGACGCCTTGGATCCAACTGACCTGCTGAGGAACTCCTCTATTTTTCCATGGCCAGTCGGTGGGGGGCCCGCGTAATCACACCCGTCCTGATTGCACCGGAGAACACCAAGACAGTAAATTCGAATAACCCGCCACTCGTCCGACTTGGCGCCATTGCTGCTGCGCTTCGAGTAACCAACCGCTCCGAAGTTTGCAAACTCGCCGTTGATGGGGTGGACAAATACCGTTGATCCATTTGGGTATAGGGGATACCCCTGCCTGTCCAACACGCAGCCATGGTCGATGTAAGTTGAGAATCCCTGGTCCATGGCAACCGGGAATTGCCAGTTGGCGATGTCTTTGGGTTCTGCCGATGTCGGGTCTTCAGGGCCGCCAGATAGTTGAGGAGGGGGTATTTGCCGGAGGGTATCACTAGCCGGGTTGGAGAGGTTAGTAATAGGGGGAATGGATGGTGTGGAGGGTGTCGTGGTGGGGGGATCAGGGTCGATTGGCCGGGTGGGATGGAGGATTTGCACGGAGATTTTTTTCTTGCGGGGCATGGGGAAATGATTCCGATGACCAAATGCAAACAAATAAGCTTATCGCGGGTATCTGACGGGTATCTATATGGTTATCTTCTTATCTCCTGGTTAATATGCTGGGTATAATTTTATGTATCTCTATTAAGGTTGGTGAATAGAGTTGGCGGTGGGAAAGTGGGAATTAGTGGGGAGGGACCGATTGGTGATGTTACGGCACCTAAACCCAGTTTTTGATGACGAACCGGTTGGTTTCGAGGTTGTTGCTGTGCTACTTAGGGCAGCGGTGATAAATGCTAGGCCTCCTTGGGTGAGATACTGGAGTATTAAGCTTAACAGAGGGAGCATTGACGGTTATTCCGGAGGGATTGTGAAGATTGAGTTGCAAATTTATTTTTAGTTCACGGTGTATGTAGATTTACACGCTATGTAACGAGAGTTGTAACCTCACAAGTGGTAAAATTGCATGATATAGGGCTGCGGGGCCGGATTTACAAATTGAGGTTTACGGCGGGTCCATTTACAATGGGTGCTTTGTAGCGCAAAAATTGTAAAAATAATTTACAAATGGAATATATGCAATTTTACATTGTGCGGTGTTTGCAATGCACTGACATTGCAAAACACACATTGCAAAAATCATCCACCCCATTCTATATATATAACATGATATCCATATTTTTTTCAATGAATGTAAAAGAGTTTGAATAAAAAAACATAAGAACTTATACTATATCAGTTGGAGTCAAGCTCAGATTCTTCAGGCTGTTGGTCAGAGAGGCCCTTGTTGGTTCTAATCCAATCTTGCCCGCAGACAAGGGCTTCGAGTGATTTGGGATTCAGCCAATTTCTAGAGGGGCTGAGCACTCTTCCCCCAGTTGAGAAGGCTGACTTGGATGCTATTGATGTCATTGGTGCTATTAAGAAGTACCTGGCCAGTTTTGAAAGGGTTGGGAATTGGACTGCGTTGGTTTTCCACCAATCGAGGATATCAAATGACAGAGTATTGACGGCAACCGTGCCTTCTTGCAAATAGAGATCAAGTTCTGCCGTAGCCATGACCGTTGGTACAGTCTTTGTCATCTTGCTTGCAAGGTACTCCTTGAAGTGACTTTTCTCAATGTCTTCAAACATATTTTTAGAATCTAAAGCCGTAGTCGTACTATTGTTGATCAATTGAGAGCCTTGAGAGGCATTCAAAGTGTTTGTTTTGGGTTTTGCGTTGGAGGTGAGCTTGTTGAACAAGTCATAGAGTATTTTTGTTATGCCATTGATTTTTTTTGGAACTTCACATTTGTCTGTGTCCAAATCACAGTTTTCGAGGAGCAGAAACTCAATGAGCAAAAGCTTGTATTGCAGGTAAAAGACAAGGAAGATTGTGGCCAACTCTCCAGGGTTTTTCCAATATTTGTCGTACTTTTCTTGCATTGGTTCCACTAGATTGCAAATTTCAGTCGGTCCGGATTGAAGAGCATTGTTCAGCTTCTTTTTGATTCTAACTGTGTTCACGTAAAGCATGTGGGCTGTTGGACAATGAGTCATGCACAGCTTCATTGTTGCTGCCGGTTTGAGAATAAACAATTGAAAATGAGTACATGATTCAAATGGATAGAGTAAATAAAATGAATGTATCTACTAACCAGTGTTGAATATAGAAAGAAAATCTTTCATTGCCGAGATCTCCTCCCACTCTTCGGCAGCAGGACAGTTGTTATAGTTCGCATCTTGCAGGGCTAGATTCTCAAAGGCCTCTTGGTAGGGTATAGACGAATTGAGCATATGAAATGTTGAGTTACAGCGCGTTGGCACATCGAGTACTGGCTGGGCTAGATTTCCAATATTCGTCAACTCAAGAGCCTCTTTGAATTGTCGCTTTTGGGAGGGGGTACTTCTGATATATTGGACAGAGTCTTGGATCTTTCTGATGGCGGGAGAGAGTTGATGCAAACCATCTTTGACAATCAAGTTGATTATGTGTGTGGCGCATTGCACATGGAAGAAATTCCCTTCCATTATTGGTGGGGATTGACTTTTGTCTTGAAGTAACTGTTTGACTTGAGCCACGGCAACATCGTTTGCAGTGGCGTTATCAACAGTAATGAAAGAGACTTTATCAATAGCTTTCCATTCAACAATCGCTGAGAAGAGCTGCTCAGCAATTAGCAATCCGGTGTGAGGTGGCGGAAGTTCTTTGAACAAGATGAGTCGCTTTTTAAGAGTCCAGTCGGACAAGAGGAAATGCGCTGAGATCACCATGTAGGGGGTTTGATTTGAAGTCTTCCAGAGGTCAGTTGTTAAGGCAATTTGATTCGCTTTGACGATCTCAAGGGCAATATCTGCTTTGGTTGAGTGATACATCTCCAAGATGTCTTTCTTGACGGTTATTCAACTATAGAGTTTGAACTGAGGTTGTAAGCTCACCACAAATTCCCTGAACAGCTTACTCTTGACCGACTTGAACAAACGTTTGTCAGTAACAACCATCTTTGCAAGAAGATCTCGGGACTTCTGCTGAGAAAACACCCAATTGGCTGGTGTCAAATTCTTTGAGATTTGCGGCATAGTCTGCCTGCTTTGTGATCAATAAGAGGTGCATTGTTTGAGGTTTCCCCAAAGGTGTTTTGTTCCGCACAAGCTTTTGGCATATAACTTTTGTTGGCAGTACCGACATTGTCCTCTTTTCTCTTCACCTGTTTCAACATTCAAACAAAATAAAAAGAACAAACATTAGACTTCTTTTGATTCAGACAAGATAGAAAGTAACAACCAACCTTCCCCACTGGGTTTGAAGTGGTTCCATATCTTGCTCGTGGTTTTACGCGGTTTTTGGCCTTGAGACGAACTTTTTTCTCCGGTTTGGGAAGCTTTGTTTGTCGAGCGGGGAGCTTTTTTTTGGTATTCACGGGGCTGAATGGGGTCCAGGACCTGGATGTCGTCTTTGGCCTCACTTTCAGTAGTCGCAGGTGGCTGGTGGTCTTGATCAATAGAGCCCTTGGTGTCGTTAGTTGCCCCGGTATTGTCTTCGGTTGAGGAGGGGACGTGCTTCTTGTGCTTGAGGGGGCGTACTTGTTGAGAGCGGGTCCTGGCCATGGTGAAGTCGTGCGGTAACAGGCCGGTAGCTGAGAGCTGCAGCCTGAGTATATGTACATATATTCAGTGCTGACGGGCCACGGCCCCGCGAACTATGATAGGTGGCCCAGTGGGAGCGCCGGCCGCGCAATTGATGTAGCCTGGGAGCGCGGGGCCACGTGTTTTACATGGGTACCCGCCTGCTGCGCGGGTCTGTAAACGGGTCGGCGGGTAGACCCAACAGCCAAAATGGCTGCCCAAACCCGACCCAAAAATCTGGCGGGTCTGAGGCGGGTCGGGTCGAAAATGGGTTTTTGTGACAAAGGTCGACCCAAACCCAGACCCGACACGGGCCGGGTACCCGCCGGGTTGACCCGACCCACTTTCATCCCTAGATGTATGAGGGGTAGTTTATCTTTGGAGCAAAGAATAAACTCTTGAAAGAATGTTTAATAGGGGTTTGGATTTACGCGACTTAATGATGATATTAACAGAGAACAAAGGATATTGTGATGTGGGAAAAGGAAAAGAAAAGGGAACAACAAAAGACCATCCAATATATAACAAAGCAATCAGACCACGTCACAAGAGCCCATAATTAAAATCTAGTTAAAACCAATAATACTAATTAATAGTTATTGAAAGATTAAACACCAGTTCTTTCTTGTATTTAATTAGTAATCTCATGTAGCATTGAAAACATTACATCCTACTTCTGTAGGGCTTGAAAATGTATATGTAGTTTACATGTGATACATGTCTGGTGACTTTGAACACATTGTTCAAAGTTCAATTTTTTTGCAGGTGCGGGGTAGTTGAGAATTTGTGGGGGGCACTGTAGTTGTACTGAACGTCCCTCCTGGGTGCAAACATGGACAGACTACGGATTCTCTTGACCTTAACACAAGTCCCAGCCTCCGTGCAGGCGTGCAGCATTTGGCTGGTTGCAAAGCAACCCCTATCGGAGGGAGGGCCTTGCATACTAAAACACTCTTCTCGCGTGAGCCAATTCCAAGGTTTGGCTGCAACAAAGGGTAGTTATGTTACGTTGCGTTTTCCGCACGATTTTGGTAACATAACTACCCCCGTTATCGGGGCCCCCCCTTTACTTTACTAGTAACGAGGACATTTCAGGCCCCGCGCGTAACGTAACGGGCCTCATTTTTGAGGCCCGTTATTGCGTTATCCCCCGGATAACGCAATAACGGACCATTTAAGGCTTTCTAGCCTCATTTTTTGCCCGTTCTCAGGGGCTCCGCGCGCCCGTATAACGCAACAAGCATAAAAAAAGGGCTTAATGTGGTGCGCTAACGTAATCGCACCGCCGTTACGCGTAACGCATAGATAACAACAAAAATTCTGTTACATTACCGTTATCTACACGTTACGCGTAGCGTAACTACCCTACGTTGTTGGCTGGGAGCAGCCTTGTTTGCATCACCACACTCTCAACACTCACATAATTCTAGTTTTTGATACATCATAGTTCTACATGTTCTGGATTTTTCAGTATTCTTTTAGTGCAAAATCTTGATTGTTTCTACTGGAAATAAATTATTGAAGTTCATGATTTCAAACTTGGATTTGGCTTGCGCATCATATGACAAGGACCGTGTGCAGTCATACTACTTCTTGTTGTCAAGTTTCAAATGTGAAGGGGTGAGAGTACAGCAATAAAAAAATACTGAAAAATCAAGAAGATGGTAAGCTGTCAGATAAACAAAAAAGAAAAAAATTCTGATGAGTGGCATAGAAACCAGTAGAGAAAGAGTGGCATCTATATCACGCTTGACTCACTTGAGCTTTGTGTTTTAGTTCATAAGCCTCTCTGGTGAGACTGGGCTGCCGCCCAGACCTGCTCACCACGAGTGGCTTAGTTCAGCTTGATTTCTCCTGCTCCTGTGGTGTATTGCGTTTTGCTTAATGGTTGGACTTCAAGAGTGAAGTTGAGTGCTATAGTTATGGGGTTGTCTGGCACAGCCCCAGTTTAATCTCCATCATTCTGCCATACAGAGCCCGCCTGTACCAAAGTGAAAATGATCATGATGATCTTTATTTCACGATGCAAGACAAAAACAAAAAAAAAGGAATTATGGAATGCCATGATTTGTGCACAGCAACAGGACCATCCGTCCAAGCATTCTACAAAACACAATATGTATTTAGTCCCCTTGGCGCTTTCAAACTTAGCTAAGTCCCTCAATCGGAGGCGCGGGAGCGCTGTTGCAAAGCAACCCTCCAAAGGAGGGACTTATGCCCTACCTCGCAAAACAATAGGCAGCAGACGTCTGTTTTCAGCCTTTTTTGCTTGTCCCTCCATTGAAGCTACACAAGGACAGCTGGGGCCAAGTCAGCTCCTTCAAGAGATAGCCAAGAAACATGGCTCTCTGCTGGTATCTTTCTTTTATCTGTAACAGTTGAACTGGATTTTTTTTAAAAAAATTAAGAGCTGCTAAGTTTTGACAGGCATCAAAAGTATGGCTTTGACCAAGGCCTGTTTGAACAATGCCCTCCCAAAACCCATGAACTCCTTTTTTTTCATTTGGGATTCAAGAGAGTTTTTGGAGGGATCCAACCTCAGGAAGGTGGCAGGTGCAAGTGCTGATGTAGGCAGACAAAACTGTCTACTCAGAATTTTGATAGTCTATAGCTGAGTCAAGATATAAAGAGTTGAAAATTTTGAAAGTTTTCCGCAGCCAAATGGGATTTCTGCTGCCTACTCTTTTGCAAGGTAGGGTGTAACCTTCGGAGGGTTGCTTTGCGACAGCGCTCCCCCCGCGCCTCCGATCGAGGGACTTAGCTAAGTTCGTGGCGCTTTGCTAGGGTTGAGAATTGGGCCGGCCCATACTAGCCCACTCAGGTTTCTGTTTGGCCCGACAAGGGTCCGAGCCCAAATGGATGGGCCAACATCTGTGGGACTCTTGGAATGGCCCAACTCGAAACTACGGAAGCCCTGGACCGACACCAATCGCACCATCGATTTCTGACATCGAATTTGGTTTCGGACTTCGAGTTTCACTTTTGGTATCCAAATATGTCAGTCGCACTTCCCAAGCCGGCATCTGTACAGATTTTGTAATCACATAACCCAAAACTACAAAACTTCGGGGTGTTGCCTTCGATCTCATGGGCCTTGATGGCCCGCCCACCATGTCAACCCGCATCGAAGTCAGCTTACACCGCGGGTCAAAGTCGACGTCAAGTTGACACCCCTCAGGGCGTCCCCGCGGCCCCGCACGGCCGGCACGCCCCCCCCAACGCATCTGGGCGGGCGCCCTGGGGGTGCCCAGCTGTGGCGTCCTGGTTACACCTCCAAGGCGACATCCAATGGCGTCGCCACCACCCCAGCGCCAGAAGGGCGCGATTCAAGGGCGCTATGGTGACGTCTCCAGGGGGCGCCCAGGGGGTGGTTTTGGGGGGTTGCCTTGTAGGCGTCCGGCCCGGGCGCCGGGGCGACCGGCAAAACGCGCGTCGGAGGCGGTCATGGGGCGCCGGTTGGGCGGGTAGGCTCCGCCGGGGAGTCATCTTCTTAGGCGGGCTTCTACACGCATTTTTGGATGTCGCGAGATCATCGGGGTCTCGATCATCCAGGCGTTGGTCAGACTGCCTGGCGGATGGCACTCTGGCGTCTGGATTAGTAGGTAGGCCGCGCAAGATTGACCTCATGGCTGCGTGATTCAGAGCCTTGTCGTGGACGACTTGGTGCAGCCACGACGGCGATCAGGCGGAGGGCACCGGAGGGGCAATATCCGCGGCGGATGGACGAGCCCAGCCCTTCTGGGGGTCATGCGGTAGCTGAGTCCGAGGGCAAAGAGCAAGTTGACCCCTGCAGTAACCAAGAAGATGGCTGTCAAGACATCATTGGTGATTGTAAGCCCCTTAGGCCCGTCCATCTCAACTAGTTGCTTAGTGTACCACGATGCAGATAAACCGGCACACAAACCATTGTGATAGTAACTTGGCTGTTGAGATGATACTTGTGCCCAGCCTGGGCAGGATAGTACATGCAAGAAAAAAATAGTGGGCATAGTTATTCATCGAGGCAAAGCTTCATTGCATTAGCCCAAATCAACAGGGGACCATCAGATATAATAACCGAAAAGCTGCGCCAGAGTTGACCCACACTTCAGTAACTTTCTTATTGCTATCAATTTTCTTTTTCATTGCCCCACATACCTCATTGCTATTGCATCACAAATCTCGTACCCTCAACCAAAATATCATCTGGCTGAAGAAATCGGCAATATGTTCAAATGCCTCAAATGCAATAAGTGGTCCAACACTAAGCATTTCCAGAACCATTGCTTTGATTGTATTGTGTCCCATATGCAAAGTGCCCCTTCACAAACAGCGCCCTCCTCTCGTCCTGTCCCCTCCAGCTCACTTAGAACCATTCAACCAAGCCATATCTGTACCGCAGGCCCTTCTCACTTGCCGATTTCCCGCCGCATTTCCTCCACACAACTTCAAGACACCAGAACGCATATTTTCTACAAGGGTTTGGCCAAAGAGGCACGCGCGGCTAAAAAACGGGAAGCTTCCGTTCCAAAAAGTAGAAGGTCTAGTTCGTCTACCACTGATGCAAAGCAGACTGTTGAAAAAAGATTTGTGAAAGCCGGGGTCACTCTCTATGTCAATGATAAATTACAAAAGAACACTGGAATAGTTCCTCAGGTCTTGGAGGTTGATATGAAGAAACCAGACTTCTACAAGGACCTTCGCCACCAACTCTGGACTCTCTTTTCTGACGAAATTATGAAGAAAGCCAAAATTGACTATCCTCCAAATCCAGAACAGTACACCTCTTTGGGAACTGTCGACTCAAAGATTTAAAATCACAACACCCTCTTGGAGCTCGCCAGATCAGGAAAGACGATCAAAAGTAAAGCGGTGATCAATTTATTCTACGAACATCCCATCGAAACATACACCGAGACAAATTTATCAACTCAAGCGGCCCGTACCACCCGCAAAAGAAAATCCGAAGCAGATCAACCCAAGGCACGCAAATCAGCCACCTGGGCACTCGGGGGGACCATTGCAACCAAACCCATAAGGGGGTCAACCAGCCTTGATGACGAAGTGGAAGCCCTCTGTCACCCTGTCAGTAAGTCAATCACCATGAAGCCCAATGGCTGGATCACTGCTAGACAACTGCATCTCTTCAATTTCAATGAATCACCCCCACCAGGATCATCTCATCAACCTTTTAAGATCAGCAAGTACATTAGAGCCGTCACTTTCCCCTTTGATATACAAGTAGATAAAAGTAAGAATATGGGGCAGGGTAGTAGCCGACAATCTCTCCTTGCACATGTCGGCTCTTTTGAAAATGAACGGGAGGTCATCAACAAATGGGTTGCCAAGTTTCGATATTTAGATTCCCAACCCAATTTATATAATCATGCCACCGATGCCATTACCTATCGTGGTTTTGGCCTAATCCTTGCTGAATTCAAGGATCTCATCAACAAGCAACTGGAGGGACAGCTTCGGCTTAAGGGCAGTCAGATAGAAGTAAGTTTTTGCAATTGATTACATATTATTATATTCAAAACTGATTCAATTTTGGATAGCTTGTTAGACACTGCATGGTTGTGGTTGGTGAAATGAATAGGCCGGATGAGGTGTACTTTTTTGAAAGTTATCTTTCTGGTGATTTTGTTAAATATTCCAGCAACCTCAACTTCAATATCTCGGCCAAACAGAAGGGAATGGACGAGGACTTCCTCTCATTAATGAATGCACTGACACACTGGTCGTACAACCAATCACAAGGACAGCGGTTGGTTTGCGATCTTCAAGGATTTGGTCCCATCCTCACCAACCCTCAAGTCGCCGATTTGAATGCTGAGTAAGTGATTTGAGAGCCATTTCCTGGAATCCGACATCATCTGACTCGTGCAAAGTGCTTGGGCTGAGGGAAACAGTGCCGATGTAGGGATTGCTGCCTTTCTTGAGAACCATGTTTGTACATCAGTTTGCGATCTTCTCAAACTTGGCAGAGGTGGTAAGGCAATTGATTTGAAATGGAAAAAAGCACCTGAGCATCATCGACACAACTCTCTCAATGACATACTGGCATCAAGGAATCGGGAACCAGTGGAGGATCCAAGCTTCTTTGAATGTGGTAGCTCATCTGATTCACCAGAGGTGATTTTGTAATATATCCTAAATCAGTCTCTCATCTTTTCTCAGGCTATGATACATCCCACCAGGCTTTTGGGAGCATCTAGCTCAGTTCTCTGTATCCTATAGTACACTGCTACCAAAAACAAAACTTCCTCTCTCCAACCCATAATTACTCTGTGTGAAAAAACTTGCACATCTCTTCTTTGCCATGTAAATATCCGAGTCGACCCTGCCCAGTTTCCTTTGCCTTTCCATATGATCTGAATGCTATTGTGATCTTTGTAAATACATATTTCATTTTTTCCTTCTATTTCTACACACCATGTTCACCTCCAAAATTGGTACATTGATACTCCACCTCCTCTTTCTGACCTGTATGTAGTTTTTTTGTAATGCATTGCTACTCTAAACTGCACTGGCTGAGCCCCCAAGAAATCCATGCCATGTGTGATACAAGCAATGGTGAAACAGCTTTTCTGATAACAGTGCAGCACACCACTTGGCATAGAATGCTCTGTGCAAGAATGAAGGACCCCATTCCAATTCAAAAAGCACATGAAGCAAATTGCCCCCTGCTTCAGCACCAAAAATATTAGTGCAAGCACAAGTGATTTCCCACTGTGCATGTGTTAAGATTAGTCATTTCCTGCCTCTTTCCCAGAGCCATCAGTGCAAGTACCATGCTTTCACTATTAGCCAGAGGAAAAAGCACCCCACCTGCTTTTTTGCCCACTTGAATTTGTGAAACCTTTGTAGCATTATATGCCAAAGCAAAGGAGACCAGAGGCACTATGAAATGTGCTGGAGGCACTAAAAACTGTGCCGGAGGCCCTGTGAACTATGCTGGAGGCGCTATGTACTGTACCAGAGGCACTATTAACTGTGCCGGATGCACTATTAACTGTGCCGGAGGCACTATCAACTGTGCCGGGGCCCTACTGAACATGCCAGAGCCACTACTAACTGTGCCAGAGGCACTATGAAAGATGCCAGATGCACTATGAACTATGCCGGAGGCACTATTAACTGTGCCGGAGGCACTATTAACTGTGCCGGAGGCACTATTAACTGTGCAGGAGGCACTATTAACTGTGCCGGAGGCACTATTAACTGTGCTGGAGGCACTATTAACTGTGCCGGAGGCACTATTAACTGTGCTGGAGGCACTATTAACTGTGCCGGAGGCACTATTAACTGTGCCAGAGGCACTATTAACTGTGCCGGAGGCACTATTAACTGTGCTGGAGGCACTCCTGACCATGCCAGAGGCCCTACTAACTGTACTGCAGGCACTATGAACTGTGCTGCACGCACTATTTACTGTGGGGTAGCATAACTCAGCAAGTGAAATGCAGAACAAAGGGCCACTGTTAATGCTAACTGGTTTATTGGCCTTGTATCATA
This sequence comes from Puccinia triticina, assembly GCF_026914185.1. Lineage (NCBI taxonomy): Eukaryota > Fungi > Basidiomycota > Pucciniomycetes > Pucciniales > Pucciniaceae > Puccinia > Puccinia triticina. Next base: position 4,833,747 of record NC_070565.1, on the reverse strand, counting down.
GTGGCCCACCCTTTTTGGAATCTCATGATCTCAATTTCAAATGGGTTTTCTCATGATAGCCCCAGATACCACCTCCCATCATACTTTTTGCCTACATCAAGATATCTGTTTTGTTGTTTATACCTATGGTGTGCCACTATGCTAAAATAAACTATTTTAGCCCAAAGTTTAGTGTAGCAGCAAGCAAAAAGCACCGGTATTTTTTGAATAGGGTTAGTGTGCTGTTAGTGCTGTTGTGCTGTTAGTGCCACTATGCTGCACTAATTTTCAGCAGTGCTAACAGCACACTAATTTTTGTCCAGCATTAGTGCTTCACTACAGCCACTCCCTTACATGATGTTGCACTAAGGCACTTTTAGTGGAAAAAAGACCTTTTTTGCCACAAAAAGCACTGTAGCGCAGTATAGCACATGCTCTTTTGTGCCCTGCATGCTTAGCATTAGTGCAATTGTGTGCATGTGTGCTAATGCTATGCTAAAAGCTAAAATAGATTTGCACCCTATGTGCGTAGTGTTAGCATAGATGTGCAAGATTGTGCTAATCCTACACTAAAAAATAGTTCATTTGGGCTGTGCTACACTACACTACCAGCTATGGTTAGCCAAGCTGACCCACTGTTGTTTCCACCACCTGAAATAAAAAGGTGATTTTTTGTGCTTGGTCTGTACTACGTTTAGCACCAAGCTCTTGTCATGCTTTTTGGTCCCCCCAATAGAAAAAAAATGGACTTTCCCACTGTTGCAGCACTGATTTAGCTCTGTGCACTCAATTCCACTGCCACGCAAGAAACAACAGTAATTTACCATGCTCTCATGGTGTAGTTTCTCCAGCAAGAAACATTCATGCTATTGTCCCAAACTCAGGTCAGGGACTCAGGACTTTCTGCTTGGATTTGTAGCTCAAGGGTCCAGGAGCAATTCATACTAGTTTCTAATGGTTGAACACAAAGCTTCATGCACAAAAACACATATGAAAAACTAAATTAATACACATGAAACTATTTTTTAATTTTCTTAATATTTTTGACTTTGGTTTCTACTATCCTCCGGCGCTCTGCCTCTTTTTCTGATCTTTTCTGACGGCAGAGAGTGTTTTTTTCTCTCTCTTCAGCTGATAACTTCTTCAGGGCTATTGCTCTTTGCATGAGCCGACGACAAATCTGAAAAGATGATCCGAAATGAGTCATACTGGGTGTTGACTTCAGGAGAGTTGGTGCAACCGAAGTATGGTGTTTAACCGAGTTACTGGACCATAATACCTCAACAATACCAGGCGACATCCCAAAGTCAATATCGCATCTGAAATCAGGAAAGTGGAGTGCATGGCCAGGAACCATAGCTTCACTATTGGGTATGATTGGCACACCGGTTGAAGGGTTGATGTAGCTGAACAAACCGTATGACCAGGGGTTTAAATCGTCGTCCATGTGTTTGTCATTTGAGAAGTCGGAGTGAGTGAAAATGGCGCTGGAGAATATTCCATTGCATTCGTCTTCAAATTCATTCCACTCATCGTGTGACCAGCTTGGGATGCCAAATTCCTTGATGATTTCGGCGTTTTCTTTGAAGGATTCAAACAAAAAGTTTTTGACTCGACTGCATAAAAATCGGTTGTGATCTCGGAGCTTGTCCCAAAGGCGATTGTCCTCCTCTATGACATCTTGAGGAAGATCACGCCGGCGTGCATAGGTGCCTAGATGAGTACAGAAAAGGGAACAAAATGTCAGAAAGATGCTTCTAGCTGAAATTGGGAATGAAGGGAATGTTTTCCTACCTGCTTTGGCACCTTCATCAGAAGCCCCCCGGAATCCAATCCCTTGCATCTTACCACTTTTCATGGTGGTTGGTTTGATATCTTGTCGATTTTTAGCCATCAGGAATAGGTCTTGAATTATTTCCGCAAGTTTTGCAACAACTTCTTGATCAATTGAGTTGCTTGAGTGTAGTGGATGGAATTGAATAAGAAACAGTGTTTTCGAGCCATTGTTATTTGTAACAATTAATCGTTTGGAAGTGTACTTAGACGAATGGATGAGAAATGGCTTCGAAGGGTTATTGTTCAGCTGTAAGACATATGGCTTGATTGGGGGGTCGACCATCATGGTGAAATACGGATTGCGGATTCTGGGTAGAATCTTGTTGTTTCGTTTTTGACGCTGGGTAAGCTTGGTGTGGTTTGGGATGATGTCGCCAGTCGGCGAGCAAGATCGACAATATCTAGTAGATTTGTCATCTGGTTGAACACTAGAGTGATGAGCTGGCAAGCAAGACCGAGAGTATTGATTAGGTTGATCATGTGCACCCGAGGGACCCCATCGACCCCTTGGGTGCATATGACTGGCGTGTTGAAAGGTTGAATAGCGAGCCGGCGAACAAGAGCGAGAGTGTCGAGCAGGTTCCTGAATGAACGTGGGGCGCTGATCATGTGAGTAACGCGCCGGCGAGTAAGAGTGAGAGTTTCGAGTCGCATCACATGCACCCAAGGGACCCCATTGACCCCTTGGCTGCATATGACTGGCGTGTTGAAAGGTTGAATGGCGAGCCGGCGAACAAGAGCGAGAGTGTCGAGCAGGTTCCTGAATGTACGTGGGGCGCTGATCATTCGAGTAACGCACCGACGAGCGAGAGTGAGAGTGTCGAGTCGCATCATATGCACCCAAGGGACCCCATTGACCCCTTGGCTGCATATGACTGGCGTGTTGAAAGGTTGAATGGCGAGCCGGCAAACAAGAGCGAGAGTGTCGAGCAGGTTCCTGAATGTACGTGGGGCGCTGATCATTCGAGTAACGCGCTGACGAGCAAGAGTGAGAGTGTCGAGTCGCATCATATGCACCCAAGGGACCCCATTGACCCCTTGGCTGCATATGACTGGCGTGTTGAAAGGTTGAATGGCGAGCCGGTGAACGAGAGCAAGAGTGTCAAGCAGGTTCCTGAATGAACGTGGGGCGCTGATCATTCGAGTAACGCGCTGACGAGCGAGAGTGAGAGTGTCGAGTCGCATCATATGCACCCAAGGGACCCCATTGATCCCTTGGCTGCATATGACTGGTGTGTTGAGAGGTTGAATAGCAAGCCGGCAAACGAGAGCCAGCGTGTCGAGTCGGTTCCTGCATGTACCCGGTGCACTGATCCAATGAGTGACTAGCCGGCGAGCAAGAGCGAGAGCGTTGAGTAGGTGCCTGCATGTGTGTGGTGCGATTTGGATCAGCAAGGATCAGCGCCGAGCGGTCCTCCCTGTGCGGGAGGGGGTGGTGCTTATGTAAGTTTGGCTTTGAAGCATTCTTCAATTTTTCTCCATCTCCTCTTTTGCAAGGTGATTCTAATTGACCCATCAAGAGAAGGGACTCAATTAATCTAAAGAATCTAAAAGAAAAAAAATTGCCTAAAAGAAGAAAAATTGCTCACCAGGGCTCACTTGCTCTCGGATCACCAGGGCTCACTTGCCCTCGGAGCCTTCCATGTTCCCCAAGTTCTCAAATTTCGTCCCACTGCCAACTTCCAAGGCAGGTATGACCAGAGATGGCCAAGGCAGTCCCACCTCCTGGTTGCATGTGACCGGCCGCCTTGGTAAATTGTTAGATTTTGTGAAATGTAACTGTATTGGCCACTGCCTTGGTCAAGGCATAACGGCCTTGGTGGCTTGTCCCATGGTTTCTCATGATGGCCTTGGTCCCTTGTGACTGCCTTGCTTGCTCCGCTTGGAAAACACAGCAAGCAGGCATGCAACTGCCCCTGCTACGATTTCCTTAAAGTCGCATCATATCATTACCTACCCCCATCACTCTCTTACAAATTCTTCATTTGACCAGTTTTCTACCCAACATCAAAATACCTAAGAATTCGACCCAAATATCTGAATCATGGCAAAAGTTATTGTAGATCCACATCACCCTGAACATAGCATGAATGACAAATTAAAGTTTTCTGGACAATTTGTATCTGGATCCACTGTAAGCCAAACACATACCAACACTTAAACACTTAACCAATTCTAATGGATTTTTTGGTTACTTTCTTAGGCAGTAGGTTGGCCATGTACTCACAATATCACCAGCAATCTCTCTACCAAAAGCTCTGCCACTTCTTCTGGGTTATGGTCTCAGGGCCGTACTATGTTCCCGGTCAACCTTTGAACTGCTGATAACACGGAACCAGGGCTGATTGTTGGTCAAGTATATGAAATAGAAGGGGATATTACTGGTTCAAACATCTTTTGGGTCCCAAACCTCACTTTTAATGCTGGTGAGGAAAAGAGTCTAAGCTCAAGCATACTTTGGAATGCAAGTCAGAGAATTGAAATCAATGGATTGGGTACCATAAGGTCTATCCGGAGTTTTAACATTGGTAACAACATCACCAAACCACTTGTTGAAGCCATTGTGGACCATAGGGATGAGGTAAGAATCTTCAACTTCTTTGTGTTTTTTTATTGACTAAGCTGACAATATTTCAGAGAGCTCTTGGCAACACTGGGTCGCTACGCTAACCATAGCGGTTAGCGTAGCGTAGCGCAGCGCAAATGCGCTATTTTTTAGCGTAGCGTTAGCGCAATTGCACGCATATGCGCTAACGCTACGCGCACGCGGTGCGCAGCTATTTTAGCTGATAGCGTAGCGTTAGCGCAGATGCGCGCAATTGCGCTAACGCTAAACATGTAGGGCGCAAAAGAGCGCGCGCTACGCTGCGCTACAGCGCCTTTAGCGGGAAAAAAGGGCTTTTTTTCCGCTAAAAGCGCTGTAGCGCAGCGCAGCGTAGCGTAGCGACTGTAGCGGCGCGCTAACGCTAACAAAGAATTGGCGCGCTGTTAGCGCCGCTGAAAATTAGCGCAGCGTAGCGGCGCTAACAGCGCGCTAACGCTATGCAAGATAGATGGGCGCTTTTTGCCGCTACGCTAACGCGTAGCGCTGAAATAGCGTAGCGTAGCGTAGCGACCCAGTGTTGCTCTTGGCGGTGTTATTTCAGTTCGTTGTTTGCTAGGCTGGAGGTATTGTGAAGTTGACACAACAATGCAGCTCTTTGAGGGAAGCCACATACTATATAAAGGCATGCTTGATGGCTATGATGTCAACTCAGGAAAAATGATTGTCGAGGTTAGTAGCCAAATTTCCATGAGAAATGATTTGAAGATTGACTTGCTATAATTAAATAATTTAGCTAACCGATGCCACAGTTGATTTTGTTGCTGCACTCCTTGAGGATTCTGACTCATCTACTGGCGAGCTTGGGGATGACTTCTGATTCTTACTTGACTTTGGACTCCTTATGTGGACCATTTTGTTTTTTTGAATGTAAACCATTTTGTGTTGTCTATACTTTCCAAACAGATCCATCATTTTATGTAAACCCTTTCACATTTGTATATAACTTCCAAAAATATTCATGCTAAAATGAAAAGAAGTATTCTGAGGTGAAGTACAGTGACCACAAATCATGATGCTGAATAGAGGTGCAGGCAGCCCTGGTATTGCTAGCTGAAAAGAAGCACATCACACCCCCAAAAAAACAGGCTGAAAGTGACATGCTTCCAAGTGGACAGTGCAGCAAAATCTGCCCCTGCTGCGCTTCACAAACTGATAGCTCATGGACACTTGTACTTTTGGTTAATGTTTTAGGAAATTCTCATTTCCAGTATTCAGCTCTCTAATTATAGTGCAGGTAAATCACATAATTGCCACTTTGAGCATGAGCAAAGTGCAGTTGCACTCTAAAAGTGGACACAGTCAATAGTGCCTCCAGCACAGTTAATAGTGCCTCCAGCACAGTTAATAGTGTCTCCAGCACAGTTAATAGTGCCTCTGGCACAGTTAATAGTGCCTCCGGCACAGTTAATAGTGCCTCCCGCACAGTTAATAGTGCCTCCGGCACAGTTAATAGTGCCTCCGGCACAGTTAATAGTGCCTCCGGCACAGTTAATAGTGCCTCCGGCACAGTTAATAGTGCATCCGGCACAGTTAATAGTGCCTCCGGTGTGGTAGACGGAAAAGTGGAAAAATAAAAAGTTTTTTCTATACCACATAATTACTCATACTAGGCCTCAAGATACAACCAAATGGACCCCAGAAATGGATTCTACGGCCAATTTCACCCTTAGTAACCACTGGAAGCACCCCTGGACCCCCGCTAGCATGGAATTTACACCTCATGGACACCTATCACACGGCCAGCCCAGTAACCCAGCTGTCACCTGCCCCAACCCAAGTTTCACAGTAGTACACTTATACATATCACAGGATACAAACATACATCTCCCTGTCAGGCTACACTCATTACATATTAACTACATACACTCCTTTATATACATAGTATGACATCATTTACACTGTTTCTGCAGCCTCAGACTTTGTGTATACACTAATTCCCCCTGTATGACAGCTCATGCAGTCTACTGTCACCTCATGCATGCATTAGAATGTTCTGTTGTATATTCTGACACCATTCATGCGCCCCTGAGGGGTTATGACATCATTTGTATCTACTCCCACCAGCTAAAATCCCTCACCCTGTTGTCTAAATTAGCTGAAACCCTAACCCACAAGCCCCTTTGGGGCTCCCCTTTTGTCTATAAAAGGAGCTCTCTCCACCCCCAGTGGCCTGCTCCCCAGTTCCTCACCCAGAACTCACAAGTCACCCAACACTCATCCACACTCAAATCCTAAAACCCTTATAACAATAAATCAACCCTTATAACATAGTAATTAAAACACTTACACGTTGCCAGTCAAACAGATTTCATCTGGAACAGACCAGACCTATCACTTAATAAAACTTGCCAAGCTGAGCTTGGTGGGTCTTGTTGACTGATAACAGAAGGGCAGAGCTTGCAACTCCATCATACCCTTCACCATTCAGCAAAAGGGTTTCATTACCACTTTTGAGTCTTACACCGGCACAGTTAATGGTGCCTCCGGCACAGTTAATAGTGCCTCCGGCACAGTTAATAGTGCCTCCGTCACAGTTAATAGTGCCTCCAGCACAGTTAGTAGTGGCTCTGGCATGTTCAGTAGGGCCCCGGCACAGTTGATAGTGCCTCTGGCACAGTTAATTTGATTGCACATTTAATCCAATGGCACATTTAACAGTTCCCCCCACACAGTTATTTAATTATTTTCATTAAAACTGCTAGTGAAATTTTGCAATTCTAAACCAGGATAACACCATGGTTAGTCTAGCTAGACCACTGCTGATGCCAATATCCCAAACCTGCTTGAAGTGCAGCATGGAAATAGCATCCCTGCATGAAAATACCACCTTCCCAATGTATTTTCTTTCACATGACAAGGACTAGGGACCAGCATTATTGATGGTTGAGTGCTCTGACCCCTTCTACACAGTCATAGCCCAAAGATTCATTTTAAAATAGGGCCTAGGTACTCTCAAAATGTGCAATAAGAGAGTACAGAAGCAACTTATCTTCTCACTCAGGTACCCTGCAGTTTAGCTTAAAAAAATTAACTCAATCCTTATGCTGAAAGATAAATGCCTTCAAGTGTCACTGATTCCAAATCCTGAGCATCAAAAAGTTGAAAATAATGGAAAATGGGATACAGCCTTTTTTACAACTTTGTACAAACATGTGTTGAGGATCTAATCAAATTGGGCTTCCTCTACACCAGATCTTGGTCTGAATCAGAACCATCATCAGAGGAGTCAGAGAAAAAATGTGGGGGAAAATATACTTGCAGCCTAGGGAGCATAGAATCAAAGACATTCCAAACCCTACCAATTTCTAAGTTTTGAAAATCATATCCTAGTTCACAGAACAGGGGAAAAGCAATGTTGTGAAAGAAGGCTGGAGTGTGTGTGAACATGCGGTCTAGATTGGGGTAGTTTTCTTCTAGGAGCTCATAAACTCTTGTGGGTGGGATTCGGATTAGTTGGTCTGTAGTTTGGAAATGTTCTGGGTTTGAATAAGAAAATATTGGCTGAACAGCAGTTGGAAGGGAGGTCCTGTTGTCGCGCTGCTTCCGGTATGCATTGTGGGTGTTTACCCAGCTATCAGCACTAGCCTGAAAAACTGGAATCCATAGAAATAGAAAAAGGAGTCTGAAGGATGTACAATCAGGAGGATACAATGTAGAACAATGCCATATATGAATTTGGAAACAAAGCTTACTTTTGCAATGGGTCACTATCATCATATCCACCAGTTTCCATTTTGGTTAAGATGAAGTCTATTATTGGCCTGTTGTGCTCGGCCATCATTCTCGACCACAATGATTCAATTTTCTGATTATGAACTGATTTTGTGTAATGTATGCACTTTTGTGCTTGTTCAATGGTGATACCTTCAATGAACTCATGGGAAAGCTGAATGAGTAAGTCACCCATGTTTCCTGTCTCAGTACCCTTGTCAACCGTAACCTTTTCTGGAATCCTGCCAAGAGACCTAACTAAGTGAAGGAAGTAAGCGCCAACATGCCTTGGATCGTTGTTTGTGACATGAACAAAGATGCCCAATATTTTTCTTGACCATGCGTCTATGAAGCCGTACACCGTGATTCCATAAGGTTTGAGCTTGTCATGGCCATCAGCGGCCCATATGTGATTAGGACCTGTGGATCGGAAAACTCTCCTTTTGCATGTTTTCTTGAGCCGCATTTTGATTCCTTCAGGATCCACCTCTTTAAGGATGTCATAAACAAGCTGCCTGTGAAGAGAAGGAGAAACTTCATGTGAATTCAAAAAACTAAGGTCAATGAGTTGAATTTGAGGTGTACCTGGGTATATGGAGTCCATAGTTTGTTACCAAGATCTGTCGCATCCTCCTATAGCCTGCAGTGTTTGCCAGTAAAGCATCACGGGCATGTTTGATGAGCTCGACCACTTGTTCTCGTGTTATCTTTCCATCTGCAAGGTCGTTTTGTCGTTGTTTCAGCTTGAGGCGCCTCAGATATCTCTCAACGGTGCGGGGGCAGACGACCAAGCCTAGTTCACTGCGGAGTTGGGAGCGCATTTCTAATACTGTCAAGCCATTTTTATGGGAAGAGATAATGCTTGCGTGAATAGGTGGTAGTAGATCTGGGCTTCTTTCTGCTGGTGGAAGATCACAGAGTCAGAGGCCCCATTTTTGGCGAAGGCGAGTGAATGTACGGGGGAGAATTGAACAGCCATATTCTTCCTTGAGTATTGATAGGATATCTGGACCCTTCAAGCCTTCGGAGAGGAGGGATGCCACAATTGCGCGCTTCTGATCATCTGAAAGGAGTATGGGACCAGATGTCGAGCTGGGGGATATGGGATCATCAACTCCAGAATGCTCACTGTAATCGGTTGTTGTGATATCTTCATTCATAGCGTTCCAAAAGACTGTGAAGGCAGTTAGGGTAGAATTTTGGGTGGCAAAGCGATGTAGAATTTTTGGTGGCAAAGCGATAATTACAATGTTGAATGGTAAAAAGCAGTGAAAGCAAGCGTCAAGTAGATGTGACTGCCTATGGCCTGATTTTTGAACCAGGACCGGCAGATGTGGGGCAATACACAACTAGCAGTGCCTGGCTGCAGTGATGATTCTCTAATCCAGCCAGAAAAGCCTTACATCAGCTGGGCAGTTTGACTGGCACTCCCCTGCCAACATGGTTAGCCATGGTGGTGGGTGTTGGTGCCAAATTGGTGCCAAGTGCGCGACCAGCCATTTTTGCCAAGACTTCATATTTGGCTGGGTGCGCCCTTGGCGGCAATTCGGCGAAGCAACCGTACACAATGGTGACGGTGGTTGTTCAACCCAAGCCGGGCCTTAAGGGTTGGCATTAGATGGGCTTAGCCCATGAGCAGAAAGATGACCAGCTCGGCGCTGCAATTGCAGGGGTCAACTTGCTCTTTGCCCTCGGACTCAGCTACCACCAATGAAAATCTGCTACGTAAGCTGACCTTGATGCGGGTTGACATGGTGGGCGGGCCATCAAGGCCCATGAGATCGAAGGCAACACCCCGAAGTTTTGTAGTTTCGGGTTATGTGATTACAAAATCTGTACAGATGCCGGCTTGGGAAGTGCGACTGACATATTTGGATACCAAAAGTGAAACTCGAAGTCCGAAACCGAATTCGATGGCGCGATTGGTGTCGGTCCAGGGCTTCCGTACGAAACGGTTGGGTTGGGCCGGGTTACTGATTTGGTTGGTCGGACTCGGGCCGGACTCGGGCCAGAACCCACAAAAAAGCACTTGCGAGGTAGTCAGCGAACATCTGAGCTCGACTCAAGTCACACTTTCTGGTAATCCGTTTCTTCTGCCAGCTGACTTCTAGCCTTTGTCTATCTAAAAATCTCTCATCTCACACAGTAGTTTCCTGCGGCATCACAGTGACCATTCTACAAAACCCAAAAAGACCATCCAATGAGCTTTTTGGGTTTATTTCAGAGTGTTTCATAATTTAGGAAATTACATAGATACAAATAAAAAAGAAAAAGTCATTTGGTTGAACAAAAACCAGAAAATGCTTTGAATAGAAACAAATCATGCTCATCATCTTTATCATTGTCGAGAAGATTTTGTGAATTTGAAGCAACTTTCTCTCTAGGTGGAATTGTTTCTGGTTTGGGTGCATAGCTAGAAAAATATTCATTGAGGAGCTCTCTGATGCGAGTTAATTGCACTTTGCTTGTATCTTCACCAAGTCCAAGATCGTTCAAAAAGTAAAACCAGATAAAGTCAAGCTTGTATCGTGCAGATCAAAAATAATCGCTAGGGAAGCAAAAGTTTGCAATGGCTTCCAATATTGTACCTGTTGAACTTTCCATGCATCGATTCTGCAGCAACACCAATCAATGGACAATCTCTACTACGCGGAGCGTTATGATCATTTGGAGCGTTAAGATCGTTCGGAGCATCCAACTGTTCGGAGCGTTCATACTGTTCGGAGCGTTCATACTGTTCGGAGCGTTCATACTGTTCGGAGCGTTCATATTGTTTGGAACGTTCGTACTGTTTGGAGCGTTAAGATTGGTCGGAGAGTTGGAATCGTTCGGAGTGTGAAGAACATTTGGAGTGTTAAGATCATTCTGAGCTTTGATGATTTTTGATGAAGTGCAGACGGCACCCCACCCGCCACACTGAAATTCAATGGGTGCCCATGGGCTGCCCAAGACCCGCTATCCAAACTCAGGGGCCCATTGGGCAAGCCCATTTAATCGTGGGAACTAAAAAATCACGACCCGCGCCAGCCCATAGCTTGTGGCGCGGGTTACCCATGGGCCAACCCGGCCCAATTCTCAACCCTACGCTTTGCGCCCCTCGCCCCTCTGATTACTCCGCGAGGGGCCCCGACGCCCGCCTGTCCCCGGCCCCTGATTCTTCAGCATCTACGACTTATACCAGGCAGCACCGGATGTTGCTGCAGCTCTCCACACGAATCATTACCAAGCTAACCTGTACCATCACGTTGAATTTGGGAATCAGGTTACTATCCTGCCCAAAGTCTTCAAGCTTTCGACTTTCGTCGGGGACTGTGGCAGTAATGTTGCCCACTCATGGTCAGTCAACCTCTGATACGTTGACATGTGCCGATCGGTCAGTTCGAGGATCACAAAAACTTGTACAATGTGCTGAGCAGGTTTTGACGAAGGCTGATGCTCTTATGTTGACCAGGCTGTGGGGAGATAAATTTTTCTTCCCGGTTTCATTTAATTTTTACATCACAGCCGTCTGCTCGAACCCCTCCTGAGTTACTGTAAACCAACACACAAATTGTCAACACCGAATCGGATTGAATGGGTGACTTCCCGTCGAGATCTGAGGGCCTCCCAGAAGTGATCTGGAGCCTAAACGCTAGATTTCCCTGCGAAAATCTAGAATTCTTGGGTCTAAATCCACAACTGCGAGGGTCTCAGATGTCAAGGGAAGTCATCCACCATGGTTTTGCATGACAATGCAATGTGCGCGTTCACTCAATCTCAGCTGTAGTTTTTGTCAACAAAAGCCTAAGATTTTGGACCTCTCATGACAATTGAGCCCGCACTCACATTGAAGGATCACGATTCAAAACGTAAGATGCCCGGGAGAAGAGATCCTCATGGCTTACAACTTGATCCAGGACCTAGATTAGCCAAACACGCCTAGGCCGTCAAATGAACGTTGGGAGAAGGGTATCTCTGAAGTTCAATCAGCCCAGGTGCTCCAGTCCAGTTGAATAGGGACCACCTTGACTCTAGTCTCTAATCATAGACTGAAAGTGTGATATGGGTACAGCCTAGCGAAGCGTCAGTGCCATGGTGAGTAATACCAAACCGGATGGAAGTACACCCAATCTACATAACTAAGCTTCACAGCCAAGTTAAAGATTACAATCCAAAGAACCATAACATCAGCGCAGTTCGTGACTCAACAACCAGCCCTGTGGTTACATGAACCACAAACAATATCATATGTAGAACAGCTTATTTATTTAAATAAAAAGGGTGCTCCACGATAAATCAAACGAAAAGTCTCAAGGAGCACTGAGATCTATATGGAACTGTGCCTTCCTTTTGAGAAAATGAAAATGTTATCTGCCGCGAGTTGGTGACGGAAATGTAGCGCTGCCAATTTGATCCCAGGAGCCATCACACAATTGGACCCTGGTTATACACTTCGCATCACGAGTAAAAAAAAATCACTCCGGAGATTTTTGGATTTAGATACTGAGCTAGGACAAGACGTTTGAATCCAAGTGACGAAACCCTCAGCTGATCTATGTGTGGATTTTAATGTACGTATTATGATAATTACCCGCTTGACTATGTATAAACACATAGTTTCATTAGTAAATTTTAAGGGTGGTGCGACTTGGAAGGCGTGTGTTGAATAAACTGAGGCAAGTACTCAGCTTACCACTCCACCCATACGATATGCACTCCGACAAAATCATGGTGCTCGTCAGGCCTCAAGTTGGCGGTGCGATGGCAGATTTCGACAAAACCCCATGACCCTCAGCCAAATTCATCACGTCTAGTCGGGCTAGAAACTGATTCCCCAGATGCCCTTGAACACATAATTAGAGGTATTCTACAAAAACTTGCTAAAGTAATAATGACATTATCACATATTTGTGTGCGGATTTACCATTTGCCTGATGACCCTCCGTCCAGATAGGAACCAAAGTCCTGGAAGGTTCAACCCTTGACGGCAACTTGACTATGCCTCAACATTTCCGATTTCCGATCATTGTTCTTGTCCCCTCATTGCCATATCAAAAACAGTTTAAGAATCAGCCAACTAAGAGACGCTTCCTTCCCTTACTACCGAATCTAAACCTGCATACCAATTGGTACGCACAATACCAAGCGACTTAGACCTCATCACAGTCAAGCCTTTCTCATACCAAGTGACTAACAATATAAATAGATTCGAAATGAAGAGGTGCGCGTTTTTGAAGCGTTACGCAAACAATTCGGACGACAGCTTTCATTGCTGCGGCAGGACCGAAGACCTGGCGAGAGACGCATATACAATCCCTAATCAGGCCGGCTCGGTAGATACGCTGAAGCCAATGGGAGAATCTACGTTGTATTCTGTGAGTCACTTTCTCTTACCCTGAAGAATTTTGGGAATTTCGTTCACTACTTTACCCACAATTCAAATTAGAAGCTTCCCTAGCAAACTCTATCCGATATGTCTAATTGTCATACTCAAAGCTTGAAGCATTTCTGATCTGATGATTTGTTTTTCAAATCAACATAGTTAATGGAGGCGTCATCAGCTCCAGAGAGCAGTATGCGGGGCGGCTCGACCCCAATCCCTACCCCTCCTTGCGCGTACTACCTACCGCCGCCGCCGGCTCGACCACTCAATAACTCTAAAAGTCTTTCTAACGTTGATCCAACAAATCTTCAACGGCAAAAAATTCCCCAGAGGAAGTTAAGCTTCCCGGATCGAACATTGGCCGAGCAGCGTAAGTGGGGATCTGATACATCCCCTTGGCCAGACGCAGCGTACTAATATAAAACGATTCATATAAAACTTTTCATGAACTTGACACAATGGGCCGCATTCAAAATTATCTGTGCATATTTCACTCGCCCAACAGAATTCGACAATCTCCCTGAAGTCGTAAAGCAAAAAGATCATCAGATTGACTCGACACTCGAATCACCTGCGAGTTCCAAAAAAGGCACCGGGCTATCTATGCAAGGCATTAGCAATTTTTTCAGGCGCAGTCCAAGGCAGACCGCGACTCCAATGAAAGGTTCTTCTAGCACATCTACAATTTCACCAGACTCATCCAATTCAATAAATTCGACTAGCTCCTCGTCACATTTCATGACGCCAACCAATGCGAGAAGCAAAAAAACAATTGAATCGAACCTGGATGTATGCTTTACCGAAAGTTCTAAAGCAATGAGGCTCTTAGGAATCTGCAACGGAACCCCTCGTAGCAAGTTCATGGATCCGACTGATGGGAATTGAAGCGTCTTGGTGGTCGATGTTTAAATTTGATTGTGAGTTTTTCTTCTCTAGAATTGCGGTGTTTCGGTGTGGAAGTGGGTGATTTGCCTAGTCCTCAACCTTTGGAAATTGATCGACGGACATCACTAAAACCTTTGCAGGAAAACCCATTCATTCACATTCATTGCAGCGGCGCAAGATATGACAACGCTCAAAACCATCTCTTGTCAACCTTTTTGGAATGTAGTATGTACTCCCATCTCTGAAGGAAAATTTGCTTTCAGCGCTTTACACTTTGGAAGGTTACTTCCAATTTTACTTGTTTTGTCAACTGGATTGTCATGTATTACTATTTCCTTCCCCTTTTCCACACTGTCTCAACTGAACAACTACACCCGGGGCATATATAGTATCCCAAATGAAAATCAAAGGGATAAATGTTATAAAATCCCTCCAGACCAAGACGTAACTCCTGTTGGCGACGAGTCAACGCTTAAAATCCAAAGCACTTGATAATAAACGATTCAATATTCGAATTGCTCAATCCTTATGTCTCTTTGGTGCCCCCCCCCCCCCCCCACACACACACACATCTGCCCCGGCCACCAATCCACAAAACCAGACGCCCTATGATCAGATCCCCCCAAAACACTATCCACACTGGGGTGCCCTCAAGCTTAACAAAGCCTCTCTGCAGGAGGGCACCGCAGGGTCTCTCTCTCACATCTGCCTTGGGAGGTCTTGTGAGGCCAAAACCGTGAGAACCTGTCCAATCTTGACCAGCAAGTGGCCCCATGGGTCCATCACATTTCTCAGGAACAGCCCTGGCAATAATGGCTGATGAGCAGCCAATTTTTGTTGGAAATACTTGGAAAAATATGTACAAGATAGTTTAGATCAAGGGCTAAGACATGGTAAGCTGGGATTCGGAGTAAAAGCGTAGAGCTAATTATCAAATAAATGTAAATACAAAATTTCTCATTTTCTTCAAAAAACCCTGTCAGCCTCAGGCCAATAATCTGACTTTATTCTGGAGCCTCTCAAAGTGCCTCCAAAGGAAGGCTTCCTGGCAGGCAAACGGTGCTGATCCTGATCAGGATCAGGATCTCAGTCTTAAGTTAGATACCTTGATGTTGGAATTTCATCCTTTCTCTTACTCATCCCAACTTTTATGATCCCTTATTGCTTTCAAGATATTTGTTATTTCCAAATCATAGCTTGTTAATTGTCTATTTATGTTTGTCTGATAGGGTGTGTGGTATTCACAAGAAGCCTGACATCTCTGACTTATCAACTCTCTAGCATGTCAGTATTTTTATGTGACATTTTCTCATGAGCCCTTTTTTATATTGCATATTCATTTTCTTCTCAAATCCACAACTTAACGGCCTTGTACCCAGTCTATAAAAGTTTAGCCTAGTCCAAGAAATCCCAGCCATTGGTTCTCCTACTCATTTTTTGAGTTGAGTCTCTCCAGTGCCCCTTCCTGAGCCACTTGAGTCCATTCATCACTTCTCTCTCTTCTCTTCTCCTCGCGCGGCTCCAAAGACATCAAAAGCTCAAAATTGATCACTTGACATGTTTGGCTGCCAGGGTGCCTTGGACTGAGATCTGAATCTGCCCATGGGCATATTCAGATCCTACAAAACTGAGAAGGAAAATTCCAGATTTTTATTCTAGACAGACATCTGGAAGGCCCTCAGAGCCAACAGGAAGTTACCCACTGGGTAATTTGCTGTTGAGACCTGAGGACCTCCAGAAGTAATCTGGACTCCCAAAAGCTAGATTTCACTGTTAAAATCCCAACTTTTTGGGTCTGTATCCACAACTGTAGGGGTTCCAGATGTGATGCATCCACTGTATTCTGAAATAGTGATCAAGTCTAATAGGATCCATGGGCAATACAGTAACCGATGGATGAATTCTTGTCCAATCTGTGACCATTGCAGATGTCAATCTCAACCCAAAAGGTATAGAGTTTTTCAGGGATATTTAGCTTTTGTGGCTCCTTGATGAGAATTTCTCCAAATTCAATTGTTCTTGATTCTCAATTAAAAAATGCAAAGTAAATGACAAGTTGGAAGCACTTGCCTTTATGAAGCCAGAGGGACACTGGTGTTAGGAAGGTTTACATATTAAAGCTTATTTCAAAATCTGTCATCAAACCTGGTCAACTGCAGCTTTCACTTATCCTGAGAAAGCAACAAGGGTTTGGTGGGCAGCTCCCCTTTGGAAGCAACTTACCATACATAAACCTTACTGAAAGGAATGCCGAGGAGGTTGTATGGGTGACAACCCCCCACAATAAGGTTGACTGGGGGCTTCCAATGTGAGATTGGTCTCCCAGACCAATATTAAGGGGTTTCAAAGTAGACCTGCGCATGCAACTTGCAAGGCAAGGCAAGCTGGCGTCCAACTCAAATGTTGAACGTTGACTTGCAGTCTCCCCGCAAAACTGGGTTATGGCAATGCAAAGTGACCTGCATGCACACGCGGGTCTACTTCGAAACTCCCTATTATATCTAGGCATGGCAATTGGGCGGGTTTGGGCTGCAGAATAAACGGGCGGGTTGGGCCGGGTCAATTTGTCTCAAATTGCCGCCCGCCCAGAACCCATTTAGATTGCGGGCAGCCCGTGGGCCTCTGAACCCAATTAGCTCACGGGCGGCCCGCGGGTTGCAGGCAAATAACCAATAGACTTGAATACCTGAGGATTCATATCAGACTGATTTTGAAATCAGGCTAACGTGAACCCCCCTAATGTTTATTCTTGAATTCAGCTCTTCTTATTGTGCGTCACTCGTTTGTTAAAAGCTGCCCAAAACTGATCCAATTTTATAGAAAGGGGGGTTCACGTTTGCCTGATTTTGGCTGCTTGTCACGGATGGTTTCTGTTAGAGTAGTCATGCACTTATGCACAAACTATAGCTTAGAGACTATGTACTTACTCATCATGTACATAGTTTCTAACCTTGTCGGTGACAGGCACCGAACCTAACCTGTCACCGACACGCGCCTACAGTCCCGGCTCTCACCTGCCCAGGCTCTCCTTTCTTTCCTCACCGAGATTGGAGACCCGGGTACCGACACGTGAGAGCTGACCCACCGCCGGACTGTATCGCGCAGGTTAGTCAGTTTGATAGCAATGTTACCGAGATTGGAGACCCGGGTACCGACACGTGAGAGCTGACCCACCGCCGGACTGTATCGCGCAGTTTCCGAGCCTTTATAGGTTAAAAGCCGGCTCAATCTAGGGTCACGTTGTCTTAGGAAAGGTTTCTCATATCTTCGGGAGGTCGGAGTAAAAAAAATCAATCAATCAGGATCTAGGATAATACTACAACCAGGAACAAACTAGGATCTTACAGGTTTAACTCACCAATAAAACCTCACACCGACCGACATGGCAGCGAACCAAAATGACCTGCTCGCCAACCTACAGCAACAAATGGCAGACATGACTGCAGAATTGAATCGTCTCAAGGCAGCCCAACCCCGGGAAGAAGACGCCGTTGCTGCTGCTGTTCGAGCCCAGGAGAAACGCCAAGCCGTTATCCTCGGAAGTTTCTTGAAGTTGCCGCTCAAACTTCACAGAGAGGTGAATCCGGATCACGTGGTTCTCTCTTTCAACTCGGCGAATTGGGCGCAATGGGAGGAGTCGATCAATGGGACTCTCCAATACGCATTCTTGCTTACGGAGTCAATGATCAAGAAATACAATAACTTCTCCGACCTAGCAACCAAGTATAATCATGCAATCACGAGTTTGATGAAGAATACAATCGAGAAATCCTTGCTCGGGATCATCAAAGCGGCTGGACACAAAACCGCGAAAGCCGTTTTCGAAGCGTTGAAGTTGAAATGCGAGAGGTCAGATCGTCGCCACAAGATTGATCTCTTAAGCAACCTGTTGGAGTTGGCGAATGTGAATGGACTGGCGAATGAGGTCACCATGTCAGCCTGGGCAAAGGTGAACACCGAGCTTGAGGCAGCGAAGCTCACCGTCGACGAGCTTGTTGGGATCTTGCTGCAAATGAGCTACAAACCAGCGGTCGGAGTCGAATTGACCAAGTTTGAATTTACCGTAGATCAAAACCTCAACGAGAAGAAATCGCCCTCGTTTGCCGACGTCGCCACCGTAATCCAAGCAGCCTGCGGAAAAGTCAACAAGAAACAGGCCGACCATGTCCCAATGGACCTCAACCGGATCCAAGCTTTCAACCAGCGTGCAAAAGGAAAATACGTCACTCCACAGAGACGTAGTTCAGTAGACCGGTCCACGAAGCTCAGTCATCTGCGCTTTGCTGTTGAACAAGCTGAATACTTCAAAGGAAAAGGTCAAACGGAAGAACAAGAGAAACGTTACGGGACCGAGTGCGCATACTGCGGCGAAGATGGCCACTGGTTTGCCGACTGTTCAGAGTACTGGCGAGCGGTGGCACTGAAGCAGATTAAACCACCACTGGCAGACTTTGAGTCAAAAGGCTCGAAATACATACCTCCGCGCCGATCTGAACACCACGTTTGGAAAGTCGCCTTTCCTAACTTGACTGAGGGTGTTTTGCTTGACTCAGGGGCCTCTGCTCATGTGAGTGGGAAGTCGACACTCTTCGAACCGACCGGAAAACTAACGACTCCTCGTACCTTCTATCTTGCCATCACCGATTGCAACGTGTCTGTGACCGACGTTGGTAGGGTAATGATTCCGACGCCAGCCAGGAAGATCACGATTGAAGACGTTTATTTCGTGCCTGGAGTTGATGGCGTCATCTTGTCAACTGGGAGGCTGGTTGCATCGGGCTGGAAGCTGGAATATAAAGGGACTGAAGCTACATTGTTAGACCCATGTAATAATCGTTATTCCACCATCTTCCACAACTATTGTTGGTCCTTGGAGACGGTTCCAAATTCCATTAAAATCAGCAAAGTTTTGCAAATACCTTCTTTCAACCCGTACACTTGGCATGTTCGCCTGGGCCATGTGTCCGATGAAGTCGTCAAACAATATCTGAGAGTCAATTATCCTGACGTGAAGATCAAATGGTCAGCTTTCTTCTGCAATAGGTGTGCAAAGTCAAAGAGCACAAACCGGAAATTGCTAGGTATTGAGTCGCAGATTAGCCGTGAAAAGCCATTGGATCTCATGGTTTCAGATGTTGCGGGACCGTTTGAGACAGACCTACACGGGATGCAATATAGTATTACGCTCAGAGATCATGCAAGCACATTCTTGTTCATTGGTGCTATTGAGCGGAAGTCGGACGTACCTGACAAGATCATGTCGTGGCTCGCGCACATCAAGAATTACTTTGGGAAATATCCCGTCCATGTTTGCTGCGATAATGCCCCGGAGTACGTTCATAGTCTCCGCAAACGCCTTGATGAAATCGGAGTGAAGACTGCCCCAAGCGCCCCGTATACGCCTCAGCAAAATGGCGAAGCTGAGCGACTCAACAGGACGATCGGAGACATGGCGAGAACCATGTTGCATGAAAGTGGCCTTCCCCGACGTTTTTGGAGCTATGCGTGGTCGACTGCTGGGCATATTCACAACAGACTGCCGAACTCGAGGTCAGCAGGAAAGTGCCCTGTTAAGCTTTTCTATGGAGTTCGGCCAAACCCAGACGTGCTGTATCCCTTCGGAGCAAAAGCCCTCATCCACATTCCCAATGAACGCCGGAAGAAACTGGATGAACGCGCCCAAGAAGCCGTTTTGATTGGCTACCCAGACGCCGGAGCTGGTTGGTTGTTTTTCTTGCCGAGGGAACGTCGAGCAATTCATTCGACCGCAGCGGTTTTTCCTGACTTCCAAAACCTGCCAATAGAAAAAAAAGTTAAGAAATCAGATCTGGATTTTGTATTGAATCAAATAATGCTGAAACTCGGAGAAGAACGGACTGACCTTATTGCGGCGGAGGAATCGAAACAGCTATGGGACCTGGAAATCGGGCCGGAGATCGACTTGCCGAAGACCATCAAGATGGCGCTTAACGGGTTGGATGCGGATTCGTGGAGGGCAGCGGCGAACTACGAGATGGACAAATTCGGGGAGCTGGACGTTTGGGAGGCTGCTGATCCGTTCAAGGGGATGAAGGTTCTAGGAGCTTGTTGGGTTTTCTCCCTCAAGAGGAGACCGGATGGGTCAATCAAAAAGTTCCGCGCAAGATACGTAGCGAAGGGCTTCAACCAACAGATTGGAGTTGACTGCAATGAGACTTACGCGCCCACCGCCTCACTGAACACGCTCCGTCTGCTAATCTCAATGGCAAATAAATTCGGACTGCCGTCAGCGACTTTTGAAGTCAGTTCGGCTTACCTGTATAGCCCAATTGAAGAAGACGTTTATGTGCAACCACCGTCCTACCCTATTTGAAAGGAAAAGTGATGAAACTTAAAAAAGCACTCTACGGCACCAAACAAGCTGCAAGGTGCTGGTGGAAATTCTTCAAGCAAACAGTAGAAAAATTGGGTTTTGAAGCCAGCGAGATTGAACCTTCACTGTACCTTTTCCGAAAAGACTCCGGTTTTGTCATTATCTGGCTCCATGTTGATGATGGTTTCGCGCTGACGTCTAATAAACTCCTCTTGGACCAATTACGGGATGGGATGACGAAAGACCTGGAAATTAAATGGTCAGCAAGAGTTGAACGCCTGGTAGGAATTAACATTGAGCAGCAATCGGACGGCGTTTTCCTGGACCAAAGTTTAATGGCAAACAAGATTGTTGAGAAATACAAACGGAGCACTCACCTAAAGACCAGCCCGCTGACAGATGATGTTTTGGAAATTTTGACGGCGGAGCCCATTGACCCGACTGAGTTCCGCTCAGTTATTGGCTCTCTCATGTATTTGTCTAGCGGTACACGACCAGATATCTTGTATGCGGTTAACTTGTTGGCCAGATTTTGCTCGAATCCTGGCGAGTTGCACTGGAAAGCGCTTGATTGCCTGATTGGGTACGTGCGACGGACAATCGGAAAGCGGCTGGCGTATAGAGGGAGTGGCGACGGACTTCAACTGTGGACGGATGTGAACTGGGGGGGGGAGCACAAACGATCGACAACGGGATATGCGTTGACTTTTTGCGGTGATGTCATCGCGTGGGGTTCTTGGCGACAGACGGTGGTGGCTTTGTCTACTTGTGCCGCAGAGTATGTGGCTCTCTCAGAAGGATCTCAACAGCTTGCGCATTTGATGAATATCCTTGAAGATCTCAATCAATATCCTCAAACTTCAATTCATGTCAACAACGAAGCGGCAATCCTAATTGCAATGGATAATACATCAAAGAAGAAAACAAAATATTTACAACGGGCATTCTATTTTGTTAATGATTTGATCAGAGTGAACAACATCAAACTCAAGTGGACCAGCACAGTCAATCAGCTGGCGGATGTATTCACCAAGAAGCTTGGCGCGACGAAGATGATGGAGGCGTGCAAGAAATTGGGTTTGATCGGGTAGTTTGTGCATGCGTGGGAGGGGGTGTTAGAGTAGTCATGCACTTATGCACGAACTATAGCTTAGAGACTATGTACTTACTCATCATGTACATAGTTTCTAACCTTGTCGGTGACAGGCACCGAACCTAACCTGTCACCGACACGCGCCTACAGTCCCGGCTCTCACCTGCCCGGGCTCTCCTTTCTTTCCTCACCGAGATTGGAGACCCGGGTACCGACACGTGAGAGCTGACCCACCGCCGGACTGTATCGCGCAGGTTAGTCAGTTTGATAGCAATGTTACCGAGATTGGAGACCCGGGTACCGACACGTGAGAGCTGACCCACCGCCGGACTGTATCGCGCAGTTTCCAAGCCTTTATAGTTTCAAATCTCATGCATGCTTCCTGCATAAACTTAAAAAAAATACTGCATAAGCATTACCTTCAGCAAGGCCTGTAAAGGGGAGGTCTTGCTGAGAACTCTATTTATTTTCTAGAATCTTGCATAGACCTGCATGAGCAGCCATCAATTTTAACAAGGTTTTTTGGCTGATTTCAAAATCAGGCTAACGTGAACCCCCCTAATACGTTGCATGACCCGGAAGAGGCAGGGGATGGGGTTACACGGGTTTCACGCGGTGAGACTGAGGCCCTTTCACAAACCTTTCACACCAACCAGTTTCAATTTTTGTTTCGGCCAACCTCCCCCTCGATCTCACCAGACCAAGATCACCGACAACCATGCCTATCAGAAGATCAATCACCTCTCATTCCTACACACATGGACCCGCCTACCCGTTCAGTCCCTCGCGGCCCGGCCTACGACCATCAACCAGCTCAAGCCTTCGATCGAACCACTTGTCCTTCTCGCCCTCCAATCAGCACTCCTTCTCCATCTCACGAAATTCAATCATGCCCCATTCGATAAGAAGGATGATATCTACCGCTCAACCCCTCTCACTCACCCGTGTTGCAGGATTGCAAGTCAGGCAGATGAGCTTTATCTCGGCGGCTACTAGGGTAGCCGCAAGGGCCGGCGGTCGAGTTGTCGGCATGGGCGCCGTCGGTGTGGGCGGCGCTGCCTATGTGGGAAGTCAAGTTGACGGTCAGTCTGAATTATCTCAGTCAGTACACAACACATCAGTATTCCTCGCCTTTGAGCTCCATTTTTCAAAAAAGAAAATAAAGAAAGTCGCACTAATTTTTACTTCATTCTTGAAATATTTCTTTTTCATTTCATTACAGACTTCAAAACTAACGTGTTCGGGAAAGTATCAACTGTTTACGACCAGACGACCGGAACAATCAAAGATCTGGCTGGTTCTGCAGGCCGGACGATTGGTCATATCTCCAACGGGGCCAACATGACATATACCAAGGTCTCAACATCAATCGAGGAAGGTCTCACAGATTTGGTTTCAAACTTCGGAGAACTCCTGAATTCTAACCAACAAGAAGAGCCTCAAAAGCAAAGACCAGATTATGATCACCTCAACGCCGGCCTTGCCAGTCTATCCGCGATTGGCTTGGCAGCCTCTTCAGATGACGATCGAGACGGCCCGGTTCAAAAGGATCAAGCCACCGCTGGTCTGATGCATCTTACAAGAAAACTGATTGAGATCAGATCGCTACTCATGAGCATCGACAAGGACGAGAGCTTGGTCCTCCCTAGTATTGTCGTCATTGGAAGTCAAAGCAGTGGAAAAAGTAGTGTGCTTGAGGCTATTGTCGGCCACGAATTTCTGCCCAAGTGAGTACATCTTCTGTCTGCTTGATTCTATCCGACTTGTACCGCTCCCATGATTGTAACGCATCAATGATCATGTTGATAAACAGAGGAAATAACATGGTTACTCGTCGGCCGCTTGAGTTGACGCTGATCCATACTCCCCAAACCGCGTCCAACCCTCACGTTAAGGATTACGTGGAATGTCCTCAATTCGGCCCGGGTCAATTCGATGACTTTCGAGAAGTTCAAAGACGACTGACTCGACTTAACCAGGAAGTTCCGGACTCAATTGCAGTAGATGACCAGCCCATCCATATGAGAGTCTATTCACCCAACGTACCTGACTTAAGTTTAGTCGACTTGCCAGGATACGTTCAGATCAGCGCAATGGACCAACCTGAAGAACTTCGAGAAAGGATCAGTCAGTTGTGTGACAAATACATCAGAAAGCCCAATATCATTCTCTCGGTCTGTGCGGCTGATGTGGATCTTGCCAACAGTCCCGCCCTCCGAGCAAGTAAGAAGGTCGATCCACATGGCTATCGGACCATTGGCGTGGTCACCAAATTAGATCTGGTTGACCCCAGTGTCGGTGCGGCGATCCTAGCAAACGATAAATACCGCTTGGCGTTAGGATACATTGGTGTCATCTGCAAGCCGAGTAGCAGTAGTGGCTCATCAGGATCTTCATTTGTCGAGAACCGCCTGCTGAAGCGTAACTCCGGCAACTCGGCACAACTCGCACTAGCCAAGTCCGAATTTGATTACTTCAGAGCACATGCCGATCATTACGACCAGCCCAATCTCCTCCTGGGCACGGAAACCTTGAAATCACAACTGATGAAAGTCTTGGAAGAGTCCATGTCGAGCTCGTTGCATGACATCTCCAACCGAGTCTCCCTGGAACTTGAAGAGGCCTCTTATCAGTACAAAGTCCAATACAACGATCGGAACATTTCCGCAGAGACGTATGTGGCCGAAGCGATGGATTTAGTGAAAAGAAGATTGGGCGAGTTTTCTAGGATGTTGGTGAAGCCGGAGGTTCGAGGATTATTAAAGCATGAACTCGAACAAAGAGTGCTGGGGCTTCTGGCGGAAATCTACTGGTCGGATCGTCGGATGAGCGAGTTGGGGAAGCTGGGTGATTCGAAGCTCGGCTCAGAAGGACTTGATCAATATTGGGTCCATAAACTCGAAGTGGCCCAATCGCGTCTGACGAAGGGTGGCATCGGAAGAAGCTCGGCGGAGTTAGTGGCAGACGAGATTCGGACTGCTGTCGGTCGACTACTCGAGCACCCACCGATGACCCATCATGCCGAAGTTAGCGATGAGATCCGGGAAATTACTGAGGATATCCTGGAGGGCTTGAAAGCTCGAGCGGCCGACCATGTGGAGATCGGGGTGATGCCTTTTAGATACGAGATTGAGATCGATAAGTCCGGCTGGGAGGTGGGCAGAATTCGCTCGATTCAGTTGGTCGAGGAGGAGGTCAAGATGTGCGACCAGTTCTTGAAAGCAGAAAAGGCTGAGCTGAAAAAAAATTGGAGGCTCAGAGAAGCCCTCGAGCGGATCGAGGAAGACGAGTTGAAGATGAGGAAGTTGGCACAGATCAAACTGTCGGGCTTCCAATCCTCCTCAAATCTTCCACAAGACCTGCAGCTTCTTGATGAAACTGAAGATACTAGGCCAGCTCCGGTCCTACTCGATCGAGGTAATCAATCTCTCCTCCACATCTAATACAAAAAAGAAAAGACGACCAATGCTGAGTTGTTTGTTTATTTTATTTTTCTCAGCCAAGAGATTAAGGGATATGGAGAACCGGTCAGAGGTACTAAGGTTACGATTACTAGCCCTGAAGAGTAAACGATGTAAAACATCATCATCCTCTTCCTCTTCGTCGGTCGGTTTGATGGGTGGAAGGGCATCGCCCAACGATCCATCATCGCACATCTCCCAGAGCCCAAACAATCTTGCGACTCCCACCTTCTGTCCCGAAATCTTTCTCAACATCTTGGCCGATCGACTCGCGTCAACTTCCACTGATTTCATCAATATTGACCTGCTTCACAGGTTCTTCTCCACTGTCAGTACCCAAACCCCTCTCGTTTCCTGCCTCTGCTCAAATGATCTTCTCTTTTTTGGCCCTGAGAGGATTTTTTTTTTCTCCGCGTTTATCAGTTTCCTCATGAATTGAATTCGAGATTGGGTAAGAGGCTGGAAGGCCCTGAAGCTTTGGAATTCGCACGAGAAAACCTCGAGGTTCGGAAACAGCTTGAACTACAGGATCGGAAAGAAAAACTAGAAAAGGTTTGCAGTTTTCTTCTCGCAATCCAACAATCCAACAAAAGCACAGACTGAATTGGTTTCTTTTTTTTACAAAAAAAAATCACTAAGGTGATGAGAGAGTTAATGACCTTAGCATACATGAAACAGTCTCACTCGCTTAATGGTGACGGCCGTCGCGACGACGATGGATCGGGGACCAACTCCTCCAATGGCAACGGTTCTAAAAGTAAACGACGGAAGCTTGCCAGTCAGCATCCGAACGGAAAAAATTACTTCTCCAATCTGTTTTAACACGAAACAAAATTAATCTTTATGTAGGATTGTCTCTTCAATGAATACAGTGCTACATGGTATGAATGGTGCAGTTTACGTTTGTATACATCTTCCTAAAGATGGTCAGACGGCTTCTTCTGTACTTCCTTCTACATTATGTGTACGCACACCTATCTACATATTCATTTTTCATGAACATACAAGATACCCACTACATTGGGTGTCTAGATTGACCTGTTGTAAAACCATCACTGCTTCCTTTTTTGGTTGTTTTTGTGGATATTGGGATTTTTAGCATGCACACTGTCACCAATAGATCATGTCAGAAAATAAAGGCTTTATGTAACTTGACCAAGTCCTCCCCTCTCCAAAAACAGAACTTGAGTAAGGCAGAGGGTTCAGGAAAAAAGTGAAAGACTCATTTGAGGATTATTCACTTCCCTGAAAAACTGCGTGTCAAACCCGCTCAATTCGGACAGATTTTTCTTGACTTTCCAACCTGAAGTTTGAAATTGAACCTAATTGAACCTCAAATGGTTCACCAGTTTGAAATCAATTTCCAATCATCCAGAACTGGATTGAGGTCATCATGGCTATGTTCAATTCCGAAAATCCGCCCGAGCTTTCAAAAAACTGCCTTTTGCTTACCCGTCAAGGCTTTGTATTCGGCTGAGTTTCTCTATTCGCCGAATTGCCATAACTATCGACATGTCGGAATCAGCAGCGCAACAACTCGTGAATCTCATTGCGAAGGCAGTCAAAGACATTGAAGAAGACATTTCAGCCCGAATCCCAGGTGGTGCACCCACGGACGTGAACCTGCCTCAAGTTGCTCCTGAAGACAGCTTGCCCTTAACTTCGCAGCGCAGAGATGCCATCCGAACCTTGAAAGCAGCTACACACCAGCTACTTTCTACTTTAACGCCAGTCGGCCTACAAGTCCAAGAACTCCAACACTCCCATTTTCAGACCGCTGCAATAGGCATTGTGGTAGAAGGTCGGATTGCAGACTTGATTCACTCTATCGATCCCGACTCAAGCAAAGGAGGCGTCGATGTCGAACTACTGGCCCAGAAGGCGGGGATGGACCCCCGAAAGCTAACGCACACCTTGCGTTTCCTGGCCTTGCGGAATGTGTTCTGCGAATTGGCTCCCAATCACTGGGGCAACACTCGATCCTCGTTCCCTCTGCGGACCGATTCACCGAACAGCCAATGGAATTACCTCAAGACGAACAGAGAACACACCGCAATACCGGCGTTAACCGAGCTTCCTGCTGTTTTTTTGGACTCCGAAGGTGGGGGGGCCATGAGCTGGGATCTTCCTCAGACTGCATTTCAAAAATGCTATAAGCCCGGTTGTGGATTTTTTGAGTTCTTGGAAAAAGGGGACAATGGTTTGAAGGCGGAGATGTTTGGGAAAAGTATGGTGAGTATTCAGAGTGGCTTACTATATACTCAGCCAGTGGAGCAATCTTTCCATCATGAAGCCGACTAGTTTCTTGTTGCATTTCCCAACGATTAGATCGAGATGGCCAAGGCTACCAGTTCTGGACCAGCGGATTACCAACCATTCCATTGGCAGAAACTGGGCCCGACCGGTGTCATGGTTGATGTGGGAGGTGGGATCGGTGGAGCTGCGTATGATATTTATACGTTTCTGCCCAGCTGGAAGATAGTGGTACAGGACCGACCTGAAATAGTAAAGAATGGGAAAGAAGTAAATAAATCCGTCTCAAGACCCAGGTCCCATGCAATATAAATCTTAGCTGAATGCTCTCTAATTTATTGCTTTCCGTATTGGCCGCGGTCAGAACTATAGGCAAAGTCGCTCATCAGCCGACATTGAATTTGAGGAAGCGGACTTTTTCATGGACCAGCCTGCGCATCGGGCTGGAAAGGCAGATGTTTACTTCCTTCGACGTGTTCTGCATGATTGGCCGTGAGTGAAAATTCTGGTTGTAAGAGTCAAGCTCATCGACACACAACTCTGAAACTAACTCTGGCGATACCGTGTCGTGTAATTATCGATCAATTCTTTAGGTTCACGTCTTGCGTCCAGATTTTAACCCGCTTACGACGCAGTGCGAAGCCAACGACGCGTTTGTTGGTTTGTGAGACAGGCCTCGTGCCTGGGCTAGTTGACCCGGATTCACCAATCCTCTCGAATGGAGGGATGTCTTCATCCTTGGCCCATAGTTTAAATCTCTCTATGCTTACTCTTTTTAATTCGGAAGAACGTAGCAAAGAAGATTTTGAAGAAATCTTTAGCGCGTCTGGCTGGAAATTGCAGTCGGTAACTCCGCTAGCTTCATTCTTAGATTGGTGCATCTTTGAAGGAGTACCGAATCCCGATTTTCAGTAATAGCTTGATGAAAAGTCTCTGTCTCCATACAGCCTTATTTTTCAATTGCCTCTTCCTCAAGTCTCATTCGAACCGTTCCTATTCTTTGAAACAACCTCCAGCTTTTTATGTAAAATTTCCCCATTTTTTCACCATGTTCATGCCATTCACATTTTTCATTAGCTCCTCACCTCCCAAACCAATAAGGGTGTAGCAAAGTAGATTTTTAACGTCAAGTAATGTTTAGGTCGTCTGGCTGGAACTTGCAGTCGGTTACTCCTTTAGCCCCAATCTTAGGCCCCGTTTGGCAGGGCCCAGCGTCATATGTGGGAATAAGCTGCTGCGTAATAATCCCAAGCAAGGTTTATGAACCTTATTGGGATTATTACCAGGCTTCAATTATTTTACATGGCCGTTTGAGACGGCCACCGTCATGAGCGCTGAGGCTGTGGTTTGAGGCGGGTGGGAAGCGGAAATCACAGGGAAATTTTTGGGTCGGACCAAAATATCCCTTTTGGCGGGGGGAATACATAATGGAGCGTCAACTTCGGTCGTCAAGTTTATGACGCTCGGCGGGATGCCAAACAGGGACATGGGATATCGTCATTTCCCCTGTCCCCCCGAAAACAGGCTGCATATCTGCTTATTACACTCCCACATTTTTGGGGCCGGCCAAACGGAGCCTCAAGATTGGTTCATCTATGAAGGGGTACCAAATGCTGAATTTATATAACGAAGAGCTTGATGAAAAACTTCTTTCTCCAAACAGTCTTATTTCTACTTATATCTTCCTCAAATCTCATCCAAACTGTTGCTCTCCTCTGAATCGAGATCCTGCTTTTTATTTATGCTGATTATGCCTATTTCCCTCAATGTCAATGTGATTGAAATTAGCATCTCACCGCACAAGCAAACACTTTAAGGCCAACACCATAGCCAAAATTAGCAAACAATTTGGATTATTTTTATCCCCATTTTTCAACCCTCAATTTGGAATCAAACATCACTATCGCTGTTGTAACTCCACCCAAGTAGTGACTGGTCGGGTCGGCGCCATGCGGCCGCTAATATATCACTCCACGGGCAAGAGGGAATGATTATTTTAGTCAGATGCCTGACCAAGGTGTGATAAGATGTTGGAGCAAAAACTGTGATTACATGTATTAATACTGTGTGGATAACTTCAAGTGGCCGACAGTGCTGCGTCGGGTCTGCACGAGGGGGGCTTGGAGCCCAAGACTCAAGCCCCCGACGTAGCCCTACACAGAAAAACCGCGCTCAACAGGGGGGCATCCACCACACCCGCCACTTCGAGCCACCCAGAAAACTCGAGCACCGCTTCGGACCCTTAGAAAATCTATTCCATCATGGCCGAGTCTCCGTTTCTTGCTTCGGCCAACACGAATACCATCAGCCAGGGTTCAATATGGGCGGTGTTGGTCCAGCCTTCGTTTCCCGACATGGTTTTCGAAGCCTCCGCCTTGATGACCAAGGGCGCACCCTCTCAAGCGAATCCTACAACGGGAGCCAAGTCATCTCAGCAACCCAGTGAATTCGCCTTGCGTATGAAAGAGGCTGCCCAGGCGATCAGTGGCGGAAACGTGGAGCCGACTGAGAAGGAGGATAGCGAGGACGCCGAACATGGTGAGAATGAAGAAGCGATCGAGGATCGGGAGCAGGAAACGGAAGAGACGAAAGAAGCAAAGAGAAAAATTGTCGAACAACTATGGTCCAAATTGCAACCTTCTTGCTTTGTCAGAACCGATGATCGGGGTCAGTTGTTTTTCTCCATCATTCCACCCCCTCGGCTTTCAAACTCTGGCTTCCTATGGTGTGATCAATTAAATGCGATTTTCTAATATCTTTCTCTTCTGAAATTATAGAACTTGAGGCCGCCACCAACCTACTCTTGACCCTCATGCTTTCGTTCTTATCGAATCACGCCCAGTTTCCCCAATTCGTATCCCAGCTTCTCGAGGCCATCGTAACTGCCGAGGGGAAAACTACGGCTTACGGGAGATATACTGCGTGCGTTGAACATGAAGCATCATCCGATTCATCATGACTCTTTGCATCATTGCATCACTAATTATACTTTCTAATAACACCTTACCAGGTTGTTTACGCTTTTCAATGCCCTACCAGCCCCAACCGCGCCCACAGACAACGCCCCACCTTTGCAATTGACCATCCTGTCCAGATTGGCTGATATGGCCGCTTCACATCCGGAAGATCTAGTCATACTTCTGCCTTCCTTACTGCGTTTGCCGACCTATCTCACGCAATGGGGCTTGCTTAGCTCTCCGGTAGGCGTCGCCACGATCGAGAAAGTCATTCAACTCTGTGAACAAGGAGGCAAACTTGAGGATGCTTTTAACCTCAGCATTCTCTACCTATCCTCCCCGGCTTTATCAAACGAGACCAGCTGTGCCGATGTCGCTCGGGTCTCGGCTCAAGCGGTCAAGCTTTCTTTGACTTTACCCAACTCTTACGACTGGGATCTGTTGGAAGATGTCGTACCAATCTCTCAATACCTCAACTCCAATTCAGAGGGCAAAACGACATACCTGAAGTTGATAAGCTTGTTGAAGTCGCCGTCGACCAAGTTTGACCAGATTGAACTCGAGCTCAAATCAAATGCCAAACTTCAAAGTGCATTGTCAGAAGATACCAAGAACTGGGTCCAAAGGAAAGCCCGACTGCTTACCCTTACCGATTTATGCGGCAATCGTGTGGGAGGCGAGGTCAAATATTCCGAGGTCAAGGAATGCTTGGGATTAACTGTGCCGATCGAAGAAGATGACGGCATGGAGGTCGAAGAATGGGTGATCAACGGTAAGCACGGCTCTACCCTTTAATTTTATTTTGTATCTTATCCATGACCCAAAGTTGGTTCAGCGTTTGCCCACACTGCCCCGCAGTTAGAACTAATCCAACATCTCCTTTGTGCTTCCGATTTGACTTTAGCTGTCAAGGCGAGTTTGATAACTGCCAGACTGCATCAGCCAAGCCACGTGATCTATGTGAGCAAAGCCAGCCATCGATCATTCGGAACACCACAATGGACCAACCTTGAAACGAAATTAAAGGGGTGGGGTAATTCAATCGAGCATCTTATTCAAGTGGTCGAACAAGGCCTTTCTACTGTCGAATCTTCTTCAAATCTTAAAGGAAATCAAAAAATGATTTCCACCACCGCCTAGAAACCAATCCCTTGCATACTCGAAAACCTTGTTCACTTTTTCTACATCAAGAAATTTGTCAACTTCTATCAATCAAAAATCATCTGAGTCGTAGTAGTAGTAGTAAGAACCACTTCGACTTGACTTTGTAGGTTCACAGTTTAACTGGCGATTCACGCTACTATATATTCTCACTCCTCAATTGCTATGTCCTTCACAATCCGTCTCCACACTCCAAAAACTCAAGCAAAACTTGTTTGTTCGTTTTTTACACTTTTTCCTTCTACCAGATTCCTTCTCTTCATCACTCTTGATGATTCTACCTTTTTACCCAAAAATGCACTATCTTTTTCCAATTTCGCTTCGTTGGTTCAAAAGGTCATCCAAGGGTGTGTAGAGGCTACAGCGATGTTGATATCTGACAGAGTGTCTGACAAACCCCATATGTTCTAAATGTGGAACCTATTGCTTGGTACAGTGGAAGACTTCCTGTTCATCTGAAATAATCTGAAATTTGTTGGCTGAGATCTGAATTTCCAGATCAACAGGAAGTCCTCCAGTGATCTAGATGTGGGTGGATGGCATGATATAAGTGCCAGCTTTATGTATGAAACTCTGGCTTGATATCTACAAAAAGCCAACTACCAGAGTAGCTCTCAGCTCAGCCAACACTGGTCCAAAACTGAGCATTGGCTGAGCCAAGCTTTTTCCAAAGCTGGGCATCAGCTGAGCCAATACGGGTTCAAAGCTGAGGCTGAGCATTGGCCGGGCCAATACTAGTCCAAATCTGAGTCAAAGCGGAGTCAAGTGTTATGAGCTGTAGAGGGGGGCTTTCCCTCTACATAGCCTATCACAGCCTGTACAATCATACTTTGAGAGGCTGTGGATCCAGGCAGCTTCCTCATATTATTGGATCCAGATAGAGCTGGCCCCTAGTACCCGTTGGTGGGTACTAGGCACCTGTGGAATCTACCTTATTGGATCCATTAAGAGCTGGCCCCTAGTACCCGTTGGTGGATACTAGACACCTGTGGAAGTGCGCAGGTACCCACATGCAAATTTCTGACTCTAATGATCAGAGCTGGCCCCTAGGACCTATTGCCGGGTACCCATTAGATTCAGAATATGCAGGTACCTGTTGGTGGGTGTGGGTGCAGGTGTCCAGTCTGGGCGGAAATTCAGGCAGGTACAGTGCCCCGCACCAACAATGCATCTATTATGCTATGTTTAGTGAGTAATACACTAATTTAGCAAGTTTTTAGCGCTGCTACACTAAACTAAAATGTAGTGCATGGTCTATTACAGTTACAGCTCATAGATATTCAGAGAAAAAGTGTGATTTTAGCTACAAATTACAGCTAATTTAGCTGTAACAGGCCACTAATTAGCTGTAATTTAGTGTTAGCAGTTTTCAGCAGCATGGTATTACACTCAAACTAAACACCAAAATTATTAGCAGCCAGCGCTACACTAAATTTCTAGCACCACCAATTAAATTGAGTGTAATAGATGCATCATTGCCCACACTTCTTCTCAACTACCTTGCGCCTGCAAAAAAATTGAGCCCCCATAACACCTTCAAAATTCACCCTATAACCACGTACAGTACATTTTTGAGCTCTATGGAGCTTACAGAAAAGAATTTTACATAGCACATTCCTCTGGGATGCCTCAATCAAAAGTTATCATTTTTTGGGTTGTCAATTTTGGAATGGTTGCCTACAACCCCATACTGTATGGGGTTATATGCATATACTATGAGTTTATCAAGTATTTTTTATGTACTTGAGTGTTATATTATGCATATAAACTGCTGTAAACCACATGATTATGTAACTTGTCACCACACCATGATTGGGTGTGTTTTTCAACAGTAGTTTTTTTGCTTTAGAAGCTTTGCCAGCAGGCACCATTATGATGTGTTGTTTCCAAATTCTCTTCTGCCTAAGCAAGGAATCCAGAAGCCTCACACACCAGGGGAGATATGTTCCCACTCCCCAGGGAGTGCCAGAGCTGAATTTTATGTGAGTTTTGGTCAGATGTGAGCCTGATGTGGATTAGTAACTCATCCCCAAAATAGTAAATTGGATGGAGAAGTTAGTGAAAAGTCAGTCACAATTGATTTGGAAGTCAACACAATGTTGTGTAGAATTCTTTTGTTTTCCATGTACAACTGTAGGAAGAAATATGATGAAATGATATTTCACCAAAGTCCAACTCATCAATTGCTCCTGTTTACTGATTTTTAAGGATAGCAAAGCAAAATTCCCATTCTCAAAAGTAATTCCTCCAAAAAAATGGGTTTCTTGTAATTCACATTATATGCCCTGATGTACAAAATTAAACTAAAAGTCGACTTGGTATTATTGGGTTTAGATTTTTGGAATGTGGTAATGTTACAGTCATTGAAATTGAAACCCATTTTCTTGGAAATGCAGGAATTAATTTGAATTTGGCTGATAAAAATGACAAAAAACTGTTTTAATAGGGTAAAAGTCTGAGTTAAGTCAAGGTTGGATTGCGCTGCCAATTCACTTTGGCCATATATCCTGTCCTCCTCACGAAAATGATCTAGTGAATTTTGTATTTTTTTGCTTTTCAAAATTCACATGTGCACATTCAAGTTAACCTTTTTGCACTTTGCTAATAGTCACCCTGATGTACGCGCGTACATTGAGGTGGAAATATCACAGGATGGGCCTTTCACAGCCACATGAAAAGTAAATTTTTTGTTTTGAGACACCAATTGTCCCCCTGATGTACGCGAGTACATGAGGGGGAAAAAATCACAGGCTGGGCCTTTCACATCTCCATGGAAAGGACACACTGGTCATGGAGCCAAGAAAGGACTATATTCTGGATGAGTTCTGGATGAATTATAGATGAGTTCTGGATGATTTTTTGGCAAGTTATGGTTTATTTCAGGATGATTTCCAACTGATTTCCACGCTGACTTCCAGTCTTGTTCATACCTATTCAATATTGCTTTACCAAAGGCCTCCAGCACAGTTATGGAAAAAAGTTACGGTAAGGCACTCCCTGGGGAGTGGGAACATATCTCCCCTGGTGACAAAGTGTGCCATGAATAAACATCCATATACATATTTATTTACCAGGCTATGTACAAAGGCTCCAAGGATTGTCTCAAGCCATTGCAATACAGCTGTAGGATGATTGTTCCCCTAGAAACATGAATATTGATCAGAAAAAGCTCCCTTCCCCAAAAAATATGTTTTTTTTTCTTCCAAAATTTGGCACACCCCTGTGGGGGTAGTTGAGAGGTGGTGTGGGGCACTGTACCCACACCTGCCACAGGTACCTGGCTGTAAAGTGTCAGCTCTAGATCCAGAACCCCAGACAACAGACTCTTCCTTACTCTCCAAAGATCAGAACTTACACCAACACTGGTCTAAAGCTGAGAATCAGCTGTGCCAGGACTCATTAAAAGCTGAACATAAGCTGGAAACCAAAGCTGAGAGTGATCTGGGAGCCAAAGCTGTGCATCAATTGACTATAGACAGTTTAAAAGGAGACCAGGGTACCAGTTGGCACCCAGGAACCTCCCTGTTTTTTCAGCCAAAGGGTGTGACAATAAAGAAGGGATGTCACACGACTGTAAATGATGGTTTAGGTTTAGACAGTACCGGTTGAGGATCTTCAAGCATGTGTATCATACATTAGGTTTCGCTCCCCTCATGTACCGATACTCCACTTGTCAATCCTTTTCCTTTTTCCTCTCTCTTCCCTACACACTCATCATCATCGTGTCAACTCATCTTGTACCTCGTATAGGTACTCATCGTTTCTTCTCTCGTTCGCTTCTTGGAGTGCTTCTCTCCTCAATTGCTCACGGCTGCCCTACTGGTGTTTCATAGGTACTCATCATTTCTTCTCTTGTTCGCTTCTCGGAGTCCTTCTCTCCTCAATTGCTCACGGCTGCCCTACTGGTGTTTCATAGGTTATGAGCCCAGCTCATTGAGCAGAGGACCAATTAAGAGACTTCCAATCTAGCGCAAGAATTAAGAAAACGTTTGTACCGTGGCCGAACCTTCAAAACTCCCTGGTGACTTCGGTCTTTAGGCCCCAATTATAAACCAATTTTCGAGTTTTATTTTGAAAGTATTCGAAAAGAATTTCAAAACAAAAATGAAATCAAGATGAAAGATTTTTGATTTCAAAATTCTCTTGGAAAAGCTTCAAACAACAGGGTGCACATATAAACATTTGTGCATCCCTGAGCAAGTAGCCTGCCGGAGTGGGCAGGCAGGGGCGAGATGTCTGTGACACAGGCAAGCTGGATAGAATACAGCTTGCCTGTTCAGCCTTGGCTGAATGGTGTGACATTGCCTGCGCGGCCGCCTCCATGGACATTCGGATCATCAGCGCCGAGATCGAAGCC
This sequence comes from Puccinia triticina, assembly GCF_026914185.1. Lineage (NCBI taxonomy): Eukaryota > Fungi > Basidiomycota > Pucciniomycetes > Pucciniales > Pucciniaceae > Puccinia > Puccinia triticina. The sequence goes on along the minus strand of NC_070565.1, from coordinate 4,797,735 downwards.
AAGCGTTTTTTCCCTTGCCTCCGCCGCCAAGGTCAGGATCATATTGCCCCTGGTGGTCCCGGGTTTTCTGGGGAATTTGGTTTGCCTGCAGGTGTTTGTAACGGTAGGCCATCGGGATTTTTGTAGTGACTGCGATCCAATCGTGGAACGTTGAGGCAATCGGGTATATCAGCACTGCAGCAGTAAATTTTTTTCATGTGCTGGCCGACCCCCGCCCGGCGAACTCCGCCGACCCAATACAGCCATTAAATGGGGGGGGGGGGGGGTCTGAGGCACCAGTGGCCTGGCGACCATACAGGCATACTGCCTGTTCAAAATTTTGATTCCTCAAATTTTGAGATTCTGGAATCTCAAACACCCCTCCTGGGTGTGTTTGAAGAGATTTGGGATTATTTTGAAATGAAAAGAACTCAAAACGAAGTTGGTTTTGATTTCAAAACGATTTCAAAATAATCTCAAAATAATCTCAAAATTCTGTTTATAATTGGGGCCTTATTCTCCCGAAGCCACCCCTGAAGTTTTCCGGCCAATAGAACCCTCAACCAGCCCATCTCCTGAACAAGAAGAAAAACCAATCATAGAATCCCAAGCCTTATCCTCATACTCCAAAGACTCACATTCCACTTTCCAACCCGACAACCTTGTTCCATCCAACATGGCGGCTGAAATCTCAACTTCAAATGATTCTGGACCGACTTCCATCAAATTGTGTACTGAAAAACTTAGGGACCAATTATAAACGATTATTGAGAATTTATTCAAAAAAAATCCAAACTCATTCAAAACTTTTTCTAACTAACTTTTTCTTATGTACTTTTTCAAAAGTAGCTCAAATGACCTCGAGGAGGTCATTTGGGGCCGAAAATTTTCAAAATTTTGTTATCCAAACAGATTACAGGTGTACAGCGCATGTAGCGGACACTGTACTGCACTAGTCCAACAGTACAACACAGTTTGTACTTCATGAAGAGATACACAGCCGCATGCAGGTGTTTTGGCGACAGTCCAGCCCCCAGCCTCATGGACACCTTCCCGCGGCAGAAGTCGCAGATGTCCAAGACAGCTCTGGCCACTGGGGGAGAGGCACCCGGCGCCCCTGCGGCCGCAATAGCTCCCCAACCTCCAAGCGCTTGGCTGGCGGCTCGAGCCCAAAGACACCACGGAGCGGGCCCACCTTGGCTTCCAGCCCTTCCTCAAGCTGCGAGAACTTGCCCAAGGCGCGCTGCTGCTCGATGCGCACACCCCACCGAGTATTATGTCAACGGTGTCAGAGTAGAAGAGAAGGATCCTTGGCAACGGCTCAGCGTCCCAACCACAAGGGGCCTCACCCTCGAGGGGTTCCTAGCACAATGTCGGATCTGCGCTGTTGTGTGAAGCTGTGTGGTTGTGGTGGTGGACCTGGTTTGTTGGTTGCGCGGGGAGGGGGGGGATGACACTGCAACAGGCGGTCTTGTCTCGGGATTTGGATTTCTGCCTGTGTGGGCTCCAGGTTTATGATTGTACCATCATATCCAGACTTTTTTGAAACTTAATTGGGCCTGTATTGGCAACATAAATTTAACAGATTTTGGTTTCAAACGAGTTTCAAAAATATTACAATAAAATTTCAATAATTGTTTATAATTGGCACCTTAATCACCAGGAAAAAAAAATAGTCACTTGATGGCAAGTGACATGATGCAGCTTTGGTTTCTGCTCCAGAGCTACTCCAGCGCTTCTCCAAGTCTGCTCCACCAGCACTTGTAGAGCTTGCAGGACTGCACCAGAGCACTCAATGTGGCACAGTCAGCTGATCCTAATTTTTTCCCAGGAACAGCTGATGCTCATCATAAGCTGAGCAGTAGGCATTGACTGAGCCTGGGCCAAAGCTGAGCATTGGCTGAGCCTGGGCCACAGCTGAGCATTGGATATTCCAAGCCTGATACAAATCCAAGTGTCAGCTGGACCAAGAATATTCCAAATCTGAGCATCAGCTTAGCCAACAATGATCCAAAGCTGAGCATCATCTTGGAAAAGGCTTGTGCAGAGCTTAGGATCAGCTGGGACAATACTGTTCCAAAGATTAACACCAGCTGGGCCAAAACGTTTCGAAAGCTGAGCATCAGCTGAGCCAATGCTGGTACAAAGCTGAGCATTGGCTGAGCCAAGGCTGTTCTAAAGCTGAGTATCAGATGTTTTGAGACTATTCAAAAGATTAATATCACCTGAGCCAAGGCTGGTCCACAGCTGAGCATCAGCTGAGCCAAGGCTGGTCCACAGCTGAGCATCAGCTGAGACAAGGCTGGTCCACAGCTGAGCATCAGCTGAGCCAAGGCTGGTCCACAGCTGAGCATCAGCTGAGCCAAGGCTGGTCCACAGATGAGCATAAGCTGTTACAGGAGTGGTCAGACTCAGAATCTGAGCATTGGCTGGGCCAAGATTTATCCAAAGCTGAAAATCAGCTGAGCCAATACTAGTCCAAAGCTGAGCATTGGCTGGGCCAATGATAGTCCTAGTATGAGTCTAAGATGAGACATGAGTGGAATAAAGCTGAAACGCAGCTGGGCCAGGACTAGTTCTGATCTGGGCAACAAAGCTGAGCATGAGCTGGGCAACAAAGCTGAGCATAAGCTTGGAGCTAAAGCTGAGTATCAGCTGACCAGAAATGGGTATCAGTGGTGCCCAGTGAAAACTGAGGATCTCCTGTGGAAATTCTGAAAGTGGTTAGATGGTGGGTAGATGGTAGGTAGATGATGGGTAGATAGTGTGTAGATGGTGGGTAGCCCGCTGGAGCTGGCATGATGTCACTTGTCATCAAGTGACTATTTTTTTTTCCTGGTGAATCATCTCAATTTCACTTTGTGGCGTTATGACATTCGATGTTCTCTGGGCTACTTGGGTCTGGACAAATTTATCAAGCCTCATACAGCTGCTCTCAAAGCTTGTTCAGATTATCAAAACAAAGTCGAACAAGTAACCGATTACATTTGATTACATCTTTCCCGAGTGGACGCAGTTCGTTTTGCTCCCGACTTAGATGTATATGATCCCATCGCTCTTTGGGATTCCATTCGAGATCGCTACGCTGAAAATTCAATTGAAAATTCTGCTAATCTCATGGACAAATTACATGATTTCACCTTTGTTGAAGACAACATGGCGGAAACCATTGATCAATTCCGAACCACTTTTCAACTCATGGTCGAAGTTAGTTCAGAAGATTTTGCGTCAAAACGTTTGAGATGACATGGGTCTTCTTTGTTCTTAAGCGCCTTCCCTCCTCGTATTCCACTTTTGGGTCATTTCAATTTTCGAGTTTAAAGAAAGTCAACGGAGTACAACCTGTCATATCCATGGCCCAATTTCTTTCCGATTTGGAAACCAAACTTTGGCGTCAACGTGAAGCTGTTGCTCAACTCACTGCAGCTGCGACGGCATTGGCTCTAAATTGTCAAAATACAAACTCTCGAGAAGCTTTCAAAGGCAACTTGGCTGCGTTTCAAAACTCCGCTCAAAAGTCCAAATCTCGCCGACCCACCTGTCAGCGTGGGGTTCACAACCCCGATACCTCTCACACCAAAGAAGATTGTCATCAACTTCACCCGGCAAAAGCAGTGGCTTATCATCAAGCTGCCATCGATAGAGTCAATTCAAAATTAACTTCAAACACCTCTTCCAATCACGCTCTTCTTAGCGTCAACTCTGGTGTATCGGATGCTTTTGTGCTAGACAGTGGTGCATCAGGTCACCACTTAAAATATCGCGACTATTTTACATCCTTCACCTCAATATCATCTTCAGTCTATGGAGCTAACGGTGCCGCGATTCCAATCAAAGGAGTCGGAGCTGCAATAATCCACACTGCCTCCGGTCCAATTCACATTCCCGAGGCGTTCTTTGTCCCGGATCTATCAAACTCTCTCATTCCTCAATCTTTCTACATCAGACAAGGATATTCCATTATTTCTATCGCTAATGGCTCCGGTTTCGAATGTCGGCGGAACGATCCCATTCTGTGCCGAGGTACAACCTCCGAAAATGTTCTTCTCATTAATATGAACAATTCAAGGGCCTGAGCTGTAAATTCCACACCTTCTCGCTCTCCTATTGAACTTCATCGCGCTCTTGGTCACCCAAGTCTTCCGTACCTCAAGAAAGCCTTTCCAAACGAAAATCTTGGGTTAATCGAATGCTCAGTATGCAATGTTTCAAAAATGCATCGAACTCCTTTCTCCGGGAGCTTTCCTTCTGTATCAAAATCCCTCGACTGCATTCATATGGACCTCTGCGGTCCAATGACCCCTCCTTCGCGCGGAGGTAATCTGTATTTCCTAAAAATTGTCGATGGATTCTCAAAGTACAGATTCATTTTCCCGATGCGCCACAAATCCAACACCTTTGCTATTTTTACAAAGTTTCTATCTCAAGCCGAAACATTCACCGGCAACAAGTTGATCTCCGTTGTATCTGATAATGGAGGCGAATTCGTAAATGCCCGCTTTCAACAACTTTATGATGCTCATGGGATCCAACACCTGACCACAGCACCATATACTCCTCAACAAAATCCTTTTTCCGAGCGGGGCAATCGCACGACCATCGAAAAAGCTCGAACTCTTCTGGCTACTTCTGGACTTTCCCTGTTGTGGTGGGGTGAAGCTGTCACCACCGCGGTTTTTCTCGAAAACAGATCACCGGACAGTTCCTTAAAGTTTCATTCACCGTATGAGTTTTGGCACGGATCGATTCCCGATCTTTCAAAACTTGTTCCTTTTGGCTGTCGGGCGGTTGTCTACTTGGAAAAGCTCAACAGATGGTCGAAATTCGGACCATTGGGAGTTGAAGCAATCTTTCTGGGTTACGACAAGCATCATCACACATACAAATTGTGGGTGCCGTCTAACTCTAAGATTGTCTTCTCTCATCACGTCAAATTCTCACCCGCTTGTTTTCCTCTTCTGACTTCTCTACCCTCCAGCCAGCTTTCAGATTCCTTGTTATTCGAGTTTGGTATTGACATTCCCGATTTTCCGCCGTTGGTCCCTGAATCTTTGGTATCAACCTCAATCCTTGAACCTGTCCCTGGACCTCATTAATCTGATGATGTTCCAGGGACATCTTCGCCCCAATCCAACTCGCCTCTTTCACTTGAACCTTCTCTTGGACAAGATCAACATGATAATGATCCAGGAGAATCTTCGTCCCAATCCACTTCGCCTCTTGTCAACACTTCGTCAGTCCCAATATTGCCAAGCAACAAACACTATGCCTACGTTCCGCACTTCGACAAAGCGCCTAAAAATATTGACTCTTCAATAGATCAATCAAACATCATTGAAGGTTCTCGACACCCTAAAGAGCTAGTCATACGTTGTCATCAAGCCAATCTCATAGTCGGAGAACCCGCTTCGCTCAAAGATCCCAAAACTTATGGCGACATAATGGGTCGCCTAGATGAGGAACATTGGCTAATGGCTGTTGAAGTCGAATTAAACAATATTATGCAGCATGAAGTCTGGGTGGTTAGTCCACTCATTCCAGGTTGCAAACCTTTAGACACAACTTGGGTGTTCAAGCGTAAATTCGACGCCAATGGTGAATTGCTAAAATACAAAGCGCGGCTTTGTGTTTGGGGCTTTCGACAGGTTGAAGGAACTGACTACGACGCGACCTTTGCTCCTACCCGCAGGCCAACAACACTGAGACTAATTCTGGGCATTGGTGCACTCTATAATTTTGACATACATCAAATGGACGTCAAGTGTGCATTTCTAAACGGTATTCATGAAGAAAACCTTTACATCAAAGTGCCTGATGGAGTGGGTATTGATCTGCCTCCTGGTCACGGTCTCAAGCTTCAAAAGTCTTTATATGGACTTAAACAGAGCCCACAATGCTGGTATTGGTCTCTCAGTGAATTCTTCATTTCAATCAACTTCTTTCCAGCCGATGTTGATCCATGTTTATTTATTCATCAAGATAAATCTGAATTTTGCTGTGTCTTCATTCACGTCGACAATCTTGTCATAGTTGGACCAAATGTCCAATTCTTCAAAGACAAGATTACAAATTGATTTGAAATGGAAGACCTTGGTGAATGCAAATGGGTGCTCAGTATGAGAGTCACCAGAAATCATATTGATCAAACGGTCACTCTTTCTCAAGATTGCTACATTCGTGAAATTCTGGAAGAGTTTGAAATGAAGGACTGTTGACCCATCACTGCTCCTCTACCAACAAACGCCACAACCTGTCCTATTGATCCGTTGCCTCCCGCCGCTCACTTTAACTATCGAAGAGCAGTTGGCTTGCTGAACTACCTTGTTCAATGCACACGTCCAGATCTTGCCTTCGCCTGTAGTTATCTCTTGCAGCACTTAAACAAACCGTCAAAAACACATCAGAATCATTTTCTTCACATAATGCGCTACCTCCAACACTCCCAATTCTTTGGCTTGACTTTAGGTGCTGTCTCCCCCTTCCCTTCCAAACTCGCCGCCTACGCCAACGCCAGCTACGCAACTGGCACTCAAGCTTACTCGTTTGCTGGCAGTGCTATTCTTTTCAACGGTCTTATTGGTTGGCACTGTCACAAGATGAATGTCGGCGGACCAGCACTTTCCACGGCTGAAGCCAAATACCGGGCTTGTTCTGAGACTGGACAAGACATCTTATGGGTTCAACAACTGCTTCAATCACTCCGATCTTTTCTGGATCTTCCAGTAAACGATGACATGCTTTACTCCAACAATCAAGGCGCAATTGCCTTGCTAAAAGACACAGTCTATCAACATCGGACTTGTCACATTGGAGTTCGATATCACTGGCTTCGACATCACATTGCAAAAGCAAACTCTTTTCAACTGTCCTACATTCCAACCAGTCAAAACGTGGCCAACTTTCTCACAAAAGCTCTGGCCCCAATAAAAATCAAAGCGGCCTTGACGAGTGTTTCAATAGAATTGTGTCAACTCATTGCTTAGTATGACCTATTGAGCACGGGGGTCTGTGACGATAAAGAAGGGATGTCACACGACTGTACATGATGGTTTAGGTTTAGACAGTACCGGTTGAGGATCTTCAAGCATGTGTATCATACATTAGGTTTCGCTCCCCTCATGTACCGATACTCCACTTGTCAATCCTTTTCCTTTTTCCTCTCTCTTCCCTACACACTCATCATCATCGTGTCAACTCATCTTGTACCTCGTATAGGTACTCATCATTTCTTCTCTTGTTTGCTTCTCGGAGTCCTTCTCTCCTTGATTGCTCACGGCTGCCCTACTGGTGTTTCATAGGTTCAGTTTCTTTTCTTTCTCATGTTTCTTTATCTTCTATTTACTCAACAAGTAATACACACTCATCATCATTGTGTCAACTCATCTCGTACCTCGTATAGGTACTCATTGTTTCTTCTCTTGTTCGCTTCTTGGAGTCCTTCTCTCCTTGATTGCTCACGGCTGCCCTACTGGTGTTTCATAGGTACTCATTGTTTCTTCTCTTGTTCGCTTCTCGCAGTCCTTCTCTCCTCAATTGCTCACAGCTGCCCTACTGGTGTTTCATAAAGGGTACCTAGTACCATACCCAGCACCGCTTGGCAGGTACAAGTGGCATGTGAGGCGGGTACTGCAGGGACTGGTGGGGTTTACAAGGGTAAAAAAATTTGCAAAGGTGTACTGCATTAGAGATGGCACTTGGCACCTGCCGGCGGGTACCCATCACACTTCAGCACATAATTCTATGCGCCTGCAGGCGCCCATGGCGGGTGCCAGGGGTTCTATTTTAGTAAAAATACATGCAGGAAGCTGCACACGCACAATGGGTACCTGCAAGCGCATAGAATTATGCGCTGAAGTGTGGCCGGTACCCGCAGGCAGGTGCCAAGTGCCATATCTATACTGCATGTCAATGCACACCTTCTGGACATCAAGATTACACAGTCTTTGGATGTAACATCTTGACCATTGGGACTGTACAGTATTGATTTCCAAGACAAATAATTCCAGGCCATCTTGATGGCCGGAGTGTCTTGAGTGTCAAGATAGCCAGAATTAATTTTCTAGGCCATCAAGATTACAGTCTTTTTGGCCAAGATGGTTCCTCTGCAGCCATCTTGACACTCAAGAAACCCTGGCCATCAAGACTGCACACTCTCAATGGCTGGGAAAGAACTGTCTTGATAATCAAGACTGCAGAGTCTCAAAGGCTGAAAAAAGTGAACCATGGCCATTTCAATGGTCAAGCCTTCCCTGTGATCAAGACTGCAGTCTTGAAAGATGGGAAGGAATCCCCTTGTCCACAGAGGCTGTGGAGGCTTCATAGGCAAGAGGGCCTAGTCATAGAGACCATGCAGTCTCAATGTCCGGGGTGGTACTTGCAAGCAGTACCTGGGTACCACCAACGGTGCAACAATTACAATACACTTATTGTATAGGCTAAAATTCTGGAAGGTGAGTAGTTTAAGAAGACAGGCCTGTGGACGCAGCACTGAACTCATAAAGTGGTGAAGTTGCCACAAACCACACTAGCTGCGGAAAACGGTAAGCGCAAGCAAATCCTTTTCCACATCTCATCATTCTAGATACAAGTTGTAGTAAGAAAAAGGAACTGTGTTTTGATGAAATAGAACCTTCTAGTTCTTCCATTTCTCTCAATTAGATGGAAGTAGATGGTGGGTAGATGGTGGGTAGCCAGAGCTAGCAATAGCATGAGTTCAACTGTCATCAAGTGACTATCTTTTTTTCCTGGGACCTGGTGTTAAAGGTTGATTTTTGGGCATTTGTTATTTAGTCCTTGTTCTATCTCCAACATTTCCACTTTTTTGATGATGGTGAACACCAAATTCAATGGAGGACTTCCCCCTGTCTCCAGCCTCTTTGGAACCAGATTTAGTCCCGCTAAATCAGATTTCCAGGCGACCTGTTGCCGGTCACCACCTAGAAATCTGGTTTTACAAGGACTAAATCTGGTTCTGCAGAAGCTACAGAGCTGACTGGAAGTGGAAGACTCCCCCTCAAATCTGTAGGGGGCTACAAAGTGATATCTACAGCCTCTGGGACTAGATTTCCCCATAAAAATCTGCACTGCAGGCTGCAGATATGGCTCTGTAGGGGGCTACAGAACCAAAGGGAAGTCCTCCAGTGGTCCAATGATCAATCCCATCATTGAAATTATACCAGTGGTTTGAAACACTTCTAGTGTCCACTTTCAGCTTTTCTATCAAACACGTTGCAATGCTACGCTTGTTTTGCTCAACCAAATCTCAAATGTTAGATGTATCATGTACAAGGAGTGAACAATGTTAGAGGGCCCCAAGGCATCATGGGGGCCCGGAAAAGTTTTGTGCTACGAAGAAAAAATGGATAGAGAAAACAACTGGCACATGGTGTGCATTTTGGTGTTGGTAATGGTACAAGGTATATATCGCGGTGTTGTTAAAACAAATTCAGATACTTCTAACTGGACAGGGAAAGTGATCACCCCCCTCTTAGACGGATTGCTTGCGATGATATATTCAGGAACTGTAAAATGGCTGGCTCGATTTCCTTCTTAGTAGCCATACCCTCCTGGCGGGTCTGTTGAGAGAAGGTTTTTATTAGCCGGTAGGTTCTGGATTTGTAGCAATATCACATTGAATACTCACAAGGGTAAGAACTGCCGTTTGGATAGAATCCTCCTGGTTGATTGCTGCCCTTTCGACCATCTGGCATCGGGTGGTTCGTTGGCGCGCCGGTGGTCTACCAAAATAGGGTTGTTTTCAAAAAACTAAATGTCAATGCAAGAATCGAAACTATTACAGGATCATGACGTTTTACACACATAAGCGCCGGCTTCATTCCCCGCATACTGGTTGGGTGGGTTCATATAGCCTCCGCCCATGTAGCCCCCATGAGCCGGTGGTGGTGGATGGGAATATCCGCCATAAGGAACCGCTGGATGGTAATGCCCACCGAAAGAGAACAACGAATATCAACCTATGCTCGGGGAGCACTGGTTCGAATAAGAAGAGAAAATCTACCTCCACCGGGGTAAGGGGCTGTTGGATAATTGTAACCGCCTTGCGCCCCGCTGTTCATTTGATAATCCCCGGCTCCTGGCCCGCCCCCGCGAACCAGCTGGTTTGCCACATTCACCCGCACGCGGCGACCGTCTGGACGTGAAGGAAAAAATGGAAAGGAGTCAGAAAATCACAACTTCACCAATACAATGCGGGACGGTGTGGAAAAACATTCATGCATCATACGCTAAAAGTAATTTTCAATCATCCACAAGCAGTCGTATCGTCATGTTTTTGGGATGAGTCCAAGAACACGTCCGTTTAGAGACCAAAATTTCAAACGAAGTCAAAATCGCGCATTCATGCCGGATACTTTTATTTCAGATTAAATAGTTGACTACCGAAGTCAAGAAAGTGGTCGAGCTGATTGCCAACGGACGGAGAACATATGTACTATCCGGGCGTTACCATAACACCAATGCATCCAAAGATAAATCAGAGCCGATGCAAGCTTTGCAGCTAGAGACAAGCAAACAATAGCTATCAAGTCATCACGAGCCGGTGGCTTGCCCCTAGCCGCTATTTCCGCAGAGACGGTGCTTTAAAAAGCCTGGCGGAGTTATCGAGATAGTTTAGGATTTACTTCCGGCTTACCAATTCTGAATCATACATGGTCTCGATAGCGCGCTTTGCCTGTTCTGGATTCGCAAACTGTGAAGGAAAAAAGTGAAAAGAGAAAGCCACACATAATATTCAGCTTCATCAGCACAAAATCCCAATCTGAACGGTGGCAAGAATTAAGACAAATGGCCGATGTGTATCTCGAGTCAACTTCGGGGTCTAGGAAGGTGGACTCCACGATCGCCGCATCTCTCGGAATTTTATAGTTCCAGACCGAATCGTTGAGTAGCCAGCCGGTAAGGGCCTCGCCCCCGATATGGCTGTGGAAATTGGTATAAGTAGCTCAACGTACTGTGACAAAACCAAATCCTCGGCTACGCCCTTCAATCCTCATCACCACCGCTCCTTTCACCTCTCCTACAGTGGCGAAATGTGCACTGAGCGCGTTTTCGTCGGTCTGAAAATCTCGAACACATTTTATTCCGTCCGAAGTAATTGAAAAGACAAGTATGCAAGAGGGACTTCAGCATGATTTCAACTGATGTTGCATATATCTTGGGTCTGGCCTGGGGTGGACTTCTCCCAAAGGCTCTCAAGAGACCTCCGATCACCCTCCGCGATCATGGAAGTAGAGAAAAGGAACAATCAGACGATGCTCACCGCCCACGCGAGATTGCCCACGTAAATCTTACAAGACATCTGTGCCGCATCCTGGCCTTCGACGGGGTAACTTTCGGGGCGATTGGTATGCATGATGGAAGTGAGATGCGCAATAATTCCTCGAGCGGCGTGCAGATGATCTCAAAGGCTGTGAGGGGGAGAACAAGATGTATATCTTGTTCTGAAGTAGGGCGGCGGGATAACCAAAACAAACCGACTGGGACAAAGTGCGTTCGGAAGATATCAATAGCTGATGAGCCTCGGCGCTTCAACTTTCGAATTGGAAATGGGGATGTCGTCAAAGTGTCAGTCAGCAGTTTTCGGAATCTAGACCTAGCGCCGTGGGGGCATTGAAAAGGACCTAGCTGGAAGACAAGAGACACACATTTGCTTAAATTGTTCCGATCGAAAGAGGTACGAGCTAGTCACCAGTCAAGGATAATTTATCTAGCCCCACGGTCCGCTGTACTGCTGCTAAAGAGTTGAGTCACTTCTCCTTTAGACGCGATTTTTAATGTTAGAAGAGGTGGATCATATAAATATTGTATATCTGTGATTTTACGAGTCAGAGGAAGGAAACTGATAGGGTTTCCTCCATCATAGCAAACGCCAATGGATTATGTATTTATCTCAAGTTTGCAAATCCCGGGGCCATGATTTCTAGACTGACTTTTTTCCTAGATTTATGACAACAGTTGCATCAAAAAGATGCACAACACCTCATCGTGATACGCATGTACTTAGACGAGACGAAGGAGTCGGAAATGAAAATAAGCAATTGTATAGAAGATCAGGAAGTGTTACAACGATTAAAACTTTATCCTAGTGATACCAGGGCAACACAGGTCAAGGACTGCGACCCGCAGAGTCACACATTTAAAATTAGGCATTTAAATGTTGTATAATGGAGGAAAAAAGAAGCTGGGTATAAACTGAACTGATGTACATATAACGCTGTAATCGACTGAACGACAGCGACGACACTGCCAGACACTACCTCCGAGCGGGATGGATATTTTTCAAGGGTTGCAGATGAACGGAAGTGTTAAAATCCGGCCGAGGTTGACCGAGGGGAGAGATTTGGCAAGCCTTTTTTTTGCTCTTGTACATTTCCTCAGGTTTATCCTTCAACTCAAAAAGCGTTGTATTGTGAGCTTCAACAACCGAAGTTTCTCCTTTAGTTAAGGTGCCTTTCAAGCCGAACTTAACAAAGTCCCTCGAGACTTCGGGCCCTAGGCTGAACTCGCGAAGCGAGCCTCTGCCGAGGGCTATCGGAGGCTTGCTTCGCAAGACCAGACGCCCGCAGCAGCGAGGGACTTGTGTTAAGTTCGCTTTCAAGCTCTGACCGTAAGCTTTCAATCCTATGTCCCAAGTGCCGCTCAATCCACCATTTGAATTGGCTGACGGAAAGGAAGTTTTGTCTGATTTGCGCCGTAGCGTGTTGACCATGGTGCATGAGCGTGTTGAGTAATACATATGGGGCATGGCATTAAGGTTGGAAACCTCCGGGACAATGCAAGGATCTGTCGTTCATGATGTCCCAGTCAACTTTGTATACTATGAGCCTGGGCCAAGCCTGGCCCTGCACTGCCGCCTAAAGTTTTCATCAAGTGCAGCCTTGGCGCACCGGTGCTCTGGCATGGCCCCGGCGTTTTAAAGTTGAACACATGTTGCCCTCAAATAAAATCGTTGGGCACTTCTCGCATATAAGAATGAAATGATGTTATTATCAGGAGTTCATTATTTGTCGCGTGACCCTTCCCCTCCCTTCTCTCTGACAGACCGACCGGGACTGACCCCACACTGGAAACACAGTTTCCATCTTGAAACTTTCAATTCCACCGACATAAATATTTCAGCCGACAGGTAACTGGAGTTTCTTCATAGGCAGATGAAACTCATCAAAGTCTGCGGTAAAAAACATATTAATCAATAAATATTTATTCAAATAATAATTATTTACGTTAAACACATTTTTATTTCAGTCTTCAGATCCCCAGGCCCCTTAAGCATAACACGGGTGGAGGATACAATTATTGAATTAAACATAAATACACATCACGTTCTCCTTGTGCGATCACATACTTTCAAGGTTAAACAATGCTTATCCATGAAACGTAAAATCAAAACATGCGTGAAGGCTGTAGTTAGCTGTAGTTATCTCTTGGTTGTCTAATGCGAAAGTAAAAAAAAGCTTGCACATCATGTGGATCTTTTACCTAATCCAGGACCCCGGTTGAGAGGGTCCAGTCTTATGTGCGCAAGATGCGACCTGATGAAACATTGCCAAGCGGCTTGGGCGGCTTCACAGCCACCCCAAAACGGGCTGTCAGTAGGCAATTGTCAGCTTGAACCAACTAAAGTTTATTAATTAACAGCTGTCAAAAATATTAAGCTAAGCACAATCAAGCAAAAACTTGACATCAATCTGTAAGCTGGCTCAAGACCAAGGAAATGAATGCAAGAATTTACAACAAATGAAGTCAACGACATAAAAGAGGGTTTTGTTCTTACTATTATTATTATCATTTTTAATTGTACCAAGTAAACAAAAAACATGTACATGATCTAATGATTATTGGGGTTGAAAGTTTAATCGGACATGTTAACGCTGCTTACTTTGATGTCGAAGAAAAGAGAAATAAAAAACTCGTCGGCTCCCTTCGCAGACGACGCATGATGTCTCCTTGTTATTGGGTTGATGGTTTTGTTTTGAGTTGAGGTACTGATGCTGTTGCCATGAGATGTAACGATTACATTACGAATTAATGGCAGGTTCACTCTCGTCGCGGGAGGAAACAGTGGAGGAAGATTGAGCAGCCGGAGGTTTCAGAGGACTTCCACTTCTGCCCGCTTCCACTTCGGCCCTACAGATAACAAATTGACAGATGCACAATAAAGGAGAACAAGGACACATTGAGGTACGTCAATAGGATATCGAAAAAAATCAAGAAGAGATTCGAATAACCAACCTAATTTGCTTGGCCCAAAGATCTGAATAAAGCCCTTTCAGAGCAAGCAAATCGCTGTGAGTTCCCTTTTCGACAATTCTTCCCTTCCCAATCACCAAGATGATATCCGAGTTGACGATAGTTGATAGACGGTGAGCAATCGCAACTGTCGTTCTCCCTTGGCCTAGTTTTTGGAGAGCTTCTTGAATCTCTCTCTCAGTGGTTGTGTCTAAAGCTGATGTGGCTTCATCCTGAATACACGCATGTGTGAATAGTGATAATGGGACGATCAACCCCAAACCCTTCTTTAAGGGGGCAATACTGCTACTGACCAGTAAAATCACCGGCGGGTTTCGGATCATTACGCGTGCGATAGCCACCCTTTGCTTTTCTCCTCCCGAAAGTCTAACTCCTCGTTCCCCAACTCGTGTCTCATACCCGTCTGGGAATGACCTTTGTTTCCTTCCAATGTAAGCAAGTATAGACGGGAGTGAAGGAAATAAAATAGTCTGAGGGAACTAACATGATGCGGTTATGGATCTGAGCAGCCTTGGCTGCTTCCACCACATCTTCCATGGTTGGTCCATCGGGCTTGACACCAATTGCACCATAGCCAATGTTGTACCTTCATCCAGGACCATACGAATTAGTCCGCGTGATCAAAGCCAGTCATTTTTGGCAGTCCAAGATCGAGTAAACGAAATGCACACCTGATTGTATCGTTGAACAAAGCGGCGTCTTGTGGCACACTGCCTATTTGACTTCTGTAACTTGCTTGGGTGATATCACGAATGTCAACTCCATCCAGTTTAATAGATCCAGCGGTAGGATCGTAAAACCTGAACAGCAGCCTCAATATTGTGGATTTTCCGCTTCCGCTCTCACCAACCAATGCGACAGAAGATCCAGCTGGAACAGTGAATGATATGTCATCTAATGCAGAACTCTTGCCATCGTAGCTGAATCCAACATGATCAAATTGTATGGTGCCTTTGGCTTTGCTGACGGTTTGTGCATTGGGTCGATCTTCAATCTCCTTTGGCTCAGCTAAGAGTTTCATCAGGTTATCAGTATCTAAGATAAATGAAATGTTCAAACGCATTAACATTAGCGATGGTACAGAATACATGGGATGAGATGGTGATCTTGCCAGTTAAATTTTGTTGGATGACCCGATACAAAGTTCCTAGCTGATTCAGAGGACCAACTAGTTGCGCAACGT
This sequence comes from Puccinia triticina, assembly GCF_026914185.1. Lineage (NCBI taxonomy): Eukaryota > Fungi > Basidiomycota > Pucciniomycetes > Pucciniales > Pucciniaceae > Puccinia > Puccinia triticina. Next base: position 4,782,305 of record NC_070565.1, on the reverse strand, counting down.
ACTAAATATGGCAAATTATTTATTTTAAAAGCACGTCAGTAGAGGAAACCTCAGAATTTCAACACAGGGTGCCAGACTTACAGATACAAACAGCACAAAATCTCCAACAGTTTTCCGACCACTACTGACTTGGAAAGCCACTGCGAAGCAACCAATCAGAAGCGCAACAGAGATGATGGCATTCTGAATTCACAACATAAAAAATCAGAATGGGCTGGTATTTCGTCTTCACAATGAATGTCATAGAGCACATTACCTGTGCCAGATTAAGGGTGTATAAGGACGACATGACCATAAATTCAGATCGTTGGTAGTCGATAGTAGCATCTAAATATCGATTGGTTTCAAAAGTTTTAGTGTTAAACCAGGCGATGGTTTCCTACCCGCAAGCAAAAACGTGTCAGATTTGGTATTGTTATCTTTCGCTACAAACAAAATAACTTACCCAATTCAGAAGGGAGTCTCCTTGAATCCCTCTGGTATATTTGTCTAGAAGGGCGACCGCCAAAAATTGATCGAACGAGACATTAGCAGAATCATTCCGGGAGATGTTTTGTGAGGATGGGATCATTTACCTTTGTCGACCATTTCTCTTCGGATAGCAGTTCGCCACTGTGTGAGTAAGACGCTCACTGCAGCATATCTGCGGTGAAATTGGCGATCAGTTTACCAATCAGCTCGTATTTGTCTTTTGATTTAACTCGTGGGAAGTCCAGAAAAGAAAGTGAATGGAAACAGAAGGCAAGTAAACCAGACTCACGCAATCATGATGAAGAGCAGCATACCGGCCAAAAAAATGTCGAATCTGATTGCAAGATAGCCCACTGCTAATCCAATATCCAAGACGATTGGGATCTGAAAAGGTGACAATCGCATGCAAGTCGGTCATTAGAAATGTCTGAGAATCCCTCCAGCATCTTACTTTTTTAAAAAAACTTTTTTTAGTGAAGATGAGTAATTCCAACGAGGCTCACCAAGCTAAAAAATAGCATTTGAAAGAACTGATTGATAGCTGACCCGCGGTCCAATATCCGGAGGACTTCTGCCGTCTTACGTCTAGTGTGATATGATAACGACAATTCTAGTATATGCTGAAGTTGGCAGAATCACAAAAGAGATATGAGTTGGACAAGCTAGCTTTGTTCCGATTTCTAGAGCCAGAACGCCGTGATGTTTACCAATTCTTGAGATAAACTTACTCTAAACGACATCATTGACATCGATCGATCTGCATACTGCGCCACTGGGACCCACAAGCTTTGCAAGATGACTGATCATGGTTCACCGGAAGAAAGAATTAGAACTGACGGTATCGTTGAGTAGTCAAACCGCTGCACTAACCATTAATAATCCCACCAGAGCCTTGCAAGAACCTGAGACCGACATAGGCAGCCAGGTGTAACCAGGGAGATCGGCTTTGAGAAAGGTCCTCAGTCGCCTCACCAAGTGTCATGGGAACCATTAGGTTGACCGCTCTGCCTACGAACAGGAGTAAGAAGCAACATAAGGCGACTGCCTGTAAAGCTCCACTTCGTCGCGGCCAAAGGTACGGGAACAAGATTTTGACGCGTTTCATCATCTTTAAAACGCCTGTCGGTTTTGGCGCTTCTCTCATCTGAGCCTTGGTGCTGAGAACATGTGCATTCGATCCATTTGACGGCGCGAAAGTCCCATATCCTGTTGCCGATCGGTCGGGAGAGACTTCAGCTGTTGATGGTCGCAGGGAACTTAATGGCACGAACTCTCGGTAATAAAAGAATCTGGTCTGTAGCAAGCATAGGCTAGTGACCAATAATAGCCGCACCAAGAGGTTAATGACATGAAGTAGGTCATACGGCTCTAGACTATGATTAGTTGATGAGGGTGATGTGTCGGATTGATTCGCTAAGGAGAGAGAGAGGGGGGGGGCGTAATAAACACAGGCTTCAGTCTACCCGCGGGGTTCTAATAGAAAAATGAGTGAGAGAAGGCGATGAGAACAAAGAGGCGTACTACGAGTAAGAATCGCGAGACACGATATTCCGATGACCAGTTCCCCTAGTAAGACTTGAGTGCTAAACACTCGAGTGTAGATTTTACCCCAGCCGCCCAATTGACCAGATGCGCGTTCCTCCCAGCTCATAGCCACAACACAGCCCACGAAAGCAACCAGACAGCTGACCACATACGCATCGAGAGCTCGCCAGACCGTCAATTGCGAAGGTTCCCAGCAGTGGTCCCATACGGCCCTGATACAGATCAGCAGGCCATCGAGAAAATAGCTCAAGATGATCAACCCGTGGACGGCATAGATCCAGTTCCGACGAGGTTTGCGGAGAGGGACCACCACGGGGACGATGCCAGCTTCTTCTTCGGGTTGGCAAGAGTTGACATCGTGATGCGGCTGATGGGTTGAACTCAGGACCTCCCGTTCACCTCTCCCAGAGGTTGTTTGTCGCTCGAAGTTCGAATCTGGCAGTGATTCATATCCGACGTTCTGTAATTTAAGTACGAATCTCGAAAACGCTCGGGTACCGAAGGTGAGGGCCAAAGTCGCAATTAATAAGATCGGGGTAATACATCTGAATACCAGGATTAGTTTTTCCAGTTGACCGGCTGAGTCTTGACTCCTTGAACCTTCTTCATTTTGATGGGAGATGGTGGTTGAAAGTGGTGGTCGATTTTCTGATGAGACGAGGGACATTGGAATCTTGCTTCCTTCTCCAGAGATATTTGCAAAAATAATGCCGAATATCCTGATCGACCGTTTCGACGATCCGACAGGTGCTTGACATAGCCAGTATCCCGCCTGGGATATCCGATAGATAATCCCGGATGTCAGGTAGGGGACGGCGGATCACACTAGCTATCTGAGACCCGGGGCTCCAAAACCCGCGGATATGGGCGGATATTTCTGGATCCCACATTTTAAAATTTAGGCCCTGTTTGGCAGCGTGATTATTACGCAATAAATAATCTTGCCATGTCCCCCTACATTGTGTAAGACACTACTTTTCCGCCTGATCTTTTGGAAGTGAACTGCCAAGCCTTATGAGGGTTTGCTTTCAAAAGATTATCCTAAAAAGACATGTTTTACCATATGTAATGTAGCATGTTTCCTATTACTACGCTGTGTAATATGACGCTGCCAAACAGGGCCTTATACCATGGAGTGCGCCCAACCCCAAATAACAAAGTCCCTCGAGACTTTGGGCCCCCAGGGGGTACACCACGGGCTGAATGGGTTGTCTTGGGGATGCATGTTGGGAGGTCATTTGGATGCACCTCCTGTGGCAAAAAGCATCCTCAGAATCCAAATAGTAGGGGGTTTCAAAGTAGACCCGGGAGTGCATGCAGGTCACTCTGCATAACCCAGTTTTGGGGGGATGGTGCTAAAACTGTATCCGGGAAGAAGTCCATTTCTTTGACTGAAGCTTGGGGTTTTCCCTCAGTGTTGGTTCCTGAAGGTGTTGAAGGTTCTTTAGAGCTTGAATTTGCATCAAATTCATCTTTCCTTGTCTGCAATAATTTTCTGAGTAATCTGAGTGTGTACAAATAGCATCCAGGAAACCACAATTTGAATATTGATAGACAAAAGCTTGGGTTGAGAACGGTGGCAATGAGGATGGCATCACATTTGAGAGCCTCTTTAAGGTAGTTCTCCGTCTTTGATTGCATCTTCTCCAGCATTTGGACAAGCTCAGGTTCAGTCGTAGTCTCTAACGTTTTTTTCAATGAAACATTGATGTGCTGGTATTCCAAAAGAATTAAGCTTCCCGAGGAGGTGTCACCTTCCAGTTTCTTTTTAATGAAATAAAATCCCTGTTGGCAGGATTTTTTTTAGCTCTCTTTATAATTCACAACATAAAAACTCAGCAAAGCCTTCACTCACACTCAGTGTACTATTCAACTTGTTGACCACATCCCACTTGTCTCGAGATATGTCGTTATTCTTGTAGTATTTTTTCCCTCCCTCTCTTTCCTGACAATCCTTTTCATTTTTGACAAGATTTTGGATTATCTTGCGAGCTTGATATCCCTGATCCCTGCTTTTGAATTTTATGTTCCAGCGGATCCCGTACCCAGCAATCAGGCTGGGTCCATCAAAATCCAGCTTATTACACCATGTTGAGTACTCTGATTGTTTGTCAGCCAAAGATGTGATTTGCTGGATACATGTGAAGTTGTTGGAACCCAAATCAGCTGTCTGGGCCAATACGTATTAAAACAAAAAAAAACCCTGTTAGCCCAAAGTGCCCACCAGAAAATCTAGATCAATTGGTTAAGAAGTGGCAATAACATATCTTATTTTTGAGTTTAGCCTTTGATATAATGTTGGTGAATGGTATTGCTAAGAGTTTACCCTTGTGATTCAAGGCAATATACTTCATGCCAAGATGTGAAATATGAAAGGTCCAGTTGTTTGTAACATAAGAAAACAAGATTCCAAGGAAAGCATGGTAGTTTCCTTTTGTAGTCCAGATGTCATGGATCAAGGTGATTTTATAGGCAAGTTGCTGAAAACTGAAGAAAAAATTAGGATTGTATCATGTCAACACAACAACTTCAGATGAAAACAACATACACTCAAGGTTGTGAAAGAACTCAAAGGACTAAGGCCCCGTTTGGCGCCGGTATAATTGGTGAAATAATTGCCAGCAAAATAATCTGTGACATGGCAATTATTTCACCTGAAATAAAAAATAATGAATATATTGCTGAGGCCCCGTTTGGCACCAATATAATTGGTGAAATAATCACGGGTGAAATAATCTGTGACATTTTGATTATTTCACCTGAAATAAAATGTAATTGAATATATCGCTGGCGTTTGTCACATCGGTATAAACCCAGCCAGCCAACCACCCACCTCTTGATCAACCAAGAAAGCGAATGGACAAACTCGCCCTCCACTTGATGACCACCCACCCGGTAATTGTGTATAGCCTATGACCCACTTCACCCACTCAATGACCCAGTCGGTCATCAAGTGGATGTATTCTAGTCCACCCGATGAACAGGACGGTTCGAGGGGACTTATACATATCCACTCGATGGCCCGATTTGTCATCAAGTGGAGTATGTTCCACTCGACAACCGACCGGGTCACTGAGTGGATACCTACTCCACTTGATGACCAACCGGGCCATTGAGTGGAGTATTCATCCACTTCCACTCAATGACCAACCAGGCTATCGAGTGGATAAGTCCATTCGATGACCCGGTTGGTCATCGAGGGTCATCGAGCAAGTCAAGTGTTATATAATCCACTCGATGACCAACTGGGCCATCGAGTGGATATATGAGTCCACTCATTGAGTGGATACATCGAGCCAGTGGAGTGTTGTATGATTTATCCACTCAATGAGGTTGATAATCAAGGTTGGGAGTTGCAAGGGTGGGTCTGATTTTGCTGCCAATATATTGGCATGTAGGAACTGTAATTATAAATTATTTCATATTTTGAATATGTCGGTTTGCCAAACGCCATCGGCATTTTACCGATATAATCCTGAAATATTTGTGAAATATATCACTGATTATATCGGTGCCAAACGGGGCCTGAGTGTTTGTCAGCACAGGTGTAATAAACCCTGCGGCCCAACCACAAAGCTACCCAGCCAACCACCCACCCTAACAGCATCAATGGACAAGATCAATAGCGAAGAAGAGGATTTTTTTCTTCATGAAGAAACCACCCTGCTGATGGGATTTTCCCTCCTTCTGACAGCAATAACTCGCTGTGAAACCATTCGAAGGCTGTACAACGACTTACCTTTATCTGGCGCCGACTACACCTTGGCAATCCTTCAGGGAAATCCCCGCCGCACATTCAATGTCTTTTGAGTAACAACTTTGACGTTCCTTTTCTTATGTGATGAGCTCCTGACTGTCCAAATTGAACCAATCTCAAAGCTACTGCCCATGGAAGAACAACTCGCAATCTTCCTCTACATTATCGGACATAATAACAAGCTCAGGATCGCTTTCAGCACTCCGGTCAGACTATCTCAAAGTGAGTCATTGTTCCTTTTGGCTGCCTGCTTTTTGGAAATTGACCATGCTTTTGCTTAGGGTTTTCCGACATATCCTTGAACTTTTAGTGCAGCTTGCCCCAAGATTCTTCATCCCCCCTTCACCCGAACGCGCACATTGACATATAGCTTGTAATCCCAAATTTTTGCCTTTTTTCAACAAATGCCTTGGAGCTATCAATGGCGTCCATATTCCGGCAAGTGTACCTGCTGAAAGAGCAGCAGCACACCGCAATCAAAAGGGATTTTTGTCTCAAAATGTCCTCGGTGTGTGCGACTTCAGCATGAGGTTCACCCACATGCGAGTTGGATGGGAGGGCAGTGCACACGATGCCCGAGTACTTCAAGACGCTCGGACTCAGGATTTTGATATACAGCCCGGCCACTTTTATCTCGCTGATGCTGGTTATGCGCTGGAACCAAACATCTTGGTTCCTTATCAAGGTACCCAATATCACCTAAGAGAGCAAGCAATGGTTGGCCAAAGGTCAATGTTCATTGCTCTGATTTTCACCACTAGAGTCCAATTTGACTCTTTGGCTCTCTGATTTTTAGACCAGCAAACCGAGAAGAACTTTTCAATCTAAGACATTCAAGTCTTTGGAATGTTATCGAGCGTACTTTTGGTGTGATCAAACAACGCTTTAAGATATTGATGCAGGCCAGCGAGTACAACCTGGAGCAGCAATATGACATTGTGTTTGCTTGCGCTTGCATCCACAATGTCAACATTATTCGGAACGGTCTCAATGACAAGATTTTTCAACGAGCGAACTCGGATAGTAGCAACAGCTACTTCCACAATCAGGAGGTGAATGATCCTCCACCCGAAGGCGTGTACTCTAGCGATCAAGAAAGAGAGGAATGTGAAAACTTGCGAGACTCAATCGCTGAAGGTCTTTGGCAGCAATATGTTGCAACCTTGAACAGAAGGCAACAACAATAAAAATCATTTATATTCTTTTTATATGTATATATGAATGAAATCCAGCACTGGTTCTATCTTTTTTTAACGTACATGGGCTATAAGTGAGGAAATAAAAAATTGAGATTTCTCAAATTCATCAGTTTTGATGCATTTGATCAATCTCATGATAAAGCCATTGGGTTCGGAGGTCCTTGTCCAAGATACTTGTAAACATTTGGGCGTTAGTATTGTCTGGGAAGATTCGGAAGGCTTCCAACTGCTCAGTTTGACTCGCTTCCTTGGCATGAACTTCTTGATACAATGCCATTGCGCGCTGAAGATTAGATTGGTTATTGGCTGCCCGTTGTTGAAGTCTTTGGGTGTGTTCCTCGCGTTGGGTGTTCATATAGCCAACCAGTCTGCTAATAGCCGTAGCAATTGAATCTTTCTTGTGACTTTGTGAGAGATAATTAGACGGGCTGTTGTTTTGGTCGTTTTGCTGATCCACCCCTTTGGGGCAATCAGGTTCAACTGGCTGGGAGGGCATAAGCAGTCGCTGCGCAAGGGATCGAGATCCTTTGCCGGTAGCCAATGAAGTACCAAAGATTTTGTCCAGATTGCGAAACTCGGGATACGGTACTCCCCAAAATTTCCTAGCGTTTGGATGTACCTATACATAATCAATACATGTCAGAGAGAAGGATACTGAACAAAAGGGAAAGGATAACGAACGGACTCACAGCCACATATCTCTCCCAGACATCATGTGAAGCAGTCACCTCGCATGCAGTCTCATCCCATCCAAAACCACTTGCCTCTTTGCAGGCCAGGAAAGTGTCGTAGTCCTTTTTGAACAATTGTTTCAACTTGGATTTGCACTTGGCATAATCAAGGAGATGCTTGGTTTCCAGGAACACCTCCATTAACTGTTGTGCAACGTGCCGGTGAGATGTGTTTTGGAATCCGTTATCTGCTTGTTTCCCCTTCTTGACTTCTTGGACATAGAGCTCAAGCAACATAACCTCCATCGGACCGGTCCAGCGCAGTTTTTTTGAGCCTTTCTGGGAGAGAGTCGGAGTCTGAAGGGATGGCTCATCAGGATCTTCAACGTCAGCAGTTCCGGATTCTGGTGCAGCGCTCGGATGGGAATCGGATTCTCGAGGTGAGGCAGTCACTTGCTGATAGTGGCGGCACGATTACCTGTGTGTCGAATCGCTCCTCCCCTCGGACGACCTCTTCCACGTCCACGAGTAGATGTTTGAGGAAATTGCTGGGTGTTGACCTGCTCTTCTTGAGAGGTCTTGGGTTTTGGGTTGTGCATTGTTGGTGTGAGCTGCCGGGTCTGAGATCCTGGCTACCAATATATTTGAGCTGAAATAATTGTAATTACAGCCAATTGTTTATATTGGTGTGCCAAACACCACCGGTATTTCAGCAATATAATCGTGAAATATCTGTGAAATATATCAATGGATATACCGGCGCCAAACGGGGCCTAAGAGGCTTGTAATTAGATAATCATGTATATAATCTAATTACAAGTATCACAAAATATAGAAAAGTAGAATTACCTAAGAGCGGAACAAGAAGCCGCTGTCTACTTTTGTAAGACTAAAAGTGAATTCCTTTATGGAATTCAGACTGAAGATGATCTTGATGATCTTCCTGTTTGCTGGTAGCAAACTGCATCACGCGTTAGCTCTTTCTGCGCAAGGATCAGGGTAATTCCAATCTCTTACTTGGATCAAGAGTTCATCTCTTATTGTCCGGCTTATTTAGCTTTGGCAAAACGGTGTAGGAGTTGCGCAACAGCGTCTAATAAAGAACACCATAGGTTCAGCTCCTTTAGCCTTTTGTTTCTTATGGACGAAGTGTTTACACTTGCTAAACTCACCTTTTTCCGTTTCTTCTCTTTGAGAAGATTCATTAGTTTGTTCGGTCTTTTCCTGTGCGTCTTTGACTACAGGAGGGAATGAAGCTTTTAGCTGAACATCTCTACCATCTAGTGATTGAACTTGCTACTCACCTTTGGTGTTAGCTGAGATTCTCTCTGCTAGAGGTATCTGACCGGGAATTTCCACATGTTGATTTTTGCGGCTCGCGGATGCAGAAACTGTATTCATCATTTAGATGCAATCAGTATTTCCATTCCCCGCGGCACAGCTTTGGACTGCGGAATCTGGTTTGCTTTGCTTACCTTTTTCCACAGCTTGTTGAGCTCCCAAAACCCTCCTCAATTTATGAGGATGGTGTCGTTCACCTTGGTTAGTAATCTCACAGCCTCCCATGCACCCCTTGCATGAGGTGCCCCTGTATTTGACATTTCCCCACCTTATTTATGCACTCCTTGCATTAGTATGACATCATCTTTCATTTCTCACCCCACTTTTTGCCTGTATTTAGTATCTTCTGACACCACTTGTACGCAGCCCACCAGCTAAAATCCCTCATCCAGGGTCCCCCTTGTAGCTAAAATCCCTCACATTTGTCTATATAAGGAGCTCTCTCCCCCCAGTTGTTTTTTCCTCAGCTCAGTACTCCCCAGTTATTTACATACCACCTTCACACTTACCATCACATCCATACATCAGCGGTGGGTAGTTACAATACGCTACGATAACCACCGTTATCTGCGTAGCGTAACGCTTGCCGTTACTGCGCTTAGGCGTTAGCGCTACTAGTAACGACTAGTTGTAACCCCCGGCCCGTATCGTAACGGGCCTGATTTTTTTGGTGTGTTACTTGCGTTACTAGTAGCATAACGCGTTAACCACTGGTTAACGAGATAAAGAGGGGCAAATGGCCCCCTCTGGATCATATGCAGTCCGATATCTGCCCCTCCGTGTGGGCAGATATTGTAACGGATGTTAAATTCCATACATCCTGGGTGTGCAATATTGTAACGCACTTCAGTTACGGTTAACGGTAACGGTAACAAGAGAAAACCCGTTACAATATTGGTACGTGACCGATAACCGTACCGTAACTACCCACCGTTGCATACATCACCACAACCCTCAGATAATTGCAAATAACCACTGAACTCACTCTCAACTCTCACATACCTGTTGTCAAACAACTTTATCTGGAACTAGACCAGACCTATCACTTGATTAAAACTTGCCAAGCTTAGCTTGGTGGGTCTTGTTATCTGATAGCAGAAGGGCAGAGTTTTGCACCTCCATCAGACCCTTCACCATTCAGCAAAAGGGTTTAATGCAAGTGGTTTTGTAAATTTTGTGATGTTCCAAATACTTTTCATTTTGTTATATTCATTCTTCTGAAGTCATTTTACACACTCATTCTTGAATCCTCATGACTTCAAGTTTGTGGGGTAGCCTTCTAGAATGAGCTTTTGGGGGTACCAATGTTTCTGTCCAGTGACTGCACGGGGGAGAGGGTGGGCAATGGGCATGGTCGTGGACCGCGGCGGAGCCGCGATACGCCAATCTGGAAACCCAGATTTTCCCAGATTTCGCAGGAAGATCGAGCCCAGATTTCCCCGCAAAATCTGGGCTCGATTGTCCCAAATCATAGATCTGCCCAAATTTCCCTGCGAAATCTGGGAAAATCTGGGTTTCCAGATCGGCGGGAAGTCCAGGGAAGTCCTCCAATAATCAATTCTACGAGTACCAACGCAAAGTTTCGCCTGTACACCTGACTGACTTCACGATTTGTCTCGCAAAGATCGATCTTGACATCGCGTTTCATGGCCGACAGCATGGTTCCCAGGGCAGTGAGAAACTGGTTCAGGACGACTTACCCGACTCTAGTATTCGAGGAATCGTGGCTAACACAATGTTGTGAATATCTTCAAGTTGGTTTAGACACTCAGTTTTTAGTCCTGTCGATCAATTTGATTCCCACTCATGAAATGCTTGCTGATTGCCATTGTGAACTTCTGGTCATCACTTACGCGATGGTTTCGAAAAATCAAACAAAAGCATAGACTCACTTTGACCTGACTCCCCCACAATTGATCAAGAAGATAGAAAATCAGCTTCTGTTATCCGACTTATCGGCTTCAACTTCAGCAGAGAACCCCCCCTTAAAGGACCTGTCGATACCAGAGCAAGATGTCCAGCACCAACCAAAAGTGCATCATTTACCAAACCGAGGGATCCTAGTACAGATCCAGTCGATCACCGAGATCGGCCACTCAGCTCTTTCGCTCCGGACTGTTCACCAGAAAATCATCGAGGATGCAGAAGGAAGGGATCGAGTCATAAGTCTGGAAGACCCGGAATCTCAGGATCGTCAAGCACCGATCTTGTATCCAAGGGCCATGTTGAAATTCACTCTGAGTGACGGACACTGTACGGTGCCAGCAATCGAGTACCAAAAGATCGATGGCCTCAGTTTGGCTGAAACACCACTAGGATGCAAGGTGCATAATAAATCTATATCATGACTTCCGCCAACATACTTTTTCCTTCCGCAGCTCAATCGTTTTTCCTCTTATGATCCGCTAAACTAGTTGTTGATCAAATCCGCCCCGGTCAGACGCGGTCTTGTACTGCTTACCTCCGAAAATACTACCATTAAAGGATTTCAAGTAGACGAATTAGATGCAAATCGCGATAGCATCTTTCAGGAAGGACTCAACACGCGTCTAAGGTACGTCAGGGAACAAATATCTCTCATCGCTGAAGGAAACGAGAACGCATATGTACCTACCTGGCCTAATGTGTGTCTGCTGGGAGTATACAGCCAAGCCGTCATCACTCAGGAACGTAATGACGATCGACGAGCCGCAAACCAGAATGGAAATGGTGCCACGAATTCTTCGACAACCTCCTTTCAATCTGCACCAATCGTCAACACTCATGATCCGCCATCAGTCAACCAACCAAGGGTGATGGACCTGAGTGACTCGGATGACTACTTCGATGACAATTCTGAATTCGAGGCTCAACTTTTAGCCCATGATATTTGATTTTCTCGGTATTTTTAGAAGCTTGCCCCTTCGTGATCGTGTCTTCTCCTGAAACAGTTTGTTTCTTTATTAGCTCCCTGGCACATTATTCTGCTCTAACCCAGACGCCTGCGAAGAGAAAAAAAGAACACAATAAGAACTAAATGTCTGCCCATTTAATTACACTTGCCTGGGAAATCGAAATCTCCCATGTATTGGAGTCATTAGAGGGCGATCTATATGCCAGAAAATCTTGAGTGGTGGCCCTGGTTAGAGGTCAGAAATCACAGCACCAGCGAGTTTTTATAATGCTGATGCTGTACAACTTTATGAAGGCCCAACTGCGGCTCGTTCTTCCACCAACTATCCAACCAGTGGCGGAGAACATCGACATTGCAATACGAATATATGTCAAAATTGACGGCAAGTCCTCCATTTGTTCCATTTCTACCTGTGTCTGGAGGAGTTTGACCCCCGAAAAGCCCTCTCGTCTGACATGTATGCTTGCGGCCCTGATGTATGGTGCACACTGCACTGCAAGACTTCCGCATCGCGGGTAGTGCGGTGATATTGAAGTATCAACCACCAGTAATAACAATTCCACAACAGCATAACCGATGGTGAATCGTGATTGATACATACCAGGAGTGCTTTTCATGACATCGCCTTTTGGTGCTTAGTTGTGACCCGTCGCGAGGAAATATGTATGTCAGCCGAACATGCAGCTACAGAGAGGGTTGGACGCATGAACATTTTCATAAACCAAGTGCACTTAGTCATGAACTTTCGTAAAACTTGATCGACGATGCCTTGCAAATAAAAACACAGCAATCTGTCGAGTTGTACCTGGTTGCGGACATATCCCCAAGACACTGACAGGTTGTCCCTGGTTGTCCCTGCAAAGCAAGCTCCAGGAGAGCCACAATCCTGTCAAAACTTGGATAGATTGCATAGTAGGAATGTCTCAGTTTTCGCATAATTTCAAGTGCTGAGTGTCCAGATGGTAATGCGATAGAAAACTCCGAGATGATTTGCACGCCCTATTTTCAAGTTGATATGTGAATTGATCAAGAGTTGGGAGCTGTTGAGAGGGTTCAGCTGCAGTCGCTCGCCTCTCTTGATGTATCTCCCACCTCCCTGACGAAGTTGGCAAGTTGACAAGTTCCAAAGTTTCCACTCTGCCATGGGCATCGTTCGACCTGCTCACTGAAGTCAGCCGTCTTAACTTTTGGATGACCGAGCAACGAACTGGCCCTGGTGCTTTTGCTGTTCTTTGCAGACCGGAGAAAAGGTCAGGTGCCCGGGCGTCACCTTGAGAAACACCAGGAGACCCGGGCGTCGCGTCGCGTCGTTGCACTTCCAGAGGTTATGTGCTGATACCGGCAAGAACTGGGGTTTCCGCAAGCATCCCCACAGTCTACTGGTGAAATCTAGCGAAGCGCATGTGGATGCGTGCACATGCGCCTAGTCATGAATCTGCCCGCCTTGTCTCTTGAGTGTCTGCGGAGACTGCTTGCCGTTCTACTCGCGTAAGTAGTGTACATATGTAAGTAGAGACTGTGAGAGCGTGATTAGGCGAGATATGCATGTTTGCTTGATTCACGCCGCGTTTTTCTATCTCCTTGCTGAGCACACCATCGCTGGCGATTTGATCTGTGCTCGATTGACTTTTGCAAGAACGGCACAAAGAGAAGAGTGCGGGCTGATCGTATCCTCACGGCGTCAACGTCGACGTTCAACCTCGTGGTCTTAAACATGTAGGAGACTGACGAATAAGCCTGACCATCCTCTCACAAAAACCGACCAGTCCAACGTAAATGTCAACACGGTCACCAACAACCAAAGCGCATCGCTCCAGTCGTTTGCTGTGGATTTACGGGTGATGAATGGTGATTTGTTCTCGGTCGGCTTTCAAGTAACGACGACACATAAACTGGCAATAGGCGCGTCGGCAACGGCTCAGGGCCATTTTCTGCTTGCACGTTGTGACTCAATGTCTAAACTTGGCAAAGATCCAGCTGGGTTTGAATTATCCACTCGAACACGCCATTCATAACTGCTTCTCCTACATTTCGGAGGCAGATTTTCATCATGATTTTTCGGATCGCCGTTCGATCGATAGTTCCAAGACTCAACTCCCATTCAGGCTTGAGCTGGCTGGACATGGGTCAATGAGCTCATGAGGCTGTTGTTGCTCCAATGATCCACCCATCTGTGTTCAGGGGTTGCTGATGTTATCGGTGCCGGTCTGGTCCAGCCTTCGGGAAGCTAAGCAGTAGAAGCTCTGTGCGCAACTGTAGAACAGCCTGCCCCTCTCCTATCTGTTACTTTCCGAGTTCTCCCCCTGGCATTTTGCCTCAGTCCATTGGCCAGCCCATGACAACCAACCACGATAGTCGCCCGCGTTCACCCGGTGTTCCGTTTATGGGACCGGCTCGATCGAAGAGTGTCTTGAGTTTCTCAGCTCAGCTCAAGCACAGACCGTTACTGAGATATTTAATTTTGATACAGTAAGGATCACCCATGCCAAACCCGTGCTCAGGAAAAGGATAATAGCTGGATCAGCATGGTTTGAAAAATTAGCTGGTCATACATAGTTAAAGGTGTTGGCGAATGTATGGACCAGTGTAACTGCAAACCTTCACATCTTCTCGGACTGGTCTAACCACCCCCTGAACGAAATCAACTGAGCATCGCAACTTCATCCCAAACGCATTGCTTATATATCCCGGCCATTCCGCCTGAGTTCTAGCACTCCTCAGCCAACCATCTAACATTCCGTTTGTTTTCGGCAACTAAGCTCTACGCAAACTAAGCTCTCGTGCTAACGTAGAGTTTTATTATTAGAATCTATTTAGGATATAAGCCGGCTCTCTTTTGCCAACTCAGCCTTCCATACCTTCTATTCCAGTCTTACCGGTCACTTGATCCTATACAATCCTTTCTCATACATACCCTACATCACTCATCATGAGACTTCAATTTATTACCCTCCTCACAGTCCTTGTGACTCTGATCTCCTGCAGTCGGGCTCTTGAAAATTCGGCTAGTCATTCGGATCTCGACACCCGCGACATCGACGACGGCTATATTAACCTTTCGGTGGGTGTTCGCATGAAACGGGACGAAAGCAGCGCTTCGTCCATAGATAAACGCTCCGGATCCCTTCCGTCTACACCACTTCTTCTCCGAAGAAACCCTGAAACCGGAAAGATGGCCTGGCCTGGAAGCTTTTCCGAGGCGCTCACGATGGCCAAGAGAGACATACCCGAGATGATCAAGAGCTCCCTTCAACGTCGTACAGCGCGAGCTCGAAGAGCCATGAAGGTTGTGTGAGTATTTTTACCTGCATTTATTTCTTGAGTTTAATGACAAGTGATCTGACTAACTCGCTCATCACTTAGAATCACCTGGTACACTGGCCACGATCTTCTTTTCCCGTCTTGCTTTCCCGATGACGCCAACTGGGCACCCACTGACGACTCCATGGTGGCTGCAGTTACTATTGAAGTGAGTGGAGCCATCTCATAATTAACACAATCCCTGTTTGTTATCACCATCCCACCTAAACATATCCTGTTATATTTTGCTCTCATCAGTGGCCAGGAAAGCCCAAGTGCGGTTCGTTTGTCAGGATTCACCACCACTCCAAGAAGTCCAAATCCATTGTTGTCCGTATCGTCGACACCTGCGCCGGCTGCCCACCTGGACAACCCCATCTTGACCTTACCAAAGCCGCTTTTGAGAAGCTCTACGATGAAGACGTGGGTATGGTCGCAGGATTGAAAGCTAAAGTTATTCCCTGTCCGTCCAAATATGAGAATGACTGGAATGACGATGTGGTAGGTCTCTTATCACTCCGTGCGGTTCCTTGCAAGCTCAGTAGGCTGACGTGGCCCATCTCTTCTACAGATCGGCCGCTTTGGTCCTCAGCACCCCATTGCCTCGATGACCTAAACTAGGTCCGCAACCGCCCCACGTACCTCTTCGAAGGTTACTCTTCCTTCATCATTATTTATTTTGGGTCATTGTTTGAGCCGAGCTTCTGCCACGTCTTTCTTCTCAGCTCTTTGAGCTTTTTTCCAAGGTCCCATCTCCTTTTTTGTTTACATACTTTGGCAGCGTCACTGGCAAGCCGGCGATCTCTATTTCTTTTCTTCTTTTCTTATTTTGGGTGTCTGAGGCAATGTTTTGGCTGTCGCGAGTTTCGGCAAGTTAGTTAAGTTTCTTTGGCACCAGTGACATAAATTCACTCATTCATTTTACGTCATTCGGTGTATCGTGAATAGCTATAATAGATTTTTTATCGAGAGACGCCTCTTGATATCCTGTCTTTTTCTAGTTTTATCCTACGACTTTTCTGTGTGATTATTTTATCTCATCTTCCCCACCTTTCTTACCTTAGCAAACAACGTTTTTATAGCTTTGCGTGTGTCGAAATCTCATTCAACAAACTGCACGTGCCTTTTTCTGAACGTTCACACAATGTTGCCGACTCTGCCGTCCCTGCAGCTGTTGGTTTAGAACTGAAAAAAACCCACTGCGAGATGTGAGTAAACTCAGAGCCTCGAGATCCAGTGCTAAGGTGCCTGCAATAGTAAAACACATGACTTCTATTTCCTCACCGTCGCCTGGCTGAATTTGGAATCAAAAAGGGCCTGATCAACAATTCATCCCCGCCGAGTACAAAGGCGCACCCGTTTGGAAAGCCTCCCCGCAAGTGCGTGTAACCTGCTCGCCCGGCCGGAATGATTCCTGGATCTTGGCAAGCAGGTGCCGGGTGCCGGAAGCTGAACATATTACGTAGTTAATCTAGTATGCACGTACATCTTCTTTTTGATGCGATAACCATGGGGATGTACACAAAGGAGAATCGTTTAGGCTGGATCTGGCTGGATTCATCCCCCCCAAGGCGCCTACGGACAGGAATCGGGCGGGCCTTAGCCCGGGGCCTGGAAGTACGGAGCTGCGAGTGACTGCGGCCGCCTCCCGTAACTAGCTGATCTGGAGCAACCGGTACCAGCGGGAGTCCGAGAGGAAAGCGGAAGATTTCCTATCCAACGCTTCAGCCGACTTGGCCGAACCGCCGGGCAGAATTTGCAGGACTCAATTATCGAAAAAATTTCGCCCCTCCCACCACCCAGTTAGGGATCCCACCCGCCCGTCGGGCTCAGACCTTAAGGACTTCTAGACAAGTCTAGGAGGAGGTTACAGAGCATTAGGGTTAATTCCCTCTAACCCAAATTCTCCACTTCCAAAAGGCGGAACAGCCTAGGAAGAAAAGGAGAAGAAGAAGGAGAAAAACCTCCTCCTCCTCTAGGCTTAGCCCATACCAGAACTTGGGAAGTAGCAAGGAGCTTCCGGGTTACCCTAGATAGTACCTATCTAAATAAGCAAGTTCCAGTCCCACAGGACAAAATAACAGCTCAATTATTGTGATTCTGCTTAAGCTTGAACAATTCAAGATTTTCAGTGGACTAAAGTTATGGCCTTTGAGCCACAGCACCAGTAAAATTTTGGTTTTCTGACCAACACAGCTGCAAACTTGACATGTCAGCCCCCTAATGTTGCCCAGAAGGAAGGCTGAAAACCTGAACTCAAATGTCAGGATTCCATGATTTTGAGCTCGCAGCTCAAAAATCTGTCCAAGCATTCCTGGAATCACATGTACATATGGAAGTAAACACATGAGGAATGAGACACAGTAATGGACTGCCATGGATTGGATGCAGCCATTTGACCCGAGTCTGGAGGCCCGAGACATGCCACATTGCTACGCGACCTCCTCGCTCCTCGAAAGGACTTGCGCCACCTTCTGAGGTCGCCGTAGCGACAACCCCGGAGGCATCGGACTCCGAGGAACTTCTGTCAAGTTCGGCTGCATCTTAAATTACCGGATGGCGGAAACCTGTCAGCCTCGGTGACTCAAAATACAAGTCTCACGCACTGCCAGCACGTATATTGCTTCACGAAGTCACATGAACCTCCCGGCCTATCACATCCTTCATCCCGCACAGGCCTTCTTCCTTCTTTCCAGCACAGAACCTCTCGGCCAATCACTTGACTCACCTGCACGCTGCAGTCTACTGTCATTATCCAACTTCTAGTCCTTAGCCATGAGATTCGACTTTAGAACCTCTGTTACAGTCCTTGTCGTCCTTATCCCCTTTAGTTGGGCTCTCGAAAAAAGCCCTGCAAGCCATCACGCCCTCGAATCCCGCAGTACCGACGACGAAGGATGGTTCGATTTATCAGTATCATTCCGCATGAAAAGGGAGGAAAGTAGCTCTTCGCCTCTACAGAAACGGTCGGAATTCCCGGCATCCACCCCAGTCATCCTGAAACGAAGCCCAGAAACTGGTAAACTGGTCTTGCCACGCAGTTTATCAGAGGCGCTCACAATGGCTAGCCAAGTACCCGAGATAGTCAAAAGGTCACTTCAACGCCGCACAGCCTTGGCCCGAAGAGCAATGAGGGTGATGTGAGCACAAAATCTATAGGAAGTCATTGAAGTTGGTCCAATCTAATGAATCTTTCAGAATAACGTGGTACGATGGTCATGATCTTCTCAAGCCCGCTTGTTTTGATGAAAGCACCAAGTGGGCACCCACTGATGATTCGATGGTTGCTGCTGTGACTATTGACGTGAGTCGACTGATACGCAAATTAACCTGGGCAAGCCGCAAGGTACTGGTTCTGACAACTTTCCTCCAGTGGGCCGGGAAGCCTCGATGCGGGTCGTTTGTCAGGATCGAACACCTGTCGGACCCGACGAAGCATATCGTCGTTCGGATCGCTGATGAATGCGGTGGATGCCCCCCCAAAATAGCCCACATCGATCTGACAGTCGGCGCTTTCAAGAAACTTTATGATAAAGACGTCGGCGAGGTCGGTGGTTTGAAAGCCAAGGTGGTTCCTTGTCCCCGTGAAATTGAAAAGGATTGGTCAAAAGAAGTGGTCAGTCCGATATTACCCCACACGGTTTCTTGTGTCACCTGGACTTACCTCCATCGCAATCTCTCAATCGCTTCCGCAGATCGACACTTACGGCCCGAAGGAAACCATTAACATCTCGTGATAAGTAGCACCAAAAGCCTCGCCCCTGGTGACCCACAAACATTCCTTATACGCTCAGCGCAACTGGATCGCTTGCTCTTGAAAATCACATCCACAAGAATATGATTGCCACTCATTTTTCCTTCTCTACTATCACATCTTGATCAAAGCCACTGCATTGAGCATCCACTTTCTTGCTTCATTGTTCTCCTATCGAGATGAAGTCGTTTTCTTGGCTTCGATTCATCGATTTTCTCACAGATTTCAATTTTTCATAAGTCATAGTCTGCTTGATGCTTAGGACAATTCTTTCTTCGTCTTTTTGTCATTTTATAACTCTAAGATCTCCAACGCTTCTATCACTTCTCCTTCTCTCGGTCGTGATTCAGTTTCCCTTTTCTTGGTTTGTATAAGAGTACCAACGTAGGAAGAGTACTAATGTAAGGGGAATTTCATCTACTCCAATCATTGTACTGGGTTGACGGCCAAGATCCAGCCAACCAATGTTACTGGAAGCTAAACACTGTCTGCCTCTCTACCTGACAAAAATACAACAGCTTTGTAAAATTTTGAAATCTTGGAACTATATGATTCAACCTCAACGGATTTATGAAGATATTAACATCGGAGTTTTTTATGGGGGATCCCCGGCAAACCCACTCAAATCGACGCTTTTCTCGGGGAATCCCCGGCAATCCCGTGACACGGTGACCAGCTTAATCTTGTACCTAGACTTGCTTCTTTGATGCGCTTTTTGGAAGAAATGCAACCAAAATAATAATATTCAGACCCGGAAAAACCCAGCCGGATTCCGGATATGACCAGGGTGAGGATGCGGGATAGGTAACATCCGGCTGCGGGGTACCGGATCGGAACCGTAGCCCGGAACTCTCCCAGAGAGGGGTCAGATCATGACAAAGTCTCGATTCTCAAATAAAACTGGTGACAAAGAACTGTGTATGACAGCTTACTTTGGTGTATGGTAGCTTGGCACTTGAAGAGAAGGGAAGAAGTGAAATAGAGCATGAGCGCGTTGTGGGACACATTTAATTTTGAGCTGTTGAACAGGAGGTTACACGCAGAAGACACATTCAAGCTATCTTCTACTTGGACTACATAATGACGGCCAACGGCTCCGATCACGATCAGGATGTTGGTCTGAGGCTGACGTTCGTCTGGCAACTTGAAGTTTACCAATTACCCCCGCCACCGCTTGGAGGGTTGTAGCTGTTTTGCTGGTCACCTCTCCAGTTACCTTGGCCTTGGCCACCACCGCTGTAGCCTATGAGGATTAGTATAATTTGATAAGCAAGAGCAGACGGTTATTTGAGCTGCTGAATATTTCAACACTTACCCCCACCACCGTATGATTGGTAAGTACTATTACCGCCATAGCCCCCTTGGTCAGCGCCGTACCCGCCTTGATCACCACCGTAGCCTCCTCCGCCGTAGCCGGAGCTGTATCCACCACTCCCACCGCCTGGTTGACCATAGGATGAAGCGCAAGTTTTCAGAAAGTGTCACGGAACAACCATCAGCTGGTTTACTCACCTCCACGGTAGCCACCACCACCTGAAAAAAAGGAAGACACATGCGGGGTTAGTCTTTTGGAAAACAATGAAGGCACAACGTAGACGCGTTGTACCTTGTCGTTGGCCACCGCCACCGGTTTGGGAGTTGGCGTAGTTAACCTGTGAAAATGAGCAGCAGACCGAAAGCACGTGTCAGTTCAATCTGTAAGAGTGGGAGTCAACAAGAAGCACATACCCGGATTTCTCGTCCGTCGAGTTCCTGGCCATTCAGACCTTGGATGGCACCAGGGGCATCAGACTCTTCTTTATACTTTGGATTGTAAGGAGAACGCGGTAGTAATCAGTAATCAGACGAAAACACGAAGTAGCTGAAACGGGCAGGATCCAGGCCTTCCAGGACCATCAAGACATCAAGTTGAGGATCAGTTAATTGAACCAGAGCTCTCTGAAAACTTGTTTCGAGAACAAGTAAGAGCTGCCAAAGCAGACTAAGCAGTAGGTATACATATTCCGCCTCTCCGGAAACGCGACCACACAAGCTTTGCATACAGCAAGGACACACGATCACGGGCCGGAAGAGGCAGAGAAGGAGTACCCACAAGTGAGGATGACTCCGAATGGCAAGGTTCCGTGAGATGAGCTTAGATGGCACTCTGGATGATCGCGAATGGCTGATGGCCATTGGCTTGGTGCCGAGAGGTCGATGATGCAGTGAGGAACTAGTGAAAAGGAAGCAAGCCCACGGTAATGAAGCCGAAGCCACGGCTGCGGCCGGTTTCACGATCTTGCATGACTGTGATAGATGGGGACAACAACATGATCAGTAAGCCGGATTGGGAGCTCTCAAGGCTTAGAAAGATGATACACGGGCTGGGTGACGAACCAATTGCGTCGACTAGGATTGTGAGAGGTGCGAGAGAAATGGACAGGCACAGCGAGTCAGCAAACAAGAGGGATCAATACCTGTCCAAGCAATCGAGCATTGAAGAGATCGAACTCACTAACGTCACCGAACTGACCGAAGGCAGATTTCAGCGCGCCGGTATCGGTCGTCCAAGCGAGATTGCCGACGAACAATTTACCACCAGTGGAAGCGCTCATGGTGGACGATTGGGATGCGAGTTCCAAAAAGGCAAGTTTGACTGTATGAGGTTGCTTTGAATTTGATTGAAGGTGTTGTTGAGGAAAGCTCCGAGCGGAAATGATGTGTTTGCCTGCAGGATATCTGGGGTATGTATTCATTACAAGAATACAATATGCTTATACCAGGAACTGAAGACCCTCCCATGCAATCAGGCTATCACTGGCAGCTCATTTCTCAAAAAAAATTGACGCCGGGCACCTTCAGACGCCTTCCTCTTGATTCACCGTTAGACGAAGCACTTTGCGAACACCATGCGTCAACTCAAGGTAAGCAGTTCTCATCACAGGGGAACTCGTCTGTACTTTCTTATTGATCAAAATATTCGATTGCTCGCCAACTGACAGCTGATCCTTGGATGTCTTGAAACTATCTGCGTATGTAGCATCACGAGAAAAAATTATTGAAAAAAGTAGATTTCCTGCAATGGAAGAACGATTCGACCTTACGTGAAGCCAAAGTCATGAGGAGGTATCATGTTCAGAGACGGTAAGGGCTCCTGCCAAAAACAATCTAAACTGAATCCGTCACTAATATAAGACTTTGTGGCTTGGGAATTAATTAGCGAGGACTATCATGCGTACAACTTACTGTGTGGAGAGATTCGGAAACTGTCGCATCGTCTATCACTTCTGCCCCCTCAAGACCCGTTTCGGACGCAGATGGAGTCCGCCTTACTCGACAAGCTCTACGACATCGGAATCCTGGATGGTTCAGGGCGAACGGAGGAAGCTCAAGGGGGCAAGATGAGCGATATCGAAACAAAGGTGACCGTCAGTGCTTTCTGTCGTCGTCGACTTGCGGTGGTTGCCTGTCGACTGAAGATGGCCGAGACGGTGAAAATGGTGTGTACATCCTCCTGACTGCCGTCCTATCCGTATCCCGTGCCTCACTGAAGATGATATCTTCCTCGCAATCTGTTGCGTCTACTACTTAGGCCGTACAGTATATTGAACAGGGTCATATCCGCGTTGGGCCTGATTTGATAACCGATCCTGCATTCCTTGTGACCAGGAATATGGAGGACTTTATCACCTGGGTCGATACGAGCAAGCTCAAGCGCCACATCCAAACTTACGCTGGTCAAGTCGAGTTCAGTACCATTTCCCCACCACCTCATAAGGCTTTTGATGTTTCGCTTGGGACCGCGTTGCTAACTTTTTTTTATCATTATTCACACTCAACAGCGATTTCGATTTGCTTTAGGTTCCGTACATAGTTATAGTTATACCTCTCTCACTTCTTCATCCCCCATGCAAATATCACAACTTTTGAGAATATAAATGCCTAATTCTACCCCGGCCGAGGCACCTTCATGAGTCTGAAACTCTTCAACCTGGACATCTTACTCTGGCCGAGCCCCTCTATTCATACCCTACTCACCTCTTGCATTTAACGTGTCATATTCCTGGTCTAGCAAGTTCATGTGTATATTTCCTTCTCATTTCTTATGTCTGTAAAGCTTCAAAGCCCAGTCTTCACTCCTGCGCATATCCAACAGATTTTGATGAGCAGAATCCAGTGGTGGAAAGCCTGTTTGAATCCAGGTCACAAGAAGTGGTGTGTTTGTGGAATGAATGGGATGGTCAAACTGCCCAGCCGTTAATGCTGCATAAACACAACATGCCACGAGACTGATTGCAGCCCTGGTCTCATGTCTGTCCCAATATCACGCAAAAGAAGACCTCTACCCCAGATGCACACCAACCTTTTGGTCGAGCTTCAATAGGGCTGTAGCAAGTGGACAAGCCAAGATGAGCAGCATCTCATGATCTAAATCCAGTTGACTTAAATCCATGTGGGTATGAGTGGGTACCTTCTTTCGCACTGCCGTTCCTCAACTTGATCCCGCCAACTTGATTCAAATGTCATAGCCCTAACTGCTACACAAACCCACTTTTTTGGAGTTGGCGCGTGCGGTGTGGCTGCTCCAATCCGATGCATGTAAGCATGTAGCCTTTTTCACAACGTCCTTTCCGGCCCGGAGACTCGGCGATTTAAATCAAGCGACCAATTATCCGGGTCTTTAGCAGTTTTGTCAGTTTCTGACACGCCCGAGGCTGCTATAAAGTCCCAGTCTCCTCCCCTCCCCCCGGTCTGCTCCCCCCAGCCCCTTCCGATCAGTTTATCTGATCATCCTCTTCTCCCTCTTGACCGTTCCCCCTTCTGATCTAAACGTCAACAGCTGCTCTCTATCCCATTGAATGTTCAGAGCTCTACTCAAGCCCTCATCCCGTGTCTTGAGTTCCATCCTCCATCCCCGCACCCTATCCAACATGTCATCTGCTCAGGCTGGTGGTAACAAGCTCTTCGTCGGCAACCTCGCCTGGTCGACCGACTCCGAAAGCTTGAGATCGGCATTCGGTCAATACGGTGAAGTTTGTGAGTTCAATTTGATTGCAGCCTTGGTTCTGTCTAGTGCTTGTTGACTGACTTGTATCTACCTCACCCAGTGGATGCCATCGGTTCGTCACAGATCATCTGTCGTCCCTCGAGCCACTCCGAGTTGAGCTCGCTGATACGCGTGGAACCTTACCCTTCTCTGTTTGCCCACCAACAGTCATGCAAGATCGTGAAACTGGCCGCAGCCGTGGTTTTGGGTTCATCACCGTGGGCTAGCTTCCTTTTCGCTCACTCCATCGATAACTCACCTTCAACAGGCCATCAACCACCCATTTTTTCATTCACCACACAACTTTTATTCAACATTCCCTCAACCATTACCACAATAAAACCCTTGCCAAAGGACAGCATTTTTCTGGTTGCCCTCACCTGTGGGTACTGAATCTCCGCCTCTTCTGGCCCGTGATCGTTTGTCCTCGCTGTATTCAAAGCTTGTGTGGTCGCGTTTCCGGAGGGGCAGGACGTGCGATGTTCAACCCGCTATGAACGTCATTAACCTCACTCTGACGGAATCTTACCAAATCTAGTTAATCATATGCCTCCCCCCGAGTCTCTCTTCACTTTCAAGCCTTCGTGCCGCAGCTAACACATGTATCAACTTGGTTACTCGTGTACTGATTTATACTTTCCATCCACAACCACAGTTTAAAGACCAGGCCAATGCCGACGCGGCTATCGAAGCCCTGAATGGCCAAGCAGTCGAGGGACGGGAAATTCGGGTACCTAATTAATCCTGTTCTATATTATCTGACAATTTGATTAATCTGAACCTTCGATCCCTTCAGGTCAACTATGCCAACACCCAAACTGGTGGTGGTGGTGGTGGACGACAAGGTATGTCAACTCTAGTTTGCCTCTTGGTTTGCCCCAGTTAAATAGCGATTGATCATATTTTCCTCGTTCTTAGGTGGCGGTGGTTACCGTGGAGGTGAGCGACGGATGATAGATGTATACTTTTCACTTGACTAGGGATTAATCCTGTTACGAATTCTCAGGAGGCGGCGGTG
The DNA here is from genome assembly GCF_026914185.1 of Puccinia triticina. Lineage (NCBI taxonomy): Eukaryota > Fungi > Basidiomycota > Pucciniomycetes > Pucciniales > Pucciniaceae > Puccinia > Puccinia triticina. The sequence continues at coordinate 4,757,330 of NC_070565.1, read as the reverse complement.
GCGGATACAACTCCGGTTACGGTGGGGGAGGTTACGGTGGTGACCAAGGCGGCCAAGGCGGCGGCTACGGTGGCAATAGCGGCCAACAATCATATGGTGGCGGCCAAGGTGGCGGTAAGTGTTGCAACGCTGGACAGCTTTAATCACCATTTTTGCTTATTGACATCAATCTTCTCAGGATATGGCGGCGGCGGTGGCGGTCAAGGCGGCTGGAGAGGCGGCCAGCAAGACAGCTATAACTCTCAAGGTGGCGGTGGCGGTGGTGGTGGTTGGTGATCCTCAAAAAACCTACCGAATGGGCCATAGAGCAAGGTCGTGCTCGGATTCGTTTTCCGCTGCTATTTAGTGTGATTAACAGACAACTCGGCACAATTATCTCCGCATAGCTTCCTGTACCATAGCTCAAAATTGGCGAGGCCATTCAGATCCAAATTCCGTATCCTTTCACTTTTTCCCTCCAGCCCGAAGGCTGTCTGAGCTATTTGTCCCCAGTTCTCTCTGACAGCAAAAAAAAAAAAAACTCGTTCTTGCTCCAAGTGTTACCATCCCCGCGCGAATCCCTCGATCGGAGGCGCGCAAGAGCTTATGGTGTTCAAAATTGCATATTGTCTTTTGAAAATAGCTTGGTCTCAAAAACTAGAGATGGCCCTGACGAACCCGTCGCGGGTACCTGCTATCCGCTGGCGGGTACCCGCCCATGGTTGGCGGGTACCCGCCAGCGTGTGCGTGTTCGGGTGCGGATGCTGGATTTCTGAGAGAAATCGAGCGGGTACCCGGGTATTCTAGCGGGTACCCGCTCTTGTTTGGGCAGGTGGCGGCTGCCACGACAACCGGAAGGACTGGGGAAGTCTTCCTTCCGGTCGAAGAGGTTCTGTAACCCCTTTGACCGGAAGGATTCCTTCCGGTCGAAGTGGTTCTGTAACCTCTTCGACTGGAAGGAAGGCCTTCCAGTTGAAGAGGTTACAAAACCTCTTCGACTGGAAAGGCCTTCCGGTTGAAGAGGTTACAAAACCACTTCGACCGGAAGGATTCCTTCCAGTCGAAGAGGTTAAACCTCACCTCTTCAACTAAACCTCTTTGACTGGAAGGAATCCTTCCGGTCAAAGGGGTTACAGAACCTCTTTGACTGGAAGGCCTTTCCAGTCGAAGAGGTTTTTTAACCTCTTCGAAGGCCCTCCAGTTGAAGAGGTTACAAAACCTCTTTGAGCGGAAGGATTCCTTCCAGTCAAGGAGGTTTTGCAACCTCTTCGACTGGAAGGAATATTCCTTCCGGTCGATTTTGAGGGGCAGGTACCCGCCGGTACCCGCGCGGGTACCTGCAGGTACCCGCTCTGACTGCCCCAGGCGGTGCGGGTGCGGGTGCGGGTCTTGAACTTTTGGCAAAAAAGCGTGCGGGTACCCGCATCCAAACAGGTACCCGGGTTCACAGGGGCCATCTCTATCAATGACAAAAACATGAAAATAAGGATTTTTAAATTAATTCATTATGGCATCAAAAACCCATGATGTCATCATCGGTTATATGATGATGACAGTACTGTCATGTCATTCAAAGTTCAAACCCGCCAGACCAAGCTCCATGCGTTGGCCATCCATGCCAAGCTTGATTCACGACTTCCATCCCATCCACAATTCAGCATTGACCTCTTCGCAAGGGCTAATCCACTGCAAATGGGATATCTTTCTGATGTGGAGCGCGCTTGCGCACGTGTTGCTGGTCTAGACGGCGCAGAAGCGGCTAATTCCACCATGAGTTCTTTCCTTTCAAGGTTGGTTGGGTTCATGTTCATGATGAACTAAACCTTGTTCCTTCCAGCCACCACAAAAGGCACATTGCAGCACGTCTTTCAAGCTCTATTGCCCAAAACCGGGCAAAGTAGGATGGAATACCGTCAAGACCAAGAAAGTTTTTGCTTTAACTTTCAATATAGGCTCACTGAGCCTTGTCGAATTTTGCAGCCTTGTTGCTACAGAGGCCGGCAAGATTGTGGATGGTGCCAATGAACTCATCAATAATGCAGTCCCCAAAGGAACTCTTTCCTGGAGTGGCAGGTATCAATGGCTTACAAGTCTACTCCATAGTTCTGTAAAAAGCTCAGCTACACGATCAACAATGAAGAGTTCTATTCTCACTGGATCAAAACAATGAAAGCAAATCTTCTGGATCACACCCATGCCGGCCTCCACGTAGAGATGGATAACCCAATAGCTGTTGCAAAAGAAGCTCAGATTGCTGTTGACATCAGAACCCACATGTTGACTGAGAGGGCTGCCCAGATCGCCGTTGTGGAACTCCTACTGTGCCAGGCGGTAGGCAGTGCTTGGAAGGGAAAGTGGTGATGAGCCTGCCTTCCTGTGAGGTCCTAGGATGAATGAGATCTGAGAAAAACCAGAGAAAGGCAGTTGAACAACAATGTCAGTGAGACTTGTTGGCGGGTTTGGGGGTTGAGGATCTGGAAAGGGATGTTGATGAGGATCTTGAGGGTTGATAAGGATCTGATGAGGTGATGAGGATAAGGATCTGAGAATCTTGATGGTGTATTTCGTTGATCAGAAGACTGCCATACCTCCCCATCATCTGAGTTTGAAGTTCGAACTCAGACTCCAGGAAGTGAACATGTCACAGACATGTTCATCACATCCCTAACTACAAACAAGCTCTGCACAACACAAACAAAACAAAACACACACAAAGAAAAGATCAACCACATACATAGAAAAATGAGGAGAGTAACATAAGAGAATTATGGGTGCAATGTATCAAAAAGAACAGAGAGAAAAATCAACAACAATCATCAATATCAATCATAACATCTTGAATCTTGAGCTTGAGATTTGAGATGGAGAATCTTGAAGTCTTGATCTTGATAACTGGTCACTTGAATCTTGAGTCTTCATCTGGATCTTGAACCATGGACCGTCTGTACCATTTTGCTCACCACACCGTGGGCTCTGCCTCTGCATTGGCAACTTCTGTTCCTGGGTCAAATCCAAAAGCCAGCGACTTGAATGCACTTGATGTGGTCATGAACCATATTCATGCAAAGCAACCACCCAACGTCAAATACATGTCAAAATGGCAGGTGTACATTGATCCAACAGACCCTTGACGGCTCATAACACCCAACTCTGGGCGCGTGAAATAGTAAGTTAACTTGGTCTTAACTTCTATTACACTGATGATACTGACTGACTCTGAATTGCCTGATTGTAGTTAAAAGAAGTCAATGGGGTTAAATATAATGCACCCCCAGCCTTGCTTTGATTTGAGAAGCTTTCAGCCTACAAGAAGAGGAAATTGTCGCATGTTGTCGTGGAGGAAACACACCCTGAACCCTATCACAACTCCACTGCCACCGAGGAATTGGACAACTCCTCGGTAGTAGAACCCAATGAAGATCTCATGGCGGAGTACCTTGAATTTGTCAAAATCAAGCCAAGTAAGAAAGAGGAAGTCCTTCAAATCCTCATTGAGAAGGATATCACCCATCCAAGCTTCTTGAAATCAGCTAGTATTACTCAAGACACTATGGCCTGTTGGGGCTTGTCTCCTGGCATTTTTGCCCAGTTAAGAGACAACACTAAGAAATTCAAGAAGCGCCGCGCTCCTCAATAGCGGGCATTTACAGATCTTGCTTTTCTTTCTGTATCATCTCATTTTTTTCTCATGTCCTTATTGTCTCGACAAACATCATAGATCTCATCCATCATCATTAGAACTAGATAGTTTCCCTTTTCATGTCTGTATCATCTCAACACCCCGCTCCACGGAGTATTTCTTTTTTTATTTTCCCTCTATCACCACGGGTACTTCTAAGGAACACCACGCTCCTCAATCCTCAATAGCAGAGAGTATCTCTTTTTTATTTTCCATCTATCACCACATGTACTTTTGAAGCACAAGGATTGCCAACAATGTAGCTATGAAATCACACTACTATTTGAATCAATTCAGACATGTTTGGGAGGGAAAATGAAAGGAAAGGGACTCAGAGATGTAAGAACACAGAATAGGGAAAAGGAAAGGTGCTCAGACATGTAAGGACTTGGAAAGGATGGGACTTGACTTGGATAGGGAAAAGGAAAGAGGCTCAGGCATTTAAGGACTCAGAATGGACGGACTGGAAGGCACTTGGAGGAATAAAACAGGACTTGGACATGTATTGGACTTGAAGGCACTTGGAAAGGACTTGGACTCGGACTTGAAGGCACTTGGAAAGGACTTGGACTCGTACTTGAAGGCACTCGGACGACTTGGACTCATACTTGAAGGCACTTGGACATGTATTGGACTTGGGATCAGACTTGAAGGCACTTGGATTGAATTGAAGGCACTTGGACATGTATTGGACTCAGACTCAGACTTGAAGGCACTTGGATTGAGCACTCGGAAAAGACTTGGACATATCGGACTTGAATTCATTGGGTTGGCACACAGTATCCGCATTGGCGGTATAATTTGTAGCACAACTCAGCTGTCATTGTTTCACCAGAAACTCGGCGGATCTCCCATTCTGGGTCGTCAGTGTGATTCAAGAGCTGTGAGGCCCTCAAGTGCTGCTTGATTGCCGCAAAACAGAGTTTGATAGGGTTCAACTCCGGGCAATAGGGCGGCAGGAAAAGAAGTCATACCCCGGCGGCATGGCAAAGCTCTCGGACACAATTGCCTCAATGGATCGCCGCGTTGTTGGCTACAAGGACCAAGTTCACATCTGGGTACCTATTCATTCAAGGGAGCTAAAAGGAAAGGGTTAGATCAGAAAGGATAGGGAGATGATAAGGAAAAAGACTCACCAAGTTAAATTCTAGGAAGTGTTCAAACTTCCAACCATTGAACGTCTTGGCTGTAGTGGTGAGGGCCACAAGTCCATCAATCAAGATGGCTGGGAGTAAGCTGAGGCAATCTGGGTTCTGGTTAACTATGAAACTTGCCGAGGGGGTTCCTTTTTAGGACCTCACATATGTTCGGAGGAGATCCTTGTCCGCAAAGGAGCTCTCATCTGAGCAGGATAAGAGACAAAAATGGTTTGTCAGCTGATACCAATAAAAAGAGGATCAATCAGCTTACCGGTGAAGACCAAGAATTCTGCAGGGTAGTACTCCATGCATTGAACATACACATACTTTGCTGCGAGGGACTTGCGGATATTCTTTGTGTCCGTTTTTTTCAACGTGACCAAGAGTTTCTCAACAAGAGTCCTGTGAACACCTGAGGTACTCAGGAGGACACCGGAAGAGTTGTACTCAGGAGGACACCGGTGTGGTAGACGGAAAAGTGGAAAAATAGAAAGTTTTTTCTATGCCACATAATTACTCATACTAGGCCTCAAGATACCATCAAACGGACCCCAGAAATGGATTCTACGGCCAATTTTACCCCTAGACACCACTGGAAGCGTCACTGGAGCCCCTCTGGAATGGAACCTACACGCCCTTGGACAATGGACACCCATCACACGTTCAGCATACCCAGTCACCAGCCTGTTGCAAGTCTCAAGTCAAGGATCACAGTATTATGCTTATACACATCACAGGATACAAGCATACATCTCCTCATCAGACTATAGTCATCACATAGTATCAAGTACTCTTCTATTTCCATATTATGATGTCATCCCGCACTGATCCTGCAGTTCAGGCGTCATTTATGCACCCCCTGCATCCACCTGTCAACTAATGCAGCCAACTGTCACTTTACGCAGCCTTCATGCAGCCCTACTGCATGCTTATGACATCATTTATGTACCCCTGACACATTATGACATCATTTGTATCTACTCCCACCAGCTAAAATCCCTCACACTGTTGTCCAGATCAGCTGAAACCCTAACCCACAAGCCCTGTGGGGCTCCACTTCTGTCTATATAAGGAGCTCTCTCCTCCCCAGTTGTCAGCTCCTCAGTTCATCACTCACCAATCACAGTCACCCCCAATATTCACCCTTACCAATTATAACCAACCCTTATATAAATCATCAGCTCTATACCTTGTCAATCACACAACTCATCTTGAGCCAACCTACCCTATCACTTGAATAAAACTTGCCAAGCATAGCTTGGTGGGTCTTGTTGACTGAAAGCATAGAAGGGCAGAGTTTGCACCTCCATCATCCCCTTCTCCATTCAGCAAAAGGGTTTCACAATCACTTTTGAGTCTTACAAGGGAGTCCCCAACGTGATAGGATAATCTTGTTCGATCGACAACGTATAACCAATTTCAATCAAAAATACCGAAACCTTGTCTGCGGATCTTGACTTTGTGCGGTTAAAGGAATCAAATTCATCACCAAATCTATCAAACTCAACGGCATATTCAGTTATTCTGTTGAATGACTAGTCAACTATTAGGAACCATCTAAGGAACCAATTACAAACCTCTGAAGAGAACGTATAACCACCGGACCTGAAAGGAGTCTTTTGAAGGAAGCAGCTTATTATATACTGGAAGACGGTTTGTCGTACCTAAGGATCCGGATAATTAGATACTGTTAGAAGAAAACTCTGGAGCCCACTCGAAGGAAGCAGCCAATTATATACTGAACAACGGTGTGTAGTACCTAAGGATTTGGATAATTGGATACTGTTTGAAGAACACTCCCAGCACGGTGAAGTTATTTATATCAAATATTGAAAGAATACCCCCAATTTGCCCTGGTAAAGAGACCAGAGACCAGATATTATTGTTTCTTTTTCAGAAGCACAGTAACAGGAAGCCAAGGATCAACATAATAGAAAACTAAGAATCAACAAGATGAACATGAATTTACCATTCAGCACACCGGATTTGGAAGATGTATTCGCTCCCTCTACCCCGTTTAGGAACAGACCATTGGCAGGACCCTCAGGATCGTTTTGGACTTCGGAATCCCAGAACCCTCCGCCGCCTCCACAAAAAGAAAAAGGGAAAGAACCAGAAAATAAATTCAGAGATCAAGCTGAAGAAGGGCTGTCCGACTCCGATGAAACTCCACAACACCAGAATATCCCTCCCAGACAAACGACACCACGACAACAGCCGTCAGGGTATGGAATTCATAACACTGAAAATGTCAGAGAACCAATGTATCAGCCTCAATTTCAACAAAAACAACATCAGTCTCAATCTCGACAAGAGCCTATGAGGCCACAACCACGGGTCCCGACTCCACCATTTCAGCCGGCGCACCCCTCCAAACCAATCATCATAAAAGATCCAGGGCTCTATTACGAAGGAAGCCAGTTTATGAAATTTCTGACCCGGTTCGAAAGAACAGCATACGCACACGGAGCTTCAGATCATGACAAAGTAGTCCAGATCTTACGATTCATACGGACGGAGGAATTAAAATGCCAACTCGAAGAAATGGACGGATACAATGATTACGACTGGGCAAAACTTCGAGCAGAAATGGTCACAGCTTGGGGAGATTTGGATAACACCGTCATGTATACTGTGGATGATCTAATCAAGGTGGCAAAAATTCAAGCAAAAGAAGGAATTTCAAGTCACCGGGAATACAAAGCGTACCTGGCAAAGTTTACCCCAATCCTCAAATATCTAGTAAAAAATGAACACATCAGTAAAGAAAGCGATGCCGGAATCCTATTTTTAAGTGCATTCTCAGCGGAAAGTCAACGAAGTATCAAGCGCACCCTAGTTAACAAGAATCAACTCCCAAGAGCCAAGGACGGAAGTAACAAGGCACCAAAATGGGAAGACTTAACTAAGGCTGCAGAAACCGAAGTTAGGGTAGATGAAGGCTATAATAGTTTCTCGCATTTCTCCGAATCAAACCAACTAATGCAGAAAGATCTGGATACCAAGAAAGGTGACGGAAGACGACGAGAACAAATGCTGAAAGAAACCCCAAACGACAAAGCTGTGGAACAAAAACTTAACGATTTGCATCAAGAATTGGCAGCTCTCAAGCAACAGATGAAGAGTGACCCACCATCAAGTTATAATAGACAAGGCCAGTCTGACAAACAGGAATTTGCCAGAGGAAACTCCCGACCCTCCACTCCACTGTACGAGACAATGGTTTGCTACTATTGCAAGCGGGAAGGCCACTCCACATCAAAATGTCCGGAATACTTGAAAGATGAAGAGCAAGGGCTGGTTAGACGAGCAGGAAAGGACTGGTTCCTACCAAATGGGCAGCACATACCCTGGGTGCCTTCTAGACCGATACGAACAGTGGTAGCCACAGAATCTGCAAGACCAGAGATGCAAGAATCAATCAGGAATCTGGCGAAATCCCGCCAAACTGGAAACGGTAACACTCCAGTAATGAAGGCTTCAGTACAAACCGTGGATTGGAACCCCCCGTCCTTAGGATCGGAAAATTTTATGAAAACTCACGCAGTCACTAGAGCAGAAGCTCAGAAAGGACGACGCGGAGTTAGGATCCAAGAACCGGAAAGAGACACCATGGATATTGATGAAGAAGAGGAAGACAATAACTTGCCAAAAGAAACGCCAAGGAAAGCACCTGGGAAAGTTTGGAGTCGAGAACAAGTACCAACTATCCTGAAAAAAGATTCACCGGAAGATACCCTTCTACAGGACTTGGATCACGTCAAAATTCCAACGACTTTTGCGCAGCTCACAGCAATGTCACCTTCATATACGGAGCGAGTCATTGAAAAGCTACAAGGACGACTGCCAGGGAAGAATACCACCACTTACATGGCAACAAAAGCCACAAAGGTAGCAGCAGCAATGGCCACTCCACCAGTAGAAGATCAATCAGATCCATGCTACTACAGTTGCGCCTTGGGATATGTAACAGCCGAAGTTGGGGGAGCTAAAGTCGATTTTATGGTTGATTCTGGGTCTATGGTAAATGTCATGCCCCAATCAGTAGCGGACGATCTGGATCTAGAGAGGATACAAGTCGACATACCCATGAAAGGAGTTGGCGGAGCCAGGTGCGACATCACGGGAGTAGCAGAAAACTGCCCAGTAAGAATTGGTCGATTTGCTGGACCTGCTCATCTCTTCATATCACCAAAAGCGCAAGACTGCATCCTGGGACGTCCCTTTCTTTTCGACTACGGCTGCACATTGGAGTACCATGATACCGGGGAGACACTCTCTTTCCAAGGAACCAAAGGAAGGCGGGTGTCAGTACCTCTAGCACGTATTGGTCAAGGGCGAGGTTGGGATAATCGAAAGGATCTCAGTACCAACGTTGTGAAGCCAGACATGGGCCAGAACCCCACTTCTACTATCAACGATGAGGAGCAAATGTTCAAAAAGAAGACAAATGATCATTTTTTATAAATACCGGCGTTCATCTAGGGAAAAACTCACTCCAGCTAGTCAAGCGGGTTATATCTCGAGCGCCGGGTTTCTTTGACTGGCTTAAAAAAATAATCCTCAAATCAATCAAAACTCTATCAAGTAAAACAAAAAAATATTTCTTTAAATTGATGCTAACAAACAAGAATATTCTGAACAGCTTTCTCACATTACTCAAAATGTTCAAGACAAAACTACGGGAAACTCGGGCGAATAAGCCTGCATCAGAAAAACTAAATCACCACACAATGGTTCTTGTCAAAACCACCACCATATCGTCAACAGTTTCTAAACCCAGTCCCACATACAAAGAAACAGAGGCACTACTCACAAAAGGGCTAGGCATAACGTTTCAGGATCAGTTATGTCAGAGCTGGAGGGAGGGACAGCTATGGTGTATGACTAAGTATAAACCTGTAGCAAAGAAAATCAGACCAATCAATCAACCAATTCCTCAAGCATTAAATCCTCCGCTTCAACGACCACCACTTTCACGGGATCCTTACAACACACCACTTACGCCAAACCCTCCGGACTTCAAGCCTACCGCGAGGATTACGGAAGAACGCCTGAAGGTAGTTAATTTTGGACCAGAAGGATGGCTATGGGAAGAAGAGTTGAAGCTCTTCAAGAATCTAATCCTTATTCGGGAAAAAGCCTTGGCATTCAGCCCGGAAGAACGAGGACTCTTGAAGCATACCTATGGGTTACCGTATATTATTCCCGTGGTGGATCACGTGCCTTGGCAGAAGAAACCAATTCCTATACCGGCTGCTGTAAAAGACAAATACGTAGAATTGGTCAGAGAACAAATTCGTACAAAACTTTACGAACAGTCTACCTCCAGTTACTCAAGCCCGGTCTTTTGCGTACTTAAGCACGACGGAAAATTAAGAATAGTCCATGATCTACAAGAAATGAACAAAGTCACAATTAAAGACGCAGGGCTGCCACCGGCAACAGAAGAATTTGTAGAATCATTTGCAGGACGTGCATGCTACGGATTAGGCGATATCATGGGAGGCTACAATGAGAGAGAATTGGCTCCGGAATCAAGGCCTTTAACCACCTTTGACACACCTTTGGGTAGATTCCAGCTCACAAGACTTCCCCAAGGTGCAACTAATTCAGTAGCCGTGTATCAAGCGCAAATGATGTGGATTCTTCAGGATGAGATACCAGAACACGTAGGCGTATTTATTGACGACGGCGGCATCAAGGGACCATGTTCAACATACGATGACGAAGTACTAGAGGAAAATCCAGGAATACGTCGTTTCATTTGGGAATATGCGCAAACGCTTGAAAGGGTTTTGTTTCGAATTGAAGAGGCTGGAATAACCATTTCCGGAAAAAAATTCGCCTGCTGTGTGCCTGCCTTGGATATTGTTGGTCACGTGGTCTGTAAGGAAGGAAGAAGGGTCTCAGTTCAGAAGAAGAACAAAATTACAACATGGCCCACCCCAAACAATCTTACCGAACTACGAGGATTCATGGGAATAGTAACTTATGTTAGAATCTTTGTGAAAAACTTATCAGAGATTGCGGCACCTCTCAGGAAGCTCACAAGAAAGGATACCAAGTGGTGCTGGGACAATGACTGTAACCACGCTTTTGAGCGGCTCAAGCAAATAATCGGAGAGGACATTACACTGAAGAAATTGGACTACTCGGAACACGGAGGACTTATCATTTTGGCTGTGGACTCCAGCTTCATTGCAGCAGGAGCAGTGCTCTCTCAACAGGAGCTTGAAACAGGGTTAAACCAACCAGTGTTATACGAATCAGTGGTATTTTCACCAGTGGAATCAAAATATTCTCAGCCAAAACTTGAACTCTGTGGCGTGGCAAGAATCCTCAAGAAACTACAAACACTTCTCTGGGGACAGCACTTCGAACTGCAAGTTGACGCTCAATCTTTGATCCAAATGATTAACGCCCCCTCGCTTCCAAATGCCCCTATGACCAGATGGGTATCATTCATCCATCTCTTCTCCTTCGACATGGTCCATAAACCTGGGAAAACATTCACAATGCCGGACGCGCTCTCAAGGAGACCAATAAGCAATGAGGAAGACGAGTTCTATAATGACGCAGAGGATTTTGACGAAGACGAACCAGTAATTAAAGCTTGCGCTCAGCTCCAATTCTTTTCGGCTGCATCCACCAAGCTCTTGGAATGGGAAGCGCCTGGATTTTGGACAGATCTTAAGGAATATTTAAGGACATTACGCAAACCCCACGCTATGGATGTGGACCAGTTTCAGAAACTCAAACGAAAATCAGCAAATTATTTCATTCAGGATGGGAGACTTATGCGAAGGCACTCACCCATGGCCCAACTAGTTATATCCAAAATTGCCTACCAAAGTAAACTTTTGAGAATGACTCACGAGGATCTTGGGCATCGAGGACTTGAGGAAACATACCAGCGACTAGTTTGCAGATTTTGGTGGCCAAGCCTGAAGAAAAAAGTGAAGTTATGGGTTCAGAGCTGTGCACCATGCCAGAAGCGGGACCCCTTAGTACCTTGGGAGATACGACATCCAACAGGAGAAAGCAGCTTATTTGGACGAGTAGCCTTGGACGTCTGCCACATCAAAGCCGGACAATACAAATACTTACTGGTGGCCAGAGACGACTTATCCGGATGGGTAGAAGCAGCCCCTTTGGTCAAATTAACAGCGGTCACTATTGGAAAATTTCTCTTGGAAGAATGGGTCTACCGTTATGGCGTAATCAAGACAGTCTCGGCAGATAATGGGCCTGAGTTCAAGAACAAGTTTATAAAAGCTGTGGAAAATATTGGAGCGGCTTTCAAACCACCCACTCCGTATTATCCGGAGGCTAACGGAATGATTGAAAGAGGACACCGACCAATCAAGGACACCTTAATCAAGATGTGTGGTGAATCTGGAGGAAAATGGAGAGAGTATCTTCCATTAGTACTCTTTGCTGATAGAATTTCAACCAAGCAAACGACTGGGTACTCACCCTACGAATTAGTCTTTGGCCAAAAGGCGGTTCTTCCAGTCGATTTAGAAATGGACACCTATCTGGGAATTGATTGGACTGAAATCAGCACAACAGCGGAACTCCTGGAAGCCAGAACTATGCAGCTGGAACGTCGAGAAGAGATCCTGGGAATAGCTCACGAGAAGTTAATGAAAACTAGGAATTCTTCGGTCAGATACTGGGATTGAAGGATGGCGGCTAGGCTCCGTAAACCTTTAAACCCAGGCGAATTAGTGCTTATTTATAATAAGAGTTTGGAAGACCAATGGGGCAAGCTTTTTGCCAATCGCTGGAATGGGCCTTTTCGAATCAAGCAACAGTTACCAAAGGGTTCTTACATTCTGGAGGAATTGGACGGGGTAGAACTGAAGAGGGCTTACGCAGCTTCACATATTAAACGGTTTTACCCACAAGGACGAAGCTTGGCCGATATCCAGCATGACGAGGATCCCGCTCAACCTGAATCGTCTGATGATGAAGAGGCAAACTCCAACAGGAACTCTGACAATAATGCATCCATTATTTCGAACTAAGTCTTTCTCCTGGACAAGAGACTAAACTGTTCAATGATAAACACTGGTCATTTTTTTAAGTTGGGGGAGGAACTCACATTCTTTTTCAAAAAAAAAAAAAAAAAAAAAAAGAGACCACATCACCTGATCAAACAGACAAATAGAACAACTTACTCATTCAATTGACCTCACTCACTTCAAACAAACACTCTTTTCTTTCTCTCCTCTTTTCTTTTTTTTTCTCTCTCTCTCAATAGGAAGGTTGGGGACAACCTGAAGTTGGGGGAGGGGGGACTGATGGATTAATTCTCTGTTAAAGGATAAACAAAAGATAACATCATAGTAAAATAAAATAGAATAACTAATCATTTCAGGGGTTACATTTTTTTGGGGGGTTTTCTAAAGTATATGTCGATTTTTTTTTTTTTTTGGCTTTCTTGTGGAAATTTTGCCCCAGGAGTCACGAAATGGGGGAGGATGTGGTCATTATTCCTGTGTTTGTAGGAGGAAAATTCAAACTTTTATGTGTACTCACAAAACACCTCAAGATACAGCCAAATGGAAAGCAGAAATGGAACCTAGGACCAAAATAACCCCTAGTCACCCACTGAAACCACCCTCATATCTCTACCGGATCAGAAGATACGCAAATCACCCCTTTCACGCACCAGTCCGAGTGGGTTCACACACAGACTCAACTCTTGGCTACCATACTTGGCATAATGCATACGGCACATGAATTAATTTTCTTCCTTCCTTTTATCAGTCCTCACCTCCTATTTTCTCTTTGCATATGTTTGTTTCTCATTTGCATACCTATGGTCTTGGAAAATCCTTGTATGAATATATATGATCCTGTTTGCATATCAAAGGGACGCATTGTAGATAGACTAGCTAAATTCCCTCAGTTTTACTTTCTCACCAGCCAAATTCCCTCAAAGCTGCTCCCCTGGAGCTAAATTCCCTCATCATTGTCTATATAAGGAGGCCTCTGCCTGCCAGTTGTTTTCTCCTCATCCCATCAGGGGACATTCCCCCTCAGATCCTCATGCCATCCGGCAGTATATATTCCCTACTCACTTATCACCACTCATATTATCATCAATCCATATCACAGTTATCAGTTCATATCACCACTCAGTTTTCACATACCTTTCACACTCTATTTGAAATTTATATCACCACTCAGTCACACACCTTTCACCAGTAACCAGTCCTCGGTTCCACTCCTGGTTGAGCTTAGCTCCCTCTCATCCTCATCACTCCTCACTTTCTGAACTTATATACCCCCAGGCCAAGGACCTAGGTTCAAGCCTCACTCAAGACATCAAGTCACCGTCACCTATCTCATACATCAGTAGCTCCATCAACCTCAGACATCGACAACAATCCTCTTATATATCTCATCTTTGAACATATCCTATCACAAAATAAATTGCCAAGCTTACCTTGGTGGTCTTGTTTTCTGATATACAGAAAGGCAGAGCTTGCACCTCATTCATACCTTTCGCCATTCAGCAAAAGGGTCACACGACACCTTTTGAGTCTTACAGCGGCGGAGCTGGACTTGACTTACGCAGGCCGGCGCGGACTGGCTGGTAGCTGCAGTAACCGGGGGAAGCCGTTACAGCCAAATTGAACTACGTCTGTGGCTTCCTTGCCACTGTCTAGCCTTCAATGCCAGGATCCCACACAGACGTAGTTCAATTTGGCTGTAACGGCTTCCCCCGGTTACTGCAGCTACCAGCCAGTCCGCGCCGGCCTGCGTAAGTCAAGTCCAGCTCCGCCGCTGTAAGACTCAAAAGGTGTCGTGTGACCCTTTTGCTGAATGGCGAAAGGTATGGATGAGGTGCAAGCTCTGCCTTTCTGTATATCAGAAAACAAGACCACCAAGGTAAGCTTGGCAATTTATTTTGTGATAGGATATGTTCAAAGATGAGATATATAAGAGGATTGTTGTCGATGTCTGAGGTTGATGGAGCTACTGATGTATGAGATAGGTGACGGTGACTTGATGTCTTGAGTGAGGCTTGAACCTAGGTCCTTGGCCTGGGGGTATATAAGTTCAGAAAGTGAGGAGTGATGAGGATGAGAGGGAGCTAAGCTCAACCAGGAGTGGAACCGAGGACTGGTTACTGGTGAAAGGTGTGTGACTGAGTGGTGATATAAATTTCAAATAGAGTGTGAAAGGTATGTGAAAACTGAGTGGTGATATGAACTGATAACTGTGATATGGATTGATGATAATATGAGTGGTGATAAGTGAGTAGGGAATATATACTGCCGGATGGCATGAGGATCTGAGGGGGAATGTCCCCTGATGGGATGAGGAGAAAACAACTGGCAGGCAGAGGCCTCCTTATATAGACAATGATGAGGGAATTTAGCTCCAGGGGAGCAGCTTTGAGGGAATTTGGCTGGTGAGAAAGTAAAACTGAGGGAATTTAGCTAGTCTATCTACAATGCGTCCCTTTGATATGCAAACAGGATCATATATATTCATACAAGGATTTTCCAAGACCATAGGTATGCAAATGAGAAACAAACATATGCAAAGAGAAAATAGGAGGTGAGGACTGATAAAAGGAAGGAAGAAAATTAATTCATGTGCCGTATGCATTATGCCAAGTATGGTAGCCAAGAGTTGAGTCTGTGTGTGAACCCACTCGGACTGGTGCGTGAAAGGGGTGATTTGCGTATCTTCTGATCCGGTAGAGATATGAGGGTGGTTTCAGTGGGTGACTAGGGGTTATTTTGGTCCTAGGTTCCATTTCTGTTTTCCATTTGGCTGTATCTTGAGGTGTTTTGTGAGTACACATAAAAGTTTGAATTTTCCTCCTACAAACACAGGAATAATGACCACATCCTCCCCCAACTTATTGACTGTCCCCAGAGAAAAAGGACAGGTAATCTAAAGAACAAAGGAGAAAACACGTTAGGATCACAAACTAGACCGTAAGGAGAAAGAAAAGATCAACTTACAGGATCAGTCATCTTGAAGGTCCGGTCGAATTGCAGATCAATATTCATCCGCCATGGCTCTGAAAAGGAAGAGGCGTTGGATCCGCTCGTCGTTGCTGGAAGGTCGACAGCGGCGGCAGAACCTCACAAAGAGAGAGGCAAAGGTTTGGTAGAGACAATGGTAGGCCGCTGAATTGATTGGATCAGCGTCCGGGTCCTCCGGAGCATCTTGATCAAGGAGAAGAGCGATTTGCGACTCTTTTAAAAATGGATAGTCGGCAAGACGATACTCACCAGGGACGTCAGGCGATGGAACTCGATGAGAATCGGTCATGCTGACGTCCCCATCAGAGTCAGTAACCTCGTCCGCGTGAAGGTCGGGGGTAGTAGCCCGGGAGGCCTCAGGGATTGGGTTCCAGGTGCGAGACTGGACAACGCCGGCAGGAACCTGAAACAAGTCAATACCTTAACCCAAGGAAACACAAGGTGGACGAAATTTAGCTTACCCCGGATCCCCAACCCTCAAAGCGGCTGGCACCTCCTGTAGAGGACGTTGCTGATTCGGTCATCGCCTTCTGCGAAGATTCGTCGGATCCAGAGGTCTCAGGAACTCTATAAGTGCCGGTAAGGGCCTCGGTACCCAACATCTCACAGTCCGAGGTCGGTGACGTGAGGTTACTGGGGCATGGAGCCGGAGGGAGAACCCAGCTCTCATCTAAGAAGACCCGGTTAGAGGACAAAAACTACCAAGAATGAATCAGTCTTGGGTTCGTTAAACACAAGAGGACAAAAAGAGAGTACTTACGTCACGATCCGAGTCGGTCGCCGGTGGGAAAACAGGCGACCCAGGCAAAGGACCCGGGTTGGGGGTCTGGTGCCGAAATACTGGTGAAGTCAGTGGATTGCCGGCGGCTTCAGGAGTCGGGGCGGTCTGAAAGCAAGGGTGCAACCCCACGAATCCCGGGGGAACCCGAGACGGAGACGGGGTCCTAAAAGCCGATCCCGGACGAGTTGGCGAAACAAGCTGAGGGCAGGAGAATCGATCAGATCCCTGAGGCGAGAACAGTCGGAGCGGATCAGAACTTACAAAGGGGTCCTCGGATTGGGAATGCAAGCCTGGGGGAATTCGAGGAGGAGACGGAGTCCTCACTGCTGAATTTGGGCGAACCGGTTCCGTAAACTGTAACTGGACCGGATCAGCGGCCTGGGGAGGATGAAAGATCCGGTCGGATACTTACCAAAGCTACTCTAGCCGCCGCGGCCGGATCAACCACGAATGGGCGGGCTCCGGGTTCCCGAGCGGCCCGGTTTCTAGTGCCGTTGGGCCTGTTAAACGCGTCCAGGCAAGCCTGGGTCCACTGGATCCAGGTTGGCGTGATGGTCTCAGCGTGATAAAGTGGCCCATCCAAAATCAGGATGGGGTTATGAACGGAAGACCCCGGCTAATACAAGCAACACAAGTTAACGGAAGAGTAGAAAGAGCTGCGCTACGATATAAACCCCTACTTACACGCTCTAAAGCGCCAGCGGAGGCCCCGCGATTTCTTAAAGGATAAGGGGTAGGGGGAAATTAGGGTCTATAGTATGGACAATGGGACATAATGGTAATCAGTTAATAAAAGCTGGTCTATAGTAGAAGTAGACGAGGTGAAGAAACGACGAAGTGGATGATGAACAGAGAAGGGGGAGAGGGGCTCGCTTTTTATACTCACCTCGAATCCTGTGAGGGGCCTCTGGCACTTGAAAGAAGGACCATAGTACTTTTGCCCCATGCGCGGGCTCTGAACAGAAGCCAGGACCCGGCCGCAACTAGAGGAGGTATCGTTTGACTTGACCGATTACTGATCCCAGATAAAGTCGAGTAGAACGGAGTGCGGGGCCATCTCTCTTGCCGGGACTTTAGGTGTACGGACCCACGGCTGAGCATCATCAGCTGGCCGGCCACCTAAACAACCGGCGATAAGTGGCATCTCAGTAATTTCCATGTTGCTGCCGACGACCACATACTTTTACGAACTGGGAAGTACATACCGGGTCGGCGAACAGATCTCCAACCAAAAGCCGCGTAGACCTGTCAAAATCAATGGTGGTGCGAGTAGTAGCGGCAATCAATCTGAAAGTTACATAATTACCTCGACCAACACCATAACGGCTTGACTATCAAGAGAGGACGAAAGAAACTCACCTGGAAAAGGGACCCTGCTCAACAGCAGGGTTTAGGCTGGCTGTGTGGGGGTGACTGGGTCAAGACCTTGAGGATACCTGGGGTTCGACTATCGGCGGCTGCGATGACGTATCGGAAGGGTCCGGAAGATCGGCGAAGTCGCTGGCAGGGGTCGAGGTGCAGACATATCAATACCCCCCCCCCCCCCCCGATGGGGTAAGGTCGATATACATATATTTACATACATATACCCCGTGGCGAGGTAGGGGTATAGATACTCGAGACCCGAACGCGGGGCTGGAAATTCGCAGCACCGCAGTCCTCTTGTCGGATTACGCGTAATCCGACAAGACAACTGCGGCGCATCGGACGACCCCGCGGGATCAGGAATAGCTGCTGGGCGGGTACAACCAACACTAAGTACCCGGGCCCAAAGCCCGATCAGTCAACCATCAAAAGCAGGTGCGAGTCCCCGATCACTACTCGGCACCCGAGGCCCCCGGCTTCGACAGCGCGCACCCTAAGGCGCTGGAGCAACAGCTGCGGCCGCCACCATAGCACAAGCAGCACCACTGCTCAACTGCGCACCTGCGGACTGCGGACTGCGGACTGCACGCAGCACTTTGACTCCCAGAACTGACAAAAATTTCCCGTCAAGAAAAATCCCAAAATTGACAAAAATCAAAATTTTGGCCAATTTTCACCCTGCGGACCCTCTCATGCCGCATTGCCCAAGAGAAGTAAAAATAACCCAGCCTCCAAGGATTCAGCTAATCCTCATGTAAAGTTCCCACGTCACAGGGTCAACAGTTGGAGAAATAGCACTTTTCACGTCAAAATTGTCTGGGGACAGACAATAAGTTGGGGGAGGATGTGGTAGACGGAAAAGTGGAAAAATAGAAAGTTTTTTCTATGCCACATAATTACTCATACTAGGCCTCAAGATACCATCAAACGGACCCCAGAAATGGATTCTACGGCCAATTTTACCCCTAGACACCACTGGAAGCGTCACTGGAGCCCCTCTGGAATGGAACCTACACGCCCTTGGACAATGGACACCCATCACACGTTCAGCATACCCAGTCACCAGCCTGTCACAAGTCTCAAGTCAAGGATCACAGTATTATGCTTATACACATCACAGGATACAAGCATACATCTCCTCATCAGACTATAGTCATCACATAGTATCAAGTACTCTTCTATTTCCATATTATGATGTCATCCCGCACTGATCCTGCAGTTCAGGCGTCATTTATGCACCCCCTGCATCCACCTGTCAACTAATGCAGCCAACTGTCACTTTACGCAGCCTTCATGCAGCCCTACTGCATGCTTATGACATCATTTATGTACCCCTGACACATTATGACATCATTTGTATCTACTCCCACCAGCTAAAATCCCTCACACTGTTGTCCAGATCAGCTGAAACCCTAACCCACAAGCCCTGTGGGGCTCCACTTCTGTCTATATAAGGAGCTCTCTCCTCCCCAGTTGTCAGCTCCTCAGTTCATCACTCACCAATCACAGTCACCCCCAATATTCACCCTTACCAATTATAACCAACCCTTATATAAATCATCAGCTCTATACCTTGTCAATCAAACAACTCATCTTGAGCCAACCTACCGTATCACTTGAATAAAACTTGCCAAGCATAGCTTGGTGGGTCTTGTTGACTGACAGCATAGAAGGGCAGAGTTTGCACCTCCATCATCCCCTTCTCCATTCAGCAAAAGGGTTTCACAATCACTTTTGAGTCTTACACCGGAAGAGTTGTACTCAGGAGGACACCGGAAGAGTTGTACAATTTCTCTCCGATTTTGTCCAGGAAAAGGCCGGGCTTGGAGGGTACAAGCTCTATCATGAAGTTACACTCATTTCCAGTGAGACTGGAAGGTCGTCCACGGGCCTTGTAGCCATTGGGGTCCTTGATGACGCAGCGGGTTTTGTCAACGAGGTGCTTCCATTGGTGGAATGACTGGGGTGAAAATTGTACACCCAAAAATTGCTTGATAGACGCTATTGAGAGGCTTTGGTTTGCCATTTGGATGATCATGACTTTGGTTGCAGCGGAGTGGGGGTGATAAGCCATCAAGAGATGATGGTGGGTTTGGCGAGGTTGGTGTTGGTGGGTTTGACAAGGTTGGTGTTGGTGGGTTTGGCAATATGGTGCTCGGGTCAGTGGTCATCATATCATATGACCGCTGTGTTGGTCCAAAACCGGGTCAGAAACAGCAGAATTAAAGCTGTCCCGATTCATATGAAGGGGAAAATGAGTAATGAAGTTATGTAAGATCTTCAGTCCTATGTAGCTATGATACTAATGAATGATGTATGTAATAATGCTAAGGATATGTATCAAGCAAATACCTGCCAAAAATATACATGCCAATAACTTCTGATCCATTTGGAAATCCTAGGTGAAATGAGTGGGTGACTAGGGGTAAAATGGGGTGTAGAATCTGAATATAAAATAATAATGAAGTATTTATGAAGGGTTTATGAGATATAGAAGTGGTGGTATGAACAGGAACAGGGTTACCACAGCGGTCCCTAAAATATATTACATACATCATTCATTAGTATCATAGCTACATAGGACTGCAGATCTTACATAACTTCATTACTCATTTTTGCCTTCATATGAATCAACAGAATTGCTTGGGTCATCCATTCCGTCAATGCTGATTCAACTTTTGGATGGCAAAGTTGTTGGAATTTTTTTTTGAGGCTTGACTGCTTTGACGGTTATTTTCTCGGATCGTATCTTCAGCTTTGAGCCACTTTGATAATAGTGGCTGTTTGATCCTCAGGTGAGGATAGACTTGAGAAAAGTGAGCGGCCGTTTTTGACTGATTTTGACCATTCTTATGGTACCGATCCAAGATTTCAACCTTCTCCGAATACGACGCGTTGCTGATCTTTGACAAAGATTCTGCTGGTGTCAATTTCGCAGCGTCTGCTTTTCTTTTGTTTGTTGATTTCGCGTCCAGTTTTTTACTTCTTTGGTCTTGGTCGTCTTGCTAGGATTTTTTGTTTTGCTTGTGTTGGTGTTGCTTTTTGTCTTGCTAGGGCTTTTCTTTTTGCTCGCCTTGCTGTTGTGGCTCTTTGTTGCATTGGAGTTTTGCTTATTTGCCAAGGGTTTCTTCTGCTCTGGTACTTTATTTGTTTTGGTAAAGCCAAAATCAACAACTTCTTGCAAATTCTTCATATTGGCTAGGCTGAGTTGGAATGTAGACTTTTCTGGGAGTTTTGTGATTCACGTCATTAGCAACTTGGTGTCAACAAGATTACCCTGGCCATCAAGCCACTCCTCTTCATCTTCTTTGAGCTGCTGACCTTGATTCAAGCGGGATATGAGTTTATTTTGACGATCTTTGAAGCTCTTTTTCATCGCGCTATAGTATTCCTCAAGGTGGTGCATCTCAATATCTTCAACTTCTCTAGTTGCATTGTCTATTTTGGGTCTTTGAGGATCAGGATGGATAAAAATAGTGTTTGCGCTCACAGTGAGATGGACTGGCTGGCTTGATTTGAAAGTCTGAAGGAAGTTGATGTTGATTTGTTGAGGAGTCATTGCTTCTTGATTGAAGGGTAGAGGGTTTTTTTTGTGGTAGTTTTATGTGGTTTCGAAGGTGGGGTTCCCCAGTATCCTTATGCAGTATTACAGTATGCGGTATGTACTCAATTTTGGCGCGCACCAACCTGCGGAGAAGCCACCGGCTATGCAGTTTGACAGTTTATGCACATAGACAGGTATGCGGTTTTGCGGTTTTGACTGTAATTGATTTGCAAGGTCCACCGGCGGAGGAGTTCAATGCTCAAGTTGTTTTCCTTCCTTTTCTTTGTGTTGTTGCGATGTCTGTGCGCTTGTCACACGTGAGGGGAGAATGAAACCTTCTGTGACATGCTCCGCCTGGATTCCAAGTGCATTTCTACACTTGGAGGATGGGTTGGCATGGGAATTTTTTCATCAAGGAAAGAACCATCAAAGTTTTGATCTATCTTCATTTTTTGAGTATTGCAGAGTCTGCTCCACCATTGTCTTTTTGTTTTCCAGACCTCTACAAACCAACCAACACCAATGCCAGGCTTCCAAACTTGGTGTATCTCTTGAAATCAAACCCAACCCAACCCAACCAGCTATCACTTTTGATTTCCTTTTTGTGCATTATCCGGAACTCCACGGAGGGCAGCCTAAACAGCACCTTTCTTCCCCTGTCTCAACTGCCTCCGCCTGACAGACGGAGTACCATACCAGACCAACACCTGGGTTACAGCCTTAGCCTAACAATCACACCTGAGACAAAGTGAGCTGGTTGATGGAGTGGACAAGAAGCGGCCAATGTGAGTGGCAACTCCTCACTTTTCAAGCCAACCTGTAAACTAACGACTCCACGTACGTTCTATCTCACGGTGTGGTAACCCTGTTCCTGTTCATACTATCACCCTCATATCACCTAAAACCTTCATAAATACTTCATTATTACTTCATATTCAGATTCTACACCCCATTTTACCCCTAGTCACCCACTCATTTCACCTAGGATTTCCAAATGGATCAGCAGTTATTGGCATGTATAGTTTTGGCAGGTATTTTCTTCATACCTATCCTTAGCATTATTACATACATCATTCATTAGTATCATAGCTACATAGGACTGCAGATCTTACATAACTTCATTACTCATTTTCCCCTTCATATGAATCAGCAGTACATTCCTTCATAGCTCTTGTAGTTATTATCAAATGCTCATCTTCATTATGTACATTCTTACTTCTGCTCATCATTATTTCATGTTCTACATAGTTATCTTTCATGTACACTCCTTGGTCATTGCACCTTAATCATTACTGCTCATCTTCAGATATTGTTACTATGTGCTCATCATGTATCACCCCCTGTAGTACTTCTCACATATATAAACACCCCTCTAGATGTTTTACTCCCCATCATGCACTTTCACCCACTACACTTTGTATGCACCTTCCCCCCATACTCTCTGTAGTACCTTTTACACCTCACCTTAGATAACATTTCACCCTTCTGAAATATATCCCCCAGCATATATCTCATTACACATCTCAGAGTGACTGCCAAAGAGCTTCTGCTTTTACCCTTCTCACTTCTCCTCTCTCACTCAGTAGGATTGATACACCTCAAACTCATTAGTGTTAAAGCCATCTAAGTCAAAGAGAATCATCAGCCACACCCTTTTCTTTTTCTTAGTGTAACCCTCTCTCCATCAGCATTAGTCAAGAGGGCAGCCTCACCAGCACCTGTAGCCTCTTCTACATTATTAGTAGTGTAGTTGACTATTTCCCCTCGCAGCTCTTTCCTAATCTTGTAGGAGTTCCACACCATCACAAGGGCAGCTCCATAGAACTTTCCCCTCACTGCACTGCCTACATTATGACACCGCAGGAGATCCATAGCAGAATGTGTGGTAAAAGGGAATCTGGGAGTGGTCCTTCTTAATTTAATAAGGAAGATTCTTGAGTCAATATATTTGATAATGGGAACAATTTTTGATGTGATTTCTGCTGAAAAATATGAATTAGCACTCACTAGTGCAAGCATGGGGGAGAAATGACATCTGAGAGTGCTTTTACAATTTTTTAAAATAGATCTACTGGTTAGGAATGCTTTACAAGTGTTGTGAAACAACCCCTATTATGAGATCACATCCAAGAAGAGATTCTACATTTGATATTTAAATCTTTGTGGGGGAATTTTCTATGCATTTGAAGATGGTCCAAGGCAGTTTTGAAACAAGATATGAGTAGGATCTATGTATAATTGTGATAAAATATACATTATGTAACACATATTATATACACATGTGAATATAAGTGTGTTCTGTGATTCTGAGTGCTTTGGAATGAAGATGTTTCACTTATTTCTGTATGTACCATCCTTTTAAAGCTTACACTTGTTGCTTTCTGATGGTGTGTACATGAATTTTATATCTGTAATATTTTATTTTATTTTATTTAAACCCATTTTATCTTGATTGATCTCACCACACTGGTCCCCTAGAGGCTTGCCAGGGTCCTGTGTGGGTACCTCCATGAAACTCTGCTCAAAATAGACACCCACACCCACATTTGGGACTGGCCCGCGGCCCCAGGTACCTGCGTGGAACTTCTACCATGCCAGGTGGTAGGCAGTGCTGGGAAGGGAAAAGTTCACTGCACACTGCCTTTCAAGTGAGTCCGGAAAAGATTGATTCAGAATGATTTAGATAGTGTGGTTGGGGGTGGATTTGTTTGATAATAAACAGAGCAAGGAAGCTTGTTGGCAGTGGTTTGTGGGATAAGAAATGGGCAAAAGGAAGTCCAAGGAAGGGAGTAGGAGGATGGTAATCAAAAAGGGAACTGGCAGATCAGGCACCAGGAAAAGAAAATAGTCAGTTGATGACAAGTAACATCATGGCAGCTCCAGCCAGCTACCCACCATCTATCCAATATCTATCCACTACCTAACCCAATCTCCCAACCATCTCCTAAACTTCCAAAATTTACCAAGAAGGTCCTGTTTGGTTTCTGATGAGCCCAACTGATCCTCAGTTCTGTCCA
The DNA here is from genome assembly GCF_026914185.1 of Puccinia triticina. Lineage (NCBI taxonomy): Eukaryota > Fungi > Basidiomycota > Pucciniomycetes > Pucciniales > Pucciniaceae > Puccinia > Puccinia triticina. Next base: position 4,732,808 of record NC_070565.1, on the reverse strand, counting down.
GCTGATGCTCAGCTTTGGTACCCAGCTCATACTCAGCTTTTCTGCCTAGCTCACACTGCAAAAATAACTTGGTCAACTGCTTGCAGTTGACATGCAGGATACTCAAGCCAAGCTGCCATTGTAACTCCACATGAATGCAGAAGTGCCCTTGTTGGCACAGTCACTGTGCAAGGTGCACAGTGACTGTGCATTGAAGCTTGGGTTGAGTCAAACCTTGAGTAAGGCTGGTGTAACACCACAAGCTTCCTCAGAGTTGCCGCATGTCAACTGCTCACAGTTGACACAGTTTTTTTTGCAGTGTCATACTCAGCTTTTTCATGCAGCTCACTCTCAGCATTGGAATAAAGCCTTTTGACCAGTCCTTGCTCAGCTGATGCTCAGCTTTGTACTATTCCTGGCACAGCTAATTCTCAGCTTTCTACCAGTTGTTGCTCAGCCTTTTCCTAGTCCTGGCCCAGCTGATGCTCAGCTTTGACCCAGTCCTGGGCCAGCTTGCCAGCTGATGCTCAGCTTACAAAGATGGGCATCAGCTTGGAAAGGACCAGAGACAAAAATCAGCTAGGCTAGGGCCAAAGCTGAGCATCAGCTGAGCCTCAGCCAAGGCTGAGCCACGGCCAAGGCTGAGCATCAGCTGTGCCAGGGCCAAAGATGATCATCAGCTGAGCCGGGGTAAAAGCTGAACATCAGCTGGGCCAGGGCCAAAGCTGAGCATCATCTGGTTTCATCACATTGAGTGCTTTGCTCCTGAAACCTGTGATGTGAGCCCTAGATGTGCTGGTGGAGAGGCACAGCATTGGAGCAGTGTTGGAGCTGAAAGCAAAGCTGCATCATGTCACTTGGCATCAAGTGACTACTTTTTTTTCCTGGTGAGGAAGAGCTTGGGGAAGATGAGGAATGGATGGAATAGCACTGAGTGCACAATCAAGAAAAATCACAGCAGAGTACAGAAAAAGCGAAAAAGCTTGCGGGTACGGGAGGCTGAAAATTGCCTGCTGCATTTTAGCCACACACCTGTACAGCTCCACTGTACAGGATGTCACATCACCTCCGGGCAACTGGTTGAGCTTGAGTTGCGTGTTGGGCCGATTAGTGGGTGAGGCAGATAGTCCTGGCAAAGTGGCCGATGGGGGTAAAATTGCACCAGGATTCCAATGGTGCAACCCTCAATACCCCAATGTCAATAATGAAGGAAATAGCATTCTTCTTCCAATGATATTCCTGTATGCAGCTTGACATACAGGACCTATACAGGCTTGAAGGGCAGTGGCTGAGATTACAAAATTGGGCCAGCCGGACCGCAAGCCTTTTTGCTTTTGCTGTAAAACCCAGTGCATGGTTGGAAAAAAGGTTTGGGGTAGCAGCCATTTAGCACAGTGCAGCAATCACCAGCATCAAAAGGAACAATTAACTTATAATAAATTATGACAAGGAGGGGCCCATACATATGTGTACCAAAAATTCCTGTTCAAGAGTTGCTTCTCAGTATAAGACCCTAATGCGGGGTGAGGCCTCACATCCGTTTCCCCTTTGGCACTGTAGCTCAGTTGGTAGAGCACATGCTTAACATGTTGCGCCACGTGAACGCATGTTGTCGTCGGTTCGAGCCCGGCCAGAGTCAACTTTTAGTTATTTTGAACCCGGCCCTGTTGCGGGGATGGCTCTGTCTTGCTGCCAAAATTTTGGCTAATCAGTTTTTCGAGTCAAATGTCTAGGCGAGTCGGAGTTTGACAATTGATGACCCGTGGCGGCTTGCGCCGATCATGTAGATTTGGCAAGAAGAAGTTCATATGAGGTTTGGCCCATCCATCTGGTGCGTCGGGACCCCGGGATGAGTTTGAGAGGGAGTGGCCTCGGTCCCGTCCGAAACCTGTTGTCGAGCTTTTTTTGACACAGAAGCCCCCAGTAGGCGGCGGAAGGGGGTCGGGGGTCGTGGGCGACACCGCCAAGTCCCAGCAGCAGGTGTCCCCCACAACGATAATCACGATTGACTAGCACCAGCAAAAACGACGAAGTACACATTCACAGAAGATTCGATGGCTGAATCTCAGGTCCTTAACATGCCCCAAAAGTGGGTCTGTCTGATACCCGACGACCAGGACGATGACTGTCAGTCAATATCAACGCGCTTATCTCAATTTATCTACACTTCCTTGATGGTATACCAGGCTAACCTCACCTTCCTGCATACTGATCTTAATTTGAATCATCCAGTTGAAGGCTTTTTTTCCCTGATCGAGCAGTTCACTGGTCGGAAAATGGTACCTGTGCCGTTTGTACTGTTTTCTTCGATCCATCGTGACAGTTCCAATTTAAAGACGAGGGGGCTAATATTTGATTTTGCCTCCTACCTTTTTTTGTCAAAGGGCTCACGTGCTTCAGCTTATGGGGCTCGTTGTTCACCCGATGTTTTGCTTAAGATCCCAAGTACCAGCGAATCATCCGGACCCATTGGTGTTGACTGGAAAGAAGGTAGCATGGAGAGCGTGGAGCTATCTGGATTCTTTCGTCAAGACGAGCGGGCCGTCCAGCATTTTGAGATGTTTGCCCGGTTATAATACCAGCAAGCCGGTCGATATGGACGTGATTCCCAAAGAAAGTTTCAAAAACCAAGGCTGTGAACCAATCGTCAGGCGGCTTGTAGATGCATCAAATATCTGGGAAATTCTCTTGAGTTTGGATGAATCAGCTAAACAAACTATCAGCCCTGGAGGGTGGGACTTGCTCAATCTCCTTGTGACAGCCTGGGAGATCGATTTCAAGAATCAAGAAGTTCCCGAAATCCAGACCCAAAGCCTACATCAGTTGTCCAAGAAAGGACCTATCCAGGAACGCAAGACTTGTTTTCCTCATTTTCTCAGACAATTAGGTGACGCGCCTGCGGGCGGGTTTCGAATAGACACTCGGGTGTATGACATCATCTTCGAGCCTTTTAGTCGGAACTCTGCCTCTCCTACTTATGTTTGGGGGTGTGCGACCAACTCCCTTGCTCGTGCTCAAGAGCTGTCAATCCGTCTCCTCCATTTGGTTTGTCCCGATATCATCTGCACTAGGCGCCCTTCGCAGCTGACTCTAGACTTCCACCACGCGTTGACTAGCTCGACCGACTGGATTGTATTCAGTTGCTCGAACCGGGCCGGTTGAGAGAGGATATTGTGATCCGCATGCTCGGTCTCGAAACAAACGCATTGCGCACCTTTGTTAATGTGCGTCTTCTCGTTTCCTGCTTGATCTTTTCGAATAGGTCGTGAGATACCTGTCCTATCTTCCAAGGGATTTATTTGAGTAGGCTTTTGATGGTTGCGAATTTGTTCCCTTTTTAAGGTCTTACCAGAAGATCATCTCTTGCGAACTCGCCTTCTGTCGCGTTTCCTTGAATCCGTTACACGATCAACACCAACGCCACTCGTCGGATTTACCTTGTCAAACTCTCAAAGTTCCGCGGCCAGCTTGTCACCAGGACAAGCAGGTTTGAATGGAACTGCTAGCACTACGGGACTTCGACGGACACCATCCCGGACGGCTCTGAAATTTGACTCTCAATCGTCAATCTCAAACTCAAAGTCACAACTGCTATCATTATCATCCCTGATCACCCAACTCTTGCCGCGCCCACTACTTGAAATCCCAGCGACAGGTAAACGGCGCAGTTCGGCTGGCTCAAAACTCGATCCTAGTGCGCTTTTAAGTGCCGAATCGCGTTATCTCTCCGTCTTGAGTGTCATCTTGGAGTCGTTGTTGGTGATTAATCAGTCAAAAACCACGGACGAAATCGATCACGACGGGCTCAACCTTGTCAAACAAGGCAAACTACGATCAGCCGTCCAAACTGTCTTCGATGCTGTTACGGAGGCCTTGGGAAATAAATCAGATTCGCTTGAAGATCAAAGAACCTTCAGAACACTCCTGCATCGTAAAGTCAATCGCATTATTAAGGCTTTAGAAGATCTTCCTTCTTAAACGTGAGCGATATTTCATCCGTATTTGTGTAACCGCAGAGTTTTTCTTCTGTTTTGCTCCGGTAGTGTATTTTGGATATCAAAATTGTCCAATTCCTAAGAGCTTCATTTCGGGAAAAGTAATTTGTTTTGTATGTTAAAACGGTTTCACCATTTGCATGATCGGCTTTCGACTACTTTCATATTGCGCAGTGTATACTTGTGTAACAACTTTCTCGTACGAGCTGATTTCCCTCCTGAATTTTCATTTTTTTGGACATTTTCACTTGCAGGACCCCAACAGCCAGGCAGAACAAATCTTGACTGCTATCAAATGAGGACTGAGCCTCAATTTTTCTCTGTATTTATGTGTCTTCCGAAGCACTGGGTTGATTGGATATCCTTTGGCCCTAATTTCCTCTGTAACTCTGAAATTGAGATGCTGATCGCTGTTATCCCTTTCACCAGGAAAAAAAAAAGTAGTCACTTGATGGCAAGTGACATGACACAGCTTTGTTTTCAGCTCCAACACTGCTCCAATGCTGCTCCTCTCCACCAGCACATCTAGGGCTCACATTACAGGTGTCAGGATCAAAGCACTCCATGTGACAAAACCAAATGATGCTTGGCTTTGTCCCTGGCCCAGCAGATGTTCAGCATTTACCCTGGCTCAGCTGATGCTCAGTTTTTTACCTGGCCCAGCTGATGCTCAGCTTTAGCACCGGCCACCTGATGATCATCTTTGGCCCTGGCATAGCTGATGCTCAGCCTTGGCCGTGGCTCAGCTGATGCTCAGCTTTGGCCCTAGCCTAGCTGATTTTCTGCTCTGGTCCTGTCCAAGCTGATTCTTATCTTTTTCTCTGGCCTGGCTCAGCTGATACTCAGCAAGCTGAGCATCAGCTGGCCAGCTGGCCCAGTACCGGGTCAAAGCTGAGCATCATCTGGGACAGGACTAGGTAAAGGCTGAGCAAGGACTGCTACAAAGCTGAGCATCAGCTGCGCCAGGACTAGTACAAAGCTGAGCATCAACTGGGCAAGGACTAGTCAAAAGGCTCTATTCCAATTCTGAGAATGAGCTGTGTGAAAAAAGATGAATATGAGCTGGGCAAAAAAGCTGAGCATGAGCTGGGTACCAAAGGACAGAACTGAAGAACTGAGGATCAGTTGGGCTCATCAAAAACTGAACAGGACCTCCTTGGTAAATTTTTGAAGTTGAGAAGATGGTTGGGAGATTGGGGTAGATAGTGGATAGATGGTGGGTAGCTGGCTGGAGCTGGTGTGATGTCACTTGTCATCAACTGACTATTTTATTTTCCTGGTGTTTACTTTGTACAATTGGTATATCTTTCTGGATGAACTCTGCGGTATGTGTATGGGCAAAAGAAATACACATTCAGGCCTGAATGAGAACAAACAGATGTATATCTATGTTTATCAGCACAGCATGTGTGAGCCGGCTGGGGAGTTTTGTTACTGACACAATAGTCTCACACACATTGCCTAGCTCGGAGAGAAAGAGGAATCAGTACTCTACCAATGAGAGGAAATGTAGTATGTCCCAAGGCGGAGTTGAGCTTAGTTAATCTTCTCAGTGACACTGACTCTACAGTACTACTTTTTGATCTCCAGCAACATAGTTGATTAGAGTTTCTCACATCAAAAACAGAGAAAATATCATCTTGTATTTGAATATTCCTTGATTCCTTTGCCCCTATAATTGATTTTGGCTTATTTTCTTTGTGCTGTTATGATTAAGATTTGTTTGCAGGAAATTAGGAATTTTCTTGAAAGTATACTAGGTCCCACCCAAAGGAGCCCCCTCCCAAACAATTCTTGCTGCCTTCCAATCCAAGCAGGAGGACAACCAATTGAGATTGAGTCCAGCCACCATCCCCTCTTTCTGCCTTCCAATCACCCAAGTGTCAGGTGTAAGCCTGCCATCTGCAGAGCATTGAGGCCATGAGCCCAAGAGCTAACTGAATGTCTTGTCCATGTACCAACTTCTATTTCAGTCTTATATGTCTCTATTTCTATCTTTTTTTGTATCAAATCAAGCTCAGACGGTTGTATATATTGTGTATCATAAAAAAACTGAACAAATGGAAGCAGCAGCCCCCTCAAGGTTGAATGGGGATGAGGATGTGGAGTACACCAACAAGGTTGTCTCCCACTCCGTATCCCGCACATCTTCAAACCAGATGAGGAGCTGGAACACACAAACAATGGTGTCTCCCACTCTGCATCTCCACCAGTTTGCAAAGCAGGGATACAACCTTGTTGGTATACTAGATTGTCATCTGCTTTGGAGACTTGCAGGGATACAGAGCAGGAGACAATGTTGTTGGCGTACTCCAGATCCTCATTTGCTTTGGAGGAGTGCAGGGATACAGAGAGATGTCCTCATTGGCACCCTCTAGATCCTCATCCCCACAGGCAAGAGCCAATGGAAAAGAGAGAGAGGATTGTAAGTGCTTGAACAAAAGAGAGTGAGGAGGCTGGGAGAGAGGTGTTGTGCGAGGCAGGAGTTTCGGCAGAGAATGTGCTTTTTTCTACGTTGATCAAATCAAGGAAAAGGGCCGCTTGAACAAGGTTAGGCTGGGAGGGATTGGACGAGGCGGTTTGCAAATGCCCCAAAGCGTTAACTGCAGCTTCTTCCAAACTGACCAAGACAAAAACAAAATGTGAAAAAATTGGATCCTGGGACAATCAAAAGCAAAAAATAACAGGCAGGGTCCAACAATCTGAGACAGGAGTGTGGCCAAGAGCAGGAGGGAGACGGAGAGAGAAAGGGCGGCTGTGCTGATGGAGGCAGTGAACATACTTGTGGTCACTTCGCTCGTCCTGGTCTCTGCCCCTGGCTTGACGAACCATGACCGGGGCAACATCTGTAGGAAGCTTTCTTTCATCAGCCGGAAGTCGACCAACATTGAGTTGATGTTCAGGTTTGGGTTCCTCTTCTTTGCTTTCAGTGGGTTGTCCTCTAGCAAGAGTTCTTTCAGCTCATGAGTCGGACATCAGGGGAGATGGATAGTCAGCTCAGACAAAGGAAGACGGGGGTGGACGAGGGGGGACAACCAACGGACAATCCCTTTTGAGGGCAAGATCCGCCATTTTGCAGACAGAGAACCGGACGACATCTTCTTTCATGGCCCCAACCCGATCCAGATGGAACATGAGATAGCTGCTCAACATGAGATCAAGGACCATGCAGAGGTTTTCATTGTCTTGGAATGCATAGCACAAGTTACAGATCTCCTCTCTTGGATGATATTTGATACTGCTTGCTGGGCAACAACTCTCTGCTTGTTGATATACTTGAGTGCATATAAAGTTAGGGAGTTGAAAAATCGACTCCCAGGAATTAATAAATCAACTCCCAAAAGTCGTTTACGTCGCGCAGACCGTCTCCGGACGTCCCCCCTGGGTCCTCGAGACCTTGCGCGGCCCGAAAAGCATTTTGGGAGTTGATTATTTAATTCCCCTCTCAAGGATGGGAGTCAATACATTAATTTAACAAAAAATGACAGAATATACAAAAAAAAAAATCTTGTCACTGTTGTACCCAAACGCCCTAAAACATTTACAGCAATATAAATACACTCTTTAGAGAATATGGTGAGCTTCACGCCATTATTACTCCTCAGGGAGACCCTGTGTAGCCGGGGGCGGATTTGGCGGATTTCCTACTAAGGCAAACCCCCGGAACCTTATCTATGGTGCTCCAAATGGCCCCAAAATTTAGTAGCTATAAGAATAAACTCTTTAAAACATATTTTAAGCTTCACGGCAATAGTACTCCTCAGGGAGACCCTGTGTAGCTGGGGGAGGGATTTGGTGGATTTCCTACTAAGGCAAACCCCCAAAACCTTATCTATGGTGCTCCAAATGGCCCCAAATTTTTTTCTGCTATACAAATACACTCTTTAGAGAATATTGTGAGCTTCATGGCATTATTACTCCTCAGGGAGACCCTGTGTAGCCGGGGGGCGGATTTGGCGGATTTCCTACTAAGGCAAACCCCCAAAACCTTATCTACGGTGCTCCAAACGGCCCCAAATTTTTCTGCTATAAGAATACACTCTCTATAAAACATTACAAGCTCCAAGCAGGTATTACACATCAGGCACACCTTTTATTGACTGTGGTGTAGCGTAGCGCAGCGCAAACACGCTATTTTTTAGCGTAGCGTTAGCGCAATCGCACGCATCTGTGCTAAAGCTACGCGCACAGGGTGCAAAGCTATTTTAGATTCTAGTGTAGCGTTAGCGCAGATACGCGCGATTGTGCTAATGCTACGCTAAAAAATAGTGGATTTGTGCTGCGCTACGCTAAACCATGGTCAATAGAAGGTGTGCCTGATTTTTAATACCTCCTTGGAGCTTATAATGTTTTCTAGAGAGTGTATTCTTACAGCACAAAAAATCTGGGGCCGTTTGTGTGAGAATGCACCTCAAGGCAAACGGCTTAGCACCCATAAATTGGGGAAGCGGCCGGGAGCTCCAACAGCTGCGGAATTTGGTAAGCAAAAAGCAAACCACTTCCGCAGTCCAAACCTGCCGCATGGAGTTGTAAAACTGACACATCAAATTTTGATGTATGCAGGTCCAACGCCAACAAGCACCAAGGTTAGGCACGTGGATAATCCCGGCCCTCAGTCATTAAGAGCAAGAATGTCAGTTAACACCAAAGGTGAGTAACTGAGAACTCAAACTCTGACTAGACCAAGATGAAAAGCTAAAACATCATCCTTATCCTTCTCTAGACAAAGTCAACGGGATAGAGAACGACCGAACCAATCCCTCTCAAAGAGAAGCGGTATCAGACGGTGAGTGGAAGTGCCCACTAGAAACAACTGAGAAACTATAGGCTCATAGGCAGTACGCTCGTGTTTAGATAACGTAGCGTCACTCCTACGCCGTTTTGCCAAGGGCAAATCCAACACCCCATAAAGGGACAAAAAAGACTCAACAAGCGTAAGACTGCTTGGAGCTACTATTGAAGATAGATAAAGACAGAGAGCTAACCGGGCGTTGCGTTTCATGAACGCACAGGAAAACCTGAGCTCAACACCAACACCGCTACTCTAGATCTCTCTCTTTTCTTTACTCAAAACAAAGAGCGGTCTATTGCCTGCTCTTAGGTAAATTCGCCTTAAATACTTATTCTAAGATCTATTTTTCACGAATCTTATACATACATGATAGAGTCTGATCAAAAGCAATGAATCTTAGTCATCTGAATTCTTTCAGTTTGGAGAACTGTAGATAAGGTTTCGGGGGTTTGCCTTAGTAGGAAATCCGCCAAATCTGCCCCCTGGCTACACAGGGTTTCCCTGAGGATTACTAATGCCGTGAAGCTTAACATATGTTCTAAAGAGTGTATTTGTATAGCAGAAAAAATTTGGGGCCATTTGGAGCACCATAGATAAGGTTTTGAAAGAGCATAAGTTCAGCATAAATTCATCATAAATTTAGCATCAACTGAGGTTAATTTTCCAGGAGACCCCTAGCAAGGTTTCTGGAAAGTATTGACCAGTGGCACTTGCATGCAAGTGCCAAGAAAACTCACCTGGTGTGATGTAGAATGACAGTTGATGGGCAGAACATTTTCACATACTTGGTTTCTTTGTCTTGAACCGCTCTTTTTCAATGCAGTTGAAAGAGTGGGGGTGGATTTAGCATTGTATTTTGGTGGGATTGTTGTTGGAAAGGTGGTGAAGATGAAGTTTGGTGCTGGTATCAAGGGTGGGGAGTAGGCTTGGCAATGGAAATTCTATGGTGCGGTGTGCTTTGATGGGTAGTTGTTGGGCCGTAGCATGGTGCTAGATCTGGAGCCCCAGATGAGAATTTTACCGCCCTGCCTTCAACTAGCGCCCAATTTACCCCCCTGCCCCCCCCCCTAACCCCGAATGGGGGGACAAGTTTTGAGCACGGGTCTGTAAAATGCCATCACAGCCCGTAGTGGAGATGCTCTTATGCATGCTGTTTGGCTTGCATTTCTGCGGATTTTGTGGATTGTAGAATTGTGTCGGTGTCTGTGTGTGTGTGGCTGTGGTGGCAGGGTTGCACATCTGGTTTGGTGTGGTGACCGGGGTTGAGTTGCGCAGGATCAATCACATCTTGCTTGAGACCACTACAACTGCTTCCTTGGAGGAAAGAAACCAGCAATAACATTTGATCCGTCTGGTTAAAAAGTACTTGGCTCACTCCCAACCCTCACTGGCTCACATTCCCCTTACAGCTATCAATATATTTTTTCTTCGAAGTGTGTCAGATCCAAACTAACATGGGATATGTGGCCATGTTGGGTGTGCATCATGTGCCTTTGTGACATGAGTAAGGTCTTCCACACACTGAGGGGCTACATGTGACTCTGGGCCAAAACACCAGCAACGGTGGTGTATGAAATCAAATTGAGTCTGTCTTACAGTCATTGGTAGGATTTGGACTTTGGGAAGTCTAACACAAGTGCGCTCTATGTATCAGCAAAAAATGGAGGCAAGTTGCAACTTGAAAATCTTGGTTTTATGATGGGAGCTGTGGGTTGGTGTTTGCAGTGTCAACACACTGGCGCTGAGATTACGGAAACGTTTGATACGCTGGACACGGATCAAAAAAATTATAGGGATGACAAGCATCTAATTCTGAGGATTTTATTTACAGATAAATACAGCTCCTGTGACATACTTGGGGGAGGACAAGGGATAACGTGAAAAAGATAGAAGGCATAGAAGTTCTACCAAAAAAAGATGCTACGACTAGAAGGATTGGGTGACAGAAGAGAATTTTCATGATCGTTGCTCCCAGTTGGAAGAGGAGGAAGATTTGCTAGCCGCGGAGCTGTTTGCACCGACAGCGCCTTGGGTATTTGCCTTGGCGCGGGCATCCGCAGCTGAACTTGCGGCTGAATCGCCAGCGCTGGGTCCAGAGCCTCCAGCGGCAGCATCAGCTGAACCTTGAGCGTCCACCGAACCTGTTGGACGTGGACCGTTTGCCTGAGCGCGAGCAGCAGCGTCTGCAGTTGCGGCCGAGTTGCCTGTGCTTGGACCGGGCTGGCCGGGGCCTCGAGCGGCGGCAGCAGCAGCAGCGTCAGCATTGGCATCTGCTCCTCCTCCGATACTGCCAGCAACCATCGGACCCGGAGGGCCACCCGGAACCACGACTGCACCAACCGGTGGCGGGCCAACAAGCGGGCCAGGAGGACCAATACCGACGGGACCGGGTCCGGGTCCACCCAGAGCGGCTCCAACGAGACCTGCGCCAACGCCTACACCAGGCCCGGGGACCATCCGTCTGTCCACCCGATTGCCGCTCGTTCGACGGCCTATGGAAGTAGTGCTGTGTGTATCCTTGCTGAGTGGTGAAGCGAGAACTCCAAAGGCCATCATTGCAAAACTGATTATCACCATCGAGCTAACGTTCATCTTCAGCATCGTGCTATAGAAATATCTGAAATCGTAGCGGACATTGGTTAGCAAAAAGTCACGAAATGAAATGGGATACGGGTGAACAGCAAAAAAAAAAAGGACTAACAAAAGAATTGTCCGCGTAATTTCAGTCTTGTTGCGGCTGAGTGCGGAATGTACAAATATTTTTGAACAATGACTGTCGAAGTCAGTGTGGTTGAAAAGTTCCGCGGGATACAAGCTTGTTTCTAACAAGCAGGTTAACTTTCGAAGTTTCAAACGGCGATATACGAGATGGATAAGAGCAGACCGCTAGCGGAGGAACCAGAAGATAGACGAAGGAGGAATGAGGAAGTTGAATGTGTACAGGAATCAAGCTTTGGACAGGGGATGAAGACCTTCAAAGGAAAGGAAGCGGTTATAAGGCATTCTCCAAGTGCTCTTGGATGCTTAATTTGTTGCAGCCGGACGATGATAACGATGGTGTGGGAAGATGTTTGTTGATTGAGAGGCGGACAGGAGCACCGTGTGCGATGAAGTAAAAGTCCAGCGTGAAGGTCGCCAAATGAACCTCTTCATCCTCACGAACCAGCTCATCCTCCTCGTAAGCATAAGTGCTCATTAAAAGCTAGCGAGACCATGCCAACCACCCCTCTAACTGGCCTGAACCGGCCTTGCCTTCCCGGGGAAACGTCGCGACTTACGCGTTCTCGGCAGAGCTGGGTGCCAACTTTCCATCCGAACCCATCAACACAAGATCATCCATCATGATGGACTGGGTGCGGTTTTGTGTGCCCGCCAATTCATTCCCGAGCTCACCTCCGCCCGCTAAACATTCTTTATTGATGTTGCCATCCAGGTGTGGATTTTGTTCGACTTGAATTTATTAATCTGGCTTTTGTTGGTTTTGAGAGTTGAGACCCGGGTAGTCCACAAGTGAATGATTCTGAATCCAGAAAGGGCCGCCGCCCATGAGCAGCTCAGAAAACCATGTCAATTTTGTCCAATCATCCAGGATTGGTGGAATGGGTGCTCTCAAACAGGGGTATGTAGCAAATACCTTGTTACCAGCAAGCAGTCAATGTTTATTTGTAATGTAGTTGTACATGTGTTCTAGATTATTTCTCGAGATTTAACTTTGGAAAAAAATACAAATCTGAGAATGAGCTTTGGGAACACTTGAGAGGGGGAAGTAAGACTCTCTCACAAGATGCAGTCTCAGGAAATAGCGCAGACAGAATAGCAGAAAACCAAGGAAGCTTGATTGCTTGGATTTAGGTTAAGTATATATGTATGGACTCTGTACAATCATCAAGTTGTGATTGGATTGAAAATGAATAGCAGGGGCTTGAGACTGAGAGAGATTTCACTGGTTACTACAACTGTCACCATCATAGAGCGTGCACACAAATATTAGTAGAGGGCTTCGAAATTGCCCCAGGAAGTGTTACAGATATCAATGTGAGCTGCAACCCAAGCTTAACTAAGCCTCTCTGAGGAGGCGCGAAGCATCTCCAAAGCAGCGCCTTACATGTAAAGTTGGGGTTGTGGCCTGGGAAGACCGGGTTTTTGGTGTTATTTTGTTGTATTTTGATTTCAAGATCCTGTAACACCTACAACTGAGCATCTCAACAAAGAATCAAAATGAGGGAGGTGGAGCCTACCTTCTTGCCTATGATTTCCAAAAAAAACAATGTCAAAAGTGACCTTGTTGATGTTTCTACATGTGTTTCAAGAAAGCCATTTTAAGGGCTCTGAGGGGTGTGAAAGGGGGGTGATAGTGTTCTGCCCTGTCAACCAATCTGTAATTCCTGTGACAGATGATTGGCTGCTGGCCAGCTTTACAAATGGTTTCAAACACAATGGCAGCTTGTTTTTTCAAGTTTCAACAATTCAGAACATGTAGGAAGTCCTGAGGATTCCAATGGTGCCCTTGGCTTCTCAAATTTTAGAGGGGTTGGGGGTCATCTGGGGGTTTTTATGGTCTTTCCAGCTATTTGGCTGGTACTGCTCATGCAGGAACCTCAACATTGCGTGAAAGTCCCTCCCTAACAGGAGGGTGCTCACACCCTGCAAGCACGGGACGGACTTGTGTGTCAAGTTTGGCTGCAACCACCAGCTGCCCACTTTTGGCCTCCCTTTCACACCCTTCTTGCTATGCTTACCCACAAACTCCTGCACTAACTTAACCAAGTACCTCCTGAGGGAGGCCAAAGGCCTCCCTCTGGACAGGAATTACGCCTCATTGGTAAATTTTGTGAGAATTCACACCTAGGTGAGCATCTTTCTCACAAAGTGAGAAAGATGTTGGGAGCTCAATCAGCTGCGGAATCTGGTAAGCTAAGCAAACCATTTTCCGCAGTCAAAACAAGTGCCACAGGATTGTAAAACTGAAATCATATTTTGATGCAAACAGGTCCAATCCACGTGAGCAGCAAAATCCTGGCTCCTGATATCTATCTGAGAGAATTACAACCAGCGCCAAAGGTAGGCCGTTTAATTAAAACTCAAGAATAGATGATCAAGTAGTTGCTAATGCGCTATACAAAATTTCTAGACACAGTCAAAGAAAACCAGACCAAACAGACCAAGTCCATTCAAAGAGTTGGGAATACCGGTAAGAGTGTTTGACTTTAGATCAGAAAGATAGAAACAAAAGGCTAAAGCATAAGCAATGTTGAACTGCTGTACTAGACAAAATTGCAATACTTCTCCGCCGTTTCGCTGTTGCTTAACCTAGCAGGATAGAAAAAGGCTAAAGCCTCATCCAAGTAAGAGACCGCAGACTGGATAGTAGAGAGGCAAGAGCAAAGACTTGCGCTGAACTCATCTCATCATCACAGATCATCTTGATCCAAAGAACCAATTGCGGTTTTGTTATTTCTCACATTCAGACTTGAATCTATCCATTGGATTTTATCAATAAGATAGTGGTATTGTGTCTGCTAACAAGGGGAGACTTTTACGCACTCTCCAGAGAGTACCAGAGTCTAATTTTATGTTGTCCTGGGTCTGATGTGAGTCACAGAAGTCAATGGGAAGTGTGTCAGAAGTGATGCGGAATTATCACAGGACCTTGTGCAATGTTGTATAGAACCATTTAATTTTCTAAGGATAACTTAATTACAATCTGTCATGAAATCATAGTTAATCAATGCCCAATTATTACATTTATGGTGAATTTCTGTTGATCAATTTCTCTATGTCAAAGGGGTTCCAAAAACCGTCAATGTGACTTGCGGGGGCTTTCATGGATTTCTGACCAGTTACTGTTTTTACTTGTAATGGAGCTGTGAAAGGCCCCTCAAGTGATCTGTCACCCTAATGTACGCGCGCACACAAAGTTGACATTGGAAAAGTGCAAAAAAACTCACATGCATATGCATGGAGACATTGGAAAACAAACAAACACAAAAACAACTCACAAGCTTATATATGTTAAGAAGCCAGGATGTCTATCTGAAATCTGGGCCCACACACCTCCAAGCTTGACTTGAATCATATTTTCACCCTACTTTCATCCTTTTTTGGCTCAATTCTAGATGATACTGGCCTTCTTTAGGGAAATATGCCAATTCAGATGGGCCTTTCACATCATTCTAACAGGGGTGTAAATGTTTTTGATCTGCAGGAGGCCCAACCTGCAATTTGTAACAAAATTACACACGGGCACATGACAGTTACATTAGCAAAGTGAGAAAAATGGCCAAATTCATGTTCATATAAATAACATGAATTGAAGTTCAATCCCAATAATTCATCTCAATTCACCACAGATGTTTGCTCAGCACTTGCGTGCAAGTGCCTTCACCCCTCTCTTTAGGAACCCTTTAAGATCTCTTTAAGGACTTGGCTCCACGTGATGTGTAATTTTGTGCTGGAGTTTTGCTGAAGTTATGCTGAATGTTTGTTGGAAAGGGTCTGATATCATATTGATACCAACTGCAACTTGACCGTATAAATTACTTTAACTCTTTAAAAACATATGTACAACCACACTGCAAGGAATTGTCAACTGCTTGGCAGAAACAATAGTTTCTCATGTTACTACTATATAATATATTTTGATTAATCATGGCCTTATACCAGGGGAGCTTGCTCAGCACTTGCATGCAATTCCAATCATTCAATAATTTTTTCAACCTTTTAAACTTACTTCCGGAACTCTATCAGCAAGTTACACTCAATTTCCACTTAATTAACTTGTGGTCAATCCATGCTGAATCAATGTTGAATCAATGCTGAATTTAGCTCAAGGCAAGTTTGAGATGGGTTCAATCTGGCTTGAGACTGAATTCTAAGGCTCTTGTGAGGATAAAAAAAACTTTTCCATGAGAAGATCTTGTCAACTTGAATTCCAAAATATCCAGGAGATATTCCTCAACTTCTTGTGAAAGAGTGAAATTCACCCTTCTGAGTGTTAGAAGATGCTCAAGATAAATCCTTGGAGCCTACAGAGAGTCATTTCATAAGAAATAAAGCTGTAGATAAACTTGATATGTGAGCATGGAAAATAGAAACTCTTTGGCAAAATTCCTGATTCATCTATTGTTTAAAATGAATTTCAATCTGAACACAAAGATTTGGTAGTAAATTTGAAAACGTTTTGATGTATTAAATATTTAACAGTGAATTTTTGGTGTGTTTTCTCTAAAATTGAATTCCTCTCTAACAGTTCTTTTAGATTGAATCTTCATTACTCTCTGTGCCAGTTTTCCAGTACACATGCATTTCCCAGGTTGGGTCTGCTTGACATGATGAGTGGACAATCTTGGGTATCAATTTCAATCTCAACATGTTATTCTTACTCAAATTTCTGTGGCTCTCTTGGCTAATTTCATATTGAATCATCATATTCTAGATTGGCTCCCTTTGATTGTTTCAGGAATGATGTGGGGAGTAGTGTTTTGAAATATTTGCTATTAATTGAATGTGCATCATTTTCCATGCCAGTTGTCCCATCTGCAGATGCTATATTGGTTCTGCTTGACATGTTGTGTCAATGGCCCGCAAGCAATCAGCTCTGCTAGAATTCCAAGAGCCTCAGCTGGTGTTTTCTTTGGCCGAAATCCAAACCTTGAGAAATTCAACATGTGAAGGAGCCTACCCAAAACAAGAGCAAACATTACAAGGTTTCTCAGGAGCTGGGTAGCAAGAACAATTGTATAAGATACAAGCGGAAATATTACCATCAGGTTTCAACTAGGAGACATTCTTTATTCCTCAAAGGAATTCAAGAAGAATAAAAGATCAGCTTGGTTAACAGGGTATCCCCATGAATTTTTTTTGGTTGCAAGTTGGTTATCTGATTCTTCAAGGTTAGCTGTTACATGAAAAAAATTGTAGCAAAAAATCACAAGGCTTAGATACAATTAGGCACCACCTATCAAGGATGAAAATGCGGTGACTGAAAATGTGACACAAAAATGCATGGAAACAAACAACCTGTGATTCATAGTCAAAAGCAACATCCCAGAAGTGATCTAGTTCACCATTTCTGAGATTTCCAACGGTTGAACCAACATATAGCAAGATGTGCCTCTGGAAAACTATAAGAAGAAGAATCATATTTACGCCTCAAGTCATTATGTTCACTTAGATTTAAGGAAAGAATTTGTACAAGAATCAAAAATCTGGTTGTGATTGATTTATATGTTGGGTAGAAGAGGGAGTTGAAATGCAAGTTGATTTCAAATTCCAATTTTTACTTCAAGTTTGTTGGGCAGAATGGATTCTTTGAATGGTGCTGATGTTTGAAGAGAGTCTTTTTTTTTATCTGGCTGGTAGTGGCTGAGCCTGTGTTTAAATTGAAGCAGACCGTTTGAAAATTTCATAGTTAAGTTCCATTTGAGAATGATGAATGCATGTATTGGCAATCCCCAATTCAGTCCATTTAAAATGATCAGGGATGTGAGATCTCTCTTCTAATTTATTGGCAGAAATGAGCTTTGGGTATGAGGTGGAGTGGCTCTACCATTTGCTGGTTGATTCTTGAAATGGCAACATATAACATTTAGACCCTTGGAAGTGGGTGGTGTAGCCACCTTGGAATAAAGTTGCAAACTCTTTTTGTGTGCCGTAACTGGCTCCCTGAAGCAAATTTTCCAAATTTTCTTTTTTTGGTGGGGATTTAAGGGCAAGCCATGCACAAGTGAATTGGGACATGTTGAATCACCCTGAATTCCAACTTCCACTGCACATGGATCTTTCAGAAAAACAATATGGATTGATTCAATTCAGAATGAGGATTAACAATTCTCAAGATACTCAAGGCGTGAATTCTGAATCCCTTGCTGGCATCATGTTCTAGATACGCGTATTTAGCCAGCTTTCTGGGGTTGATCTGTAATTCAGTTCCTTAACAAGTACAACTGAGTTGAAATCTTCCGGCCCCACAATGCTCCCATTGAAAAGCATCAATCCTTTTTGGCTCTCAAGAAGACATTTTCATCTCCCAAAAATCCGTGGAAATCAGCCAAGTAAGGTTCTACAGGCGGAACACCATATGAGCGGATGTCTGGCAGTTGTAGGAGGATCAAAGGTGCCTGAAGGGTTGTCAAGATGAACTAAGTCTGTAGAGGAAGTACTGGAGTTCAGGCGGGACTTTTAAGTTCAAATCGACAGCAAATTGGAAGGGGGTTGGCAATCCGCAACATTTTCGGATTGCCCTCCAAGAAAAATCCCAGGAAATTTCCAGTGGAATCGCCGACCGTCTGGCGACGGCTTCCCCTTGCAGGCTGTTGGACCGAACTCATTTCGGGCGCCGATCGAAATGATTTCGATGAGGAGCACCCGTGGTGTAGATGGTCTGGGAGGAAGTTTCAGGAAAAAAACTGAGTTCATGTTCTGATGGGCAATTGCAGGGAAGATTCCTCGTGGTCCGTGGACATTTTGCATTTTCTCATAAAACCTTTCATGAATTAGTACTTTTTGTTACGAATTAGGAACACTGCATAGTACTTTTCTTGGAATCTGAATCGTGTAGTGAACAAGTGGACTATTTTATATTGTCTGTTCAAGTTTCAATTGCTTGGAGTACGAGTTTAGTTAATTGGATCAGGTCCTCGGATTGACTTTTATCCTTACCATGACCAGATAACTTGTTGATCAAGGAGTTGAGAGAGGCGACCAAGGAAGGGTTGAAAAACTTGGGGTTGGCTTCGCGGCTTGTCGACAAGTTACCAAGCAAGCTGACTAAGCGAAACTGAACCCCAATCCTGCCTTCTCCCTGGTTTTCCCCGTCCACTTTCCCCTCCTCCTCCTCTCCTTCTTCTTCTTCTTCGATTGTTTCCCGAAAGATCCTTACGAGACTTGTGTTTAGTTTTTCTTCGGTTAGGATGGCTTCGCAGATGTCTTTTGAATGTTCGGTGAGGATGGCCAATGCGCCTCCAGCTGCAAGAGCGGTCTGGAGATCTTCACTCGAACACAAGGCGATTAGGATATGTAGTCTTGAGATATGCGATGATCCTCTGCTGCCCTCTGGCTCGCTCGATTGGGGCGCGAAACTGTTAAGGACGAGTTGAGTGGTCGAAAGGTTGCAGATGAGCTCGGTTGCCGCGCGCCGGACCATGTGATTCTCGCCCGTCCGAACCCCGATCATGCATTCTTCTAAGCGGCTCAGCACTCGTGTCGACCCGGCCACCTCGTCCGGAATCCGCCCTCCAAGACTGCTGAGATTCGTCAAGGCCATCAACGCCTCGAACGTCTGGAGGAGTGTCGAGGACGAGTGGACGAACAGAGTCGTTAGTGGTTTGATGGTCGAAAGCAAGATCGGAGAGTCCGGCGAAGGCCCGAAAATTAATAATGGGTTCGTCGTGATGAGAATCTTTGCCAAAGCTTGAATGATGTGAAGATCAGATGGGTCGAGCGTGGGTTGACCGGAACCAGATACCTCAGACTCGGAGGAAAATGGCGGAAGTGGTTGTTTAATGCTGTTACTCGAGACCGTCAGAGTTGCGATGATTTTCATCAACATCCTTCCACCCCCAGATTGTAAGACGAGTCCTCTGCAGGCTTGACGCTCGACTAGGTTCAGAAGGACTTTCCCAGTGGTCCGTTTAACTTCTTTACTCTCACTCTTAGAAAGCCAGCCGACAGTATCCATTAAATCGTTGTTCCGTTTCAGTGACAGTTGGATCCATTCAAAAACTTGCTCATCGGGGATCTCTGTATCTTGGTCATCATCCGAAATACCAGAGAGCTTATCGTTTGAGACGGGTTGTCCACTTCGTTGAGCAAGCTTCTTGAGTTGATCTGCTGCTCGATCTTCATCGGTCTTGATGACCTTGTAGGCGGAAAGATGGGCTATGATGGTCGCGACTCCGTAGGCGATCGACGTATCAGATTTGGGCATTCCATCCGTCTCTGAAGTTTCCTTGCTGGCCGAGAGGGCTTTGGTAGCTTTTAAAAACTTTTCTGATTCTTTCATCAGAATCACCCGAACGGTCCCGTGTTGACTGAGGAGGGCTAAGCCCTCGATCGGCGCATTTGGCGGACAGGTTTTGTCGAATATGGCATTGAGCATGATCCGGGTCAGATGGGTCAGCGAGGGTAGCTCGATGTTTTTGTCTTGCAAGTCGCTCGTCAAACGTAATTTGATCAACGCTAAGCTTGCGGCACAACGAGCCGGAATGGAGACGGTGACCGACGTAGCTAATGAGATCCTCGTCAGCCAGTCGAGACAGCCCGGCCAGTCTGACTTGATGATCTCTCTGACTGGTTTATGATTAAGACTGAGCGCGATAAATTCGGAGAAGGAGTGGTTCAGATCGGCGTTGGATTTATTTTTTGAGGGGCCCAGAGCAAGCAGATCAACGACGGATTCTGCAAGTCGCGAAAGAAAACCATCCGACCGAATCATCCCCAGTGCGTCTTGGGGCGAGAGCATGAAGAGGGCAGAAAGCCCAGCCAAACCATCACAGACTTCTTGGATGATTGTCGACTGTAGGAGAGACTCGAGTGGTACTTTAAACAATACCAAAGTCTTGGTTTGATGGTATTGTAAGGTTATCGCTAATGCACTGAAGGCCTTGGCTCGGAACGATGGGTTTTGAGAAGAAATCCTGTGGAATAGCGTTTTAAGTGATTGTGGCGATGGTTCTAGAGAAGGGTGATCGATGATCGATTGAATTTCATCCTCTCCGCCATTCATCCTTTGCCCACTCGGTTTTGGTTGGGACATCGTGTATTCAATTCTTCTGTCGTGAGTAGTGTCTAGCGTATGCGATGCTCAGATATGGATTCCACGGATTGATCTCCTGACGGCAGCGATTCCTCATAAGTTTCCAAATCTAAGTCAAACAAAAATGATAGGTATCAGCCTAACGAAGTGGTCCATAAGGGCTCGATCTCCTGAATGCCAGTGCGTACGCTTTGGGGCCTTGTTGCTCGGCTGCCAGAATGGTTCTCGGTCGGTGGATTCCAGGATGCCCGAAGGAATGTCTGGGAACAGGAACTTGGCTCGGGCGTTGCTCTCGGTTTCCACACCGACATGTTGTGCAGCAGGGCACATGCAAAAGATTGGTCAATCTAAGTCAAAGCAACAACGGCCTCAACCTTCTAGAGATCTCAAAACTGCAATTGGAAGACGACCTCCCGCTCCTTTTTCTCAATTGGTTCGCGTAACTGTGATGATTCACTTGAGAAGACTCCCTTCGGAGGCGTTGATAAAAGGACTGTTTGGCTCAAAGACCCCCTCTACGTGCCACGGCGAACTTAACTAAGTCCCTCACTTGCCTGAGGCTATGCCGGAGGGACTTATGACTAATCAGGGATTCTCGCATGAGAGATATTTTAGATTTGGTGGTGTTTTCCTTTGAACCACCAAATCTCAACCCTGACCATCCCCAACCTTCTAAGTTTTGGGTGGATGGTACGTGTGCATCTGCCCCTCCTTCTGATACAATTTCAGACTCCCTCGCCTGCATCTTCACCCTTATATATTTTTTTCAAAACATCCATTTCCTTCAAATTCTTGCAGGTTCCACCGGATCAGAAAATAACCGCCCGTGCGCAGACATCTCGAGGTCCCTTCACTTGATACAACGTTATAAAGGCACGTGCGTCTCTTTTTTTCACTGATTCCCTCTCCTTAGCTTCGATCATATATCTCCTAACGCTGATCATTAATCCCCTCCACCGATCAGAATCCTAGTATCCCTTCAACGCATACATCCAACCCAATCACCGCCCTACAAGATCATGTGTCTCGAAAACTTACCGCGTCTCCCGCGCTTAGAGGATAAACTGCAGTTTTTTGATAAGGTCTTGCATGCTTATCGGCTCGACCCGAAGCAGTTCTTACAGGCTTATCTTACGCACAACGATCCGAAAATTAAGTCCAATCGTCGGTTGTGGGGAGCACCAATCGGATGGCCAACAACAACAGCCATTTTGATTGCAATCAAGCAACTTGTTCGCCATACTGCTGAAGGAAGAGCTCGTTGGAATCAATACATACTATCCGAGGTGCGTCCTTCTTATCTTGTTGTCTTGGCTGCGTTTTCTTTGGGTGGCAAGGTTCTGATGCATTCTATCTTATTGTTTGAGCAGGCACAAGCAATCCTCACCGCTGAAGGTGGAGCACGCGGACAATTCCCAGGTGGGAATTATCATAATGCTAGAAAAATCACACCGGATTTTTTCTCGGACGAATCAAAGGCCACCCAAACAGAAAAACTTGTCACGGCGGACATGCTGTTCCTCTATAAACTAATCTTGCACAAAGTGCAAAGGGACCAACTAGAACTATCTCCAGCGCTCGAAACCAGAGGTCCTACACGAAGCGATTCAAGAGAAAATCGAACAAATCAGTCCGACTCAGAATCAGACAAAGAGTTAGAATCTGATACTGATACCGCGCCAGCAGAAACACAGAGAGAAACCCCTCTAGCCAAGAAAACCGCCCTCGAAGAGATTGAAGACTGCGAGGAACCCTTTGACCGCGCTAATCGACCCCACGTCATCGCCTCGACTGTTTGTTCGATGGTTTCTTTTGCGGCGAACAGAAGGGACAACGCCCTCCAGATACAGAATTCAGTTGTTTTGCTTGCCTGTGGCGTCACTGAAAGGGTCAGTGCTTACCTGAATTACATTGGGCTAGCATCTTCTCGCCGAACGGCTCACCGTGCAATCAGTTCTCTCGGCAGACTTGCGGAAAGGAAGGTTGCCAGGCAAATGGCCAGCCAGAAATCACCGATGGCCCCAATCATATGCCTGGACAATCTAGACTTCGAAGAGTCAGTCCACGAAAAATCAATTGAAAAGACAACACAGATGTTCCATGGCACCTGGGGCTACCTCCACGTCCCCGATAAACAACTGATTGACGAGTTTGACCCAGACGACTTCTCTCTCAAGCGTTACCAGACAGCCATCAAGGATTCAGCAGATATGAAAGTCCAACCCGCCTGGTTTCTTCCGGACAACGATGCCAGCTTACATTTTCGCGAGGTACTCAAGAGTCAGATCACCAAAGTTTTACTGGGCTGTATTGCGACTCCATCAGATAAGAAGCAAAAATTACGCACAGTCCCGCCTCTGATCAATCCCATTGCCGTCAAGAAACCGGATATTTCCATGTTCAAACTGATGATTGCCTCGGACAATTCCACCGAGGGAGTTGGCGAGGTCCTGGAAGGATTCCTGCGTCAAACGAACTTGACCTCGGAGGAGTTTTACTCTCAACTCCAAGTACTCAAGGGTGATCTAGCAACTTGCATGAATCTGGAAAGCCTCAGAGCCCAGCGAAAACCCAGTGCTCATGTTCAAGACAACCTCTCTGGTTTCTTCTCACTTCTTGGAGCCTCACATGTGCTCTGGAATTTTGCTCAAGCGATCTTTCTCCTCCATTTCGGTAACCCATCGGACTCGCAAGACTTGGGCGCATGGCATACACTATCATCGCTGGGAATACCCTCTGAGCAACCAACAACAAAAAAGGATTTTACTTTAATGCTTACACACATGACCAAATGTCATGAAGCAACAATTGTGTATTGTCTCTTGTGGGTATCTGATTGAACAGCTTCTATTATTTTCTTGTTACTGACTTCTGATTTCTTTGTGCCAGGATGGTGATGAAGCTCCCTAAAGCCTTGATACTGGAGGAGAAGGTCAAGATGCCTTCGGAACGGATCAATGAACTCGTGGATCTGTGCTATGATCGTTTTTTTTCGCCTTTGGCTTTGAAGGCTGCTTCAGCGGATTCGTCGACCGGTTTGAAGAACGTCCTCTTGCGCCTCTGAGATTTTGCATCTATCATTGAATGTGATTGAGCCATGCGGGCAGGAGACATTGGAAGAGTTCTTAACATGTGGCGACGTTGGACCGTGATGGCTCACGGGATAAAGGGGCTCAACAACTACGCAATTTACTTGCCCAGAATGATAATACTCTTAACCAAAGTGCTTCCGAAGGGCCGTGCAAAAACTTTACTGCATTCTCTACTCATCAACCCCACCAGGAGGCCTAACCATTTCGTCGCCAAGGATTTCTTCTTGGAAAACAACAACTTCTGGCTCAAATATTTTTACAACCACAGTGGGATCGGGACCAAAATTTGCCGCTTAAAAGATGTTTTCTCACTGATTATACCCATTGTAAGGTTTCCACATTTGACCGAACTCATTTCATGTTATTTCTTTGCTTATTTATCTCACTTCTTTCAGCTGCGCGAGCTGTTGCAGGGCATTAAGGGGGATTCAGGAAGAAATATAGTCTATCAATCACACAAGCACGCATTAACAATCACTTCGATAAACAGCTATCTAGCCATGGCCCAACAGCACGATTTACTTTCAAGTTCGTCGGTGTATAAGTCGAGAATTGTGGACATTTACAAAGCTGGGTCAACCGTCTTGCATCAAGATTTTCAACAAAAGAGGAAGAAGCTGAATCGAATGCAACCGTCAACTATACTTCTGTATCACACGCCAGCGGGTCCAATTGAGGAAGCAAATTTGTTTGAAGAAGACGAGGACGAAGATGGTGAAATCAGAAGCTAAGGTCGATCTCAGTTACTCTCCGGGTTGACCACCTAGTTTTTGGCGTTTTCGTTCGGCTGCTTGTTCTGTATTTTTCCTTTTTGTTTCTTCTACTCTTTGTTGGCGCCTTTCAAGGGTAGCTTCATTCCTTTCTAGCACCTTTTGACGCTTCGCCTCTTCTGCAGCCTGACTTTGTACTTTTAATTCTTCCAAGTAATTAAGATAAGATGGTTTTTTGGCATATTTGTTGATCTGTCTGAGCAAATGTTCTGTTTGACCACTGATAGCCTCACCACCGGAAAGATCTTCCAACTGCTCCTCAGAAAATCCCCCACAAAACCCAACGACAACTCTTCGGGCCTCAAACATTCGGAAGTGGTCCTCAGGTTCAAACTCTGAATGCTCAGCCCCGATTTGCGAATGGTGAAATCGAGTAAATCCTTGAACCAAGAACTCAGCAAATCGTTCGAGCTCTCCAACCAACGGCTTCATTCCTGTCTCAGCTGTAATAACCGATCGAGTGGTAGAGACTTTTGGAACCTTTGGTGGCACTGGTACGTCAATCAACAACTCTCTAGAGGTGATGTTCTTGCTAAAGTTGTCCGTTGTGAGATATTTGAAAGCCTCAAACAAAATCTTGGCGTTATCGGGGTCGCAGTTTGAACACAAACACATGGTAAATTTATTCTGCTCCTCCCTCAGCTTTTCTAATTTCACATTTGGGTCGGCATTATCTAACGGGATGTATCCTAATCTGTGGACAAGGATAATTTACAGTTAAAACCCACCATTTTCAGATGTATCTGTATCAAAACGGTTAGACTCACAAGTTATCAAGCGACAAGGCAATGCGAAGGCAGACGGGGGTGATGGCAAATGCATCCATACGATCATCGTTGGATTGCTTCAATGGAGTAGTAAAGTCACTGATTTTATTTTTTCCTGACCTCCGATTGGATTCAACAAGCATTAAACCCAGGCCCGGATTATTTTCCCCACGACCACATCTCCCAATCATCTGGCAGATTGATGAAGGATCGCCTCGACCGACGTGGACGACACACCTGACTCGCTTCCAGTTCTGACCCAATCCAAGAGCCATCGTGCACGAGATAACCGGGAAATTTTCGTCTTCAAATCCACCAATGATATCTAATTTATCTAAATTTCCAGTGCATGAATGATAGCGACAAGCAAAGGAGCTTTCCAGGTCCAAATGGCCGCCTTGAATCTCTCGAGCCTCATGGATTGCACGCAGGACTTGCCAGGTGAGATTGCGTGTGGGCGCAAAGATTAATGTTGGAGGAATCTTGTGATCTGGCATTGTTTTGCGGGTTACAAACAATTTTTTCAGGTCATTACACGATCCAAGAGACGGCTTCATTGGCATGCGGATGAGGCGGATTTCTGTACGGGTGAGTTCGCCTTGTACAATGTTCATGTTTTCCGGTAATATCTTCAAGCTTTCAAGTATCTTCTCTATTGCAATGGGCCTGCAGGTTGCTGAAAGCAAGAGGATGGGTACTCCAACCGCTGCGAGAAGTCTGGCCCCCAAGTTGCCATAAGAAGGCTGAAAAATACCTCGGTCTTGCAGCTTAAAATGACAGCTGATCTTTTTTCCAAGTCCGCTCGCAACCAACCCCCACACATATATCATGTGTGCTTCGTCCACAACCGTGAGGACCAATCTAGATAGGAATTGACGGTCAAAGAAGATTTGCCGGAACATTGCATTGTTCAACAGAACCTCTGGGCTCTGATTTCACAGTAAGACATGAGATTAGGTTCAATTTTTTGAATGAAAGGCTAATAAGGGCTCTAACCAAGTAGATAAACGCATAGTCTCCCCTAAGAACCTGCTTCTCAACATCCGGTGTAAAATTCATCTTGGTGAGATTAACCGCTTTGATATTTGCCTGCTTTTTCTCAAGCACCTGATTGTCAAAGGTGTAGCAGTTCAATTGTAAGTATGAAGTATCACAAAAAAAAGCCTGTTTATCTCACTTGATTATCCCCCAGCAAATCTAAAGGATTCAACACCAGAATGATAGGTTTCTTGTAGGCGGGAAAGAGGCGGTAGTATACTTCCCCGATCCTGGTCTTGCCAAAACCGGTCCCAGCGAGTGTGAAGGTGTGTTTGCGACGAACCAGGCTGATCACAGTCTCCATCTGGATTGGCTTCAGTGGTTTGGAGTAGAATTTTGCTGCCGTGAGAGTAACATGATTGGCAAGCTCCTCATCGGACATCTGGTCAAATTCTTTGCGTAAGGTCAGTTTAGAAGTGGTGTTTTCTTCTTGTGAAAGGTTGAGAGAGGCAAGATTGCTATCATCCTTGTTGGTGGGTTCCATGGCTGGTCGAAGTAGTTGTCCAAAGTTGATGATGTTCTTCGAGGTTACATTATTATTCCTTGTCGATGAAAGTGTTTCTTTTTTTCAATCTCATTGTGTTTTTTCTCCGTTTTGTATATATCATCGATCATGTAAGCCTGATCAGGCTTAGTAGCTCCGATCATCTCCCAACGCGGGTGGGTCCGTGCACTATGCAGTTACTAAATTAATTTGGAATGAAATGGAGTGATGTGCTTGACATCACTATTATTTTGTTTTTTATTCTGATTTTTGAAATATTTATTTTTGAAGTAGATGAGCTAGATACATAGGATGTAAAATACATGATAATTTTGTTGAGAAGGATACCATTCAGTAAAAATGGGTCTGGTAAGGAGAGGTTGAGAATTGACGGAGTAGTGAGGAATATAACGTTGAGCGTGGTCAATTATCCGGATCTCTCATGCGAGAATTCCTGATAAGTCATAAGAGCATCCGCATCGGTTGCGGATTAAGGGAGGATTAGCATAACTAATCCTCCTCGGCAACCGCATTGGGTCCGATTTAATCGGACTAAACTCCTCCCGGGAGTACAATTTGGAGTAAGCGGGAGTAAAGTTACTCCTCGCTAATCCTGGGAGTAAGCGCTGCATGCATATTCACATGCATGCAGACACTCCTCCCCACCCAAAAGTATGCACCAAACACAGCTTACATAAGCTGTAGGTGCATACCACATACTTACACAGCTTTTTATCCCGCACCGATGCGGCTGCCGGCCGGGATTAGCGCTAATCCGGGAGTAAGCAGATCTGTTACTCCTCGAGTTACACCCGCACCGATGCGGATGCTCTAAGTCCCTCCGGCAAAGCCTCAGGCGAGGAGGGACTTAGTTAAGTTCGGTGCCACGGCCAGGATGGCACCGGCCGCAGAAATGGCCAGCAGCTGCCAGCAGAAGAACGGAGGGGCCGAGCATAGTTCACTCACATCATGGACACCAGCCGCCATGCATTGAGCTGTAGGGGCCATTACAAGTAACGTCAAGAAGTGGGATGCTTCAATGTTCTCTGGCTCATCTGATTCTCTCACTAAGTTGAGGAGTTGATAGCACGTCCCACCACATACTAGTCCTTTCAACAGTAAGAAGCCAGTCGAACTCAATCAAACAGACTTGAGGTGGCGCGTCTGACCTGGGGGCAAGGAAGCTCTTCAGGAAAAAAGAGATGTTGGTGCATATATTTTCGTGATATTTCATTGCTTTTAACCCATGACGGCGTAAACCCGAACGAGGTTGTCGGTGTAACCAGCAAACAAGGTACCTCCATCAGGAGACCAGGCCAACGATGTGCACTCGGGCACCTTGGTGTTCCTGCCCTCGATGTCGGTGAAGTCGGGCTTGATCTCATCGACAATGCTCTTGCTCTCGAGATCGAAGATCTTGATGCAAGATGCAGTGGCGGCACAGAGCCAGTATCGGTTGGGGGAGAACACAAGGGCGTTGATGATATCTCCGGCTTCCAGGGAGTACAGGTGCTTGCCCTCGTTCAAGTCCCACAACATGGTAATCTACATGACAACAAGTCCAGTCAGGCTCCTGTGGGAGTTCCGAGAGCTTCAAATTCAACTTACGCCGTCCTTTCCACCAGAGCCGCAAAGTGAGCCGTCAGGGGAAACAGTAACAGTGTTCAAGTAACCGGTGTGGCCATGGTGGTTGGTGCGGAGCTTGCACTTGGATAGCTCCCAAACCTACAAATTGATCAGCGACCAGCGGTTTTTGAGTTAGTATCAGACTTCAAGGGCGCCGGTGAAGATAAACGGGGGAATCGTTGGAGCAAAGGGATCAGAGATCTCGGTGGAAATTTTAGTTGTTCTCATCGGGTAGATAGCCCTCCGAAGTAGCAAATATATACGAGTATAATGGTACATCATTTCAAAGTCGGGGTTAAAAGCAAAGTAATTTGTACACACCTTCACAACCTTGTCCCAGCCAGCGGACACGATGACAGGGTTCATCGGGTTGGGAGAGAATCGGACGCAGGATACCCATCCGGTGTGGCCCTCGTCCTTGATTTCGAATTTGCACTCTCCAAGGGTGTTCCAAAGTTTGATCGTTCGGTCACGGGATCCGGAGACAATCTGCAAAAGAACTTGTTAGTAGGTGATTGATGAAGTGGCCAGCTTTGCAACTGACCTGTCGGTTGTCAGCACTGAAAGAGACGGAGAGGACGTCTTTGGTGTGTCCGACAAAAAGACGGGTGGTGAGACCAGTGTTAAGATCCCAAAGTCGGAGGGTTTTGTCCCACGACGACGAGAGAGCAACTACCGGATAAAACAAGTAAGTAGGCAAGGATAATGGGCAGGGCGAAGGGATAGAGGAGTCATTTACACTGTCCGTCGGAAGACGTAACGATGTCAGAGACAAAGTGGTTGTGGCCACGCAAAATTCTCTTGGGGAAACCGTAAGCACCCTATTTCGTAGGTAGTCAACAAAGTTAGTTGTGGGCGATCGAGCCAGACTAAAGGAACAGATTGGGGGGGTTATGAGACCTACGTCCTCTCGGCTAAGTTGCCAGACGATAATCGTCTTATCTATCGATCACCAAAGGTGTGTTTGCAGAGATGGAATTGAAGGGAGTAAGGACAACATGAGCTCTTCCTCCGCACTTTGATCACAAGAGTGGTTCAGCGCAGATGTCCTGCCAGAGGCAGCAGCTCAGAGTCGCTAGGGGAGGGTGGGGAGAAGGGACAAAATAATCTGGGAGGTATACGAACCCCGAGAGGCGGTCAAGATCATATCACTGACAACATTTCGGCAAGATTACAGCGACGCGTCAGTGAAGTGTTTGTGAGGCAGTCGACATTAGCATCAGGAGGAGGGACTTACGGGTTCTCGGCCGAGGTAGCGATGGCGGTGACCCAGCCGGTGTGGCCGGCGAGGGTACCCTTGAACAACAAAGACTCCGACATGCTGATTGTACGAGTTTGCTGAGAGGATCGAAACCCAGGTTATGGAAGTGTGCGACGAGTTCGTTTGCTGGTATCCCCATCCATCCCGGCAGTGGCTATTTCTATTCCAGCCGGGCCGATATGGTGAGGCTCGCAAACCGGCGCGTAGGCGGATGCGGCTTGCTGAGTTAGGTTTACTCGACCCACCTGTCACAGATATATCAGTGTCCCGTCCCACAGGCCGCGCCCAGCCAGCATCCACCACCACGCACATTATTTTTGTCGGCAAGGACAGTGTCGAATAAGGTACCAATATACCGGAGGCCCCAAACGATCACTGTGCCCAGACTCCTCAAAGTAACCGACCATGCCACCAAAAGTAAGATAGCCAGATCACTTCATCCCATCTCCTTTGGCTTCTGTGCTCACCCGCCGCTGTTCCTGTTATTTAGATTGACCCCAATGAAATCAAGATCATTTACTTGAGAGCCACCGGTGGAGAGGTGGGTGCCTCATCTGCCCTCGCCCCCAAGATTGGTCCCCTTGGTCTCGTAAGTCACGTTCAGCAACTTTGCCCAAGCCAATTCACCGAATTTCTGACTGTGTATCACATTTTCCTGGTCGCCGCAGTCCCCCAAGAAGGTCGGTGAAGATATCGCCAAGGCCACTGGAGACTGGAAAGGTCTCCGGGTCACTGTCCAGCTGACCATCCAAAACCGTCAAGCCACCGTTGCCGTCGTCCCATCGGCCTCTTCGTTGGTCATCAAGGCTCTCAAAGGTGAATATCACTTCATTCATTCCACATGAAATCAGCACTCCTCCATTGAGAGTGAAAACTGTGGACGCTCACTGATTACCTTTACCCCTGTTTGTTCACCAGAGCCTGTCCGTGACCGGAAGAAAGAGAAGAACATCAAGCATTCTGGCAACGTCACCCTTGATGAAATCATCGAGATCGCTCGGAAGATGCGATTCAAATCGTTGGCCAAGAACTTGGCTGGAACCGTGAAAGAAATCTTGGGCACTGCTCA
Source organism: Puccinia triticina (assembly GCF_026914185.1). Taxonomy (NCBI): domain Eukaryota; kingdom Fungi; phylum Basidiomycota; class Pucciniomycetes; order Pucciniales; family Pucciniaceae; genus Puccinia; species Puccinia triticina. The sequence continues at coordinate 4,702,180 of NC_070565.1, read as the reverse complement.
AAGCGTCGGTTGTACCGTCGACGGTCAACCCGCCCACGACGTCATCGAGTCCATCAACGAGGGCGAGACTGAAATCCCGGAGGAATGATTTTACACACTTTTTATACTTGTTGACCTTTCTTCTCGAACGTCACCCTGAAACGACAAAACGTAATCATTCTTACGCTCCCTCGCCAAGCTTGCTTACCCCAAGAGTCCTGGTGTATTCCACCTGAGTCACCACCATTCTTCGTGCGCTCGTGTCCAAGCCGTTGGTCACAACACATCTCTACTTTACCTCTCACATTCCGGCACAGATGATTCGCCGTCCTCTCTGTGCTTCTGTACGCTGGAATGTAGAGATATCGGTCTATTTGTCTTGAGCTACTACTTCAAGAGGCGTAGTACTTGGTGCAATCCCTGTCCCACCCAACAGTTGATGCTTGATAACACTCATGAGCAATAGTGAGCTTCATCGTTTCCACATGCCCGTGCCCCCCTAGCTTAACAAAGCCACTCGGACTGAGGTGGACCCGCGGAGTGCTCCCCGTCGGAGAGGCTTATGTGTTATCTCTCAATTCAAGTATTAGCAGAAAGTATCTGCTACACCAAAAGAAAAAAAAAGTGAAGTTGAATAGACAGAATTGCAAAGACTTTCCTTGGGAAGAATTTGAGCCAGTCAGCTGTCTTGTAGCCAGAAAACTGTTTCCTGGAGTCCCAAACCAGTGGACCCTCATTTTCAAAACCTGCACATTCTTCAATTCTTCAAAAGATCATTCAAGGTCAACGGATAGTGATAGAGAAAATCTGAGTAGGCCAAATTGTAGGCACAGTAATGTAGCATAATGTACCAACAGGGCAGACCTATGGAGATGCTGGGGGAGGAGCTATAAAAAATTAAAAACCTCCCAGCCAAATGGACTTTCTGCTCCTGCGTAAAATTTGTGATAATACACAAGTCCCTCCCAGGGGCAGCTTCGTCGCCAGCCAAAGCCACCAGGGGGGACTTGTGTTAAGTTAGAGTGCCCCCCATTGTCCCATTCAGAATACACACAGAGAGCCCTCCGGGCCTCCGCTTGAGAGGCTTAAGTTAGAGCATTCGCATTTGTTTGCTAGGTTTTTGGGTTAAATAAGCCCGGGTTTGTGGGCAGGTTACTGACGAGGTTGCCTTCAAGTGGGCAAACGCATTTGTTTGGTCAGTTTCAGGCTAAAGTGAGCTGAAATGAGTCGGAGACTGCCCTAGCCTGAGGCTAGATTTCAGGTTAACGCTTGCTAAGGGCCTGTACCATAGCCCGCGGATTCCAAGGATCTCACCCGCGAACTTAGTCAGTCCTCCCTTCTGAGTTGGCAGGCTGGCGCCCCTCGCGCGAAGCGCGAGCCTCCAAAGGAGGGACTTGGGAGTAAGCAGGGAAATTTGGCGTGAGCGCTGAGGACCACCTCCAACCATTTGGCTGGTGTCAAACTTCAACACCACACTAAATTAGCCTCCTGCGGGCCAATCAGGCCGCCCTGGTGCCAGATTGAAGGCCTGCATCTTGCCTTCAATCCTACATAGATCACATGTCATTAACTCAAACGGTCTTGAAGTTACAAAGCTTGTAACATCATCTTACCAAGATTCATGGATTGTCCGTACCTTTGTACATGCGAGGCAAGTACATAAGAGCTAAATACACATGCCAAAGTGTACAGTTATGGTGGCTTCTGTACTATGTTTTTGTCACAGTATAGGTAGGATACAGCAAGTTTATTGGATAGTGGAGTGTACAGGAGTAAAAAAAAAATCAAGAGTTTGACTTTTGGAAAACAGCTCATTGTGTTTTTTGAAAGGATGTCTAGCACTGCTCTGGGGGGATGGATGGCTGCAGGCTGCGCAAGCAGCCAGGCTACAAGGCCGTGCTACTCATGACCCGTATGTTGCGTGAAAAATGTGTAGGCATTGATTTAGTGGAATTTGGGTGCTGGCCAGGACTACGGTCTGTCAGCTCTCACGCCAGAATTCGCCGCTTGGGGGCAAGCCTCTCTGCGAGACAGAGACCCTGCGGGGCTCTCCTCCAGAGAGGCTTGGTTAAGCTCGTCTCACCCGGGATTCGCAACTTTCTGTGAAATCCGAGCGACCCAGAATCCGGAGTACCATAGCGCCTAATTGGCGTCCTCATAATCCGAGGAAAATGGTCTGTTTTCCTCAGTTTGGAAAAATAGGTCGGACCTATTTTTTTCACCTCGGATTATGTACGCCTTCCCCAGCCACCCGCACCATCAGATACACAGCACATCCTCGTATCGCCTCCCCTACCCATGGAGTGAGTACCGGCCATCGAGAGCAGCTCACTACACCCTCGATGGCCGGCCGAAGCCAGTCATCGAGCGGAGTGCATACACCCTCCACCGATGGCTGGTCAGTAGGTTCTGCACTCTCAATGGCCGGTGGAGACCGGTGATTGATAGGAGTCCACACCTCCGTTGATGTCCGGTCTGTACCGGCCATCAATAGTCACTCGCCACATTCTCGATGACCGGTTTGTTCCGGTCATCGAGAAGAAGATGTCCTTCTCGAGATGACCGGTTCGTTCCGGTCATCGAGAGGAGTATGTACTCCCCAAGATCCGGAACGAACCGGTCATCGAGAGAAAGATGTACTCCTCAAGACGACCGGAACGAACCGGTCATCTTGAGGAGTAGATTGATGACCGGTTCGTTCCGATCATTGAGAGGGTATGCACTCCTCCCGATGGCCGGTTCATTCCGGCCATCTAGAGGAGTACATACTCCTCCCGATGACCGGTTTGTTCCGGTCATCTTAAGGAGTACATACTCCTCTCGATGACCGGTTCGTTCCGGTCATCTTGAGGAGTGTATACTCATCTCGATGACCAAGAGGACAGCCCATTGAAGGGAGCCCTCAATGACCGAACGGACCTGCCATCTACGTTCCGATGGCCGGTGTGTACCGCTCTGGCTGACCGGTCAGTACCGGTGACCGAGGAGTTGTTGATTTTGAGCTCGGGGAAACCGTGCAGGGAAAATAATCCTGACGAACCGGTATTTTTGGCGGCTCGGAATCCGAGGTGTGAATCCGCGGAAAGCTATGGTACAGGCCCTAAATTTAGCTGACCTCAGCCTGAAATCAAACCTGAGGTTTGTTGACCCGGGGTTAGCCCGGACCGATGCGATTGCCTTTCGGGTTAAGTTGCCCAAAATCGTCAACTTAACCCGACAAATGCGAATGCTACCACCGCCGTGTAGGCTGATGTGTTGCCAAACCGGCTACATCCGCAGTCACTGTGCATCGTCCGCCGTCACTGTGCAGCGTTCGCAGTGGCTGCGCTGCTCGTCCGGATGTCACTGCAAACTCGACACCGTGAATAAATCAACTGCCACATCTGGGTCGATCCGGAAGCATTTTCTATCCGGATCGTCTATCTGCTCGTTCATCATGAGATTCTGGCAGTGTCACTGTGAAGATAGCCAGCGTTCCACAAGGCCTCATCGAGGGCCTCTAACAGACGAATCAGAGAATCATCTTTATAATTGGATTACCCTACGTCTTGGAGGATCGACCGTCAAATTCGATGAACCCAATCGGTGAAGTGATTTCGCTCCTGTTGATCGATGGGCGATTTGGATCTTATGTTTGCTTCAGTCTCTGTGGAGATAGCCAGAGCTCCACAAGGCCTCCTCGAGGGCCTCCAACAGACGAACCAGATAATCAGCTGTATCAATGGACTGTCCTACGTCTTGGAGGATCGACCGTCCTATTCGGTGAACACAATCGGTAAAGTGGTTTCGCTCTTGTTGTTCGTGGGTGTTTTACCAAATTGGATATCCTGTTTGCTCTAGAAATTGATGCCCCCTCGCCCGTAGGATTCAATGTCGACTATGTGGCTGGCCACGCGGACGACTTCGTGGTGATAATATTGCGCCTGATTAGGTACATTTCTTGTCGTCACATCGCGAAGTATATCCCCTCTTATTTCTCTTGTCGGGGTTACCACTAATCTTTTATCAGACCGAGGAACTTTTTTTTTGGTCTTTTTCACGCAAATGATTCAGAACCAAAGGCTCCGGACCTGTCGAACTGCCAGAGCTGCATGAGACTTCCAGGATATACGTATTTGGCCAAGCAAAGAGCTGGTTTGGATATCTGGTTCTTTCTTCTTCAGCTCGACAGGGACCAGAACATTTCAAATCTTTCTCAAAATACCGAGACATGATTGCACTGTCCAGCCTGCGTGTCATGCCCATGCCCGCCGATCCTGAAGCATTTGATCCGGCAACAACCCATCGATGCCGTCTTGCTCTTGCAACACAAGTCTGTGGCAGCCGGTGGTGCAACACGCAGGTTGTATGGTGTTATCATGTCCTGGTATTTTGACAGAAACATTCAACATGCTCTGGTCCCTTTCAAGCTCAAGAAGAAATAATCAGATGCCCAAAAGACAGCTCTTTGCTTGGCCAGATGTATATATCCTGGAGCTCTTCTAAATTCAGCTCACCCAAAGCCATGTCGTTGGGTTCAAACTTTGCACTGTGCGGAACCCCGATGTGACTCTGGCAGTTTGATAGGTCCAGGACTCCAGAGCCATTGGTTCTGACTGTCTACATCAAGGGTTAAGGTTAGGGTGTCAACGTTCTCTTGTCTTTCTCAATTTTCTCGGGTTGATAAGTCTTTTTCTTTCACTACATATGTTGGTATTCTTGTACTTTTAACTAGTTGGCCTGCCATAAAAAACAATAATTTTGAGTATACCATTGGCAGTTGGAAATAGTTTGTTCTGCCAAATTCTCTCTGGATGTGATCAGCTCTAGTTCTCTCCCAGCTGTTCTGACCCAAAACCTCTTCAATGCTAAAGTCGTTGAGAGCAAAATTATGCTAGTTTGTTTGTGCAGTAGTAGTGTTAAAATAAAGAATAATGAGATGTCATGTGGAAAAATCATTGCACATGGGCATTTCTGCAGACTCTACATCTGTTGAGGTCAAGCTCCCCTCTGTGTGTGCCACCAGCTGCCCCCAAAAAATGTCAGAATCTGAGCTTTTTAGTCTGCTCTCTTTCTAAGTTTTCATGTTCCTGTTCCTGTTCCTGTTCCTGTTCCTGTTCCTGTTCCTGTTCCTGTTCCTGTTCCTGTTCCTGTTCCTGTTCCTGTCCCAGTACCTGTCCCTGTTCTAGTTCCTGTCCCTGTTCCTGTTCCTGTTCCTGTTCCTGTCCCAGTTCCAGACATGTCCTGTTCCTGTTGTCATGTGTGTTACATGCTTCCAGGCCCCCTCTGGATCTTGTGCAGGGGGCTCTCTAGTTGTGTGTTTGTGTCCGCTCCTCGGAGAAGAAATAAAATCATTGAGTCTGAGCCAAAACCACTCTAGCCCCACCTGAGCCAACAACCTTCAGCAAAGCTCCTCTTTCAACCCCTCCTCCTTGCCTCTCAATCCCTCAGTCCTCAAGTGAAACCTCAACAAAAAACACTTTGCACACCAAATGAAGCAAACTATCAGTTGCTTGAAGTGCCCTCCAGATTCACTTGAGTGAGCCATGCTACTATTTGTGTATTGTGCTTTGATACAAAACTTGCAGTGCAATTGTTAAAAATTTACTTTTTAGGGAAGCAATGACCACCTTAACTGCAGCCCAATCAAGCTCCTGTTTACTCAAGAGGGGATGCAGGACTAACACAGCCAATCAAGCTGATAGCCCATAATCTGATCCAATATGTTGGAGATATGCTTGCATGGATTCATCAAGTGTTGGAGAGTCGGGCATCTCCTCAACCAACCCATCCGGCATCAGGTCTTTGTTTTCTTTCAGATATACAGTCTTGGTGCTAGAAACGGTACCTCAAGTACATATACCAGGAGAAGGCGAAGAAAATGGCCAAAACCAATGGAGAATCAAGCAATTTGAGCTTTGGTGGCAAGCCAACAATGAAGGTCCCTAAGTTCTTGGGCAAAAAATTTGAAATCTGGGAGAAGAAAATAAGGATGGTGCTCTTGGAGTTCAACTTTGAGAATTTAATCCACAATCCTCCCCTGCCCAACATGACTCAAAGAACTAAGATCAAAACACAGAAGGCAGCAAACTTACTATGCGCAAATCTGACAGACGGTGTATTTGTTGAAGCTATGACCGGAGGTCAAGGCTGAGAGGAAGGGCAGAGTGGCCTGAGGAACAACAAGCTCAGAGAAGCTCTGAGTGAGACAACAAAAAGGGGCCAAGGGAGCCCTCTGGGAGTGCAAAAAAGCTTTTAGCTTGCGTGGTGGAAAAGAACACACACTACAAGAGGTTGTATCCTGTAGAGACCTCAGGGAAATGCGCGCAGAAGCAGATGAGTTTATTTCTTGTCTAAGCTGGGGATCTTCAAGCTATTACAATATTGGGGCCCGATTGTGGGACAGAAGGTGAACATTGTATATGCATCTGGAGGGAGTGAAGGAGTGACAGGAAGAGGAAAAGTGTGACAGGGAAGGGAAAGATGAGGAAAGAGAGACCGGTGACACTGGAATTTCAACAGTCTTCAACACCATTGTGAAAAAGGAGAACTCCAAAAATCCTTATCAACTCTGGCAAATTTTCAAATCCATTTACGCCTCTGATTCAATTCTAGCAAGCTACAAAGTCTGGGCCAAATGGGAAGATACTCAATTCAATGACAACATGGCCGCCTACATTGTTGGAATTGAAGAATTCTTGGCAAAGTTTTAATCTCTCGGAATGATAGTTCCTGACTTCGTGATATGCTGCAGCATCATAAGTCAAATCACAAAGAAACAACCATACTTGATGCAAAGCCTCTTTCAAGATCTCAACTCTCTAGGCAAACCTCAATTTTTAATTAATCAACTGCCCAAGTTTGGATGCTGTGAGACTCCAAAAGCGGTTTGCACCTCTTATGGCTGAATTTAGAGAAGTATGTGTGGGGAAACCCCTGCCTCTCTGAAAAACAAAGACTGACAACACCCCCAGCTAGGCTGGAAGCAAGAAGACAGTGGTCTAGTGTAGTTGAATACTTTTCTCACAAGTGGCTCACAATGGACTGTGTGTTGCAAACTATAAAGCTAGTATTTTATTAAGTGGCAGATAGAGATGGCCCCAACAAACCCGTTGCGGGTACCTGCTATCCGCTGGCGGGTACCCGCCAGCGTGTGCATGTTTGGGTGCGGATGCTGGATTTCTGGGAGAAATAAAGCGGGTACCCAGGTAATCTAGCGGGTATCTTGTCATACAACAGATAAGCCTTTAGATAAAAAACATCAAGTTATCTTGTTAAGGATGCTTGGCCAATAACCCAATCTTCTCGGCCATTCATCCAAGGGCTCCAATCGGCGACCTCGCTCGTTTGCTTTCCCAAAAAACAGTCTCAGTCATCGCATCTAGTCAACTACCCAATTCTCGACTAGTGCGATCTGAGGCATTGAACGTTCTAGTCACACACCCATTTCTCGACTAGCGCGATTCACTGTTATCATCAGAATCTCGATTCCAGTCTCATCCAGCTTGGCGCATGACCTTAATCAACACTTACCGTCTCGCTCAAGGACAGCTTACAGTTACGTCACTATTGGCGCTCGAGACTCGACAGGCACCGCTGGTCTCTTGATTGTTTCATTATGCTTTTCCAATGACTCATGACTTTATGCAATACCCACCTGTGTGCGCGTCCCTATATGTACGGCCACTCGTTGTATGATTTCCTCTCTCCTCATCAAATTAAGATTATAGTTCTCAGCACTCTTGGTTGCCTTCTCGTGTAATTGTTACTCCGCACCCCTCTTAGTGTTCTAGCTTAGAGTCCGATTATCAAAAGCATTCTTTCAAAGTCAGAAGATACTTCCAGCTCAGACTCTCCTCGCCGTTAGTCTTTCAGCACTTCTTTTTCCTCACCAAGTGCCCACCCGCCTGCCTGTACCAGGAGCCGTGTGACATATCTGCTCTTGTTTGGGCAGGTGGCGGCTGCCACAACAACCAGAAGGACTGGGAAGGCCTTCCGTCCGGTCAAAGAGGTTTTGTAACCTCTTCAACTGGAAGGAATCCTCCTGTTCAAAGGGGTTACAGAACCTCTTCGACTTGACTGGAAGGAAGGCCTTCCAGTTGAAGAGGTTTTGTAACCTCTTCAAAGGCATTCCAGTCAAAGAGGTTACAAAACCTCTTTGAGCGGAAGGATTCCTTCCAGTCAAAGAGGTTTTGTAACCTCTTTGACTGGAAAGTCCTTCCAGTCAAAGAGGTTCTGTAACCCCTTTGACCGGAAGGATTCCTTCCAGTCAAAGAGGCTACAGAACCCCTTTGACCAGAAGGAATCCCTCCGGTCAAAGAGGTTTTGTAACCTCTTCAAATGGAAGGAATCCTTCCGGTCAATTTTGAGGGGCAGGTACCCTCCGGTGTGGTGCTCCATTCCAAACCATAAGTAGTATTTTATTGCTTTTCTTTACATATATTCATCATTCCATTGCCCATCTCCTTATAACCCTTCACAAATACCTCATTATTATTGCATATTGAGATTCTACGCCAAATTTCACCTATAGTCACTCATACATAGTACCCCCTTATCTCCAATGGTTCAGTAGTTATAGAGGATACAAGACTTACAGAAACCTTACAGTCTTCAATAGTTACAATACTCATTTCATTAGTAACTTAGTTGAATCATTACATCACATTCTTTTCACAGATATTTTCTCACATACTAAACCCTTTACATACATTACTCATTATGTACTATGGCTACTGTACACATTACATCATTGGATCTGTGCTTATTCCTTTCAGTAGTGCTTAGAGATGGCAATCCGTACCCGGGTACCCGCCGCGTGTCCGGGTACCTCCTGTCTTTTTGGCCCAAAACAGATACCCGTACCCGTACTTGGCACCCCCGGCGGCGGTACCCGGGTCTTTCTGGCGGGTACCGGCGGTACCCGCCAAGTTGTTTTTTGTAGATATGTGCCTGCTCGCCAAGAGGGATCCCTCTCAGGGATCCCTCTCGGGCTTCTGCAAGCTGGTATCAGTATACCTGCCGCCAAGAGATGATTTATACCTGCTCGCCGAGAGAGATTTCTCTCGGCGAGCACTGGTATACACACACCAGCTCGCCGAGAGGCATTCCTGTTGGCGAGCTGGTGGGTGTATACCTGCTCGCCGAGAGTAATCCCTCTTGGCGAGCTGGTGTGTGTGCACCAGCTCTCCGAACTCTCGGCGAGCTGGTGTGTGTGCACCAGCTCTCCGAACTCTCGGCGAGCTGGTGTGTGTAAACCTGCTCTCCGACCTCTTGGCGAGCTGGTGTGTGCATACCTGCTCTCCGACCTCTCGGCGAGCTGGTGTGTGCATACCTGCTCGCCAAGAGGAATCCCTCTTGGCGGGCTGGTGGGCGTATACCTGCTCGCCAAGAGGAATCTCTAATCCCTCTCGGCAAGCTGGTGGCGCTGCAGCCGGGGATATCACACAGGACTTGCAGGAGACAAGTCCAGAAGGGGGTCGGGGACATACACAGCGGAAAAGAGGTAGCAGTATTGGCGGGTATCAAGCGGTGGTACCCGGGTACCCGCCTAAAAATCACACAAAAACCAACACCCGTACCCGTACTTGGCACCCGCAGCAGCGGTACCCGCGACCCTGATGAGTACCCGCCGGCGGGTGCCGGGTACCGCCGCGCGGGTACCTGTTTGCCATCTCTAGTAGTGCTCATCATTACAAGTTGTTACTATGTTCACATCACTTTCCCCATTTGTACAATCTTTTATTCCCATAGCCAGAACCTTTCCCCATTTGTACAAAACTTCATTCCCATAGCCAGAACTCCTCATTGTCTGTGCTCATCCTTCCATCATATAAGAACTGTCCTTCCCCCCTCACTTGTACCTTATGCAGAATTTATAGAGAATTTTAGATACAGAAATTATAGTGCCCATTCTCATCAACCCATTGCCATTGAATCATTTCCAATTGCTTTCCCCCTTCAACCATTGCTCCAACCCTCTCACCTTAAGTAGGCAGTAGCCAGCTCATAGTACTAGCTCCTAAGATCAAGTAGAAATCAGCCACACCTTTTCTTCTTTTTCTTAGTGCTACTCTCATCCCCTCAGCATTAGTCAGGAAGGCAGCCTCATCAGCACCCTGGCATAGCTTACATTAGTACTAGTGTTGCTATCCATTTCCCTTCCAAGCTCTATTCCCCCCTTTGAGTAGTTCCACACCGGTACCCGCTCTGACTGCCCCAGGCGGTGCGGGTGCGGGTGCAGGTGTCAAAATTTAGCAAAAAAGCTGGCGGGTACCCGGGTTCACAGGGGCCATCTCTATTGGCAGAGAGTGTGAGGGTGACAATTTATTTGAATCTCATGGGGGGAATGATCTCCTGGAGTGGATTTCATTCCATGGGGAAACAGGAGAGAGCCCCTCCTTATATAGCAAAATGTGAGGTATTTGTGCTGGTGGTCTATGTACATAAGGGGTTTTGGCTGGTGTGCCTTTTACAAATGAGATATTTTGGCTGGTCTGCTGTGCAGAATACAGCTATGTACAGTGTGGCAGTGTAGACATGAGGAAATTTAGCTGGTAATCTAGTTACAAGTGTGGCTTACACAGCCCTCTGATTGCTATGGATTCTTCTCAAGTGACCTACACAGCTTTCTGTATAGCTGTTTAGTCTGCTTGAGTGACTTGCACAGCCCCATGGTTACTATGCAGCTTTATTAATGTGGCTTTTGGTTGCTAGGATACTGTAATAAGTGGCTTGTGGTTGCTACACAGCTGCATATGAGGATGGCTGGTTGCTACGCAGCCACCTACATACACACAGACATATGTAAAGGGTGGTATGTAAACTATATACATTCAGTTGTGTACAACTGTGTATGTAAATTGGAGGGAGTGTGTTTATCAAAAGAGGGTGGAATGTAACACTACATATGTAAACTAGAATTTTTTTAATTTTTCATCCGGAACAAAAGTATCTACTACAACGCTTCAAAATAGAAGCTCCAGAAATCACCTCAAGGGGTAATCCCACTACTGCATTGGCAGCAGAAGTTCCAGAAAAGAAGAAAAAAACTGTATAATCCAATCACTTGACATCGGAATAAACACAACCCAGTGTCAAATCATACCAAAAGTGCTTGCTGGATGTTACATCTGGTGATCTACCAGCAACATCTTGAAAAGCAGAAGGAGAAAAGGGCTGGCGGCGCAACCTATCATACAGTAACCAAAGTTGTCAATGACTCATCAGCAGCTAACATTTGCCCCTCATTCAAATATCTCTCAAGCGCAAATTCAGTAAAGGGGCAGACAAACATACTAAAATCTGGGGCAAGTAATTGCATGCTAACCTCCCTTGGGTATTTCAAGTGCACTAGTCTTGTGAATATTGGGATCATCGTGGCAGTGGACCCGGCGAGCTGGTAGCGGCAAGATGCAAGGCAGCACTACCTCTTGCTAACTAGCTTATAGCTAGTAAGATAAAGATAGTAACATAAAAACTCTCCTAATCCTCTAAGTACCCCAATTTTAATTACAAATCATGCGTAGTAAGTAAGATGATGAGAAAGATAGAACCAATAAAACCATCTTCCCATCCCCCTTCCTCCCCTCCACACTTTTCAGAATTAACTCTGCTTGAACAGCACTATCACACACTAGTTTTTAATCTCTGCCCAAATTACACATGCTCCGTTCCCAGGCTTTTCTCCTCTAAAATGCTTGACCTTCCACATCCTCTTTCTAGCACCCAACATATTAATCAAACACAATATACACCAGCAATGCTTGGGGGGCACTCCCCAGGGAGTGCCTTACCTTGATTTTTTTTCATAACTCAGCGCAATGTCTACTACATCATATGTGTAATCAAACACAAAATACATGAAATGATATACAAGTACATATATATGAAGTATCCATAACTCGGCTGGAACTCTTCTGTAACTCAGTAGTAACTAAACTGGACCACAGAACACAAATTGTCTGTAACCAAAGTTTAACTAAAGTGCAAAGCACCACTCACACATTGTTTGTACCCAAGGGTGGAGTCAATCTGAATAGTGTTGGAACCATTTCATCATCTGTACCCATTGCTGTGGCCTCAACAGAATGTGATTGGTTTGTGATTTGTCACCCTATTGTATGCTTGGACAATAGGGTGATAAATCATAGTCCATCAGGGCAGTTACAGCTAAATATTTCTTAAAATTTACCCTCATTTACTCGGCCAAAATTCCCCTCTGGTATGGAAAGTGTCTGATTTGTCACCCTATTGTAAGCGCGTACAATAGGGTGACAAATCTACAATAGGGTGACAAATCACACACCAATCACACATTTTGAGGGGCATTTGCAGCTGATTGATCTATGAACTGTGTCACCCCTGTGTACCCAGCCAAAATAAAGTTCTACTGCACTTGTGCAAATATTACAACATTTGGCACTTCTGATATTTTCTTTATCCAAATCTAGGCAGTTGCGTTTCAGGTGTGATACATATTTGATGAAGGCAGTTCACCCCAATGTAGAAAAAATTGGATAAGCAAGAGCTACCTGATTTTGAAATGTAGAACTTAAGTTAGGATTGACATGAACTTGACCTCAAGATGAATTCAACAGAGTTGAATGATAGTTCACGTCCAATGGTTACATATCACTCCAAATTAGATTGGTCTATAGTTCTTGCACAGTTATTGAACAATTAACCATCACATTTTAAGGGCTTCTGCCCCAGTTCAGACAAAAACTAACCCCAAATTCAGCTGTGGCACTCCCTGTGCAGTGCCCCCAAAGCTTCCCTGGTGATATTGATCAGAAGCTTTGTGAATTTGGATTTGAAGAACTACACCCTGCCTGGTGTCCTTTAAATCCTTGAGAACACCTCAAGAAGGCAGCACCTATAGAGATCAAACTTTTTGAAGACACTGGGATGAACTATTGTGCGCTCATCAGATCTCTGAATTATCTCAGCATTTTGACAAGAATGTATATTGCTTTTGCGGTGAGGAACTCCTACCGTGCCAGGTGGTAGGCAGTTGGTGGAGGGGAATGAGGAATGAGAAACTGAGCTGCGTATGCCCTCCGGGGTGATTGGCCGTGAATGAGCGCAGAGAATTTGTGTAAGCATTGAGGGGGGGGGGGGGTGATTTTCTGACGGCTAGAGTTGCCTGTCAGCGGTGTTTGTGTTGAGAGGGGAGCCGGGGATACTGCCGGCGGCAGTGTGATAAAAACCAGAGAGTGGTTGAGATCTGCGTTGCGGGGTAAACAAACTTAGAAGATGTGGGATTTGGAGAATACGGGCGGAAGACGCCAGGAACAATAAACTTTGGATTTGATGGAAGACTGAAAAATACAGTTCAGAGTAGGTCCATGCCGTTCCAAAGCCTGATTTCAAATTGAACTCCAACCTTGGAGTTAGTGACATCTAGCAGACATCTCATCACAACCTAGCGCGCAAGCGCGCGCTACAACAACTAGACAACTGAAACAAAACAAGACAAAAAGAAAACAAAACCAAACCATAGAAGAGAATAGAAAGAGGAAGAAATCCTGAAACGCCTTGAGGATGCGGGCCACACCATGCTGTTGGACCTGAGAAAGTCTTGAGGGTTGAGGACTGTGCCATAACTCTCATTGAGTTGCGGGACCCAATCATAATTGATTGAGTCGCGGGACCCAATCAGATTACCTAATCATAATTCATTGAGTCACAGGACCTAATGACGGCCGCTGGCGCGCACCACGCGCAACAAAACTTGATCCCATGCGTGTACCAGTCTGTCCACCACAGCGGTCAGTATACTAAAAAGTCTGGAATAAAACACTATCAAGCGGCAGTTCAATTATTCAGATATATCAAGGGCACACGTGAAATTGGTCTAACATAAGTCCAACAAAACAACTCTGAAGTGCAAGCGTTTGCTGACTCTGACTGGGGGAACTGTCCCAACACGTGCAGATGATTTGTTGTCCAAACAGGAACACATCTCATCAACTGGAAATTGTCAAAGCAAACTACTGTCTCACTGTCAACCACTGAAGCAGAATAGAAATAATTTTCAGATCTGGGACAGGATCTAGTGTGGATTGCAAATCTAGCAGACAAACTATCATCTTTTCTAACCTCAAGAACATCAAGGTGTTTATCAACAATCAAGGAGAAATTGATCTGGCAAAGAGTGAAACTTTGCAAAACAGTTTCAGGACAAAACACATGTGCATCTGACTGCACTTTTCAGGGAACTTATTGCGGTGGGACTCATCAAGTTTCTTTACATCAAAACCTCGTAAAACTCAGCCATCCGGTTGACTTGTCATCCAAAAGTCTCTTCTCAAACTGGCGGTGTGGTAGACGGAAAAGTGAAAAATCAAAAGTTTTTTCTTGTACATATATTTACTCGTAATAAGCCTCAAGATACCATCAAACAGACCTCAGAAATGGATTCTACGGCCAATTTTACCCCTAGTCACCACTGGAAGCATCAACTGAACCCCACTGGATTGGAACCTACACTTCTTTGGACACTGGACACCCATCAAACGTTCAACATACCCAGTCACCAGCCTGTCACAAGCCTCAAGTCAAGGATCACAGCATTATGCTTATACACATCACAGGATACAAACATACATCTCCCCATCAGACTACAGTCATTACATATTATCAAGTACTCTTCTATTTCCATATTATGATGTCATCACACACTGACTCTGCAGTGTCAGACTTCATTTATGCACCCCCTGCATCCACTTGTCAACTCATGCAGTCTACTGTCACTTTACGCAGCCTTCATGTGGCCCTACTGCATTCTTCTGAAATCATTTATGTACCCTTGACATATTATGACATCATTTGTATCTACTCCCACCAGCTAAAATCCCTCACACTTTTGTCTAGATTAGTTGAAACCCTAACCCACAAGCCCCTCTGGGGCTCCACTTTTGTCTATATAAGGAGCTCTCTCCTCCCCAGTTGTCAGCTCCTCAGCTCAGTACTCACCAGTTATTTACATACCACCCTTCACACTTAGCATCACAACCACACATCACTACAACCCTTATATTTGCAAATAACTACTGAACTCACTCTCAAATCTCACATACCTGTCATTGAACAACTTCATCTGGAACTAGACCAGACCTATCACTTGATTAAAACTTGCCAAGCATATCTTGGTGGGTCTTGTTGACTGATAGCATAGAAGGGCAGAGTTTGCACCTCCATCATCCCCCTTCTCCATTCAGCAAAAGGGTTTCACATTTTTCAGAGTTCCATCTCTGTCCTTATTTCCTCTCAAGTTTTTCTAGTAAAGAGCGGCCTATCTCCTTCTCTTAGGTAAAACCCTCTCTTATTCACGTTTCTCTAGACAAAACAAGTTGTATATAAATAATAAGTTTAAATAGTCTAACAAGAAATCAATCTTAGATCTTTGTTTTCTTTCAATAACATCATTGGTTCTTTCCTCATTTTTCTCCACACCACCCTGAGCTTCTCATCCTCACTGCCCCTTCTGTTGGAACTTGACCTCAAGAGAGCACCACAGCATCACCGCTTTGTCTTGGCTTGTGTGTGAAACTTGAGTGAAATGATAAATCATCATCATATCAAACCTAATTGGAAGAGGTAACGCTCAAACTCATCTGGGTATTGATGAATCACCATCCAAAAACTCAACCTGGATTTTGCTTTGCTCAAAGCTCTGCCCAATCAATCTCAATCTCAGTACCACTCTTGCAACTCTTGATTCACCACCCAAGCTTTCACTCAGACGGTCTTTGAACTCTTGTAACTTGGTGAGAAATGCTACTCCAATCATTTTGTTAAAGTTTTTTCTCATCTCTCACATCCCTTTGTTCTTCATTGCTAATTTGTGATTCTCCCTCAGTCTTCTGGTGCAGATTGTTCTACTTACTTTTTCTCCATCTATCTCTTACCTATCTTGTCCTGTTGTTAGGGTTTGTTCTCTCTCCTTCTCTTTCTGTCTCTCTCTCTTGACTCCAAACTAACCTCAACAACACAGATTGTCTTCTAGTCCCTTGTCTTGACCCATTTTCCATCAGTTGTTTCTACATTCTTATCTTCTATCTTGAGTTGGTTATTTCTAGTATTTGTCTTCTTTTTTCTTTTCTATTATTGATTTTTTTGTCTTTAGTCTGGTCTTATTTTAAGCAATAACTTCATAGGTCCTTTACCTTCCTTGAGCCTCCTCTTTGACAAGCCCATCTCAGTCTGTGTGTCTTGAAGTTTAAAAATTGACAAGTCATGAGTCAAACAATTTTGTCCCTCAATTAGAATGTTTTTTCATCAATTTCTTTTGTCTTCCTACTTGCTTTCATCACAGACTACTTTGGGCTCGTCAAACTTGATTTGACCATTGATAAACTTGAGGTTCTCTACCAAATTCATCTCAAAACGTTGATCCAACAGTACACTGCTCATTTCACAAGCACTGCTGGCTTGCAGCCTCTTTTGAAAGCAAGCAAGACCAAGGATTTGGATGGATGTTATTTTGCAGCTGCTCTTTGTTTATTCTCTATTTCATTTTCACCATATATTCAAGTTGAATTGGGCTTTGATGGTTCATGAAAAAAAATTGATTCAAGGATTCAAGAAGGAGACTCAAATTCAGTCAGTGAAGTGTTAGAAAATGTTGACATGATGAAGTTCAACACATAACCATTGTCAAACAAATTATTGAGTCTATTGAAAAAATTAGCAATAGTAATTTTACAAGAGGAAGCTTGAAAAGGAGAGGAACGAAAGCAGAAGAAAAGATTAACATATCGGCAGATAAATGTGCTGCCTCTAGTACTAACAAAGATGCTTATTTTTTATTCAGATAAGTCGTTGAAAGTGCAAAAACCAATCAAGAATCATAATTGAGATTGATAAAGATCAATCGGTCTCACTCATCACAACAATCAGTTTTATTTATTTTACATTAGTTGTGCGCCTTAAGGTACAAAATTGTTGTCATTAGATTGAATTTAAATATTATTATACGTTCACAGGGCCCGTTTTCTTTTAGATCGGGTGAAGTAGCCCAAAGTAGTTGAGGTCCCCTCCCCGCTTCCCGTCCTGTCCGCCGATCGACTGACACTCGGCCTGCTTGGTTCGGCCTCAACCTCCTTGGTGGCGGCTTTGCGCTTGCCTTTGCCCGCCGGACGGCCCACCTTCCGACGAACCAACACTGGCCGGGCCGGATCGTCTTCTTCGCGCTTGACCTTTCTGCTGGCTTCCGCGGGCTTCCCAGGCCGACTTGTGCTGGCTTGCGGTGCAGGCCCATCGACGGCTGCGCTCTTCTTCGTCGGCCGTTTCGCCGGAGCCTTTCCCTTCACCTTCGATTGCGGGCGGTCGGCTTCCTTCTCCTTCTTGGCCTTTGGGCTGGCCTTCGCGGTCTTCCGGGGCCGACTTGTGCTCGCTTCGGGGGCCTCTTCATCTACAGCGGCTCGCTTGTTCGGCTGTCGTTTCATAGGGGCTTTTCCTTTCCCCTTCGGTGCTGGGCGGTCAGCCTCAAGACGCTTGGCTGCAGGGGCCGGTGCAGCTTCGGCGTCTCTTCTTCGCTTCGATCGGGTTTGATAGCCCGAACGGCTCGGGGCATCCGAGGTGCCGGGTTCGACCGCATTTTCCCGAGATGACGTCTCCTCAACATTTGCAGCCGGCGACTGAGCGGGTACGACAGTGCGTGCCGGGGAAACCCGAGGAGAAGGCACAACAGGGCGTACCGGAGAATTCCGAGGAGAGGGTCCGACGGTGCGTGCCGGGGAAACACTTGGAGAGCGCGCAAGGGGGCGTGCCGGGGAAACTGGTGGGGAAGGCACCGCGGTGCGTGCCGGGGAAGCGGGTAGAGAGGGAGCCACAGAGATTGGCGGCGAGAGTGACGGAGAATGCGCGATGGTGGGTGGCGGTGAGATTGAAGAAGAGCGATGCGCCAATGGTGAGGGCGGTGGAGAAGGGGAAGGGGAAGGCGCACGAGCCGGAGGCAGAGACCGTGATGTCGACTGACGTGAGGAAAGTGGGGAGGGGGAGGGGGAAGCGGCACGGACCAAAGACGAAGACCTTGCTGCCGACTGACTCAAGGCCAGAAACACCCGCGGTGACGTTCTCCCTTGGCGAGACACTAGCGAGTAACGAGGAGGTGCATTGGGGGATACCATGGGAGATATCGGAGGGGGGAGGTCGGGGGCACGCTGCGGCACCTCGGCGAGGGATGTCGATGCCGACTCAGGGATGGAGATGTGGCGGCGAGGAGGTGGTGCCGCGGCTGAGGTCGTCGGTACCGCTGACAGGCCAAGAGACGGAGGGAATGATCGCCGTGAGCGAGCTTGTAGGGAACG
The DNA here is from genome assembly GCF_026914185.1 of Puccinia triticina. Taxonomy (NCBI): domain Eukaryota; kingdom Fungi; phylum Basidiomycota; class Pucciniomycetes; order Pucciniales; family Pucciniaceae; genus Puccinia; species Puccinia triticina. The sequence continues at coordinate 4,683,905 of NC_070565.1, read as the reverse complement.
AGAGCTAGCCTGAATTCGATTCCAGGTAGCCTGCAATCGGCTCGAGCCAGCCGGTGATCGACCCGAGCCAGGAGGCAAGTCGAAACGGACACTCAACCGAGCAGGCCGGGATCGCCGTCCTGGCAAGGCCGATGGAGCCCTCACAGAGGTGGTGAAGGTTGCAGCCGGTCTGTTGGCCAGAGGCTGCAAGAGGAAGTCGTAAGGCGAACTTGCTCCTGCCGACCCCGGTTGAGCCCCAGTCGAAAGAGCGGAAGCTTCCACTGGCTGTCGGGATTCGGGAAGCTCCGCCTGGGATGAGACTGGCCCCGCGGATGGGTCGGCCGGTTGAGATGGCCGTGAGGAGGCCGAGGGCGCAGGAGGGTTGGCTGGCACGAAGTCCCGCTCAGATGGAAGCCCACGGGAAGGGACTCGACGGTTAGCAGCAGCGGCTATCCGGGCTGAGAACGGCCCCGCGGATGAGACGGCCGGTGCCGAGAGAGTCCGGTTGGCTGGCGCGAATGCCCGGACAGATGGAAGCCCACGCGGGGCGACTCGGGGTTTGGCGGCAGGTTGAGCCCGCCGGAAGATGGATCGGGGGTCGAATGTCGATGTCCCGGGTGATGAGGCCGGGGAAAGGAACAGCGTTGAGGGGGCGGAAGTGGAATCGACGGACCCTTCCCTCGACCGAAGATTGGTGTCGGAGATTGCCGGCACATCGGCCTCGTCGGGTGCTAGCCGGGGGTAGGACCGATGGCTGTATCTGGCTAGAGGCAGTGCCGCAGAGAGGCGGCTGGGACCGGCGACAGGCGCTGCCGCAGACCGGGGAGCGGAAGGCGGGATGTCGGACGGGGTGGAGGGAGATTCTTCGGGTGACTCCTCGGAGTCGGAGTCGGATGAGGCCGGAGAGGAGGGCGGGGTAGAGGGGGAAGAGGGGGGAGAGAGGCAGAGCTCGGGGGGAGGACGTATGTGAGGTCCAGGGGGGTTGGGGTGGAAGGGGCGGGAGTAGAGATAGAAGGAGGGGGTGGTGGGGGTTGAGGGGGGCTGCGAGGGGAGCTCGGGAGAATGGGGAGGGGAAGGTGGCTGGGCGAGGGGTGAAGCCGTCTCGGCGTAGACTTGGATGCCTCGGTCCGAGGAGTCCGCGTTCCTGCCGTGCGCGCCCAACATCGGGATCCCGTAGCGAGTTGCGGTCGGAGGTGCAGCGGAGCGGTGGGCATCGCTCATCGGGCCGTCTTGCGCGTGGCCGTCGCGGTCAAACACGATGGATTGGGCAAGCCGGGAGGGGATCCGGGCCGACGAGGAGCAGCGAGCCGGCCTTCCTTGCCGGGGGCTAGCAATGGGACGACTGCTGCCGGCCATGGAGTCTTGGCTTGTGCTAGCCGTGGGGAAAGGCACATTCGGACGGGAGAGTGAGTTGCCGGTGCTGGGAAACATGGCGGCTTAAATAAATCTAAGGGGGGAGGTGTAGTATAAGGGGAGTGGAGTGTGTCCTGAAGAAGTTGCGGGTGATGAATGAGAAATGCACTCTTTAAATATTTAGTGCGGCTCAACCTCAGCCAGCTCGACTGAGTTACTCGAGGGTGATGCCTGCACTGAGTCTGCCCTCAGTCACTCTTGAGTAGAAAAGCAGCGACGGAAGTATTTAAACTCAAATATGCTTTGTTGGGTGCTTCGAGAGAATCAGCGAGTATTCCATAGTGCTGGAATTAGCAAGAGATGGATAGTTCAGGGGTTCCATCTACCCTTCTGCAGTTGTACCACTCTTATTGTTTGTTTTTCGGAACAATAAAATGGCAACGCAGAGGAGCACCCGACCTCCCGGCCTTGCATGCCCTTTTGTCCGCATGCCGATATCCCGCTGGCCAAGCTTTCCATAACCGGCTAACGCAACTCACCCAAACTTCATCAGCGAGTTGCACAGGCGGCGTGGGCTGAGGTTACTGAGGTAGAGCACCTCAAGAAAGACCCGGACTGAGATACATGCAGACCCCTAAACCAAAGAAAGCTCTCTATAGACCCGCTGATATAGCCATCTACGACCCGTCAGCTTCAGTCTACCGCCAGCGTAAACTGGCCGGGGAGAACTTACACCATCAACCCACCAAACAGAATACGCTGTTAAAACATAGCCTCATAGCTTGATCATAGCTGGCATCTATTTATGTATGGAGCCCCAGGACATAGTTGAAGCATCACGGCAAATCTAAACACCAGGGAACCAATTGGCACCGGGATGTTCGGATTTGTACGCAAACCTTTCAGCCAAGATGATGTTGCATCGGTAGTTTTCCTGGTTTGAGGGTCAAGATGGGCCCCGGGCAGATCAGGCGCTCCAGCCTGACAGGGTGACACCGAATCCAGGAGGACTCGATGTCCCACTGCAAAATCTAACTCACATAGCCTCCGAAGGAGGTGCACGACGCCCCCCCCTCCCCCCCCCCCCGCTCCAATAGAGAGACTTTTATTAGTCAAGTTAGACTGCAAATCAGCACCAGACTCCATCAACTCACATCCTACGCGCAAGTTTGTCCGGGATATTTAATGTTCCAATGACACTTTGAGCTCGTTTGTCACTCAGGAATCCAAGTGTGATGAAACGGGGGACCTGGCCAATGGGTCAGGCGCGCCGACGCACGTGTGGGCAAGCCGGGTCGGTACCTAATTACTTAGCCAATTCCCACCTTTGGAGGTTCCCTGCAGGACGGCGTCCCGTCTCCAATAGAAGGACTTAGTTAAGTTAGGGTTGCTACATAGTTGAAGTCCCGGCTGTTTGTGGCTATCCAGTGTGTTTAGATGAAAAACAAATGGGTTAGCACATGACATTCCTGGGGTGTTCACGATGTGGCTTACATACATTCAACAGCTCTGGCATGATCACCCAGATCCCAACCCTACTGGGATATGTGTCATAAGCTTGCGTTGCAAAGTCAAGGAAGTCAAGTTGGCCTTGGATCTGACACCCGTTGGGTAAGCACATTGTCATCAACCACCCCATACCATTGACCACGATAGTTTCTTGGTCTTGTTGACAGCATTGAAGCATCTGACCAAGAAAGGCTTGCGGGAAACAATTCATGTTAAGCTCTGGATCAAAGGGGTGCAGTCTAGCTAGGGAGGGGAAACGCTGAGGGTTGGATCCAGCATAACAGTTTGGTGGCATGTAACGGTTAATCTGGGTTGTAATTATAAGGCATTTTTAGCATGGATAATTATTGGGTCAATCAAAAATCAAGAATGAGTTGGGAGGGGGGACAGGGAAATGGGACCAAAGGGGAGGAAAATCAGAGAAATGGCAGGCTCACCAGTTAGTCTGGCCTACAGCATCACTTGGTGTGGCAAAGTCATAATTGTAGATCTGGTGGATGGAGCTCAAATGTGTGAATCCTCCCAATCCTCCCTGCACTGTGGACCTCACTGGAGTGGTGTGCATGCTGCTTTGCGCACCTCAACTCAATTTTCAAGATTATGTGACCATCAAAACCAGAAAAATTGAGAAATCATCCAACAATTATGTAGAAGCACTGCTATGGATTTGAAAATTAAAAGCCTAGTATGTGATCAGCTATAAACATCTATCAAAATGTATGCCAAGGTCAGTGGTTTGTGATTTTCCAGGACGCTGGAAACCCCCTGTAAATGGGCGGCACCAAAAATCCTGAAGCCACCCACTATTATGCACATTCAACCTCCTCTATAAATCAATGAGATTCCTTTCCTCTCTAGGTTTCCAGTTGAATAATTCAGATTTTACTGTTTTCACCATGTTTGACAATTGGGACAAAAAACAAAATAATTTCGAATGGAAGTTCAATAATTACCGAAGCAACAAAAATTAAACAAAACAATAAGAGGCTCTTGTGAAAGCTTCCGACCAAGTAATGGATGTACAAGTTACTGCGTGTACAAAAAACAACCCAAAGTCAAAAGAAGGTGGATCTAGATGTACATATTCAGAGGTTTAGATACATAAAATTTCCAAAGGATAAGTGTTATACAGATTTATCTACGTTTTGACTGCTTGAAGAAATAAATGGTGATGCAATCAGGTATCAAAAGGGTGAAAAAACGAGATAAAGTGACTCGGATCCACTTTGTGTCCTAGTGTCTGTAAGAGACACCTTCAAGTGTGCTCATGACCCAGTCGCCTATTAGAGCATGCATCCTTGTTGTTGGATGCAGTGAATCCTGAATTTTGAGGGGAACATAAGCTAACTAAAAGGAATTGAAGATAACAAAAAAAAACTAACAAAGTACATATATTCTCCGGGGGCTTTGCATGGTTGGGAATATGAAAGGCAGGGCGCATTAACGTGGGTGAATCCGAACTTGAGGAATAGAATATTAGAAATTTGAGCCGCTGACTAATCTTCATTTCTTTGAGGAAGCATGAATAGTAACTTACGCTATCAGGAGCGTTGTGAACACGAAACCAAAAACTTCCAATGTCATGGACGTACGCTGAGGGAGAGTTGAGACTGTGAATGGCGCTAATCAAATGCTGCAAAACGGACGGAAACATGGCAGGGCTTTAGCAACTGGTTTGGTGATAATGGAACATAGGTTTAACGACGAGACTGACGTTATTGTAAGCTTCAGTAAGCATTTTTATACCTACTTGCCCATATCCCCAACCCGAGCCAGCTCCAGCAAACGCATCATTTGGAACAATTTGAAGGGGTGGCAAGGTAAGCACATGGAATTCGGACTGTTGGCTGCAATTGAACCGGAACGGATGTGAAATCAAACTCTCAGCTTATTCACCGGGGGAATGTTCGTGAAAGGCAGCAAGGAAGGAAGAAGCATACCGATTGATGATTTTATCTTTGAGGAGATAGGAGAACTGCCTCTTGACCTCCTCCGCTTCCTGGTTTGCTTTTTCCACCCCTTCTTCCGAATGCCAAATGTGATGTATGGAGTTTATGCCCACCCACGTCAGGTGAAGCACCCTGCCATGGCCTCTGTGGAGCTTGCCGGATTGAATATCATTTTTGTAGTACTGGATCTGAGACCGGGTGTCTGGGACACCGCCGTTGGTAAGCTCGTTGTTGGCTGTCGCGCCGCCGCTGTTGGGTACATGTATCGATGTTTCGGCTATCAGTAGATGCCGAGTATTGAACATTGAGGGAATGGAGCTTTGCAGACTAAAATTCAAAATGACTAACTAGGCATAGTTGTACAACGGAATACCCATGACTTCAGCGATATGCTCAACCCAAACCGGGCCGTTAGACCAACGGCCATGAAAATAGGGTGGTTCCCGCAGGCTCGATGAGAACTTGCTGTCTCGGGGATGTCCGTTATCTGCTTTTGTCAACAATCAGTTATGAACCTGCTATTAGAAATTAGTTCACGTCCGCGTAAGAACAGTGGGGCTTACCGCAATAGGAAGCTCCAAAAACTACAATGCTAGTATACTCCGTAGATTCCGTTATGTCAATCGGTTTCGGAAGCACAGACGAGCACCTTTGAGAACAAGATTCAATCATTTCACACGTCAGCTCGAAGCAAGTACCATATATAGTGTTACAAAAACTTGTGCTGACATAAGAAGAAAACAGACGAATCCAAGCCATCTCATGTTGTTGGTTTATGCTCAAAGGCTCGGACGAAAAGATTAGATTCTTCCTTGGAAACGACGTGCGCAATCGAGCTTCAAGTTTTTGGTATATCTTGTATCTGTGCTGAGAGAGAACAGACCGTAGAAGTAAAAATGGACTGAGGGGGTAAGACTGAGGAGAGGTAAGGATAGTTTATAAGAATTAGGCGGGTTGTGCTGGTGGTTGATTGACTAAAATAAGGCTGGTTACCTCAGGAATAGAATGCAAGCGGGAAATATAGAAAGAAAGGACAGTGCAGCCGAAGAACTGGAAAGCAGAAGCTGCGTGTTCTTTTGCCAAATGGATCTTTTGGATGGGACTGAGGTCTGTCTTCCTCGGGAGCATTAGCGCGATCAGCCGGACAAGAAAAGTTAAAACAAAGAAGGAAAGCAAATAGACTAGTCTGCCCGGCTTCTCAACCCGCATGTTGCTTTTGAGTTTTCTTGTGCAAAACTCCTTGTGCTGATCATTTCCGTCCTTAAGGCTTGAGCCTTGAGCAGTCTAAAAGTAGAGAATCGAAAAGCAGATCATCCTGCTCGATAGGCCTGCATAATCCGACATTTATTCGACCTGGCCATCAAACAAACTGATCAGTGCTTTACCTACATACTCGGACTTGCAGGCAACCATACATCCTCGATGTGCAGGTCACTAGGATCCGCCGCTCCCACCTGCTCCCACTCAAGCAATACCGACACTTCAACCCTTAGCCAATGCCGGTAGACAATCTGGGATATCTGTAAAGGACCAAGGATTATGCCAGATATCTACGATCCGAGGTTCCCAGACCTGCGGATATAGACGGATATCTCGATGTCCGTGGATATTTCTGGATCCCAATTCTTACAACATTGGCACACTCCTATAGGGATGGCAATTGGGTGGCCCTGCCAATGCCACAACTGGGCCGGATTCAGGCCGGGTTTGGGTTGGCTGCTGGGGGAAATTTGTAGTGAGTCGGCCCAACCAAACAGACCCGCGGCCTGGAGCTTAACTAATAGGCCTGCACAGGCAGGGAGCGGGAGCAAGCAGCGGAGCTGTCCACCGCCAGTGGAGGCTATGCCTGGCTATGCCTGTCGAAATTCCTGCGTGAAGAGCTACAAAATTAAATCCCAAACCCCAATTAATTTCAAATCCAGCCTTGGCATACACTCTAATAGATGTTTGTAGCTGATCACATACTGGGCTTATCAAATCCATTCAGTTTTTCTTTCATTCCCGCTGATAAGATCACAACAAGCCCTTGCCATTTTTTGGATGTCAGCCTTCCAAAACAGACTTAATTTTTGGTTATATGGCCAAGTGATTATAAATGAAGATTTATATATGTAACAATGTTGATATCACAACAACAATAACAAAACGAAAAAGCTGAAGGAACAATAAGAATATATGTCTACAAGGAAACCAGGGATTCCGTCATTCTTCGATGAGGGAATGAATGACTTGTGGAATAGTTAGGAAGGCATTGCAAAAGAAGGAAGTGATGAAGATTAAGAGACCATGAATCCTCTAACAGTAACCATGGGGAGACGGTCACGAAGTTTGGCATCACCGACTGAAGAGCGAGGAGGAACGAGAGCAGCAGGGCGAGAGGCGGGCGAGTGGTCTGTGGGGACAAGAGACGTCCCGTTTTCCGTTCCGTTTGCTTCAATCTCCTCATCCTCACCATCCTCTTCATCATCATCGCTACAATAATCTGTTTTATCGTAGGCTTCGAGTAAACAACTGCCGCTCCTGACGGGCAAGTCTTCCATCCTTACACTCTCGTATGTTTCCGATTCTTCTGATTCTTCTTCTGATTCCTCCTCTTCCTCATCCACATTGCCGTCATTTTTTTCGGGCAGTGTTGTAGCCTGCTCGCTGCCTACATTTACAGGAGAAATATCGTGGGTGATCGTCCTGCTGGTATCTGCTCTTGAGCTCTTCATCGATTCTCCCGCCTCGTGGATCTTCCGTGCCGACGTCGAGTCTAACTTGATGTCACCAAAAAGTTCCATTACAAACCTTCGTGTCATTAACCTGTAATGATAATTTCCTAGGATTTTGAGTGCTCGGTGAAATAATCCCAAATCTTGAAACGCTTCTCGATGTTTCGCTTTCAATCTGCATCGCATACAAACAAAAATCACGATTTCAATTATCACAGTAGGCCCAACTAAAGTATTGAATGGATTGACAAACCTAGCTAAGGTTTTAGAGGAATTGTTAGCGAGAAGATGGTTACTTAGATTGGCGATAGCGATCAAGATTTTTCGGTGGATGGGTGATTTGAAGGGAGTATAACGAGTCGACAAGTCCGGTAGCTTCTTTTTCTTGGGTTTCCAGGTTGGATTGACGATGAATTCATTCAGACGGGTGGGCACACAAATCCCAGTGATCATTCCTAAGGGGGTTTGGACGGTCGCCCATCCGGCGTCTTCCAAGAGTTCTGATCCTTCTGATGTTAATGAAATCAGGCCCAACACAAAGTAACATGTACTAACCGAGGCACGATAAATTAGCGGGACTGGTTTGTCGGATACTAATCGAATATCTGGTCTCTTACCCTCTTACTGAAAAGACGTTGCTACTTTCAGCGATCGAGACCACATCATCGACCACACACTCCGCCTCTAAAAAGGTAAGGCCGCCGACGGATGCGCCGATATTGCCAATGGCCCATAGGGCGGTCTTCACTTGATTGATAACTTCAAGGTCACACTCCTCTCGTCCATGCTGGCGGATCGTTTTCACGAATTCATCGAAATGCCCTTTGGCGGTCAACAGCTCACGTCCTTCGGCAGTCTTGACCAATTCTCCGTAGAAATGCGGGGGCGGCGAGCCATCCACGCTAGCACTAGATCGAAAAGTCATCCCTTTTTTCAGCGCGAGCAATTTTTGGTTGTCTTTTGCAATAAAACTATTTTGTCTGAAACTTACATAAGCTCGTCATCTTCTTCATCTCTAGTGCCATCTGCATTCAGTAACTTGGAGAGATAAACCTCTAATTGAATCACATAATCTCGGTTGCGTTCCTGAGAATATCCAATAGCAATAATGAGTATTAGACCAAAGCCAAATGGACTTCTACTTACAAAGAGGAATCCAACATACCTGGAACCAATCATCCATTTCCCTCTCGGTCCATTCGATTTCATTAAGATAACGCGCACCGACAGAAGTAGAAAGGAACCTAAGGGAAAGCGAGAGCGGATCAGTGCAACTTCGAATAAATATTTCAGTTGTGAATTTTTTATACCTCAACAATAATGGGGCCCCAACATCACCGAGATTTTCGACTGAAGGTCTCATCTTGACTACTGTTTCGAGGACTTCGATAGAGCCAGCACAAGCCTCTTCGAGGATCTCGACCGCCAAACCACACACCTCAGGGGATGGGTCGTACAACTGTGTCAAGAGTAGCCGGATCGACCAGGTTTTGGCATCGTTGATCGCCGTTGGGCTGTTGGCTGGGACGCTATTGACAGGTGGGTAAGGTGATCCAGAGAGTGAGAAATCGGCCCGGGAGATTAGTTTTTCTAGGTGATGGGTCGCAAACAACCGAACATGCTTGTAGGAGGAAGTCAATGCCTTTGAGAGCACTAAGCGGCAATGTCCATTTCTAAATAAATGAGTGAAACAACGCGGATCAGACACGACAGCGAGCCAGATCTCAAGAAATGCAATCACTCACATCGAATAATCAACATTTTCGATCACTTGTTTCACCAAATCATCTCGCGTTCTCATTTCACAAAGCGCGTAGAAAGAGGTGAATATTTTGAATTTTTCCATCAACCTAAAAATTTACAAAGACCACGGAGCATAGGAAACCAAGTCAGCGGATGAAAAAGCGCAGGTGACGAAATATCAGAGAAGTGGCGCCGTTCGAGCTCTTCAAAAAAGGTGGCACAAACTTGATTCCTTCGGGATATTTACTCAAAACGCCAAGCATTTCAAAATAACCATGAGTCAAAGTATCTTCAACTCGACTTTGAGAAAACAAGACTTCGTTTGACTGAGCACCAGTATGCTACAATAAAGGTTTGTTCACCGAAGTGAAAAGCAAAATATAAGTCTTTATTTTATTTTTTAATTGAATATGGGATGCTCGCGAGGAAAACGGATTGCCAACCTGGTCTAACTGTCGCAAACCTAAGCCAATCTGTTCAACTAATTTATCCTCTGACAAAAACTTCACTCCGACAGGATCACTGAGTAAAGTTTGAAGAGTTGAGCAAGCAAGTTTGGTATAACGACTAGTGTGCTTGTAAAAGTAAATTCATAACAGACAGTCAGATAGTCAGTTTCATTGAACCTTTCTTCAAAGGAAAAAAAAAAACGTGCATACCTTAGTGCGCTTGATGTAAGGATATCTGCCCTCGAAAGGATGAAGAAAGCCTAAGAGACGTTTCATGACTTTAGTGCTTCTAGTAAGCTCCTCCAATCGTTTAGGGTTCATATAAAGCGTGCCCTCGATCAACTCGAGTAACTTGACGAGGTTCCAACGAGTGTGGTCTTTAGTGACCAAGACCTGGGTTTCGATGACCAAGTTGCGGAAGCTGACATCATCAATATTCATGAAATGGAGCCGAAAGCGAGGGTCGGAGTGCGGCAGAAGTTTGGCGTTCTGAGGTGGATCAGAGCCTGCGCTGACGTTGCCGGCCACGCCGCCAACACTGCCCAATCCACTTGTACCATTTCCGCTGCCCGTCGTAGTCGATGAGACGCCAGTAATCAAGCTTAGCCCGCTGGCCAATCCGTTCACTGACGCACTCGATCCCATCACGCCAGACCCGCCCACCTTGCTCGCGCTTTCGCTATTCGACACCGCACTGAGCAAGCCGTTCACCGAAGTCGCCGTGGCACTTCCACTAACTCCACCTACAGACGTGAGACCCATCGAGCCGATTCCGAACGAGCGGAATAGCGATACATCGTCCCAATGACTCGAATTTGATCCCGGATCGCCCCGGCTGGTCAGGAATGGCGACGCCAGTCGGTTCTTCGTGCGATGTAAACTATCCACCTCCCTCAGCGCCGCCGTCCCAGTCGACCGATGATCCCCTTGTTGGAATGATGCAGCCAGCTCGAAGAGACGGGGTAAAGATTGGATCCGCGTGCCGTATCGTAAGGGCAAGATGCGGTTGGAAAGATCTAGAATTTCGGCGATCAGAAGCGAAGCTTTCTTCCGTACCACGCTGGATTTTGATGCCAAAGCAATGTTCAGATTGGCTTGCTTGGTGGTCGTTGATCCTGGAACAGGTTCATCTCGCGTCCCCTTGGACTCAGTGATTTCGATCAAAGTTTCTAACAATTTCACATCAAAAAATACAAGCAGAAGGATTGCAAGGTAATGGTCAGCCAAAGTGGCCCGTTCGGATGTTTTTTCAGGTAGATCTTTGTTGATAGGTGGTTGTGATGATTGGACGGGTTGTGTTCCCGGTTTTTGGTAATCTAAGGCACAAATTAGAGAGAACACGTACTTCCGTCAGCAAGACTGCAGGGACTTCATACTGAAATTAAACCATGTTACATGGAAGACAAAGCGCAATAGGATATCTAACTGACAAGTCAACCTTTTGCCAGACATGAAAGTGCTAAACCATTGCGGCGTTTTGATTTGGAATATTTCGAATAGCGCGTCGATTAATATCAGCTGTAAAAGAATAGGGAAATATTGAAAGTGCGTCAATGGTTCCGTATTCACAAATTGGACTGGATGGTGTGACTACGGCCAGAAAAAAAGATGTCACGATGTCACGACGAGCGCCTACCCGTATGCTGTCGGATGGCACTTTCATTGATTGGACATACATCCTTAGTGATCTCTTTTTGTTCAAACACAGAAACATCAATCCTATTGACCAAAACCGACTTCAGCACACCTATTCGAAAAGGAGACAAGATACAACAGAAGATAGCAAAGCTTACCCGTCCATGATTTCAAAAGGAGTACCACAAGTTTGACGCTGGTTCGGACTCGTTCATCCTGGGCTTGTGATGAACTGGGTTCATTAACTTCGGTGATCGCAGCAAGCGCTGACTGGATCAAAAAATAAGTTTGTTGTGTGATCTAACCTTCCGTTTAAACAGTGTCGCCACTCACTTCAAAATCTACACCCGGTTTAAGATACTGTCGGCAAACGGGACGATCAACCATAGCCATCACCAGACTGGCCATATATGGGGCCAATTCTTTCAGGCCCCCGGAGGGATCGGTCAGGCTTTGCATGACCACTTTTATTCCATCTGCTTGGGACAGTAATTCAAAATCCCTAACCACTAAGACCAACGAGAAAAAAAAATCAGATATGAGAATGTTGTGATACATGGTAGTTTCTTTCTTGGGGAATTATAAAAAATATTCTGAACTAGCGATACAAAAAATGGCAATACTCAACTCAATTCTCCCAAAGTTTCGATTGCCAACTGTCTCAATTTTTCTTCGGCTGTTTCTGCAATAGCAACGATAGCACGAGCGATGCACAAGGTCAAAAAGCGGGGGTGACAGGCAACTGATCGGACAAGGATGAGTGCTTGTAGTTTCTCATAATCATGCTTGTGGTCTCGTGCCAAGGTTCTAGAGGCGCCAAAAGGTAAGTCGTTGAGAGTGAGAACGGTACCCAACTGGTTGGAGCTGGGAGGATCATAGTCATCCTAATCAACTTATAGTGAGAAAGCACTAACTTGATGATAAAGAATTCGACGCGCGATAAACGGAGGACGTTCATATCTACTAGAGTATGTGCTGCATGACGTAGCAGCCGATAAGATTCCGCCCTAACTTCAGTTGTACAAGAATCAGTTAATCCTAGCAGACCACTGAATAAGACAACAGGTTCTCTGTCAATATTCCACGTCCTTTTTACACAAAAGCAGTGTTTAAATATGGACGTGATTTTTTACTCAACATTTCTATCAATTTCCGCCGATTTAATTTAGAGTGACCGCGTTGACCTTTGACTAGATCGGACAGCTTTCTGAGTTGAGGTTCTGACAATGATTCCTCATTGACAAACTGCTTGATCAACTCCTCTATTTCTGATTGAATTCGTACATTATCGTCTGGAATAAGTGATACGATTGTATTTTGGAAAGTTTTGATACAGTCAGATAAATGCGGTTCTCGCGGACATTGATTGATGCAAATTTTGAAAGCAGGAAATTTACCTGGAAAGATTTGGGTTGGTGGATTAGATTGAGCTGGAGGTAAACTGGCGGCCATGTCAGGAGCGAGGGCGTATAGATCAGGTCACAGTTTGACTGACCACTATCGTTTGTTTTGAGTCTTCTTCTTCCTTTCCTGGGGGATGTGGCTATGGTCGTAGAAAAGGAGAACAGGATGGAGATTGAGGTTTATGTAAACATTTAATCAGCCTCGAGGTGGGGATTGAGGTCAAATAGATGAACCTGAGAGTGCTTCGAGTGCTTCGATTTCTTTGACCAGGGCCTTCACGTTTCGGTTGGCCAGATCCAACTCGGCCTCAACGGATGCATGAAGAGTGCTCGCGGTGGTGGTCGTCGAGGAGCCTCCGATCGAGCTGTTGGGTTGAGAGGATAGATCGTTGTCCTTGCGTTTCAGGCCTTGGCCAGCCCCGACCTGATGTAGCAAGTTTTCAGCGCCGCGTTGGATGGCTTCGGCTCTTTCGAGCTTTACCCGAAGGGCTGCTAGCTGTTCTTTGAGGTGGTCCTTTGATGGTGTGATCGGTGGTTCTGGGGAGTCGAGTATGAGTTGCGAGGCGGATGGCTGGATGTTGGTGGCAGTGCTGTTGTTGAGGTTGTTGAGACTGGAGAACGAGTTTGAGTTCGTCGAGGACTGCTGCTGTTGCTGGTGGATTGCTGCCCGGTCCATGGCCAGTGGTTGATGGTGAATGGCGATGGTGGATGGTTCGGTCGGTCATGAAAGGGGTTGGCAGCCATCGAGGTGGGTGGGCTGATTATGTAAGACGGTGTATATGTATGCGCGACTGGCCAGTGACGTATGTATTTATCAGCAAACTCAATCATTCGCAATGGCGAACGTGGCCGTAATCCAAGGCTCATCCAGGTAAGTCACACATCAGATATTTAAATACAACACCCGGGCTCCAAGAGAGAGGAAGGAAGTTGATGTGTTCGAATTCAGGGGGATCGGCTTAGCTCTAACCCGACATCTTTTGAAACATACCAAGCTGCAAGTCGTAGCCACTTCACGAACTCCTCAAGAGGGTAGAGCACAAATCTTAGAAAAACTCGAGAACTCGACCAAGCTCAGCAAAAGACTACATAATCTCGAGCTGGATGTCCAAGACGAACAGTCAATCGCCCTGGCTGCCGGGTACGTCAAGGAAAACTTCGGACAAAACCTCAGGCTGCTTATCAATGTATCCGGTGTCGTAAGTCCTCGCTCTGAGATGTTCCATTCATCGGGGGATTAATGATTAGAAAAACACTTGCCATTCCATCGCATCTTTCCGTGTGGCAGTTGCTACCTGAAAAGTCCATCCTCAAAATCCAAAAAGGAGAGATGCAAAAGACTTTCGAGGTAAGGCTCCAACTGAAGCAGCTACAAGTATCATTCTCCGATAGCTAACTGAGCGCAACGCGTCGTGGAACGTTTCAGGTTAATACGTTTGGGCATCTATTGACTTACAAGCATTTCGTGCCACTCCTACCGCTCAAGGTAGACCCAAAACCAACTGATGCGGAGGATCCGTCTATGGGCCTAGTCAAGCCGGAGGTCAACGTGCTCGCAAGTCTCAGTGCGAGGGTGGGCAGTATTGGAGACAACTCCCTAGGAGGGTGAGAGCAGATTCACAGACTTCGATCGAGTATGCAGGCGAGGGAAGAGATAGCGACATGGGCTGACAGAGAGATGATCGATCCAGATGGTACTCCTACCGCTCCTCCAAGACCGCCCTCAACCAGATCATCGTCACCTTACAGAACGAGCTGGCCGCCCGGAGCTCGATCTCGCCCACTGTCACTGTCGCCTTACATCCAGGCACCGTCGCCGGCACCGAGCTCTCGCAGAGGTTCGTCCCCAAAGATCTCTCCGGTTCCAAGCAGGGCATCCACGACACCGAAACCGCCGCCAGTTCACTCCTCAACGTCATCTCGAAATTGGGAATAGGCGATGGTGGTCAATTCTTCGATTATAAAGGCGAGAATATCGTTTGGTGATGATCGCTGGTCGCATATCCACCCGAAATTCTCAATGCATGATAAATTGCCCTAGTAAAACCTGCCCCACATAATTCGAAATGTTGTACAATTTGTTTTGAGAAAGCTGGCACTGATTCCGCTTTCTCAAATTTCGAGACCACATAATTAACACTAAAGAATTTTGTGCAGTTCAAAGTCTGTTCTGTAAATTGTGCACGAACCAGACAGAATGTTTAGCATGTCGATATTTGGCTGTAACAAACCCATGAATGATGTCACCCGCGCGTACGGGAGAATATGTATGCTTCATAGTTCAAGGAGGGAATATCGAGGAGTATGCTGCCCCGTTGGGTGGAGAGGGCAGCGCTGTCCCGCGGGGACCTTTGGATTCCGAAGGAGGGCCCCTGCGGGACAGCCGGCCGGCGCAATACTACCCCATGGATAGGAGGGTAGGACTCTGTTCAGTAGACCTTGGCTTAAACCGCTTTACTCATCCACGTAATTTGTTGCCACATTGTGTGTTTACAAGATAAAATCTGTTGGTTTTATGTTTACGTTTTTTTTTTAAAAAAAAGGCATGAAATGAAACGGAAATCCCACCCAAAAACTATAGGAATAGAACAGCAGGGAAGGAAGCAAACAGCAGTGGAAAAATTGAAAGCGGAACAAATGGATGCCCACGGGGAATACTTCAGCAAACAACGTCCTGCTCAGGTAAACTTTAACGCAAGCACTGCCGCCCAATGATCTACAACCACAACATACATGTTTAAAGGGTCCTTGGCCCATCCGATTCCCAACTAAATATACATAGGTATCCACACACACCCTTTGTTTAAACAGTATGTCCACAATTGCTTCATAACAACCTCCAAAGCTGGAAGTTAAGAACTGTTGAGAGCTTCTACAATAATATGTGTAGCCCTTTCTCCCAAAGAACCAAACAACACGAAGATATCTCTGTTGACACACGCTGCCCGCGGGCGGTTTGCAAACTCAGCAATCAAAGGGCTTTATACATCCATACTCACCATTATTAAATCCACTTCACCCGGAGCCGCCACCTCTTTCCTCACGCTCCTTGTTCAACTCGAAGGACTCAAGAGGTTTTTTTTTCTATTGACTTTTCTAATCCCAGCCTCAGGTAAGATATGTTATCCCGTTTTTCGTATTAGATATCTTGCTCTCGATTTCTCTCTTCCGCCCCTTCCTATGACTCTTCCATTTTTGCACTGCTCTTCTCATTCAACTCCAAGAGCTCTGGAATCGACGCCTTGATTTCTGGTCTGAAATAGCGAATAGCAGCCGAAACTTCAACCAAACGAACGGAAAACTCACATGCCGCTGCCCATCTTCAAAAAATTAGAAATGGGACTGAAGGACGTCGAGTTCTGCCACTGCTTTGAGCTTGCTCCCGAATCGAAGAACATAACAGTCGGTCAACTCCGTGATGGATTAATCGTGTTGTGCGCAAAGCAAAACATCACTCTATTGGCAATATACGTTGGCGGCCGCCAAATCGATGCCGGGTACCGAGGATGGATGTTGTCGATGAAAGCCATCCCGGAGTTCGATAAGGACAGAAAATTTATGTTCACGACTAAACATAAGACTAACACCGGTAAGCATGAGATGAGGATTTGACGGCCGCTACTAAAGCAAACTCACTCGAATTTTCAACATCAGGTATTTTCAATTACATTATAGGCAGCGCTGCTTTAGGAGCCATATCCGCTCCGAGCCTTCTCCTCGGTTTCGTTGCGATGCTGGGTTTTAGCAAACCAGGTATCATTGCCGGAACACCTGGTGCTTACTTTATGGCGAGCTACAAGGGGTCGGTTGCAGCGAGCAGCCTATGCGCGGTTTTGCAGAGCATCGGAGCGGCGGGTCTTACGTTTGTCGGTACCGCGACGATCGCCGGTGTGGGAGGCCTTCTTGGCGTCGGCAGTATTTTAGCGTGGAGTCTCATCGGTAGGAGCCAACCCCACGACCAACAGTCAACCTACGCTTGCAAGAGTCAGGATGGAAAATCGCCCAGAAAGTCGTTCACCTAGGGAATATGCATGCATCGCATCAAGGATAATCTTTCTGCTAGTTTCGCGAACATTAAATAAATATAAATCAGCAGGGTTGAATCAGCGTCCCCGCTGCCCTCATTCAGCTCTATCCTCTCCCCCATTCTTGAATACAGAGCTAGTTTTGACACAATAACAATTTCTTAACCCCCGCTGATTGTAATGCAAGATCGTGGTATGAGAGCAAAATCCAGCTTGAATTTATGCATAGAAGTTAAAATGTGTGGAGAAAATTGTTAGTATTCAGTAACTTTCCTTGCCTAATATCCACGCCTTCGAAAAGACAGAATTGTGAGAGATGGTATCTGTGACTGTTGGTCGCGGTGTGTTTGAAACAGGTTACGGGCTAATTACATCAAGACACAGATTATTTACAATGAGAACGAGGTTTCTTTAATTTCGTAAGAGAAGAGAGAAGCCTTGAAAAGTTTTTCCCCTCTTGGGGCAAGCTTTCGCTAACCACGTAAATACATAGCTGAAGGGGCAGGCGAGCAGTGTGCTTCCTACGAAAGCTAGTCGCACAAAAGCTTGGTGGTGCTCATTGACTCAACCCAGATGATTACCATTGGATAGGACCTGATAGGACTGTGCAGAAAGCAGAAAGGCTTGCGACTCGAGGTCGAGTAGAACCGCCCTTCCCCCTGCAAACCCGAGCTAGCAAAGCCACTCGGACCACGCAGCGCGGGAGGGAGAGCTCCGCCGCCAGCCACAGCGAACCTCCCACCAGGGGTACTTGTCGAGTTAAGCCGCAGACCGGCATAGTGTTTCGGCAGGTTTCGGCCGGAGAGCTTCTATCCTTGATGCGGTCAAACTGTCCGATTCCGGGGACCTGCCTCAGATTCGGGCTCTCTGGGTCGGGGGTGAGGGAGGGCGCGAGTTGGATGTAATCTAAAACCTAACCCTATGAGACGATCTGCTGAAACCTAACCGGCCGCTCCACCAACAACCGGTCATACTACCGCCCGCACACCCCGGCCAAGCCCTCAAGACTATAGCCCCAGCCGAAACCCACGAAGACGACGACGACTCGAGAAGATGGCCCCCAAGTACGCCGCCGCACACCTCATTCCAAAGAAGGAGGACGGAAAAGAAGACCGCAAGGCCATCGCTCGGTCTCGAAGTAACTACCTCCGCGTCCATTTCAAGAACACGAGGTAAAATCGATGTTTCTCTCACCTGGTCGTTATCAGACACGAGACCTCCCAGGCCGTCGGCTTCGCATCATTGCGAACTGGATATACTATTCTCTCATTTGTTGACCTCGTTTGATCTTGATTTGCTCTTCCTACCGGCAGGGAGACAGCTGCTGCCATCACTGGCCTCAAACTCGCCAAAGCCCTCTCTTTCTTGAACGACGTCACAGAACACAAACAATGTGTTCCTTTCCGAAGATTTTCTGGTGGAGTCGGACGAACTGCCCAGGCTAAGGCTCACAAGGCCACTCAAGGTTGGTCGAATTGCTACACCGATCGCCATGTGACCTGCCTCCTGAATGGTATCTCTTTGAACAGGTCGATGGCCTCTTAAGTCGGCCAAATACATGATTCAACTCCTCAAGAACGCCCAGGCCAACGCCGTTGCCAACGAGCTCGAGCCCGAGGACCTGATCATCACCAGTGTCAACGTCAACCAGGCCCCCAAAACCCGTCGACGCACATACCGTGCTCACGGTCGAAGTTAGTCTTCTCTTTCATGAAGATTTCCAGTGACCCGACTGTGCTTACTCATATCCGAATTCCCTTCTCAGTTAACCCTTACCAAGGACACCCTTGTCACGTTGAGATCATCTTGACCCCTGTGACTGAGGAAGTTGAAAAGGCTGAAGATGTAGTGGTTGCCAAGCGCCGTGGAGTCCGAGCCCCCAAGGCGATCGCAGCTTCGTAATACATAAAAATCCCCAGATCCCCAACTTCACTTCCATCATGATGTCTATGTCTACCATGCAATGCGATCTCGATATACTCCTAGCAGTAGCGGTTCAGTACCGTTTTCAAGCTCACTTAAGCAAGCAAGAGCTTCCGTCTGACCGATGATCGATCTACATGTCGATCCCCAAACTGTCATTCACAACAATTTGTCAACGGATGCATGGGAGATAGCTTCCTCTGAGTCGCTCAATCAAATCGAGCAAAGGCAGAACCTATCAAATGTGTTTTCCAAGAAGCTGGGACCTTTTCTTTTTTTGTTCTATTCTGTTTTGTTTTTACAGTCAAACCTGTGAAACCACATACTTGTATAAGGGCATAACCTCCCAAACCACATACTCATTTGGGTCCACCAAATTCTCATTTTGGCCTGTAGCTAACCCTTTTAACCACATAACCTGCCAAACCACATAGGAAATTCAGTCCACCAAGGGGTATGTGGTTTCAAGGGTTTGACTGTATGTTAGTTTCCAGATAGACTTCGGGCTTAATAATCCCACAGCCCTTTCTTTCATTGTACAGTGCCCAGAAGAAAGTTTTCATGAAATTTCTTTTGACTAGAAAACATGCAAACCATGCCTGTTGAGTTCTGATTTATTGGGAGGATGGACAGAAAGGCTGCAAAAGAATGAATATAAGTAATGATTTTGGAAAAAATAAGTGCATACTAGCTGAAAATATTTTTTCATTAAATGATAATTTTGGAAAATCTTTATTACTATTCCAAAAAAACCATGAATAATCAGAATCAATAGACTGACATGTGACGGGAATGATAATAAATGAAAAAAAAAATGAATCCCAAAATCCATCCTAAATTTTTGTGGGCAGGGAAAGGACATCCAAAATTTCAAATTTGCACTGCAGGTAACAAAAAAACAGTGTCTGGGGTGTTTTCACTGCCAACTAAAATTTAGGATGGATTTAGGGATTCATTTTTTCATTCATTATCATTCACGTCACATGTCCGTCTATTGATTCTGATTATTCATGGTTTTTTTGGAATAGTATTAAAGATTTTCCACAATTGTCATTTAATGAAAAAAATATTTTCAGCTAGTATGCACTTATTTTTTCCAAAAACATTACTTATATTCATTCTTTTAAACCTTTCTGTCCATCCTCCCAATATATCTGAACTTAACAAGCATGGTTTGTATGTGTTCTAGTCAAAAGAAAATTCATGAAAACTTTCTTCTGGGCACTGTACAAATCCTCAAAACCACATTCCCCTTGGTGGGCAGAACTGATTGATTACTGGATTAGAGATATTTTACTCACCTGTAGTGCTGTCTGATATCCTGTCCAGTAACAATTGGTGCCCAGGATTCTCCCAAGCTCAAAAAAGCCCTCTCTGGAGGAGAGCCCCGCAGGGTCTCTGTCTCACAGAGAGGCTTGCCCCCACGTGTTGAGCTTTGGTGTGAATCCTGACGCACCTAAGGCTTGGCAAATCCCCATTTTTTACTAGATCCCTTATTATAATGCACATTACCAGCTGCTTGGATTGGGTCATGAGTGACATGGCCTTGGAGCCTAGCTTCTTCCACTTCAAGGATAATTAAATTTCCCAAAAAAAATTACTCAAAGTTTGAGGTTGGGAAAATCATTGAAAAAAACTCACTCCGTGCTGAAAAAAAATGCAAACTGAGTGTGCTCAGCCAAAAAAAAAAATTGTGTCAGACTGAGTAAAAAACAATGGGGCACATTTTTGGGGTGATTTGTTGGACGGGCCTGCACAAAGCCCGCATGGGCCCCTAACAGGCTTGTTGGACCCATTGAAAAAGTAGTATTTGTTTGGAATTCCCATGCTCTGCTAAAATGTGAAATGGGTCAAACTGAATAAAAAACATGGGGGTACATTTTTGGGGAGATTTTTTGGACGGGCCTGAATGAGGCCCACATGGCCCCCACAAAGCCCGCTGGGCCCATTGAAAGAGTAGCCTTGGTGAAGAATGCCTATGCTCTGCTAAGAAACAAAAATGTGTCAACCTGAGTAAAAAACATGGGGCCACACTTTTGGGGAGGGCTTATTGACAGACCTGCATCAGGCCCGTCAGGGCCCACCCAAAGTTGGTTTGGCCAACCCAGAAGTAGTCTTGGTTAAGAATGCCCATATGATGTTTCAGAACAGCACCAATTGACCACTAATCAACAGAAGATATTGAAGGGCTTCTGACATCTGTATGACATTTGTGGAATGTATGTCCAGGCCCTTTCCTTTTTCCTTGGAACCCTTTTGGCGCGTACGGGCCTGATGCAGGCCCATCCAAAAAGCCTCCCCAACAATGTGCCCCTAGGGTTTTTACTCAGTCTGACACATTTTATTTCTTAGCTGAGCATATGCTTTCTTAACCAAGGCTACTCTTTCAATGGGCCCAGTGGGCTTTGTGGGGGCCATGTGGGCCTCATTCAGGCCCGTCCAAAAAATCTCCCCAAAAATGTACCCCCATGTTTTTTATTCAGTTTGACCCATTTCACATTTTAGCAGAGCATGGGAATTCCAAACAAATACTACTTTTTCAATGGGCCCAACGGGCCTGTTAGGGGCCCATGCGGGCCTTGTGCAGGCCTGTCCAACAAATCACCCCAAAAATGTGTTGTGACATAGTCATAGTACTTGACTGCGCCACATGTCACAGACTTGTAGATACACTATATAGTTTCTCTTTCCTCTCTATGATGTGAAATCTATTGATTCCTTGAGCTCTCCATCCAACAGGTTATGAGCTTCTCGCCGGAGTAGCTCAAAAATCTTTCAAAACAACTTTACCCATCATTCACACCCGTAGCCGGCATCAGGACGAGTCCTATTCTAGTAGTTTCATAGAAAACAAGTACCGTAGTCATTCCAGACGAGCAATCGTAGTCCGCCGGCGAGTCTTCTCTCTTTCTTCTTTTTCTTTATCCAACTCCTATACATCCTCCACATCAGATACAAACAAAATAAATAAAAATAAAATAATAATAAACCAATAACAAAATATTTTTTTTCTCTTCTCTTCAACCGATTATCCGACTGAACTCAACCTCGGAAGATTAGTTCTCTTGTAATCCCTAGTCTTGTGTGGTAACGCTTGCGGGTAGATTCTTAGTTTGCTACTCTTTAAGCAAGCCCGTGGTGAATATCCTGCAGATATTTACGTTGGACTGATCACCCATAGCCACGGTGCCGCTGAAAGAGCAGCATTCTTGGTTTAAACTTTGCGTGTAGCCCAGCAAGTCAGGTTGTGGTTCTATTCAACCTTGGACCACCTACGCCGACCGTGGACAACTTCCATTTTTTTTCTTTTTCTCTTGATTCTATCCTACTCTCTCAACCCCAGACTCACAAGATCACTTCTTGTCACCTCAAGCATCATGTCGGATACCAAACTACCGCCTGGCCGCCTATACCCAAAACCCAAACTCGGCACAATCCCAGGACTACGGACTGTAGACCGCACAACCCCAAAGAACCCAACAATCAAAAGCGTCCTTGGCCCACAGCTTTCGACGAATGACCTCTTCCGACGTCGACTCGGACGCATCCCCTCCTCTGATTCCCATGGAGAAGGTCCCTCTCTATCCAACAATAACAGGCATGACAGCGACGAATCCTTTCTCCTCAACAACGGCAAAGGCAAAGGACGTGAAGCGTTGGACGACTTACCCGAGGAGACCACCTTCCAACCTTGCTTGACTGGCCGAGCCATTGGATCCTTGTCCAACAACTGGCGACGCACAGAACCGCCTCCCCACGTTAATCCTGCGCTGCAACCTCAATCGCAACAGACGGGACAAGTCGATCTCAACAGTCTCATCGCCGAGATGCGCTTTCAACGCGAGCTGGATCAGGCTCGTTTGAACAAAGACCAAGCTCGGCGAGAAGAGGATCGAGCCCGCCGGGAAGCTGAGGAGGTACGCACCCAAAGACGCCGTGAGCTTGATGAATCAGCCAAAACATCAGCCATCATCAACACGGCAATCAATAAGTTGGACCCGGATGACATACTCAAACCGGACGGATCAAATGTCAGGCGCTGGGAGGATGCTCTTTGCCTCACGGCCTTCAAACAATTCAATAATCAGCATTTTTTCACACCGAGCGAGGATTTGATTGTTGACCCCTATTTTGAGACAATCGCTTGTGGGATTATCCACTCTTCAGTACATAGTGATCTATCCTACAACCTCGTCGATTTTGAAAACTCGGCTGCAGTCTACGAACATTTACTGTCCAAGTTTTGCATCATCAACCGCGCGAAACAGCTCCACACATGGGAAATTTAAAAAAAAATCTCACTATCGAACTATAACAGTTTGGCCAAAGCAATCGCAGCGATCGACCAGTGCACGAGAACTTTCAGGGAGCAGGGTGTCACACTCACGTGGGACACCATCGTCAGCTTTGTCTTCCAGGGCAATCTACAGGACCACCTCGGAACAGTAGTTGATCGGAAAGTCAACCTTTTCATGGAGACTCACAATTTTGAGCTACCGTTGGCCGGAGACATACTTCGCTTCTGGGAAGCCGCGCGCACTGAACACCGTTTGGCCAAAGAATCGGGACGATCAGAATCATCCGCTCTAGCAGTCGATCTAGCTAGCCAAAACGAATCTAGCCTTTCAGGTGTCGTTTCAGGACCTCAGGAAGAATCAAGCGTCTCCGTGATGGCTCTGGACAAACCCCAACACTGCTACATCTGCAAGCAAACAGGCCATTTTGCTCCGAACTGCCCGACCAGTCAAAAAAACAATCAACCTCTTCGGACCATGCCTCACAGGCCCACGGGTCAACAAAACTTCCCTCCCTGCTCAATCACATACAATTTTGATCGGGTTCCCTACATCAAACCAATTCAGCCGGACTCCAGAACAACTACCTCCAAGCCTACAACCTTTCGCCAGCACAACACGCCTCATTCAAAGCCAGCTGATCCCAACGCCACCAAGAAAGCGGTTGAGACCAGACAAATTAATCCTGAGCTGTTCGCCAAAGAAGAAGAAGAGGCGGAGTTTGTTTTTGAGAACGAGAACCTATCCGCGGAACCCTCAGGCCATTGATTCAATCTTTGCGAGATGACTGTCAATTGCGACGGCCAAGAAGTCATCTGGGACTCTGGGGCTTCGGACAACGTCACCGGGGATAGGTATGCGTTGTTTGACTTCACTCCGCTAGCTCAACCAATCGCTGTCAAAGTAGCGACTGACACCGCCTGCGATTTCATCACAGGTACGGGTACTTTGAGATTTGCAGGGATGAACAAAACGACCATTAACAGTTTAACATTAAGCAGACCGCAGCGCCCACCAACAAAAAAAATGGCAGCATTTCTCCCTTCCTGCACCCAAAAACAAATTACAGGTCCCAATACACCTGGATCGCTTGGCTCTTTAAGCAATTGGCGCCGAGCAAGAGCCAAGCGATGTCCAGCAACCATTGAATCGCTGCCTCCTTTTATAATTTTCCCCTCTACTTCAACTCAACCCGGACTCTGTTACTTAATTTCCTTTTGCCCTCCCACCTTTGCCCACATCCCCGTCCCCTTTTTTCGTCCATTGCCACCTTTTCCAAATGCAATCGATCACCCGAAAATGGTTACCTGATATTCTTTTCAGAACTCCTAAAATCACTCCAAGCCATCTCCCTAGCCCTTTTCCGGTGTGCCTCTGAGTCTTCCCGGACGCAATTGATCCCACAAAAAAGGGAAACTGAGTTTCTTTACAGAAATCGCGACTTTATTGCGCTGCCGGGAATGGATGCTTCCCCAATTTCCTTTCAATGACCCAAACTTTTTCCACATCTTAACACCTTTTCCGGCACCCCTCCGAGAGTACTTGGTTGACATCCATACATTGTTACCCTATAAAAACTCCAACCCAAAATATTTTTTGATTGCCTCTCCCGCACCATTTATTTCCCACTCCTCTCGCCCCAATGGTCCCAACAGTCAGCACATCTATCCCACTACTCAAATGTGCGGATCCATTTGGGGGGAAATGTGTAGTTTTCTCAGGGGACTTTTGACAAACTCTTCCTGTCGTTGGAATGGAAGAGTGTCCTCCGTCTTCCCACTCCACATTGAAGTCTTCCTACTTATGGTCTCAAGTCAAAAAGCACGCCTTAACTATGAATATGCGACTCAGGCGGGGCAAGGATCCTGGTGGCGATACTGCTTGGTTTGGGCAAGAACTCCTCGATCTTGGGGAAGGAAAGTTACAAGCCGGCTCAAACGAAAAAGTCCAACTGAGTACAATCAATGTCACTTTGGCTACTTCTCCAGAGGACTTAATTCGCAATTCGGTTGAATATTTATATAAAGACATAAAAAAGCAATGTCGGAATTTGCGGGAGGATTACATGGAATATCTCAGTTCACGATGCATTCTCGCGCCGCTGAATAGCGATTCTTGGGCACTCAATCACGCCGTACTTCAAAGGATGAACGTAGAGGTATCATGCTCGACGTCAATCAATAAGCCCGACGATGAGGCTTTGGATTCTTTGCCTGAAGAAAGTCTGAATAAGCTCAACTTCCCCGGCTTCCCCGAGCATAAGTTGTCTTTGGCAGTTGGTATGCCAGTAATGTTGTTGCGTAACTTGAACATTCCCCAGGGCTTGTGCAATGGGACTCGGTTGATGGTGACGCGCTTAACAAAGTGGACAATGGGCGCGACAATATTGACGGGCTCACATAAAGGTAAAAAATTGACAAAAATAACTCTGCGGTACGAGGGCGAAGCGCAGGCTAAAATTTCGTTCTATCGGAAGCAATTCCCAGTAGTTGCATGTTTCTCTATGACCATTAATAAAAGTCAAGGTCAAACTTTGCAAAATGTAGTTCTTCTTCTAAAGTCTCAGGTCTTTGTTCATGGTCAACTGTATGTGGCTCTGTCGCGAGTGACATGTCCTGAAAATTTAGCTGTTTTTCAAATTGGGTCTACTAGGGACCTATTTAATGTAGTTGGAAAACATGTATTGGTTTAGACTCTTTTGTTAAGCTATGTTAAGTACTGGTCCCCATGTTGCATCAAGTTTTCCCGGATGTAATTTATTCTGTGTCTTCATGATTTCATCACGATTGCGGGCCTTAGCCGTATTCCGGTTGGAGGAGCCTGCCACCTCATAAGGTACCGTTTTGGTACGTCTCTTAAATTAATTGTAAAGGAATTTAAAGCAGCGGGCACGGGGCGGCGTAGCCGCCCATAAACGCTAGTCGCTGTTAAAAGGGTTTACTACTGTGAGCAAGCCCGATCAACTCTACTATCAATAGCTGCATTCAAACAGTCTAACGCTCAGTTTTGTGTCAATGGGAATTTTGACTCAATTGATTTGATGACTAGCGACGGCAAGGTACTATTGCGGAGCAAGTTTGATCCCATCAAGAACACCTGGCCATTAAAAAAACCAATACGGGCCTCCTCATTCTCTAGTTCTGATCAATCTTGTAATACAGCTTTGAATTACAATATCCATGCCAATAATATTTTCAAGTCTCCTGATCACATTGAACACAGCCAGTTCACCTGGACACCTGAGGATTTGACGCCAGATGAGAAGACTCTTCTTTTTTGGCATAGACTTTTTGGCCATGCAAGTCTCCGCAAAATTAGGCGCCTGGTGAAGCTTCAGCTAGGATACGGTCTTCCTCAGACAATGCCTATGGGCTCGATTAAATGCCCGGTGTGCTCCATTTGCAAGGCAACCCGGACCTCGCGGTTAGGCCCCTCAAGAAGATCCCTAGAGCGACTATCAGTGGTATGTGTTGATTTGATGGGTCCGTTTGATACACCAACCATGACTGGCGGCAAATATGCGTTGACCATTCAAGACGCACATACATCATACAGCGAAGTGAAGATCCTCAAGACGAAGGCTGATGCTGCGAACATGCTGATGCAAACCATCAAGCGGTGGGAGAATCAAACAGGGTCCAAACTGAAGATACTACGGTCGGATAACGGAGGTGAATTTGATTCCAAAGTTTTTGCCGCTTTTCTGAGCGAGAAAGGTATTGTGGCAGAGCGATCTCTGCCATACCATCATTTCCAGAATGGGGCTGCTGAGCGATACAATAGGACTGTTTCAGACATGGGCCGTAGCATTCTGTATGACGGCGAACTGGGTCGCAAATTTTGGGGATACACGTTCATGTGGTCAGCCTGGACTCTCAATCGGATACCAAACAGGGTTACAAAAGAGAAAACACCTTACGAATGTTTCTACGGGGTGAAACCACAGCTGGACCGAACACGGGTTTTTGGATCACACGCGTACGTTCTCGTGGCACCCAAAAAGAGAAAAAAGCTAGACAACCGGGCAGTCGAAGGGATTGTTGTTGGTCACCTTGAAGAATCAAAAGGGTGGACTTTCTGGCTTCCATGGTCAAAGAAGCTTGTGTCGTCAGCGTGGGCAGATTTCGGACGGAATGCTCTGCCTTCCGCTGCAGTGGTCCCGACCCAGACTCCCGAGCCAGTAACAAACTTGCTGAAATTGAATGACTTCACCGAGGAACAGAAAGTTGAAGAACAGGAGAAATGTGTTGACTCGTGCTTGGCGAATTGCACAGACGACTCAGATGCTATCCCAACAACTTTCAAGGCGGCGATGAGATCCAAAGATGCAGAACATTGGAAGGCAGCAATAGACACCGAACTCGAAAACCTACGCAGGAAAGCAGTCTGGAAAGTACGGCGTCTGCCCCCGCAGAGACGCAAACTGGGGGCACGATGGGTCTTTGCAAAGAAGACCAATAATGATGGGACCATCAAATTCAAGGCCAGATATGTAGCGAAAGGGTTTAACCAGAAAGAAGGCACTGACTATGCGCATACTTTTGCTCCCACGGCGACTTTTACGTCCATGAGAATCCTCCTGACTATTGCAGCGCGGAACAATTGGCCCATATACAACTTCGATTTCGTGGCAGCTTATCTCAACGCGCCCATCGATGAAGAGGTCTGGGTGGAACCACCAGAAGGCCTAGACGTGCAATTTGGAGAAGCATGCCTGCTTCAACGCGCCCTGTATGGAACCAAGCAAGCAGCACGCTGCTGGTGGAAGCACCTGAGCAAGACACTTGCCGAATTGGGTTATGTCTCGAGCTATTACGACTCCAGTGTGTATACGCTCAGCAACGCGCAGGACAAATCGATCATTTGGGTCCATGTAGACGACGGCATCGTCACTGGATCTTCCGACGAAGCACTGAAACGCCTGGAAAATCAATTGAAAGGGAGTCTTGAAATCAAATGGTCTGAGGGACTGACGAGCATGGTGGGAGTCAAGATCAGACAAACAGCAGACGGTTTCGAGCTGACCCAGCCAAATTTGATTGAGAAAATTCTGCGAGAATGTTGGGACAGTGTGACTTCGCACAACACACCTCTTCCTGAAGGCTACACTGCGAACAGTGATGAATCGTGTGCCGGCATCAATAGCAAGGACTACCTCTCGACTATAGGAGGTTTAAGCTACGTTGCTGTTGGGACGAGACCAGATATAGCATTCAGCGTGAACTATCTGGCCCGTTTCTCGTCCCGTCCATCAACACTGCACTGGAAGGGGCTTCGACATCTTCTAGGATATTTGGCGAGCACGAAAGAAGTTTCCCTGCAAATCCACCCGAAGGGCAATACTCCTCCGGTAGAGTGTTTTGTCAACGCTAATTGGGGTGGACCAAGCTCTAGATCCACGTATGGCGTAATCATCCGCTTGTACGGCGCGCCAGTGATGTGGGTCTCACGCAGATTAGTCACCGTGGCCAGCTCAATGTGTCAGGCAGAATATATGGCTTTGGGACACGCAACCAGGCGCGCGTTGTGGATCCGGAATTTGTTATTCAACATCATTGGCGGGAATTTTCAAGTTTGGATTCTATGTGATAATCAATCTGCCGTAAAGATTGGCTGTGAAAACGCGTCGAACAAAAGGACGCATCATGTGGAACGTGATTTCTATGTAACCAACCAAGCACTTTTTGAACGGAAGACATCTCTCGAATGGATCCCCGGCAAGGAACAAGTTGCGGACATTCTCACTTATAAGGCTCTAGGTAAAACACTGCACGAAAAATGTGGAGCGGCTATTCAAGGTTTTATCTAATTTCTTTTGTTATCTTCTTTTGTTTCTTTTTCCTTTCCTTTGACCTTTTATCTCTTACTTTCTATGTTTTCTGTTTACTGGTGTCTTGTCGAGGGGGGGGATGTTGTGACATAGTCATAGTACTCGACTGCGCCACATGTCACAGACTTGTAGATACACTATATAGTTTCTCTTTCCTCTCTATGATGTGAAATCTATCGATTCCTTGAGCTCTCCATCCAACAAAATGTGCCCCATTGTTTTTTACTCAGTCTGACGCATTTTTATTTTTTTGGCTGAGCACGCTCAGTTTGCATTTTTTTTCAGTACAGAGTGATTTTTTTTCAATGATTTTCCCAACCTCAAACTTTGAGTTTTTTTTTTTTTTGGGAAATTTAATTATCCTTGAAGTGTTCTGCAGGCATTCATCTGTGCATCCCCCAATAAATCCCCCATGGGGCTCCTGGCCGACACCCATGCAAAAACACCAATGAGCTCTCTTCAACGGATGTGGGTCTTTTTACTAACTTAGCTAATTTCCCTCCTCGGGGGAGTGCAGTGACCTCTGAAGGAGGGACTTACGTGCTAAGCCGACTCTGTTGCCTGAGAGCATTTCAGCTTTTGGTGGGCAGTTTTTCATAATCAATCTCACACACTCGTCTCTGAACGCTTTTCCTTCTAGTTTTCATTTCTGGGACCACGCAAGCGGTCCCCATGTACCTACTATTTCTTTTTGTCTCCATCCCATCAGCTGCCTTCACTATCCTGATGTGTAGATTTTTTATTTCCTCTTGGGCATCACACTTGAATTCCAGGCACTTCCACACATTCAAACTGTATTCAGTGCTGAAACATACTATACTGTTTCAATGACTGTAGCCCATGAGTGCATGTAGACATTCAAGTAGCAATGGTTCTTTACGCTTCTTGATTAATCATTTCAACTGCTGTATTTCATGCAGAATCTTTGTTCCATGAGATGTGGCAGTTGAGACAGGATTTGTTGTTTCAGTCTCTTTGGAGGAACAAAATTGGAAAACACACAATTAACCAAACATTGAAGGCCCTCACAAGTTCAAGAAGGAGACACAGAGATTCTCCTGGATAAGCCCCTCATTCTTTTGGGTGACTTTGTAGTCACCCAATAAGAGATGGCAGCCGTACAGCAGATTGAAAAAAAGCTCCATTTTCCTGCTGCTCTCAGGCAAGAGGGGCGACATAGCGCATAAGTCCCTCCTTCAGAGGGTCCCTGCGGGAAGGCGTCCCCCCTTCACATAGAGAGGGACTTAGTTAAGTTAGGTCTTTTTACTTGTGTGCAGGAACTATTTCCATAAACATCCCTGTACTCTTCCAGGAGAATTGAAAACAGCAGTGTGCTAGATACAGCTCTGGTACAACATTGTCCTGTAGTTTGATAAGTATGCATGTAATTTGGTGTGGTGTATACAGACTTCCTGGATTTACCACACATGTACATTTGTATAATCAATCCTTGAATCCTGAAGTATCTGCAGGATAGTACAGCCATTCCTGAAAAGCTTGCGGCTGCGTAGGCCCAAATTTTGGACTGCTATTTTCAGCCTCAAAGCCTGTATAGCCCCTGTATTACAGGCTGCATAAAGTAATGTGATTGTAAGAAAATCACTACTTTCTTTGTTTTCAACTTTGGGGCCTTGAGGGTTGCACCATTGGAATCCTGGAGCAATTTTACACTGATCGGACACTTTGCCACATGCCCCTCCCCTGCCCTGTGGCCAGCGCGGCACCCTTGTTGAGCCAAACAGCCGCCTGAAGTAAAGAATGTCAATTGGTACCCGTGGCGGGTACCACCCACACCCGCCCTGCACCCGTGAGGCGGTGCCGGGTGCGGTACTAGGTATGTGCTTTTGGCCATAAAGCGGTGTGGTACCCAGGTACCGCCCACAAGTACCGCCCATCACCATGGTCCCACAGCCAGGTATCCTGTGAAACTTTCAGACATGCATGAAGATGTTGATGTTGAGCGAGCTTTTAGCTGTGGCCGGGATTACATACTTTCAGACATGCATGAAGATGTTGTTCATGTTGAGCAAGCTTTTAGCTTTGGCCGGGATTACATGCCATCAAAGCAACACAGAAGACGACAATAGCAACTGGTCCACAATCTGTTGTGTTTTCTAAATCTAATCCAATGAGCTGGCACGTCTTCTTGCTTGTATTGATCACCGTCTTATCTAGTGCCTCTGGCGCACCTGGAAAGCCGGAAACCAACCATTTTGTGAGTGAGGGAGGTGTCCCTCTGGCCTGGGACCATCAAATCTGCCCTATGTACACACAGACGATTGCCACGCAGTCCTCACTCTCTGACTTTGCCATCATCCCCATGCCCAATCACTGTGAGAATATCAGCTCAGGCAAACGGCGCAGCGCTCATAAAATGAGAGAGCGGCCGGGAGCTACAACAGCTGCGGAATCTGGTAAGCAAAGCGAACCATTTCCGCAGTCCAAAACAGCAGCGCAGAGTCGTAAAACTGAAACTCCAATATATGGTTTATGCAGGTCCGACTCCAGCGAGCCGAAAAATCAAACTTGCGGAGAATCCCAAGAGCAAGTCACTTGCAGAAAGAATATCCGAAGCTAGCGCCAAAGGTAAGCGGCTGAATAAACTTCTGACAAGCTGATCAAGATGTCGAGCTAATGCTGCATCCCGATATTTTCCTTAGACACCGTTGCACAGGAAAAGACAGAAAAAGCCGATTCCGCTCAGAGAGCAGGAGAGCAAATCGGTAAGTGACCCTGTCACAAAGAAAAGCCAAAAGATTGAAACAAAAGACTAAAAAGAGCAAAACTCCCCCGTTACATGAACCAGACGAAGTAGGAGCGCTCAAACGTCATTTCGCGGAAGCTTAGCAAACTGGACAAAGAACCCAACAGGGCGAATCTAGTAAGGACAAATGTCCTCTGAGAAAAGGGAGCACGAGAAGCTGATATAGCAATCAATTGCCGCAGCTCGAGCAACTTAGCCGTGGAGAAAGAGATAACTTTCTCTAAACCTTTCCCTTCCCCCAAAGTTCTTCTTTAAACAAGCAGCGGTCACTTCGCCTGCTTTTAGGTAAATACTCCCAAACAAGACTTCATTATTAGAGAATAATGTATTTAGAATAGAGTTCTAATTAGAAGCAATAAATTTTTAGTCTTCTGAATTCTTTCAATCACCGCCCTAGTCCACTCTGCCGGACATTCAACGCGACAAGCCTGGAGATCTTGATCTCAAAGTTTAACAGAAACTTCAAGGATGAAAGACTGGCCAGGCTGTTCAAGAATGTGATCTCAAAAATGCTCAACAGTACAATTAGATGGTTCTCACCTGAAAAAAGTGACACTGAAACTTATATACAAAATTCAAGAAATGGGCCTGGCGGTACCCGTGGTACCCACCACCGGTACCGCTGGTACCCGCCAGGCGGTGCCAGGTGCGGTACTAGGTACCAACTTTGGCTGAAAACTCAGGGGGTACCCTGGTGCCAAATGGTACCAGGGTCTACTTTGACATTCTTTAGCCCGAAGGGATTTTGAATGCCTGTAGTACCAACAAAGGGTAGTTACGCTACGTGTAACGCGTAGATAAGGGTAACGTAACAGAATTTTTGCCCTTATCTACGCATTACGCGTAACGGCGACGCGATTAAGTTATCGCACCACATTAAGCCTTTTTTTTTATGCTTGTTGCGTTATCTGGGCGCCCAGAGCCCTTGAGAACGCGCAAAAAATGAGGCTAAAAAAGCCTTAAATGATCTGTTATCGCGTTATCCGGGGGATAACGCGATAACGGGCCTCAAAAATGAGGCCCGTTACGTTAGGCGCGGGGCCCGAAATAACCCCGTTACTAGTAAAGTAACGGAGGGCCCCAAATAACGGGGGTAGTTACGTTACCAAAATTGTGTGGATAACGCAACGTAACGTAACTACCCTTTGTTGCCTGTACAGTGAAGTTGTACAGGCCTGTGGCTGAAATAAAAAAAATCTTTTTTCAGCCTTGAACCCACAAGCTTTTCAAGAATGGCTGTAAACAGGATTTCATCAGACATAGTCAACCACCCTCAGCTTGCCAAAATGTCAGTCCTGCAGGCACAGCTGATGCAGCAGGGGGACCCCAATGTGCAATGGGCTCTGGTGGACATGGGAAGGACAGTGAAGCGGGGGGGGATGGGGGGAAGGTGTCAGAATGTTTTGGAGGAAAGCAGAGGTTGTAAAGCTTGCAAGTTGAACACAAAACCTTTATTATGCATTGTGGGGGGGGGGGGGGGGGGGGGGGGGGGGGGGGAGGGGGGACAGTGCACTTACCAGATAGGAAATGGCAGTGTTACTAGGGGGATACACACTGTAAAATTGTGCCCATATTTCTTTTGGACACTCTCAACCAAGATTGCCTATTGGAAAGCTTTGTTTGATGCCCATTGGACACTCGGGCTGGAGGGTCCAATGGATGCTGAACGTTTTGGACTGTCAAGATGTCCATCAGACACTCTCAATTGGGAGTGTCCAATGCATGGCATTTGTTGATGTCCTGCAATGTATAGTTTTGAGGGCATCACTTGGATGCTTGCAGAAGCATCCAAGTAATTCTAAGCACACCTCACTTCCGCTGGATGCTCTGGCATCCTCTGTACGCTTCTCAATCAGAAACGTCTGCAGTATACAGCATATTTCCAGAATGATGTCCTGTCATAAGATTAAGCTCTAGCTCTGCCATTCATAAGATTCATTATCAATATTGTTGAAATGATGGCTCCAAGTTGGAGGGAGGAGAGAAAAACAGGCCTGAGGAAAAAAGCTTGAGGCCAAGAACAAAGCAAAGAATCCCACAAAGGGGGCTAAGCTGCTAGCTTGTGAGGAGTAAAAAGACTCCTCACTACAAGAGAATCACTGGGCTCAGGGAAAAGGCACAGAAAACTTATGATTTTCCATTTCTAGTCTGTTGGGATACTTAAGCTATTAAAACTGGGGGACAAGATGTGGGACAGAAGGTGGAAATGAATATTATCTGAAGGGAATGGATTGAGTGAACAATGAGTGAAAGGGAAAGAAAAGAGACAGAGGTGTGAAATTCCAACAAATACACTACAGGTGCACTCTGACGTCTAGCCGACGTCGGCGCTTGCGTTGGT
Source organism: Puccinia triticina (assembly GCF_026914185.1). NCBI lineage: Eukaryota > Fungi > Basidiomycota > Pucciniomycetes > Pucciniales > Pucciniaceae > Puccinia > Puccinia triticina. The sequence goes on along the minus strand of NC_070565.1, from coordinate 4,649,993 downwards.
GAACACCCTGCTGACCCCGCACTAAGCCAACGTGGGATCGACGTTGGGGTGAAATTCGTCGGACGCGTCAGCATGATCCCGGCGTCTGAAGGGGTAGTCGGATGGCTCCCAGCGTCGAACTGAGCAGTCGGTTTGATGCCGACGACAAGTGGGATGTGTACCCGACCTTTCTGGCGGGTGGGTTTTACTGGCCCCGACGGCAGCGATGGCAGCCAATCCCATCCTCATCAAGCAAAAAGGACCACCACCCGCAGGAGTCGAGCTCACTACCTGAAGCATGGGATGGTCACATCACATATGCCGCACAGATACCACTGTACCAATTACACTTTAGAGTGTAAGCCTGTACAATGGTATACAATCGCACTCTAACCCCTTACCGAGCAAAACCTTCCTGAAATTTGTGGTAAAGTTAAACCAGCTGGTTTATTTTTTATTTTTATTTTTTCTTTCTGTGTATAATCTGCCAATACTCTTGCAGATCATTGTGGTATAGGTCAAGGGTCACTTTTTTCAGGTGATTTCTTGACCTTGCCGATGGACAGGTCGGTCCGACTGAGCAGGAACCAGTCAGATTGAGCTGTCTGAAGGCCTTGTCAGACAGGTTGGCTTGTTTACTCAGACCGCCGACTGGCTGACAACCTTTCGGGCGAGCCAACGCTTGTGCCCCACCCGTCGGGACTGTTGGCTCGATCCATGCGCCGGGCCAACCCTGATGACCAGCGCATCGGCATGGTCAGACTGACCTTCCCGTCGGCAAAGGTACTTTGGCGTCAATTTACCCCGGTTAGACTGGTCAGGCTGACCCTTTGGCGTGTCCGACGTCGCGCCCGGTCGGCCTGACCATAATCCAACGCCGGGGCAAAAACGACGTCGGCACCGCTCAACAACTGGAGCCGTAGTGTATTCATGCTCAGCATTCATCAAGATTCATTTTCCTCAAGTCTCTCAAGAATTTCTGTTCTTAATTCTCTTCCCTTTTTTTTTATTTGGTTTTTTTCTCTTTTTCTCATTCTTGGTCCTAAGACATGGCTACCACCACCCCAAAGAGGATGACAATTTTCACACATTGCCATGATCAATACATTGCTATTACATAGGTCTTACCTGGTCTTACCACCAAGCATAACCTTGTGATACAATCATGTAACTGATATTTAAACTTGTTTTTACTTGTTTAACTGATCCCATCCCTCCATACTCATATTGCACACACATCCTGGAAGTGATTTTGGACAAGTGTCCAAAATCACTATTGAGTACCCTGGCTCTACACTGGAATGATACAAGTAAGAGAAGCTTTAGAGCATGACAAGAAGCACACATTGCCTTCTTCTTTGGGGTGGTGCCGGGTGTTTGAGGAAAGTAACACCAGGAAAAAAGAATGATCACTTGCCAACAAGTGACATAGCAAAGTAAAAAGGGGCCTTTGTACTTTTTGATGTCACTTGCAGACAAGTGATCATTGTTTTTTCCTGGTGTAAGAGGGTTGCTTGAGGAAAGTAAAGGGTGTCTTTGAGGGAAGTAAGATACATGTAAGATTTGTGTTAGAGGAATGTTAGAGAATGACAATGTGCACTCATTGCCATACTTTTTGGGGTGGTGTATGTGGGTTTGTTAGTTGATTTGCCGGAATTGGTCTTTTTCTCTACTTGGTTTTGGAAGTTATTTTTTCCTATTTTTTCTCTTCTTTTCTTTGTTTCTGGTTTGATTGTGTATTTAGGTATATGGAGTCCAAATTCAGCACTGTTATGGTCTAGTCTAGGGAGAGGAAGATGGAGCCTGGGGTCTGGGGTTCTGGGGGTTCTGGATCCAAGATGGTAGATTGCAGGATGAGGAAGAGGCTTGGATCTCCAGCCTCTCAAACCTTGAGTATGGTCCTTGACATGTACGTGTAGTCTATGTACATGTGAGTCTGCGCTGCGGAGACCACGCTACAGCTCATAACAAGCACAAACTTGGAGGATGGAGGGCCATAGCATCTCATGTGATCCAAGATGGGGGCTATGATCAAGAAGATTTTTCAATCCAGCTCTGATTCTAGTCATATAATCTCCAAAAAAACATACCAACAACTGCCTACAAAGATTCCTCCTTTGTTGTACCTCAAAAATTACCAACCAAACCAGCTATCAACTTGACTCCTCTGATATCATATTTGAGATATTGTTGAATATGCAATTAGATGCTTCATGTCATTCTCTCTGGTCTGGACCATTTTGCCATGAGGGCATCCAGAAGGCTTAATATCCCCTCTAGTGCTGAGAAGAGGCGTGAAAAGTTTTGTATTTACCAATAGGGATCCTGATTGCCACCCCTCGAACATCCCCGGTCTCAATAGCTCAGTTGGGAGAGCGTCAGACTGAAGTGACACAGTGCAATCTGCCTCGTCGTTCGCCATCTGAAGGTCCAGTGTTCAAGCCACTGTTGGGACAATTCTTTTGCGCAGTCGGCTCATGAAATTAAAGGCCGATGATGCTTTCCAAGTATCCTCATTGTCAGTGATCAGATTTCCCCCCGCTCAACACAAGATGTCCATCAACACCTTCTACGTTATTGTATCGACCTGGAAGATTGATAACTCGGTGGATACGAGTAGATGGAAGGCCTTTTTTCATATCCTGCAGCTACAAAAAGTCTCAGCACCAGGTTATTCAGTCGTCTTTGCCATATGTGATTATACGGCTAGACCTGCCTTCGCAGTACCTCTCCAATCATGGCAACTAGCTCCTCAAGAGTCCTTCATACGGGATTTCAAGTTTCAAATGTAGAGCACCTAACCATAAGGTACGATTTCATGAAATCTGCAGCAAAATTCATTCTTCGTTCGATCACCGAGATTTCTGTTTGCAGAGTAATTCCAGACCCGCTTGAAGGTTCACATCTCGCAATTCCCAAAAACCGTCACAAGCCTACCAGCCAGAGTCCGAGATATGTGTTCGCCCACGTTGTCCAGGGAAATTTTCAATTCTATGAAGCCGAAGATTGGTCCTCAGACAGTTGAGTTATGCATTCTACCCCGGAGGGTGATCGATTGCGTTACCCTCAACGTTTTGTTATCTCTCCATCATTTTGACAGTGAGATTGGCGCAACAAATGGGCATAGACGCCTTTGCGATTAATATCGGCCAAGACATAACCAACGCAAAACAATTGCCTTTGATTTTCGAGATTGCGGAACAGAACTCGTTTCAGGTTTTCCTATGTCAGCATGATTGCCATTCTCGGAATCACTGCTCGTATGTCGGATAACTTACGAGGAGACTGCTCATCTTGTCAGCTTTTGATATGGTCTATTATGGCCAATCTGGTTCTTCAAATGATATCATTCGACTCATCGAAACCTACGCCACCAGAAAGGCTCAATTCATCTACGAAGACAAGCCTTTGGTCTCAACCTTTTCGGGAGAAGTACCAGGAACCTTTTTGGTGAGTTGAAAACGATCTAAACGGAATCCATACACCAACTTCTAAGGTATTCAACTTTCATTTATGTAGGATAACAACCCAGACTACGATTCGGCTTGGAACTCCTTGAAAGAAAAGCTAACTTTCCCTGTAGGCTCATATCTCTGGCTTGATGTTGATTGAGGCAATGATAGGTATGGCTTGGAAAACTGGGAGCTGACTCCACTGATTTTCAAAATTCAATCCGAAGATTTACTTTTTGTGAGTTACTATTTCTCGGTGTTTCTCAGTTCTACGCTGTCTGTTGAGAAGTGAAGTTTTGATTTCACCCAGGCCATGCTGGACAGGTGTTGACCCCAAGACGGTGTCTTCGATTGATGGCATGCTGTCATGGGATGCCTGGTGTCCCGTCTCTTCGTCTCAAGATCACAGGTACAGGGATAACTTGGCTGCTGTCGGCAAACAATATGCTTCTCCACTCAGCGCAATGTTCTACAAACACCTTTCAGACAGTAATTATGGCAACTATCTCTATCCAACGGATTCGTGGTTTCTGGTGGAAAAGTTCATCCATTTATTATCCCTGAAACCGGACTTTATCGAAATTCTAAGCTGGAATGATTATGTCTGTCAACATCATTCGCAGTCGCATCTTGGAACGCTCGAGTCCAATGTTGATCGCTTTCCAATTTCCTCACAGGGAGAGTCGCACTACCTTCGAGATCCCAGGCCAGCAGCCAATCTACCAGTGGATAGTACTTCATCGAAAAAATATGTCAATCATATGCCTCATGAGCCACTCTTGGATTTGATATCATATTTCAACGTGTCAGTTGGTTCGAGCCATATTTGCTTTCCAGAGATAATAAATTTGTGTTCTTACGCACTTAGGTGGTACAAGTCAGGGTGTCGTCCGCTCATCCAGAGGTAATCTATCATCGCACCTGTTCATATTTTGGCCCCGTGACTGAAAAATTGTTTTTAACCTCAGATCAAGGGCTTATGTCTGGTACCGACCTCATCCAAGGAGTGCGCATTCCAAGACAGATTCACTGCCGTCTCCCGGTGAGTTAAATAGTAATGTTGCTTGACACATTTCAGCACAGGAAATCCTGACATCTTACCCATTTCCTTTATTGAGCTGGGGCCAATGCGACAGAAGATAGAATGTACATCGTGCTATTGGTTTCCTCCGGCAAGAAACTTCAATACATCAAAATAGAAACGGGAGATAGATCTCACTTTGCCGATCTGGAAGAATATGAGACGTGCAACTCAAAGGATGTTATTCTCCTAATCTCAATTCCTTTCCAAGTTGGTAGAAATCAAAAAGTTAAGGTTTACAATCAGGAGAAAACTCTCCTGGGCTGTTTGAATGGTTGTGAAATTACTTCTGAACCTGAAGTATACAATTTTAACTATTGGTCTGGTGTCATAGAGTTCTGATGTAATATTTCTTTGTTGTAAAATCAAACCATCCCTTGAAAGTCTATGAGTCTGTAGAGTAGAACATTGCTATTCAAACTCCCTGAAAAAACATTTCTGTTTGTTTCAAAAAAATTTGCAGCCTAGAAAGTCACATCTCAATGTTGAGGGCAAGTGGCTTGCATGCATTTTGGCAAGTTGCTCCGCACACACATCTATCCAAGCTGAGTTACCATCAGTGTTCAAAGTTGATTTATGCATGCATAAATCATATAATCATAAACTCTTTTTTGTGGGGGAACTTGCAAGGATGATTAAGTAATCCCACCAAAGAGGTTTTATGAATTTATGATTTATGCATGCATAAAACAACCTTGAACAGTAATTCATGGCAAGGATTCATCATGCATGTGCCTAACACAGGCTACCTACTTGCATTTTGGTAGCTCCACATGCATGGTTTTTTGCTAACTTAACTGGTTCCCTCTCTATGTGGAGGGGGGAAGCTGTCCCACAGGGACCCTCCAATGAGAGCAACGATGTGCTAGGTCAACCCCGCGGCCTGAGAGAATTTCAAAATTGAAAATGGCAATTTTCAACTTGTTGTAGCAGCACCATTTCTCATTGGGTGATTATGTAATTGGGAGACAAAAGATACACACAATCATGGAGAATCTTGCTGCATATTTTTTAATCTTCTTGGGCCCTTGACAGGCACTCAAATTCCTTTGTTATGACACCATTAGGTGTGCGGTGTGCTTCATCCTGTATTTCACATCTTGGACTGTACATAATCCAAAACTAATGATACTACATACAAATGATATTGCAGAGCAAGGAGAAGGGTTGGGAGGATATTATATAGATGAGGACAACTTAGGTGCTACCAGAAATGAAAACTAGAAGGAAAAGCATCCAGAGACAAGTGTGTGAGGTTGATTATGAAAAACTGCACACCAAAAGTGGAAATGCTCCCAGGCCACGGGGTCAACATATTATAGCACACAGTCCCTCCTTTGGAGGTTGCTTTGCTCGCCCAAGGAGGGAATTAGCTAGTTGGGTTTTTCTGTTTGGAGCAACTTGCTAAAATGTGTACAAGATGCTTGCACTCAACTTTGAAACCCCCTAATAAACAACTGATATGTTTTAGTACATACCACTGAATCCTGATAAGCCTTTTAATCTGTCACAAAGATTGGTTTTTCAAATCATTTCTCATGTTTGGCTAATAGCAATATTCCCCTTCCTGACATTGGCAACAATTGGTTTGATATTGGTTGTATAGCATTCTATGTGAAATGTGCAATGATATCTGAGGGAGAGGGTACAAGCACTCAATTGAAGGGGTATAAGAAAAAGTCTGACCAAAAGCCCTTGGGCTTAATGATCATGATGAAGAAATAGAGAATAAGAAGCTGTAGCATATTCAATGGGGAAAACGATCTAAGCCAGTGCGAATATGGTACAAATCCTGAAAACCGAAAAGGAAAAGCCACATATTCGGCAATTGAAAATGCAAGTGGAGCGATCCAAGTATACCTGGTGAGGTCGTGAGGTCGTGGCCACTGGGGTTTCAATAATGGCCCTTCGAACCAGCAGGTCGGCGGTCCTATTTTGACCCCCAGCCCCACGAGGACTTACCAGGGCCATCGATAGCGCCCCGGTGGAAGTATGAGGATGTGTGAGAGTAGGCTGAGACGTAATCAAATATTTTTTCCTTTTCGATGGGATTTTCATCAAAACAAACATGAAATCAGTTTAACAGTGTGGTTTAATGTGCAAGAAGACTTTTATATATTTTTGCGAAAAATCAGTCTTCAAAGTAAAAATCGAACGAACCCCAGCTTGAAGATAGGAAGAAGCAACCGTCCGAGGAGCACCTTCAGGTAACTCGTGGAGTTTCACGCTAAAACCAAGTGACTTGATGAGCTTGAATGTAAATAAGAATAATAGGACTGAGGTGTATGTGAATTCTCACCTGTATCCAGTATTACGCTTGATCCCAGCAAGAATGGTCGATATCAACGCGAGGTCGAATGCATAGTGTGTAATACGACCGACAACCATGGCTGAGAGATATCCTGCTGTGTTGAGATTGCGAACAAATCAAATTTGGTTCGGAAGGAAGTCGGAGGAGAGGAGAAAGTTGATGGTTGCACGAGCGAGTTGTTCAGGTTGAGTTTTCCAGTTGCGATATTTGACTCGAGGACAGTGTCTGAACTGCCAGGGGGGTCGTCGGTTGTCAACTTCGATTCGAGGGCCGCGTATTCCGAGTGGACATGTTTGGTGGAGGGAACGAAGCCATCCTTGGTTGGCCTGATGTCATCGAGGGGTTGGATTTAGTTGGGCCCTCTCCTGCGTCCGCGTAGCCCTCCTGCGCAAGGCGGGGCTCCGACCCCCTCTGCGCAGCGCCCCGGAGCTCGCGTCTCGGAAATTCTTCAACATGGCCTCGCCGCCGGCAAATCACGGCCACTCCACCTCCATTCTGCGATCGGTTGGCTTCCTTCAAGGCTTCAACCTGACCAAAAAAATCAGCAAAATTTGCACCCCCGGTTTGGACAGGCCCGGAGTCAAAACACATCTAAAAAACATCAACAACATGGGAAAGGTCAGTCAATCCGCCTGTCTCTCCACTATCTCTGCTGGCCCACGAACTCTCAGCCAGCACTTGTTTCTCACACTTCGTTGCGTATTTCTACCCCATCAGCCACGACACAAATCTAAATCCAATAACAACAACAATGGCGGGGATATCAGAGTCAAAAAGTCTAACCAACGCTGGGATGCATTACCGGAAACCAACGAAGCCTTCGTCGAGTATTACAAAAACCAACAAAAAATTGCTGAAACCGAGGAAGAATGGAACAAGATATTTACTGCCTTCAGGACCGATCTCCCGACTACTTTCAGGGTCACTGGCGGAAAAAAGTTGGGCCCATTACTATCAATCATTGTTTACATCTAATCGCGAACTTGCTGCGTTCTTGGACTGAAAACATTTATTTATGCCTGGTTGAACTCGGAAATGGAAGAAATGCGATTCAACTGAATAAAATCATCGAGGATACTTATGTTCCCTTCTTGTCGAACCTCCGGATAAATAATGAATTGGTCCCCCCGCCCCAGAAAATATCCTGGTAAGCCTCTAGTGCCTTCAATAATGTTGAGTTTCAATTCCTTTTATTGAAAGCCGGTCTTACTCTTGTTGCAGGTATCCGAATGGATTTGCTTGGGAATTCCGAGCCCCCAAGCAATTGATTCGAAAGTCGGCGGAATTGAAGAAGAAAGTCACTCATCCATATACTTTCGTACATGAAGCAAATCCTTATTCTTTTTTCTCTCTTTCATTTTTATGCACCAAAGCAGATTTCAAAACTTTCTGGTTTACGAATCAGAAGCGGGGAACCTATCCAGACAAGAAGCGGTCTCAATGGTTCCGCCCTTGTTGTTAGATGTTCAATCCCATCATTTCGTCAGTAGACTCAATCATCCCTAATGCGCCCAAATTGAAGCGGACTAATTGGATTGGTTTCTTCGTTTCATGAAACAGGTTCTGGATGCATGTGCCGCACCAGGCTCAAAAACAGCACAACTGGTGGAATCCCTCCATCGCACCAACCCTGGCTTGATACCGGAGGGACTGATAATTGCGAATGATTCGGATTATAAACGCTCTCACTTACTAGTTCATCAGTCCCTTCGCAGACTACCATCTCCCTCGACGATGATCACCAATCATGACGCCTCGCGATTCCCTACCTTGTCTATGAACGGCAAGAAGTTATTGTTCGATAAAATCCTGTGCGATGTGCCTTGCAGCGGTGACGGTACTCTCAGAAAGAACGGCGGGATTTGGAGAGACTGGACCCCTGCGAATGGCATAGGCTTACATGGGTGAGATCTTGTCTCTTGGGAAACAACCTCATAAATGACATGATTACTCTGTTTCTGAAATATTTGTTAACATTTTTTTACTTTCCCTCTTCTTGCATTCAGATTGCAGTTGAGGATTCTGTCCCGAGCAATTTCCTTATTGAAGCCTGGAGGCCGGATAGTCTATTCGACTTGTTCATTAAACCCGCTTGAAAACGAGGCCGTGGTTTCAGCTGCGTTATCGCAGTTCCCATCAATGAGCCTCAAGGATGTTTCGAGTAGCCTTCCCACCCTAATTCGTCGACCAGGGCTGACCTCCTGGACGGTTACTACCCGCGAGCCGAATAACATCCAGCCTGTTGCCTCGCCCAACGACTTACCCGACATGCCACAGAATAGGAGGTATCCCGCTACTCTGTGGCCCAGCGGAAACGAGAGCAAGCATGGCCTTGAACGTTGCTTGAGGATATATCCCCACTTGCAGGATACCGGTGGCTTTTTTGTTGCTGTCCTCGAGAAATCGGCGACAGCTAGTAACGGAAATGCTACGTGTGCAAAGTAAGCAGTCACACGTTAAAAATCCCTCATGTTCCTTTTTCTTCGGCAAGAAACGCATTTGACCATCTTCTCAATTATTTGACTTCGCTTCCGGGTTTATAGCCCTCTAGAAAATTTACCAACAACGCAAGCTAGTCCCGTCAAAGCCGAGGAAGCATCGGAGAATAATACTCGGGTTTCAAACGGAGACGCGGTCGCACAGACAACAAGTCAACCACCTCCCACCGTTGATTCCATTGAGCAAACAGACCCTTCGTGCACGTCAACTGAGCCAGTAGAAAGTAAACAAACAAAAAGGGTGATTCCTGCTGAAGAATCCGACATTGCGACCGGCCAACCCGAAGCTAAGAGAGTGAAAGTCGAGCTGCCCCTCGAAGCAACCATACCAAACCTGGAAGCTTCCAAAGTTGGGACTGCCGAAAACCGCACTGATTCACAAAATCATGCAGACACTATGCCGCTTGACAACCCATTCAAAGAAGAACCACATGTTTTCTTGAAGTCTGATAATGAGGAAATAAAAAAATGCATGTGTGTACTTTCTTTCTCGATTTCCCCCATATTTTTGGAGGTGTCCGATTCTCATACCAGATGCAGGGTCAAACAGGGACTGATTTCACTTCAATTGATGTAAATCTTGAGAACACAGGGAATACTATGATATAAACCCGTCTTTTCCAAAAGACAATTTACTTGTGAGAAATGCAGAGGGACTGCCGACTCGGACGATCTATCTGACGTCGTCTGTGGTGCGCGAGGTGATTGAGAACAACTCGCATATCCGACTACGATTGATCTGCTGTGGTGTCAAGATCTTCTGTCGGCAAGACCCGTCCGCGTCAACGGTCAAAGATATGAAGGCAGCCGACCCCGAAAAGTTTTGCAAATGGAGGATTGTCAGCGATGGAGTCGATTTCTTCAGGCCGTTTATGGGTTCTAAGAGGGTCATCCAATGTCACATCAATGTCCTCAAGCAATTGATGAGGCACGATCAACAGTACCCTTTAATCACAGATCTAGAAGATGAAACTTTCAGAAATCAGGTTCAACAGCTTGACATTGGTAGCTGTATCGCCGAGATCTACGACGACACTCAAGACGATGCCTCTCACCATGTTCCTTTAGACCTGATGGTCGGATTATGGATTTCTAAACTGTCTATCAACTTGATGGTCGATAAGAAAGAACGTAAAGTGCTCAGTCTTCGGTTATGGGGCGAAGATATCACTCTCGATCCCAACTCGGAAACTCGGGCTTCGCGTCTCGCTAAGAATCAGGATAAGGATCCTGATTCGGGTCCTCAACCCGAAAACCAAGAGGAGATTAAAACAACCCAACTCGAGGAAGTCAAACTCGAACCGGAAGGCGTTGAAATCGAGCCACAAGAAGTAAAGCTCGAGCCGGAAGCCGTTCAAGTCGATCCACACGCAGTCAAACTCGAACCGGAAGTGACGACAGTAAAAGCGGAACATCCTGAAACACAAGCAATCAATACAGAGGTTACAATTCCTGATCAAGAGATAGGAGAAGACAGCGAAGTAGAAATAAAGCTAGAAACCGCCTAGAATCGACTCATCGACTTGGACATCCAATCGACTAATACTCAAATCAGATACTGCTCGCATGATCATCTGTTTTTTTGGCTTGCTGTTTAGAGTACTCTTGACCATAATCGTACTGGTTCTTCCTTTTTCTGCTTATACTTTGTTCGCGAACTGTGAACCATCTGAGATTTATCTTTCCGCATCTTTGTAAATACCTGCCCCCCAAAAATGAAATCAGCAAAATTCGCAGTAGTATGTAGACCCATCTTTGATATACATACCTACCCGTGAAAAATTCCTTTGGGCTTGTTGGGAAAGCGTGATTGTGTACAGTTTTGTTAACTGAATTTCCCGAGAACGTTGTCCCAAGAAAGCAAAACTTTGCATTGCAGAACATACCTTCCACGCAAAATATGCTCAATCACTGCAAAAATAACTTGGTCAACTGCTTGCAGTTGACATGCAGGATACTCAAGCCAAGCTGCCATTGTAACTCCACATGAATGCAGAAGTGCCTTTGTTGGCACAGTCACTGTGCAAGGTGCACAGTGACTGTGCATTGAAGCTTAGGTTGAGTCAAACCTTGAGTAAGGCTGGTGTAACACCACAAGCTTCCTCAGAGTTGCCGCATGTCAACTGCTCACAGTTGACACAGTTTTTTTTGCAGTGAATTGTTGTCCAGTCCGTGTTGGGAAAGATTGCTTCTGCTCGGCCTGAGGGCACGCACATGTCCCAAAGGACAAGTCATCATCCACTTAGTCTTGTCTATGTATATATCAGACACTGGTCAAGTTCTGGGGAATATGCTTAGTTTATGCATTCATTTCCAACACCAGGCACTTTTTTCCTCCTGGGTTTTTTCGATTGCTCTGTTTAAGAACAAAACCTTCAACATATAAATAAATCAATGAATAAATAAAATTTAAATAAGTTATATAACGAGAGATAGGAATGGGCAAGGCTTGATTCATTTATCATAAGATTATTAAGGATTTCTCTCATTTACATCCCACTTCCTCAGCCCACCAAACACATGTACAAGTTGTTGAGTCTCTTCTATGGGATACCAAGAAGGATGTATGGTCGATGATGCGACGTTGAAGTGTTTCATAAGATCCAATCTGTGTCTGCTGACCAAAAGGGGGGGGCTGGTAGTGGGGGTTCATTCTTCTACAATAGAGTCGGGTAAGATGGTTGAGGTGGTGGCCGAGACGGATTGTAGGTGATGTTGAGAAGGATGATGGACGAGGCCGAGCGGGTGGGGGTGAGGATTGGGGATGGAGTCTCGGGACCGAGACAGTTCTTCTCGCTTGATAGTCTCGTTTGGATCCGAGGCCATCTGCTCGTCAACGAGGTCTTCGGCTTTGATTCTCTTCGACTCTCGTTCGTCCGCTTTTTCCCGCTGCCCTTGATCTGCCCCACCCCCCTCCTGCGGTGCTTCTTCTAGTCCTGATAATCGCTGGCTTTGAGTGGTAATCATTGGTTGGGGGTGGTTCGTCGTCGTTGTTGATCGATCGATCTTATAGGAGGGATGCGATTCTACTAACGATAGATAATATTTATTCAACTCTTCGTTTGTTGTCTAGATTCAATAAATCAAATGCAGCATCAAAGAAAGGTAAGAATATTTTCCCAGATGAATGAGAGCCAATTGTCTCTCTCTCTCTTTCCGTTTGGTGTGAACAAATTAGGAGCCTGAGAGGAGAGAGAGAGAGAGAAGACTAAAATAAAAAGCAAAGAAGTGGAAGCAGATGAGTTTTTGAGAGGAGGGGACCAACCGATAAACGATAATCAATAGCCAATAAAAACTCCCTCTCAAGCAGATTGATTTCAGTCAAAGAGATCCCACCCACTTTAGCATATCTCGAGTTAGAGTAAAAGCTATCGCAGATAAATTTTGAGCCGATGGTCACCGATGTGATACAGAAGCGATGGACGGTTAACGAGCAGATTGTGAAGTTGATCAGGTTTTTACAGATCCGATCGATGTAATTGAGGATTAAGATCAGGCAGATCGGTTCTGGATTTGTGTATTTATAGATCCTTCTCAAGTAATCGTTGATACTGATCGTCGGTGGTGATCGAGAATGAAATCTTGTTAGAGAGGTCGAGGTGAAGGGGATTTGGTCGTTATGGTTAATCAGTCTTGTCAACATCGATCCTGTTTTTTTTTTAGTTTTTTCGCGAGGCGTAATGGTTCGTATGTGTCACATTGTGTTGCGGATTTTTGAAGATGAATAGGAGAAACATTGGTGGGGTTTATTTGCCTCTAGTCAGTTATGGATTCGATTGCTTTGTTTCTCTTATCGATAGAAAGAAGCAAGTCATTTAACGCGTCCTGATCCCCGATCACTAGATATTCTTCAATCTTTGACGCTTTGCCGGGAAGATCTCTTCGGCCCAGAATGTGAAAGTGGGGTGATTCTAACAGCTTGGAAAACAGGCAAGAAAAGGAGGACATACCGATTAACTCGATCAGGTCGTCGATCTCACATCGTTCGAAGCGAGCTGGGAGTTCCTTCAATCCAGCTGAAGGGAGCCGATTGGTGGTGCTAGGATGGTTATCAATGGTGTCTTCGTTCGCCAGAGTTGGTTGTTTCTGCGCCTGTTTCTGCTGTTGTTGTTCCTTTTCGTCGTCGATCGAGTTCTCCTCTGAGTTGTTTGGGTGCGCTTTCCTGGTTGGGGGTGGTGGGCTCGATGGTCCTCGTAGTAGTGCTTCCATCTCGTCCGGACAAGTTTCGTGTTTTTCTCCGCCCAAAGGATCCTCTGCTTGCACTCCAACTTTCCAAGTCATATCATGTGGATGGCGTCACATCTGGGACCCTAGGAGGTGTGAATATAGACCCAAAAAGTCCAGATTTTCACAAGCAAATCTAGTTTTGGGGGCTTCAGATCACTACTCGGAGGCCCTCAGATCTCGACGGGAAAGTCACCCTATTTGCCTGAAAACACTGGAGGACTTCCCGTCGATCTGGAAATCCAGATCTGAGCCGCCAGATTTCAGATTTCGCAGGGAAATCTCGGTCCCCGAAGCTCCCCGAAGGGATCCAGAGTTCCAGATTCCAGATTCCCCTGCGAAATCTGGAATTCCAGATTTATTCAAAGTTGACGGGAAGTCCTCCACTGGAATCTGGAATCTGGAACTCTGGATCCCTTCGGGGAGCTTCGGGGACCGAGATTTCCCTGCGAAATCTGAAATCTGGCGGCTCAGATCTGACTTTCCAGATTGACGGGAAGTCCTCCACTAGGGGTGTTCAAAGTTAACTGCATAAAATCATAACACCATAAATTCATAAAGTTTCAATCTGAAAAAAATGTGTAACACCCAATCACTCAAAAAAGAGCAACAATTCTAAAATGGCACATAAAAAATGATCAGTCAAAAGTGTTATGATTTTATGATTTTATGATTTGAAAAAATTTTGATTTCAACTTTGAACACCCCTACTGCCTAAACTCAAGCTTTACCAAGCATTACGCTTGGACTCCAGTCTCCAGCACCCCTTGAGCTCTATTAACAAGCTTCAAACAGGCTCCAAGCCATCCGCCAGTGAACAACCTCAGAGACATGGGAATCCAAAGCACACAAATATGAATGCCACCATGGAGAACCACATGTCAGGCACATCCCACGCTGGATGTAACCTGACACCTATTCACATCAATTTTTTCAGGGTGAGGCAGATTTCAAAATCTGTTGTCAAACCTTGCTAAAAAAAACAATGACTGCTCATCCAGCTCAATGCAAGAAAAATATGGCAGCTGGCTTTGCATCAGGATGGCAAATCAGCAGGGTAGTTCAAGTTTTCCAGGCCTAGACATGACATATTTGCACATGAGAACTCACAAAATTCTCAGCAAAGCCTCTGTGTTGCCAAAGGGACAGCTTATGTGTTGAATTTGACCCAGTCAGTGTGTCTTGATCATCAGTTCTGCATGCCGCACTCAACTAAGTGCTGCATATCACTCAACTCACCCTAACCCTAAACTGCTCTGTTATGAACCGCACCCAGAACATTGCCTCTCTCCTCAACGTTCTCAATCCTTTTGTCCCTCAAATCCAATACTCAGTTATTCCTCAACACTGATCAAGATAACTCTTAACACTCCGCGCTCACATCAAAACTCAACAAAGCTTTAACTTGACCCGTCTTTGTAGCTTCTCAACTTGGTGAGAAATGCACATGCATTTAAAATTTCTCTCACTTCTCCTTGGTGAACCTCAACAATAATCCTTCTTCTGCTTTAGCTCTCTTTGTCTTAGATCATTGTCAATCTTATTTTTATATTCCTTTATTTGATTTCCTATTTCATAGGGTTTTTTTCTCATCTCTCTTTCTATCCCTACCTTCATAATTCAACTAACCCAACCAATCCTTGTTCAGAATCTTATCTATAGCTTGTAGTGTCCTTGCTTCCAGTTGTCCATCATTCATACTTCCAGCAGCGGTGGGCAGATACGTTCTCCAAATGGATAACTCTGCCGGTAACGTAACCTTTACAGTTACGTTATCTGCTAGTTACAGATATCTAATTTGGAGTTATGATATCTCCTGCAGAAAATGGCCTCCAATCCATCTAGTTACGTTCCCTGGTTATTTTGAACAAAACCAGTTACGTTACATTTTTTCCCAGATTTGGGTAACTTTGGTGTAACTTTCTGGTAAAGGCCCTGATCTGTGGTTGTTTTTATCAATATAAGCGAGATGTTCGCTCAAGTTGACACTAAACAACCACATAAACTCAGTATGCTGCCAGGAAGCCACATTAAAAGTTGTTCAGAGTGAGGGTTGAACCCACAACTTCAAATGTCACTAACCTGAGAGGCAAGCCTTAACCAATAACACCACCTGCAAATGGGTGTGGTTTTCTCCGCAGCCACACCCAGTGGTTTTCCAACTGAACTCGCGCGGCCCCCGGGAACCATCATTCGGGGTAAACATAACTCGCCCGGGCCGGTCATCTGGCTGGTCACATGACGACCAGCCAAGTTGTACAGCTTGATCATCAGGACGCACCGATGACCGGATAGCTGGGAGGTCATCAAGGTATACATGCCTCGATGACTGGTCAGACGGCTGGTTGTCAAGGCAGACAGCTCGATGACTGGAGCCGGCCGGTCATCAAGACGGTAGACACTCGATGACCGGCCATCTAATCGGTCATTAAGGCACAGATACAACTCGATCACCGGCCAGCTGGCTGGTCATCGAGGTGTCCTTGATGTCAAGGTACATGTACCTTGATGACCAGCCATCTGAGCAGTCATCGAGGTATACACCTCAATGACCGGCCAACTGGCTGGCCATCAACATATGTACCTCGATGACCAGCCAGCCGGCTGGTCTTCGAGGTATGAATGTACCTTGATGAACCGACCCAAGCTGGCCGGTCATCAAGGTGTATGCCTTAATGGCCGGTTGGCTCCGGTCATCAATGATCAAGGCCTTGATGACCGGCCGGCTCCGGTCATCAATGATCAAGGCCTTGATGACCGGCCGGCTCCGGTCTTCAATGATCCAGCCTTGATGACAGGGATGATCAAGGTGTATGCCTTGACAACCGGCCTGCTCCGGTCATCGAGGTATACATGTAACTCGATGACCGGAGCCAGCCGGTCATCAAGGACACTTCAATGACCAGCCAGCTGGCTGGTCTGAGGTGATCGAGGTGTATCCTTGATGACCGGTCATTGATCAGTGTCTGCCTTCTTGATGACCGGCCGGCTCCAGTCATCGAGCTGTCTGCCTTGATGACCAGCCGTCTGACCAGTCATTGAGGCATGTATAGCTCAATGACTGGCCAGCTGTCCGGTCATCGGTGTGTCCTGATGACCCGCGGCTGTCCGGTCATCGGTGTGTCCTGATGACCCGCGGCTGTCCGGTCATTGGTGTGTCCTGATGACCCGCGGCTGTCCGGTCATCGGTGTGTCCTGATGACCCGCGGCTTGCCGATCATCAAGTTGCACAACTTGGCTGGTCGTCATTTGACCAGCCAGATGAACGGCCCAGGTGAGTTATGTGTATCATCACCCCGAATGATGGTTTCCGGGGGCCGCACGAGTTTTCCGGGGGCCGCGCGAGTTCCGAGGGAAAACCACTGGCTGTGGCTGCGGAGAAAACCACACCCATTTGCAGGTGGTGTAAGCTAAAGACATGATACCAACTTGCTCTTTTTTCAATAATCTCAACCCCCTTTACAAAAAGCTCTATATCAAAAAAGTTACGTTACCAAAAACATAAAAAATCAGGTTGAAAAAAAAGTTACTTTACTATACTTTACTGCAAGAATTTTGTACGTTACCAAAATGGCCAATTTGGATAACTAAAACGATGTTATGTTATCCAATTTCACTGCTGTAACGTAAAGTAACGTATCTGCCCACCACTGCTTCCAGTATTTCTATAGGGTTTGCTCCATGTCTCATTCATTTTTCTTCTTACCATTCTTTTTTGAATCATTGTACTTACATTATCTTCTATAGTTCTGGTGTTATTTCTTACAGCATCAACATTATGCATGATTTTTATATTTTATGCACACAACATGCATAAGGAGTAGGGCTGGGCCTTGGGTGATATCCGACTGCTCGGGAGGGTATACCCGGAACGCTCCTCCGGGTAGCCCGATCTCGGGTATTCAAACACCAAGTATCCGTCGGGTATTGGGCATACCCGTCGGAGACTGACAGTTTCACGAGATAACTTCTCCTTGCTGGCATTCTATTCCTCCTTGTCAACCTCAACCTCCCTAACGCTCACAAGAGACCCTCCGAAAAATGAAAAAACGGCCGGCGGACGATTTGGAACATGTTTGGCCTAATACTCAGCCATTTCCGACCTCACCAAGTGCATCGCAGACGGACAACTCGCAAACCCTGCGGAAGTTGTGGGTCTGGAAGTACTTTGTTGACAAAGTGGGCGAAAACAAGGTCCAGTGTACAGTTGTCTTGGAAAATACAAGTCAACCTTGCAATGCCCTCCTAACCCGCAACCAAAGTGGCAGTACGAAATCAATGAGTGAACATCTCTTTCGCAAACATCATCTGCTCAATCCAAGCAAGGTTGACAGTGGCCTAAATAAAATTAACCAGGTGAGAATGAGATCAAAATCAGGTTTTGGGTCAAAACTTATCTGTTTCAACCTTTTCCTCCCCAGAACTCTGAAGAACTGCTCTCATCCAATTCACTCAAGAAAGCGAGTGCATATATCCTTGCCGATGCCAATCTACCTTTTGCCTTTGTTGAGCAACAGTCTTTTTGCAAACTTATGTGTCTATTAAATCCTTCAGTTCGACCGGGAAACTTGCTATTCTCACAAAAATCAATTGCAATGGAAGTACACTACTTGCACCAGTCTCACTCCAACCATATAAGAACAATTTTTAAACATATCAAACACGTTGGATTCACGCTTGACGCATGGACTTCGCCGAACACTCTTGCTTTCATGGGAACAACTGGCCATGCAATTACCGATAATTGGGACTTGATAGATATTATTATTGCCATGCCTCAGGTTCATGGTCAGTTGTTTGTGGTATGTTATACAAAGAAAAGACAGAGAAACTGATGATTCAGTTAATTTTGAATGACTTAGGAGCTCATACCGGTGTAAACTTTGCAAATGTGTTTATTGAGGTTCTTGAGGGATACAATCTCGCAAATTCGTTAACGAGCATCACCGCCGACAATGCCAGCAACATTGGAACACTTGCTGCAAGGGTTGAAGAGCTTCTCAATGGACAGTTCTTTGCATAAGATGAAATTGAATACGATTAGCTTAAAGTGACTATATCCTCTAATATATTATCTGCTTCCTACAATTTTATACATACATGCAGGCTTGTATAAGAAATTGAGCACAAAAAAATCCTTGTTTCCCCTCTCTTTGAACTGTTCAACCGCACCCTCTCGATGGTTGGTCCAACCTGTCATTGAGAGGAGCATACACCCTCTCAATGACCGGTTCAACCGGTCATCCTGAGGGGTACACTCTCTCTCAATGACCGGTTGAACCGGCTATTGAGATGAGCCTGGTCATCCTGGCTTGAAAGTTGCTCCGTCAGGTATACCCGACGGGTCAATTTAATTACCTGACCAAAGGTGTCGGGTATTTCTTGGCAAAATACCCTCCCGTGCCCCGCCCGACCGAGTCGGATAGTCGGGTATACCCGAATGGGCCGCGGTCGGGGCCCAGCCCTAATAAGGAGTCAAACCATCTGTGAAAACCTTGGGTTTTGGCAACAGTGGGTAGGTACAGTATGTTTATTGGTAATGTACCAATATGGTAACAATTATTTACTTGCTACTGTTACCCTCAACAGTAATGGAAGTGCGTTACAAAATTGTGCCTTGGGTATTTTCATTTTTTACATTAGTTACAATATCTGGTGGTGCAGAGATTGGAAAATATATTGGCCAGAGGGGGACATTCACCCCTCTTTATTGTGTTACTCAGCGGTTAACGTGTTACTAGTAATGTAACACAATTCACACTTGAAAAAAGTGCCCTCTTGCAATACAGTCCCGGGCTTGAAAATGTTTGCAACTAATACAGATAACACCTGAATGTAGTAACGGCAAGTGTTATGCTACACAGATAAAAGTGGTTATTGTACCATATCATAACTAACCATTGTTGTTTTTGGGGCAACATGAACTCGCCTATTGATCTAGGGGCTTGATTAATTGACTCCCAGAAATTAAAATTCCAACTCCCAAAATTAACAGGAGTCAATGGGACTGGATTTTGATTTCCAAATCCAGTCTCCAGGACCAAAAACTGCCCTGGGGATTTTTTGGTCAGAATTTGCATTCCAAAAAAAAAGCATCTAATTTTGCAAAAAAGACAAAAGCATAACTGTTGACTGGGGCAACCAAAGTATGCCAAAATTTAACAGCAGGCAGAAATCCCTCTGTAGCACTCATCTTGATCTAATTCATGGCATTATCCGAGCCCAGAAAAGGGGTGTGCTTGTGCAGAGTTAGTGGAAATTTGGGGGGGTACCCGCACACGCAACAGTTACCAGGGTGCCATGGCATATGCCATCCCTGGCAGCTGTAATGATGCCATGAATATGAAAATGTGCTCTTAATAGGGGTTTCTGACTAATTTCAAATCTTGTTTTACTTTGGGGCCCCCAGTAAAGATTTATGTTTTTCTTTGCAATTTTTTGCGGGATTGGAGCTCTCATTCTTTTTTTTTAATTTCAATTTGAATTTGACTTCCAAATCCCAAAGGAACTGAGAGGAGGAAATTGTAATCTAGTCCTCTCTACTTCCTCTACTTTTAGGAGTTGGTATTACAATCAAGCCCCTTGATTTAAAATGATTGGTGGAAAATCACATTTAAGTTGGCTTTCACCAAGCCCCAAGTACCCCTAATCAAGTTAGTGGATGTTTGTGGGTGTGCAAATTTGGAGTGGTGAGATGTCACCAAAAATAGAGGTGTTGTGTCAGCTACCGGGGAACTCAGGTGTTGCTATGTTTGGCCCCACTTGAGCTCCTGAGCTCTGAAGGCTCATAACACCCCAGATGGTGACCCTGCATTTTATTCTTGTGGGAGCTAAATGTCAGGTACCACCGCAGGATAGTACCCGCAGTGGATTTGCTCTCAGAATTTGATTCATACCCACAATTTGTAGCTTTTTGCAGTTAACTATAGCTTCTGAGGCTCCAAATGAATTTTTGGGGCACAGATCTCAAAGGCAATACTGTGCTTGATACAAACAATTAGAGTGGACACACATTAAATTGCTTTGCAATAAAAGCAATTCAATTACATCTGTCAACATTCATTTGGGGCCAAAGATGCATTATGCAGAATAATAGATCAGATCTATGGGAGTCTCTAAACCCTGACTAAACCTATTAGTATAATTTCCAAGCTGGGGAAGTTTAGAGGTCAGCAAGAACTAACTTACTTTTCTAATGTATTCTCCTCGACTCCAATTTGGTCATTATGTCTTTGTGTATTACCTCTTTCAAGCTCAACTACCTGTTGGATTCCTTACATCACATAAAGATTCTTGCCACTCCCATGGTTTTTTTAACCAGCTGTAAGCAGTTGATATGCAGGAACTTGAGGGAATTTTGTGGTGTTTCTCCAACCTTCCTCAAAGGGTTTACTCAAACAAGCTTCAATGCACAGTGACTGTTGTAAATGGGTGGGGTTACAATGGAAGCTTGTTGGGAGCATCCTGCAAGTGCATGCAAACTTTGAGGTGACCCAGTTTTGGATAAGATATACAAATGTTTTATCAAGGAAAACATCTTTCCATGCAAGCTACAAGAAGATGTGACACACTAGAAAAATTGTACATGCATGTTGTACAGCCCAAGGAATCTTGGCAACCAAAATTTTGAAGAGCCATGGAATGAGAGTGGTGGGATCAGATTAGATCTAACAAATCATTGCAGCAGCAGAAGATGTAAGTCTTGAGGCAAATCCAAGGTACATATTTACAAGGTGCATGCGCGAGGCCCTTGCAGGAGAATATGGCCAAAATTTGAAGTGCACAAATTCACACCAAACACTCTTTAGATGCTCACCAGTGCTCACCCCCACAAGTCGCAATTGCTTGCAGGTCCGTTCTTCAGAGGCTGGTAGGCTTGCGGTCTTCGCACCAGCCTAGGCTGTGCCCTCTGATACAAGGGACTTTCTATGCTAAGTGAGGGTTGCACAGGTGCATGGATATTTCCGATGTAGCATTTTTTATGAATAAATCCCAGATGTATGATCGCCCATGAATGATACTTCTTTCAAATCGAATCCCGTGCTCAGAATAACTGACTTCCCCGCTTCCGCTGGTAGCCCGAAGCAAGGGCTAGCAAGCAAGCCGCTGACTTCTGCGTCTGTTTGATACTTTGTCAATTCGTATATGACGTAGTAAATTCCATCGAGAACAGAATGGAAGTTATCACAAGCACAATTCACTGCACCCACTACCTAGATGTTATATGATTGCAGGCTTAATCCTCAAAAGCATTATTTCCGGTAATTGATTCACTGTCCTGGTGTTTGATCCTTTCAGCTTGAATCGTTCATTACGGATACCTGCTCCAACCACGGCTCACAAAGGCTCAAAAATCATGTGGGCAAAGCTATTGTCACTATTATTCTCTCTGGGAGTCACTTCGATGATGACCTCCAGGCATCGATTCCTATATCCACCTCTGGACACCAGCCTGAGTCAAGTTCATGGATCACAGCATGCAATGGCATTGGCATTAAATGAGAATGCCCGTAGAGGTATGTCGCATTTTTTCGCCTTGCTTTGGGTTTAGATACAGTAATCGGTGATAAAGATTGAGACAGTTGCACATCAGTCTTTGTGCAACTATGCGCCAGTCTTTCTTGACGGCCATTGCATGCTCATTTCAAGTGACCTTCAAACTCTCTTAACACTCACTTCATTTTGGAGCTTTTTATAGAGCGCACTCGAATATTCGACATAACTCATGCGTCTGACGCCCTACACTCCAACGACATTGGCGAACACAGTGGCTGCAATCTATCAGGTAGGAAAATAGATGTTCTCAAGTTTCCAATTACAGTCTATGGAGTGTTCCCACAATAATGATGATTATTATGTTTTACTTATGTAGTGGAGGAAACGAAAAGAATTAAAGCATGGATAGTCAAAGTCGAAAAGGAATTGATCTCCCCCACTTTCAAGCGCCACTTTTTGATTCTCCATCCTGCAGAGGTAGACGCCGATTATGCTTCGGGCCGTCGAAATGTCTTGACTAACTACAAACACCCTTTCACTGCGGTATACACATTTAACGCCCGTGAACGACTTTTAAGAATTATACTGGGACTTGAGATGGTCTTTGAAGAAGCTTCAAGCATTATAGAAAGGGAGATCAGACAATGGGCCGACGAAACTCAATCTCACTCCATTTTTCTATCCGCAGAAATGTCCCTCAACCTCATGGATTACCAATTATTCAGGCTAAGCTTGTCAGACATGGTCTGGTTCGGCCTCCAAAGAAGCTCAAGAGATGCAAAACAACTTAATTTTGGTGAAATTGCTCAGATCATGTCAATTCTTTGGGAGAAGCATCCCAATCCCTCAATACAATATGGGCCTATTGAATGGACTCCAAGTCTTACTCGTCATTATCCACTGAAAAATGAAGGTACCGAAGTTCCGCGCAAGCGCAGGTTTCTTCCAGAACTGGAGTCTCGCATTAATGCTTTTCAGGATATCAGCGCTGATGGAAACGAACGAGAGGTGAGGCATTATTTTCTGGTTTCTAAAAACAAAACTCACAAATCAAGAACCCCAGAGCACTGAACTGATCAGGAAGGCTTACCTCGCTTGGTGCATCAGGCTTCCAGAGGCAAAGCGCCTGATGAAGAGGAAAATTCCAGCAAACAGCATGTACCTGATGAAGGGGAAAATTCCAGCCAACAGCATGTATCCTTACCCAGCCAACCGCATGGATCCTCACCCAGCCAACCGCATGGATCCTCACCCAGCCAACAGCATGGATCCCCGCCCAGCCAACAGCATGGATCCTCACCCAGCCAACAGCATGGATCCCCGCCAAGCCAACAGCATGGATCCTCGCCCAGCCAACAGCATGAATCCTCACCCAGCCAACAGCATGGATCCTCGCTTGAAAGCCTGCTAAATTATTTTGCTTGGGAAGCAGAACAAGATTTTGACTCGTATGTCATGGATACGACATCAAGTTCGAGCCATTGGGATTCTGGACCTTCTCGAACCGATGCCCTCCCAAATTGGTCAGCAGAGCTCGAAAAACTTCTTTTCGACGACTAATTTCTCAGCATAACCTCTAGACTTGAAAGATTCGAGATTGTTGTCTTTGAGCTGGTTCACAGATTTATGTGGCCTCTCCCATCTCAACATATGATCGTTGTGAGTCATAAGAAGTTGCTTTATCAGGATGACATTGGATATTTTGGTCCTCCCAACTCAGACAGATGAGGTTATAATTTGTTGCTCAATTCATATATTTTAAAATTTTCTTAAGTTTTGATTATGGGTTTCATATTGCTTCCGTCTTCGCTCATATATTGTTTTCTCAGAAGGAAACGTGGCTGTTCTGCAGGCCCACCAGAGACCTCATCTCTTTGCCTTTCTGATCTCGTGCACATGTGAGCTTTGGCGATGCCATTTGTCCACTTTTTCTAATAGGAACAAACTTGTAGATGTTTGTGCCATGCATAGTGGATGAAAACACAGGATTTATCATAATTTGAGGGTCCGGTCCCAAATCCTGCGTACCACAGACGCTCAAACGCACCTCGAAATTCCTAGGGTTGATCTTGGAAAGCGGATTCATAAAATTTGCTAAGGCTTATTTTTCTGCTAGGGTTAAGATATTCTTGCGAGAACATCATGTTTAGTGACGCGGCAACCTTTGCCAGGTTCGAAAATCCCCGGAAAGTATGGCACACTACACTTGCCCTCATTTCCGGGATGCTAGCAATGAAGTCACCCTCATTAAATGGATGACTTCCCGTCGTTGTTTAGAGAGCTCTAGATGCCCCTCTAAATCCTAAATTAAGACAGCTATCAAAAACTCAACCAGTGCACATGAAGTTAATGAACTCTAGGGTTAGGAAAACATTTTCCTTTTGGTCAAAAATTAAGAATTTGGGTTTGTAAATTGAGATCTGGGAGGCTCCCAGACTCGACGGGAAGTCCTCCAATATCTGTTTTTGACATATCGAATAAAGTTACACTCAAAATCAAATCTATGTTTGTGAAAATACGAGTAAAATTACAATCCAATCTATTTTGGTGACACTAGGAATAAAAATCCACGTTCTTTATGCACAGCTACAATTGAGTGGCCGAAGGCTTATGAAAGAGGGGATGAGGGCTCATTTGAAACGGGAAGAGATGAAAAGTGATAAAAGACGGATTATAGAATAATTTACTGTGGAGAGATGATAAATTGGCTCAGGACTTTTCTCTGCCTTTGGGGCACTCCGCTTCATCCATCTGAATGATCACATTGGATTTTGCAACGCCTACCGAGTTCGAAGAAATGAAATCGTTCGCCAAATTCGGAAGGTCGGCAGTCGCAGTTTCTTCTACGCACGGCTTCAAGAATCGATAAGCCAGACCGTTAAGGGCTGCAGCTGACATGGCTAAATAAATCCAAGTTACGGAAATGAAGACTTTCCAGACAATCAGTATCGCCGAGCAAATCAGGAAAGTATATAAAGATAACAGTACAAACGGTCTCGCATCTACTGACCTGGTAGCCAAAATATCCAATCAGCTGTAGTTGTTTTTTTTTAAATATCAGTGTCTTATTCTAACTTTAAGAAATTTCTGATTGGTCCTTACTAGATTCAAATTTGAATATTGCGACCGAGCTCGCCCAACATCTTGTAGGAAAGCCATTCGTACCTCCGTATGCTTTGACTGGGGCGAAATCAGATGTTGCAAAGATAAACAATCTGTGAAGATTTGTTTCCAGAAAAGACAAATCAGCTTATTTGCAGAGATGAGAGCGGTTTGAAGTGGTACCAACGCTAGAGTCAGGCTATTCAAGATTGGGGTGATCTGCTGAGAAGAATATTGATCCGGGGGGCCTGTTGTGGAAGTATTAAAGCCTTCACGATTCGGGGAGGCATCAGGACAAGAAACTCACAGATTTGAGCATGTTGAAACTCACTGACCATACATCATTGCGATGACGCAAATAGCCCCCATGAATTCAAATATGAAGACATGGAGCGCATTGAACTGTGGTGTAGGATTGAAGTAACATCCGTAATTCTCTATCTCACTCGCCCTGGAACCTAAACTGAGCGCTAGTAGTATACCAGCAAAAGTAGCTCCAATCATTTGGGCAAATAGATAATAAAGCGCCTGGATGGGTGGTGTAATTCCAGCCACGCAAAAAGATATAGTGACGATCGGGCTGACGTGTCCTCCAGTCAGGGGACCCCTGGAATAAGATGCCAAGTTGGTTGCACGATTGGATAGATTAAGTCAGTTCCAGTTCCATTTTTGTCTGTTAGAGCTCGAGAGTCAACCGTACTATGACTGACATGATTCGAATCAATAATGTGACAAATATGGCGACTGCGATGGAAAGATATACACTCTCGTAAAAGGAGCTGTCCGTATTTGACATTGAGGATAACGAAGTTAAGAGAACACCAAAGAACCACACGGTAACCATAGAAGCGAATCCTTCGAGGCTCTTTCGGTTTGATTTAGCGTTTGGATCAGGTAAAGTTGTGTGCGGGAGAGAAGTAAGAAGAGGAGGAAGAGCTCTACTCACAGCGGATTTCATCAGGGTGAGCATCTCACTCTTTGGGCGGATGTCTTCAGGAGCCGAGGGAAACGCTGCAAAAATCGTAGAGGTTGTGAATCGACTCTCTTGGGACTGCTTTGTTAAAGCCCTTATACAACTTGAAAAGCGAGAGCTGACGCCGGGCCAACTAAACTAAACAATAGCTTGGAAGTTCTCGAAGAAAGACAACCCAGTCGTGGCCCAATTGTGAGGTGTAGACAATCGGGCTGGAATGTCTAATAAATTAAGAGTGGCAAGCAAATCCCCCCTTTTTTTTCGAATGGTCACATGAAGCGTTGATCAGTCAGTTTTTTGCAGATTCCTCTGACTCGCAGCTATCTGAACAGGTTCGTCGCTGCCAACAAGCCGCCGCGCCCATCTCGCTCTAGGAGCCTACGCTTAGTCAAGTTCGTTATTCTTCTTAGCTCCCCAATGATATCGTCACATCAGGCCAAATGCCACTTGGTTGCCGTCCTCTGCTGGTCCAATGTGCGTAGTCCTTGGTCCCCACTCGTCAGTCCTCGTCTTCTCCCCCTCCCCAAGCGCCACGTCGGTTCCCGTTGCGTTGTCTATTTGCGTAGGCGCGTTCTCTCCTCTACCAACTCAAACTATCCTACTCGCCTTGCTGTCTGGAGGCTTCAACAGCGCTCCGGTTAACGACGAAGTTGTCGGTTTATTCATCATGCATTGCCCTCCTCAATTAAGGCCGATGGTTGAACTTAGCAGCAAATGTTTTCGTTTTCATTTGAGTGCCGTCACCAAGGAATGCCCGTGCTGATCAGTTGTTGTGATGGGCAATATCCCCAGTCATGCCCTGCTGGAACTGTCCGTGCCTCTGCGCTAACACCACTCCTGAACTTTTTCGTTTTATGTTTAGAGTAGGCCCCACCTCCGGCAGCAATGAGATCAACAAGTTTCTCAGGCAAACTCCGCCGCGGGAGCTATGTATCCTGCCCTGCCACCCCACATTTAGCTCCTCAAACAACAAAATTCAGGGCCGTCCCGGTGGCTATGCGCTATGAGCCTCGGGAGCTCAGCTGATGCCAGAGCTGGAGAGCTAAGCTCCCGTGACACTACGTCTTGCACTCCTAACGGCATAGCCCGGCCATCGATGGGAATACACAATCGTCTCGATGACCGGCATAGACCAGTCATCGAGAGGAGTGCCCGCTCCTATCGATGGCCGGCATGGACCGGCCTTTGAGGGGAAAACACACCCGAGAGGCTACTGTTTGTCTCCCCTTCTTGACGCGATGATCAAGAGACCATGATCAGGGGAGGTGAAAGGCAGCTTTTTGCGCTCAGAATAGCTTCCGTGCGGTGCATGCCGCAGCAGCTCGGAAGCTCACGTGATGCTATTTTTTTGGTACATAAATTGCTCCGCAGATATACACCCGCGGTGGCCGAGTTGCTGGAACCTCAGTCGGCGACCCGATTTCATGCAGTTTGAGACATATTTACAATGAAAGTGGAAAAACGAAGGATGGATAGGGAGGGGAGTGCTTGCGTCTGGGTGGCCGAATGGTGCTGTCCGGAGTTCTGCGGGTGGTGGGAGGTGCAAGGGCATGGATAGGTTAGCAGCTGCCATGTTTGTTTGGTATGGAGGTGTTTGGGAGGGGAGTGGGTGGTGATCAGAGTAACTATGAATAATTAAGGTAATAACGCTCTTTGCCGATGTGAGGGCTCGCGAGTATTATGCGGTAAAGTTTTCCTCCTTTGGATGGGTGATGAAGAGTGGGGGGATGAGATGGGACTAACCTTTGGGTGTGTGTGTGTGTGTGTGGGTGATTCTTGGGTTGGTTTTTCGGATTAAAGAAGGCTGGGCGGGTGGGGGTGGAGTTGTGGGTGGGTTAGGGTTGTGGGTGGGCGGGGGTCCCCCGTGGGGTGGGATGGTGCGGGCTCCGATTGGTCAGGGGCTGGCCATCGGCGGCGGCCATCGGCAGGAGCAGTTGACCACGAACCACGAGCTGGGCCAGCACAGGATGCCCGCCAAGACGAGCAAGAACCCAGCGACAGCGACAACGAACACCATCCAGGCCCAGCAGAGGAAATCAGCCAGCCAAGCCACCCTGGTCGTCAGCAGATCGAAAGCCAACCTCCACAAGAAACGCCCCAACGGACTCTCCAGAAACAGCACCAGCCTCAGCCTCGCCAAGCCAGCACCACTCAGCCAGCAGAAGAAACCAGGACGGACAGCCCGCAAGGGCGCATTCAAGGGCGCACTCGACCCGGACCCAGACGACGACCAAGACAGCAACAACCACCACCAGCCACAAAGCCACACCCACACCCCCAGCCAGGACGAAGCCAGCTGGGTCAGCGAACCAAGCACGAGATGCACAACACCCACACTCCAGCAACCACTGCCCAACACCGACCACCTCCAACTGCAACTACCCAACCCACTCTCCCCCTCAAGCCTCCTGCCCGACTCACCCCACCACCACCCACGCCCATCCACTTCTCAGCCCACCCCAACCACCCCACAGCCCCAGCCATCCACCTCACAGCCTGAGCCATCCACCTCACAGCCCGAGCCATCCACCTCACAGCCTGAGCCATCCACCTCACAGCCCGAGCCACAGCCCGAGCCATCTCCCCAGAGAGACACGCCGCTCGAAAGACCCGAACCGGAGTCAAGAGGTCGCTCCAAGAGCCGCCATCGCCCCCATGAGGACAGGAGCACACGCTCCGAAGTCTCCCAGCACTCCGGCGCCCACCAGGCCCCCCTCCAAACCCTACCCGAGCCACCCGACCAACAATCTCCGACCAGGCGTGATAGCCTGCGATCAAAGGGCAAGGGCAAGGCCTCGCCAGGCTCGTCCCAAAAGCAGGCCGTCTCCGCCAAACGCTCGTCGATCAACTCGGTCCGCTCGCTGAGCTCGCTGGTCATCTTCCACAACGACTGCTTGCTGAGGAGCAGCACCAGTCGGACCGGCCTCAAGCGGGTCGACAGCTCCGCCTCCGTCGTCCTCCCCCCCAAGATCGACACCACCGAGGCGGTCATCTCGCTCAACGGCAAGGCCACCTTCAACCCCACCCTCATGTCCATCTCCGACTTCCCCGCCGAGACTCTCTCCACCCCGAACACCGCCCTCTCTTCCCCCGTCCCCACCTCCTCCAAGGCCCCCTTCTCCACCACCCTCCCCGATTCCCCGCACGCTCCATCCCTCCAACAGCCCGGCCATCGAGCTCCCTCCTGCTCACCCAGTCCCGCTCGTCTCGACCAGTCGGAATGTGCCCGGAGACTCAAGAAGTACTCGCACGTCAACCGGCCCAGCCAGCTGATCAACATGAAGGCCGCCAACGACGCCTCCGTCGGACTCCTCAGCTCGCTCCTCAGCCCGGGCCTCACCTTCGCAAAGTCTCGGCGATCCGGCGAGACGAGCACCGGCCAGCAGGGACCCGGGTACTTCGACAGCTTCCGCAGCCTCGTCGGCATGAGCACCCTGCTCGACCCTGACGAGCCCGCAGGCCCTTCTTCCAACAAGCCCGAGCCCGGCCTGGACCGGCCCCTCCGGCGCTCGTCCGGCGAGCCGGAGCCAGCTCGGCCCAGGACGACGGCCAAGCGGGAAGCCCGCTCGGGCATCAGCCTTAACGGGGTCCGATACCCGTTTGCCCAGTCCCAGAAGCTGCTCGGCCTTCCCCGGCCGACGCTTCCGAAGCCGGCCGTGCCCGGCCTCATCACCACCTGTGGCCCGCAGCCGGTGGTCTCCAAGTTCCTGGGCCCCCGGCCGACGCCTCCTACGACGGGGGGGCCGCCGGCCGGCGCATCGGCCAGCACGCAGCCGAGTCCCAGCGGGGCGGAGCCCCCCGCCACCGTCCGCTCCCCCGACTCGCCCTCCTCCTCCTCAACCCAGCCCTCGTCGCGCAGACAGAAACCGGGGGACCAGCTGAGCCGGATCCAGAAGAAGCTGCTCATGGAGCGCGATCGGCCCATCTCGCCCACCCTCTTCGACCCCCCCGACCCGCCCTGCTCGCCCGCCCGCCCGCCCTCCTCCTCGTCCACTTCCGCTCCGCTGCCCCCGCCCTCGTATCTTATCCGCTCGCTAGGGGGACAGACCGGGCCGTTGCCGTTCATCCCGTTCAACCTTCTGCCCTCCGACGACCCGCTCCCGCCCTCCTCCCTTCCCCACCGCGCCTCCTCCTCCGAGTCCTCCGAGTCCGCCAACCCTCGTCCCTCTACACTCGCCAGTCAGCCCGGGAACGCCGACCAGCCCCAGCGCCTCAACCAGCCCGCGCTGAAGGCCAAACAGGCCCTCTCCATCAAGATCTGGAGGAACTCGCTGATCGACGAGGTCGAGCAGGTGCTCACGGACCACGAATCTAACACCAGGTTCAGGAACCCGCTCTTCGAGTCCCTCATCCGCGTCGCTTCTTCCGACCATCCCCACCACCCCTGATCCTCCTCCCTCCCCCCGATCGTCTTTCTTGGCTCGCGTCTCTTGCCTATCCCGCTCCTTCGTCATCTGCCCCCCGCCTCCTCACTCGCCCGATCCCCCTCATTAGCGCTTCTTTCCATTAATCGATCGCCGTCTCTTGCTTCTGTTCTGTCCCGGCCCGCCCTGCTTCCTCCTTTCCTTCCTCTTTTGTCTCAGCCTTCCTTCACCACCCAATTGCCCTACTACCAACATATATATATATATATATATATCTACTACGTATTGTTTAAGTAATAGTCAATATATAATTGTATGTGGGTGTGATGTTACGTGTATATATCGATCTCTTTTCTTTCTTCTTTATGCTGCGCCCTCTTCCACCCCCGTATAACTTATCTCCTTGCCGTGTGTTTATTCTCTTGCCGCCACCTAATATAATACTAGTATTGCTCATCATGACCCACAGATATTCGCATTTTTTTAAAGGGGAAAAGAAAGGGGGGGAGTGGGGCTTGATGGTCTATGGAGAGGGGGCCTTTTCTGCTGTCGAGCGGCGCGCTTTGGCCACGGTTGGCGGCTGGACGGGACTGGGAGCCGTCTATGTGGACAAGGGCGCCCGTTTGGACGCCGTGTTAAACGTGATGAATTGGGAAACTTCTGGAAGCACAGACTTTCTCAGATTTTGTAGGGAAATCTAGATGGATCTAGGGGCTGGGACAACCAAGCCCAGACTTCCCTGTGAAATCTTGAAAAATCTGAGGTCCCGGGTTGTTGGGAAGGCCTCCATTATCAGGTTTATAATGTGCAAACCCGAATTTGCCCCCTCCTCCACCAGATTTCTAGAGCCCCTGGCAGTGCAGCCCTCAGACATTGTGAATCTGATGATTTATGATGTATAATGGGGCCCTCAGGGGGATATACTTCCTCACATTTGTCTATATAAGGATCTCTCTCCCCCCAGTTGTCTTTCCCTCAGTTCAGTACTCCCTAGCTATTTACATACCACCCCAGACTTACCCTTACCACCATCTCTCATCACAGCCCTCATATTTGTAAATAACCGCTGAGCTCACTCTCAACTCTCACAGCATGTGTTGGTCTGAGAGCTGAAGCTGGGTTATTGTTATGAGCTGTAGCGCGGGCTCTGCAGCACAGACTCACATGTACATAGACTACATGTACATGTCACGGACCATACTCAAGGTTCGAGAGGCTGGAGATCCAAGCCTCTTCCTCATCCTGCAATCTACCATCTTGCACTATGAAAAAAACTTGAGAAACTGCTGCCAGTTGATGTCAGCCTTAGAGTCAACTCAGCTGACCTAAAAGCTGCCTTTTTCTACCTTTTACATATGAATCACCAGGGGAGAATTTGACACACTCTCCAGAGAGTGCCAGAGTATAATTTTATGTTGTTCTGGGTCTGATGTGAGTCTGATGTGGATTAGGAAATGATTGATAAATTCTTCAGAAGTCAATGGGAAGTGTGTTGGAAGTGATGCCAAATTATCACAGGACCTTATTCAATGTTGTATAGAACCACTTGATTTTCTAAGTATAACTTAATTACAATCTGTCATGAAATCATAGTTAATCAATGCCCAACTATTACTCATTTATGGTGAATTTCTGCTAATCAATTTCTCTATGTCAAAGGGGTTCCAAACAACGTAAATGTTACCTGCGGGGGCTTTAATGGCTTTCTGACCAGTTTTTACTTGTAATGGAGCTGTGAAAGGCGCCTCCAGTGATCTGTCACCCTAATGTACGCGCGTACACGAAGGTGACATTGGCAAAGTGGAAAAAAACTCACATGCATGTGCATGGAGACATTGGAAAACAAACAAATACAAAAACAACTCACAAGCTTATATATGTTAAGAAGGCAGGATGTCTATCTGAAATCTGTGACCACACACCTCCAAGCTTGACTTGACTCATATTTTAACCCTACTTTCATCATTTTTTGGCTGAATTCCAGATGATACCAGCCTTCTTTAGCAAAATATGCCAATTCAGATGGGCCTTTCACATCATTCTCACAGGGATGTACATGTTGTTGATCTGCGGGAGGCCCAACCTGCAATTTGTAACAAACTTGCACACACGCACATTACAGTTAGATTAGAAAAGTGAAAACAATTACCACCTTCATGCACATATAAATAATATGAATTGAAAACCAATCATTCATCTTAATTACCAAACACTTCAAATGGAATTATGCTTTGATTGTGGCCATTGTGTCTTAGTGGTTTCAACCGTATTCCAGTTTTTTTCCATTTGACTTCTTCATGACTTTTGGATTGTTTATGCCTGAATACAGGATCAGTTTCAAATCATTTGTGGATTAGTTCCAGAATTTTTCATTAATTCTTGCACTACTTTCATCAAAGGCATCCAGCACAGTTGTGGAAAAAGGGTACAGTATGGCACTCTCTGGAGAGTGCGTCAAAATCTCCCCTGGTGAATTACTTCATATCTTTTTCATCTTAAGAGATAACCTTAATTAGACTTCATATTCTGTTTCATCATGCAATTTTAACCCTAGTTACAACTTACCAATTCCTTGTAACTATGCTCCTTCCCTGAGTTATTGAGTTGTGGCGCGCATGCGCAGTTGTGACGTGTCAGCGCTACTAGGCGCGCCAAACCACATGTACATATGTAAATTACATAAGCAAACTGTGAAAATTTTCTTAGTCAGGATCCCCCTTGCCTGAGGCGGATCTACAGACTTCAGCACACCAGAACCACCACCCAGATAACCTCAGGATCACCACCAAAGAGTTTACAACACTCCCAGTATACCTACCGTCACAGGCGCCTAGGATATTGACAGTAAGTAACCTCTTTATCTGAACCTTGTTTATCTCAGAGGTACAACTCTGTGTCTTGCTTGATCTGCTCTTTTCTGTTGGTTTTTATCTTCTTCTTGATCACAGGGCTGTCCCTCCAAATCTACTGGCCTTTGCCTCAATCTTGATCACAGGGCTGTCCCTTCTTATCAGTTGGCCTTTGCCTCAAATCTAGGTTACAGAGCTGTCCCTCAGGTTTCCCTTTGTGAACCTAGACTATCCAGAAGGAAGCTAAAAAATTGTGGCTGGATTAAACTTATCTAATCCAGATACCCTCCTGAGAGGAAGCTGTAGCTTTTTTCTAGCACAGATTAGCAGCACTCTTCTGAAGAGTAGCATTGCCAGTGGACGTGCATTCCCACTAGATTAAACTAGTACTTCTCTTTATCCTGATCCTGCTCTGTTTCTCTCTCTTTCTCTCTTTCTCTTATAGTTGAATTTTCTTTATCCAAAGAAATCCAACTATTGCCCCCCCCCATTTCTTGTGCCCTGCTGTCACTATAGAGACTCAGGCTCACAATTGGGGGCCTCATTGGGAAAATTACTCACCTATCCATAATTCTAGACTGCTATAAAGCCAAAGGACTGATCATCCTGACTAAATCTAACAAAAAACTCTTAAAATTCGAAAAAAATAACTTTAAAATTTTTTCTACATATCCTACTAACACTAAAATTCTTCCAAAATTATCTGAAATTGCTTTTATATTGATAAATTTCCTAACTGAACCCTTGAAATTTTTTTTTACGTCCTGTGTACTCGTGAAAGTGCAGAATTGCAACTCCTCCGCGCCGCTATTTATCCCTTCGTTGGACTTATCCTCCCCAGAACCCTCTATATCTTCGGATCAAGAAGAGATAGCGAAGAACGGAGTAAGCTCAAAAGATTCTGCTGCTTCTTATCTACAATGACCGCAGCTTACTGTAAAAAATTCTTGACGGCGTAGACTAGCGCAGACGAAGAAAATTACGACGACAAAATAATAGCAAATCCGTGTAACGGCAATTTGATCAGTAGCACCGCGTGGACTCCTATTGCTACAGCAAAAGCGCCGAAAACTCGTCAAAAAAGGACCGTAGCTCCTGTTAATATAGCCGAGTGGACTTCTAACTCCTCAGCGAAGCCAAGCGCAAAGGAAAATAAGAAAAAAACGTCTTCTACTACTAGGAAAAGCAAGAGGATTTCCGCTAAAACTAAATCCTCAGGTATTTTACTTTAAACAATCTTTAAATCTTTTTCTCCTACTTTTTCTCACAATTTCTTACGCGTAATTGCAATGCCTCCCCACCTCAGAAATGGCAGAGACCAGCCCAGCCGCCAAAGAACGGCTTTGAAGGGCTAGAAGCAGCCTTGCCAGAACTACAGGAGGACTTCCTCAAGCTCCCGGAAGAGGAGCCGCTCCCCCCAGACACCGGGATCCCTCCGGCTCTATACCAGCCAAGAGAGACATCTATAGCTCTAGCGTCAAGCAGATCCACGCCGGTCCCGCGGCCTATCGACAGGGAAAAAATAGATTTAACGGTGAACCCTCCTCAGACGAGTCAACCGCCCTCCTAGCCTATCAACCCAGAGGGCTTGAGACCCACGGCGCCGTCCAATCTAGCCCTCCTTCCGTACACTCAGAGCCCTTGACGGGAGGCGTCCTCCGGACCTATGGATCTTATCCTGGAAGAGGAGGAACTATCCAGCCTCATCAGCATGTTCAACGAGCAGTTTGACCTCTTTGTCCGCGCCAGGGAGGCGCAGAACACGTTAACCATGAAGCGCCTCCTCTCCCAAGCTTCTCTGACGCAGGAGATGATAATAGAACTAGTTGGGAGGACAGATGGTATCCGTCTCTGTCAAGAATGGATACCCAGAGACGAGCTACACAACCTGGAAGTGTCCTTAATGAATCAGAACAACGGCCCAGGACCGCAGAACTCGACAGCGCAAATAACCCGGCCTCATTCACAGCTAGCCATGGTGCCACACACCAGTCAGCAACCTATTCTAGCGACGCCAACGCCAGAACCCACGGGTTCTCAACTACAGGCCATAGCGCAAGAGTTCCAGGGTACTATCCCCCTCAATCAACCCCAGTTTCAACCACTGCCGCAATCTCAGCCGCGCCCAGAGAGCCAGCATTACCAAGGACCTCCAATGGCGCCGCCGCCACCGCCGCAGACACTCCAAGTGAGGCCACCACCAGCTTCTATACCGCGAGAGGTGGTTCAGTTATTCCGCCCCAGCCCGCATCATCAGACTGGCGGCTACAATCCACACCTTTATCCTCCAATGCCGCAAGAATTTGCAGGCCACAACCCCCCCATCCTCAAAACAACTGGAGACGCCCCCAGGACGACACTCAGAGAGTTCTAGAAATAGGAGAATACCTAATGAGAGCAACACAAGGAGTGAGGAGAGGCTATGGACGCGGGAGAGCCAGGGGGAGAGGCCCTTATTAGATGAATCTTTGCCTAAAAGTTCTTTAAGTAGTGATTCCCCACTAGGCCTTAGTTTAGATATTGACAATCTCTCTGATCCTTCAAATAGATAATTTTTCCTCAATAATCTTAACACTGAAATGTCTAGAAATGGCCCTTTGTTTCTAGAAGAAAAATTACAAGTCCTGTTCTCTAAATTTCTCTCTGAATTATCTGGTACTGTTGAAACCATTCCTGGTACTCTTCTTGAATCTTGTGTCAGCAATTTTAAAGATGTCCTGAATCATTCCATTCTTGATCTGTTTAAAAATGAATTCATTCCCTTTTTGCTTGATCAAATCCTGAACAACATAGGTGAAAGTGCCAGAGAGAAGTCCACAGTGAATAACAATGTGTTAGAACAACTGAAGAAACACATAGATGAGAAGTTTGAGACAGTTCAAGATTTAATTCTGGTAAATGAATCCCAATGCCATTCTAACATGGATACAATTGGTCAAAATCTGAAAGATTTTGAAGAGAAAGTGAGCAACAATCTTTCATCCATTGGTAATCAGATCAATGACCTTCATGCCAATGAGCACAACAGATTTGAACAATCTAAGAGGAGATTCAGTGACATATCTTCTGTAGTAAACTCTGTGAGCTCAAAGCTGGATTCCTTGATAATACCAGATGACAGAGACCAACCCCCTCATCTCTTGTACAATAATCCCTTTCAGAATGTCCACCATGAGCAACGACAGGAACACAGAGCCCCTCCTCCTGTTCCTACTCCTGAACCCCAGAGACCATCAAGAGATAACTCCCCCAAGCCTGCAAGCAATACTCCTGATGCAAATGCTCAAGAAGAGTTCCCCTACATTGATCATGGAACAGTAGACTTTGAAATGAGGAAGGAATTGTGGAAAGGTATCCCTAAGAATGGAGACTGGGAGAAATTCTCTGGAGAATTGCCTTACAATCATGAACTTTGGATTAAAAACACTGATATCCTTGTCAGAGACTACTTGATGCTATATAATATGATAATCAGTAGATTAACAATCCTGTTGACTGACACAGCAAGGAATTGGTACCTAGGCATCAGAGATCAGTATGGAAACAAATCTTGGGCCTGGTGGAAGAATGCCATCAGAAATAAGTTTGGCGCTGAGAACTGGAAATGGAAAATGCAACAGGAGTTTGAGAATGATCACTTTACCTATGATTATGGTTGTCAAAGTTGGAATTCATGCATGCATAAATGCGTAAATCATAAATTCATAAAAATTCTTTGGCTGGGAAAGCCAAAGATTACTTAAGCAGATTGGTGAGATCCCCTGCAAACAAAGTTTTATGAATTTATGATTTATGCATTTATACATGCATGAAATTCAACTTTGAAGACCATAGATGGGAGGAAAATCCATAAATGGTTTGGTAATCAGAGAGAAAGACTGAAAGCTTATCAACCTGAACTCAGTGAGTATCTTATTTGTGAGAAAATCTTAAAGCAATGCCCTCCAAACCTTGAGCATGCTATTAAAAGCAGATACAAAAGAGATGCTACAGAGATGAGCTTTGAGGATATGGTTATAATTGCTGAAGAAGTCATAGACAGAGTCATGAAGAGGAACAAGCCTGTGACAAACAATTATAATACTCCAAACAGATCCCAGTGGAGAAACAATCCTGCCCCTGAGAAAACTGATAAGCCAACTGACTCCTCTACAAAAAGGAATCCTGTCTCTGCCCCTGAAAAGGAAAAACTTATATGCCATTTCTGCAAAAAAACTGGCCACTTCTCCAGGGAATGCCCTAAGAAGAAGAACAGAATAAATAATGTAGGAATGGATGATGATGATGATCCCAAGAGTGACAAGGGAGAAGATCAAGGTGAACCACATAAATCTGAATCAGAACTAGATGAAGAGGAAGAGAATCATAGAACCAATCACATGATCCTTGCCATGGACAATGGAAATGGTGCCAATTATGATCCTTTAGTTGACTTTGATTTTGGAGAACATGCTGTAGAGTGTGAAATAAGCCAAGACTTCTCCTTAGCTGAAATTCAAGCTGAAACTCATCAACCTCAGACCTGGGACAAATCCTGCCAGTCTTCACATATAGAGGATGCTAGACTGATGAAATGTAAACCTGATAGGGGAAAAGCTCATCTTACTGGAAAAGCAAATCTCACTACTGTCCTCATTGAATCCAGAGAACACTCATGTCTTCTTGATAGTGGAGCTTCTTGCTCAATCATCAGCAACAGATTGCTAGATTCTATAATACCAGAATGGGAAAACAAACTTATGCCGATTAACCATGCTAAATTCCACAGCTGTAGTGATCAATTACAGCCAATGGGCATAATAGAAATGGCTTTGATTTTTCCTCACACTAAAGTTTCAGTAAGAATTCTAGCAGAATTTGTGGTGATGAAAAATGCCAGAATCAACTACCTCATACTTGGAAATGATTACATGTCTCTGTATGGTTTTGATATCACAAACAGTAAAGAGAGATTCTTCACTATTGGGAATGAGAATAAGAGGAAGAAATTCAGTTTCAAATCCCATCATCTGGAAAAGATGAGTCCTTCAAATGAAATCTCTGCTGTAAAGAAATCTAATCCCCAACTGCAACAATTTATTGCAGAAGAACTGTGTGAAGCTAAGTTCAGTGATAAGCTAACCATTGAGCAAAAGGAAAAGTTGTTTGAAGTCCTCTACAAAAACAACCTTGCTTTCTCTAACACCAACCAGCCCCTTGGTGCCATTCAGGGTCATGAAGTTCATCTCAAGCTGACAACTGAGAGACCATATCCTCCTCTCCTCAGAAGACCTCCTTACCCTGCCAGCCCCAAAAGCAGAGAAGCTCTTGAGCAACATATTGAAGAGCTAGTAAACCTGAATGTTCTGAGGAAAGTTGGCCATAATGAAGTAGTTGAGATCACTACTCCTGTAATCATTGCCTGGCATAATGGAAAGTCCAGAATGGTAGGAGACTTCAGAGCTTTGAACTCCTATACTGCTTCAGACAGATATCCCATTCCCAAGATTAGTGAGACTCTGAACAACCTGGCAAGAGCTAAGTATCTGACTAGTATGGATGTACTTAAAGGTTTTCACCAGAATGTCATTGCAGAAGATTCCAGACACCTACTCAGGATTATTATGCACAAGGGAATCTATGAATACCTGAGAATGCCCTTTGGGATCAAGAATGCCCCCTCTCATTTCCAGAGAATGATGGACATTGAGTTCAGAAAAGAAATTGATGAGAAGTGGGTCATTATCTACATTGATGATATCATCATTATGTCCAACAATTGGGATGAACACCTTAATAGGATAGACAGGATACTGAAAGTTGTCATCAATATGAACATGAAGATCTCCCTGAAGAAGTGTAACTTTGGATTTGATCAGATCAAAGCTCTAGGCCATCTTGTCTCTGGAATTGCCATAGGAATAGACCAGAACAAAGTAGCTGCTGTCCTCCAAAAGCCTGTGCCTAGTAGTAGGAAAGAAATGCAATCCTTTCTTGGTTTTGCTGGTTACTACAGACAGCACATTGAGAAGTTTGCAGAGATAGCAAAACCTCTAACTGAGCTTACAAGTATTGATGTCATATATGAGATGACTCACCATAGGATAGTAGCCTACAACTTGTTAAAAGAGAAACTGACCACAGCTCCATTGCTACTGTTTCCTGAATGGGCCCATCCTTTTACACTATATGTAGATGCTAGTATGACTGGTCTAGGTGCTGCTTTACATCAAGTCCAAGTCATTGATGGAGTAAGAAAAGAGAGACCTATTGTTTTCATATCCAGACAACTGAAGGACAGTGAAACAAGATATGGTGCCAGCCAACTTGAATGCTTATGCTTGGTTTGGGCCCTAGAAAAACTCCATTATTACTTGGATGGCAGTGTATTTCATGTTGTAACAGATTGCACAGCTTTGAGATCACTACTGAACATGAAGACTCCCAACAGACACATGCTCAGGTGGCAGATAGCTATTCAGGAATACAGAGGCAATATGACCATAATCCACAGAGATGGGAATATTCACAAGAATGCTGATGGACTCAGTAGATGGGCTTTGCCAAATGATCCAAGTAACCCTGCTTATGACCCAGAAGACAAAGATGATGATAGATTCCCCATCATGGGTATACATGTATCTACCTTCAAGAATGAATTCTTTGACTCAGTAAGAAAAGGTTACCAGCAAGATAAAAACACTACTATCTTGTCTGAGCTTTTGCTGAAAGATTCCAAGGATTCCCAACTGAAAAACTCTCTACAGGAACCTTGGAGAAAGTTATATGATGAAGGAAGATTCTCACTATTTGATGGCCTCATCTACTTCAGAGAAAAACACAATTCTGTGCTAGTTCTAGCTGACAAAGACAGCATTAACACCATCTTGCATGAATGCCATGACAGTGTATACTCTGGCCATTTTTCTGAAGACAGGACTTTGGAGAAAGTAGCTGATACTGCCTGGTGGGCTAATTGGAGACAAGACACTGGTGAATACTTCTCTTCTTGTGATAGATTCCAGAAAGCAAACAAAGCCACAGGCAAGAGATTTGGACTGCTCATGAAGATTGAAGAACCTTCTAAACCATGGGATGTGATCAACATGGATTGGGTAACTTCCTTATCCCCTGGAGGAGCTGCTAGTTTCAATGCTTGTCTGGTAATAGTAGACAGATACTCCAAGACTCCAATATTTGTGCCCTGCTTCAAGGATGACTCTGCAATGGACACTGCCATACTGTTTTGGAACAGAGTGATGCCTAGAACTGGCATCCCAAGAATCATCATATCTGACAGAGATCCCAAATTCACATCTGAATTCTGGACTGGCTTGCATAGTATGCTAGGAACAAAACTCTCCTTTTCTACTGCTTACCACCCCCAGACTGATGGTCTAGCTGAAAGGATGATACAAACACTTGAGGATATGATCAGGAGATTTTGTGCCTATGGACTAGAATTCAAAGACAATGATGGATACACTCATGATTGGGTGTCACTTCTACCAATACTTGAGCTAGCTTACTGCACCAGTATACACTCAACCACTGGAAAACCTCCTGCAATCCTGGAGAAAGGCTGGATCCCAAACTTTCCTAGAAATTTCTTGAAGCAAGACTCTGTAGACATTCATCCTACTGCCCTTGCCTATGGAAAGATCTTTGAGAAAGCAAGGAAACATGCTGAGCAATGCATAACAGAAGCTACCTCTTATAACAAAGAGAGATGGGACAAGACCCATAAAGAACCATCCTTCAAAGTAGGTGACAAAGTCCTGATATCAACAGCAAACTTCAATAACTTATCTGGCCCCAAGAAGATGAGAGATTCCTTTGCTGGACCATTCCTGGTGAAAGCTTTACATGGGAAAAAATGCTGTAGAAGTAGTACTGACTGAAGAGTTCAGCAGGAAACATCCTACATTCCCAGTCAGCCTAGTGAAACCATGGAAAGACCCCAATCCAGATAAGTTCCCACTAAGACAGAAGGTTAAAGTTGTCATTCCCCCCATGGAACAGACCCCTCAGAGTAAAGTAATACAAAAGATTCTCAGGGAGAAAAGATTAAGAGTGGAGAACAGAGATGTTATGATGTACTTAGCTAGATACAAAGGCATGAGTGCTGATCATGATGAATGGCTCCTTGAGAAAGACATTCCAGACTCTGCTATCCTTCTCAGGAAATTCAGGAGTGAGAAAAGCTCTACCCCTGTGGTTTAATTTCTTACAGAAATCCAATCCTTTTGGTGGTAGGGAATGTCAGCCTTAGAGTCCACTCAGCTGACCTAAAAGCTGCCTTTTTCTACCTTTTACATATGAATTCATTCATATATTTTTCATCT
Organism: Puccinia triticina; assembly: GCF_026914185.1. Classification (NCBI taxonomy): domain Eukaryota; kingdom Fungi; phylum Basidiomycota; class Pucciniomycetes; order Pucciniales; family Pucciniaceae; genus Puccinia; species Puccinia triticina. The sequence continues at coordinate 4,608,340 of NC_070565.1, read as the reverse complement.
TAAGAGATAACCTTAATTAGACTTCATATTCTGTTTCATCATGCAATTTTAACCCTAGTTACAACTCACCAATTCCTTGTAACTATGCTCCTTCCCTGAGTTATTGAGTTGTGGCGCGCATGCGCAGTTGTGACATGTCAGCGCTACTAGGCGCGCCAAACCACATGTACATATGTAAATTACATAAGCAAACTGTGAGAATTTTCTTAGTCAGGATCCCCCTTGCCTGAGGCGGATCTACAGACTTCAGCACACCAGAACCACCACCCAGATAACCTCAGGATCACCACCAAAGAGTTTACAACACTCCCAGTATACCTACCGTCACAGGCGCCTAGGATATTGACAGTAAGTAACCTCTTTCTCTGAACCTTGTTTATCTCAGAGGTACAACTCTGTGTCTTGCTTGATCTGCTCTTTTCTGTTGGTTTTTATCTTCTTCTTGATCACAGGGCTGTCCCTCCAAATCTACTGGCCTTTGCCTCAATCTTGATCACAGGGCTGTCCCTTCTTATCAGTTGGCCTTTGCCTCAAATCCAGGTTACAGGGCTGTCCCTCAGGTTTCCCTTTGTGAACCTAGACTATCCAGAAGGAAGCTAAAAAATTGTGGCTGGATTAAACTTATCTAATCCAGATACCCTCCTGAGAGGAAGCTGTAGCTTTTTTCTAGCACAGATTAGCAGCACTCTTCTGAAGAGTAGCATTGCCAGTGGACGTGCATTCCCACTAGATTAACCTAGTACTTCTCTTTATCCTGATCCTGATCTGTTTCTCTCTCTTTCTCTCTTTCTCTTATAGTTGAATTTTCTTTATCCAAAGAAATCCAACTATTGCCCCCCCCCATTTTTTGTGTCCTGCTGTCACTATAGAGACTCAGGCTCACAGTTGACATGCAGCATACTCGATTCAAATGCCCAGTTATACAAGGCTCATACCAATGAATCCCAGGGTGGTAAACCCTGGAATTCCTGCACATTGCTCAACTGAACTCTGGTGCAGTGCACAATACTGAGGCACACCAAGCTGAGTCTGAGCTATGTATATATATATATATAACACAACCTACTCTGAGCTGAATGCTCAGCTTTATTACATACCAGGAAGAAACCTTCCTGGTCAACAAGCCCACAGAGCTTTTATGTAGACTGGGAGGGATCACTCTCAGTCAACATGATGAAAGGGTACACACCCTGCTCGATGACCGGCACAGTCCGGTCATCAAGCGGGTACACATACTCACTCAATGACTAGCACACGCCAGTCATTGAGCCGGTACACAACCCGCTCGATGACCGGCACAGTCCGGTCACCAAGCGGGTAAACATACCCACTCCATGGCCGGCACATGCCAATCATTGAGCGGATACACATACCCGCTCAATGACCGGCACACGCCAGTCATCGAGCAGGTGTGTGCCGGTCATTGAGTGGGTCTAATCCCACTCGATGACCAGCAAACACCGGTCATTGAGTGGGTCTGATCCCACTCGATGACCGGCACACACCAACCGTTCTTCAAGATGGTACACTCCATGACCGGCAGACATGTTTGCCGGTCATTGAGAGGGATAAGACCCTCTCAATGACTTGCGTGTGCCAGTTATCAAGCGAGTATGTGCCGCTCAATGACTGGCATGTGCCGTTCATTGAGCGGGTATGTGTACCCGCTCAATGACTCGCGTTTGCCGGTCATTGAGGGGGATAAGACCCTCCCGATGACTGGCGTGTGCCGGTCATTGAGTGGGATCAGACCCACTTGATGACCGGTGTGGTGATCCAGATCTGTTGCGCGCAACAAAACTGCCAAAACCTCAACTCACGGCCTACAATACTAGCATATGATAGAATATTATTAGAGAAATAGATTCTAAATAAAAACTTAACCCTAGTCACTCACTTCAACTACCCAGCTAGCTCTTTTAGTTTAGAAGTTAGTTACAATTATAGGTTTAGTACAGGCCATACCCAGGTGGAAATTCATATAAATCATAAAAGGCATGCATATATAGAAGAGTATAGTTAGATTTACTAGTTAGGCAGGCCTCCACTATTAGCTACAGATCACCTCACGCAACCTGCGCGTTGGAAACTGCATCGACTAGGCCTCCACTCAACAACTCAACAGATTTGCACGGACCTTACATCAATGCATGCGGTCAGAAAGCCTCCACTTTGGCAGTGCAACCAACCTAGGTGGAAAGTGCAGCCCTCACCAGAAAAAATAACTCAGAAAAGAATATATAAGGAGGCCCTCCTCCCACCATTTTTCCATCATCACCCAGGCACCCCAGCTCAGTGGTCACCAGTCATCATTTTGCCATCATCACGGAAGACACAGTCATCATACATTAACATAGAAATCCCATACCACACTCCATCATCATTTCCCTCTGCTGAAACCATTAAAAACCCAACAAAACATATTCTCACTTGATTATATTCTTTGCCCATCTTGCCATATAGAGGTTGTATACGCACCTTGTACTTGTTAAAACTGATCTAGGTCTGATAGAGACTACTACATACAAGTTTTCTCCATCATAAAGTCATGCCACAACAATAAATAAATCTGTTGTCAGAATTCTGTGTAGCATAATAGAGGGGCAGGTCTTTCAAACCACCCGTAACAGTAGTATTACTTAGCTGGAATATCATATTGTTATTTCCCCCTCAAAGGACTGCCAACCCATCCCAAAGGAGTTCTCACACCGGTGTTTGCTGGTCATCGAGAGGGATAAGACCCATTCAATGACCTGAACACACCGGTCATTGAATGGGTCTAATTCCACTCGATTCCGGCAACTTTCAATGTATGTAGGGCCCTTGTCCAGGAGGGATTCCTCTTGGACAACCGGTGTATGAAGCAGTCGTCCAGGAGGTATCCCTCCCGGGCGACTGATATATGAAGTAGTTGTCCGGGAGGGATCCTAGTCGTCCGGGAGGGATCCCTCCCGGGCGACTGGTGTATGAAGGAGTTGTCCGGGAGGAATTGCCTCCCGGACAACTGTTATGTAGGCGGCAACTGTTGTATTTATCTGTTGTCTGGGAGGGATTCCTCCCGGACAACTGGTGTATGAAGCGGTCATCCGGGAGGATCCCTCCCGGGCAACTGTTGTATGGGGCCGTCGTCTGGGAGGCCTCCCTCCTGGACGACTTTTGGTTGACCGGTGTGTTACACATGTTGTTGACTGGGAGGGATTTCTCCTAGTCCGTGTGGTTGGGTCTATGCGGCCTTGTCTGTCGGCTGGAGGGATGCCAGCCACTTGACAAGGGTGCTGGTATGTACTTATAAGGTGCTACTGCTGTGCCAGCTGAGCATCTCACAAGTACATAACTGCACAAAAAGTTAGTGTGGCTAAGCAGAGTATCAACATACTTGCTTAGCCTGAGCTAATCCATAAAAATACATGGACTAAACCTGGAATAAAGCTGGACAAACTCAGGGATGCAGCAATGTATCAGCCTGGATCTGGCATGTCAACTGACACCAATTTCTCAAGTTTTTTTCACAGTGTTGGGTCCAGAACCCCCAGAACCCCAGACTCCAGACTCCATCTTCCTCTCCCCAGAACAGACCATAACAGTTATGATGACTGAGAGAGAGTGTGTGTAAGAAAAGTGATCAAGAGTGAAGCTACCAATCATCATTTCTTCTTGTTAGTCTCCTTCTCTCCTCTGCTTCTTTCTTGCTCTTCTCTGTAGCTTGCCAATAGAGATTAGATCCTCAGCGTATGAGCTTTGCTTTGTCCTGTCTGTATGGTTCTATGGGATCTATGCCTGTAACAAGCATTTTGATCTGTTTTAGTTTCTTTTCTTTTGATCAGGAATGACTTATGACTGCGTAAGCTTTCCAAGATCCTTTCCAGAAGGGAATCTGAGTTGTTCTGCAAGGGTGCTGGTTAAATTTATTAGCCGTGTCAGCTTTGATCTTTGCCATACCTCTTGTACGTGCAAGGTCTCTTTGTTTTTTCACTCCCTTTCTATTTCCCTGACCATTAAGGTTCTGGAATCTGCAAGCGTTGCAGAATAACTTGTCAGCTGCTGTCTGGGTTAGGGGCTCTTCTCTAAACCAGAAAAGGGGCAAATCTTTTATTGTGGCTGGGGTCTGGTTTTGATATAACCATGCTAGCTTCCTCAAGGCTTGCTGCAGGTGATCTGGGTCTACATTCCTACAGTTGTCACCATGAGCATCTCTTGGTGACAACAAGCTGTTCTCTGTCTTGTGAATGACTGGCAAGGGAGGAATTGGTGTACCAACACTGTTGTGGTGGTTTATATAGGTGAGTGGTGCACAATGTCCGCTCACAGCAGCACAGGTGGAAATGCAGTGGGGTGGCTGAGCAAATGCTCAGTCTACATATCCAAACAAAACAATAAGCAGGTGTGCTTATGCGTTCCATATGTAGAATGAGGGAAGCTTGAATGTATCACTTACAAAAGCATGTGGAAAGTCGGCAAACAGGGCAAGCTGCAGGACCAGGGACTTGAAATGGGGGCAAGGGAACTGGGGTTCAAGCCATGTTATGGACGCGCGGACTTGGAGGATTGGTTGTAGTAGGACTTGGCCGGGACTTCTGGGCCGACTGACTAGTGCAGATTGGCACCAGGTGAACTGGGGCAGTGGAAGCGGAAAAAAATGGGGCGGAAGCACCAGGTAGAGACTTGGGTTGGAGGCTAGTCAGAGGGTGTGGGAGAACAGGCATTGGAGAGGTACTAGGCTGGGAGGCAATGCATGCGGAGTTATTGCAAGTGCAGGCAAGGAAGGACACGGGTGACATTGTATGGCAACAGAGTTATGTGGGCGGAGGGAGTGGAGGACAAGGGACTTTAGGGTGGCTCTTCTCTCACTCATCTTACAATTATTATTCTACCATTCTACGTACTACACACTTTTGAGGAATATTCCATTTACTGCTATACTTACTTGACTTTTGTGTATTGCTGCATTGCAGAAAGTTTTTGCCACCCAAAATCTTGCTTGCTTGTGTGGATGCAGAGTGTTTGGACCTTACATAGACCAGGCGGATCATATAAGGCTCATTGCGGAGCGCTGAAGAGAATATGTATGTTGCAGAAGCCCAGTGCCAGTAACCATTCAAACCCAAAATGTATCTAGAAAAGAGGTGGAGTGCCTTATCTTATCAGGTGTCATGCTTTTATTTTGACACCATCCATATATTGATAAAAGGAAAGCTGTCAATCTTAGCCTCTAATATCAAATATATTGAAAAGAAAACCACTTACTCCTTGGATTCACTCTTGTCTTCCAAGCCAATTAACAAAGCATGGCTATTGATGAGCTGTTTGACAGCTTTAGACTCATGGAAATGAGTTGGAAATTGCACAGAACCAGTTGGTTTAGTATAATTGACCAAAACTTGGAACTTGATTTTAAGTGGTTTGATTTCACATGTAGCTCAGCCATTTGCTGGGGCATATTTGTGGTATTTTTCCAAGATGGAAGCCCAATTTTTTGCCCCCAGGGCAATTACAGATTTAAAAGTCTGGTGGTGACTTTGGCACTGCATCCTTGGGAGCCTTTGGCACGGCCAGAACAATTTGGACAAGGTTCTGATAGAGGACTTTGAGTGCTGTAAGCTTGGGAGACCACATTAGGAGTGCTAGATGGTTGAGAGGTGGAGTGTGGAGTGATTGGGGTGGGCATTCTTCAAGAGATTGATTTTTTGGGTTGAAGGAATGCTATTGGTGGTGGGGGGTATGGAGGGTATGTTTGATCAGAGTTTGATCTAGAAGCTAAAAAATTCCTATAAAACTGGATTGTGAACATCTGGCCTTAAAAGTGTCAGATATGGTTTACAAATGCGTGTAAATTGAAGGAAAGTCCTCCAATTACTGGTCCAATACACCTACTCTCAAGTGGTGTTTCAGATATTTTTGAGCTCAAAGTGGGAAATTTCCTGAGCTTACATGGCCTCAAAGGGGGTGGATTGTTTACAGAAATCCACCATGTAAAAAATTTTACAGGATGTTCCTTTTCAGAGGGGATGGATATGAAGGAGCTTGAAGTGGGGGAAAATAAGCTAAGAAGCTTGTGATTTCAAAGGTGCCACAGGCATGACAAAAATCATGATTCATAAGTCTACTGGGAGTTATTGGGTAAAATAGGGGAGTGTGACAACTTCCCTTCCATTTGGCTTGAATCTGTAGGGAAAGACTGTGAGAATAAAAGCCCAGGCAAACGGCACAGTGCTCATAAATTGAGAGAGTGGCTGGGAGCTACATCAGCTGCAGAACATGGTAAGCAAAGCAAAAACATTTCTGAAGTCCAAAAAAGCAGCACAGAGACGTAAAACTGTCACACCAAATTTGGTGTATGCAGTGTCAGAAACCAAAATAGTTGTGCACTATGGGAATTGAACCCATGACTCCAAACTTCATGAGTGTTGCTTTAGCCACTAAAACCACAGGCAAAGAGGTGACATTCCCGCACGCAGCGTCACCTGGGCAGTTACTGCAGCCACCAAAATTAGGTGACACTGCAAGCGGGAGAAACAGCTGTCTGACTGTAGTGCAAGCTAAGTGCACTGATGCATGCTGGGCTCATTTAGTCTAGACATTATCCGCTGTTATGCTTGTATGTAATCCTGGGATGACAAGTCTTATTGACATTGCTTATCACTATATCAGGACCATCAAGTCTGACAAAGAGTGGGTGTCAGAATGCTTAGAGCAGGAATGGAATATAACATGCAGGTTTGACTCCAGCAAGCAACAAAATTAGACTCAAGGAAAATCCCAATCTTCAATCACTTGCAGATAGAATATCCAACCTAGGGCCAAAGGTAAGCAGCTGGCCAAGCTTCTGATGTGTTGATCTAGATTTTGTGCTAATGCCACATCCCAATAATTTCTTAGACATTGTTGAACAGGAAAAGATGGACCAAACTGATTCCACTCAAAGAGTAGGAGAACCAGTCAGTGAGTAGTCTTGTTAGATTCCAGGCAGAAGAAAGAAACACAAGACTAAAATAGCAAAACTTCCTGTTGTATATATACAGACAAAGTGGAAGCTCTCATATGTAGTTTTGCTCACGCTCCATAAGCTGGAACAAAGAACCCAATAGGGCAACCCAAGTAAGGACCAATGGTCCCCTGGGGCGGAGAAGAAAATAGGCTAACAACTAAATCAGTAACAGCCCAGACTCATTGTCCAAAGAGAAAGAACTTGTTTCCCCTCACAGTCACCCCATCTTGAGCAAGCAGCTGTCTACTTGCCTGCTTCTAGGTAAAAACCAAATCAGATCTGCTTCCTGCTTATGATGTACACAGATAAATGGGTTTACTTCGCGCAGGGAGGGAAACTTGTTGCGCACAGAATTTCCGGGCCCCCCTCTGTGCGCGCCACCAGCTGCCCTCAAAAAACTATCCGCACACGGGGGTGCCGTGCGGTGACAGGTGGCCGGTTGGAGACACTCCGGCCATCCGGAGGAAAAAATACCCTCAATGACCGGCACAGAGCGTTCATCAAGAGGCTACATCCCTCTCAATGACCGGCACGGACCGGTCATCAAGAGGCTACATCCCTCTCAATGACAGGCACAGACCGGTCATTGACAGGCAACATCCCTCTCAATGATCGGCACGCACCGGTCATCAAGAGGCTACATTCCTCTTGATGACCGGAATGGACCGGTCATCAAGAGGCTACATTCCTCTTGATGACCGGCACGGACCGGTCATCAAGAGGCTACATTCCTCTTGATGACCGGCATGGACCAGTCATCAAGAGGCTACATTCCTCTTGATGACCGGCACAGACCGGTCATCAAGAGGCCACATCCCTCTCGATGACCGGAATAGACCGGTGTGGTATACAAAATGGGGAAAAATCAAAAGTTTTTCTCTCATTTGCGTAATTAGTCATAGAATGCCTCACAGTACAACCATATGGACCCCAGAAAAGGAATCTACGGCCAAAGTACCCCCTAGTACCCACTGGAAGCGTAACCAGAGCCCCACTACACTGGAAGTTAGCCCTTTGGACAACCTGTAGCATCCCATCAAACCCCTGTCACGCATCTCAAGTCACCTTTCCCTCACTATACACATACACACCCATATGTTCCCTGCTCCACTCTAGCTCCACTGCATACATTAGTTTGTATTTGTTTGCCATCCGCATTACATCATGTAGCACTGCCCCTGCGGCTGTGCCCTGCATCCCCATTCTTCCCCACCTCATTTATGCACCTCCCTGCATAAATTAAGCACAGCATCACTCATGCACGCACCCCTTGCATAAATTGTACACAGCCACTCCTGTATTGGCACAGCCCCCATGGAGCAAAAATCCCTCACATTTGTCTATATAAGGAGCTCTCTCCCCCCCATTTTAGTTCCACAGTCTATTACTCATCAGTGATTTACTCACCACCTATACTCACAACACTTACAACTTACTACTACACTCATAACAACCCTTACATAGCAATACAATCTTATACTGTGTCTCGAACAAACTCATCTTGAGCATACCACTCCTATCACCTCATTAAAACTTGCCAAGCGGAGCTTGGTGGGTCTTGTAGCTGGTAGTATAGAAGGGCAGAGCTTGCAACTCCTTCATATCCTTCTCCATTCAGCAAAAGGGTTTCACAACCACTTTTGAGTCTTACACCGGTCATCAAGAGGCAACATCCCTCTCAATGAATGGCACGGACTGGTCATCAAGAGGCTACATCCCTCTCAATGACCTGCACAGACTGGTCATTGAGAGGCTAAATCCCTCTTGATAACCGGCATAGACTGGTCATCAAGAGGCTACATTCCTCTTGATGACCGGCATTCCAGTCAGGTCATCGAGAGGACACATCCCCCTCAATGACCGGTACAGACCGGTCATCAAGAGGGATGGAGTGACCGGAGTAGACCGGTCATTGAGAGAACACATCCCTCTCAATGACTGGCATAGACAGACTGGTCATCAAGGGGGATGTGTCCTCTTGATGACCTGACCGGAATGCCGGTCATTGAGAGGAATGCAGTCTCTTGATGACCAGTCTATGCTGGTTATCAAGAGGGATTTAGCCTCTTGATGACCGGTCTATGCCGGTTATCAAGAGAGATTTAGCCTCTTGATGACCAGTCTGTGCCGGTCATTGAGAGGGATGTAGCCTCTTGATGACCGGTCCGTGCCGGTCATCAAGAGGGATTTAGCCTCTTGATGACCGGTGTGGTGGGCAATCTGGTACACGCGGAGGAATCAAGCTTTTTGCCGCGCACGGCGCGCGCCAGAGGACGTCAAGACTCAAGACATCAAGATTCAGCTTTCAGCCCTCGAGGCCTCCTCAAGTTCAACGGCGCGGCGTGGCGCGCATCCTCAAGGCGTTTCAGGTCTTCTTCCCCCCCCCCCCCCCCCTCTTCCTTGTGTTTTGGCTTTCTTGGTCCTGTTTTCTTTTAAGTTTATCTTTCATCATGTTTTGTTATTTCCTCTTTCACATTGCGCGCGTTGGATAGGTTTTGTATGAGGAGGGTTGGTTTGTTTTGTTTCTGTTTTGTTTGGTTTTGTTTCTGTCTTTTGTCTCGTGTTGTTGTTGCGCGCGCGTGCGCGCTAGGTTGTGATGAGATGTCTGCTACATGTCACCAACTCCAAGGTTTGAGTTCAGTTTGAACTCAGGCTTTGGAGCAGCATGGACTCACTCTGAACCGTAATTTTCAGTCTTCCATCAAATCTAAAGTCTATTACTCCTGGCGCCTTCCGCCCGTATTTCTGAGTTTTCTCACGTCTTCTAAGTTCAACACCCGCAACGTCAATCTTTTCCAACTCTCTGGTTTAGATCACACCCCGCCGGCAGTATCCCCGGCTCCCCTCTCAACACAAACACCGCCGACGCGCAACTCCAGCCATCAGACAATCACCCCCCCCAACGCTACACGACTCTCTGCGCTCAACTCACGGCCAATCACCCCGGAGGGCATACGCAGCCTATTCTTAGCTTTTTCTTTTTCCCCTCCCTGAACTGCTGCCGGCCAGAGTTCCTCACCGGTCTGTACCGGTCATTGAGAGGGATGTAGCCTCTTGATGACTGGTCCGTGCCGGTCATCCAGAGGGATGTAGCCTCTTGATGACCGGTCTGTACCGGTCATTGAGGGTATTGTTTCCTCCGGATGGCTGGAGTGTCTCAACCCAGCCACCTGTCACCGCACGGCACCCCCTAGCCTCACTACGCCTCTCAAGTGGAGGGGGGGGACCCCCACGTCCTGAAGGGACTCTCCATAGGAGAGGCTTATGACTTAGAGCATCCGCATCCGTGGCTAGATTAGCCTGGGCTAACTAGCTTGGATTACGATTGGAATAGGATAATCCAATTGGCCATCTGCATGGGTGGGGATTAGCGGGTCCAAGGCTGTCGTAGGTTATGTGTTCAGGTGCCTATATGTTATGTGTTTGGCACCTAAACACATAAAGTTCATGCTAAAAAGCATGATGCATATTCATTTTGGGATTAGTCCCAGGATTAGTGGGGTCTACATTTAGACCCCACTAGCTCCAAACGGAGCTCTGGGCTAAGTTGATCCCCGGTTGATCCAACCCAATGCGGGTGCAGGGTCAAACTAAGTGCCCTAATCTGGGCTAAGTTAGCGCCCGGTGCGGATGGTCTTATGTCATACTTTTTACCTGAGAGTTTGGGGCTTTTGTGGCTTTTTATGCCCTTTTTCCCTTTTGTCCTCCACACAGCAAAAACTGACAAGCCTCTGCTGAAGCACTGAAGGGTCAATATAGCTGACCATCTTGGCTTCATATCCATTTCCTCATATTGAGGATTGGATGCATGAGCTGGATTGGCCAAGGCATATTGACCAGAGCTTGGAGAGCTTGGATCCTGTGGAATTGAATTGAATGAGCATACTGTTTTCCAAGTTCAGTTCAATCCACACATGTCACACAGCCCAGAATACCCCAAAAGCCATAAGCTTGGAGGGTCATGGGATGAGAACGCTTGGACTTCCAGAGACATGTGTAGCAGCAAAAGATAGGGAAGAGTGAAACGAGTTTCATGATCCAAAGGGCATGCCTGGGGCCCTTTGGGAACAGGTTCAAAATTTGAATGGCACAAAACACCCACCAAAAGGCCTCAAACCCTCAGGCCAAAAAGTGGACATTAGTCCCAAGTCCCTCCTTTGCGCGAAGGCTCTTTGCGCCAGCCCAGGCTGTACCAGGGCCCTCTGAGGTGGGGGACTTTTGTTAAGTTAGCAGCACCCCTGTGTGCGGATAGTTTTTTGAGGGAAGCTGGTGGCGCACACGGAGGGGGGCCTGACGTCACGTGACGTCAAGTCAACGGAAATTCCCGTGCGCAACAAGATTCCCTCCATGTGCGAAGTAAAACCAGATAAAACTAGAGTTCTAACAAAAGAAATAAACTTTTGGTCTTGAATCTTCTGAATTATTTCAATGCTAATTACGCAAGTCTCTCCTTTGGAGGTCACTATGCTCCCTCAAGGAGGGACTTGGGTTAAGTTTGAGTAATTCTCACCTTCCACATGAGTACTGCCCAATCATTGTTAGACAAAATCCCCACCAATCACAAGTAAAATCTGGAAATTTTGGAGTATTACACCCCTGAGTCTTGACATGAAGTTCAATTTCAAGCTCTGACATGGAAGCAGGATGATGTGATCCCATCAGCTGATCAAGGATCCACTTTTTTGATCCATCTGCAAGGAAATACAGGAACAAGTCCCAAACCTGGTTCTAGAATTGGAGAAACAACTCTCAAAAAAGCTGTGGTTTCCCCTGCTTCTGACCTTGTGCGACGTAGCACAAAAGTCTGGGGGGCATTGAAAAACTTATGGAATAGTTTTCAAGTGCTTCAGCCATTCATTGGAGAAGACAGAAATTGACAGAAATTGGAATGCAAAGTGCTGATATCCTAGATTCCTGTCAGATTCCTCGGCCTTCCTTAGCCCATGCACGTTCAGGACAAGTAAGGATTCAATCACAATCCATTTGTATTTAACCCAGAAGATTTTTTCCCTGAAAATGAGCGGGTCCAAAAAAGAAAGCGACACAGATGTTCTGGTTCATTGATCATGCTACCGTGTGGTATATTGATTTGATTGTTGTATTTACAGAAGAGTGAATAGACTAGAAAAAGGTCCTTAACCGAGGAAGTGCGCTCAAGCTTGATCGTTATAACGAAAGATGTCTACACCAGAACATTAATTGGCCCAGCTTACTTGATCGTATCGGACACATCCAGAGCAACCTGCAACAAAAAGTGTATAGAAAATATAATTAACGCAATGCTTTCAAGACTTGAAGTCTGCAAGATCAAGAGAACTTACTGCCAGACCCGGTGGAAGTGCCGGTGCAACGAAATGTACCTTGACCAGTGGTACAAGCTGTATTTTAGGCAGAGTTATTGATGAGTCACGTTGTGCACTATTTACACTTGGCCGAGGCAGTGTTGCGTCCATAACCAGCCGTGCAGATTTCGGTGGTAGCCGGCTTTTTAGGGTACCCTTCCAGAGTGCAGTTGGTTATCGCTTTTGTGCAGAAGAGGAGGTGTCAGCAGAAGTATTTATGGAGCAGGAGTTGGCGTTCTGGTTGACTTACTGATGAATGACTGGCAGCCTTCGGTGCAAATAATATCGGCCCGGTCATCGCAAGCTTATAAACACCAAGTCAATCTTCGTTAGCGTTCATTAAAATGATAGCTGCAAACACGTGGATAAAGACATTATATAACCCGTTGTATCCTTTGGGGCCGACAGCCACGTAGGTAGTACACTTCCTTTTGTCACCAACAGCAGCAACAATAGCTGTGGCAGCAGCGAGGCAGAGTGTAGCATAGAGAGCGGCATTCATGTTGGCGGAGGGAATGGGTGTTAGGTAACGTTTGAAATCGGGCGAGGACGGGCTTCGTAAGGGTCAGGAGGTTTGCAATATTTGATGCAGGTGAAGTTGATCTGGTTGGTAGCGGTCAACAGCCGATGAAGGGGTTTTATATAGCTGAACCTGACGAGTCGCGGCAATGTTCCCACATGCCTGCTTTGGCTCTTTCGGCCTCCACGAGGAGAAGGATTATCCGTAGTCACTGGGAGTCATGCATTTCCCCAATTAAATATGTACATAACAATGCTACGTATTAATGCCCCTTGACCTCTCACGCAGAACCCAAGGGCAGGAGGGACTCTTCCCAGCCGACAAGGTCGCAGAATCTCGCTGACCGGGTCCCGGGAGGGTAAAATCTCGCCGGCTGGTATTTAGCTGCCTGTGCTGAGTCTTGTCTCAGAAACTTTGCACGGTAGAGGACTTCCCGTCGCCTAAAAGGCTTGATTGAGAGGAGGCCGCTAAACCTTGTCTGCTGGTGAAAACTTGATATCAATCAATTTTCACCAGCCAGGAAGGTTTATGTAGCCTGTCCCTCAGCTAGATTAAGCAATTTAGCTGACGGCCTCTGAGAGCCTCCCAGAGTCTCAAAGCCTAAATTTCCCTGCGAAATTTGGCTCAGATCTGGGTCTGGAAGGGGTTCCCAGATTGACGGGAAGTCCTCCATTATTCATGTACACGGCGGGAGCGATCGAGGACGATCCAGCCCGTTCAGCCGACGTGCGGGCCGGATTGACGCCGAAATGACCCCAGGTGACGGCAAATTGCCTGATCAGGGCCCTGCACACGACGCGTTGCCCCATCTCTGACGGCCAGGACGTGAGGTCGGACCCGACCCCGGCAAGACCACGTCCGCTTCGCTAGAGACCGGCATCATGACCGAATATTATCGGTCATGATGCCAGACCTGTTGGGAGCTGCTCAACTCGGCCAGTTTCCCGGGCAGATGGCAGTCGGTCCTGTGCATAAGTCCTTGGGGCAACTTTGAACAGCAGGGGTGACGTCACCTGCTTCAGATATTCTTGACTTTGAGAGTACAAAGGCATGCTCTTGTCCTCCCGAGTCTCAAGTCCCCCATCATCCTCTCCCCCATCCTCTTCCCATCCTCGCTCCTCGCTCCTCCCATCCTCGCTCCTCACTCCTCCCTCCAGCGCTTCTCAATCCTCCCTCCATTCCTCCTTGCTCTTCCCTCCATTGCTCCTCCATCCTCCCATCCTCCCTCCTCCCTGCCTCCCCCCACCTCCATCCTCCCCCCATTGCACCATCGCTCCTTCCTCCATCGTTCCTCGCTCGCTCGCTCCTCCATCGCTTGCTCCTCCCTCGTCTCTTGCTCTTGTTTTGCTCTCTTTTTGTTTGCATATCGGCCCGTTATCGCGGATAATAAGCTCTACAAATTTGTAATAAAAGTCTTTGTAGTTGTTAATAAGCTTGGTGTACATAAATATCTTTTTGCTAGTTGAGTTTGCATAATAAAATCAATCTGCTAAAGTAAAAATCATCGCTGTCCATCAATAAGACTGCCAATTGGGCTTGCGGCCCACCCGGGTCTGAGTGCCAGTATTCTGCCGCCTATGACCCACTTTGGGGGTTGGTGTTTAAGGTTATGGCATGTGGGGGACTTGTCACAATGCCACCCATTCTGTTGTCATCAAGACGGCCCTGGTTGTGTGGACAATCTGGTTGCTGTCATTGTCACTGCTATTACACCGGCCATCCAACCAGTGTGCCTGCCGGCTCTTTGGCAGACATTGTGATCATGTTGTCAACCAGTGGTGGGTCAAACAGAGTCCTGAGTACGGGAAATCTCTGTCCTCCTGACAGCGAAACACGCCCGCCGTGGATGTAAGCAGATTGGTGTACCCAGCATAGACAAGTCTCTTGAACAAGCTTGTGGGGTCTTCCAGGCCAATGGTCAACCTGACGAGTATGCAGATTGGATTGTTTGTAGAGGCGGCCGGTGTCCCAAGCAAAGACGTCATGATAATAGAGGCATGGCTGATGAGAGTGATGGTAATGCAATGCAGAAGTGTGTACATCCCGGACTTATCACAAGTCCCTCGCCTGGGCACGGCGCAAAGCGCCCCGCACGAACTTCCACAAAGTGCGACCTCCCTTCAGAGCATCCGCATCGGTCGCGGATTAAGGGGGGATTAGCGTAGCTAATCCTCCTCGGCAACCGCATTGGGTCTGATTTAGTTGGACTAAACTCCTCCTCGGAGTACGATTTGGACTAAGGAGGAGTAACTTTACTCCTTGCTAATCCTGGGAGTAAGGCCCTGTTTGGCACTGATATAAATATAGGTGATATAATCACCGGCTAATTCAATAAAAAATACAAAATTCAACATAAAGCCTCCAAATTTTTTTTGTAGGCAACCTGCAGTGCTGGTCTCTTCAACTGTGAACCCAGAATCAACTTATCCAGCCATCTTCAGCACCATAATATCATTATATCACTTCATATTGGTTAAAAGTGATGTAATGGTATTATGGTGCTGAAGATGGCTGAATCAGTTGAATCCAATTTCAAAGTTGAAAAGACCAGCAATGTAGGTTGCCTACAAAAAAAATTTGGAGGCTTTATGTTGAATTTTGTATCTTTTATTGAATTAATCAGCGATTATATCACCTATGATTATATTGGTGCCAAACGGGGCCTAAGGCTTGCATGCATATTCCCATGCATGCGGGCACTGCTCCCCACTCAAATTTATGCACCAAACACAGCTGACATAAGCTGCAGGTGCATACACCATACTTACACAGCAATTAAGCCCACACCAATGCGGTTGACCACCCAGATTAGCGCTAATCCCGGAGTAAGCTAATCCACTAATCCTCAATTTACACCCGCACCGATGCGGATGCTCTCAGGGAGGGACTTTTAAACACAAGTATCCCGTGCTGAGCTATTCCTGAGAAATACAAAGAAGCTATCAGATCATCCAAAGGTCAAGGTAGGAAACACTCTTGGTTTTTTTTTTCAGTATTGACTTAAGAATGGCAGGTCTCTTGAGTGCATAGGCTTAGGAGTCCCACAGGGTATTGATTTATGACATCTAACCTTATTTTCATGGGTTTAGGCTTTGAATTATCTCTTAGCTATGTAGTCGTGTCTTTTTTCTTGCTACACAGCAGGCGGGGTTTACTGTCCTGATTACAAATACACAACGGGCCCATGGAATGATTGGTGACTCACCCAGATTGTTGCTGCAACCCTGTGACTTGAGATGATTACACCTTGTGTTGCAGTCAAAGTAGTCAGGTCTTGTGCAACAGGGATGCAACCCGGCACAGTCACACAACTGGGGAAGCTTGTCCTGGGTGTGCACTTCTGAAAATATGGCCTGGGGCTCATCCAATGGCATTGGGTGCAGGAACTTGATCTGGTCAGATTGGATTGGTCATGTTAACCAGTCATAGGGTCAAAATGTGTCCAGAAACTAACTTGCAACAAACTTGCCAGATCATTTTTGAGGCACAGGTTTTTGGATGGACCAACCAAGAAATCCAATTTATTTTTCTTGGGTCAGGCACAGTTACAGAAAAATACACTGCCAAATATATTTTTATTTCTTGGGTGTGGGAGAAGTACATGGATGGGGTCTTGGGGACATCTTCAGAGCTGGAGATATATATGAGATTGCACAGAAAAATGCTGTGGGACAGGGAAAAAAGCATCTTACTATCTTGGCATTCATAGCATGGGGGAGGGTGGTTGTGAGGTGAGTGGGGAGGCATGATAATTTATATCATTTCACCAAAGCCAATCTTTGCTGCTGGAGAGTAAGGTCAACAGCAGTCTGAGTGAGGAGACAAGGGGAGAGGTTCTGTTCAGAGAAGATAAAATATTTGGTGGGAAGGCTGAGCCAAACAGCAAGGGTGGATCACAAACTAACCAGGGAAGATTTTGACACACTCTCCATGAGAGAGTGCCATACTGTACCCTTTTTACGTAACTGTGATAAATGCCTTTGGTGAAAGTAGTGTAAGAAGTAACAAAAAATGCTGGAACTCATCCACAACTGATCTGAAACTGATCCTGGATTCATCCATAAATCATCCAGAACTCATGCAGCAGTCAGCTGGAACTCAACTTGAACACAGATGAAACTACTAAGATACAATTGCCACAATCAAATCAAATTCAATTTGAACTGTTTGTTGATTTAGATGACTTCTTGGGATTCAATTTATATTATTTACATGCTCATGAAGGTGTTCATTGTTTTCACTTGACTAATTTCACCCTCATGTGTGCACATACAATGTTGTTACAAATTTCAGGTTGGGCCTCCTGCAGATCAACAACATGCAAACCCATGTTAGAATGATGTGAAATGCCCATCTGAATTGGCATATTTCCCTAAAAAAGGCAGGTATCATCTAGAATTGGGCCAAAAAAGGATGAAAATAGGGTGAAAATATGAGTCAAGTCAAGCTTGGAGGTGTGTGGTACCATATTTCAGCTAGAAATCCTGGCTTCTTAACACTTACTAGAGGCCAAAGCGGCTACGCCACCGCAGGCTGTAAGCCCCCCACCCCCCTCAACTTGCATGGGCCACTTCAATCTCAATGGCAGCTCTTTTTTCCCAACATTTAATCTTTGGCTGCCAGTGGAGATGGGGTGTTTGGTTGTTTGGGTGCAGAACTGGTTGATGGAGGGTAAGCATGTGATGGCTTGCAAGGCGTTCAAGGTGACCTTGGTGGGCACAGGCCCCAATTTTGGTCTTCCCCAGCCAGCAATCCACAAGCCAAACATTAATTTGTTTGGCAGGCAGTACAACGACATGTGCGAGGATCTGAAGGGGAAGGATGAGAAGCTGTGGTTTGGGTTCTCTCTTTATCTGGGCGGCCCTTGGGAGAGAGCTTCTATGCAATGTTTGTGGGGGTGGGCAAAAGACACACGGTATGGAGCTTCGCTTGGTGCTAGGCCGGCGGCAGCGCTGGGAGGGGAAAAGGTGTCGGGGTGACTGCCCTCACGGATTGGTCCAGAAAGAGTTGTACGGATTTGAATTGATAGCTGTGGAAGTGGTTTTGAGTGGTTTTGCCGGGGTTCAGATCCTTGGTGGCGGTTTGGTTTGTTGGGAAAGGATTCTTGATGGGAGGGGGTGGACTCTTGGAAGGGACTCTTGATGATGATTTGGAAAAAGTGATGGCCTTATTTCTTGGATCAGAAGCCTCTCCCATCCTCCAAGTTTGGCGAACTTGGACTCAGGGAGGCGACCTGTCACATACATTTCATCATCTCCTTGCGCGCCATGCGCGCACACAACACAACAGACAACAGGGAGAAAAGAAAAGAAAACAAAAACACAAGACAAAAAGGAGAAAACAAAGAGATGAGGCAGACACATACACAAAACAATCAACCACCAATGGAAAGAGAAGAAAGGGAGAAGAATAATCAAAACCACAGACAAAACAAAAGACAAACCCACAGCACATGCTGTGTTGGGACCAAGAATTTGAAGGGAGTGGACCAGAGGGGGAAATGAAACTGGGGAAGAGGATGAGAAGGATAATTGGGAGGAATAAAATGAGAGCTTGAGGTCTTGATGATTGAAATCTTGAGGCGTGGATTCTTGAATCTTGAAGCTTGAGGTTCTTGATCACATCTTGAGAGTCTTGAAGATGAAACTTTGAGGATCTTGAGGAATGAGTGAGGATCTTGGGTCTTGAGGCGTGAAGTCTTGAATCTTGAAAATATTGAAGGGTGAGAATGAATCTGATACTTGCTGATCTTGCTGGCAGCAGCGGCAAGAATGCTTCTGACTAGCGGTCAACCAAATGGGCCACCACAACGGCCAACGGGATTATCAGGATGCTGGACCGGAACCGGAAGCTGAAGGTGGCGCGGTGCGGAACGTGGCAGGCCAGTGTGGTGGGTTTCTTAAGCTTTGCACAGCCATTGAAGCCGCCGTTGACCTCAGGCTAAATGGTGAGCTGGCCGCGATCCTTGAGCACCTGATGCAACACTACCCCCACCAGCTCATCCACACCGGTCAGTGGCTCACACGCAGACACTTGCCCCTGGCCTTACCTCACGACGTGCTCTCTTTCTCTCTCTGGTGACTAAATAAATTTAACATATAACAATGTAAATAACTGTTGATGCCTAAAACCTTGAGTTGTATTTCTCCCTCTCACCCGCCACATCACCCTGTCCTACTCCAAATGTGGAGTTTGTCCACCCCACCCTACAACAATAACTATGGCCCCGTTTGGCTGCCGCGTTATACGTCATAAATGGTTGAATTTATGACGCGGCGAACCAAAGTTCGCCCCCCGTTGCCACCAAAACTTTGAAACCCCCGGGGGTTGTGCGTCGTAAATTCGACCACTTGTGATGTATAACGCGGCAGCCGAACAGGGCCTATATAAATAAATACATATAAATCATATTACCTATGTATACACGTGAGCTCCCACGGGGATCTAATAAACCACCCCACTCCTACAAGTAGCATCCTGTTCCCAAACACCTCAGCATGGACAGTCCTACCAAGGAGAACATCTCCTTGTACAACTACAACCAGATAGCAGAAGTTTTACACTGTTCTTCATCTGGGAAGATGGAGAGCAGATGAGGATTAACAGCGGCGATGAGTTCAGAGGGTAATGGGCCGGGCGGGCAGAGACGTACAGGGCCTGGAGTACCTTGGTCATCACGTCGAGTAGAATGAAGCTGCCGGTCCGGCCGGCGCAGTCAGAGCAATGGAAAATAACCTGAACGGCACCGGTTCCAACGGCAGGTTGTACGCCCTTGGGCTGTCTCAGATCCAAGTGAGATATGCGGAAGCCGTTGATGGCTTGGATGTTCAGGCGCTGAATCTGGTGGTATGCCCGTTGCGTCTTGGAGAGCAGCTCAAGCACAATAGTCTTCAAAATTATAAAAAAGACATCTAAGCATTTGGAGCATATTGGAAGGCTTTGATCTCAGGTTTGAAGACAGTGATACTGGCCATCAAGAATGCTGCCTCCTCTTGATCAAAAGAAGAAGCAATAATTGGATTGCCTGCTTCAGCAAAGACACGATCTAAGGGGGTAACCCGCAGCTGGAATTGACCCAAGGCGGCTTGGTAGTGAGTTACGCACTGTATACATCCTCTATGCCCCTTTGCTGCGGCTTGCTTCAGAACTCGGAAAAATTGCAGGCCCGTTTGAAATACTTGATCACATTGTTGCAACCAATGTTGTGACGAGATAATGTAGGCTCTCGCACCTCTGTGGGCAGGACATGTCCCGGTCCTTCCAATAGCGGACCACCAGTATCAGGGAAGGTTGCCATAGCGCATCAGGGAGGGGAGACTCAAGTTGACCAGAAAGATTAGGCTGACGCCCAGGTTTATGAGTGTCAGCTAAGAAGAAAAATGTATCAGCTCTTTCCAAATGGCCCATCAGACATAGCTGAAACAAAGCAGCATGATGCTCTTGCAGTATTGGGGGCGCTGGGCGTGCGGTTGCTAGTAGTCAGGGTGATACAAGCATACATCTTGATCCACGAGGCAGACATTGTGGTCAAGAAGCAGTAGGGACTGTTGGCAAATCCTGGACAAACCAAGTTGGTTGGAATTGGATACCTGTCAAGCTTGGAGTGATGGGAAACCCTGCATTGTGTGGAGGGTGGAAGGCGGGCGGTGACGGTAGGCAAAACTGTGTTGGTTGCGGTGATTGCTGAGCAGTGCATAGTGTGGATGGCGACGGTGGCGGTGGCATAGGACAACGGTCGGAGCGGTGGCGACGTGCGGGATATTGTTGAGCGGCAAGCGTTGAGAGAGTTTTGACTGTGCGTATTTAAGAGGGGGGGGGGGGGTGGCAGTGGTTTGTCCCCCCAGGGGCTCCAGTTGCATCCTACCCCCTCCCTGGGAGCCCACCAATCACTTGATTAGGGCCTTCCTGGACTACTCCAACAACCGGCCCACTTTTGCTTGTTGCTGCGGCACAGCTGGAGGGTCATCCATAGGGCCTTTGGGCCTTTGGGGATTTCAATGTGTACTGTGAGATTTTTAGGCTGGTTTTGCCATTTTGTGATAAAAAAACACCCCAAAACTTAGATACAGAGGTCTAGGATTTAAGAAAGTGGGATAAGCTTGTGAGTTTTTTTGTGTTTGTTTGTTTTCCAATAGCGGGGTTCATGTTGCAAAAAAAGCAATGCTGATTTTGTCTGCTCATACACCTGTGAGTAAGGTTTATACATGGCAGATTGCTCCCAAAGGGGAGCTGCCCAGCCAAACCTTTTTGCTTTCTCAGGATTTTAAAAAGCTGCATCTGCTGGTTTTGGTTGCTGATTTTTGAAATCAGCCTTACATGAACCCCCCTAATGTCTCCATGCACATGCTTGTGACCTGTTTTCCACTTTGCCAATGTCACCTTTGTGTATGCGCGTAAACTGGGGTGAAAGGTCACCAGAGGGGCCTTTCAAAGCTCCATGACAAGTAAAAACTGGTAAGAAAGCCATTAAATCACCAGCTAGTCACATTGATGTTGTGTGAAACCCCTTGCACCTGGAGAAATCAACGGTGTTGCACGTCCCCAGTTACATATGAAGCCCCCAAACTCCAGGAATCTGGGGAACCCCAGTCACTTTCAACACACATGCCACATTGCACCACCAAACTGGGACTTCAGGAACCTGTTTCAATCCAATCCCTTGGCTTTAAACCAAGAATAATTTTGCTGTTATCTTAAAAAGCATTGCTAACTCCTAACACCCTAAGAATCAATCAAGGTATTGGATTTTTTTTTGCTTCTGACTCAACATAGTCACTGGTTGTTTCAGGCAAGATTATATCAGGTATCCTGGAGAGTAGATCTGTAGATATGATGGACGGCTTTCACCTGCCGTGGCACCCCAGGCCCCCAAGCCCCCACTTAAGAAATAGGGGGCTGTTAAATTTGATAATCTATTGCCAAGGACCAAAATCTGGACTGAGAGAAAACAAGGTCAGAGATGAAGTAGGAGGAAACAAGCAAGTGAGAAATAAAGAAAAGAAATGTACCACCAAGTTGATGAAGAAAAGAGAAGACAGCCAAGAAAAAATAATAAGAGGTGTAAGACTCAAAAGTGGTTGTGAAACCCTTTTGCTGAATGGTGAAGGGTATGATGGAGGTGCGAAACTCTGCCCTTCTGCTATCAGATAACAAGAACCACCAAGGTAAGCTTGGCAAGTTTTAATCAATTGATAGGTCTGGTCTAGTTCCAGATGAAGTTGTCCAATGACAGGTATGGTGTTGCAAGCCCGTCTGGGAACTCACCAAAGTTTGGCCAAAAAAGGGCCAAGCGCGCATGGCAAACCCTAAAGCCCGCTTGGCCAATCCTCAAGCCCGCCT
This sequence comes from Puccinia triticina, assembly GCF_026914185.1. Lineage (NCBI taxonomy): Eukaryota > Fungi > Basidiomycota > Pucciniomycetes > Pucciniales > Pucciniaceae > Puccinia > Puccinia triticina. The sequence goes on along the minus strand of NC_070565.1, from coordinate 4,586,154 downwards.
GGCACACTCATAACCCCCGCTTGGCATAATGCAAAGTGGGCGGGGTTTGGCACAAAGCCCCGCTGGGCCTATTTAAAGCAAGAGTGCCACGCACGCCAAACGTTGTGCTGGCCATCAAGGAGAGAAGTTTCCCTCCTCGATGGTTGGTCTACAAACTGGTCATTGAGAAGGGAAGACTCCCTTCTTGATGATCGATACAAGTACTTCCCACCGCGAAGGGAGTCTTTCCTCCCCAATGACCAGCCTGCAGACCGGCCATCGAGAAGGAAAAGCTCCCTTGTCAATGCCCAATGTGTGATGTCAAGAATGGAGAACGTCTCCCTCCTCAAGGGCACTTTGTTCTTGCCTTTCAAGGCAGAGACAAGGGCCGGCGTCTGTTGCATGCCAAGTCACAGATCCCATCGGCCCAGAGCTTGATCTTGGCCAAGCGGGACTTGGCTGTGTGCCAAGCTCTGCCCCCCGCGCAACCTGCCCAATCAAGCCCGCTGGGCACATACCCAACCCCAGGAGGCACTCGGCCAAGCGGGAGTTGGGTATGTGCCCAGACGCGCTTGCAACACTATATGTGAGAGTTGAGAGTTTATTATGAGTGAAAAGGGTGAAAGTTGGCTTGATGGTTCCAGTGGGGATTGAACACAGGTCCTCAAGGGGGTGATATGTAAAGCTGAGAAGAGTGCCTATGCTGAGGAGGGTATATGTCTCAGTTGGGAGTTGAACCAGGAACCAGGTAACTTGTGACAGGCACGTGATATGTGAACCAAGAGATATGAGAGTGAGCTCAGTGGCTATTTGCAATGTAAGGTATGTTATGAGGTGCTATAAGGGTTGTTATAATGATAATGGTAAAGCTATGGATGGTATGTAAATAACTGGTGAGTACTGATCTGAGGGAAAAACAACTGGGGGGAGAGAGCCCCTTAAATAGATAAATGTGAGGGATTTTAGCTACAAGGTGGACCCTGGATGAGTGATTTTAGCTTGTGGGCTGCGCACAGGTGGTGTCAGAAGATACTAAATACAGGCAATAAGTGGGGTAAGAAATGAAAGCTGATGTCATACTAATGCAAGGAGTGCATAAACAAAGCGGGGACATGTCAAATACAGGTGTACCTCATGCAAGGGGTGCATGAAGATGGCCGGTCTTTCCCGGTCATTGAGAGGGGTTTTGTCCTCTTGCTCAATGGCTGGTTCATCCCGGTCATTGAGATGGGTGTGTCCTCTCAATGGCCATTCTGTGCCAGTCATCGAGAGGGGTGTGTCCTCTCAACGGCCGGTCTGTGCTGGTCATTGAGAGGGGTTTTGTCCTCTCAATGACTGGTTGGTCCAGGTCATTGAGAGGGTTTGTGTCCTCTTGATGACCGGTTGGTCCCGGTCATTGAGAGTGCTGTGTCTTTGCTCTTGATGACCGGTCTGTGCAGAGGGATATGTACTGCCCTCAGTGGGGGGCGCAGACCAGCCATTGATAGGAGGAGTGCCCGGGTTTTCACTCCATACCAGCCTGGAGTGCAGGGTTGTGCACTCCAAATGGGGGCTGGTTTTGGAGTGAACCATCCTGCACTCCAAAAATTTTGGAGTGGTCAGGAGTGCACACCTTTTTTGGTGTGCATCTGGGAATTTATTGGTGTGCCTGAAGCCTGCCCCTTGACTTTTCACTTTTTTTGTCCACCACAACGGAGAAAATGAAACTATCAGAGACAGAAAAAATAAAATATGGAGATATCAGCCAAAGGGAGAAAAAAGCGTGAGTTTGTTCAAGTCTCACCAAATTGAAACAGTGAGCCGTTTGTAGTTCAGAGAAGTAGCTCTTGATCAAATTTGAGAATAGTTGACAAAGTCAATAGTGAAGGGAAGGATAGTTCAACAAAGTTAATAGGAAAGGGAAGGGGAGCGGAAGAGTGAGATTTAGGAAGATGGAGTGGGAGCAGCAGAGGAGTTGAGGAACAAAGATGGATTCAAATAAGCAAAGGGGTTTCAATGAGCAGAGCACATAGATTCTCAGTAAACAGGGAAGAAACCCCTGGCTAGCAGTAGCAGCCCCTTTTGCAGGGCTTTCAATAGCAAAACTCAACAGGGGCGGGTTCCTGGGTATGCAACCATTTCCTGAATAAATTTAAGGACCCGTACCCATACCCGGACATGCTAGTAGGTGCCAAAGGTGTATTATCAGGTACTTTCCAACAGGTGGTGGGTACCCAATTGCTGTCTTTAAGGTAAGATTGAAAAGCTTTAATCATGTGATAAGATTGGTTGGTTTAGATTCAGAATGAGTTGCTCAATTGATATGTGTGATGTATACAATGTTAATGATGATGATTTCAAGAGGGGGAATTTAACTGAGTTTGGGTCAGATATTTTTATCAACTTCAAGAGTGGGAATGGAAGCTGTCAAGATTCGGGCTTAGATCCTGGGCAAAGGAAGGGCAAGGAACTGATCCCTAACCATGCAAGGGAGATTGGGGAGTCCGTGCAAGTCACAGGCCCATGCATATGCATGTGGCTCCTAGGCACTTGGTTCAAGAAATTTTCTGAAACTCTGTTCTTCCTCTTACACAGCCATGTCCAAAAACAACACAGTACTAAAGAGACCCAAACAAACCAAAACACCTCACATGTAAGTCTTTTCCGGGTTTGTCATAATACCTATAGCTAGCAGAGCAGAAATAAAATGAGAAACTGATCTCTGAAACAGTCTGACTCCACCCAAAGCCAATCCAGACCCAATCAGTCCTAGCCTCAGCAATAGGATCTCCAACCCACAAGAGCTGTAGGCGTATAGCTAGGGAATAACAATTTGAACCCAGGTACGGTTGGCACCCAGGTGCCGGGTAGGTTTTTTTCCCAAAGCAGGGACCAAGTACCGCACACAGCACCGCCTGGCGGGTACCAGCGGTACTTGGGGCGGGTACCGGCGGTACTTTGTGCCTTTTTTCACATACTTGGCGTACAGGACTGGGGACACCAATTCCCCAAAGTCCAGCTTGCCAAGAGGTATGTCTCTTGGCGAGCTGGTCAAGTCCAGCTTGCCAAGAGGTATGTCTCTTGGCGAGCTGGTCAAGTCCAGCTTGCCAAGAGGTATGTCTCTTGGCGAGCTGGTCAAGTCCAGCTTGCCTAGATGAATACACACCTCTTGGCGGACTGGGCTTTGACCAGCTCACCAGGAAGAACAGCCTCAGCGAGCTGGTATAAAAATTCAGCTTGCCAGGAGGTGTGTATTCCTCTTGGCGAGCTGGACTTTGACCAGCTCTCCAAGAGACACACCCCTTGGAGAGATGGATTTCTCGCTGAGAGGTGTAGATTTCTCTTGCCGAGCTGGTCAAAGTCCAGCTCGCCGGGAGGGATGCATTCCTCTCGGCGAGCTGGTACAAATCCATCTCGCGGAGAGGTGTGAATTTCTCTCGGCGAGATGGTCAAAGTCCGGCTCGCGGGGTGCAATGTATTAGGCACGGGCTCCAGCCCCTGCCGCATTGGGAGGCACTTGAGCAGTTACCTCAAGCGGTACCCGGGTACCCACCCACTTTTCACAAAAAAACAGGCACCCGGCATCGCCCGGCGGGTGCCGGCGGTACCCGCCAGGCGGTGCCGGGTACCTAGCAACGGGTCCAAATCGTTATTCCCTACGTATGGCGGAACTGATTGTTGATCATGTTTTATGACAGACAACAGAAGTTCCAGCTGTCATGCAACTTTTATGGGTGGGTGATAAGCAACAAGCCCAAACAAGAAACTGTAAGAGTCAATTAATCTATTAGCTCCCACATAGGGATTCCAGACACTGACATAGTTCAGTATAGCACTACATTCCAGTGTTCCTAGCTGCATTGCATTCATTTTTACTTTTCTCTCCTTTTATCTATACCAGAGTCATCCAAATATACACTCTTACTTTAGGTAATAATTTTTCTCTATTTTTCTCTATGTCTCTGAGTGTTGAAGCTGCAATGAAAGGTGGAGAGGATGTGAGAAAAAGGCCTTGAGGAAAAAATCTCAGAGAAGAAGAACAAGGACAAGGAAGCCCTCAAAGAGGGCTAAAGCTGCTAGCTTAAAGAGGGCTAAAGCTGCTAGCTTGTGCGGTGGAAAAAGGCACACGCACTACAAGAGACTGGATGTTGGTCTCAGGGAACAGGCGCAGAGAACTGATGGTGTTTTGATTATCCAGATGAGCAGACTTTGTAGCCATTACAACTGAGAGACAAGTTGTGGGCAGAAGGTGAACAAGCATACTCATCTGGATGGAAAAAAAGAGTGACAGATGTGGGAAAGGGAGAGAAATGGACCCTGGGCAGTTGCAGTTTCAACATTTTCTTGTGATTCAATCATGCTCTTAATTGTGTGAAATCTTTGGTTTGAATCAGGTGGGGAATGAAAATTGTGGCAGAAAAGGATTAGGACCAAGGACAGGGTACTGGCAGGCACTTTTTATGATGACAATGGGAAAATGGGTTAGCATTTTCTTGCACTTGTAAGGGTGGATATTAATATGAAACTGTAGGTAGTATATAATTGGGTGTCATGTGGAGTGGTATGGTGTGAGGGGGAAAATTCCACAGTGAAAAAATGTCTGGCAAGATGAATCCTTTCATACCTGTGGATGAGGTATTTTAGCTCAAGTGGAATAGGCTTTGGTGGTCTAATAGCTAAAAGCAACGGTGAAACCGCTGCGCTGCGCTGACATCAGCGGCACTTTCAGCGCAGCGCAGCGGTCTAGCGCTGATCCTCCAGCCCAATCAGCGTTAGCGCAGCGGTTAGAGCGCTGCGCTAACGCTGAATTCAGCGGTTTGCCGCGGATGCCTGCTGGTGATCAGCGCTAGCGCAGCGCCGCTGAAAAGCGCTAACGCTGAAAATCAGCGCAGCGCAGCGGAATGACTGCTGACCGCTTTTTCCGCGGCAGCGCGCTGATTTAGTTGCGCCCCGCTGGCACCGCTGACTGCCGCCGCAGCGGCAGCGGCGGAGCCAGCAAAGCTTTTTGATCGGAGGATATATACAACATAGATATATACCCAGCTTGGCTTCCAACTGATCAACCTCGCCTTACACCCCCACGTTTGACCTCACCGGAAGTTGATTGCCATCGCTGAAAAGAGTGAAGGAAAAGAAATACCTGACAAGTACGATGCCCCCTGCACCCCTCCCAACACAACCTGTGATTCAACCAACGTTCCCCAATCCACCCGCCGCGAATCCAGCCACATTCGCACCCCTAGCACTCAACCTGGATTTGTACCAACTCTAACCAAACCTTGTCGGGCTGCTGTTCCAAACTCTGATGCATCGGGAACGCCCAGGGCCAAATCAAAGCCCAAACAGGTTTCAGAATCAGTTGACATTGATGGACCAACAAACTCAAGCAATGAACGTGGACGAGTGAAGCAAACCTCCCGTCGCACTGGCCAGGTGATTGACGTTGACACGATCCAAGATTCAGATGAGGAAAACCGCCGTGCTCCCGCCTTTCCTTTTTGTGTTCCTGTTTTTTTCTGTTGAAGTGTCAATCTAGCACTGCTTAACACATTGTTGCTTACACATCCAATAACCATTGGGGCAACACCACACATCATCATAAGCATACATCTACTGTATTCAACTGCAACATAGCAATGTGTACTTGGCTCAATGGTTAGAGCATCACTCATGAATGCTGAGTATGTGAGTTCGACTCTCACAGTACACAAGGTTGTGGGTTCAACACCCACTTCACTTGGACCTTTCTTTTCACTTGTTCAATATTTTCATCGGTTTTTTTCTCCTGTTGTACCTAGATTAGCGGCTCATAACCGCTGATATTAGCGGTTCATAACCGCTGATATCAGCGGTTGTTGGATCTTGTTGCACACCAATCAGCGGTTTTAAACCGCTGCGCTGCCGCTGTTTTCAGCGGTTTTGCCGCTGAAATCAGCGTCAGCGCAGCGGTCAGGCGCTGATTGGCCGCTGATTTAGTGGCGCTGAAATCAATGTTTTTTTCCGGTGAGAATAATCAGCGGTTAGCACAGCGCTTTCCCCGCTGATTTTCAGCGCAGCGCAGCACACCCAAAAACCGCTGCGCTGACCGCTTCGCTGCGCTGTTCGCAGCGCAGTGGCTTCACCGTTGCTAAAAGGGTACATCCCTACAACATTGACAAGAGAAAAGCCTCAAAGGGACCTAGCTTAAAAAACAGGGCGCTACCTACAACCAAGGGTGGGCCACTATGTTACCCATAATTAAGAAAGTAAATGTAATCCACCAGAGAAAAATGGCTCCCTTTTTTCCAGTTATGTTATCCAGATAGTTTTTAAAAAAATGGGTTATGTTACACCATGGGAGTTTGCTTGGCACTTGCGTGCAAGTGCCATTGCACAATATTGTTTAAGAACCCTGTTAGATATATCCTGGAACTTGAGCCTCAATGTATGCTGAATTCATGATGAATTTATGTTCAACTTATGCTCAATTGAGCTGAAGGCACTTTGGAAAGGAGTTGAATTCAATTGAAAAACAGCCACAACTTGACTCTAGTTATTACTGGAACTATTTTAGAACAAATTTTCAACTACTTTGCAAAGCAATATCAAATACTTGGAAGAAAAAAGTTATTTACCACAGGAATCATATATTTCTAGAGCTTGACCCTATCATCTGTTGGCAGGTACTTGGCACCTGCAGACGGGTACCTGTGGAAGTACACAGGTATTGGCCGGGTGCGGGTGCAGGTGTCCAGTCTGGGTGCAAATTCAGGCAGGTACCTGCGCACAAATCACCATTCTGCACAGCTCTACTTGCCCCTACTCGCCATTTGCGGGTACTAGGTACCTGTGGAAATACGCAGGTAACCGTCAGCAGGTGCGGGTGTCTATTCTGGGTCAAAATTCAGGAAGGTACCTGCACCCGCTGTGGGTACCCGGGTGCAAAGTTCCAGCTCTATGTATTTCATTCTATCATGTGTTCATCATAAATCCCAAAAGCTTGAGATCTGTTAGTGGTACACAAAAAGATACACGTGTAAGTTTGTGAGACAAATTCTTTAGTTGCTGAATTGTTTCAAAAAATATCTGAAGTGCTGGAAAAAGTCCAGCCCAAAATGTAAAATTCATACATGTCACATGTGTGAAATGTCTCTCTCTCATTCCTAGACTCGCCTCCATCGGATGCTCCTCACACTTCCGACTCCTCTCACTCAACCAACCGATCAACTGATCTCAACCTTCAACCCATCAACCAACTCCATCTACTCACACCTTTCTCACATCTCTCACTCAAACACCTCTCACCCTCTTCACTCTTCCCTCTTCTCTTCTCTTCATTCTTTATCATTCTGCTCCACCGATTACTGTCTTTGTCTGCCTGGTAAGATTTGCCCTGAACAATCATAACAACAACCATCTAATACCTCAACTAACACTCTCTACTCAGTCCGCTCTATTGTCCTATCCTTTCTCAGTCCTCAGTCTCCTTACCTGTCCTTCACATGTCCCTGTCTGCTCAAGCGTTGGTTCCTTTCTTCATTGTTCTCAATTATGTTCTCTATTCTCAAGATTTTTCTAATTGTTTCTCTTCCAGTTGTGTCGGCTTCTTTTAGGCAATAAATCCTCAATCTCAAATTTATTACGGTTAAAAGCCTTCGACCGGCCGATTTATGTCAACGGAAGCCGCCGCAGGACAACAGCAGGTACCGTCGATCGTAGTAACTCAACCAACGACGATGGCAGGTTCATCGAACAACGATGGATTCCGACAGGCGATGCTGAAAACAGCACTCGAAACTATTCCTCAACTGTCGGAGGAGAACTATTCAATATGGAAGGACAAAATGACGGCGTTGCTAGAGCTGCGGGGAGTCCTAACCATCCTCGACAGTCAGGCTCCGGATGCTACACCTCTAGCCGACGACGTCAACGCGGAGCTCAAGCTCCTCTTCATATCCAAAATGGACAGCGTAACTCACAACAACATCGTCACGGCAGACAACCGAAGTTCAGCAAAAGCGCTCTGGAAAGCAATCAAAGAACGATTTGCGTCTGACGAATCCTCAAATCGAGCGAGGGTTTTCAACGAATTCCTCTATGTCAGATTCAAGGAAGATGCGCTAGAGGCCTTCGTGACAGACATCAAAGTGGCGATCAAGAAGCTCGTCGACGTCGGTATCGATCTTCCACAGGACATTCTCGCGTACCTCATCCTCTTCAAGTTACCGGACACGCTCCAGCTCCTGAAACGCCAGATCATGCACTCGGACAAAAGTTTGACTGTCCAATTCGTATGTAACCATCTGACTCAATTCAACAACGAGAATCGAGCCGAGGTACAGGAGCAATCATCCTCCACTCAATCAGCCCTGGTATTGACTAGAAATCAGAAGAGCCAGCGGAATAATGAACAGAAAGGACAGCAGGGCAACTCTGGAGCGAACACATCGAAACGCTGCACAACCGGTTATCACAATCCCAAACAGGATGCAAACCACTCAGCGGATTCGTGTTGGCACCTACACTCCGACAAAGCTCCGGAATGGTGGCGGGAAGCTCAGGCCAAGTATCTGGCCAACAAAAACGTCAACTATTACCTCTCTCTCGTTACACTCTGGACTGAGATCGGCAACCCCAAGTTCAAAATAGTGTTAGACAGCGGAGCATCGGCCCACATCTTCAACGATACCAAATTCTTCGACAAGCTAGAAATGGGCGATAGGGACGTTATCCGCACAGGCAAAGAGGGAGCCACTCTACCAATCAGAGGCGTTGGGACGGTGACTCTTCAATGGGGAAACTCAGTGGTCTCAATAGACGACTGCCTGTACGTACCCGACATAGTCATCAATCTCATCAGCGCCGGACTTCTACTCGAAAAAGGGTGTGAAATTGCGGCTAAGAAAGACAAGTTCCTGGTCTCAAAGGACGGACTAGAACGCTTCAAAGGGAAAGTCGAAAATCATCTCTTTGTGGTCGACAACCCTGACGTGGTAGGAGGGACTGTTCAACACGCTGCTCACTTCTCCGATCACTCGCTGGAATCTTCACTCAGGTCAATCCACGAAAAGTTTGGCCACGCCTCGCTGCAAAGACTAGAACAGTTCATTCCAGCATCAATCTCAAAAGCTGAGAAGGACGCCTTCGAGTGCAAAGCGTGCACCCTGTCAAAGATAACCAAGCAGTCGTTCAAACTCGAGTCAACACCAGCTTCAAAGGTCTTCGAGAGGATCCACCTGGACTTGATAGGTCCGATCACCCCTGAGTCAAAGATCAAATCCAAATTCATTCTGACTCTCGTTGACAATTACTCAGGCTACTTGGCGGGGTTTCCCTTGGCGAAGAAAGACGACACCACCGATGTCCTGATCAATGTGCTAGAAAGCGAAAACAAACGACGTGGCTATTTCCCCAACATGATTTGCTCCGATGGAGGAGGAGAATTCACGGGAAATAGGTTAGTCAGCTTTCTCGAAAGCAAACAAATCCAAAGGCTAATCTCGGAACCATATCACCCCGAACATAACGGCAGAGCGGAACGTGCGAATCGAACAATCGTAGAGTCAATGCGCGCCACGTTTCGTGCATCGGGTATCTCAAAAAACTTCTGGCACGAAGTCGTGAAGTCGTGCTGCTTGATGCTCAACCAGATCCCTCGGAAGGGACAAGTTGAATCGCCCTGGCAGCTCGTACACGGCAAGAATATGCCCTCAGGCTTCCTCAAACCTCTCGGAACGACTGCAGTAGTCCTAAACCTAAACAGATCAAAAGGGAGGAAATTCGAAGTGAAAGGTCAAGAAGGACAACTTGTAGGCTTCAACGTGCCCCTGCAGTCATACCGAATCATCACGCCAAGTGGAACAATCGTCGACTCCAAACACGTGCGCTTCCTGAAGATGCCGTATTTCGACAAAAAGTCTCCTGATTGGGATGAATTCTACCCGGAAAGATTCCTGGAGCACTCGGAACCAAGCAGGCCTGGTCCGGAGCCGAACGAACATTCGGAAGAAGCTGGCGAGGATTCTTCTTCACAGAGTCAGGAAGGGATCGATACTCAACACAACAACGATCATGACTCTACAGACTCAGAAACCGACGACAATATATCTCAAATGCTGAATCCGAGAACCCCAGAACAACCAAAACAAACGTCAGAAACTCCAGCCAGGTCTCTAAGAGACAGATCATCAATCAAGCCCCCAGAACGATACGGCTTCCACCATTACTTTGAGCCAAACACATTCGAGTCGGCAATAAGGTGTGCCGACGAAAAATTCTGGAAAACTGCAATCGAGAAGGAAGTTAACTCGATCGAAAATCATGAAGTATGGGACAACTACTATCAAGAACCTCCAAACCCACTGAACACGACTTGGGTATTCAGGATAAAAGACAACTGCCACGGCGATCCCCTTAAACACAAGGCGAGACTGTGTGTGCAGGGATTCCACCAAATAGAAGGCGTTGACCACGGGGAGACCTTTGCTCCGACGGGAAAGGTATCAACCCTCAGAATGATACTCTTATACGCCCTTCACCAAAATCTCTCAATTACCCAATTCGATGTCCAAGGCGCCTTCCTTCACGCACCTCTGACTGAAGATGTCTACATAAAGACGCCGAAGGGGGTTAATCGCGATGCCCCCTATCTCAAACTCAAAAAGGCTCTGTACGGATTGAAGCAAGCCCCCAAAAACTGGTACGAAACTCTGGCCTCTTGGCTCGAGTCAGTTGGCTTTCACGAATCAAATTGCGATCCATGCTTGTACTTGTGCGAGGACGGAGTCTCTCGCCTCTTTTTCCACGTGGACGACTTAATACTAGTAGGACCGGGGAACAACTTCAAGGAAAAGTTCGAAAAAAGGTTCTCTAATTCCTCTTGTCACGAGCCGAACACAATCCTAGGGATGAAGTTCGAAAGGATCGGCAACAAAATTCTCTTATCGCAACCAAAGCACATCGAACACGGCCTAGAGGAACTCGGACTCCTGAACTGCAGACCCTCAAGCACTCCACTCACTCCAAACCTGAAATTGAAGGAAGCTACTGATGAAGATCACGCCGCCTTCAAGAAAGAAAATATCAACTACCGATCTGCAATCGGCCTCATGAACTACATCGCGGGCTACACTCGGCCCGACATCAGCTTCGCTGTATCCAACCTGGCTCGACACTCAATCAAACCCGGCATGTCCCACTGGCATGAAGTGAAAAAGGTCTGGCAGTATCTGAATCACACTAGAGACCTGAAATTGACCCTTGAAATTCACAAGCCCGATCAATTACTCGAGATCTACAGCGACGCTTCCTGGGGAGACGACCCTGTCGACCGAACTTCCCAATCTGGGTATCTTTGCTTCTTATTCGGCGCGCTTGTTTCCTGGAACAGTTGCAGGCAACAAAATGTGACCTATTCCTCTACCGAAGCCGAACTCAACCCCCTCGTTGACTCATTCCACGAAGGAATGTGGCTGAAGGCTCTCCTCTCTGACATCTGGAATATTCAAGTCGACGCAGCAACTCACTACATCGACAACAAAGAACTTAATGAACGCCTCATGATGGACGATCGTGAGTTCAAAGAAAAATTCGCAAACTCCCACTACATCGACAACAAAGGTCTGGACGACAAGTTGAAGAAATTTGGATCCAATCCCAAGACTCGCCACATCGACTTGAAGACTAAAGGCATCCGACAAGAACTCAGACTCAAAAACATCAAGATCACCCTTATCCGAACTTTCGACATGCTCGCTGACGCCCTGACTAAAGCTGCACTCAAATCCTCTGTCTACAATCTCACTCAAACTATCGACCCTTCATTCAAACCTCCTCATGTTAAATCTTCCCAGCCACGGGGAGTGTAAAATTCATACATGTCACATGTGTGAAATGTCTCTCTCTCATTCCTAGACTCGCCTCCATCGGATGCTCCTCACACTTCCGACTCCTCTCACTCAACCAACCGATCAACTGATCTCAACCTTCAACCCATCAACCAACTCCATCTACTCACACCTTTCTCACATCTCTCACTCAAACACCTCTCACCCTCTTCACTCTTCCCTCTTCTCTTCTCTTCATTCTTTATCATTCTGCTCCACCGATTACTGTCTTTGTCTGCCTGGTAAGATTTGCCCTGAACAATCATAACAACAACCATCTAATACCTCAACTAACACTCTCTACTCAGTCCGCTCTATTGTCCTATCCTTTCTCAGTCCTCAGTCTCCTTACCTGTCCTTCACATGTCCCTGTCTGCTCAAGCGTTGGTTCCTTTCTTCATTGTTCTCAATTATGTTCTCTATTCTCAAGATTTTTCTAATTGTTTCTCTTCCAGTTGTGTCGGCTTCTTTTAGGCAATAAATCCTCAATCTCAAATTTATTACAAAAAACCTCATATCAATCAGGAGTTGTGTATGGGGTGGGTGAATTTTACAAAGTGTTTTTCACTAGGTGTAAGAGATTGAGGATCCCTTCACTTGGGTTGTTGGTAGTGGCACATGGGAGCAAGGCTAAAGCCTAATTTATAGCTCCAACAAATATATTACTAGCTTTGACAGAGAGAGTGGTTGTCTGGTGTTCTCTTGTTAGCAATATACCTACAAGCTTGGAAGCAGGATGGAGGAAAGAAAATAATCTTACCTAGCGTCAACAGAGAGAGTGGTCATCCGGTGTTCTCTGCCAAGCTAGATAGTGGAAACAGGAAACTATGTGTAGGGACGCGAGTGAAGGTGTGAAAGGTAACATAAAATCTTTGTGAAGTCCGTGCGGCGCAAGGGCTTTACACAAGGTACAAGGCCCTGGAAAAAAATTCTTTGTAAAAGTACACATTAAGGGGGGGTATGTGTAACTTTACAATGTGTTGGCTAGATTCCCACCTTGTAATGTAAAAGCAACCCTGTAAAATTATACCTGAAGTCTTCCATGTGGAGTTTTACTTGGTGTTTTTTACAAAGTGCAACCTTGTAAAAAAAGTACCTTGCAAAATTGCATATTTGCAGCAAAAACCTGAATTTTACAAGGCAAATTTTGAGGAAGCAGTACACCATGCAAAATGTATGTTGCAAAAATCAATAAAAATGACTGCCAGGTTCAAATTTACAAGGTGTTGGGGATTTTTGACAAGGTGGTTTTACTCCTTTTTCCTTTGGAAAATTGACTTCCCCCAACTGCACATTGTCCAATATGTACTCCTGCTGAAATTACTGAAGGTGCAGGAGCAATAAGAGAATCCAATCCACTGAAAAAAACTTTGACCAAGGGTTGTATGGTGATTCATGACTCCCAGAAACTTCAAAATTCCAGCAGAAGTTCATATTTTCCAAGTGCAGTTGGTAGTAGTGGGTTTTCCAAAAAAAAAAAAAAGTTAAAACTGCCTTGTAAATTTCCAACTGCAACTTGTAAATTTGATCTTGGTAACCACTTTTATTGATTTTTACAAGGTAGATTTTGTGCAGTGTACCAAAACCACCTTGTAAAATTTACACAGCACCTTGTAATTTCAAACCTGGTTGCCATTGTTATTGATTTTTACAAGGTATATTTTGCATGGTGTACTGTTTCCTCAAAATTTGCCTTGTAAAATTCAGGTTTTTTCTGCAAATATGCAATTTTGCAAGGTACTTTTTTTACAAAGTGGCACTTTGTAAAAAAACACCAAGTAAAATTCTACATGGAAGACTTCAGGTATAATAGGGGGTATCAAATATGAGAAATCCACCATTACAAACCAGTCAATTAAAAATTGCCAAATCCACAATTCCCAATTGACGGGTTTTTGAAACCCACCAACCCAACCGAGGTGGATTTTGAAATAGCTAAATCACACTTTTTTCACTCAAATCAGTCGATTCAAATTATCATAGTTTTTCAACTCACCCCACTTGAGCAACCTGAGCCCCAATTCAGTTCGCCAAGCGTTCAATCCAACTGATGCCCAAATCAAATTCACTTCCTCAAACGTTCAAGCCAACTGCCACCCCGATCAAATACACTTCCTGGAACCTTTGGCCCAACTGACACCCCGATCAAATTAACTTCCTGGAACCTTTGACCGAACTGACACCCAATCCAAATCACTTCCTGGAGCATTCTACCCAACTGAACCCCCAATCAATTTTACTTCCTGGAGCCTTCTAACGAACTGATACCTGGATCAAATTCACTTCCTGGAACCTTCAAGAGCTCAAAAGCAATCATGCCAAAAGTATCTCAAAGAAAAAAGATAGTTGAAGGGGCCAATGTCGCTGCCCTTGCCTTGATGCTTGATTCTGATTCTGATTATGACTCAGACCTTGAAGATTTTTACGCTTTTTTGATGCATCAGCTTCAGAGACAATACCTAGAAGACCGCAATTCCACCACTCGCTTAAATCCTTGCTATGACATGTTTGAACTTCAAGACCTATCAGCCTCAAGCTTTTTACAACTGTTTCGTATGACATTTCCATGTTTCCTCAACCTCCTCCAGCTTATCAAACAAAACCCCATCTTCTACAACAACTCTCAGAACCCCCAACGTGAACCACCTATTCAAATTGCCGTTGCTCTGTGCCGTCTTGGATCAAATGGCAACGGGTCAGCTGTCTTAAGGCTGAAAAATCTTTTCCAAGTTGGCTTTGGAACAATTGACCTGTATACTAGAAGAGTCATCAATGCTATTTACAAATTACGAACTTCTCTAATATCATGGCCAACCAAATCTGAACAAATCAAATCATCACAGGTCATGCAAGAGGAAGGATTTCCTGGCTGTGTTGGATTTGTTGATGGAACGTTAATTCCCTTGAGTCAGAAGCCCCCAGTAGATGGGAATCACTACTTTGATTGAAAGAAGAGGTCATATTTTTGATACTATCTTCTATAAAGGAATCTTCTAACATGTTGACTGATTTTTTTATATTTGGCCTGCCCCTCAGATACTCAATCTCAGTTACTCTCATATTGGATGTCAACAAGAAGTTCATATTGTACCTGGCGGGATTCCCTGGCTCCTGTCATGATGCTTATGTTTTTTCACACATGAAGGTTGCCCAGGAACCAGAACAATATTTTGATCAAAACCAATTCCTACTTGCAGACTCAGCCTACACCAATGATTGATATGTTGTCCCTGCATACAAAGGACCCAGAGAATTATCTGACCAGCAAAACGTCAATTTCAACTACCGCCTTGCCCAATCTCAAGTCAGAATTGAACATGCCATCAAGATTCTCAAAGGTCGATTTGCTAGCCTACGTGAGATTCGAAGTCAATTACGCAGGCAGGAAGAGATGAAGGAAGCCATCAAATGGATTGTTACATGCATCATTCTACATAATCTGCTGGCAGACCTCAAAGATCAATGTAACAAGCTCTATGAAGATGACATTCCTGAACCACCCCCTGAAATAGCACCCCACACTGACAAAGCTTTGTATGATCTGAGACGTATCTTGCGTCCCATCACACTGGCCCACTTTGAATAAGGCAAGTGGATCATTTGGGGAGGGCTGGGGGGGATGATTTTTGTTTGACTGAAATTGATTTCTATTCACCTAGATCGGGTCTTCTAAACCGTTTGAAGTGGTCTGGAACCATTTTCATGCTACAGCGTTACTTTGGTTTCCTTTCAATTAATAAAGTATCACCAATATCATATTCATGTTTCACCTTTGATTTTTTTCCCTCCGTTCCCAGACAAACTCTTCCACTTGAGTCGGTGGATTCATGTTTGCTGTTTCATCCTCTTCCCTTTAACCAAGCCAAGCTTCAACTCTTCATCGAAAGCCTTCCCAAGCGCATAAAACCCCTCAACTCTCAATCTCATAGTCACTGCCACGGAACCCCAGTCAACAAATAACGGTGGGTGATATCAAGGCCAGGGTTTTTTTTAATCCTTGAGGCCTGGCTGACTGTTGAGGCCTCTCTCTGTTCTATCAGTTGGCAGACAACCTTGGAAGGCCTCTGACCTCGTCCTTGCACCTCAACTCGCCCTGGACCCTGCCCTTGTGCCACAATCCCCCACCAACAAACCCAGGTGAGCATTTTGGTGGTTCAACTGTCCTGGGCCTTTATTGATGGATCAAGGCCATGTTTTTTTGATATCTGAGGCCTGGCTGACTGTCCAGACCTTGCAGTGTTCTGTCAGCTTGCGGGACCTCAACTTTCCCCGGACCGGCCGTGGTGACAAGATTCCCCCCCCCCCCCCCCCAACAAACCCAGGTGAGTCTGGTGTTCCCTTTAATGGTCCTGGGCTTTGATCGATTGATTGAGGCCTTGTTTTATATCTATATTTGAGGCCTGGCTGACTGTGCAGGCCTCCCTTTGTTCTGTCAGCTCGCGGAAGACCTTCGGAAAGCCTCCAAACTCGACCTTGCACCTCCACTTGCCCTCGACCCGCCGTGCGTTCGCAATCCCCCCCCCCCCCCCCCCCAACGCCTTGCACCTCTACTCGCCCCGGACCTGCCGTGCGGTCATGATCCCCCTGCAACGGACTCAGGTGAGCCTGGGCTTCTGTACAACAGTCCTGGACCTCGATCGATCGATTGAGGTCATGTTTTTTTGATTCTTGAGGCCTGGCTGACTGTCCAGGCCTCGTGGTGTTCTGTCAGCTCGCGGAGTACCTCAGACGGCCTCCGAAGCAACCCTCGCACCCCTACTCGCCCCAGACCCGCCCTGGTGACGCGATCACCCCCCAACGGACCCAGGTGAGCCTGGGCTTCTATACAACACTCCTGGACCTCGATCAATTGATTGAGGTCATGTTTTTTTTTTATTCTTGAGGCCTGGCTGACTGTCCAGGCCTTGTGGTGTTCTGTCAGCTTGCGGAGTACCTCAGACGGCCTCCGAAGCGAACCTCGCACCCCTACTTGCCCCAGACCCACCCTGGTGACGCAATCACCCCCCAACGGACCCAGGTGAGCCTGGGCTTCTGTACAACAGTCCTGGACCTCAATCGATCAAGGTCATGTTTTTTTTTATCTCTGAGGCCTGGCTGACTGTCCAGGCCTTGCGGTGTTCTGTCAGCTTGCGGAGGATTTTTCCTTTTAGGATTTGTGCTCACCTGGAGTGTTATCACATGCATTCACCAATCATCATGAGCTCACAGGCAAGTCCTTTCACCATCCAAACTATGAAAGCCACCCCAAGCCTCGAGATGTAAACCACCACCTCCCCTAATTACCATTGACATGAATATCCTCAGGAGGCTCCTCTGGTGTAAATCAGAACCAATCCGTTTGAGATGCCCTATGTACTGCCAGAGGCAAAGCCTCCTATAAGGATATTCATGGCCAATGGTATATGGGAAGGTGGAATGCTCATCTGCAGATCCCATCCTCAGGAGGCCTCCTCTGGAGTGTGTAAGAACCATCCGTTTGAGATGCCCTGCATCACCCCAAGAGTCAGGGCCTCCCTCATGGATGGGATCTGCAGATGGGCTATGGTTCAGGTGAATGGGGGAATTCCTACGTTTCTGACTTGTGAATTTTCTTTTTCATCAGTTGAACAAGCGGCTTTCTCCAAACCGGATTTCACATGCAGCTTTGCAAACCCCAAGGCGCTTAATCCGGCTCAGCAAAGCATCAACCAAGAAGTACTTCAATCCACCACCAAACACCCTTGAAACCCCTGTTTGCAAAACCTGTCCTGGCGACTCCCACAATCCTCTTGAGTGTGTCAGAAACATCCAGAATTGATGCTCTAGATTACCTGATTTATCAGGGCTGCCTTTTTGCATTGGGCCACCAACTTCAAACCGTCATGCTCCATGTGCTCCACCTGCCTTGCAATTCCTCTCCAAAAAGCAGCTACGACATCGAGAATTCAAAGCAGCCAAACAACTTCAAGACAGGCAGAAGGCCAACCTCAAATACTCTGGCGAAGAACAAATTACGGCACATGTTTGCAGGAAGGACCACAATGCGGGAATTCGGATGTTTTGCAAGAGCTTCATTGCCTACGCCGACAGCAGCCGCAAACACATTTTTTGTGTAGTCAAATTCAACCTGTTTGCCACCATGGACAGCTCATTGAAAGCCCAATTTCAAAATCTCAGCCGCCATCTAATCCAGCAATCCAAATTCCAGAATCCCAACACCTCAAATGGTCCAGCATACAAAGGCAATCTTTTTAGTTTAGGTTGGAGGAAAGCGTACGAAGCAAAGACTACGATTGGAATAACGGGTATTGCGGAGAAGGTAGCTCGTGATTGTGATGGGTGGGAAGAACTTCAAACTGGTCTGCCTGAAGTCAATTGATTTATTGGTGAACGATTCGAGGCCCTTTCTAAACCTCTGTTTGATGAAGTCAAAGAACATTTTCAGCCATTGAATGCTCCAGGCTTGTCTCCAGATTTCGTCACGGATCCTGAAGCTTTTACTTGTCACTTATCCTATACCCTCAACAATTTTGCAAACAACTGCCACACCGATCGAGACTCATCCCCCTACACATTTGTCACATGGCTCCCAATCAACAAATCCACTGGTGACTTAATTGAAGGCAAGTTAGATGGGCACGGTGGCGAATTTGTCTTCCCTAAAAATGGATTTGGTCTTGATTTTTCAGGTTTTCAAGGTGTTGTTGAGTGTGCATGGAAAGCTACACACTATGCTCATCTTACTCTCCCTTCCACTAGTCCCATTTTGTCTTCACATACTCAACTTGGTTACTCCGTCCAGCTGCCTGCCAAAACCCAAAGAGCTTTGCAACGGATCAAAGATGAGTACTACAAAAAAAGTAAAGACAAAAAAGACTGGGTTCCTCGTGATAAAGCTAAACTACTTCATGATTCACTTGCATATCCTAAAAAAGGGAAGAGAAAAAATGTTGAAGATTCACTTGTCAAGCCAAAAAAAAACAAAAGAAATAATTTGTCATTTAGAGCTCATATATTTGTCTGCAAATAACCCTGTTTTGATGAGGTTCATTTTGAGTTTTTATCTTGATGTGTTTTGTTTTTTAAAATGATAAAGACAAAGTTGATAATAATATTCAACTAATTCAAAATCCAAGTCACATAAAACAACAATTGCGAGTTAGTTCAAGAGCTTAGCGATTCTCTCAATCTCATCTATAGACTTTCCAGCATCTAAAAACTTGGCAAACAACTCCATCTTCTTCGACTTATTCTCTTGAGAACCTTGGCGATCGAGTTTTTCCAATTCAAACTTTCGATCTTTTTCCCTCTCCTCCTTCTCCAAGGTCAACTTCTTCTCCTCCAACTTGATTCTGTGATCCCACTTTTTTACCTTGAGTTCCTTTGTATGATTGAATTTCTTTTTGTCCAAATCAATTCCTTTACTATCCTTTTCAATCAAAAGATGATACTTCATCTTCTCAAAGTTTAGATTCTCTCGAGCAACCTCAGACTTGCCTAAAAACACATCCAAAAAAATTGCATCAATTACGATTCCAAACAAAAATTCAATAGGATGACGGACCAGCTTCCCTCTTCAATGTGTAATCTTCATAGGCAACAAAAGGACTAGGAACACTGCTTCGGCGAGACTGGCTTTTAGGGTTGATGTTTTTGGAGTTTGAAGCTCGGCGTTTCCCTTTATTTGGACTAGGCCTCGGAGTTTCAGAAGATGTGTCGTCATTTGTCAAATCGTCCAAGGCAAGCTCAGCAGCTGTCAAACCAGTGGATGAAGATTTGTGCTTCTCCTTTCTTGAAGCTGGTTTCTTAGGTCGACTGGAGTCTTCATCAGTTGTATCGTGTACTGCAACCTCGGCAGCTGAGAACGATGTGGACTTCTTCTTCTTTGCTGCAGTTTTCTTTGTT
Organism: Puccinia triticina; assembly: GCF_026914185.1. NCBI lineage: Eukaryota > Fungi > Basidiomycota > Pucciniomycetes > Pucciniales > Pucciniaceae > Puccinia > Puccinia triticina. The sequence goes on along the minus strand of NC_070565.1, from coordinate 4,566,448 downwards.
GGGCTTGCAGCTTCACTTTGATCAGAATTGTCCTTTTGAGAAGGTTTGGTGAATGATGTTGAAGTTGATTTATAAAGTTCCTTGCGCTTCCTCTTTGATCCCATTTCCTTCGATGGAGAGTCGTTCAAATCATTGTCGTCTCGCAGGCCAATATCTTGTGAAGTGTTGTTGAGATCGATTTGAGAGGCCAGATTGATTGTTTTAGAATTTCTTCCGGTGTTGATAACATCGTTGCCTGATTGAAGGCTATCACATTGTTGAACAAACAATTTCTTGGAAAGCTGGACAGGAGCATGTATCAGTAAACATTATTTCAATGAATTTGATTTCAATTAAAAATGTACGTCTAATCTTGCCACAGCTTTTGGATCTCCTTGATTTTCATTTGAATGATCTGAATGTTCGCTCTAAGAGTTTCAATTTGTATTCAGTTTAGTTATGAAACAAAACAATTTGTATGAATGATTTAGGTGTGCTTACACTCACTCGATTCTCCTCAACATACTCAATTGAGCTATCATCGTCAGAGGTTGGTTTGGGTCCAATTTTTTGATGCTTGTTTGGACTTCTCAACAAAGGATCGATTGCGGAGGAGTTTGATTGCTTCTCTTCATCGGAGCCATCAGAGCCGTCTTGGTTTTTGTCATCTGAATGATCCTCAGAAGAATGACTTGAATCCTCTGCATCTTTCCGACACCAAGGATTCACATCTGGACAATTACCAAATAAGTCGTCCATTTCAGCATAAAGGGCACACATGCTGTCAAGCTTCTCAGCAATCGTAATGATTCCAGCTTGTTGATTGTTGGGGGTTAGACCAAATCCAGTAGAAAGTGATTGTGTATGAGCCTTCTTGTATTTCTTCCGGTAAGACATGAATCGATCTTTCATTTGTCGAGGTGTGAGATCGATTTTTGAGGGAGACTGATTGCGAAGGTTGATAGCCATTAACTTGTAACCGTTGATCTTCCCTTTAACTGGTCGTCCAACTTTAGGGGCCTTGTTGTCTCCAAAACAAGCGATGTAGTTTTTCCTGTCTCTGAGCCAGTTGATTATGATAAGGTAATCTTCTTGCTTCAGATGACCTTGGGTAGTAGCGATTTTGTCCCCCTCTCCTGAATTGTTCTTTGGGAATTGGTTCTTAAGGAACGACCTTGATTCCTTCCGTGTTGGTTTCTTCACTGCCAAAAATTTGTTTCGGGCCATTCTGTTGGTATGATGAAGAAGGATGAGAAAGAGATCAATGGGATCAAAGGTATAAGTATACTTTGAATTGATGTGGAGTTAAAACTTACCTTGAAAAAACAGATTCGAATGAAGTGGGGCTGGTTGAGGTTGGTGTGTGGATGATATTTTGGCTGGGATGATTTGATTCGTACTTACAAATCAGATGTATTTGGTTGAGAACAGGTATTTTTTTGTCTTATATTTGACAGGCCCTGGCCAAAAAAGAACCTTTTTTTGCTTTTGCAATTGAGGATTTTGCAATCAAGGATTGCGTGAGACCCGTTGATTAGGTAATGGTGGGTTTGGTCATATTTGATACCCCCTAATTCTACAGGTTTTCTTTTACATTACAAGGTGGGAATCTAGCCAACACATTCCTTCTTCAACCTTAAAGGTGAAACTCCCCCCAGAAACCAAAGTAAATTGATTGCAAGACCACCGCGTGGGCAGCCGTTGGCCCCCACTGGATCTGCAATGGCAGAATCCTCTGGACTCCAAACACCCTCCTTCTTATACCCTTTCGGGCTTCCCCCTGAATGCAAACTGGCTCCTTTTCTCCATCAACATCCTGTGCATTTGACAGGTTTAGCATTTGACATGCACTGCGTGCATTTGGTATCTTCATAGCGATTGCTATAGACGGCACGAGACAAGGGAACTTTTCCATGTCTCGTTCCCTTTTTCAAATGGTCACCGGGTGAACCTGGAACAGTTGTGAAGTATCCCTCTCCCGGGTATGGTAACCCCTACCATATCTCCGCCTAAGGTCATGGCCTCTGGCCATCTTCTTTCATCTTTGACTGCTCTTGGTTTGTTGCATCTGTTGCTTCATCTCTGTTGTTTGCCGCTCTCGGCATCTCCGCCTTACTTGTATGCCTCTCTCGGAATCTCCGCCTTACATGTATGCCGCTCTTGGCATCTCCACCTTAATTGTATGCCGCTCTCGGCAAGAACTCTTGTCTACATACTTCCAGCCGCTCTCGGGTCTATACACAGAGTCAGCCACCAATGCCTCGGGACCGTAGCTGAGTCTGGATTGCTATGAATGTGCAATGGTCAGATGCATGTGACGATAGCCTCAGCAGTTTTTATTATCCGAACTATGTATGCATGGCTGGCGGGAAATTCACTAAACATCATAACAGTTCAGGGGTCAGTGCTTTTGCCAGAGCTCACCTGATGTGATGGTGCTTGTCGTTTGAGCTATTTGGGCCACAAGCTTATTTAAAAGATGGCTGGTGCAGCCCCATGTAGTTTTTGTACCAAATGAAATGCTTCAGCAGTCTGCTTTTACAACTCTTGTGCACTATGGCTGGTAATCAGAACACGTCAGGAAATTGTTCACTTACATGTCAATCCTTATTTGAAACTGAAGAGCCTGTGAGTTTGCTTCATTGTGTATAACATGACTATTTGTTGATTCCGGCATGCAACAGTCTTCTGTCCTATTTGGCAATACACAACAGTATGGTCCAATCAATACCACCAGCTTTTTCACTTGCAATAAATCAGAACCAATAGACTATGAGGTATCACGTAATACCAACAGCTCTTGCGACTCAATAATATTGAATGGCTATATTTATAAAGTCACTGGCAAGGTTATGTTATCAATTGATGCATCCATTGCACCTGCCCTCAATTATTTGCCCTGCCATGCGGTAAAGGTCTAATTTTGAAGGCTCTACTGTGGATGATTCCAACTTCAGCGGAGTTGGACTTGTGGTGTCATTCAAGAAAGAGATAAAAGACAAAAACCCAAAATACAGTGATTGCCTATTGGCTATAGTGTTGCATAGAGAATGGGATCCTATAGTTGAGCTTTGACCTGTTAACATCAGCTTGAGATTTTAGGCTAAGACTCTTTCTTTATAAACAGGATTGTGTGGTTAAACAATTTAGAGTGAAGTATTGAATTCCTTCCAATGCAAATGAGTGGGTGGTGAGGTGAAAATGTAGGCGGCGCAGCCGCCTTGACTGGAATCTAGTTGTAAAGTTACACATACTCCCCCTTGATGTGTACTTTTGCAAAGAAATCTTTTACAAGGCCTTCATGTACTGTGTAAAAAACACTTTGTAAATTCCTGTTGTGTATGAATTCAGAAAATATCCCCAAGATCATTTGTGTAAATATGGCTGAACATCATAAACAATTTTTGAAGGGTCCAACTAAGCCCCTGGCTAGAGAATCTTCCGGCGCACCCGGGGCAGGTACCTGGCACCGGTTGGGGGGTACCCCCCGCACCCGCCTTGCACCTGCCAGAGGGTGCCGGATACGGTGCCGGGTGCCTGTATTTTGGAAAAAAGCAGTGTGGCACCCGGGTACCCTCCCAAGTACCGCCCCAGCTCTGCATGGGAAAGGCCGAGGTTGGGCTGGGGCTCCTTCCCCACACCCCATAGGGGCTCTTGATCGAGTCGCGGGACCCAATCAGAGGACTGCAGCATAGTTATCTCATTGAGTCGCAGGACCTAATTGATGAAGACCAAGTTGAGGGGTGAATGGTAGTATAGGAAGTATTGGCACAAATGGCTGCTAAAGATCAGATAAAAAGTTAAAACTACAGTTGTTTTTAGTAGTAGAGGCGCAGAGCGCCGCTCATTGAGTCGCGGGACCCAATCAGAGGAATGCGGCGTAGTTATCTCATTGAGTCGCGGGACCTAATTGATGAAGACCGAGTTGAGGGGCCAATGGTAGAACTCCAGCCAAAAAGAAACGGCCGGAGAACTAGTAATGAACTGGTTAAAACCCGTTCTCAAGCTAAGAGAATGGGTTGCAAGACATTCTCAAGTTCGATCAAACTAGGAGAGTGTCAACAGAAAGACCAATGTGAAGCGGCCGGAGGAGTGTAGCAGTAAAGTGAACTACAGAAAATAAGAATTATTGATCTAAAGAAACAAACCAAAACACCTCAAATGTCTTTTTTGATGTTTTTTGTGATTTTTGGAAGTTTTCTTTTGAATATCTCCAAATATTCAAATATTTGACAAATCAGTATTTTAGTGTCCCAGAAAACACGTTGAATACCACCGTGCTATGCGCTGATAGGGATTGATCTGACGTGCAAAAATAGGCAAAGTACCGCTGGTACATCGCCGGCACCTGCCAGGCGGTGCCGGATGCGGTGCCGGGTGCCAATTTTTCTGAAAAAAGCAGTGTGGTACCCGGGTACCTCCCGCACCTGGGTGACACGGGAGATTCTCTACCCCTGGCTCTGCATGAGCACTCAGGTTGGCATCACTTGGCTCAGTGATGAAAAATGTGACACACCAGCACACATGTGTAAATTTGTGTGAAATATTCTTCAGCTGATAAATTTTGTCCCAAGGGAATTAGAATTCTGGGACAAGTCCAGGGGATCCTCAGAGTAACCAGGGCTTGTGAATGAACTCAGAAAATCCCCTCAGCAGGATTTCTGTACTGATGGATGAAAATCAGATACAATCATTGAAGGATTCAGCTAATTTGCCCCTGGGATTGCGGGGCACTCATCTTGGCATGATGTGGCTGAGTGATTGTCCATGTGTCACAAAAATGCGCGCATGTACGTTTGTGTGACACAATGTGTCACAGAAACCCACACAGGTTACATGTTTTTGTGACAGTTGGCCCCACAGCACCAAAGTCAAACTGTAGTACCAGAGCAAAATCAGACCTCCCACTAGAGCTGATACTTCACACCCGGGTACCCGTGGCGGGTGTGAATACCTGCCTGAATTTTGACCCAGAATGGACACCCGCACCCGTACCTGGCACCCTCTAGGAGTTACCTGCGTACTTCCATGGGTACCCGCCCACAGGTACCTAGTACCCGCCAATGGGCACTAGGGGCAAGCAGAGCTGTGCAGAATGTTGATTTGTACGCACATACCTGCCTGAATTTGGACCCAGACTGGACAACACACCCTCGCCCAGCGGATACCTGTGCACTTCCATGGGTACTGGCCCGTGTACCTGCCAACTGGTACTAGGGACCAGCTCTACCTCCCACAGTATCAATACACTCCACATAAAGTTTTAACCATGTGTAATAGAAACAACTTGAAAATAACTGGCAGCTTTTTGGTGTGTGCCCTGAAAATAAATACAAAAACCGTTTCAGAGAAACTTATTGGTATGGGGTTCCAAAGAGGTCAAAAATCATGTTAATTGAAATATGAGGAACTTTGGTCAATCTTGAGGATCAAGTAAAACTTATCATTAAATTGGCCTGGTTTTCAGCATAGGTATGGCATACATTTTACAACATTGCACAACACATTTGGTATGATTCCAGTTCTTATAAACTTACTTTGTGGCAGACATGAAATTACCTTCCAACCAGCATCTAACTGAGATCCAACCAAATCAATGACTGAGTTCAAAGATGGCACTTGCACACAAGTGCCGGGGAAACTCCCATGGTGTTACATTTTTTGCCAAATTTAGGTAAATTAGTTGAAAATTTCCAAGAGAGTTGACAAAATGTGCAACACATATCAGAGGCAAGCCATAAACACTGAAACAGCCCGCAAGCACATTTCATATTTCACATTTTGTTGCACTGACGTAACAGAGGGTCCAATTCAAACTTGTGCACTGGTCCAGTTGTCACCTGGCCAAATTTTGTCACATGCCATTCTCAATGGCAGGTGCAAGAGCAAAGCACAACTTTTACCCTCAATGGCTGGTCATTACTGGCCATTGAGAGGTGATACACACACCCCTTTATTTTCCTTCAGTACTCCTTTCATAAAGAGGATTATAATACACTCTTGATGGCCATTGAGAGGACGTTCACAACTTGCTCTATGGCCCAATTGGTCAATGAGAGAAAAGCACTACACTCTTTATCAACAGTCAGTGCAGGTCATCAGTGTTGTGAGGGAGGCAAGATGAAAGAAACCAAAGTTCACAGTTGACAATCTGTGACACTTTGTGAGTGAGATAAAATGGTTCTGATTTACTGAGAGGAAAACAACAGCAGTAATCTAGTATAGACTATATACAGGATTGCTCATGTTTTGATTGAAGTATACAACATATCATTTATAAGCATATGGATATCTCAACAATCAGGAGTGTAATATTTTACTCTCAATGGCCAGTACTGATGGGCCATCAAGGGAGGAGTGTATGTATTTTTGATGACCAGTCAGTGCAGGCCATTGGGAGTGTGTTATGCTCCTCTCAATGACTGGTACTGAAGGGCCATCAAGGGAGGTGTGTATAGACATCAAGTATATAGTTTTGCTCTTTATTTCGGCCATTAAGATATGGGACTCCGTCCATCCTAGGTGGAGGCAGTCGGAAGAGAGGAAGAAAGGTGCTGTTTAGGCTGCCCTCTATGTTGGTCCGGATGTTGCGCAAAAAAAGGGGAATCAAAAGTGATAGTTGGTTGGATTTCAAAAGATACACCAAGTTTGGAAGCCCGGCGACAGCTTTGTTGGTTTATTGAGGTCTGGAAAACAAAAAGGCAATGGCGGAGTAAAAAATCTGCAACACTCAAAAACAATGAAGATTGATCATAACTATGATGGCTCTTTCCAGGATCAGAAAATTCCATGCCAACACATCCTCCAAGTACGGAATCCCACTTTGACTCCGGGAGGAACATGTAAGAGAAATTTTCATCCTCTCCTCACGCGTGACAAGCGCACAGACCTCAACACAAAATTCACGCACAAAAACACAAAAGAAAAGAAAGTAAAACTGGAAAACAATGTTGGAGCCAGAAACCTTGATGACTGATTGGACCAAAACTACTCCGCCTGTGGCAGACCAAACCTCCACTGGAACTTGAGGAACAGAACCTTGAATATCCTGCTCCACCTTCCGTGTCTTGAAGTCCAACTTTTAACCCATTTTTCATCCTGAGACTTCTGCACCGGTGAAACACGACAATGGGCCATCAAGAGTTTAGTGCTTTCCTCTTGACAGCCGTTGTACTGACAGGCATCACCTCTCAATTACCAGCTTTCAAGAGTATAAGTAGTGCTTTACTCTTGTTGGCTGGTACTGACTGGCAATCAAGAGTGTGTAGTTTGTTCCCCTTGATGGCCGGTCCAGACGGAACATTAAGTGAGGTGTATGTGTCCTCAATGGCTGGTGCTTAGAAGAATTTCTGTCCATTGCAACCAACTCTTTGGGATGAAAAATCAAAATCATATTCAAATGGCTAGACCACTTGGATAAACAAACCACAAGCCCAGTACCAGCCATAGTATCTCTGTAATGGGTCACTGCTGCTAAAAATAACAGATTGACTCTGGATTCTGATGGAATTTGGAGTTTCATGGACTCCAGAGTCTGACTCTGAAGTCTGATGTTTTTAGCTGTGGGTTTCTCCATGTTGGATTGAGGTCCACTCAATGGAAATTCTACTGGCTGTTACCGGATACTCCTAGTTGTAGATGGGTTCAATCAAAGAGCTCACACCCAGCAGTTGATAAGTTTTGAGAGGTTCAAACCAAATTTTCCAGGCAGTGATGGGTTGATGTGAGGGGAACTGGCTATTTGAAGTATTGATGTGTTGATTTATCTCCAAATAAAGAGGAATGATTAAAAGATGTTTATTATTCTCCTCTCTTCTGAAAGTTTGAGGAACTATAGAATCCAGTGAGTACAACTTATAAGCTCTATCATACAGGTGTCACTAGATAGAAGCATAAATCACATTTTAATAACATGGGAAATGAAAGTGAAACTTGTTTGAGTGCAGATGGTATAGTAAAGTTTGATACAGCTATCTAAGGGGTAGGAAGCTTTTACTTGCCAGCTGATAGATGTACTCTGGAGTCTGATGGACTCCAATCCAACATCCCTGTCTCTGTCATACTGGGTCTGAAATTTGTTTCTTTTATTCATTCCAACTTTTTAGTCATCATAGTTTCCCCATTTTTTGCCACGTCATAGGGTTTTTTGACTGATGCAGGGCATCCCAGTCAAACAAGTCACTACTCACTCCCAACCCATATCTGTCACATTGTTTTAGGTGTTACCGCATGGTTTTGTACAAATGTAAAAGTCCTCTGACGCTGAATCCCAGGCGTCAGTCGCATTGTGCGGGCCCCGTAAGCATCCCCCCCTCTTCAAGATGTTGATGACAAAGAGCTCATGTCGCGCTACATACTGCGCTTGAGCCTATCGAGCGTGCTGAAAAAATAATAATAACAATACTAATCTTGACTCCGTGCGTCAAGCACGCTTTGTGTCCAGCTTGCCCACCTGTGAAGTGCCTGAAAACAACTATAAAAGCTGAGGGGTATAGGCCGCGTTTCACCGATATATCCAGCCAACATTATTAAAGAGCTGTACCCCAGTCTGGCTCCAGGTTGATTGTTGTAGACATCTTCATTCGATTTCATCCCCTCCAGTCATACTCACAACTATCGTATAGACTAATTAACAGTAATTCCATCACTAGTTGTCAAAATGAAGCTGATTTTCTTCTTAGTTCCAGTTGAGTTCATATATATAGCGATTTATCAGATTTTATTGCTAGCGGGGCAGATGAGCAAAACTGTTAACTGACTGTAAACTCTTGAATACTTTTTTCGCCCCAGCTTGTTGGTTCATTGATAGCTTCGCCAGTGACACCGCTTCGAGTCGCAAGGCCCCAGTTTCCTGACGAGACTTTTGAACAAATCACCGATAACTGGGTACCTTACCATGATGTGAGAGAGGATGGTATGCCATACATTCCCTTGAACTGGCAACTTCTACAAGACGGTCCCTTTGCGGTCGGTTATCCTCAACAGACATTGGCTGAAAACGAGAAATCAGCGATTCACGATCTAGCATCCCTCCCGGAGCCCGACAAAGAAGTCCCTAGTCATGATGGAAGAGCGGCTGAGAATTCGGAGGTCAATGAGACCTGTAATAATGAGCAGTTCAGGAAGGAATACTCCGCGGCCCACGCGGATCCAATCACTTCGTGAACCGGGGAACAAGGCAGTGACTCTTTCGGCAAGCTTCAATTCACGTGGAATCTGAGCAACAAGTACATCCAAACGTTGGGCACATCAAAAGGCCAATTATTGAAAAGAAAAACTAAAAATTGACTTGTAGTCTCAGTTGTTATCCGGGTTGCACCTGCCTTCCTTTTTATGATTGTTTTCGTTTTGCAATTGCTCTGCTTCTTCACTCGTTGATTCCACTCTTTTTTTTTTTTGAATTGGCATCTTGAATATAGTCAATATTTTCCAATCCCAAAACATAGAAACATGTCAGATCTCAAGGAAATATTTACGACTCCATTATTGCTTGATATCGCCAAAGTTTACATTTGGTTTTTTTTCCCTCCTGAAATACATGGCCATTGTGAATTCTTCCCTCTCGGCCCCAGATGTCCTCTCCTGCTTATAATCTGTCTGCACCAGTATATAAAGCAAACACCAAAACACAGGTTTCATTATTCGGATTTTTGTTCCTGCTTGAGTGCTACATACCCAATGGCGCATGGTCGATAAGGACTTCTTTTTAGTAAAGCACAGCGCCTCAAAGTTGTGTTCCGAAAGCAGGCTCAGAAATAAGGGGGACACCTATTTTCTCATTTATTGATGCGGCTACCGTGTGTTTGGGTTGACATGTGTACAGAGAGTGAGGGGTACAATTGACAGAGACTATGACAGGGAGTAGGCTAGAATTAAAAATTGTCCTCAACCAAATAAGCGGGCTTAAGGCAACTCGTTACAGTGAAGAAAGTTTACGATGCAGCTTTATTTTGCCCAGCTGACTTTATCGTATGGCACGCACCCAAAGCAACCTGCAAAAAAAAAAAAAATGGTGGGACAATCAACACAATGCTTTCAAGAATTGAAGTCTGCAAGATGGTGATAATTTACTGCCGTATCCAGTTGTAGTGCCAGTGCAACGAAATGAACCTTGACCAGTGATACAAGCTGCGTTTTGAAAGAGAGTTACCAGAATACAGCTTTAACATCATGGGCAAAGAAGAGTTCATTTTTCACGATACAAGCTATTTATTTACCCTTGGCCGCGGCAGTGTCACGTCCATACCCAATCGTGCAGAGTTCAGTGGTGACCGGCTTTTTCGGGTAGCTTGGCAAAGTGCAGTTGGTTATCGCTACATGCGTAGAGGAGTGGGTATCAGTATAAGCTTTTATGGAGAAAGAGTAGTCGGTCTCGTTGGCTTACTGACGAATGACTTGCAGCCTTCGGTGCAAATAATATCAGACCGGTCATTGCAAGCTACACATTAAGACAGTATTTGTTAGCAATCATGAAATGGATAGCTGTAAGCACACGCATGAAAGAATATGACCAACTGAATCCTTTGGCGCCGACAGCAGCATAGGTCGAACATTTCATTTTCTCGCCAACGGCAGCAACGTTGGCTGCGGCAGCAGCGAGGCAGAGTAAAGCATAGGGAGCGGCATTCATGTTGGATTCGAGGAAGGTGCAGTTGATTTGATATTCTGGAAATTGTAAGGCAGGGGTAGTAATTGGTCGATGAAGAGCTTTATATAACTGAGCCTGACGAGTCGCCGCATTGCTCCCACATGCCTACCTTAACGGCCCTTCAGTCATCAGTGCAGCGCCAGTGGGCACTACCACACTGGTCAATGCGCGATCCGCCAAGGTCCATGAGATCTCATGGGGCAGGGTTGAAGCAGCTTGGACCAAGGTCTTGTGCCGGAGCGATCGGTTTGGAAAGTCACTCTGTCAAACCAGAGCTGTGTTGGATTTGCCTGGCACTGCGTTGCGCAGCTTTCGGCTTCTTCAAGCTCAAACCCCTATGGACACGTGGAGCAAATCCACCAGGACAGACCGCCAATCCGCCTGACCATCAAGGCCCACCAGTGCTTTACCTAGTGGGTGCGAAAAAAGGAAGCAATGGCGGTGAAGTCCAAAACACATCTGGCACTCGCAGAGCTTGCCTTGCCGGAGGACCGACTGCTAAACAATCCAGACCCCGGCTGACAGTGGTGAATTGAAGCATCACCGAGGACTGATCAGGTATGAGCCCCGCTTTGGGCCTCTTGCCTCTTCCGCTGCTCGTGCTTTTTCATGTCAGCGAGCAGTCAGAAGCAGTATGCTTGCTGAACTGCATGTTATGCCCGCTTGTTGCCTTGCTATCATGACACAGAGTCCCGCAGCAGGCAGGGGGCTGCGGGATGGAGATACGCCCCGAGCCCCGGAATTGCCGAACTTTGACAGTGGAGGCGGTGTGAGGGATTTGGGAGCTGGTGCGCACATCATCATGACACAATATTGGCCACTAGACAAGACTGGCCATTGATTGGATTACATGCAGACACATGCACACACCCCAACCAATTGAAAGAATTCAGAAAACTTGAAGGGATATTTCTTAAAGAAGTATGAAATTTTTGGGTCCACCTATAAGGATAGAAAGAACTGTTTGTAACTTGAAGGAAGTTAAAATCCACTTACAACTTGAGAAAGAGTTTTTCTTTCTTAAAATTAGTAATAAGAAATTTGAATTAGTATCTTTTAATTCAAATTTATCTCATGTTTAATCATTACTTTCCCTGCAGCTGGGCCCAGGCTGGTGGACAAAGTCTGTCCAACAAATTGTTGTACAAAGTTGTCCAAAGGGTAAGTTTATGCAGTGAAAGCCCTTTTTTTGATCATATACCATCAAATATGGTGAAGTTTTCATAACTTGCTGATATATATTACATATGTATCTGCTATGAGAGTAACAGCTCTGTGAACCCTTCTGCACACTCACAGTCACCTTGCTTTCTATGTCACAAGGGAGGCCTGTAAAAATTCTTGGTGCTCCATTTTGAGCTTGATAGCCCTTTTCAAAGCTGAACAATTTCACATCAGCTTACTGATGCTTGTGATAAAGGTTTCATGATGTCTGGTATGACACATTAAGATTGCTCCTTCTCCAACAATTATGATAAGGGGCTTGGAAAGATGATAATCTTGTGCTGAACATGCACATCAAATGTTTGTCATGTCTGGTTCAACTGAAATTTCCATTTTTGAACTTTTTTGGAGGAAATACACACTTTTCAATTCTCATTAATCAGACCAGCCCTAATTGTCTTGACCTATTTGAAATGGAAATCCATAACTTATAATTTTGGACACATGTGAGAAAAGTTTCCAATCAACAAGGTGTCACCAGCCCAAACCAAGATATGAAACAGATCTTCATAGTGCTTACAAGTAAAAAATAGTGTTTACAACTATAAAAAGAAAACGGTATATGTTATCATTTTGTCAAATCTCGCCAACAATCCGAGTTAGTATATCGGCTAGTATATCCGCTTTTCACCCGGAGGGGCGCGGAGGAGACGGGTTCGATTCCCGTACTCGGAATTTCACGTCACAGCGTTGCATGTGCGCCGGAACGCATTTTTATTGCGGCCGGGTTGACAGAACCGCTCTACCTCTGTCCGGACGATATCCTCTCGGTCCATCGTGTAGCCTGCAGAGAGCAAGAGATTTTAGGCGCGGCTTCGTTTTTGCTAGCTCTATCACTCGGCTGTGTGCGGCTGCGGGATCAGATGAGCCGAAGGGGATCCGAGGAATGTTTGTTCCCCGATCACCACATATTAACACATTTGAAAAGCAAACCGAAACGATGTCGACCAGTCAACACCTCCCAGCAGCCTGGCCGCCCGCCCTGTCTGCCAGCACGCTTGCCGATCTCCAGCAAGCGGGGGCAGTCTACGCCCTGGCCAACTCGCTCGTCTTCAGGCTGCCCTCGCCCGCCGGCGTGCACGCCTTCCACGTCCCGTTCACTCTACTGCCCTCGCCGTTCCCGCGAGACCAGTTCGAAAAGGCGAAAAGGTGAAAATAGAGATTGGACCCGGCTGTCGTGAAAGGGAAGACTGATGATGTGTGTTATTGGACACTGCGTGTGTGTATAGGGTGCAGACGGCATACAACCAGCTCTATCTGAACATCGCCACCAGCCCGGCGCTGATCCGCGAGGTGCTAGGGACGTCGATCGCGAAGGTGGACGGCTTCGTGGGGCGACTGTACGAGCTATGGGAGGCGGCCGAGAAGGAGGCGGGGGAGGCTGGCGAGACGCAGGTGGGGCTGGGGATCTTCCGGAACGACTTCCTGCTCCACCAGGCCGGCCAGGAGCCGAGTCAGCCGTTGGTGATCAAGCAAGTCGAGTTCAATACGGTCAGCGTGAGCTTCGGAAGCTTGGCGTCCAAGGTTTCTGGATTACATCGGTGAGAGCCATCACCGTGCAACAGCTGGGGGTGGGGCCTGATTTTTTTTTTTTTTTTTTTTTTTTTTGTTCGGCGTCGGCCGGTTGCGCAGATACATCATGGGCCGGCTCGAGGGCTCCCCGGCCACGATGAGCGGGGCCCGGCAGCAGCTGCCCGCTTCGCCCAACCCAGCCCTCCAAGCGATCTCCAAGGCGCTCGCGATGGCCCACCAACACTACGTGGCAGTGGAATGTCCAGCAGCGGTGCCGGTGATCCTGATGGTCGTGAAGCCGAACGACAACAACATCTTCGACCAATCGCTCATCGAGTTCGAGCTGGATGCGGGGGCGGAGTCGGTGCGGATGGTCAGACTGAGTTGCCATTCGGTGCTGGAAAAGACGCGGGTTGATGGGGCGAGCAAGAAGCTGTTCTTGGATGCGGGCGGGGCTGATGGGCCGACGTGGGTGGAGGTGTCGGTGGTGTACTACCGGTCGATGTACGGGCCGGAGGATTTCGTGGGGGAGGCGGAGTGGCGGGGCCGGTACGAGCTGGAGCGGTCGCGGGCGATCAACTGTCCCAGCCTGGCGATCCAGCTTGCGGGCTGCAAGAAGTTCCAGCAGGTGCTCACGGAGCCGGGCTTTATCGAGCGCCATTCGGGGATCCTGTTGGCGGACATGACGGCGGCGATGTGGGCGGAGATCGGGGAGACATGGACGGAGATCTATGCGCTCGAGAGCGCCGAAGGGATGCGGATCGCCCGGGAGGAGCCGGCCGGGTTCGTGCTCAAGCCTCAGCGCGAGGGCGGCGGGAACAACATCTATGGACGGGACATCCCCGGCTTCGTCGCTGGGCTGGCGGCGAGCGAGCGGGAAAGCTACATCCTGATGCGGCTGATCGAGCCGCCCCGGAAGGTGTTCAACTACCTGCTCCGCTCCGGGCCACCGCCCACCAGCACCACCCCCGCGGCTCAGCTTGAGCGGACGGAAGTGGTGTCCGAGCTGGGGATCTATGGCTGCTGCCTGGTGGCCGCCACGCGGGGCTCGGCCAGGCAGGTGCTGTGGAACTCCCAGGAGGGCCATGTGCTTCGGACGAAGGACTCCTTCTCCGGCGAGGGCGGCGTGGCCATCGGGATCAGCTGTCTGGACTCTCCGCTGTTGTTCTAGTTTCTCTCTTTTTTCGGGGAATGTATGTATTGTCCCGTTCGGGGGGTTGTTCTCCCGTGACAGGGTGACTGTGACAGTGTGACAGTGTGACAGTGTGGGAGTGTGACAGGGCAGTTGCTGAGCACGCCCAGGGGGGTTTCACAGGGTGTATGCGCCCCACTACTTTATAAAGCCAGGCCGAGCCAGCCGGGCTCCCCCCCACCCCCAGCTGAGCCACGATGTCCAAAAAACCACTCTCGAACCTCATCATCCCCCAGCAGCAGCAGCAGCAGCAGCCAGACATCCACGCCATCAACCAAGCACTCAGCTCACCCATCAACTCAGCCTTCCCACTCCACACCACCGCCACCAACAACGACATCGAATCAGAAGACGAGGAGGACGACGAACACGAACAGCCATCAACAAGCCACTACAGGCAGTTCGGGGACATCGAAAACGAGGAGATCCTCCACTCGGGATATCTGCTCAAGAAGGGCGAACGCAGGAAAACCTGGAAGCGGAGATGGTTCGTGCTCAGGAAGACCTGTCTGGTCTACTACAAGAACGAGAAAGTATGTCACCCCCACAACACACAAAACACACACACACACACACACACACTCACACTAGCCACCCCACAGGAATACTGTCTGCTGAGAATCATCCCCCTCACCGACATCCACACCTGCGCTGAAGTCGAGGTCAAGCAGTACGACAACACCTTCGGCATCGTCACCCCCGCTCGCACCTACTACGTCCGCGCCCGCTCCAGAACAGAACGCAACCAGTGGACCAGCAGAGTCACCGCAGCCTCCCTCCTGCTCAAATCCATCGAAAACAACCCCCACAGACCCACCCATCCCTCATCCGGTCAGTATCCTAACAAACACATAACAAATCAAAAAAACACAATCCACTCTAACACCCTACCCATAGCCCCCAAACCATCCAGCAATCCCACCACGCCCTCAGCCATCACAATCACCAACCAACCCTCATACCCGAGCGGCCTGCCCCCCACCCCGGTCTGCTCGCCCAACCAAACCACCACCAACCCGATCTCGATTGTCCAGCCCGGCGAGCCCTCCTCCTCCTCCTCGGCCCTCTCCTGGGCCTCCGACCACTTCAACCACCTCTGCCACCCCTCCCCCAACGACAACACCGCCACCATCACCAAGGCCTCCATCCGCAGAGGACTCTCCCTCTCCGCCCACCAGCCAAGCCACCCCTCCTCCGCCATCCCCTCCGACTCCCCCACCTCCTACCACCACCCCCCTATGCCCTTCCGCGCCACCACCACCACCAACAACAACAACAACCTCAGCAGCACCGGATCCAGCACCGGCAACAACCAGCAATCATCCGAGACTAGCTTCGCTACCTCCCAGCCTCCCTCGCACATCACCCAACACTCTATCCCAGCCCTCATGAGCTCATCCGAGGAAGACAACGAACCAGACGACTCTCTCCTACCCCCCATCCGTCGGGCCACCTGCGGCCCAAACACCCACGACCATCTTCTCAACCCCACCGATAATCTCGCCATCCCGCTCCCCGTCGTCCCCGAACGCAAGATCTCCCTCCCCGAAGCCGGCAAAACTATCAGTACGTTATGTTCTCTCTCTTTCCCTTTTTCTTTCTTTCCGTCTTCTGACGTGGCACACAGTCCAAGGCTATCTCATGAAACAGGGCAAGCGAAAGAACTGGCGCAAACGCTACTTCATGTTGACGAGCCAAAACCTCGTCTATTCGCGCACGCACATGGTGAGTCTCAATCCCTCCCCCGGCCAGGCCGTCTGGACCCCTCGGAGGGGAGAAAAAGCTGAGGTTCTTTCGTGTGTGTGTGGGTTAGGATGTGGGCGGCCGGCATACCCGGCAGATCCCGATTGGCCGGTTGTTGGATGCGATCGAGCAAGACCAGCCGCCGGATTCGCCGGGCATCCTGAGCGGCTCTGCTGCGGTCGTCTCTGGCGGCGGCGGAGGAGGCGGAGGGGGCACGAGCAGCAGCCACTCCACCGGGCCCGCGGCCCACGAAGACCATTACTTCAAGATCATCACCTCTCAGCGCAACTATCTGCTCAATGCGCCGACCGAGGACGACGAGATCCGGTGGATCTCGGCCGTCCGCTGTCTCCTTGAATCCTATCGCGCTAACCTCCCTAGATCGTTCGACGGCATCCTCGATCGTCCTATCGATACCTGACATCCTCCCCCCTCCTCTCCTCCTGTCTGCTTCGCCCTTCTCCCGTCGCTGCGCTCTGTGCCCCCTCTCATCCCCCAATCCGTCTCGCCTCCTCCGGCTAATCTTCTGTCCCGCTTCCCACTCTGTTTTTCTACACACCCAACCCAAAAACTTCCATAACCTAATTCGCGTAAAACAACAAAAAAACGATCGGCGTCCCCCTCACTCCCCGTGTGTGTGTGTGGTCTTTTTTATAAATTATCTTACATTGTGTGGGCGTGTAATATGCAATTAATCCCGGCCTATGAATGTCGCTGAGCAACGAGAGGAAGGGCCTCGGGCCCAGCTGTCCCTTTTTTCGTCCTGCTTCGGGCTCGGTCATCAGGGCCAGACCCGGTGCTTGCTCACTTGGACTGTCGCACTCGAAGTCAGAGAGCCTCGAACTGGCAAGTCCGCTCCGGCGGGTCGAGTGGACAGACCAATCTTTGGCATTCCATGCCTTTTAGGGAAAAGTGCGCCAAATGCCGAAGATTCTTGCGAGGGGAATCTATACCCTGCACGCCACATGTTTGCTTGGCGGCAAGCGGCATGCACTTCAGTCAGCTATCCTCTGTCTATCCTGCGCTGCGTCTTTCAACAGACTTATCATCTCGTCCACCATCACTGGAGAAATAGCCGCCAGTAACAGCCATGGTTGTCTCTGCACCCATTGCTTGCCGTGCTCAGAGGGAAGAGATGAAAATCCAACAGGAAGTCCACCATTAAACATAGCCAGACTATTACAAAGGACCCTGAGTGTTCACTACATTTTACTCCTCTATATTCTACCAAGGCGTAAGTCTTTCTCACATTCATGGAAGCTTGTCAGCCCTCTGCTAGTCCAGACAGCACAAAGTGCGGACAAGGAGCCGCAAATGCTGCTCCTCCTCCGGCATGAAGCGCAGGACAGATCCTGTTGCCGTATAGTATGGCGGATGTGTTACGCTCATGAGTTGCGCGCAGTGAATAGCAGAGTACAATTGTTGAGTACTATGCCCGCTTAACAGCGAGCTAGAAGTTGGGAGAAGAAGAGGTTCAAAGCTCGAACCTCCCCCCTCCCATATAGTACGGGCACTCTCTCAAAGAGAGGGTTTTCCCCCAGAGTTTTTGGTACCAAGCCCGCTTACATTGTTGAGATATCAACGATTGGGGCCTTTACATCTTGAACTCCAACCTTTTTGCTTCTTTATCTTCCTCCGTCCAGAACCCCCCAACCTTCCTACCCTCTCCGCCAACCTCAACACTCCCCTCTCCTTGGCCCTTGACCTTACCTCCCGGACACTAGTAAGTCTCCGACTTGGTAAGCTCGAGAGGCTCACCTTGTTTCCCCTTTTTCCTTTGTCCGGCGGACGGATCTTCTAGATCCCAGCGAGACCCAAGAGGCGTGGCTCCTCCTCCCGCGTTGACGGTTGAGTAGAGATAGACGTTTGTCTACAGTTTGTTATTCCGCACCCCGCCAGCGCTAGTCTAGACAATACTTAATATCCGTTCATTCAGGGTGCGGCCACTTCAGAGACCCACCCTGACAAAGCTGTTGCACCATTTTTATTGTTCCTCTTATGTCATCACAAGCCATGCAGTATATGTCTTGTTGGCTTGTTGCCTTTTCCCCTTGTTGGAGGCTTTTGTACCCTGTTCCTCATCTTTGTCTTTTTCTCTGAACAAACTGTTATCCCCTTACTATAAATGTAGAGCCTTATGGCCCATTCTGTTTTTCCCCCATCAGATTGTCACTTTTCAATCCCTGGTCACAGAATAAGAATTACATAGTCTATTTTAACATACCTTTTACAGTATATTTTGCCCCTTGATTTTGTCTAGAAAGCACTATTCTCATCACTTCATCAGCCACACTTTTCTTTAAGAGCCCACACTCTTATTTTTGTCCCATATTAATCTCCAAACCTGGGATGCAGCTTTTCACGCACTCATCCCTCTCTAAGCTCTATTCCCCTCAGAGTATTTCCACAATGGTAACTGTGGGAAACATCAAGGAATAATCTACTGGGGCTCCAGAAAAACAGTCGTGGTTAGGAGCAGCAGCAAGACCAAGAAAATTTCTAGGACAGCTAGTGTAATCAACGGTGGGCGGCTACGCTGCGCTAGAAATCAGCTAACTGCCAATTACAGCAGCGCAGCTGGCAACAGGATTTTCCAAACTCCCTGAATTTTGCAGTCCTAATTGACTGATCCCTCAGGGAGGCTTATAGTTCAATCCACGCAAGGCAAGCAGTTGAATGCTGCAAAACAGACCATGTTAGCTGAACTGTACTCCAAATGGAATTTTGGCTCTGAATCTGGTAACCAGGATGTCCTGACTCCCTGATGCAATGGTCCTGCTGGACCATTTTGATCAGGGAGGCTCCTAGAATATTCTCACCAGTTTAAGTGGTTCAATTCTGCGGAAAGGGCCGCGTAATCTGCTGTTAGCTCAGTTTTTGGTGTAGCGTAGCGGCCCACCATTGTAGTGTTTTTGTTGGTGCAGAATCAATTCTCTCCAGCAGCACCAAGGACTGCTTCAATTGTGGGAAAGAGACAACAAATGTATCAAAAGAATATCTTTAACATCAGACCAGTGGTGGCAACTGGAAGAATTGACACGGTAATGGGAACATCAAGCGGTTAATGTAAGGCATGGAGCAAGGAACACTTGAAGATAAGACCATGGACAAAGGGCTAGGTGGTTCCTTTGCCGGCTGGGGAAAAGATACGGCCGCGGGATTATATGTAACTTAAGTTTTTGGCAGAATAGGTGGAGCACTTTATTGACCAGTTCAAGAGGGTGGTGTTACAGGAAAACCTGACAGATGCGGACAAGGCGTATCAGGTAGTCAACTTCTTTCCAGAAGGCAAGGACTTGTGGGAAGTGGAGGACATGAAGGGGTATGAAAAGAAGGACTGGAACAAGCTGAAGGAGGAGATACTTGAGTGATGGGAAGACCACAGACCTTGGTACCAATGGTGAAACAGATACTATACAATACAGTATCTTCAGATACTTGTGTATTTTATCTGTTCAAAAATACAAAATTGTAAATACAAATGTATTGTATCTGCCTGAAGATACAATACCATAGTATTGTATCAATAAAGTATTGAAAATTTATTTTCTTGTTTTTTGCCACTGTGGACTGTATACAGAAAGGCTATCAAAAAACATAAAAATACAGTATCTAACTGTATTGGGCTGTATTTGCAACAAGATACCAAAGTTTGAATACATTTGTATAGTATTGGTTTTTGAATACAATACAAATAAAGAGTATTGGGTGCAAAACAGATACAAATACAGTGCAGGTATTGTATTTTTTTCACCGTTGTTGGTACCACAAGAGCAACTTGGAAAGGTGGCCTCAAAACATGCGGAAAAAGTTGGTGTTCAAACCAGAGCGGAGTACGTGTCTTATATCACCAGCTTTGACCAGGTTCTTGGCTATTTGGAGCAGAAAAAGATCATGACTGCTGATATGGGGACAGCCAAACGGACTTTTCTCAAAGGATGTTTACGGAGAATGTTTACAGAGAATGTTCTCCGCAGACTTCACAAGTGGGGAATAATGGTCAAGCCGCAACTGGGTGGAGCAAAGTTGCTACACAGGATGAAGGAGCTGCAATCGGCCATCAAGGCGGAGCTCAAGGTGCTGGAACTCATGAACAACAGCCAGGGAGAAGCAGCTGTCAAGGCAGCACCAGCTCTGCAGGCGCGAGTTACGGTCAAAGAAGTGAGTCATCCGGTGGATATGTTGAAGGAGCTGAACTTGTTCATGCAGAAGGCGGCACGTAAACAGCCAAAGGAGCAGCCTGCAGCAGCAGGACCGGCTGCTTCCACTTCCGCTCCGCAACCAAACAATGTGCCAGCGGCAAGTATGCCGCAGTGGAGGCACAGACCACTGGTACACAATTCATGTAAAGAGATGGGCCATATGCGGAATCAGTGTGAGGAATTTGAAGCGGATCGGGCTGCAGGAAAGGGTCTCTCTTGGGGGCGCTCATTCTTCTGGCTGGATAGATCGCCAGTGGAAGGTCAGGTTCCGCAGGATGTGGGGTCAGGCAGCCTTCCGCTAAGGGAAAAGAGGCGGAAGGCAAGGCCAAGATGGGCCAAAGGCATGGTGTGGAAACTGCCGGCAATGGCCAGTAACATGGAGTGTGCTCAGACGGGGGAAGTCTTTCTGGGGGAACCCTTGGAAAAGACGGGCCTGGATCCCGTTCCCGTGCTGAAAGCTAAGCCAGAAGTGGCCAGGCAGCCCGTGACAGCTCCAACAGCGGGAGGTAACCGCAAGAAGGCAGCAGAGGTCCTCCTTTTTCCCCTTTTCTTATCCAAACCTCTCACAGATGCTTGTATCTCTTTGCTATCTTTTAGACTTGGTTATTTCTGTATCTTTTTCTAGCCCAGTGACCTTGATCCTTGTCTAGAACTGTCTGTGTGCTCTGCTATCTACTGATGAACTTGTGTGCGCTCGCTCTGTGTGTGATATCTTGTATGTCACTGATTCTCTTTGTTCCTTCTTCCATCCGCTTTCACTCACTTCCTTGCATATTCAATATGTCACTCTACCACAACTTGATGCTTGTACTTAGTCTATATATACCTAGCCTAGTCCAAGCAATCAAGTCTTCATTGGTTCTTCCTCATATTATCCGCGCCTCCAATCCAAGCCAATCCGGTGAGCCATCATCCCCTCACTGTCCCCTCTCAAGCCCAAAGGCTCATCTCTTGTGATTTCTTTGTGCGGTGGTCTTCACTTGAAATCCCTTCACTTCCTCCCACTTTGAACCTGATTTTGCACATTTTTTATTATCCATTGTGCAGGGCCATCCATGAAATTGAATACTGAAAAGTTTGAGGCGCCTTGTACTAGTAGAGATGATGATAGAGTCTGATCCAATTTCTGTGGGTGTTTGGAGGTATAACTGATAGACTGGAATGTGATATTCACTTGTCTAGTGCAGATTCCTCCATGATAGCCGTCTGCGTACTTGATGAGGTTTTGATTAGGCTCACCACACTGTGTCTACTCTTTCTGAAAAAATGTCTTCCAATTTGTGATTCCTTTTTGATTGGAGTAAAGAACTTGTCTTCTGAAGAGCTCATTCACCAATTCTGCAGGCAAGTAGTTCCTAATTCAGCAATAACAACACAAAGTTGGGTTCCCAGCCAGACCCCTACTTGCAGATCTGAAAATCAATCCCCCCCTCTGTGTTTTTGAGGTGTTTAGTGGTTTAAACTTGAGTTTTCTTTCTTTTTTTGAATCCTCAGCTGAGAGATAGGATCCTTTTTTTTGATTCTACCATAAATCAAGCTTTTTTTGCAAAAGGATTGCATCACACGGTGTGGTGACTTTTTTCGTGGCGCCCAAGGCGCAGTGGATCCCTCAACTTTTCAGCCATCAAGACATCAGCTCATGGGCGTCAAGGTCAATTAGCGCGCGTCGCGCGCGGTGGAATCCGCAAGACGTTTCAGGATTAGGCCTTGGTTTTCTTTTGTGTTTGCTTGGTTGCTTTTCATTTTCTTTTCCTGTCTTATGTTCTTCCATTTCTAAAAAGCGCGCGTTGGAAAGGTTTTTGTTATGCGGAGGGTTGGTTTTTCTCCTGTTGCTGTTGTTTCTTGCTTCTTACTCTTCCGTGGTTGTTGCTGTTGTTGCGCGCTTGTGCGCGCGGGTGTATGATGACTTGTCCGCAGCATGTCACAGTTCCCGGAGTCTGAGTTCAGCTCGAACTCAGAAGATGGGGCGGCATGGGACTTCGTCTGAACCAAAATTTTCCTTGTCAGATCATCTCATCAACTCGAATCTAAAGTTTATTGATCCTTTGGTCACCAATATACTCGCGGAGCTTCTGAGTTTCCCCTCTCAGCCCCGCGCCGATCCTCTTCGAGATTCTTTTCCTCTAAGATCACGGTTCCCGGTCCAGTTCGCCGGCTCTTTTCCCAGATTCCCAACAAATAAACTATCGCCAACGGGAATCTACCTCCCGTTGTCTCAAAACAAAATCCCCTTCCATTTCCGCTATCGTCGATTCCCCAGACTCACACATCACCCGGATCACCGTGAAGGCAGCGCACCAGCGCAACATTCCCTTCTAGTAACTGCCGACGGCCCAGCACCGGTCGGAGTTCCACATTTGGTCCCCCGAGCCGGGATCGA
Source organism: Puccinia triticina (assembly GCF_026914185.1). Classification (NCBI taxonomy): domain Eukaryota; kingdom Fungi; phylum Basidiomycota; class Pucciniomycetes; order Pucciniales; family Pucciniaceae; genus Puccinia; species Puccinia triticina. The sequence continues at coordinate 4,543,568 of NC_070565.1, read as the reverse complement.
ACCAGCGACCTCAAGATTTACAGTCTCGTCTCTACGGGATTTCGAGACGCTTGGCGGTCAACATTTCTGCTCTTCCACTGAGCAACTATTCTTATCTTTTTTTTGCTCTGGTTTTCTTTTCTGTTTCTTTTTTTTAGTGTTCAGCGGCGGAGGCGCAAGGGAGCAAAAGTAAGTCCTCCCAATTGTGCACCTCCAGGGTTCTACTACGCATCGTCGAAGCATTACATTTGCCACGTGCTGTGAGCCACTTCGGACCCGATCGTCTTTTCTTTCAGATTCTCCTTCTCTTTCCCGCTGCGCAGCGAGATGGCCGACCCAATAGCCGGACAGCCTGTTAACCGAAGAGTGAAGATTAAGCCTCAAGATCGATCGCTGAAGTTTACCGGCACAAGGATTGAGGCTTTCCTTCGTGAATATGAATTAGCCGCCGACTTGGATGGCGCCTCTCAGGAGGACATGGTTCTCCAAGTGACCTCGTTTCTTGGCAGCGAAGATCTCAAGGACGCCGTGTGGGATATGGGCGGGTACACAAGCAAGTCGTGGCCTGCGCTGAAAGAGCAGATGATTGAGCGTTGGGGACAGGTTGATGTAGTCCGATACACAGTCGCTGATTTGCAAGCCCTCAAGGATTCGTGGATTGCTAAGGGCGGGATCTCAACGCTGGAAGGTTATCGGCTCTTCAAGTCGACATTCGATGTCATTTTATCGTATCTGATCCGCTACAAGCACCTTTCATCTGAAGATCTGTCAGTGGACTATTTCTTTTTTGCGTTCTCACTTGGATTTCAGCAACGCATCAAGTCGTATCTCATCAAAGAGAAGAAGATGCTGAAGACTCTAGACGGACGATACCTCCTCCCGGCCCTTAAGGAACTTCGTGCGGCCGCTACTTCTGAGATGGAGGAGGAGGTAGCGTTTACCTCGGAGCAAATCAAGCCACAAGCGCCTCTCCCGTCGAAATCCGAATTTAAAGAGTCCAACGAGATCATGAAAAAGATGGAGGCCGACCGGCGCCCTAAGGATGCCCCTGTTCAGTCGCAGGCGCCGGCCACAGTGGACGATCTATCCCGCATGCTTCAGTCTTTCGAGCAGCGGCTGAAGAAGGAGCTGGCAGTTTCTTCTCCCGCCGCTGCTGCGCCATCAGGATCGCGTGGACCTCTCGTCTGCTACTATTGTCACCGCGAAGGTCACGGGACGGCGCGTTGTTTCGAGCTCAAGAAGGATAAGGAGGAGAAGCTGGTGGAGCAAAAAGGTACCAACTTCTTCCTCCCAAACGGTGCTTTAATTCCGTTCGATGCTTCACGCCCGATTCGCCATGTGGTGGCATCCTTTCAACCCCAGTCTAGTTCTGCGACTACAGAGTACCGAGCCACGTGTGGCTCCTTGGATCCCTGGTATCCCCCTGCCGTGTCATCTCAATCTTTTTCGGGTGCTTATCAATCCGACCCGGCACGCAAGAAGCACGAGGTGCCTAAACCTTACAAGGCCCCGACAGTTCCAGCTTCTGCCGCTAGGAAGACCCCGAAGAAGGTGCCCCTCCCTAATTCTGGATCAGAAGCTGAGGATATGGACGAAGAGCCCGAGCTCTTCGAACGTTCCCCGGCGAGCCAGCCTCCGCAGCCAGTGCAGGCTGAACCTGCTCCTTCGCCGGCCGCCACTAAATCGGACGGGGGCCCCTCAAGAGTGAGATTCGAGAGAGGGATCGCCAAGGATCATCCCAAGGCTGTGGAAGGTATGCTCCAGAGGATTTCCGATCTTCCGTTGACGGTCACGGTTGCAGAGCTATGCGCCGTCGCGCCGGCTATTGCGGATGGGATGAAGCGTTGGGTTTCGAAGCGCCGCGTGGAAGTCAACTCGGAGGATCTGAAGGTCCACTCCGGAACGCTTCTGGAAGAGTCCCTGCCTCAAGAGGAAGAGAACCGGCTGTACTCCTGTCCGCTGGGGTATTTACCCTGCCTGCTCGGAGAAGAAGAGGGCAATGCGGCCCCCTTAGTAGATTCAGGATCCCAGCTGAATTTGATCTCGGATGCGAAGGCATCAAAGCTTAACCTAAGCCCCCGCGTCAACTTCAACTCTGCGGTGTACGGGATTGGCAATCAGGCGTGCGAGTTGGTCGGTGTCGCCGAAGACGTTCCCATTAGGATTGGGAAGTCGATAGTGGGCACTTGCCACTTTTGGATCACGCGCGTGGACGGGCCCATCATCTTGGGAAGGCCCTTTCTCATGGATTTTGACGTTACACTCGACTTCTCTGGTCAGACGGGCGAGAAGATCCTCCTACCGGACGCCAATGGTCGAAGAATCGAGTTGACACTTTGCTCTGTGGATTCTGGGCGTTGGGAGCGCGATTTTCCGGGCGGCGGTCGCAAGGCGATACTGACGCGTAAAGGGAAAGCTCGCGACGATCCAGTGGAAGGCCGGCATTTTTTGTAGAGCAGGTTGGCTCAGGAAGCGGCAGACTTAATTTAGAGTCTCGCAGTCTCGCCGCGGAGTCAACTTTTAATCCAGAGTCTCATGGGCGCTATTCTTCTTTTCCTTCTGTTACTCGTCAGAACAATAAAGCCAAAAAACAATTCAAAATCCTGCAAAAGTCTAAAAACAGTTCTCCTATCTCCAAATCAGTTTCATCAAGTTTTTCCGGCCCCTCATCAAGATTCTCTGATTCCTCAAGCCCTCCTTCGGCTATTTCCTCAAGTCTCTATTCTCTGGGCAGTTCCTTGGGCGATGGTTCGCGGTTATCAGCATGCGAGGAGGATAATGGTGTTACATGGAGGCCGGGAGGAGTCAAAGTAAGTTCCTCCCGATTATGCACCTCCGGGCTTGATGCCATCTCGTTGTCAAAAACTCTACCGCGCGCCACTGTCGTGAGCCTCGAAAAACCCCCGTTCTGCCCTTCAGTTTCAGACGGCCCGTCATCCCATCAAACACGGCTCTCTTCTCAAGTTGCGCATCAAGACGCGCTGGCGGCTTCGTTTCAGGAATTTCATATAAATGGTGTCGAACCGCCCCAGGATTCTGGCGCAGGCTCTTCGCCTCACAATTCCGCTGCGGTTCACCTTCTTCTCCGCAATGAGATTAAACTACCTACTAAATCACGTCTCCGCGAAGAGAATAAACTCGTCCTACCCATTGAGGTCCTCCGCAACGAGGTTAATCTAGTTCCGTCTTTTGAGACCCTCCGCAATGAGGCTAAACTTCCGAGCCTCCGCGACGAGGATAAACTAAAGACCCTCCGTAATGAGGTGAAACTATCTTCTTTGATTGCGAGTAACTGTGCGTTTGGGGAAGATTTTGGGCTTCCGCGGAGGTTGGGAGAGGTCAAAGTAAGTTCCTCCCGATTATGCACCTCCGGGCTTGATGCTCCTACGTCGTCGCAAGCATTACATGCCACTGCTGTGAGCCGCACCCCAAATTTCGGTTTTCTGGCATCCTTAGGTGGCGCGACGGTCATCGGAAGCCTTCTCCGGAACGAGGATAAACTATTTTCTTTGAGATTGGATTGCGAGGATGGAGTGGTGGAGTTTGGTATGCCGTGGGGGTCATTGGGACTAGAAGTAAGTTCCTCCCAATGTGCACCTCCGAGGCGTGATGCTTCTAGCCCCGTCAAAGCCCTACCACGCGCCACACTCGTGAGCCACAAAAGCCCTTCTGTTTTCTCGTTTTCAGAAAAGGCTCCCTTCGAAGACGGCGCGGAGCACCGCACCTGGCAACTGCTCGAGCACGGTCTCAGTCATTGCGCTCAGTTGGCGCTTGTGGATTCCTGGACGGAGGGGTCTCTCTTGTCATTTGCGGCAAAGTACAAGCCGGTATCCCGAAAGGTCAAGCCGGTGAACCAGCCAATGCCTCAGAGCCTCAACCCTCCACTGCAAAGACCGCTCTTGTCGCGCGATCCGTACCGCGGTCTTCCCAGATCTCTCGCACGTGCCTTTATTCCGCGCGGTCGGGTCACAGAAGAGAGTCTTCAGATTGTCAACTTCGGTCCGCCCGGATGGTTATGGCCGGCGGAGCTAGACTTGATTAAGAATGTGCTGGCGGAGCGCGGTTCGGCTATTGCGTTCAACGAATCCCAGCGAGGACTTTTGAAGGAATCTTACGGTCTTCCTTACATTATTCCGGTGGTCGAGCACGAGCCTTGGCAGAAAAAGAAGATTCCGATTCCCGCAGCAAAAATGGAGGAGTTTATCAAGATTGTTCGAGAGCGGGAGCGCAACGGGCTGTACGAGCAGTCAACTTCTAGCTACACTAGCCCGGTGTTCTGTGTGCTCAAAAGCAATGGGAAATTGCGCATCGTACACGATCTCCAACCCCTCAACAAAGTCACTATCCGAGACGCTGGTGTGCCTCCGGCTACAGAAGAGTTCGTGGAGTCCTTCTCAGGCCGCGCTTGTTATGGCCTTGGCGACATTATGGGCGGCTACGACGAGCGCGCTCTTCATCCAATCTCGCGTCCCCTCACTACATTTGATACGCCATTGGGGCGATTTCAGCTCACCAGGCTCCCCCAGGGAGCCACGAACTCTGTCGCGGTCTACCAAGCACAGATGGTTTGGATTCTTCAGGACGAGATTCCGGATCATGCCGGGATCTTCATCGACGACGGGGGTATCAAGGGCCCGGTTTCTGATTACGACAACGAAGCGCTGGCGTGGCACTCTGGGATCCGACGATTCATTTGGGAGTACGCGGAAATTCTTGAGCGCGTCCTGTTTCGGATCAAAGAGTCGGGCCTTACGGTTTCCGCATCCAAGCTAGCGGCGTGCGTCCCGGCCTTGGAAATCGTGGGCCATGTGGTTTGTAAGGAGGGTCGACGTATGGCTACGACCAAAATCAATAAGATTCTCTCCTGGCCGACCCCAGTTAACGCGACTGAAGTGCGGGGCTTTCTGGGTGTGGTGGTGTATGTTAGAATTTTCATCCCTTGCCTGTCCCAGATTTGTCTGCCGCTTCGCCGTCTGACGCGCAAGGACGCGGATTTTGTTTGGACGGAGGGCTGCGAGGAGGCGTTTGAGGAGCTCAAGGCTATCGTGGGAAAGGACATTGTTCTAGTTAAAATCAAATACGGACCCGACGCTGGAAAACTCAAGCTCGCCGTTGATTCTAGCTTTCATGCCGCGGGCGCAGTTCTCACTCAAGAAGACGCAAACGGCCTGGATCGCCCTGCCCTTTACGAGTCTCTGCTGTTTTCCGACGTAGAGTCACGGTATTCTCAGTCCAAATTGGAGTTATGCGGCGTTGCTAGGATCCTCAAGAAGCTCCAGACCATCTTATGGGGGCAGTATTTCGAGCTTCAAGTCGACGCGCAGTCCCTTATTCAAATGATTAACGCGCCAAGCCTCCCCAACGCGCCAATGACGCGCTGGGTGGCTTTCATCCAACTCTTTTCCTTCAACATCACACACCGCCCTGGAAAGTCCTTCACCATGCCGGACGGTCTCTCGCGGCGCCCTCAAGGCGATGACGACAGCGATCCCCCTTCCTCTGAGTTTGATGAGGATTCTCCAGTGATTCGTCCGCTTCAATTTTTCACCGTTTACTCGGAAACAGGCTATTCTGGGTATCAGGAGGGTTTTTGGCGCCGTATGGAGATTTTTCTTGCGACTTTGTCTCGGCCAGAAGGTTCCGATGCGGCCGAGTTTCGCGCTTTGAAGCGCAGATCTGCAGACTTCTTTTTGCAAGCGGGCCGGCTCATGAAGCGTGGCAGCCCGTTGCCGCGCATCGTTGTAACTATCCCATCAAAGCAAGATTCGATCCTATGTAAGCTTCACGAGAACTTGGGCCATCGTGGCACCGCGGAGACCTATCGACGTGTCTCTGAGCGCTTCTGGTGGCCGGCTCTCAAGCAATCTGTGGTGCGTTGGTGTCGGAGCTGCGAGGCTTGCCAGAAGAAAGACCTCAGGCGCCCTCAAGAGCTGCGGTACCCAACCGGAGAATCAACGGTTTTCGGGCGTGTTTCAATGGACGCAGTTCATCTCAAGGCTAGCGGCGCTAAATATTTAATCGTGGCTCGTGATGACTTCTCAGGGTGGGTCGAGGCTAAGATCCTGAATAATCTCACTTCGGAGGCAGTTGCAGCCTTTCTTCAAGAGAACTGGACGATGCGCTACGGACTAGCGCGCTCTTATTCGACAGACGGCGGATCCGAGTTTGGCGGCGCCTTGGCCGAGATGCTGCGTGAGCTCCCGGGCCAGCACCGCGTCTCTACACCCTACTATCCCGAAGGACAGGGCATGGTCGAGCGCGGCCACGGACCCCTCAAGTCCGCGTTGGTAAAGCTGGCCGGCGAGAGCGGGAAGAATTGTCGCAAGTACCTGCCCCTCGTGCTTTTTTCCGACCGAATCTCCACCAAGCGGACGACCGGCTACTCCCCCTATGAAATCGTTTTTGGCCAGCGCGCAGTGCTTCCCCTGGATCTTGAAATAGAATCTTATCTTGGCGTCGACTGGGACGCGGTGAAGGATACGTCTGACCTCCTTGTTGCGCGCTCCCGGCAACTAGAGCGCAGCGAGGAGACTCGTGGGATTGCTTACAAGAAGCTGATGGACGCGCGGGGCGACTCTTTGCGCTACTGGGAAGAGAAGAACGCGGCGCGGATTCGAGAATCTCTAAAGCCTGGCGATCGAGTTCTTGCCTTCAACAGGTCCTTGGAGACGCAGTGGGGGCAGTTGTTTGCCCACCGATGGAACGGCCCCTACCGCATTGTGAAACAGGTTCCTGGAGGTTCCTACGTCCTGTCGGAACTCGACGGCACGGAATTGAAACGGCGTTTTGCCGCGGATCAGGTAAAAAGGTTTTATTCTCGCGAGGACTTTCCTGACCAGAAGTAAGTTCCTCTCCTGGTATGCACTTCCCGGGTAGTTACTACCGTTATGCGACGAAACCCTACTTCTTGCCACACTTGTGAGCGTTGCGTTGGTACCCGGTTTTCTCCTCTTTGTCTTTAGGATCCCTTTCCCCCTCTTTCTTTCCTTTTCTCTCCTTTTAGTGCGCCGATGGAAGACGAGCAGTCTAGGGACAGACTGCAAGTGTGGTGGAGATGTGGTGACTTTTTTTGTGGCGCCCAAGGCGCAGTGGATCCCTCAACTTTTCAGCCATCAAGACATCAGCTCATGGGCGTCAAGGTCAATTAGCGCGCGTCGCGCGCGGTGGAATCCGCAAGACGTTTCAGGATTAGGCCTTGGTTTTCTTTTGTGTTTGCTTGGTTGCTTTTCATTTTCTTTTCCTGTCTTATGTTCTTCCATTTCTAAAAAGCGCGCGTTGGAAAGGTTTTTGTTATGCGGAGGGTTGGTTTTTCTCCTGTTGCTGTTGTTTCTTGCTTCTTACTCTTCCGTGGTTGTTGCTGTTGTTGCGCGCTTGTGCGCGCGGGTGTATGATGACTTGTCCGCAGCATGTCACAGTTCCCGGAGTCTGAGTTCAGCTCGAACTCAGAAGATGGGGCGGCATGGGACTTCGTCTGAACCAAAATTTTCCTTGTCAGATCATCTCATCAACTCGAATCTAAAGTTTATTGATCCTTTGGTCACCAATATACTCGCGGAGCTTCTGAGTTTCCCCTCTCAGCCCCGCGCCGATCCTCTTCGAGATTCTTTTCCTCTAAGATCACGGTTCCCGGTCCAGTTCGCCGGCTCTTTTCCCAGATTCCCAACAAATAAACTACCGCCAACGGGAATCTACCTCCCGTTGTCTCAAAACAAAATCCCCTTCCATTTCCGCTATCGTCGATTCCCCAGACTCACACATCACCCGGATCACCGTGAAGGCAGCGCACCAGCGCAACATTCCCTTCTAGTAACTGCCGACGGCCCAGCACCGGTCGGAGTTCCACAACGGCCGTGATTGTTGGTTTCCTTGTTCCAGGAGCCCAACTAGTTCTTGTTTCAAAGGATCAAGACTTCCACAAGCTCTTGATTGTGTTCACAGGTTCCTCTGTTTCTTGTTTGTTTATTTCTTTTAGGGTTCAGCGGCGGGGCATATGGGTAGCAGAATTAAATCCCCTCCAAAGTTCTACCTCATTTTGTGTCAAAACATAATCATGTTCCACTTTGTGAGCCGCCCTTTTTTCCTGTTTGTTTCTTCTCTCTCAGATCAAATCTAAGACCCGTCAAGATGAAGAAGATCAAAACGCAAGATGGGCTAAAGTTTGACAGCTCAAAAATTAAGCAGTTTTTGCATGATTACAAGCTGGTGGTTGAGTTGGATGAAGCCTCTGATTACAACAAAGCTTGTCAAGTTGGGTGTTTTTTCAAAAATGGAGGGACCCGTACCATCCTTACCACATTGGACGGGTACAAGCCACCCAACTGGAATAAGCTAAAGACAGCAATGTTGAACTATTGGGCGGGCATTGATACGGTTAGCTTGGTGGATAGGTGGTCCAAGAACGGAAGAATTTTGTCAGTCTTGGATTACCACAACTTTTGCAAAGCCTGGGACCCAATTCAGGCTTACCTTGTTTCAAAGGGGCACTTCAAGTCCAAGGAAGAGATGAAGAAGCAGTATTATCAAGCTTTCTCTTCTGGGTTTCAAGGACAAATCTGGGATCAGTTGATCAAGGACAACAACCTGGTGATGACGGCAGACAATCAAGCTTGACTTCCCGCCTTCCAGATTCTCTGTAGCACCAATATAGACACTGTCATGAAGGGACAGATTTACCTTTCCTTCAAAGATCCTCAATCATCCGCCCTGGTAAAACACCACAACCACTCTGCTATAGAGATGGCATATGGCACCCGGGTACCTGTGGCGGGTGCGGGTACCCCCCTGTTTTTTCACAAATTCCTCACACCCGCACCCGCACCCGGCACCCGCCATGGGAGGTACCCGGGTGCAGAGGGGGAGGTACCCGGGTGCCAGGCACAGGTACCCGTGTATCACCTTTGATGGCCGGCTGACCGGTCATCGAGAGGTTGTAGCGCCTTCGATGACCGGCTGACCGGTAATTGAGAGGTTTTATCCTCCTCAATGGCTGGCTGATCGGTCATTGAGAGCCTTTATCCTTTTCGATGACCGGTCAGCCGGTCATCGAGAGGTTGTATCCCTTTCGATGACCGGTCAGCCGGTCCTCGAGAGGTTGTATCCCTTTCGATGACCGGTCAGCCGGTCATTGAGGGGTTGTATCCCTTTTGATGACCCGTCAGCCGGTCATCGAGGGGTTGTATCCCTTTTGATGACCGGTCAGCCGGTCATCCAGAGTGTAGCCTCTTCGATGACCGGTCAGCCGGTCATCAAGAGTGTAGCCTCTTCGATGACCGGTCAGCCGGTCATCAAGAGTGTAGATGTTCCCTCCCAAACAGATCGATCCCCAGCCGAGACATTTCGAAAATGTTTGAATAATTTGGAACTTTTTTCGAATCCCAATTGTTTCAAAGCTTTCAATGGCTGGAATTTTGGCAGCCTGGGAGGTTGGCGCTACGATGGCCAAGGAGATCATTTCCTGGGTAGGGGGGCCAAATCGGGAATGGTGGTGAAAATCAGTCATTCACGCCACAAGCCAAAAACCACACAGCAGATAAAAAAGGGAAACATACAAGCCCATATTTGTGCACAGCAAACTGGTCTTTGAGTCCAAGCTTTCTACAAAGGACAATACTTGTGTACCATCCAGTCCAATAGGATCTGTTTGTGCTTGCAATGGTCAAAGGTGACTCGAGTCTCTGGTTCCCAGAGGAACCTGATGAACATGTAGCCAGGCCTGTGACACCCGAAAAGGACCAGTTAGGGATGAAACCGGGTCGGGTTCGGGTCGGAAAACAGTGCCTGAACCCGACCCGGAGTTTAGTACGGGTTGGGTTGGGTTGGGTCAGTTTTGAAAATATGCTGCCCGAACCCGACCCAGCATCTTACTGTTTCGGGTTGGGTCGGTTTCTGACCCAACGGGTCTCGGGTTGACCCGACCTAGTAGGCGCCAAAAACACCCAAATTTACTGTTGGAAGCATTGTAGTCGGGTCGCAGGCCAACCCAATTAGAAAATACGTTGCCCAAACCCGACCCAAAAATCTAGCGGGTCTGTGGCGGGTCGGGTCAAAAACTAGTTTTTGAGACAAAAGCCAACCCAAACCCGGCCCCAGACCCGACCCACTTTCAACTCTATCCAAGGTTCACCCGACCCTCTGGGGCTGGGCCCCGGGTGATACCCAAGCTTAACTAAGCCTCTCCAAGGAGGCGCAAAGCGTCTCCAAAGGAAAGGCTCAGGATGTAAATGGGTTGGGTTTGGGTTGGAAAACAGTGACCGAACCCAACCCAAGGTAACTGCCGGGTCAAAATTTCAAAAAAGCTGCCCAAACCCAAACCCAATTGAGAGCATCTCCAACGGTCCGGGGGGCAGTTGGCCTGCGTTCCCCAGCCCGCAAGCACAGGTCACAGCAGTTGCAGCTCAGCTCCAATTATGGACTAGCAGTTCAACCCGCAATCCAACAGGCAGATCACTCCTCCAGCACCACCCACCACCCTTGTTCCGGTTATCAATAGGAGTATAACATACTCCCCTCAATGACCAGTGTGGTGTTCCATATGCGTGACAATGCCAAAATACCATTGCAGAGGTATTATAGTAGAGGGAGTGCAGTGCGGGGGAAGAAGGGAAGAAGGAGCAAGATGGGAGGAGAGGCCTTGATCCCCAACATTGGGAATCGAACAGGTTAGACAGTGGATGCAGAGTGTGAGGATGAGGATGGAAGATGGCTTGGTTGCATAGCAACACATGACATCATGCAGCGCAGTACATGCATGAAAGTGCTGTGTAGCTCAAGCGCCTCATGCAGCATATATCCCTCATTGTTTGTACGCATAGTACAGCATATGCAGGTAGATAAGCTGTACAGGAAGTGTCTCCTGCAGCATAAATCCCTCATTGTTTGTACATGTAGCACAGCATATGCAGGCAGATAAGCTGTACAGGAAGTGTCTCCTGCAGCATAAATCCCTCATTGTTTGTACATGAAGCACATCATATGCAGGTAGATGTGGTGTACAGGAGGTGTCTCCTGCAGCATAAATCCCTCATTGTTTGTAAGGCAGTGCAGCACACACATGCAGATGCTGTGTAGTTGAGTGTCTCCTGCAGCATAAACCCCTTGTTGTTTGTACATGCAGCGCAGTACATGCATGAGAGGCTGTGTAGTTGAGATCCCCTGCAGCAATAATCCCTCATGAGGAGCTTCCCTGGAGCAAAAATCCCTCACCCTTCAATATATAAGGAGGCCCTTTCTCCCCTCATCAGACTTTTCCCCATCAGCCTACAGAGGTTTGGTCACAAGTGGTTAGTTAGTTTAGTTAGCATCATCCTACAGAGGTTTGGTCACAAGTGGTTAGTTAGTTTAGTTAGCATCAGCCTACAGAGGTTTGGTCACATATGGTAGTTTAGTCAGCAGTGCGGTTATTAGCGGCATTAGTGGTTAGTACAAGTAGCGTATAAGTTAGTAGCAGTATTAGTGTTTTGGAAGTAGTAGAACCAAGCATAACACAATAACAAGTTTGCGTTAAACAGCATATTAGTAATGTGTAGTACAAGTATAAAAAAGTAAGTATATTGCCTGCAAGCAAAGAAGTTATAACAGATTTGCTAGCCTGTTGAATCAAGTGATCTAGGTCTGATAGAGATTACTATATTCTATCTTGGAATCAGCCATATCTTTATAAATATTGATTACAAGACTCTTAGATATTTGCATAGTATTATTAGAGGGGCAGGTCTTTCAAACCACCCGTAAGTTGTAATAGCCTTTCAACCTATTAAGCAATTTATTTCCCCCTCAGCGGATATTTCACCAAATTATATTTAGTGTCCCACACGAGTCCTACACCGGAACTTTCTGGTCCACGGGATGCATGTACATCAATGACCAGAACGATCTGGTCACCGGGACGCATGTATCTCGATGACCAGAAAATTCTGGTCATTGGGACACATGTATCTCGATGAACGGAGAAAACCAAGGCAATACTCCTCTTGATGACTGGTCCGCTTGGGTCATCGAGAAGAGTTATCTTATATTATACACCTCTCGATGGCCGGAGAGAACCATCCAGTCATTGAGCGGAGTTGTTTACTCCTCTTGATGACTGGAGAGGACCACGCACGTATCTTGATGACCAGAACGGGCCCGGTCATCAAGGAGAGTGTTTACTCCTCTCAATGACCAGAGAGAACCGGTCAACGAGGTGATTGTTTGCTGCTCTCAATGACTGGCCAAGAGAGCCGGTAATTGAGAGGAGTATTTTCTCCTCTCAGTGACCGGACCCGGTTATCATTGCAAACATATTTTGTTCTTTCTTGGCAAGCTTCGAGTAGGAGTTGGTGCGTTTGTTGATACTGTGTCGAGCGTCTTTGCCGATGAAGTTGAGTGGATGGAGGTGTCTGGTTGATTGCGGCTGGGAGGCAACCCGCAGAAGTCAGCAGGTGATCGCGGGTTTGACTGCCCCCGGCAATGTTCCCAGGGTCGTTCTGTGGGTCCGTTAGCGCACAAGAAAGGAACCCGGGCAGCCAAAGTTTGCCCCCGAACGCCCAGTCGCAGCTCCGTTAGAGATGCCCTAAGGAGGATATGGGTCGGGTCTTGGGTTGACCCGGTGCATGGCCATGTGGTTCCTTCCTGGCGATGAGGCTGTACATACACATAGCCTTGTCACCCGGAACCCTTGCAGGCAACAAGGCGGCATAACCTTGTCATCCGGAAGGAATCCCTTCCGGAAAACAGGGTAGTAATGCCTTTCCACCCAGAGGGGATCCTTGCGGATAGCAAGGGGAAAACCTTGTTGCCCCAAAGAGATGCCCTTGTGGTCCAGAAGGAATCTCTTCCAGACAACAGGTTGGTGTAGCCTCTTCGCCCAGGGGCGACCATTCCGGGAGACAAGGGGTCTTGGGTCTCTCTTGGGTTGACCCAACCCACTTGCATGCTGAGATCCAATGGGGGTCGGTGTTTGGCAAGCCAAAGGCAGGGGAAACAGCGCCTGCAGGGCCGAAGGGGCGACCACAGATAGATATCTCAACATAAACATATCAAGAAATATCACAATTCACGGCTGTCAGCTGACTTAATCGGGTCATAGCCAGGTCTTTGGGCCAACCCGAAATGAAAAAGACCTGCCCAAACCCAAACCCAATTAAAGGTTGGGTCAAAATCAAAAAAAGGGTGCCCAAACCCGCCCCATGACCCAATGGGTCTTGGGTCGGTGTTGGGTTGACCCGACCAACAAAGGGTAGTTACAATACGCGTAACGCGTAGATAACGGTAACGTAACAAAATTTTTGTTGTTATCTACGCGTTACGCGTAACGGCAGTGCAATTACGTTATTGCAACACATTGAGCCGGTTTTTTTTATGCTCGTTGTGTTATCCGGGCGCGCGGAGCCCTTGAGAACGGGCAAAAAATGAGGCTAATAAGCCTTAAATGGTCTGTCATCGCGTTATCCGGGGGATAACGCGATAACGGGCCTCAAAAATGAGGCCCGTCACGTTACGCGCCGGGCCTGAAATGACCCCGTTACTAGTAAAGTAACGGGGGGCCCCGGATAACGGGGGTAGTTACGTTACCAAAATTGCGTGGATAACGCAACGTAACATAACTACCCTTTGTTGACCCAACCCACTTGCATCCTGAGGAAAGGCTACAGTTGCGCGCGAACTTAACACAAGCTAACACAAGGTCCTGCGGGCACGTGCAGCTTTGGCTGGTTGCAAAGCAACCCCTCCCGGAGGGAGGGACTTGCATACTAAAACACCTTTCTGGCATGAGCCACATCCAAGGAACTTGACGGTTTGGCTGGGAGCGGTCTTGTTTGTGTCACCACACCTTCACTACTCTCTAGTTTCTTTCTACATTGGAGTACATAATACATCTGTATATCCTTGATTTTTTAGTATTTTTTTACTACAACATTTGCATTGCATTAAGGGGAAAAAAATATTCAAGTTTGTGATTTTGAACTTTGCTTCTCAAGGCTCACATCACAAGGACCATGTGCACTCGCACTAGAAGGATATTTATGCTTAAGGGGGAAATTGGTCATGAAGCTACCGAGTGGCTCACATCACTCGTTAACTGCGGCAAATCCGCATACAACTTGCCCCCTTTGCCTCCATCCAATTGCTCGATCAAAATAATTGATCATATTACTCCCTCTAGGCCATTGGACAAGTTGACCACCCTTCTGGTTCCAGAAAATCAGAATGCTGCCACCTCCCGACTGACCTGCCAACCTAAAATCTGAGGCATCAAAGATAGCCTACTCCTCCCAATGAAGACTCCCGTGTTTGATCTTCCAATCCCTCTTCAAAGTGCAAGGGGTCTTCTGTAATGACATTTGGCTGCAACGATTGGAGCATCTCTGGGTGATTGTTCTCTCCAGAAGGTGGTGAGGGTAGATCATTTGTTTGTATGTCCTCCATCATGATCTTGTGGCTAGTTACAAGTGTTTGACTTGGCAACTTTGTTCTTCCAATCACTGTTTTACCAACTTGGGGGACTTGTCCACCTATGTACTGTTGTTATTTATTGCTTAGCTGTTTCATTACTCATACTATTTGATAGCCAATTACTTTTTCATTAAGTATCCTTAATTACAATATAATGTGATGTTCTAGGACCCAGCATGCAGAAAACCCCCCATAAATGACTGTAACCTAAAATCCAGAATTTGGCCAAAATTCATACATTTTTTGACCTCATTCATACACGTCTTGTGCGTACGCTCAGAGTATTTCCCAACTTTCTATACATTCTCCGTGCTAGAGCTGGCCCCTAGTACCCATTGGCGGGTGCTGGGTGTCTGGTTTTTCCTCAAAAAAATGGGCGGGTACCCGTACAGGTACCTGCCAGATACCCGCCCAGCATACTGGGGAATACAGCTAGCTGCACGGCTCGCAGTACGGGGCACAGCCGGGGGACTGCCGGGTACCTGCACTGCAGGAAGCCTGCCATAAACTCCAATCCATCGGAACATATGCTGACAGCCTCCCTCCCGACTGCCCGATCAAAACACCTCACATTGTTATGGCGCGAAGAAAGAAGCAATCTCACCTCTCCCCCAGATCCCCAGAATCTGCAAGTGACAGTCGTGTACTTGACCCACATTGGAAAAAGAAAAGCAAAGGCGCAGTAGTCAATCTAGTGGAAGATTCCGAATCCAATGAAAGCAACAAAGACCCGTCCCCCACTGAGCTTTCCAGCAAAAATCCCGGAAGCACTCAAGCAAAAACATCTCCTGAGGATGTTTCTGATCAAAAAGAGCTAGGTTAGTGTTTCTGAAATTCCATCTTCCTTCATGCAATTGCTGACCGACCAAAATTGGCACCTTTCAGCAAAGGCACAGAAATTGCATCAGAACCAACTTAGCTCAAGCTATTTGTATTACGCCAGCCCCCATCTTTCTGACCAACTAGACAAAAATGGGTGCAAGATGATTGCGTTCCTGTGTCAGGCGTGAGTCATTGTCCCATCAGTGGCTTTCTTTTTGTTTATTGAGTACTGGTTATTTCTTGTTTTCAAATTTCAAGCTGTGGCACCAGAATTCACCGCCCTACTTATGACACTTCTCTGACAAATCTCTCCAAGCACGTTGCAAATTGCCTCAAGAAACAACAACAGGTCATTGAAACTAAGAATCTCGCCGTGGTTGGGGTATCTGGAACTGGCAATATTGATCCACACAAGGTAAGTGTGATTTGCTTATTTTGATTTTTTCTATTCAATAGACTGAAATATTAATGTAAAAAGGTCGCCCAGCTATGTGCAATCTGGTGCGCTGAAGCAGCTTGCCCTTCTTTGGCTCTTGGAAAACAGGCACATTGCGGCATCCTGCATCTGACCGTCTTGAAAAATCTGCCCACCCGCAAGGCAGTTTCCCGTGGCATAAACATCCTATATACCGCCGTTCAGGGAGAATACATCAAATCACTTGAAGTTTGTTTTTTCTCTCTCTTTCTTTTGAATTAACCGTTTGAATTTCTGATTTTATTTTTGATTTAGCATCATAAGGGAGCGATGTATATAGGACTTGATGCCTGGCAGTCGCCCAATGGGTATGATATTTTAGGAACGGTGGTATACCGCTTGATTCAACACAAAGGCAAAATTTTTGAGTTAGAGGCAATTCCCCTTGACTTTGTCAGGTTAAAGGAAAGACACACTGGGGTGTATTTGGCGGAAACTGTCCGAGCAATTGTAGAAAAATTCCGAGTGCAGAATAAGGTAAAATCATCCTCACTTTTGCTCTGGACCATTTTTGGATGCTGGTTAATTTTTGCTCTCTTAGATTTGTGGTATTGTAACGGTGTGGTGTTCCATTCCAAACCATAAGTAGTATTTTATTGCTTTTCTTTACATATATTCATCATTACATTGCCCATCTCCCCATAAACCTTCACAAATACCTCATTATTATTGCATATTCAGATTCTACGCCAAATTTCACCTGTAGTCACTCATACATAGTACCCCCTTATCTTCAATGGTTCAATAGTTATAAAGGATATGTGACTTACAGAAAACCTACAGTCTTCATTACTTACAATACTCATTTCATTAGTAACTTAGTTGAATCATTACATCACATTCTTTTCACATATATATTCTCACATACTAAACCCTTTACATAATTTACTCATTATGTACTATCCCTATTGTACACATTACATCATTGGATCTGTGCTTACCCCTTTCAGTAGTGCTCATCATTACAAGTTGTTACTATGTTCACATCACTTTCCCCATTTGTACAATCTTTTATTCCCATAGCCAGAACCTTTCCCCATTTGTACAACCTTCATTCCCATAGCCAGAATTCCTCATTGTCTGTGCTCATCCTTCCTTCTTATAAGAACTGTCCTTCCCCCCCTCACTTGTACCCCAGCAGAGCAGAGCAGACCCTAGCTAGCCAATGCAGAATTTATAGAGAATTTTAGATACAGAAATTATAGTGCCCATTCTCATCAACCCATTGCCATTGAATCATTTCCAATTGCTTTCCCCCTTCAACCATTGCTCCAACCCTCTCACCTTCAGTAGGCAGTAGTCAGCTCATAGTACTAGCTCCTAAGATCAAGTAGAAATCAGCCACACCTTTTCTTCTTTTTCTTAGTGTTACTCTCATCCCCTCAGCATTAGTCAGGAAGGCAGCCTCATCAGCACCCTTGCATAGCTTACATTAGTACTAGTGTTGCTATCCATTTCCCTTCCAAGCTCTATTCTCCCCTTTGAGTAGTTCCACAACGGACAACACCAAAAACAATCAGAAAATGATCCAGGAGATTGCCAAATTCAGGTGGCCCAGATTCACAGGCAAGGCACAATGGGTTCAATGCTTTGCCCATATCTTGAACCTCATTGTTCAAGTAATACTACAACCTTTTGGAAGCCACAAGGCACAGAAAGATATCAACTGCCATGATGCAGAAAGCAACTCCAACAGCAATGAGGGGTCGGACTCTTATCCAGAGGACCCACAGAATCTGATTCAAATGTATTCTTTTTATCTGTGTTATCATATTGAAATCTCCTGATAATCACATGATTCTACATAGGTACAACGAAGATAAATACAATTCTGAAGATGAAGACACAGAATATCATACAGCCATGGATAAGAACATTGCAGGCGAGCTCATTGATGACAAAGAGCTTGAATTAGAGACTGAGGATATCAACGATCTGAGTGACAAAGCCGACGATGACATATACACTACCAAATCATGCCAAGAGACGTTGGCCAAGGTAAACCATCATCCCCCACTCTTGAATAATCAAACAACACTTGCTGATAATTAAAGAAATTAGTTCCGGGAAATTGTTTGGAAGCTCAAGAAATCACCGACTTCAAAGACCCTTTTTGTTGAAATCTGTCGGGAGAACAATTGTTCTAGGCCGCATATGATTGAGCGCAACATCTGTAAAAGATGGAATTCCACTCTGGTACAACTTTTGAGCATCCAACAATGTTCAAAAGCCATGTGAGTCAAGCTTTGCCCCCTTCCAAAAATCAAACCCCTGTTTGACATTCTCTTTTCAGTCTTGAGTGGCAGAAAGATAAGCGCCATGGAAACCTTTGATTATATCACGTAAACCAGGCTGATCTTGACCTAGCTGGCCACATGATTGACATACTTCAACCATTTTATGATATAACCTTCCAAGTATCAACTCGCGGTGGTGCTCAAATATCCCAGGTCTTTTCTTCATCAATCAGATTGTTGATATTCATGTGACATCTGTGACATCCCTCTAGATCTTCTAGCGGCCCCATTCTCGAGTGACGTCATTCGGCTCTTGGTCCTCTCAAAAGTCCCCTGCAAGAACTCCGCTCAGACCTTCCTTCCTTTATCTTCTCGGCTGTATAAACTCTCTCCTTTCCGAATCTTCTGACTTTCCCTCTTGGGGAACCTGACAATCTCATTTACTGTCATCATCGAAGCGACCATCATCATCATACTCTTTATTCGCTCCTGTTCCTCCACGTTCAACATATTCATTCGTCGACATCTCTCATCAAGATTCATTACTTGATCTCGCTGTTTCAGCGCAAATCCCTTCTTCTCGACATTC
Source organism: Puccinia triticina (assembly GCF_026914185.1). Lineage (NCBI taxonomy): Eukaryota > Fungi > Basidiomycota > Pucciniomycetes > Pucciniales > Pucciniaceae > Puccinia > Puccinia triticina. Next base: position 4,525,033 of record NC_070565.1, on the reverse strand, counting down.
CGCCAATCATCATTCCTGCGCTTCAATACGCATTCCACTTCCTTTCGATAACTCGTCGATTCCTGTCTACAGTTTGATAGATATCTCACCTCAGTAGGTTCTTAATCGGCAATCCGTCATCCTCCTTTGACAACACCAAAAACTGACTTCCTTTATCTTAGTTCTCATTTGTTTCTCGTCCGCTTGTGTTTCCTCGTGTATCTCAGCTCGTGTTGTCTTTGCCTTTAGGTACTTTTTCTTTTTGTTTTATCTCATGTATTTCTTAAATTGTTTTACTTATTCAAAATCCCCTTTAGTTTGTTGATTAACACAGATCACCGGTCATTTGTCAATGGCCATTTCTGATTGACAAAATGTGTACACCCCGGCATTGAGGAACACTTGCCAAGCTGGGCTTCAACTAACTAATAAATACTACACGCTTACAGACTGCTCACTGTTGTATTGAGTAGCTATGGGTGAGCTCCTTTCATAAATCCATCTAAATCCATTCAAATCAATACTTATTCCCGTTCCTTCCACAGTGCTACATCCATTGTTAAAAGACAAATATTTCAAACTTTCAAAATGGAAAGCTGGATGGATTAAAGAATCCATCAGAATCGCCCATGATATGTGGGAGAATCACTACAAACCCAATTCTCAGCCAACCATAACAAACCAGACAAAGTCACGTCCGAAGGTAAGTGAAGTCACAAACTCTTGTTCTTTTTCTATCTACCTCCATTGATGCTGAATCTCTTCCAACTAGCCACAGATGGGTGTGATTGCTCAACTCAGCAGCGCTTCTCAAGCTTGTTCAGGAGGTGGCTCAAAGGATCCGCTCAGTGTATGGCTTGCGGGAGGATTGGCTTTGGATGACGATGGCCAGCCAGTAAACCCTCTCAAGTGGTGGACTCAACAAGGGCGGGCATGTAATGACCACGGCGGTCTGCTCCAGATGGAACTTGACGTGCTAAGTTGTCCGGGTGGGTTTTCTGTTGAATCTTATTTCTTTTCATGAATCCTAACCAATTTTTTCTATGACAGCAACAACTGTTGACGTTGAGCAATCTTTCAATTTTGGAAGGGACTATGTGTCATCAAAGAGACACAGTCTCAGCGCATCATCTGTCAGTCAAGGGATGACGGTCGCTTTCTACTCCAAATATGATGAAATGATATTTCACCCAAGTCCAACTCATCAATTGCTCCTGTTTGATGATGTCAGAGGATAGGAAAGCAAAATTTCCATTCTTGAATGTAATTCCTGTAAACAAAATGAGTTTCTTGTAATTCACATTATATGCCCTCATGTACAAAATTAAAGTAAAAGTCAACTTGGTATTATTGGGTTTAGAATTTTGGAATGTGGTAATGTTGCAGTAAAATTAGTGAAACCCATTTTCTTGGAAATGCTGTAATTAATTTGAACTAGAGGCCAAGGTGGCTTTGCCGCTGCAAATATTAGGCTTTACAGTCCTGTGTTTAATCCCCCTGTCTAGCAAGAATTCAAATTTCAAACTCTGACCCATGCATCCCTCAAATCTCTCAAAATGACACCCAATTCTTCCTTGAGACAGCTCTTGCGGGTTTCCCTCTCTGGGGACGACTAAAATCCTCATCCAACCACTGCAATCAAGTTCAATAAAAGTCAAAATCTCCTCTCTTAGCCTCTGTATGTCTTTCAACCTTTTCAGATTAGTCCCCGGGAGCTTCCTACTATCACCAACTCTCTGATCTAGGAGTGCCTGTAATCACACCATGCATGACATGAGGAATAAATTATGTGTTGGGAGCTTGGTTTTCCTGAGGTGCTGAAATATGTACATTGCAACTTCACATAAAGCTTGGCTGGTCTGCGTAAATGTATGCTTGATCCCAATTGCCATGATCTTGAGAATCAGAAAGTAGTGTCAAGTTAAACAACAGTAGTTATTCACCCACCAAAAAAGCTGCAAATTATTCTATGGCTGACAGGCTGTTGGTTTGTATGTATTACTATTTCTCAGTTTGGTTATAGCTATGTGCTAGCTGCTGATGTGGACATATAAATGATGTAAGAAAATGAAAAGAAACAATGACATTAAGTTTTAAGCAGTAAATCTTCATAGACCAACCAGGCATTCAAATATAAAATCCAAACTTGTTAGTGGATATCTGACTGACACAGAATGCAAGGGTAAGGGACAGTAGACATACCATCAGAAGTTCAGGTGTTGAAGTCACACAGTTGAGAAGTCCTTTACATGTAAACTATTTCAAAGATTTTCATGTCTTACATTTTGCGCACCTTATTTCATTTCATAATTACAAGGCAAGATACATCATAAAATGAAGTTTGAGATTGCAAAGACATAACAAATAACTTTGGCAAAGCTATGCCAACAACTGTACATGAACATTCAGCTTTTATTAACTGTGGAAAATAGGCAAGAAGGACAGAAGCAGAAGGTTCTCACTCAGCAAAAAGGACTAAGGCAAGCTTCCAAAATTTTCAGAGGAAAATAAAACAGAAAACTGATATTTTTCTTGCTAATTATAATAAGACAAAAAACAAGACAAAACACACAAAGAAAAGGATGATGAAGAAAAAAAAGGGTGGGGGGAAGGGAAACACTTATTATGAAGACAAGCCAGGAGAAAATATCCTTTTGATTTGGTTGTGATCTGTATATAAACCAGGTTGGGGAAGACATCTCACAAGGTTTTACAATCTTGGCAGTAGGTAAACTGTGACAAGATATGATTATCAAGCCTCTTTGTGGATAGATTTGGATGAATTGTATCAGAAATATTGTGAGAAGAGTAAAGGTTGAACCATCGTAAATGGCTAGACATGTAAAACAGAATTGGGTTTGCTAGGGTTGCCCGACTGTTTGACCAGAGTTACCAACAATACGTGTATTGTTGCCCAGGACACCGGAAGGGCAGTGACGAGTGTCTCGAGGAGGCAATGGTGCCAATCAGTTGATTGGTCACTCTACCCAACATCCAGGCAGCGGTATCCTTGACATTGATTGACGGATCCTGCATCATTTTAATCAGGGCCGGCGGCCCACTTGCGCAGACTGGAGTCGGCGCCGCCGGCGACGAGGAAGAGCTGCGAGTCGGTGGGCTCCTGGAGCGGGAGAGGAGTTTTGGAGGGTGACATGCCCCAGGCGAGGCTGAGGAGACGGGTGTTGCAGCGGTCGAGCTCGAGCTGGTTGTCAGCGATGGCGGCGATGCGGATGGCGCCGTCGTCGCAGGCGATGGCCAGCCGGGTGTGTGCGGGGGAGGGGGTGAGGGACCAGATGGCGACGGAGGGGGGCATGGCCAGGGTGCGCTAGACAGAAACAGGTTAGTGTATGTGTGATTGTTTCCGACATTTGGAGAGCTGCGATAAGCTCAACAGGGGACATGACTGGCGCCTGGATAATGAAACTTACAGCCATTCCGAAAAAGCTTGGCTTCTTTGGAGGGAATTTCCAGCGGAAATTCTTTTTGGAATTTCCAACTTGTGTGTATCCAACAACAAGGTTGGACAGATGGATATCCATCCCCACAAGCGCAGTCGCTGAGAGGATGCTACCGGCCAAGCCGTTTGGTAGCGAAAAAAAATGCTGGCCGCGGGGGGACCGGCATCTTGACACCTGGGTGCGTCCATCATGATGGCGGACCGGGGTAAAATTGGTCAAGGATTCCAATTCTGGAATCAAAAAAGGGGGGAAATGAGTAGAAGTCAGTGATTGAGCTCACCTGCTCGTGATATAGGTGTCCTGCATATACCAATGATGTAGGCATAGATATCCAAATGTCCAACCTTGATACTTCTTTGCATACAAGGTTGGAAAATCCCACTGGAATTTCCAGTGAAAATTCCTTTCAAAGGAACCAAGCTTTTTTGGAATGGCTGTATAATCAGGGTTTTTTTTTTCGGATTGTTTGGTCAAAGAATTGTTGAGACTGAACGCAACTGGATTGAAGAAGTGTAGGCCAACTACACAAGAAGGCAAAGTATTGGGACTGGCCAATTAATGTGGACTTTGGTTAGGATTGATGGCTGAGGCTGTGATCTTGGTGAGCAAAATTGAGGATGTGTTGGAGGCAAGGATGGTTCTCGGTTTTCAGATAGAAGCAAGCTGAGAGAAGATTGTTTGCTTGAGCAATAGCTTCTTGGCAATTGCCTATTGAGCAAACGAGCGGATCATGAGTTGATGCTTCTGGCAAGTGTGGAAGTGGAGCCCAATTTTTGAGGCGTCCGTGTTGATCGTCATCATAAGCACCACCAATCAAAGCGACTTCCCTGCGGCATGTGGTTGGGTTTTCTACTTGCTTGGTGGGTGGGACTCCTTCTTCTGCCGCTTTTGTTAACATGCCTTTGTGGAATCAACCTGTAGGAGAGGGGAGGCAGGGCAGGTCCACGCGAGATCAGAATCCAATTTGATGAACAATAGAGATAAGGGAGCATGAGACTTGTACCACGGAGGCATTGTTCTACCAAAGCCTGCACCCTGAGCTGACAAAGTGCTGATCAAGGGAAAAGGGCCGTCAGACAATCTGGATTCTGGTGGATCTTGACGCAGGGGCAGATGTGACGACGGAGTGGCTTGGCATGCTTGCAACATTTTCAGGCTCAGCTGGTGGTATGTAGAGGGAGGTGTGAGGGTTGGTTTGTGGTGGCGGTAGAAACAACAAATGCAAACAGATGAAGCGTTGTTGAGGACGTGGTGGTGGTCGCAAGGCTGGAGTGGTTGAGTAAATGTGTGTTTACATCCAGACGAAGCGTTGCAGAGGACACAGAGGCGGGAGTCAGGCTGACGCGGTGGAGTATAGGGCCGTGGCGGTGGCGTTGACTGTTGTTGAAATGATGATCAGTGCAAGCTTCAGGTGGCGGCCTGAGCTGGCCTGAGGCTGGGATTCTATAAATAGGAAGCCTGAGGAAGAGATGTTTCCTCAGGCAACTCTCTGTGCTGGCTTCCAGCAGGGGGTTGTCTCACCCCCGTCCGCTGCTGCAATCGCGCAGTTTGACGGGGGATACTCGTGGACCCCCCTGTGCTTTTGGGCTGGGGGTCTTCCTCTCATCACTTTTTAACCCTGCAAGACAGGGATGGGTGGTGGGCCACGGTACGTCAGCTTGCTGCGTTGGGTGGCAGGGTGTGGGTGTGGTTTTGGTGTTTTTTTGTAGGCTTTGTTTCTGTGTATTTTGTTTTTTGTATTGGGAATTGTGGATCTTTGTTTGCTTGTTTTTTAAAAGGGGAAACCCTTGATTTTTTTTTGTATATTTGGCCATTTTTTAGGGGAGACCCTTGATTTTTTTTTTGTATATTTGGCCATTTTGTAGGGGAAACCCTTGAATTCTTTTTCTGTGAATCTGAGGCTTTAATATACTTGGATTTGGCTAAAAAAATGGTGATAAACTATTGTATTGGGGTGAAAGTCTGAGGTAAGTCAAGGTTGGATTGCAGTGCCACCCCAGTTTGGCCACATATCCTGGCCTCTTCACAAAAATGATTGTGTGATTTTTTTTTTTTTTTTTTGCTTTTCAACATCCACATGTGCACATGCAAGTGAACTTTTTTACTGTTTGCTAATAGTCACCCTAATGTACGCGCGTACATTGAGGTGGAAATATCACAGGATGGGCCTTTCACAGCCTCATGAAAAGTAAAAACTTTGTGTTGAGACACCAATTGTCCCCCTGATGTACGCGAGTACATGAGGGGGACAATATGACATACTGCGCCTTTCACATCCCCATGAAAAGGACACACTGGTCATGGAGCCAAGAAAGGCCTATATTTTGGATGAGTTCTGGATGAATTCCAGATGAGTTCTGGATTATTCCTTGGCAAGTTATGGTTTATTTCAGGATGATTTCCAACTGATTTCCGGCTGACTTCCAGTCTTGTTCATACCTATTCAATATTTCTTTACCAAAGGCCTCCAGCACAGTTATGGAAAAAAGTTACGGTAAGGCACTCCCTGGGGAGTGGGAACATATCTCCTCTGGTGAAGGGTAAAAAAAAACTAGATAAATTTCCTATTTTTATAGGAAATTCAACCAACGGGATTTTTGCGGAGAAAAAGATAATAAAATTGCCTGACACCCGCGGGTACCCGGGTACCTGGGTACCTGCCTGAGCAAAAGTGCCTGACACCAACACTGGGAAGTTACGTTACGTTACGTTACTGGGGCATAATCTGTAACGTAACTATTCTCCGTTACTTTGCCAGTCGTTACGTTACTCAGTAACAATTCAGTATGGGCGCTCGCCGTAACGTAACTTGTGTACTTGATGTTTTTCTCCAGGCCAGTTTTAACGTAACGGCCAGTAACGCGCCGTAACGGCCTAAAGCTTGTTTAGGCTCTCTATCGGGCTTGGCCCGGGGTACCAGGGGAGCTGTGGTTGTTGTGTGACCCTTGCCAAGTCCAGGCCTAGCCGGATCTAGTTTTCTCCACCAAAGACCAAACCATTCCCCCAAGCAACCTCAACTACACCCCAGCCAAGAAGATGACCTCCCAAACGACAGAAGCTGGACCAAATGTCCAAGATTCAAATGCAGAGAAAAACGGGAACAAATCTGACCAATCCAATATCCAGAGAAACCCAAGAAATCAAAAAACAATAAGCCTCTTTCTATCATGGCCCGCCTTACATCTCGGGTGACACAACAGGCAACTACGCATGAGGACAAAATAGACACATTCTTGAAGGCCAACCTTTTGTTTGAGGAAGGAGCTTTGGATCACAAAACAACACCATTGAAATGGTGGAAGGCCAACTCGACCTCCTATCCAACACTATCTTGGATGGCGTGTGCGTACCTTGGCTGCTCAGGAAGCTCATGTGCAGTGGAGAGACTCTTCTCCGCTGCTTCTGATGTGTGCAGCAGTAGCCGGGGTAGCTTGCTCCCTTCCACTATGTCTCGCTCCATCAGCAGCCTCATGTGGCTACGTGAAGGAGTGCCTCTTACAGGAGACTTTGCGGAGGCAGGGAAAGATTTGTCCACTCTAGTCCCCTCGACCTCAACCAAAAAATAAGGAAATTTTAATATTTACTTCTCTTGACCAGTAACAATTACATTTCCTTTGTGTAATGATGTTTTATTCCCTTCTCCAATAACGTAACAAGAGGGAATCCGGATTTACACCAAAAAAAAATAATGTATCAAGCCAGCGTTACCAGTAACGGTAACGGTAGCAATGAGAAAACCATTACGTTATTGTTACGTTACCCGTTACTGGTAACGTAACTTCCCAGTGTTTCTGACACCCGCGGGTACCCGCCACCTGCACCTGGGTACCTGCCTGTGCGGGTGCAGGTGTCCAGATTGAGGGGCAATTAAGGCTAGTACCCGCACCCGCCACGGGTACCCGGGTGCAAAGTGCCAGCTCTACTCTGTGCCTACCATTTTTTTGCCCACAGGGGGCACCAGGCCTGCGTACACATAAAAAAGAAACTCAGATTGAGGATATTTCAACCCTCTCAATGACTGGCACACGCCAGTCATTGAGTGGGTCTCAGCCGCTGCCTACTCAATGACCGGAGTGGGTACAAAACACACTCGATGACTGGCACACACTGGTCATCAAGAGCGTACACAACCCACTCAATGACCGGCACACGAGTGGGCTGAGACCCACTCAATGAGCGGTGTGCGCTGTTCATTGAGTGGGTTGTGTGCCAAGGGGGGGGGGGGGGGGGGGTGCAGGGGGGTGCAAAGAGGAACACCAGGACCTTTCCCCTGTTGACTCACATACACCACGGGTTATGGTGGACGGATGCTTGACGCAATGGATTGCGTCAGCTTGACCGGGCTGCCAGATCTGGCGGCATATCTGTGGGGGGCGTAATGCCCGCGGTCGCTTAGCGGCACTGCGGCAGCTTGACTGCATTCCGTTGGCTCAACGTCAGCTGCAAGTGCAGCTGAAGCCCGAAAAAACTTCACTTTCTCAGTGTACATGAGACTTGAAACCACAACTAGCATCATACACAAATTTCACTAGCCCGCCGCTTATAACCACATAGGCTAACACTGCAGGCATCTTGATGTTGCTGCGGGCCGCAGCAACAGCAAGATGCCCGCAGTGTAATCACTCCATACCCCTTCCTATAATTATGCATATATATTGATGCAATTTATTCAATTAACCACGTGAATCTTCTTTTTGTCAATTTTTCTCACAAGTTTTGATAGATGATTTTTTTTAATTTTTTTTTTCATTACATATGTAGTCTCTTCCTGAACGTTTGAATAGGTTTAGAAAAAGACATCAGAAAAGTTTTTTTTCTTTGTCTATAGTCATGATGCCGTCAGGCTGACGCATGACCGCGGTCAGGCCAACGGCGGAGTCCTGCCAGTTTTTGACGGCGGTCCGCCGGATCTGGCGGGATTACAATAATCAGGGTATGCCCGACGGGTGCTTGACCGCGGCGCAGGTCAGGTCAAGCCAACAAGCGGCCACCCAAAAATTTTGACCTGTGGTGTACATTTGAAGTTACTACCCTCCCAACCCCAGGCTTATCGTCATACCTTTGTGGTGTGTACGTTTGATGGAAAAAAGGTCATTCATACACATTTTGTGTGTACCAATTTTTGTTTTTTCCCAAAATTCCATACATTTTGGTTACGGTCATGCATGGGGGGTCTCCTTGGTCCTGATGTTCTTCATTCTTTCATTTTGTGCTTAATTAAATGGGATGGAAACTCAAATTTTCTCGAGTTACCAACAATCACACAGCCCGGACACTAATATTCTTGAAGGAGGCGGTCAGCGGGCATTTTCCACCAACTAACCAGCTTTCATTCTCACAAGTGGGGGTCTGGCCGGGAACCCAACTTTGTGTTGTTATTGGATACTTGGGAACTAGACTTGTGCGGAAACGTTGAATGAACCCTTTGGAAGGCAAATTCTTTACTCCAGGCAACAAAGAAGCTCAGATTGGATTGGGCGGCTCGGACAGCAGAGACACAGTAATTGCGGAAAATGGAGAAGGCTCCTCTTCAAGACCAGCCAAAACACAATCGTGGTTGGGATTAGCGGGAGGACCAAGACTAGGTCAATCATCCTTTTTGTTGGTGCGGAGCCAGTTTTCACCTAATCAGTCACTCGCGGCGAGGAGGCGACAGCTGTCCCAGCGGAGCACTCTGAACAATTGACCAGCGGTGTCAACTGGAGGAACGACGAGCGGAACTTACGGAGCTCAACCAGAGGAGACTGAAGACAAGACCATGGAAGAAGCACTAGGTGGACCACGACCTGCTGCCCCTACGCCGAGCGGAGCAAAGATACGGCCCAGGGATTATCCGCATCTTAAGTTTTCAGAGGCGGAGGTGGAGCGCTTTATTGACTGGTTCGAAAGAGCAGCTCTTCAGGAGGGTCTGACGGATGCGGATAAAGCGTACCAGGTGGTCAACTTCTTTCCGGAAGGCAAGGACTTGCGGGAAGTGGAGGACATGAAGGGGTTTGAGAATAAGGATTGGACTAAGCTCAAGGAGGAGATACTTGAGAGGTGGGAAGATCGTGGACCCGGGCATTGGGAGAGTGACTTGGAGAAATTGGCTCTGGAGCGTGCGGAAAAGGGCGGTGTTTGGACAAGAGCGGAGTACGTGTCCTACCTTACCAGTTTCGACCAGGTTCTGCGGTATTTGGAGCGAAACGAGATTGTGACGGCCAATATGGGCACGATGAAGCGGATTTGACCAAACCTTCACGGAGAAGGTGCTTCGGGGACTTAACGAGCGGGGGGGGCTGATGGTCAAACCACAAATTGGAGGGCCAAAACTGTTGCCCAGCATGAAGGAGCTGGGGTCCGCTGTCAATGCGGAACTTGAAGTGTTGGAGCTCATGAATGACAGCCAAGGAGACGCGGTTGTGAGGGCGGAACCGGCTTCGCAGGCACCGGTGATGGTCAAAGACGTGAGTGACCTGGCGGATACGCTGAAGGAGCTGAAACTGTTCATGCAGAAAGCGGTGCACAAGCAACCAAAGGAGCAACAGGCGGCCGTGGCTCCAGCAGCCGCTTCCGCGGCTCCTCAGGCGGGCGGAATGCCGCCATGGAGGCGAGGACCTCCAGTGTGCAACTACTGCAAGGAAACCAGCCATATGCGGAATCAGTGCAAATACTTTGAAACGGATCAAGCTGCGGGAAAGGTTTCCTTGTGGGGGCGTGCTTTCTTTTGGCCGGATCGTACACCAGTGGACGGACCGATTCCGAGAGATGTGGTGCGAGCCGGACAACCTTTGGCAAAAGGAAAAGAGGTGGAGGGTAAAGTGAATATTGGGATGGTCAAGGGCATGGTGTGGAAGCCGCCGGCAGTGGCCAGCAGTGTGAAATGTGTGCAAATGGGGGAAGTCTTCTTAGGGGAGCGCTTGGAAAAGATGGATTTGGATCCTGCTCCTGCGCCTAAAGCCAGACCGGAGCCGGTCAAGCAGCTTCCTGTCAGCCTACGTGATGCCAAGGATATTATCCTTCTAGCTACACGTGGTGCAAAGCAAAAGATTAGAGTTATAAAACTCTAAGACAAGGTTATAAGGGTTAATCCAAGTATATTAAAGTCTCAGGTTTGTAGAAAAAAAATTCAAGGGTTTCCCCTACAATTTGCCAAAATACAAAAAAAGGTCAAAGGTTTTCCCTTTTACAAAACAGGGAGCCAAAAGACCGCATACACCCACAAACAGACTAATTACAAGAGAAAGCGGCACATGCTGCTCAAATACAAAAAAAAATACGCACAACATGTGGCAAAAAAACCCGCACCCAGCCACCTAGCGCAGCAAGCTGACGCACCGTGGCCCAACACCCATCCCTGTCTAGCAGGGTTAAAAAGTATTGGGAGGGAGGCCCCCAGCCCTAAAGCACAAGGGGGGCCCACGAATATCCCCCGCCAAACTGCGCAAATGCAACAGCGGACGGGGGTGAGACGACTCTCCAGCTGGAATTACAGCCTTCAAGTCGCCTGAGGAAATAACACCTCCAATCCGACCCAACTTTATAGTCAATCCAATCTGCTGTGATACTCCCAGAGGTACCACCCAACAACCACCTCCCCTCCAGCCACAACCATACACTACCCGCCACCACCGTTCCCACCAAGACGACCGCAGCCTCACCAACGGACACAATGCCCCAACCATCAACCCTTGCCCCCTACTATGTCAACTCTCCCCTGTCGCCGTCAAACTGGCCATGCCCTGCGCCTGAACCACCATGGCTTGCATCCCTGCGCCCCAACCGGACACCACCTACTGTTAGGTAAGGCCAGCCACATACAACCTGCCCATAGGCTCGCCAACCCACCCGTTGTGGCGCCGGTTTGAATAGGTCACCGCCCATCCCTACGTCTTCCTCATCCACTGTGCCAAATCCATTCACGAGTCCCATGCGCGTGCCCGGACACCGACACCCTCGCTTGCAGTCGAAATGGCCGATCGGGCAAAGGCCAAGTCAATCACTCAGGCCGCCTGGGGTTTCGTCAATGACTCCTTGATGTCCCCCTTGTGTCTCGTTGCCAGACCCAAGCTCATCGCTGCCGCCGCCTTCCTCCTCGCCGTCTCCCATTGTCTCTCCAAATCTCCTGCCTCAGATTGGGAGCAACAGGCGGATCCGAAGCTTGAGCATGTCATTCGCGAGTACCTTTCCGTCGACGAGGACGGTAACGAACAGGCTGGGCCGATCAGTGATTCTTCAAACGTAACGTCAAACATATCCAGCATACATATACCCCATCCCTTGCTCTCCCCCTCCAAGACAAATTGTCGTGAGCCTGTCTAACAGAGTCGCCTTCCGACGCTGACATGAGCTCGCCGACGACTATCCAACCCCGCAGGAGTTTCAAGCGCTCAAGCAGGAAATACTCTACTACGAAGACATTGCACCTCGATCCCCCCCCCCCCCCCCCCCCGCCTCAAGCTCCCCCTCGGCCTCAGACAGACCCGCGCCATCGTCTGATCCGCCGTCCTGAAGGCCCTCTTCGACTCCTGGCTCTATTGTGAGGAAGGGATAGAGGTGCTCCAGCTGCTCAAGCCCTATCTGGATTGGCTCCAGGACGCGGTCGAATGGAGCGAACGCGGCTACAGCGTACGTCCTCTCCTCATCTCGCCCTGCCCGACGCTCAGCCTGGGATCCTGTGTTGTTTAGCCGGGCTTCCCCTTTGCAAGCGAGTCAAGCCCGGGCGACTGGCACATCTTTGGCAACGTCCTGCGCCTCGCCGTCCCGCTTGGCCTCTGCACCGTTGACCAATAAACATGATAGGATGTATCTGATTATTATTGAGTTCAGACTCTACCACCCTCCCACACTCCCACAATCATTAACCCTCAATGGTTCCATCTCAATTTTTTGTTGACCATTATCTGCCCTACTTCCTTTTTACTTTTCCTCTGACTGTGTTTTGAAGTTTTTGAATGACGCACAGAAAACTAACCCAAAGCAAGGAAATATGATTCCCTCAAGTAATATATACATCTGGTTTGGTAGAAGAAAACATAACCTGTTGAGCTCTCACCATATTGAAGTGGACATTCTCTGAAATGGATAGAGCCCCTGGATGTGAGATTTGTGTTCACTGGAATTCAAACCATGAGGACTGGATGACAAGAAGGTGCATGTCAATCTGAGTGAAATGAAATTGGGCTGCAAGCTTGGTTGCTGGCTGTGACCTGTCCAACCATGGCAGCACTCAACAATTTGAGTTGGCTTGTTGGAAGATTATTGGCCTGCATTTGCACCTGAAAATTTCAATTTATCTTGATTTGGTCATAAAGAAAAATCAACTTGGTTGGAAAAGTGGGGTAAGTAAGACTTTGAAGTATGCAAATACTGTGAGCAATGGTTTGTGGATTTTGGTATCCAAAATTTCTACATGGAATGACTACACATTTGATGTAGAATATAAAATTATTGCGTGTAATACTGGAACACTGAATGACATGAACTTATTGCATGAGGGGGAAGACTTTGATCCCCGCAGCGGCGGAGCCGCCTTGGCCTCTAGTTCCAACGTAATTGTTGGGAATTATGGCGTAAGAATAAGGCAATTTGGGCCAATTTTGACGTAATAAAATGAATATAGTTAATTTTAAGAGGGGCCTGATAAATCAGGGGTGTTTAATCCCTCTAGAATGAAGAACTGGGGCCTGTAAACAGGGGTGTTTCAAATCCCAGAAAGAAATGGCGGAGAATCTCAAGAGAAGGGGCTTAAACTTACTAGTATAAGACCCTAGAGTCACTTGAGGTTCTTCAGGCGTGAAGTTGGGCAGTTGGAGGCGCTCAGAGGAGGTAATCTTGAGGGCAGGGTGATTACTGGACAGCTTCAGGGCGGAAATTAGGGCTTAAAATCACGAAAGTAGGTATTTTACCTGGCAAATCACAGGCTAATGAGGCTGTTGAAGGCGGGTAAAATTCTAATGGGTAATGTAAAGCTGGGGAATCCCCTTTTGGGCGGAGAAAGGGCCCTTTTTATAGCCTAGGCAGGCCTCCAGGGGCGCCCAGGGGACAGGGGGACACTTGTGGGCGCATTCTGAGGCAATTTGGTTGCGCTAGAAGGCGCTGTGGGTCGTGGAACCTTGGGGCTTGGATACAAGGGTTGCCAAGGACCATTTACAGAGGTTCTGCGTGATTTTACACATGCCTTACACGTCATGGGGGCTGGTTTGGGGGTTCTGTGACGCTCATTTCCGTGGAAATGGGCCACAGAAGGTACTAGAACTGGCTTCTGTGCATTTGTACACGTGCAAGCAGTGCTTCATACATGTTCTGGAGGCGCTTATTAAGTGCTCCAGTTCATTTGACCCCTTCTACATATTTACTACAGTTGTAATTTACACGTAGTGAGGCTTGGGAGAAGCTGGGGCGCTTTCTAGTGTCTCCTGTGCACGTTGCAAGAGCCTTTTTCCATCTAGAATGTTTTTATATTGGATGACGTGTTAATTACATCTTGTTTGGTGATTAATTACATGTGTACAAGACATATAACACATGTAATATTGCTATTGGGGCGTATTCTGGCCCATTCTTACTTACTGGTAACCTGAGCGCTTTGGTTGCGGGCTAGTTTATGCATTATGCATATATGTACACTATGAGCGCGGGCTTGAGCTCTAGGCAACAGAGCACGCAAGCTTGGGTGCGCCACGCAACAAATAAAGCCATCTTTTAAACTATACACAACACCTCAGTTACGTCACTGTAAATGGGTGAAAACATATGTACTTATATATATATATATGCATACAAGTGCATCCACGCAGGGTGTGATGCACTTGCGTAAACTTTGAAGTTAGTTTACACAAGGAAGGGGTAATAATTAAGGGTACGTGTAAGTGAGGTACCCTAGGTTATTTTACCCCTAGAATAAGAATCTTCTATAATATTTTACTTATTAATTACATAAAGCTGAGTAATTAATTATTTATATATGTTTTTAATGTTTTTGCGTAGTTTTACATATGTAAGAGTAATAATGTCTCTTTCATATGTAACACTACTTTTTATAGTTTTATTTGTATTATTTCTATGTCACGGTGGCTCTGCCGTAGTAGCCAGCTGACACTTCCGGTAGCTCCAATGACGGGGGGCAACAAGAAAAAGGCGGGAGAGGTTGCACGGCGAGCAATGGGCGCGGAAACCACAGTAGCCCTTACCTTGAGGGAGCTGGCAGCAATTTCCCCGGTGATGGCGGATGAGATGATCAGTGTGTTGAAAGAGGCGTCAGGGGAAAGGAAGCCAGCAGCAACGGCTGTCACCACTAACGCGGAAACGGCGGAGGTTAAGTGTGCGGAGTTTGGACACTCGCTGGATTCACTTCCCATCCTACCATCTACGGCCCTGTCCTGCCCACTGGGATACGTGAGTATGAGGGTAGGTAACGTCACTAAATGGGCCATGATCAACACGGGGTCTATGATCAACATTCTCCTGGTGGATTTGGCGACGGAGGCCAACTTGGTGCTGCGGAAAACTCACATAAAAATCTGCACAATGGGTGGGTTTACTTGTGAAGTGGACGGGATAGCGGAAGCGGAGACCGTGTAGGTGGCGAAAGTGGTCAAGAAGTTATTGTTCTTGGTGACTAGTGATGAAATGATGCCTTCGAGTCGGAGGGAGGAGGGAACAACGGCCCAAGGAAAAAAGCTTGCGGCTGGGAGAGAGGAACAAAGAAGCCCAAAAAGGGGCTAGACTGCTAGCTTGTGGGGAGGAAAAAAGCTCCGCACTACAAGAGACTCATTGGTCTCAGGGAAAAGGCGCAGAGGACTTATGATTTTTTATTCTATCTATGTTAGTGATATATAACCTATTGCAACTAGGGGCCAGGTTGTGGGACAGAAGATGAAATGCATATGCATCTGCAGGGAAAGGAAAGAGTGTGACAGATGGAGGAGCGGAGAAGGAAGAGAACAAGCTGTGAAATTCCAACAACTAGGTCTCATGAGATCATTCTTGGTAGACCGGCTCTCTTTGCTTTTTGAGCGCAATTGCGCTTCTGCCCCGCAAGGCAAGAGGAAGTGATGCGGGTGGAAGGGACTCACGAGAAGCAGTACAAGACGATCATCTGCCAGCCTCAAAGCGGAGATTGGGTGACGGAGGTGGGCAATGGGGCACCGCATCACTGTGCGGAGCCTCCCGCGGAGGATTTTTAGTTGTCGGCCGAGCTATCCGGGCGGAGGAAGCTTTGACTCAGCCTGGACGGTCAACATTTAAGAAGCGGGAGGGTATTGGCGAAAGGACGGAGAGGCGAGTCAATACCAAATTGAGCCTTCCATTGTGTGAATCTCTGAGTGTGGAAGGATCAAAGCACTACCACAGCGCCACTGTGGTGAGCTGTGACTCTGGGACAGGAACGAATGACAAGCGGGGAGCGGAAAAGTTGGTGCGGAAATTGGGAACTGCGCAGCGGAGGCGAGTAGTGTACAAGTAAGTCCTCCCAAGTATGCACTTCCGAGTCGGTTGTCTACAAAGCCCTACCATTGTGCCACGGTCATGAGCGAAATGAGACGTCCGCGCAGGGGTTTGATTGTGGCTAGGACAATCGGCAACAACGGAGAAGCAAGAATGGGGCGAGTCAACGGTGGGAGGTATAAACCAATGGCGAAGAAGGTGCGGCCGTAGAATTTGGCAATGCCGCAGGAGCTCAACCCACCATTGAGGGAGATCAAGTGGAGCCGGGATCCGTTCAAGACACCTCTTCACCGGGTTCCGCCAAGGTTCGAGCAGACGAAGCGGATTATGGCGGAACGGATGGCCAGTCTCAACTTTGGGCCACCGGAATGGCTTCACAAGGAGGAGTTCCACTTGTTGGCAGAAGCCATTACGTTGCGGGAAAAGGTGTTGTTGTTTGGACCCAAAGATTGGGGTTTACTCAAGCGGAGTATTGGGGATCCTTATCAAATACCCACGGTTCCGCATGAGCCATGGCAGATACGGCCCATTCCTATACCGGCGGTGATTCCTGGAGAGATGACGGAACTGGTGCGGGAACGGTTGCGGACGGGGTTGTATGAGCAATCATGCTCCGGCTATTCTAGTCCGATCTTTGCGGTAATTAAGCAGGACAAGAAGAGTCTGCAGATTGTGCACGACTTGCAACGGCTTAATTTGCTCACAATACGGGACGCTGGATTGCCGCCACGCATAGAGGAGTTCATTGACACTATGGCGGGGCGGGTTTGCTATGGTCTGGTGGACGTGATGGGCGGATACAAACAGAGGGAATTGCATGCGGAGTCAAGGCCGCTGACGGCGTTCAAGACGCAATTGGGACGTTTGCAGCTTACTCGGCTTCCGCAGGGGGCTATGAATTTGGTGGCGGTGTATCAGGTGCAGATGTCCTGGATCCTTCAGGATGATTTACCTCACACGGCGCAGATATTTATTGATGATGCGGCCATAAAAGGACCGAGGAGTGACTACAGCGGAGCGGCGTTGGCGGAAAACCCTAATATTTGTCGGTTTATCTGGGAATACGCAGTGGCTTTGGAGCGGGTTCTGTTTTGGATCGAGGAAGCGGGCCTTACGGTTTCAGGGAAGAAGTTTGTGGTTTGTGTACCGGCGCTGAAGGTACTAGGGCACGAGGTGTCTAAAGACGGACGGCGGGTCGCGGAACCTAAGTGGAACAAGATACTGGATTGGCCAAAGCCACGTACGGTGTCCCATATCCTGCAGTTCCTTGGGTTATGTATTTCCGTGTGCATGTTCATCGAGAGGTTTGCGGAAATTGCAAGTCCGATGCGGAGATTGACACGCAAGAATACAGAATGGAACTGGACCCAAGAATGTGACGAGGTGTTCGCAATGCTGAAGGACATAGTAGGCCAAAAGATTTTGTTAAAGGAACTTGACTACAATAATGGCGGAATTTGTTTGGCAGTGGACTCAAGTGAGTTTGGTGCGGGCAGAGTACTCACCCAGGAAGAGGACGGGAAGGATTGGCCCGTGCTGTATGAATCGGTGACGTTTACAGATGTGGAATCGCGGTATTCCCAGCCAAAGCTGGAGTTGTGTGGAGTGGCTAAAATTGTGCGGATATTGCAACACATGCTGTGGGGCGTCTATTTCAAATTACTGGTCAATGCAGAGGCATTGGTGCGGATGATCAACTGTCTGTCATTGCCTAATGCCCCTATGACGCGGTGGGTGGCATTCTTGCAGTTGTTTTCTTTTGAAGTGCTGCACGTGCCGGGCAAGGCGTTCACGTTACCGGACGCGCTTTCCCGCATTCCGCTGGGTGACGACGAGGATTGATTTGCACTGGCGGAACAGTTGGATGTGGAGCGGCGGATTCTTGATGTGCGAATGGCAAAGGACGCGGTCGCGGAGGAGGGCGGAGGCTTGCCAGTGACTCAGACGACAAGGTACAAGTACTTGGTGGTGTTTCTGACGACTCTTCGCTATCCTGCGGGAATTGGGCCGACGGTTCAGTGTTGGATCAAGCGTAAGGCGGCGAATTTCTTCGTGCATGAGGGCCAGCTATGGCGTCGGAGTGCGCCGGTACACCTGGTGGTGGTGACGCGGCGCATTGACCAAGAAGCTGTCCTGCGGAGTCTACACAAGGAGTTAGGACATCAAGGCGAAGCGGAAACCAGACGGCAAGTTCAGTCGCGGTTTTGGTGGCTGGGTATTACAAGGAGCGTGCGACAATGGGTGCGGAGTTACGAACAGTGCCAGAGGCGTAGTCTACGTCTGCCTAAAGAGATCGGAAAACCTACGGAAGCGGACACGTTATTCAGTAGGATATCTATGGACGCGGTGCACATCAAAGCGGGAAAATTCAAGTACCTAATCGTGGCACGGGATGACCTTTCCGGTTGGGTGGAGGCGCGGCCGCTGGTGAATCTTACAGCGGCGAAGGTAAAACAGTTTTTGGAGGAAGAATGGTTTGCACGGTTCAGAAGTGTGTGACTTATCACTGTGGATGGCGGAGCGGAATTCCGTGGCGGCTTGCGGAAATTGGTGGAGTCGTGTGGCGCTAAGTTTGGCAAAGTGACGGAGTACTATCCAGAGGGTGCGGGAATGGTTTAGCGTGGCCATCAGCCAATCAAGAGCGCTCTGGTGAAACTGTGCGGCGAAGACGGTAAGAAGTGGCAGCAGTATTTGCCCGCTGTTTTGTTTGCAGATCGGATTTCCACTAAGCGGACGACGGGGTATTTGCCGTACGAGATGTTGTTTGGGTGCCAGCCGGTCTTGCCGGTAGATATAGAAATTTTCACGTATCTGGCAGTAGACTGGTGGAAAGTTAAATTGGCGGACGACTTGCTTTTGGCGCGAGCGGAGCAGCTGTTGCGGCGGGATTCAGTTATTGCAAAGGCGGCGGCGGCCCTCAAGGAGAGTCGTGCTAAGGCGGTCCGGTATTGGGATTGTCGGTTTTCTCATTGCTTGCGGGATTCTCTCCGCAAGGGGGAATTGGTTCTTCTTTACAATCGCAGCCTCGAGTCTCAGTGGGGCAAGCTGTTTGCTAACCAATGGAATGGCCCTTATTGCATCGTGTCGCAATTTCCTGGTGGAAGTTATGAGTTGGAAGAACTGGACGGGACGCTTCTGAAGCGGCGGGCGGCGGCAACGCATGTCAAGTGGTTTTATGCGCAGGGTTCTACAGATTTCAATCAGATCGCGGAATCGGATGACTCTGAGGAGGAGGTTCAGGTTCCAAGGGACGCCTTGTCTTTGGCGAGCTCAGATGGTGCGGTGTCTAGCAAAGAAGATTCTGGTTTGGAAGCTGTGTCGGAAGGGGACGGTGCAGATCAGGCACCTCCGCCATTGCGACGGAGTTGGCGTTTGCGGACTGCTGGGGACAGCGGTAAAAAGGCTGGGGCGGGGAAAGCCGTGGCAGGCAAAAGCCACAAGTGATTATTGGTGAGGGGGTGCGCTATCTGGTCTACAGCCAGGTTACATAGCCACCCCAGAATGTTTGTTATCCTATAGAGTTCGGTTTCAGTTTTGTTACACGTTTCACTGGCTTGTTGTCTATCTGTATTTCTAGGTGCGGGGTATGGGGATTTTTGTGCGGAAAATCCTTCTGGGGCGGACCAGGTACCTTGCGGAATTTTCTATTGTGGATTGCGGCTTCTCTGGTTTTTCTCTCGTGGATTGCGGTTTCTTTGATTTTTCTCTCTCATGGATTACGGTTTCTTTCTGGATTGTGTTACGGTGAAAGGGTATAAAAAAAAAAGGGCGAATGTGTGGGAAGATCCTGGGGGCAGGACTTCAAAACTGTGGCGGATGTGGTGATTTATATAGGTGAGCGCGGTAGAATGTCCACGCGGGGATAGCGCGGGCGGGGAATGCACAAAGCCGCTCAGGCAGAGTGCATTCCGGTGACATAAGCACTGAGGATGAGGTCAGGAAAGCACGCTAAGAAAGCTTATGGAAATTCACACGCGGACTGGAATGCACGGATTGCGGATTGCGGGTTGCGGGTTGCGGATTTAGGATTGGGTATTCGGATTGGAGCGGAAAAGACAGGGCTGGACTGCCGCGGGACTACACACGTGGACTGGTAGCAGCGGCGCGTCAGCGGGTGAGTCACGACAGCCAAATCGGGATCCACCAGCAGGTGGAACCGGGGTGGAGGCGGTGGCAAGAGAACAACTGACGGGGGCTAGACAGAGGACGGTGGGAGGACAAGCGTTGGAGAGGAGCGGAGTCTGGGAGAGTGATGAGTGGGATAGCAGGCGGAGCTGGAGGACTTGTGTGGGATTGGCTGGGAACGGCGATGTGCGTGGAGGGAAGGATGGAAAAAGGGGGGGGGAGGGATTTTTCTCTCTTAAATTATCCTATCATTCCGATTACTTATGGAGGACTCATTTTTGTACTTACAACTACGGTCGTACTAGAGTTATTAGGAGATTCTCGGGATCTTATCTTTACTTTGAGAGTCACTTGCGGATTATTACGCTATAGATCAGGCTCAGTAGAGGAGCGCTGAAGGCTAGCGGAAAGTAGCAGTGCAGAGCCGAGTTACCAACAATCACACAGCCCGGACACTAATATTCTCAAAGGAGGCGGTCAGCGGACATTTTCCACCAACTAACCAGCTTTCATTCTCACACCGCCCAGACCCGCTCACCACAAGTATTGGCTTAGTTAAGCTTGAGTTGCGCGCGGCATTCTACTGTACAGAGCTGCCCACAAAACTTGTTGGGCTACGCGGGGGAAAACCCCGACTGGGTTGGGGGTCAAGCACTCTATAAGAGTATATTTTGGAGTCTACAGAGTGTGTAGATTCCAAATCTAAAGTGGCAACCAATTTGGTCCAGCCAATTTTTATTTTTTCTGCTCACGGACCATATTTGGGACCCACCTCCAAATACGGGCATAAGTACATATGTATGGGGTCCTAAACCCATACTTATGCCTTGTGGTTGGGCACTAAACCCACACAGGAAGGCAGAAACTGTCATTCAGTGCTTTCAGGAGTGCCTTGTGGGTCTAAAACCATAGCTGGGACACCATACCATGTCCCAGCCACACAAAAATATGTGAAAAAACTGTATTTTTTCCAGGTTTTGGGCCCCAACATTTGGGACCGGCCCAAAAACTTGTATAGTGGAATGCTGCGCGCAACTGTATGTATGTGTAAATTGGGGGTTGCGGCCTGAGAAGACCAGGTTTTTTGTGTTATTTTGTTGTATTTTGGTTTCAAGGTCCTGTAGCACCTACAAATGAGCACCCCAACAAAGGATCAACATGATGGAAGTGGAGCCTACCTTCTTGCAGGCAGTCTGATATGATTTCCAAAAATAATGTGTATTGTATTGGATAACAGATACACAAAAATATGTATGTTTTGATACAATACCTCATGATACATGATACATGTAAAGTATGAGTTTCACCTTTGGTGGTTACATGTGATAGCCCAATCGACAGCAGAGTGTGGCTGTGAAGCCACTGCTTTGGTATTTATTAGTACAGTTCTCATCTGAGGTTTTAGCAACTCTACCAATGCCTCAGCAAACTATGTAAAAGAAGATGTAAAATTTATCTGTAATTTTATTCATGTCAGCAAGTAAACAGCAGAATCATTTCCCTCCACAGTGCTGAGGCTTTGAACTAAAAATTAGTGATATCAGCATAGCAATATGTCAGCAGAGTTTCTAAAATCTCAGATGTAAACTTAGCTGTCCTATTCTCAATCTGAAACTGTCTTATTTTCTCAATTATTGCCAAATGATTTGATTTTTACCACATTGTGTTTGTTCATTGATCTCATCCCCTATATCCAGACCACCCTGGAGATCCTACAGGGCTGAATTTTGGTCTCTCACCAAGAGACTTTTCTTAGG
The DNA here is from genome assembly GCF_026914185.1 of Puccinia triticina. Taxonomy (NCBI): domain Eukaryota; kingdom Fungi; phylum Basidiomycota; class Pucciniomycetes; order Pucciniales; family Pucciniaceae; genus Puccinia; species Puccinia triticina. The sequence goes on along the minus strand of NC_070565.1, from coordinate 4,503,288 downwards.
CACGTGTTGTCAGCCAAACTTTGCCAGTCACTCTTCTTGTGTTTATGAGGCAGAGACCCTGTGGGGCCCTTCTCCAGAGAGGCTTTGCTAAGCTTGGTGGTCCGCGCCCCATGAAAATTGATCTTCTGGTAATTTATTTCTTTACAAGCCTTAATTACGCGTTTCCGCACTTGCCACTTTTCCAATGATCAATTGTGACCAGGCAATTAAATTTGCATGCCAGGACCCAGAAGCCATCTTTACTGATCCTTGTATCACCCAATGTGGTGCCCCATCTGAATGTTGTCTTAGAGCTTGACATGTTGGTGTGTGATTCTCCCAAGAGCACAACATAAACACTGTAGCTTCCAAAAAATCCTGTTCACAAGCCTACTAAACCAGGAATTATTTGCACAATGCTCAGGTGATCCCCACAAGAGCCTGGTCTCTGGTGAACAATGAAGATTCAATATCTTTACCAAAGACTAGCACATCAAATCAAATCGATTCGAGTATTCGTATTTGTATTTGATTTGAGTCAAATAATGGCTGGGCAAATTTAAGCTCGAATATTCGAATAAATTCAAATAATGGCTCAAAGGGGCGCGTAGAGGGCCAATGCAAGCTTTTCTGGGGCCCAAAGGCCCCAGATGAGTTTGAAAAGGCCCAAAAGTGGGTCAGCTACGCTAACCATAGCTTTTAGTGTAGTTCAGCGCAGCGCAAATGCGCTCTTTTTTAGCGTAGCGTTATCACAATTGTGCGCATCTGCGCTGACGCTATGCGCACATCTGCGCTGACGCTACGCGCACAGGGTTCAAAGCTATTTTAGCTTTTAGCATAGCGTTAGCACAGATACATTTTAGATTTTAGCGTAGCGTTAGCACAGATACGCGCAATTGCGCTAATGCTAAGCACGCAGGGCGCAAAAGAGCGCGCGCTACGCAGCGTCCGCCACTATCAAAAGTGCGTCTGCCACTATCAAAAGTGCGTCTGCCACTATCAAAAGTGCGTCCACCACTATCAAAAGTGTGTCCGTCACTATCAAAAGTGTGTCCACCACTATCAAAAGTGCGTCTGCCACTATCAAAAGTGTGTCCAGCACTCTGAATAGTGCGCCCGCCATTATGAGATACGCCTCCAGCAATATTCTAAGCGTCTTTGGCACCATGATATTTTTGACGTATGACCTCCTCAAAAATTTATGGCCCAGAAATGGGCCAAAAGAAGTCAAAACACCAAAAAATTACAATTTTTTGGTGTTTTTAATGTAGTTTGGAAGTTTTTCCGTCAAATATCTCTGAATACTCGAATATTTGACAAATCAGTATTCGAAGGTCCCAAAAAACACGTCAAATACCACTGTGTTAGTCTTTGATCTTTACAAATAAGAAAATCATTTTATAGATAACTATGCAAACACACTTCTTGATGAAAGGGTGATTCTGTGGTGAGAACTAAAAATTGATGAATATCTTGACAAATATGAAAATCATTCTATAGATAAATTTGAACACACAATTTTTGATGACAGGATGGTTATACAAAAATCAAGAAAAAAAGCAGGCTTGTTTCTGGTAGCCCTAAACCTGCCAGATTTCTCTCTAAACAAGAGCTACTGCTGACACACTCCGTAAAATGGTCCAAAAATACGTCTGGACAGGTCGCCAAGGCAGGAACAGGAGCAGGGGCTGGCTGAGGGAGGAGGTCTGGAACCAAACAGGAAGCCCCAGAGATACACTTCTCCTGGTCATTTTCTAAGACCTGGGGTGATACCTGTAGGGGATTTTTGAAAAGACTTGTTTTGGGTTAGATATAAGGCTGGGGAAAAGGTGACAGAAGATTATACGGGGAAATTGGATGGAGGAGATAGTCTTTTGTAGTCATTTATAGATGCCATCACTGAGGTAGTATCCAGAGTTGAGTTGAGTGCTGCTGAGCTGAAACCTCACCATGGGTGGCTGACTATCCAATATTGAATAAACTATCAAATAATGGAGAGTGGTTGAGTATGTTGATTTTGTTGTTAGTACCAGGTGTCCCAAAAAGGTTGTGTCAGATCCTGTCACCTTTTGTGGTGTGGAGAGACCAAGTTTACCCGTACAATCCTTGAAGGTATAAAAACCCATTTCAGTTGGTTGAATCACAAAAAAATGACAAGCAAAGATGATCTTACCAGCCTTTGAACAAAGTAACATGTTATTTTCAAGTTGTTGAACAATGGGAAAAAGACACCTTTGGACCTTGGTGACACAAAATTGGTGCTTGAAGTCAAGAATAATGTAGACCCAGTCTTTGGTCCAGTAGTTGATTTTCAGCTGCTCATGCAGTCAAATGTAACTTTTGTCTCAATCGGTGTGGAGTACCATCCACGTGGCTAAATTGTGGTATCTTTACTTGACTTTTGACTGAACAAATGTGGATTCTCCTAGCAATGGAACCAACCCGGAAGCTCCACACAAGCTCATAAAAACTACAGGTCAGGAAATCACTTGTATTCATGGGTGAGTGACACCCCATAAACTAGAAAAAATGCAGCCAAGGTACCAACTCCATGCATAGGCTGGTGATTACAAGATTTGGTTCCTCAAGATTGCTTGCATTCAGCATCTTTTCCAGCTACATATATATCACATCCGTTTATTTGGTTTTTCTCGGGAAAAAATGGGCAGATGAGTGGTTGTACATGACTTTTGGTTTTCTAGTTTAGCAGAATGAAGAGCGTAGTATGTAGAGTAAATGGAAATGTCTTAAGTAATATAAACAAAATATGAACACCCAAAACTGAAAAAAAAAGACTAGGGGAGCTAGATTAGCGAGTGACAGCGGATGCTTTCCAGCCTGCTCTCAGTTGCGCGACCGCGGCCACGAAGCCGCAGATTCCGGTGATCAGTTCGGAGCCATACAGACCTTTTGGCATGGACCTAGGTTAATATTGTAAAAGAAGATGAGCTGTAGAACGTGAATTTGCACATGTGAGGGGAGGGGACGCACCAGTGGAGGGTGAGGGGCGTGTAAGCAAGGTTGACGATTAAGCCATTGATGAGAGCGGCCCTGCGGCCCTCCATCTCCTGGAGAGAAGCGGCGACGGCCGGACTGGGCTTGCGAGGGGTGTCGAAATCGGCGCCAGCCTGGAGGGCCTGAAGCCGGCGCCGCTCGGGCTCCAGCAGCTTGAGTTCCTCCCTAAGGTGGAAGAAGTGCAGGAGCGTGTAGGCCGCCCAGGCCCGACAGGAGTACAACGCCGCCTTGTTGATCAGTCGGGGCGAGAGCGGCAGGACACCCTTGGAGGCCAGGAAGTATAGATGTTCAAGCTGGGCAAAACAATTTTTTTCATCCCGATCGGTCTCTTGTCAGTTTTATGTCCATCCCTCAATTCTCTACCAACTAAGACACTTCTGTACGCAACTGGGTAGTATATTAGCATCGAGATCACTTGTAGTCGCTCGATTTGCACTGGCTTCGAGCCTGATGGTGGTAAAGCATTTAGCGAGCGGAGCCACTGGACGATTGAGATCAAATCCCACAGTCGATAACTAATCTTGCCCAGCGACCACGAATTTCACGAAGTCATACCACCAAAATCCGCCCCCAAAAGAAACCAAGTCAGCTTTGAATATGGCAAACGTGATCCGAAAAAGTAAGAAACTCAACGTTGTTCGTGCGTCGGATAAGAGTTTACTCAGGGCAGCCAGACGAAGCACAAGGGCCTTGTTGGACGAGCCGCTTTTCGAGCGAGTGGCGAGTGTTCGGAGGATGATAGCCGAATACTGGACGAGCATGAACGACTTGTCGGCCCCGGAGGTAGTCGAGAGCAGCCGGATCAGATGGTCCATCGTAGCTTGGAGGTTCTGCGTAAACAATAAGCGTGGGTATGCACCTCATACAAGCTCCCCAAACCACGACAGAGATATATAGATGTGTGCGCACTTTGATGATCGGCTCGCCCATCGAGCTGGCACTGGTCGTCCAATGAATGCGTGGTCTCCCGAGCAACCGAGGCTGGCTGAAGTATCGGTATCGAGGATAGCAGGAAGCAGATGAAGGGACAAAGGGGGGATGCAATGAAGCTTATCTCGGTCGCCACGGTCTGACCGAAGCTGGGCTGGTCGAGCAAGACAAGCTTTCAACTTTCGCCTTTGCCCCGCAACGGCCGAACACTTCGATCATCGGCTCACCGTGTGCTGGACTCTGCCGGCAGGCCTCGGCACAGCCTGGAAAAACTGCCATAAAAAACAAAACAGCCTGCACCAGGATCTGTTCATGTTGTACGTAGGGAGATGCCCAGGATGACGTCACTGGCTGTTGTCAGAAGTTCAGTGGCCTCCAACGCAATCTCCCCGAACCCGATTTAATGAGCCTCTCTCAGGAGCCACAGAGGGAGGAAGGTGCTGGGGTTCAAATTCAGCAGGTCTGCCTCTTGGGACAAAGACCATGCATGCACCACAGCAAAATCCATAGGCACGTTGTTGATCTTTGCCATTTGGGGTCTCGTGGCCAGCAGCTGTCAGGGGCAAGTCTGTTGGATGGAGAGAGATACATAGTTTGCGCACATGAACAACAATCCTAGATTTTGAAAGCTTGAACAATGTGTGTAAATAAATATGCACGATTTTTTATCATGATAATAAGTTAGGAGGAAAGAGACAACTATAAGAACAACATGAATATAGTACGAGGAGAGGAGAGGCATGTTCCTTATATATATCATATCATTTAAGGAATAGGGTGAGAGATATAACAACAAAAAGAGAAGATCAAGGGAAGCAGTATCATGAACGAGAAATCAATACCAACGCCAAAGAACGAGAAACAGGAGGGCAGGAACCAGGGATGGAGAGAGACGGTGTCAGAAACCCAGCACTGAGAAAGAAGAAAGAGGCAGTTGTGGGGGGTGACGAGGCTGAGTGCGAAGACCCCAGGTGATGGATAGGGCTTTCCGATACATCCCGATGCGAGTGAAAGATGAAATAAGGATAGTAATACATCACTAGACATGTCCCGCCAGAGTGATACTGCACGAAAGAGAAAAAGTCAGACGAGTTGGTGCGGATGGCATCATGAAACGCACATATTCTTCGGGAGTATGTAGTAGTAGTAGTAGCAGCAGCTCATCAGAACAGTAACATCAAGTGTACGTGTAATGGGGCATTAATGGTTATTAGATTTATGGAGAGAATAGGATGTAGAAAAACGACGGCAAGGAAGATTGGAAATGATTGGGGGAGAAGTATCGACAGAGGTCGGATAGCCCGGCCGATGAGGGCAGGTGTCTGGGTCACGAAGTCACGGCCATAGGTCTGTCTGTGTTTTGAGGAGGGTCGTACTGGGGTGGGGGCTGATCCGAATGAGATGGGACGGCTGAGAGACGGAGGACGAGAATGTTTGAGCTAAGGAAGGAGGGAGGGTGGAGGAGGGGAAGGAAGGAGGGGACTGACGGCTGCCGACGGCCTGGTCCATCAACTGGCTCCACTTCTTGTTGGGTTTCGGGCTCGGATTGTTGCTGGGCAGGGTGTGGCTGCGTTTGATGTCGCTGGTCCGGAGGCCGATGAGCGGGTCTTTCGAGTGGGGCCGGCTCTGGCAACTCGTCGGTCGGGGGGTCGAGGGAGGATGGGATGGCGATCGCTCGTCGTCACTCGCCCAGATATGAACACTTGATCTATCCTGGCAGGATGATTTTCGAACGTGAGATCAGCTGCTTCTGTCTCTCTCCTGCCAGCTTCTAATTTTTCTTTTCTTTCTTTCTTTCTTTCTTTCTTTCTTTTTTTTTCCCCTTGGGAGAATATCTAATGTCATGACACTTGACTGACGTGTGAAGTCTTCTCGTTTCCTAAGCCTCCTAGGATCGAGTGGCGCGGATTGGTGGGCTTGGTCTGGGGCCGAAGACCGATGACGAAGTGGTTTTGGTTGAGGATCATGAACTCGAGTACTGCCTGAGCTTGTTTGACTTCCTTCATTATCGATTCTTGTTCGAGTAATGACTCCTGTTGGATAGCTGATTGTGGTTGTGGTTCGCCGGATGCTGTGGGGGGTGGTGGGGGTTGACGTTGGGCATAGATGATCTTATTGAGTTTGTCGGTCGTCGTCGGGTTGGCTGGACAGAGTGCAGGTTGAAAGACTACTGCCAGGTTGTTCGCCGTCATCAGATTTTTGTCACATCGGTTGGCAAAGACCGCTAGGAGATCTAAGAGATAGAGTAGGAGATATTGCCCGGATGGACTGAGGGTTGAGATTAGAGATTTGAACAGTTTGATTTGTTTTGGTTGATCCCCTTCGAACTTCGCCAAAACTCCTTTTAGGTCCTCATACATGGGTTGGGATATCAGGGGCTCCTGGATGATAATATGTGTGTGAAAGCAGATAGGTCAGTTTGATGATCCAAACCAAGATGGAAGAAGCAACCCAGAGATCAGGATACCCACGGGGAGACACATCAGATATCGCCTGAGTACGTTGGCAGCATCGTGTATCGAGAAATAAGGTTTCTGGAAGTCATCTAATGAATGGTTATCGTTGTCAATCTGAGGGGGTTGGAGCGGATTTTGGTTGAGAGAGGAGTGGGATGATCTCCAGTCGAGATCTTTTCCATAGAACGGGGTTTCCTCGAAGATAGCCTGGAGTTCTTTCATTCGTTTAGTTGAGCCTGAGATCCTGAAGATGCCTTCTACCTCGGTGCCCTTCTCCTTGAGATACAGGCCACACTTTGCGACGACGACTGGGATGAAGCCGTAGATGTATGCCTTCTTATCCGCCCCGATCATCGAGATGGCGACTGAGGCTGACTGCAAGGAGTCCTCTAGTTTGCACCCAAATATCTTGTTGGGCTGGTTCTGCTGCTGGTGGTGGTGGTGCTGGTGAGGGAGGGTCCTTGAGGAGGAGTATTGGTCTGCGGTTGGTGGCGGGTGGTGGCTTGGAGAGTCGGCGTGGTGTCTGTGGTTGAAGAGTGGCACTTTCCACCATCGCTGCTTGGTGGCTGGCTGGTGGTGGGCTTGGATCTCTGAGAGAGCAGAAGACATCTCCGATGCTGGATGGGGGGTGGTAGTGCGGGGTGTGTGCTGGGAAGTTGGCGTGAGCTGGGGGGTGGTCAACAGGGCAGACTGAGCCTGACCGAGCGGCGAGAGCAGCAGCGGAGACTCATGTGACCGTTTTAAAGACGCATGCAGCTATCGGCTTAGAGAGGGCTGACATGTGTAAACCCATAAAACTCGGCCTGGTGCTCACATGCCGGCAAATACATAAATACATACATAAAAAAACAGCCTACAATCCCCCCCGACCACCCCTTTAGATCACCGCGGCTCCCTCAACAAGCAATCACCTCATGGGGTCGAAAGATGTAACAAATCGACCTTCTACGTAAACATCTACGCAGCCCCGACGACACACCATGTGCCTGGCAACCGCCGCGGTAATACATGTAGAACACGCCCTGTGACGATCACGAACAAGTTGACGCTGGGAAGCACCATATTTCGTGGCAGTTCAGAAGTGCTGCGTTCTGGCAACCGTTTTAGAGACATCGCTCGGTTCAATCCCCACACCACAGTGTTGTTTGGGTACATATCTATCCAAGCTGCTGATCGTGCGTATCAAAAGGGTCAGACTCCGGTGGTCTCAACAGATGTCTATAAGTCACAACCCGCAGGTTGCAGAAAGCTTTCTGCGGTCCATGGTTCCAGCAGGATTTTTCTGGTGCACCAGCCATCAACCCTGCAGGTGCCCATGTCAGGCCAGTTTACGTGTCAGCTGTAACACTACACATTTTATCATAAGATTTTCAAACATCATTCAGGTCAATCTCATGACAAGGTTGAAAAACATTGCAAGATAATGATTAAAAATGCAAGAAAAACAGTGCTATTAAATTAGCCCATTGAATAGAGCTGTTGACTTGGCTTGGGGTCCCGCTTTTCAAGCAACTGAGGGGCTGATGGGTTTGCATATTCAATCAATTGCAAGCGCAGTCTTTTGAAAAGTGCTGCCTAGCGGAGCAGACAAGACTTGCTCACTGAGTACACTTCGGCTGAGTCAAAGGCCTGTGAACTGAGATGCAAGCAAAGGATCCATCAGGCTGATCAAAATTTTCGCCCAGAGTTGACAGAATTGCAACAGGACCACGGCAAGCACCTACGTCTAGACAGCCCTAGTATGTAAATTGTTTCAAAAGGCAATTTTTTGATAAGTACTTACTAAAAACCTGTGAAATTGGTTTCAAAACATGTATTATTGAGTTTTTTTTCTGGAATATACTGATGTAGCGCATTTCAATCCAGTTTCTTGATTGAAAGAATAAAATGACATACTTACCTATGATGTTTCAAATTTGGATGCACAACATCATGAGCATAATTTTGCTTGCATCCAATGAACAGCAACCTCCACTAACCAACCTAGACCTGCTATTTTTGGCTTCTATTTTTTGAATCTCCTCCTCACCAAGTCATAAACCAGAAGTTTACAGCAAAAGAAATGTCCTTCCCTACCACAATGAAAAAAGCAATCCCAAGTTCCAAAACTGTGTAAAAATGTTACTTGCTCAGCTTGTTTCAAATCTGCTTTGCCAAATTTCAAGAAAAAAAAACATATGAACTGACATAATATAAGGTGGTTTCAAAAACTGGGGTTCCCCCATAAAAACAAGAGCTAAACTGGTTTCAGAGTAAAAATTTCACAGGCTTTTACACAAATGTGTCTAGCAACAATGGGCCTTTACTATACAGATATTGGTATAGTATAGTAATAGTTATTGTATTTTTTTTGGTCCAATAACAGTACTGTTCTTTCCATTTCCCGTAATGAATTTTCAATACTATATCCAATTACATGAGGTTTTTTTTTTTTTTTTTGAAAATACTATATCCAAATGAAGGAAGAAATAAAAAAAATCTCAATACTATACTGGCCAGATGTGGCCAGTACCACTACTCAGTAGGGATGAAAATCTATCTATTTCTTGGGCTTGGGGATCAGAGCACCCAAGGCCTTTCCGGCCTCAGCCAAGTCCCCTGAGAGGGAAAAATCCTCACAAAGCCACATAAGGCTGCTAAAGGATTTTGAAGTGGTTGAAAGGAACAGACAACCACGTCTGCAGCCACAGAGAACAATCTCTCAACCGAACAATACCTACCTGGTGTTCCTAAATAAGCCCTTGCTATTGCCGCAAGGACCAGGTAGGTGGCATGGTTTGCCTGTACAATCATCAGGAGCCCACATGTCATTGACTTACGTTTACACCTGTTTAAGTGCGTTATTGTGGTAACCAGGGGCAAAAAATGTTACTATACCTGTATTTTTTGTTACAGAGAAAAACCACAAAATACTATACGGGCCAATTTCAGCAAGAGCCAATACTAGTACAGTTATTAGTATAGGGTGGTACAACCAGACCTATATAATAACAGAAAGGCCTGGTTATATTAGAGTATAGTATAGGCCCATTGTTGCACTACAAGCTTGACGGGGTCCTATTGCAACCTTACTTGCCTTTACCCCCAAGGTGAATCAGAATAGAATTCTGTTTTCTCATCTAATGAGGGAAGCTTCCACCTCCAAAAAGAAAACAGAAGAAGAATTCCCGGCAAATATGAAGCCTCTGCAGAGGTTGATTTGGTTCAGTTTTTGAAGGGAAATGGAGACCCAGCTAGCAGCTCCAGAATATATTATCAATATTCAATTATGTGCATACACATCTCAAACAGGAGAATCAATGGAAAGAGTTTGTTTAGAACAACAATCTTGTCTTCAAACAGTTTTTCAGGAAGTATAAGTGTTGTTAGGTGTCGTTGATTTTAGATGAATTAAATTCAAATTAATCCAGGGGTCCCAACGATGGTGTGCGACTAAACTACACCCGGGGAGTCCTCCGACGAGGATATCTCAAGGAATCCTCGTGGATTCCCCGTAGTGCCCCTGCGCAAGGTTGGACCAGCGGCTGCTGGTCCACACGTTCACGTGATCTCCACCAAGTGGATCACGGGGGCACCTCATGATGGCCCCAAGGATTCCACGGATATTTACAGATGTGTACCCGTGGAATCCACGTGGCCACGTAGGCGGGCCTTAAAAATTCAGCGCAAGCAGCTTGTTAAAAACTGTCTCCAGTGGGACTCGAACTCACAATCAGGGCAAGGAGCCCAGATGAGAGGGAGTGCCACACAACGCACACTACGGGCAAATAGGTGTTGTTGCGGCCTGCAGCGTCACCTGAAATTGAATTTGGGGCTGCGGCCGCAGTGACTGCGCCTACTTGCGCAGTCACGCGGGCTTGCAACGACAGGGTGACGCTGCATCCCGCAGCAACAGCTACATGCCTGTAGTGGCAGCCATTTCACATTCTTGAACTCTGCTTCTTTACACCATATCAACCCCTCAAACGATGGTTTGCAATAGGGTTTTTTGTAAGTTTTTTTTTCAATTTTTTTCCTCTCTTCAAAATCAAGTTTTGTCGGACTTTCAAAACCTCAGGACCAGCCTGATCAGGTGGTCTTGGCTGGAAGTAAAAAAAAAAAGAAAATGCCGTGGAACCGACGTGAGAAACGAGCTGACGTGGTCTCCACGCGTGCCAGGAAGGCACATTGTGGAATCGACGGGGAAAAGTGTGAAGCCCATCGGTTCCACGGTGAAAAAAAAACGGTTTGTGGAACCGACGAGCTTACCAAGGGGTTACCAATCCAATCCTCGTCGGTTCCACGGGTTACCCTCCTGTCGTTGGTTCCATGGACGGGCGTGGCAGGAAATACCCCCGCCGTGTACTTCCAGTCAACAGTTTAGCCTAGCTTAGCGGAACTACACTACTGCTGACAGGTTTTATTCAATAGCGGTCGGTGATTGCCCGCTACCGCTAATGGGCTCCCCTCAAAATAAAGGGGCCTCTATCGGCGCTATTGGCGCTAGCAGTGCTATTAAGTGTTGAAAAAGCAGATAGCGTTGTTAGCGCTTGTTAGTGTAACGTAGCGGCCTGTAGCGGCGTAACTGCTAACAACATTTTGCAAGAAAGTACGCAAAGCTACACGGCGGGGGTAGTTCCTGCCCCGCCCGTTTGTGGAACCAACAAGAGGGAGGTAATCCGTGGAACCGACAAGGATCGGCTCGGTAACCGTAAGCTCATCGGTTCCAGGAAACAGGTTTTTTCCATGTGGAACTGATGGGCTTCACACTTTTCCCCGTTGGTTCCACAATGTGCCTTCCTGGCACGCGCGGAGACCATGTCAGCTCGTTGCTCACGTTGGTTCCACGGCATTTTCTTTTTTTTTCCTTCCAGCCAAGACCACCTCAGGCTGGTCCTGAGGTTTTGAAAGACCAACAAAACCTGATTTTAAAGACAGGAAAAAAAATTGAAAAAAAAACTTAACAAAAAAACCTATCGCAAACCCAATTGCAAACCATCGTTTGGGGGATTGACAGCGTGTAAAGAAGCGAGATTAAACAATGCAAACACTGCAGGCATCTCGCTGTTGCTGCGGGCCGCGGCAACATCATGACACTGCATATCAGAATGCAGCGTCAGCTGCAGCGACATTGCCGGCTGATTTGCCTTTGGACAGCCGGCCACCACAGTACATACATAACAACCTTTCGATGACCGGTCCTTGTGCCGGCCATCGAGAGGATTACACACTCCTCTCACTCCTCTCAGTGACCAGCTCATGGACCGGTCATTGGGAGAAGTCCACACTCCTCTTGATGCCAGCACACACCGGCGTCAAGAGGAGTACAGACACCTCTTGATGGCCGGTGTGAGAATGAAAGCTGGTTGGCTGGTGAAGAATGTCCGCTAACCGCCTCCTTCAAGAATATTGATGTCCGGGCTGTGTGATTTGTCGGTAACTCGGCTCCGCACTGCTACTCTCTGCTAGACTTCAGCGCTCCTTTACTGAGCCTGATCTACAACGTAATAGTCCGCGAGTGAATAAAGCTCTGCACGTCTTAAGCACAGAAATCCGCAAGTAACTCTTGAATAAAGATAAGAACACAGATAATCTCTCAATAACTCTTGTACGTTTGTAGTTGTAAGTACAATAATGATGAGTGTAATCCATACTTCCCTAGGATAAAGATATAATAGGATGATGAAAAAGAGAGCAGAAAACCCTTCCGTCCTGCCCTCCACACACATCGCCGTTCCCACCCAATCCCGCACGTCTGACACTTTCCCGCACTAGTCCGCCTACTCCGCCCGCTATCCCGCTCGTCACTTTCCCAGACTCCGCTCCTCTCCGACGTTTGCCCTCCCACCGTCCTCCGTCTAGCCCCCGTCAGTCGTTCTCTCGCCACCGCCTTCACCCCGGTTCCACCCGCTGATGGAACCCACTCGAGCTGTCATGGCTCACCCGCTCACGCGCCGCTGCTACCAGTCCACGTGTGTAGTCCGGCCGCAGTCCAGCCCTGTCTTTTTCCGCTCCAATCCGAATACCCAATCCGAAATCCGCAATCCGCAATCTGTGCATTCCAATCCGCGCGTGACTTCCCGTAAGCTTTCCTAGCGTGCTTTCCTGACCTCATCCTCAGTGCTTATGTCACTGGAATGCACCATGCCTGAGCGGCTTTGTGCATTCCCCGCCCGCGCTATCCCCACGTGGACATTCTACCGCGCTTGCCTATATAAATCACCACATCGGCACAACAACCGGTCACCAAGAGGAGTACGCACTCCTCTTGGTGGCTGGCTCAAAGCCCGGTCATTGGGAGTAGTTCATACACACTTCCCTCGATGGACGGCACAGACCGGGCATCGAGGTGCATGTACTCCTCTCGACGCCAGCCTGTGTTGGCATTGAGAGGAGTATGGATTCCTCCTCCCGATGACCGGTCCTTGTGCTGGTCATCAAGAGGAGTGTGGACTCCTCCTCCCAATGACCAGTCATTATGCTGGTCATTGAGAGGAGTGTGGACAACTCTCAACGGCCGGCACAAGGACTGCTCCTGATGGCCAGTCCTTGGGCCAGCCATCAAGAGGAGTGCATACTTCTCTTGGTGACCGGTCATTGTGCCGGCCATCGAGAGGTGCGTTGTGTGTACATACCCCGGTGGCCTGATGGACAGCCGGCCAAGTGTCGCTGCAATACTTGTTGCGCGGGGTTCAAATCCCCACTGAATCGTCAGAGGTTGCTGCGGTCCGCAGCAACATCGAGATGCCCGCAGTGGAAATGGCTTTCACTACGGGCAAATAGGTGTTGTTGCGGCCCGCAGCGTCACCTGACATTGCATTTGGGGTCACGGCCGCAGTGACTGCGCCTACTTGCGCAGTCACGCGGGCTTGCAACGACAGGGTGACGCTGCATCCCGCAGCGACAGCTACATGCCTGTAGTGTGTGTTGTGTGGCACTCCCTCTGATCCATGTTCCCTGCCTTGATTCTGAGTTCGACTCCCACGGGCAACAGTTTTTAACAAGCTACTCCTGCTGAATTTTTAAGGCCCGCCTACGTGGCCATGTGGATTCCACGGGTACACATCTGTAAGTATCCGTGGGATCCTTGGGGCCATCACGAGGTGCCCCCGTGATCCACTCGGTGGAGGTCACGTGAACGTGTGGACCAGCAGCCCCTGGTCCAACCTTGCGCGCGGCTACCACGTGGAGTCCTCATGGAATCCGCGTGATTTCCCCGTAGATGGACTCCCCGGGTGTATACTATTGCATAGCGAACACTACATGGCGGGGGTACTTCCTGCCCCGCCCGTTTGTGGAACCGACAAGAGGAGGGTAATCCGTGGAGCCGCCAAGGATCGGCTCAGTAACCCCTTGGTAAGCTTGTTGGTTCCACGTGGAACCGATGGGCTTCACACTTTTCCCCGTTGGTTCCACGATGTGCCTTCCTGGCACGCGTGGAGACCACGTCAGCTTGTTGCTCACGTCGGTTCCACGGCATTTTTTTTTTTTTTTTTACTTCCAGCCAAGACCACCTCAGGCTTGTCCTGAGGTTTTGAAAGTCCAACAAAACTTGATTTTGAAGAGAGGAAAAAAAAACTTGAAAAAAAAACCTGTTGCAAACCCGATTGCAAACCATCGTTTGGGGGGTTGATACAGTGTATAAAAGCGTGATACAGGAATGTGAAATGGCTGCCTTGCACTGCCAGCAAACAGGTGACGTAATCCGGGTTTCGTTGCGCTGACGTAATCCAGATTCCAATTCAAACCCGCGCCCCGGGTGTGTCGTCACCTGTTGTGGATTTTGTCACCTGCCATTCTCAGTGGCAGGTGCAAGACAAAAGCACAACTCCCTTGATGGCCGGTGCTAACCGGTCATCAAGGGGACACACACACCTCCCTTGATGGCCCGTCTGGACCGGCCATCAAGAGGAACACACAACATTAACTCGTTGGCCGGTCAGTACCGGCCAGCGAGAGTAAGGCACTGTTTGCACTCTTGATGGCCGCTACTGACCGGCCATCGAAAGGTGACACATATACCCCTTGGTGGCCTGTCAGTACACCGGCCATCAAGACGAAAACACTAAACTCTCAATGGCCCGTACTGGCCGGCCATCGAGAGCAAAACTCTTTTCTCGATGTGTATACACATCACCCTTGATGGCCCGTCAGTACCGGCCATCAAGAGGAACATAATACACTCTCGATGGCCTGGACTGATCGGCCATCGAGAGGACATGCGCATCTTGCACAGTGACCCAACTGGTCATTGAGAGCAAAGCGCTTCACTCTTGATGGCCAGTCAGCGCAGGCCATTGAGAGTGTAGTATATTCCTCTTGATGGCCGGTACTGATGGGCCATTGAGTGGGGTGTGTATTTCCTCTTGATGGCCAATCAGTCCAGGCCATCGAGAGTGTATTATGTTCCTCTCAATGGCCAGTACTGACGGGCCATCAAGGGTGATGTGTATACACATCACCAAGAGAGTTTTGCTCTCGATGACCGGCCAGTACGGGCCTTCGAGAGTTTAGTGTTTTTCTCTCGATGGCCGGTGTACTGACAGGCCATCAAGGGGTATGTGTATCACCTCTTGATGGCCGGTCAGTAGCGGCCATCGAGAGTATAAATAGTGCTTTACTCTCGCTGGCCGGTACTGACTGGCCATCGAGAGGGTGTAGGGTGTTCCTCTTGATGGCCGGTACAGACGGGCCATCAAGGGAGCTAGGTGTGTGTGTCCCCTCGATGACCGGTTAGCACCGGCCATCGAGGGAGTGGTGCTCTCTTGCACCTGCCACTGAGAATGGCAGGTGACGAAATCCACAACAGGTGACGACACACCCGGGGCGCGAGTTTGAATTTGAGTTTGGATTTTGTCAGCGCAACGAAATCCGGGTTACGTCAGCTGTTTGCTGGCGGTGTTGTGTAGCACTCCCTCTCACCCAGGCTCCCTGTGTTTGGAGTGGGTTCGAGTCCCAATGATGACAATTTTTGTCGGGCTCCTCCCGCTAAATTTTTCAGCCACGCCTACGTGGCCACGTGGATTCCACGGGTACACATCTGTAAGTATCCGTGTGTTAGAGCTTGGGTATACACTTATGCGAAAACTTGTCTTTAGCATCTATGTACTTCACCATTATGTACATAGATCCTAACCCAGTCGGTGACAGGTACCAACCTTAACTGTCACCGACGCGCACGTATAGTTCCGGCCTCACGTGCCCGGGATCCTTTCTCTTTCCTCACCGAGATTGGAGCCCCGGGACCAACACGTGAGAGCTGACCCACCGCCGGACTGTATCGTGCAGGTTAGTCAACATTATTAGCAATTCATACCGAGATTGGAGCCCCGGGACCGACACGTGAGAGCTGACCCACCGCCGGACTGTATCGTGCAGATTCCGTGCCTTCATACCGTGGAATCCTCGGGGCCATCACGAGGTGCCCCCGTGATCCACTTGGTGGAGGTCACGTGAACGTGTGGACCAGCATCCGCTGGTCCGACCTCGCGCGCGGCTACCACGTGGAGTCCTCGTGGATTCCGCGTGATTTCCCCGTGGATGGACTCCCCGGGTGTACTAATTGTTTAGCGTGGCGGCCCAGTTTTGCTCCCAGGGAGGGCAATCTTTGGCCCAAGTTTTCCAACACCGAGACAGGAGAGCGTGCTGTCGCGAAGCTTGCAAAGGTTGTCAGGGGGAATATAAAGATATCTTGTTTCAAGAGAATCTTGTTCAAACAATGCGCTTAGATTGGCTCACGACTCATCGGAATTGGATGGTACACCAACCCAGCTTCATGGAATTCGCACCACAGGAGACTTGTGACCGATGTGTAATTAAACCGTAGGTTCGTACAGTGCCCCACCAGATGTTTGTGGCTGTTCTATAGGCTTACCCCCAGTCATAAATTAGGGGCAAGGACCTGTACAGAAGGGAAATGACTCATGCTGCTTTCAAAATAACAAGGTCTTCAGACATTGATTTCAGTTAATAAATAAACGACTATTTAATCAATCGACAATAAACAACTCGAAGAAGGACTCAAGAATAAAAATAAATGAAGGGGAGGGGGGGGGGGACTGCAAGAATAGTTACAGTAAAACACTTTACTAGATTTTTCGTTGGTTAACTATTGAGATGCCTATTATTTACTACTTATTACTTTTTACCGGAAATGTGGTGTTGATTAAGTAAGAATACACTGATACGATGGATTATTTCTTTCGCGAGCTGTTAAGACATGGTTGGATAAAGTAAAATCTCCTCAAACATTTTGTTTGTTCATTGAACGGGAGAAAAGAGAAGAAACGGGGTGTCTTCACGCTGAGGGAAGGATAATTTTACGATTGACTAAGAAGATCGTCTTGCTTTACTTGAGAGCTAAATTTCGAGTTGAGAAGATTCAATAACGCGTTGGGGTACCGCAAGAGATAAAGCTTGAAGGGGAATTCGAAAAGGAGGTCATCGTCGGGGATAATGGTGGGCTCGTTGAGGTCCTTGTTGAAGCGGAACTTTGGGGGAACTTGAGATGGGAATTGTTTGAGAACCAAGACTCGGTTGCGGTGCAGGAGAGTCTTGAGTAACTTGAGAGGCTCAAGGTCGAGCTTGTTGTAAATGAACCTGATCACTTCTTTGGAGTTGGTGGTGGAGGAGGAGTTTAAGGATTTGAGACAATTCAGATGGTTGAGGACCAATTTGGTCCACTCCTTCACGTCGATCTCCGAGTCGACTTCTGTGGTTGTCGATACCGGTGATGAAGAAGATGTTGTGGGAGAAGGTGGATTTGAGTCGCAAGAGTTTGCGCGCAGGCCGCGGAAGATGGGGATGCTGTTGTTACTTGACTCGAGCAGCACCGATTTTCCGAGCTGCTCCAATAGGTCGAGTCTGGATTCCTGGCGATCCAACAGGTCCAGTAAAACCTCAATCGCCGCCGTGTGATCTGAGGCCGACGAACTGGTCGGAGAGCTCAACAAATGCGCCGAGTCGGTCTCTGAGTGGTTATCATCCCGTCCAAACGTCGAAAACGATGGCGAACAGTAGCCGTCATCCTTTCCGGTGGTGAGTATTGGAAAGTGACTGATGGTCTCTTTTAGTAGTTTGTTCTGTTGAACCAATTCTTTCACCAAGAGTTGCGGATCCATCGGTTTTATGACTCTGAAGACAAGTGTTGGTGGATGGATCGTCGTCCAAGAGAGAAAAAGACGATTTATTGCGGACGAATGGTGATGGTTGTAGGCGCGATTTGCTTCTCTGACTTCAACCAGGTTATGTACTGCAGGTTGGGAATTTGTAAGGGTAGGAAGGATCGTCAGTCAGAGGAGCGCTCATGGTCGAGATGGGCGTCAAGATACGAGTACTAAATATGCCTGCATACATTAGGTCAGATGCGTGCGGTTTCCAAGTTGAAGGCGGCTACAGGAGTACAGTGTTACTCTGGAGCATACGGCGATGCGAGACTATTTATTGGGCGACTCAGGTCGACAGGAACGATGGGAAAACAGGAGCTTGGACGTGGGGCCGGGGGCTGTTGAATTGGCGAAACCACGCTGGATGCGTGTGTGTGATTATGTATCTTTGTTTTGGTTGATAGGGGCTGCGGTATTTTGAATTGCGAATGGTAGCTGGGCTGACAAGAATCAGGACTGTCCAATGTGTGCGGTATGTATGGAGGCTCAAGAAACGGACGATTGAAGGGCTTTGATGGGAGGGAAGCCTGCTCCAGTGGCGGCCGGTTTGCTAATTCCGGCTGAGCGTAGCCCTGAGAAGCGAACACTGAGCACGAACTGACTAGTTAGACAGCAATGTGCATTTTCAGAGGTGTTTTGAGGGCAGGGAAAGTGGCCGTATGTACTGGGGATGAAAACTGTCAGCTTCGGTGTTTTGCAAATGTCGGGTGAACGAATGTGATAAACAAGAAACAATCAGCAAAATTGCCACTTAATGCCTATCCGTACGCGACTGAAAATTGTACAGTGTGTATCTGTCTCAGACAGGCTTATCGGATGGAGTTCAACCTAGTTCAACTTTCAAGTGAGCTTGTCAGGTTTTGATGATGAGTTGCTGAGCTCAGCTGAGTGTCAAGAGCGCTGATATTTCCCTTCTCGGCAGGATGGATGATGTTTTGATTGGGCAATATCCGGCCTCTACGTGAGCTAGAGTGTTGTGGGTTGAAAGACTTAGAATTAAAGTCTCCGGTAAGCTTGAACCACCTTACACGCATATACACCAACTTGCAGCGGCAGGCGCCTCTCGCGCAAAACCCCGGAAAGTGTTATTGGCGTTGTATGTACCTCTCCGGGGGAGAGTTGATGCCCGCAACGATCGTCAAGTCAGGTGGTACCTTTTCTTCCTAACTTAACCCCTCTATTGGAGGGGGGACGCCGCCCCCCCCCCCCCCGCAGGGACCCTCCGAAGGAAGGGCTTATGCGCATGTCAACCCCGTGGTAGTAGAGGATTCAAAAAATGATGTTTTTCAATCCTTTCTGGCCGCACCATGTTTCATGGTCTGATTATGTTTTGAGGCTTGGAAAAACAACTCCCCAAAATTGGGAAGTGAAGAAATAACAATCAAGAGAGATAGGGACAGCAGGATTGCCAAGGTCAACAATGTTGACAAGCTTTAAACCTTGCAGCTTGATCAAAGATGCAAGTACCAGAGCATTAAGCTCTTGAGCAGGAGGCAGAAAGTGTTGAAACTAAAGGACCAGTTGGCTAAGGACTGATGATGTATCTACATATTGTGTTTTGAAGAATCCTTGGACGGATCTGCAGGATTTTCCTGGATTTTCACCCAAGGTTCAAATTGCTGTCCTTTGGTTTTTACCCCTCCAAGGCCATGATGTTGTCATTGACAATCATCTCGGCCAGAGTAGCCAGTAGTCAAGTGCACCCGGCCGGCCCCAGAGCAGTCAACTAGCATCCGGCCCTCCACCACCGTCCAATAAACCCGACCCTCAAAGCCTCAGCGACAAAAATGTTGCAGTACAGGATTGATCTTTTTGCTAGGGAAACCCCACTTCCAGGGTGCCTCTCCAACATCGAGCACTGGCACATTCACCAAAATGATCCGCTACTGGCTCAACTCTGCTCTTTCCAAGCTGTTCAGTAGGCTTGCAAAGGGCAAGCAACTCAAGGATAACAGCCTGACAAAGAGTGACTGGAGGGTGATGAGCAGCGAGATGAGGAGGGGCAAGTTCATCATTGATTTTGCTCTTCCTTGGTCCATCAGAATACCAAGACTTGTTCTCAAGCAAAAATAAGTCTCTGTAGGCGCAGCCCACCGCAGACAGGACTTAACTCTCACAATCTGGCAAAAAAAAGATATCTGGAAGTGTCACAGGGAACTGTTTTTGTTTCACAATATGATGAACAATACATGAGTTGGACGCCAGCAGCATCACACAAGGCTGGAGCTTGCTTGCCTCAATGGTAGGTAGCGTTATCACATACAACAAAAGGGTTCATGTCAGGGTAGCATTTGATTCTAGGAAGCTTTTCAGCGGGGGAAAGTCAGTGGAAATTCTGATGATACTGGCAACTGATTGGCTCACCAAGTCAAATTCCAAAAAATACTCGGATCGGTGACCTGTGAACGTCTGAAAAGTTTTTGTGAGGGTCACCAGTCCTTCAATTGATATCGCTGGGAGAAAGCTGAGTTGGGCTACATTCTGATTGACATGGAGTCGCTCCGAGGGGGTACCTTATGACGACCTGGCAAGTGATTGGAGCAGGTCCTTATTGCAGAAGGCACTCTCATCTAGACAGCCAACCAATCAAAAACTGTCAGCTTTGGGAGCAAAAAAAGACTGTTTGGTTGGATATAAACACCTGTTGACACTAAGAACTCGGCTGGATAAAAGGCCATCTGCTCCATGAACGCTTATTTAGCGACCAGACATTTCCAAATGTTTTTGGTTTCAGGTTTTTTCAGGGTGATTGCCAAACCTATGACAAGGTTACGGTGAACTCCTGTGGTGCTGAGAAGGACTTTGGTTGAGTCGTACAGTTTCTCTTGAATCTCATGCAGAAACACGCCTGGTTTAAGTTGTACGAGCTTGATCATAAAGGCACATTTGTCTCGAGAGAGGGCCGCTGGTCGGCCATGTGTTTTGTATGAATCCGGGTCCCTGATCACACACCGAGTTTCTTGGTAAAGATCCAGCCGTTGAGCAAACAAATGCCGCAAAATCAAACATCCAATAAGCTGGCAAATTTCTGGAAAAGACAGGCCCTTGAGGGCCATTTGGATGGCATGAACCTTTGTGTCCGGAAACCCATTGTGTGATGCGTATTTGTGAGGCCACCGCTGTTGAGAGAAGCGGACCAAAGGCTGCAGGTGTTGAGAGAAGCAGACCAAAGGCTGCCGTGGTTGTGATCGGATGAGGTGGGACGCCTGCCAATGCTTGATCACAGCAAGGCATGTGATATGACAACTTGCCACTGTGGGTGGCAAAAAGTGCTTTTGTGCAGCAGTAAGGACATAAATCTAAGTCATTGAGTTGCTTGTTTGTCCAAGAGTTCATCAAAACACAATATGTATAACTAAAAAATAGCCTCTGGGGGCCAAACAAACCTGTACAATTATTTTTCATGCAAGTAACACCAGTGTTGGTCTCCATGTGGGGTTTCAAACATGGTGCAGGTACCAGTTTAGGAACCCCAATTCAGGAAAACAAAGTTCCTGCGAAATGAATTTTCAAATTATTTCTGTATGTTTTTTGGGTAAAATTGGGTGGGTGTGCTGCAGGTGCCCTGATTTTGTGAATTGGGGGTTCCTGAAACAGGACCTGCACCATGTTTGAAACCCCCTGTTTGTATGATGTAAATGCTGGTGTTGATGCTCTTTTTGTATTATTAGGGGGTATCAAATATGAGAAATCCACAATTAGAAACCAGTCAATTAGCCAAAAATGAAATTTTTCACCAGTGGATCATAAAATGGGGTAGAAGAAGAACCAGCATGTTTTAAAAATGATGGGTTTTTTCAAACCAGTCAATTACATAATGGTGGATTTGGTCATATTTGATACCCCCAAGTTTGCTCAAGCAGCTTTAGGTGAGTCCTCCTTTGGGTCTTTCAAATCCTGTGACTTTCACATCCCCTGGAACCTCAAATTTGGGGGCTATGTCCTTGTTTCCTATGATAGGAAATACAAGATTTTTATATTAAATACATTGATGTTGAAGCTGTGGGTGTATAATGTGCATATGGAATAGAAAAGAACAAAGGCGCTTAAATAAATGTGAAAGTCAAGACAGGCAAAGAAAAAAGACATGAAATGAAACAATATTTCAACAGGAAAACAACTCCCAAAAGTTGTTTATGCTGGTGGGACTTTTTCTTGAACAGTTTCCTGACATCCACTGGGAAATTTTTTTTGGGAGTTGCTGGCCAAAATTGGCAGAATTTTGGGAGTTTTCCACCTAATTTTTACTAATCTAGGTGGATGACTTCCCGTGAAATCTGGGACCCCTGCAGACGTTGGTTTAGACCTGAAAAGTCCAGATTTCCACAGGTAAATCTAGCTTTTTGGGCTCTAGATCACTTCTGGGAGGCCCGCAGATCTCAACAGGAAGTCATCCAGTGTAGTGGATGACTTCTCTTTGGTTTAAAATACAATTTAAATGCTACTTTGTATTTTCAAAGGAGAGCAAAATCAGTTTCTATGATAAAAAATAGAAAAGAGAAGATGGCCTACTTGCTAAATTGGCAGGAAGTGCTACAGTAAATCCACACTTTTGCGGAAATTTAGATCAAGGGTTTCACCTATGATATTCTTCAAAAAGAAAACCAAAACCAAGTGGCACAAAATATGTAAAGGGTAATCCCTTATAACAATATTCCAATCTGTTACAAGTTTTTTATTTCCAAAAAAATAGTGAGCAAAGGTAAAAAAAGCTTATCCTCCAAACATAAATGCCTCAGATTGACCCCCCAGCCCATGAAGAATGTGTGAAAAGGGACTGGATTTGACCCCCTCAAGCCTGATGCAAATGCAAGAGGTCCAAGGGGGTGTTGAGTTGTCTGTTAGTCTGCTACCATGATGTATCACCACAGTATTGCAAGCTGTTTGATCAACCCATGAGCACTAGCAACCAACCACCCAGCTGGCCGCCACAAAATATGTAGCCTAGTTGGTAAAGGCAGCACTCTAGTATGTGTCTCAGCATAGCTGAAGTTGTGAGTTTGACCCTCACCAGACACATCTTCATTTTACAGTCTCTACAGGGGGGCTAGTGACGGGCTTCATATTTAACCTGTACAAATGCAACAGGGGAATTCAAGCCGCGCGGGGGACACTGGGCTGATTTGAGTGGACCTTTTGTACCAATAGCCTGACAAATATTTTTTTAGAAATTTTGATCCTAACTCTCTGGGAACTAGTTACAATTTCAGATTGCCCTCACAGGTGAATGAGACATGTTTTAAGATAATCTTGGTGCTTTTCCCCTACCCTTTAGGTTGGGTTCTTTTCAATAAATCAAAAAAGTTGCCACTCAAAAGGGAGATGGTGTGAGCCTGAGTCTCTATAGTGACTTCAGGACACAAGAAAGAAGGGGGGAAATATTTGGATTTCTTTGGATAAAGAAAATACAAATATAAAAAGAGAGAGAGAAAAAGAGAGAGAAACTGAGCAGGATCAAGATAAGCAGATGTTCAAGGTTATTCTGGTGGGAATGCACATCCACTGGCAATGCTAACTCTTCAGAAGAGTGCTGCCAAGCTGTGCTAGAGAGTGCTACAGCCTCCTCTCACCAAAGAAACGTGGAGGGATCCTGGATTAGATAAGTTTAATCCAGCCACAATTTTTTAGCTTCCTTCTGGATATTCAAGGTTTTTTAAAGGGAAACCTGTGTGGTTTGTTTCTTGCAAAAACCACAGAAAAAGAATGCAGATATGAAGGGACAGCCCTGTGATCAAGAAGAGGCAAAGGCCAGCAGAAAAGAGTAGATCAAGCAAGACACAGAGTTGTACCTCTGTGATAAACAAGGTTCAGTGAAAGAGGTTACTTACTGTCAATATCCTAGGCGCCTGTGACGGTAGCACCAGGAAAAAAAAAAGCAGTCACTTGATGGCAAGTGACATGACACAGCTTTGTTTTCAGCTCCAACACTGCTCCAATGCTGCTCCTCTCCACCAGCACATCTAGGGCTCACATGATAGGTGTCAGGATCAAAGCACTCAATGTGAAAAAACCAGATGATGCTCAGCTTTTGCCCTGGCTCAGCTGATGCTCAGCTTTTACCCTTGCTCAGCTGATGCTCAGTTTTTCCCCTGGCCCAGCTGATGCTCAGATTTGGAACTGGCCACCTGATGATCATCTTTGGCCCTGGCACAGCTGATGCTCAGCCTTGTCCATGGCTCAGCTGATGCTCAGCTTTGGCCCTAGCCTAGCTGATTTTCAGCTCTGGTCCTGTCCAAGCTGATTCCCACATTTTTCCCTGGCCTGGCTCAGCTGATACTCAGCAAGCTGAGCATCAGCTGGCCAGCGAGCCCAGGACTGGGCCAAATCTGAGCATCAGCTGGGACAGACAGGACTAGGAGAAGGCTGAGCAAGGACTGGTACAAAGCTGAGCATCAGCTGCGCCAGGACTAGTACAAAGCTGAGCATCACCTGGGCAATGACTGGTCAAAAGGCTTTATTCCAATTCTGAGAGTAAGCTGCGCGAAAAAGCTGAGTATGAGCTGGGCAGAAAAGCTGAGTATGAACTGGGTGCCAAAGCTGAGTATCAGCTGAACAGAACTGAGGATCAGTTGGGCTCATCAAAAACTGAACAGGACCTCCTTGGTAAATTTTGGAAGTTGAGGAGATGGTTGGGAGATTGGGGTAGATAGTGGATAGATATTGGATAGATGGTGGGTAGCTGGCTGGAGCTGGTGTAATTTCACCTGTCATCAACTGACTATTTTATTTTCCTGGTGTAGGTATACTGGGAGTGTTGTAAACTCTTTGGTGGTGATCCTGGGGTTATCTGGGGTGTGGTTCTGGTGTGCTGAAGTCTGTAGATCCGCCTCAGGCAAGGGGGATCCTGACTATGAAAATTTTCACAGTTTTATTATGTAATTTACATATGTACATGTGGTTTGGCGCGCCTGGTAGCGCTGACACGTCACAACTGTGCATGCACACCACAACTCAATAACTCAGGGAAGGAGTATAGTTACAAAGAATTGGAAAGTTGTAACTAGGGTTAAAATTGCGTGAGGAAACAGAATATGAAGTCAAAACAAGGTTATCTCTTAAGATGAAAAAGATATGAAGTAATTCACATGTAAAAAGTAGATAAAGGCAGACTTTAGGTCAGCTGAGTTGACTCTAAGGCTGACAGATGTAGTTGTAGTAATCATCCCCCATTTGAATTGGCAACCAAATAGGAAACTGGTCACTGAAGAAATTATCCACGACTTCTTTTCTGTCTCCTTTTGCTTGAGGTAAGAGTAATCTTTTTCTGTTTCAAGGGAAGATGTGTGAGAACTCTGTTGGGACGGGTAGCAGTTCTTTGAGGGGAAATAATAAGTAAGATATTGCTAGAGTTTGCAGTTAAGTAATAATTATCTTACGTGTGGTTTGAAGGAACTGCCCCTCTGTTGTACTACACAAGAATTCTGACAACAAAATTTATTTATTGTTGTTGCAAGACCTTGATAGAGATATTTAAGAGCCCAAAACAGGGGCTCTTCACTAACCGGATCTGAGGCCTGGGAAAGAACAAGGCAGGACAGAAGTCTCAAACCAAAGGTGGTAGCTTGAATTGCTGAAGAGCTAGCTTGGAAGTGATACCAGACAATCTCTCTGTTAGACTATCTACACGGGAGGAAGAAGATGACAAGGGAGAAAGGGAGTTTGACTTCCACAGCTTGGGAAAGATGATCTATGCCAAGCTGGGAGGGGCGGGGGAGGAGCGGGACTAAATATGAGTTCATCTGGGAGCTTGCAATCCTTCTTGTGATACCCCCAAGGCAGGGGGTTCACAAGAACACTATGTGTAGTAGTCTCTATCAGACCTAGATCAAGGGTGCAAAAACTAAACTAAATTTCACTTAGTTTTCAGCTCAATTAGCATAGTTTGTGCCACTAAACTATTTTTTAGTTGCAGTGGCTGCTAGGCTACAGCTAAACAACTTCTGAATAAAAAATTGTAGTTTTAGTTTCATAAGTGGCCCCTAATTATCTGTAGTGAACCACTAATGGGGTGCTGGTGATGCTTCCAGTGGTGACTAGGGGTAAATTTATCCTTATAATGAATTTATGATGTCCAGTTGGTTGTATCTTGAGACCTGGGATGAGTAAATATGTGTATGAGAAAAAACTTTTGATTTTTCAGACTTCTGTATACCACACTGAGAGATGATGAAGTTCCAACACTTCTTGAATGGGACTCCCACCTGTGGGTTTGCTAAACCGGGTTGATTTTTTTCCCTCCAATGTTCATCCTATTGTGGTGCACAAAACAGTACAGACAGTCTATGGTTCAAGATCAAAAATAAGCATGAAGATCCATATGAAGACTCAAGATCCAAGTGAAAGGATATCAAGATAAGGCCTCAAGATTATCCAACTCAAAGGTTGAGCTCAATATTCAAGATGGTATGATGGATATTGATGATTGTTGTTTATTTTACTCTCTGTTCTTTTTGATGCGGCTGTGGTTTGGTCACAACTCTCATTTTCATTGGATTCATGTTCTTATGGTACTCTCCTCATTTTTCTATCTATGTGGTTGGTATTTCTTGTGGGTTGTGTTGTGCTTGTCTTGGGTGGAGCTCTGTGTAGCTTGCTTTTAGTTAGGGATGTGATGAACATGTCTGTGATATGTTCCCTTACTCAATTCTGAGTTTGAACTTTGAACTGGGACCAACTCCACCACATGTGCTATCCAACATTTAGCTCCCACAATAACAAAATCAAGGGCCACCTGGGTTGCTATCTGGGGTGTTAGGAGCCTTGGGAGATCAGGTGGTGCCAAACATAGCAACAACTGAACTCTCCAATAGCAATGGTGGGCCGCTACGCTACACTACGCTATTTCAGCGCTAAGCGTTAGCGTAGCGGCAAAAAGCGCCCACCAATTTTGGATAGCGTTAGCGCCGCTACGCTGCGCTAATTTTCAGCGGCGCTAACAGCACACCAATCCTTTGTTAGCGTTAGTGCGCCGCTACAGTCGCTGCGCTACAGCGCTTTTAGCGGAAAAAAAGGCCTTTTGTACCGCTAAAAGCCCTGTAGCGCAGCGTAGCGCGCGCTCTTTGTGTAGCGTTAGCGCAATTTCTCCCATCTGTGCTAACGCTACGCTAACAGCTAAATTAGCTGCGCACCCTGTGCGCACTGCGTTAGCGCGGAGGCGGTGCAATTCTGCTAACACTACGCTAACGTTTAGCGGAATTCCGCTACAATACGCCACGCTAACGCTACAGTTAGTGTAGCTGGCCCACCATTGCCAATAGCTCCTGTGACACCTCAACTTTTGGTGACATCTCAACACCCCAAATGCACACACCCCCAAACACCCAGCCACCACCTTAGCAATATTCATTCTGGACCCGGGTACCACACCACTTTCTGGCCAATTTCAGGTACCTAGTACCATACCTGGCACCGCCTGGGAGTTACCACGGGTACCACTGGTACCGCCTCTGCTCTTTTGGGCCTCCAGCTTGGCAAAAGTCAGATATTGTCAACGGGATCAATCATTACAATTATCAACTACGCCTGGGTGTGCAAGCATCACTAACTAATTTATTTTATACCATGTAGACTATGTAAACTACTTGATACTGAATCAATCCTCATCTAAGACTATCAAATATCTTCTGGGATTTTTTCTGCTCTTGCTAACACTACCATGCACCTTCTTGTTGATTTGGACTGCGGAAAGCTGTTTTAACTTGGCAATGGTTGATTTGAGCATCTTATTTGTCAGAATAAGAGCCTGTCCGCTCACGTTCTTTTTCCTGTCATGTCTGGCCATGTGGTCTTTTTCTGTCCTGTCTGACCAAGTGGTCTTTTATCTTCCTGTCATGTCTGGCCTTCTGGCCTTTTTCCTGTCCTGTCAGACCAAGTGGTCTTTTTCTTTCCTGTCCTGTCTGGCCATGTGGCATTTTACTGTCCTCCTGTCCTGTCTTATTTTCATGTAATTGTTTCTAGGACCCCCTTAGGATCTTGCTGGGGGGCTCTCTAGTTGTGTGTTCTAAGTCTACTCCTTGGACGTGCAATCATGTCATCAATTCTGAGCCCAAAAACATCAAGTTTGAAAGTGTCACTGAACAATCTGCTCCTCTTTCAACCCTCACCCTTCTCCACCTTCTCATTGACTACAAGTGAAAACTTGACATTATTATTGGCATTGATCTTAGCCTTCTCGGCCTCAGTCACCCAAAGATTGTTGGACTCCTTGTTGAGGATCACCTTGATCAAATTGAGGTTTTCTCAAGCAGTCTTGAATTACTCCTTGGGCAAGGGCTTTCCATCCTTAATGATTGCCACCCAGTGCTTGATCAGCTGATGGACACGGACCAGGGTGTCTGAATAACCGCTGCAGTAATTATTGTAGTTGGTGTTGAGAGGGTTGTTACAGTATGTGCATCAAAATGTTGTGTTTTGGTCTTGCTCACGCTTGTTCCACTCTTTCATAGAATCCATATGGAACAAGTGTCCCCACAAAGTTCAAGCATACATCCTGATTGTCCCAACAGATCAAACAGGTCGGCAGTACAATTGTGTTGGAGGTTGGCATGTTTGGTCATAACTGATAAAATCCAATCTGTATTGCTGTAAAATGAGAACCAGGCTGAAAAGACAAGATCAGATCAAAGGAAAGAAGAATAGAATAAAAAGAGAAAAAAAATTACCACCACAAGAGATCTGATAATCTAGAGACAACCTGAGACAGTATAGAAGAGACAGAGGAGGAGAACAGGGACACTGGAGATGAAAGATGGAATGGAATGAAAGGAAAGGGAAGGGGATCAGCCAAGGACAAGAAGACCAAGGATGTCATTGATCTTTTCTCACCAAATTGAGAATTGAGCCAATCTGAGGTTACAAGTCTCAAGCAATTTCAAGAGTAAGATAGAGGTCTTGATAGATGTCAAGACTTGAGGGAGGAGATCAAGGTCTTGAGAAATGTTGAGACAAGGGAGCAGTCAGAGGAGCGGACTGAGGAGCAACTGGGAAGCAGACCGAAGAGAGCCAGCGGAGGCCAGGGATGAGTTTGGAGAGAATCTATTGAATTAGCCCTTTCACAGGGCTGTCACGGAGAAAACTCAAAAATAACCAGGCGAGGCTGTCCAGATATGATTGCTGCAAGAATTGTGCTCACCATGCAATGTCACACTCATCCTAGGTGCATAAGTCTCTCCTCTCTCTTTCTCTTGTCTTCGTCAGCCTCTCATCATTGGCCTCTTAGCTCACAGCTGCTCACTGGTGTTTCTCAGGTGCATAAGTCTCTCCTCTCTCTTTCTCTACAGCTGCTCACTGGTGTTTCTCAACCAAGCCATTCAAGATCTGGGTATGTGAAGGTTGGACAAGTAGGACTTGTTCAGTATAGAGTTATCAGCAAGGGGGTGTGTTGAGATAGTGTATTAGCATTTCCCTGTGTAATATGCTTCTAACCTATACACCCAGAACTTAGCCTATATTATACATTTATATAGTCTGGTTGTTCTCTTTCCTGTTATCCTTCCTCACTGAATGATTATTACAAGTTGACTCACTGTGCTAGGACTATGTCCTCAACACCTTGTCAATCTCTCTTAGTCTTGTGTCACCCAGTTACCCTCAACAGGATTTTAGCTCCAGGGGAACAGGCTTTGGTGGGCTAAATCACGAATGGGGTACATCCCTGAAACATATAGTTTGACAGGAGCACAGCCTCAAAGGGACCTACCCTAAAGAAACAGGACACTACTTACAACAGAAAGGGCAAAAACCTGCAGGGTATTATAAATACAAGCACAAGTATGCATATGTAATGCAAAGTCATCTTGAAGAAAAATAAGCAAGAGAAACATTCCCTGTGACAGGTTGAAATCCGTGTATGTAACTCCTAAACTGGTGGAGATGAGGGGGTCATTCCAGTGGGTTACTATAGGTTATTTTGTGTGGAAATTCCATTTCTGGGGTTAATTTTGCAATATCTTTCATTTATAAATAAGAAAAAGAAATTTTTAAATTTTGCTGCATGCTTCAAGTAAAATTTTGGTGTGCCTTTAGGCTGACCCAAATAATACAGAAGATTCTAATTCAAAATCAAATTGACTTGATACCAAAAAGAGTTTTGTCAGTGGAAAACCATGCAGATGCCCTCTCCAGAGTTTTGCAAGACAGGCAGAGGGAACACAACTAAATCCACATAGACATTCCACAGGATCTAGAAATTCTAATCAAACAGGTGCTCTAATTAGAAGGAATGATAGAACAAATCTCAAAAATTAAAAACTACAGTAGCTAGTAATGGCTATGGGATGGCTATCTCTGAGCAAGGCTCCAGATAAACTAGAGTTACGAGTCAGGCTCAGATCTCAGGGACTTTTAGTCAAGTCTAGGAGGAGATCCAGAAATTCCTAAAAACATTTCTACTCCAAAGGCCTCCTTTCCAAACAAGCCACAAAGAAAAAGGCAGTAGGAGGAAAGAGACATCCTTCTCTTTAGCCCATAGCTTGGTGACTTGGGAAGTGATAGGAAGCTTCCAGGTCACCCCATACAAACATAACAGATTTTTGCTGCTATATTCAGTTGAGGACATGTAGCAAAGATCATTTCCTGGACTAAAAAGAAAATACAAAACAATATCTAGAGGAACTAAATGTACTGCTGCAGTTTGGATGACGTAGGTGCGTCCAAACAACTCATAAAGCTTTGCTTGCAGGGGATCTCACCAATCTTCTTATGTCAAATGTGATGCATGTTTAGCGCAAATTATAGGAGGCCTAGCATGCTCCTGGTGTGCAAACAACATTTTTTCCATTTTCATCTTTGTCAGGTACAAGTTGACTTGATTCTAACCTCTTCATCGACCCAGCTGGAACTTCATGTCCAGCTTTTGCTCAGTATTGCTCTCTAACTTGAATTTTTGCCCTGTATCCTGGTTTGGACGTTGCTCTGACAGCATTCAAGATCATTCAGAAATGAATCAGAATGTCGCTTCTACGAAAGAGCGCGGCTACACAGTATTATGTTGTGTATTTACAGCTGGTCAACATCAGCGAAGAAAGATTTCAACTCTGGAACTGGTAGCAGTCAAGTCGTCGAAAAAATCACGCTGCCCTGATAGGGTAGACCTACGCCGAGGGCTTGTACTATTGTATGTATATAGAGACTTGAAGCGTACCCATGGGCACTTTTCGCTTTTAGCAGGAATTGCCTGCAGATCTCCCTAGCCTGATTCTTGCGATCCGATTATGACTTGGCGGCGGCGCGGATTCTTCTGCTTGAAGGTAGCTGCTTGTTACTTCAAATTAGCGATTGCCAATACTCCTGAAGACGAATTAGCGGCAACTTTATGGAACGATACCCATGAGCTATTCGAATACAATTTCGAAGACTTCGGTTTCGATTTTTTAGATTTGCCCTCACCGGCTCCAACTCACAAACGCAAGTTGATTGATGACGAGTCTTATTTTGTCCCAAACCGACATTCACATAACTGCGACCAGGATGGTGAGATGCTCCAGTAGGCAAGCCGCATGACGTGAAATTCCCGGCAATTGACATTTGGGCTAATTTTGCAGGCTTAAATTTGGTTGCAAATACCTTACTTAGTCACCCTAGAGAACCAAATAATGAATCCACGCACAGTTGTATCTCAAGCCGTGAATCTAGCGAAAAAGGTAATAGATCACCCCCCTTCAGACCCTCACACAACCTGGAATTGGCTGCTGAAAAGTGTTTGATTTATAGACATCTACTCAGGGACACGTCGCACTGCCAAGTCACAACGAGTAGACCAAATTGATAAGAGTGCCAAGGTTGATCAAAAGAACAAACTGAATACAGAAGAAGCCCAGGTGCCTGACTTTATAGAGGAATCCGAGAAGGATTCTGAGAGAGCTTTTACCACAGAAAATGTCAATGATAGAGCAACAGATAATCATAGTCATGAAGGCAAAATGAGGAAAAATGTGCAGCTTGCCCTTGGGCCGGATGTTTTGAAACTGATCACTAGCCGCGCAAAAAGAGCCCTTTCCAGGCAGGCTTCGGAGGATGCAGAAGCAAGCAAACAGCTTCAAACTCGCCTGGCTGAGAAATTCAAGAACGTGGAGCAGTTGTTCGAATCTTCGTGCGCCATGGCATCTTCGCGACAAATCGAAGGTTTACCTGTGTTGGTTGGGGCACTGAAAGAATCTCCTGATGATAATCACCATCAAAATACCTGGATCAGGCTCATTGAATATGATTTGTTGAACAAGCGGGGGAGAGTTAGGAGGAAGCAACATCATGAGTACAAAATTGGAAAAATTTGGGCAGGCTTGAACTCTATTCACAATCTGGTTAGTTTAAATGGTCTTGATGATGAAATCCTTGGAAAATCAGAAAATCACCATAAAGAGTGCCTTGAGTGGTTTGAAGGTCTCTTATTCAAAAATACAGACGGACATGTTCCTCTCCTAGGCGAGGTCCAAGTCAGCTCTTCAGAAAACATCTCAAAAGAATCATTCAGCCATGCTCAGATCTATTTGGCAAGAGTTACAACTGATTCAAGCATAGTTGAGCAGGAAAAGGCCCGTGTAATAGCTTTAAACTTGTTGGAATTTTGGTATGAAGAAGAATTCAGAAAAATAAATAAATTCAAACTTTCTAAGGAAAGATATTTTCAGTTAATCTCTCAAGCAGTCAGGCCATATACCCGCTTCCCACTTCCTCATTCTGCTTTGCCCCTTCACTCAGTAGATGAATTGAATTAGTTGCCTTCAATTTTAATAATCAGCTATGTGTTTTTTTGCAAAATTCAGAAAAACCACATCTAAAAAGAAACTATCTTCCATGTTTCAAATAATCTACATGGTACAATTTCTGAGTTTCTTTCCCCTGCAGGATTTTATCATACTTCATTTTACCTCCTCATTTATTACTAGAATTAATTTTGTTTCCTTTTTCCTCTATCCCAAGATTGATTGGCTTCTGATCCAGCATAAAGCAGTGAAGCAGAAGAGTTCAAATTTTTCCAAGCTACCAACCTCTTTCATCTAACCCTCAATAGTTTCATTTTCTAAGTTCAATTACCTCAAGGAACCAAAATCAGCCAATAATATAGGGAGTCTTGAGTATGATTGGGGTCCGGTTTTTGATTCTTGCAAAATGGAGAATGAGTCATATACAATGTGAGAATATCAGTAAAGGTGAGCAAGCTCACAAAGTGAGGAAGGTACTGTGAGCTCAAAAAGCTGCAATATATTTCTGGTTCTATCTATTGGCAATCTCATCCTATAGTTTTTGAAGTTGCAAAGCATTCAAATCTAACATGATATTGGGAGGAGTGTAAACTTGTTCAAAGCAATTTTTAATTGATTCATTTCAATACATTACCACTTGGAAGGAAGTTTGAAGAAGATATATTGGTTGACCCAGCTCAGCATTGGTCAGAAGCTATAATATTGATGGGTATAATATGGATAACAGCCTTGCTTGAGTCAATGGGACCGGTTGGTGTGTGTTTAAGTTCAACCTTAATGATTGTGACAATGGTGGGCCAATGTGATGCATTACGATATATGGTCCAATTTGCAAAACACATTGGACATTGTTTTTGAGGAAAAACTGTCAATTTTAACAAAAAAATATTGAATTTTCAACACTTTACAATTGATTACAATAGGTTTTTGACTGTATCAACAAAAAATGGGCTGTATTGGCTGTTATCAAGGGTATTTAGGTTATTTTTTAAGCCCTCAAGGTTATAGTTAAATTCTGTTGCCAAAATCAATAACCACATTTCCTGTATCATAACTTATTTTTCAATACTTTACAATACTTTAAGTCAACAGGTCACTGCAACGGCCCACCGTTGGTTGTGATGGTTGGGATGCTGGACAGCAGGGGGTTTCAAAGTTGGCCAGGTGCAACTTGTGTGCACTTTTGCCAGTTGGTGTTCAAGTTCATTCTTGAACAGTGAACACTGAGTTTCAAAAGGGCATACAAGCCACATTTTACTACACTCCCTAAGCCTGCTTGAATGTTTTTTTGAAATTTGGTGTTCAGGAAAAGCCTTGAACATCAATTAGCAAAAGTGTATGCAAGTCATGCCTGGTCAACTTTGAACCCCCCCAATGATTAATATGAGCATGCAATGAAGTTAAATTTTTAGGGTGGTTAAACTTTGATGTACTAGTAGTCAGTGGTTCAACTCTGACAGTGCAATGAGCAAGCAGACTTGTGAAGCGGTGGGTAGGGTCTCACACCCAGAAATACCCTAAAGCACAGTGACGGGGACCCTAGCGCACAGCAGCAAGGAGCGTATAGCGCAGCTTCTGCGCCAAAGCTGGCAATTGGGAGCAAAGTTGGCCATTTCAGCACAAAAGCGGCAGATTCAGCGGTTATGGCGGCCGTTCTCACGCTGCGCTAGCGCTCTCTGGCTTGGGGCAAAGGGCGGGGACCTGCTGCTTTCAGCGGTGACCTCGCTGCGCTGGCGCGTTTCGGGGTGGCGGCCGCGCTACGCGAAATGGCCGCCTTTTTCGGCGAAGCGCAGCGGGCACACCGTTGCCAGCCTTGCCATACCGGAACCAATAAAGGGTAAAAAAGCATTTTTTTTGGAGACATGAGTTTTATCTCTTTGCAAATTAGGCCGCTCCCAGAAAGAACCCTCTTGGGGGATATGCTGGCGCTGGACGGGGAGTGGCCAACTCTCATATCCGCAGGGAAATTGTGGCGGCAGATTCCAACGAAGCGGAATAAGATACACTAACAAATCTGGCGGGATTACTCGGACGACTCCCGTTCTTGGCCACGGGTTTGAAGCAACAACTCCCGAAGACGGCCTGGCCAAGGAACAGTTGGGGCTGTAGCTCCGAGCAGAGACGGCCGTGGTGACGTCCAAGGTGAGGCCAGCGGGTGGGCTTGCCACCAACAGTCGCAACAGGGCCCAGGGGTTTCTTTGGTTGGAAGACATGCGGGAGATACATAGAAGGGCAACGGCTCAACACAAGAAAAATGGATGTGAAGCAAATGATGTATTTTCAGGAGACCAAAGGCTGAGTGCCCCGTGTATGAACAAGTAATGCGAGGAGTATGAGACGAGCGGAGGAATTTTTGCAAGTTAAATGAGTGTATGGGTTCAGTTGACTAATGCGATGGACATCTGTGGTGACATGGAAGCAACGAGGAGATTACAAAAAAAGGGCAAGACGGTTTCTTTGCAGTGGGAGCTGCGTACCAGAAACACTACTCTAGTTGGTAGGAGGAGTGGTGGTCGGGGGAGTGGTAGTAGGGGTGGTGGGGGGAGTGACGGGGGCGGCATTGTTGGGGCCAGCGTTGGTGTTGAGGGGAACGGAGTTGGTGGCAGTGGTGCCGGCAGGGGCGGCGTCATTGGGGATGTCTTTGACGTCATAACAGGTGTTACAGGCTGGGGTGAATGGGAAGAAATTAGCTCGATGTCGGTTTCTTGGGTACCTCAAGAGTGTTGTGGCTTACATCTGGCTGAATAGCATGTCTTGCAAGAGAATGTCTTCGCGGCCTTGGTAGAGCACACTGACAGACGTAGATTGTGTGGTCAGCTTGGAATGAAAAGACAGCCGGTTTTGAGGGGCACTCACAGTGTGAGAACTTGTCGGTTATGTTGAAGTTGTAGCTGTCGTCGCACGTTACTGATGGTATGAGGTCTTTACCGAGGGTACCGTCGTCGCCTTGTTCGTTGGGCGTGTATTCATTGCACTCTTGGCAAACTGTGATGGATTACTTGGCTCAGCAGGAGCTCGTGTGGTGGGCTGAGTCTCGAGGGCTTCTTACCTGGGTATGTGGACTGCTCGTTGATGGGGCATGTATTGAGGACGCAGATGGCTGTAACCGGTCCACTCTTGCAGATAGCGGCTGTTTGCACAGTGGACACTGCGAAGAGACGATCGGAGAGGTGAGCGGATGGCCACCAGAAATGGTTTGCAAGATTGTGTGGGGGTACTCACGGGTTTGGGGGTCAGGAAGGGCTTGGTTCTGTTTTGCACCCGTGGAAGGGTCCTCCTGAGCCATCTCGGCGAGGTCGCGCTCCGAGAAAGGCAAGAGACTGTCGGTGCAGTTCAGGGTGATGGTCTTGGGCCCTGCAGAGGTAAGCGATGGTGATCATCATCAGCTTGGTGAGTTGTGTGACCATTTTGAGTAGCATTTGGCAGACAAACCCGCGGCGGCACCTGCTTGGTTGGCATTGGCCTGGGTGCTTAGTGGGCCGTTGACGCTGGTGGTGTTGGTGGGGTTGTTCTGGGCAAACACATTGGAGGCGATCAAGAGAGCCGTGGTAAGGAAAGAGTGATGCATTTTTTGTTTTGGATGTAGTGGGGCGAGCGGACGAAAGTCAGGTCGAGTTGGAAGTGTGTGTGTGGGTAGTGTGAAGTGAGTGAGTGGAGTGAGCTGATGATTAAGATTTGGCCGACACTCGATGCTCTTAAGTACTCTCGCCCTTCGCCCTGGGCCACTCCTGCTCCCTTCTCTCTGCTCCTGGGGTCGCGTGGCTTGGGCGCGTTCCCTGGCCGGCTGGTTGCTCGTTGGGTCTGCTGAAACGCCGAAGACAGTCCCATCCTGCCTGTCTGGAGGGGATGAAACCTTGTGGCTGGCTTTCTTTAGCGACACAGCCACTTGTATCTCCCTTGCAACACCTTGGCGGTCTCGCTCCCAGGTGAGAGGAGCTGTACGGAAGCCCTGCTGCGAAACCATCGTGCTATCCCTAGTTTGCCTCGTGTCCCATCTCCAAAAACCCACAGCCGAACATTCCAATCGCCGTGGGCCCGTGGCCCTTGGGCCACAAAAATATTGTATGCATGTGTTCCGCCGCAACAAGAACATCAACATGTCGCTGTTCCGGCCTGGTTTCAGGGTCTGCATCGCATCGCATACATGAGCACGTCACAGGCCCTATTGGGAGGATTTGGTCGAACTTATCCTGAGACAAAGCTCAGGATCTGTATATAGGTTCATCTGCTATCGGGCAATTGTTAGATTCTGATGACCGCACCTTAGATTTCCGAGTCGCTGTCTAGGATTTGGGGGTGGTTATCCCTGGCACTGCCCCCAGACTGATGGAACAGTTGCCAAAGCTTTCATTGCTCGATAATATTGGTCAGGCGGGCGTGTCGAAGTAACTGTTTTTACTTGGCCCATCGAAACTGTCGAGTGGGTGCAAGGCGAGGTCGCGGCGCGCCTGGCCCAAAGTCGCCTGTGTCCACGGGTTGGCGCTTCCAAGCTCGCTGTTGAGTCTCTCTCCATCGAGCCCGGTCGATAGGTCCACCGATCACCTCACTGATGGGCAGTACAGCTCACTTGTCGCCATGAGGGCCACCAAAGAGATTCCTCCGCATTGCAGTGGGCTCTGGCCGGGAAAACAAGGCATACATTAGCCAGGGCACCACGCCCCTCAATTCTTGGTGTCGTGGGTGGACATCGGCATGCACCGAACTTAACAAAGTCCCTCGCTGCTGCGTGTGTCTGGTCTTGCGAAGCAAGCCTCCGATAGCCCTCGGCAGGGACTTGCGCGCTATCACCCCCTTTTGCAGAGCCTAGAATCTGAGTTTGGCTGGGTGGTTTCTTCAAACCATCACAGTTCCTTGCCCTCAAAACTTAAAACCTTAAAAATTTGCTTGGCACAAAGCCTTGCTTCTTGCGTGTCATCCCATAGAATCTGAGTTATGTTACACCACTTCTTCAAAGTGAAATAAATAAATTATATTGGGACTTGGTTAATCGACTACCATAATTTTGACTTCCAACTACCAAACATGGTTTACATTGGGGGAGGACCACTACCCAACGTTGCGCCTGGTTTGCGCGTACCAAAAATTGACCCAGGCACAATTTGGTAGTTCAGTTGGAAGTCAAAAATGGAAATACAAAACGGTAGTTGGATTTATAATTTTTGCAAAAATAGCAAAAATAAAGAAAAAAATCATAACTCCTCATGGCGGGGCCCAAGCCCCGCCAAAATTTTACAGAGGGCAGAAAACCCTCTCAAGAGCATATGGTGAGCTGCACAGCATTAGCACACCTCAGGAATGGGGTGTGCTACTGTGCTCACATTTTTGCCAGTGTCCTACTAAGGAACACCACCAAAACCATAGCCACAGTGCCCCAAAGGGTCCCAAAATTTTACAGTGCCCAGGTTAAGCTCTGAAAAAAATATGATGAGCTGCATGGAATTATTACACTTCAGGAATGGGGTTTGCTACTGTGCACCCATTTGTGCTGGTGTCCTACAAAACCTTAGCCAAACCCATTCCTGGGGTTTTTTAATGCCATGCAGCTCATCATATCTTATCCAGAGCTTAATCTGTGCACTTTGAAATTTTGGGACCCTTTGGTTCACCGTGGCTATGGTTTCAGTGGTATTCCTTAGTAGGACACCGGCCAAAATGCGCGCACAGTAGCACACCCCATTCCTCAGGATTCCTAATGCCATGCAGCTAACCGTATTAATTTCAGGGATTTTTATTTGCACGGTAAAATTTTTGGACCCTTTGGGGCACCATTAGAGAATGTCAACCGGTACCCGGTATGGAGCTCCGCTCGGTGCTAAGCCGGCGGCAGCGCTGGGAGGGGAAAAGGTGCTCTGGGAGCTGCCCTCACGGATGGTCCGGATGAGTCATAGGGATTTGGGTTGATAGCGTTGGGGGAAGTGGTTTTGAGATTTTTTGCCGGGGTTTGGATCCTCGGCGGCGGTTGTGTTGTTGAGAAGGGATTCGAGGAAAGGATTCTTGTTGATTTGATGGACTCTGGGATGGGACTCGGAAAAAGATCAATATTATTGATAACCCCTGACTTGGATCAGAACAGGATGCTATGGCCTCCTATCCTCCAAGTTCGCCAGGAACTTGGATTCCTGGAGGCCTGTCACAGACATGTCATCATCTCCTTGCGCGCCATGCGCGCGCACCCACCGCAGACAACAGAGAGAAAGAAAAGAAAAAGACAACTGTGAGCTCACGCCCCGCGACCTCACCAAAGGAGTCACGAGGATGTCACCAAATCACCTCGAACCGAGTTCTTAGACCCCGTCGACCCGCGCCCTCCTAGTCCAGCAGGGAAGTACTGACACTTCCCCTGGACTAGGTGAGCATTTCCTCTTCTTCATCTTTAAAATTGTAAATAGGAGGGAAGTACTGACACTTCCCCTGGACTAGTTGAAATGCATCCCTAGTTAGGTTCCAGAAGTGTTTCCCTCCAAGGTTTGACCTTGTACCGTGCCCCGTTGAGACCTCCCAAGACGCTCAGATCAGTGAAGCTCGGTCACGAGCTTACAACAACACAAAGAAGAAAAAGGAAGAGAAATAAAACCAAGACCTGAAAACATGAAACCAAAGAGGACCACAAGAAATAAGAGAGGAACCAAGAGAAATGGAAATAAACATGACAAAAGACAAGGAAGAAACAAAAACCAGAAAAGGACAACAACTAGGAATAAACCCACAGACAGATCTGTGTTAGGACCAAGAAAGAGAAGAAGGGGAAAGAAGGGGAAGTGAGAATGAGGAGAGTAGGGGGAAAAGGGAGAAGGAGGATCTGGGAGAATCTTGGGATTTGAATCTTGAGGCTTGAGTCTTGATCTTGAAGATGTTTTTCTTGAGGGTTGATCTTGAAGCTTGACTACCATTTTGACCACCACACCAGCACCCGCGGGCAGGTACCGCCCGCACCCGCCGTGCACCCCCCAGGCAGTGCCGGGTGCCCGTTTTTTTGGAAAAAGCGGTGCGGTACCCGGGTACCGCCCCCAAGTACCGCTTTCCCCCAACGGGTTAATCGGGTAACCCTTGGACCCCCGGCCTTTACCCCGCTTTGAGCTGCCCTCAATGACTGAAAATAGACCGGTCATGGGCCAGGACAGGTCATCAAGGACAGCCCTGGTGCAATCATCAAGGGGAGTAACAACTCCCCTTGATGAATAGTGTGTACTGGCCGTTGGGGGAGTACCCTCAATTACAATGACCAACCTGTTTGATGACCAGAACAGGTTGGTCATCGCTGTTCTGGTCATTGAGAGATCCTCCCCTCAATGACCAACCTGTTTTGGTCATCGAGGGGAGGAACTTATGATGACACATCCATTCCGGTCATCGAGGACCCCCCTTGATGATCTCTTTGATGAAAAAAGCCGGCGGGTACCGCTGGTACCCGCCTAAAAGACTCGTGGTACCCGCCAGGCAGTGCCAGATGCGGTGCCGGGTGCCCGTTTTTGGCAAAAACTGCGCGGGTACTGGTGGTGTAAATGGTACCCAGGTCCGTTTTGACATTCTCTAGGCACCATTGTGGTAGATAGAAAAGTGGAAAAATAAAAAGATTTTTCTATGCCACATAATTACTCATACTAGGCCTCAAGATACCACCAAATGGATTCTACGGCCAATCCCACCCCTAGTCACCACTGGAAGCACCCCTGGGGCCCCTCAAGTGTAGAATTTACACCTCATGGACACCCATCACGCGGCCAGCCCAGTGACCCAGCTGTCACCTGCCACAACCCAAGTTTCACAGGATACAAACATACATCTCCTGTTCAGGCTACACTCATTACATATTAGCTAAATACACTCCTTTATATACATAGTATGACATCATTTACACTGTTTCTGCAGCCTCAGACTTTGTGTAT
Organism: Puccinia triticina; assembly: GCF_026914185.1. Taxonomy (NCBI): domain Eukaryota; kingdom Fungi; phylum Basidiomycota; class Pucciniomycetes; order Pucciniales; family Pucciniaceae; genus Puccinia; species Puccinia triticina. The sequence goes on along the minus strand of NC_070565.1, from coordinate 4,463,176 downwards.
ACACTATTTACCCCTGTATGGCAGCTCATGCAGTCCACTGTCACCTTATGCATGCGTTAGAATGTTCTGTTGTATATTCTGACACCATTCATGCGCCCCTGAGAGGTCATGACATCATTTGTATCTAATCCCACCAGCTACAATCCCTCACCCTGTTGTCTAGATTGGCTGAAACCCTAACCCACGAGCCCCTTTGGGGCTCCACTTTTGTCTATAAAAGGAGCTCTCTCCACCCCCTGTGGTCTGCTCCCCAGTTCCTCACCCATAACTCACAAGTCACCCAACACTCATCCACACTCAAATCCTAAAACCCTTATAACAACCCTTATAATAAAGGAATTAAACCCTTATAACAAAGTAATTAAAACACTTACATGTTGCCATTCAAACAGATTTCATCTGGAACAGACCAGACCTATCACTTAATAAAACTTGCCAAGCAGATCTTGGTCGGTCTTGTTGACTGATAACAGAAGGGCAGAGCTTGAAACTCCATCATACCCTTCAAAATTCAGCAGAAGGGTTTCATTACCACTTTTGAGTCTTACACCGTTGCTATAGTTTTAGTAGTTTACCTTAGTAGGACACCAGCCAAAATGTGTGCCAATAGCACACCCCATTCCAGTTGTGCTAATGCCGTGAAGCTCACCATATGCTCTTGAGAGGGTTTTATGCCCTCTGTAAACCTTTGGCAGGGCTTGGACCCCGCCGTAAGGAGTTGTGATTTTTTTTATTTTTGCCATTTTTGAAAAAATTATAAATCCGACTACCATTTTGTATTTCCATTTTCAACTTCTGACTACAAAATTGCACCCAGGTCAATTTTTGGTCCGCAATACCCGGGTGCAATGTCAGGTAGCAGTCCTCCCAACGTAAACCGTGATTGGTAGTTGGAAGTCAAAATTACAGTAGTCAATTAAGAAAGTCCCTAAATTATCAAAGTAAATAAAAACTTGGGGTTTACTGGAGTAAAGTAACAGAGGGCATCCGTGCTCAATAGGGGGATTCACAATTGGATTTCACCAGAAATTTTCAATTTTCTGGTAAGTGAAGCAATTTCCTGCTATGGGCCGCTGAAATAGCTTGCTAAAAATCTTTGGGTTTTTTTGCTAAACCCCATTAGTGAAAGGGGGTTGAGAAATTGACTCCCACAAATTAAAAAATTGACTCCCAAACGCAATTTATGTTGCGCGGACCGCCTCGGCACGTCTTTGCCGGGTCCTTGTGACCGCATTTTGACCCGGGGGCAATTTGGGAGTCGGAATTGTGATTCTGCAATCCCAAACAAGAGTTGGAATTGTAATTCCGCAATCCCAAACGGGAGTCGGGAGTTTAACTTTACAAAAAATCCCAGAAAATAGAGAAATATTTATATCTCCTCACTGGAGCACCCAAAAGCACCCAAAGTTTTACAGCAATCTAGATACACTTTCTAGAAAATATGTTGAGATTTACAGCAGTAGAAACCATCAGGAAGGCCTTGTGGAACAGGGGGGTTAATTTGGTGGATTTCCTACTAAGGCAAACCCCCAAAACCTTATCTAAGGTGCTCCAAATGGCCCCAATTTTTTTCTGCCACAAGAATACACTTATGGTTTTCAAAGTTGGAATTAATGCATGCATAAATGCGTAAATCATAAATTCATAAAAATTCTTTGGCTGGGAAAGCCAAAGATTACTTAAGCAGATTGGTGAGATCCCCTGCAAAAAAAGTTTTATGAATTTATGATTTATGCATTTTTACATGCATGAACTTCAACTTTGAAGACAATAACTCTTTGAAAAATATGCTGAGCTTCACGGCATTAGTAAACCTCAGGGACACCTTGTGTAGCTGGGGGCTGATTTGGTGGATTTCCTACTAAGGCAAACCCCCAAAACCTTATCTAAGGTGCTCCAAATGGCCCCAATTGTTTTCTTCCACAAGAATACACTCTTCAAAACATATGCTGAGCTTCACGTCATTAGAACACCTCAGGGACACCTTGTGTAGCCGGGGGCTGATTTGGCGGATTTCCTACTAAGGCAAACCCCCAAAACCTTATTTATGGTGCTCCAAACAGCCCCAATTTTTTTCTTCCAGAAGAATACACTCTTGAAAGTATTTTGAGCTCAAAGAGGTATTAAAAATCAGGAACACCTTCTATCAACCATGGGTCAGCTATGCTAACCATATATGGTGTTCAAAGTTGGTTTGCATAATTTTATGCATGCATAAATCATAAAATCATGAATTTTTTTTTTCAGGGGATATGACTGTCTGATTATGTAATGCAAAATTTCCTCACCAAAATATTTTTATGATTTTATGATTTATGCATGCATAAAATTATGCAAACCAACTTTGAACACCATAATAGCTGTCAGTGTAGCATGGTGCTGCGCAAATGCGCTATTTTTTAGCGTAGCGTTAGCAAAATTGCGCGCATCTGCGCCAACGCTAATTGCACAGGGTGCAAAGCAATTTTAGGTTTTAACGTAGCGTTAGCGCAGATACGCGCAATTGCACTAGCCCCGCAAAAGAGCGCAACTGCGCCAGCGCTAAAACCTAAAATAGCTTTGCACCCTGTGCACGTAGTCTCAGCGCAGATGCGCGCAGTTGCGCTAACACTACGCTAAAAAATAGTGCATTTGTGCAGCGCTATGCTACACTGACAGCTATGGTTTGTCTAGGTGGATGTTCAACAGTTTATAAAATGTCTGGATTTGATTTCCTTTCTTTCCAGCTACATTTCCACTAGAAATGGTTTCTGGACCCATCCTACAAGTTAACTTTTATGGGACAAGTTATAGCACTACAAGAAAAAGTTGTGCAACTGATGTCAGTTGACATGCAAGATACTCCAGGATAATGGCCATTCAAACTCCACCAAACTACATGAAAATTTTTCTTTTCACAGTCACTGTGCATTAAAGCTGTGTTGAAGTAACTTGTAGTGTATCAAGTGTGTCTGGGCGCATGCCCCAGTCCTGCTTGGCCAAGTGCCACCGGGGGTTGGCCAACTTGGCAATGTCTAGCTTAAATAAGCCTCTCAAATGGAGGGGGGGGGAGGGGCACATCCCAAATGGACTCTCCATACGGAGGCTTATGACTCATGTGATAATTTTTGCCAGAGAGGTTGGGGCTGTTTATACCCTTTTTTCCTTTCACTCTTCACACAGCAAAGACTGGCAAACCTCTGCTGAAGCCCTGAAGGGTCAAGATAGCTTACCATCTTGGCTTCAGATCCCTGTCCTCATAATGAGGATTGGATGTACAAGCTTGATTGGACAAGGCATATTAACCAGAGATTGCATAGCTTGGATCCTGTGGAATTGAATTGAATGAGCATACTGTTTTCCAAGTTCAGTCCAATACACACAATTCAAACAGCCCAGAATACCCCAAAAACCATAAGTTTGGAGGTTCATGGGAGGAGAACACTTGGACTTCCAGGAATTTGTGTAGTGGCAAAAGAAAGGGAGGAGTCAAGGGTGTATCCGCTGCGCTACGCTACAAAAAGCAGCCTTTTAGCGTAGCGCAGCGGTTGACCGCTATGTGACCAGACCAAAAAGCAATAGCGCAGCGAGAACACCGCTGCGCTAATTGCTACGCGCAGCGATTGTCCGCTACCCTCCCAGGGCCATTAGCAAAAGCGCAGTGAAAGCAAAAAACTTGCTACGCTACCCGCTAAATTAGCGGATAGCGGAACAGTTTTATGTTCTTAACATATTTCTATGTGTTTTAAAACCTTTTTCCTTTTTTTTTTGGCTCCCACATGGCATAGAAAAAAACGGCGCTGACCGCTATGTGATCTCTTCTTTAGCGCACTATCTTTCTATTTCTTTTCTGGGAAGATCAAAAAGCACGTAGCGCAGCGATCTGCCCGCTGCGCGTAGCGCTTAGCGCAGCGACCCAAAAATTTGCTGCGCTAACCGCTTCGCTGCGCTAAATGCAGCGCAGCGGATACAGAGGAGTGAGACAATTCTCATGTTCCAAAAGGCATGTGCAGGGTCCTTTGGGAACACACTCAAAATTGGAAAGGCACATAGAATCTTGGAAGATTAGAATCTCTCAGTTCAGTTTGGGGACATTAGTCCCAAGGCCCTCCTTTGGATGTTGCGCTTTGCGCCAGCCCATGCTGTACCAGGGCACTTCAAAGTGGGGGACTTGTGTTAAGTTTGTGGAGATTTGCCTAGCGGTGGTTTTGGGTGTGCCACGCGGTCTTTCAGCTGGGCCAAGTAGGCTTTGGGTGAGTGCCCAGCGCACTTGGCCTTTTCACCCCAAAACTTGGACATTTGCCCAGACAAACTTGATGCACTATTTGAGTCCCCTTTTTGATGCATCATAACTGTAGGTGTTATATTGCACAACTCATATTTAAATGAGAAACACACTATCAGGGCCTTTTCAGGCGTTTGGGGGCATGAATACCAGATTTGCAGGATCAGAATATGCTCATGCAGTTCACCAGTCATTTATCCAAGCATATGCATCCTCTCAACAACTTGTTCAACCTGTCACCCAGAGATCTTGATGGCAGGTTGAACTGGTCATTGAGAAGATTATACAAACTTAGTGAGGCTCAATGACCAACTGGTGTGGTAACTCTGTTTCTGTTCCTACCACCACTTTTATATCAGACAAACCCTCCCCAAATCAACCTTTATTATCTCATATCCAGATTCTACACCCCATTTTACACCTAGTCACTCACTCATTCTACCCAAACTTAACACACCTCCCATGCTTTTGGGGTGGAAGCACCCTCCCGCCAGCACAGCCAGCATAATTACCTGGGGTAAGGTTATCCAATTTAAACTGGGATGAACAAAACCAATTTAAACTTGGTTGATCTCAACTGATGAAATATAAATCCAAGGTACCCCCCTTGGATTTATACTTCATGGGTGAAGATCAACCCATTTTGAATTGGTTGAGTGCATCTCAGTTAAACTGGGATGACTTTATCCAAGACAAATATGCTGGCAGTGCAGGGAGGGACTTGCACGCAATGTTGAGGTTCTTGCGTGAAAAGCACCAGAAAATGGCTGGAAAGACCATTAAACCCCTCATATGACCTCCAACCTCTCCCAAATTTTAGAAGCTTATGGCTCCTTGAGAATCCTGATGATTCCCTACATATTCTGGAATTTTAAAAATTTGAAAAACAAGCCATCAATCAGGTTGAACTCACTTGTGAATTTTGCCAATATGTCACAGGCATTAGATTGCTTGCGGGGGCAGACTACCATCACACCCCTTTCACAACCCTCAAAAAACCTTTAGAGACAAAAAAAAAGGTTTCTTGAAACACACTTACACCACCACTCAAATTTGAGCTTTGGTTGACGTGGGCCCAACGGCGCGGTCGCAGACAGGTCGGCCCAGGTGGGCCCCAACCTGTCTGCCCAGATTTCAACCGCGGGGTTGGATTGGTGTTGAGGATTGGTCAGGCCCAACTTGGCCAGACCCATGCTGGGCCCAACTTGGCCAGACCCATGCTGGGCGCGGGCGGGCCAACCCAGCCAACATGCCAGATCAGCAGAGTTGACAGAGCCCCGCGGTTGAAACACTGTTGGGTGTGCAACCCAGCCAACCAAGGCTGTCCCTGAGCCGCAGCCCAATGTTATTCTCCGGTTGAGCCCACGTTGGGCCAACCAAGAAATGAAACAAAAAAGATGAGTTTTCCGTGTCTCTTTCCATGCATGGAAAGAGGCTACAATATAGGTGAGAAATTACAAAAAAAAAGGTTTTCAACGAGTTGCCCACTGACAAGATTTGGGGAAAACATGAATTTACTATGCTGAATATGCATTATTGGCTAGGAGGGCATCAACATGTTGGATGGTGTAGTCAGTACTGCCTTGGCTGGTCATGCCTCCAGCATTGCTAGAGACAAATGGGTTCAAATTGGGGCGGGCAGGTAATTTTTGCCCGCCCGGACTCAAGATGCTCACTGGAGCCGCACTGCGGTGCCCATAGCAGGCCAACGTGAGGAATTTGCCAACCGTGGGCCCTGCACGTGGAAGAATTTTGGATTTCAAGAAAAGCCTTGAAAACCAACTTGCAAAAGTACGTGCAAGCATGCATGGCCAGCTTTGAATCCCCCTGATATCAGCAGTACATTCCTTCCTAGTTCTTATAGCTATTACCAATGCTCATCTTCATTATGGACATTCCTTGAACCTTATACCTGTTACTTCTGCCCATCATTACTTTATCTTCTAACATTTCATATACACTTCTTGGGCATTGTACCTTCTTCAAGCTCACTCAGGCAAGAGAGGGAGTTTCTGACTCAGGCCTGCCCGCGGGCGGCCCGGACCCGCCTGATTGGTAAAGGTGCACCGGGTCCCCCGGCCCATGAAGCGGGGTATCCTGCTAAGCTAGCTGGTTCGCAGCACCACTTTCACTTCTTTTTGATTCGAAAACGATCGATTTATGTATGTACCTACGAGATGGCTGAACAAGATGAAATCGTACCAGTGAGACGAACAATCGCCTCCTTTCGATCGAAAAATCCGGATGGAAAGTCACCACAAGAATATCAAGGTGTGCTCCGGGAAAGACTCCAATAACTTATCCTGAACATCACCCGTGCTGACGAGTGTAATCTTCAGCAATTTTTCGACAAGCCATCAGGCAATTGTATCACCGAGTGTCCACGCATAAGAAGCGGACGCTGTCCAATCCGATATTGAGGACTACTGTCTCGGACCCTCCGGAGGGGATGTCAGGAAGCGAAACCGCAAACCGAATGGCGCAGACGTTCTTACCGATTCTGAAATACAAGCTCAGGCTCTTGCCCATCTTTATGGATCCATTGGACGCGAAAAGTGGCACGAGCTCGTGGTTTGACGCGATCTTAAATAACTTGATAGAGATCGATGAGATTCTGGCAGAAATTGACTCATCCGTCATCTGGATTTGGAGGACGTGGAAGCCTAATCAGGAAGAAAAACCGGGCCCTCGCCAACTGTCCTGCTTCAAAGGCAAAACGATCACATACCGAACCCAGGATCTCTTGACTGGCGAATTTTGTCGGGTACTCATAACATGCGACACGTTTTTTGCCGATCACAGTTTTCCAAGCCCAGCAAACAGCGACCACCCAATCGTACAGAAATGGGACACCCTTGCCACTCGCACCACCACGTCGGCTACGCGCATCGATGCACTAATTGAATGGATCCAGCAACCTCTGTTGCCTGTGGCCAAAGAAGAGTGGCAAGAGATGGTGGACCAGGTCGACACCTTGTTGAAGACGTTGCTGAAACACCTGAATCCGCATTATCACCAGTCCGCCAAAGGTGGTGAATCGGACTCAGAGGAAGAGGACATTCAACTCCTAACTCCTACAGCAATGAAGTTCACTCGGGCCGGTATTCCATACGTCAAGATATGTCGTGCATTTCTTTACAAACTTTTGCGACCGACCCAGGGTCATGGGTTGATTTTTGTTGGGTCATCCATGGACATCGAAGAAGCCCAACTGAAAAGGCTACTCTTCCGTACCAACGAGGCGCTGAGACACTTATACCAGTTCGTCACGGAGATGAAAAGTTTGCCGAGCCACCGGCGAGGTCTTGTGGATGCGTCGATCAACCTCCAGGGGGAAATGCTCGAATGCATATTTGCTCTCAAAGACTACTGGAAACAATTGCCGGAACGTAAGGATCCTAGGATTGATCAGCAAGCGATTGCAGAGGCTGGTCAATGGATCGATGATTGGGAAACGCTTTTGCATCAGTCTGTTTGCAACGCATGGGAAGCCGCTGGTTGCCAATACCCTTGGCCAGACCCGGAAGACGAGCCAGACACCGATGACGGCGGGGACTTGGACGAGTTCGGCGGATTTGGTCGGCTGGGCAGATTTGATGAGGAGGATGAGGAGGACGAGGAGGACGAAGAGGGCGAGTCTGGAGACGAGGACGAAGACGAGGAATCTGGAGACGAGGACGAAGAGGGCGAATCTGGAGACGAGGACAATTAGCATGCCGAGGATGAATGATGATGAGGAAGAACCTGTAAACAAGAAATAAGCTGGCCAAGCCAATAAAAGCCCAACGAAAAGGATCTTGCAATATTATAAGCCATAATTCCTTGCCATAGCTTTGAATATTATACTTCTGTAACAAACATTAAGGCTGAAAGTCTCCTTCTGAGCAAGTTCAAGGTGCATAAACGTATAGACTTTCGATGAGTGCAAAGTACAACTTGGCTGATTCCAGCCTATCAGCCTGCAGTCATATTAAATTGAAAGTGGTTGCCACGCGTGCTGTTTCTTCACAGCTATGTCCGCCCCAGGAGGAGCAGCTTGGAAATAGGTGCAAGTTCTTGAGGCCGCTCGGTCTATGTGGTTGTACTTTTCCTTATGCCTCTTCCAAGGTTCCTTTTGAGCCGGATATCTCGCGTGATTCTGCTTTCCAAGCCCGAGGGTAACCTTTGCTCGTTCACATCCTTCTGCTATGTATGTATGTACCTCGCCAGCTTCTTAATCAGGCGGCAACATGCGGCTCTTCCCGGCAGGGTTTGGCAGGGCCATGGCGGGGTTTTGTGAGGTATGTAAGAGGCGGAGCTGAACCGTGCAGATGATTCGTCTGGAGTTGGATGGATGGATGGAGTGGATGTGTGGTGTTTCAAGTTGGCAGAACCACACGCTGCGCACCCCCCTTGCGACGATCCCATCCACAACTTTTTCCTCGCTGGGGATTGCTGCTCTGTCAAGGCCAGCCCTTCTGTCCGCTGATTCGCGCTCAGACACGTCAGCCGCTTCGATAGATACATAGCCTCGACGTTCGGCCGGATAGTTTGCAGTCATTCCTCGACAGCTCGCGTCGAACGGAGCTCACTCAGCCTCCTCGAGTCTCGACGGCCAGACTCGAGTGTCTGTCAATCACAAGCCGAGCTATTCCCAGCGAGAAGACGCGTCGTTGAAGTCTGATTTCGGAGTTTGTAGATATTCTTTCCACGTCGCCTCGGTTGGTAGGCCAGAGTGCAGGCTCGATCGCAAGCCGCCCAGCTGCATGACACCAGGCTAACTCCAATCGGCACCCTTTCTACTCCCAGTCCGAACCTCCCAGAACTCAACCCCACTCGGCTCTCGATTCCCTGGCGTCTCTGAGCGACCACAAACTTTCATCACCCCCGCCTGCATATCGAATCCTGCCAGCTCGCCCCCGCCCTTCTCCGCCCCTGCCGACGCGTGACGCGAAGACATTCAGCCATCAACCACACCCAAAGTCCGGCCCAACTCCGATCCATTTTGTCTGCACACCTTTTCATCCACCCACCTGGCCGCAGATGGCCACTCTCCACAGGCGAACACCTCGCCGACAATTCTCTTCCCTGCTTTCCTCTGCATTCTTGCTTCTGTCCTCTCCTGCACTCTCGGCCGACCCTGCTTCACATCCAGATGGCTCTCAACCCCGGTAAGCTCGTCTGCTATTTTTCCAGCAGAGAAGCTTGGAACATCCACTGACGTGCGTAACTCATCTAACTTGTGCATCCAGATGGGGACAAGCCTCCCTTCTTCTATCAGATAACTCGCTGTTGGTCTACGGTGGAAAGTCGCCCGCAGGTGGAGGATACACGTTCAGCAGCTCTCCCAGTGAGTAATCTGGCCCCCTGCTTCAGTCGCGAGAGTAGTTCGCGTATTCTAACCAACATCACTTCCTTTCTTCCGCATACTAGATACCGACGATCTGATTTCTCTTTCTCTCAATAGCTCATTCTCCACATCATCTCCCCCATGGCAATATCTCTCCGGCTCCAGACTATCTCAAGGATCTTCACAGCTGGTCTCATACGCGACTCTCGCCTCCTTGGTGGAACCAACGGCCACCGATCCAGGAATCATCCTATCCTTTGGGGGGGATGTCAGCTCTTCGCCCAACCTGACAGGCACCGATAGTTCATGGATCATCAATCTACCTCCGACTGGCCCGAGCACCCCCTCGACGGCTCCCGTCAAGCTCACACAGCAGGATCCTACCTGGGCTCAGCAACCAATGCGCCGGGTACGTCATACGCTGATCTCGGCCTCCAGTCCAACTTCACTTCGTCTGTGGGCTCTTGGAGGCCAGAGGGCAGATGGCAGCCAGACCGTACTCGACGAACTATGGCAGTATGCCGCCCCTAAGTCTACCCCACTCCAAGGCACCTGGTCTCAGTGCTCTGGCGCACCATCACCGACCTTTGATCACGCTTCCGTCGCAATGCTCGACTCTTCAAATCAACTCAGAATCTATGCCATGGGCGGTGTGGGTGCTAACAAGCAAGGCTTGGATATGTCAAATCTTTACCGATTTACTCCCGACCTCTCTTCAGATAAGTGTACCGGCAGTTGGGAAACGATTCCGCTGCGCACTGCTTCAGCTCCGACGGCCAGAAGGGGGCATTCCATAGTCAGCCTATCAGCCACCCAGATCTTGCTCTATGGAGGCGCCTCAGCAGACGGCGAGCGCGTTTACAGCGATCTTTGGCTTCTAGACCTTTCTGCGATGAGCTGGAGTAATCTGAACCCGGGAGATAGAAACAGCCCTGGAGCGCGCTGGGGACATACCATGGTTCGATTGGGCAGCAACGTCGTCGTGGCATTTGGATTCGGTAGCTTGGACACGAGCCAGGCTGCGTCATCCAACGTTGGGATCTACGATTTGCAAAACCTCAAGTGGTCCGAAACCTACACACCTTCCACAGCCGATGGCCGACCAGCCGCACAGCTGCCCCGTCCAGCCGACCCAGCCGCCCACGACCCGAACAGCTGGAAAGTCCCCGGGTCGAAAGACACCGTCAAGCCGCTCCCGGTCCCGCATCCGCATGACCCTTCCTCGCCGCCAACGACCGGTAAAATCCTGGGCATCACCTTTGGGATCCTAGGCGCACTAGTTGTGGGCGTGGGCTCGGTGGTGGCATACCGTTACCAGAAGATAGTGAAGGGTCGGCGGGCAGTTGCAGCCGGCGCATACCGACAAAAGGCATATGGGCCAGACTTTGGGGATGGCGATAGCCAGAACGATGATAAAGTACGACTGGTGAACCAGGAAGACAGTCTGCACGCGGCCCACACGATCCCGCGAGCCCGGGCAGGCATGAGTCACCGGCTGGAAAACACCGTCCCAGGTCCGTTGAAAGCCTTAGCCGGAGTCGGCGTCGGTGTTCGCGCGCTTTTGCCCCACAACAAGCGAAACAACAAACACAACGAGCGCTTCGATATCCTGGCTGATGAAGAAAGCGAGGTCTGGGTGTGCACCGAGTCCGCCAGCCTGTCCGGCTACGACGCCAGTAGTCCTTCCTCTAGTTACAACCGTGATAGACCATTGAAGAAGTACGACGAATGCTGCACCGAGCGGGTTCGGCTGCCACCCCCTCCACCTCTGCCGATGTCCGAAGTCAAGCAGAATCTTCCCTCCCTTGTTACTGTAAGTCGACTCTCACCATCACTTGCCTTGAAAACAACCCTGGCCCTAATTTCTTTTTTGTTTCAGACGCGTGGTGGCTTACGAATTTGGGATGGGATCGACGAACCTGCGGAATCCCAATGTGGATTCGGCACCTCAACTAGTTTCCTTGGTGCCTCGCTGGCGCCATGGAGTGATGACGGTCGAGGCCCCTCCTCGGTTTCAGAGTATGGACAGTACGAGTGCATGCGGGATTCCTCCGCACAGATGAACTCGATAGGTGGCCGAGGGTCGACCAGCTCCCACTTCCAACAATCCTCTGGGGAAAGCTCCTCGCGACATGACCCTTTTGCCGATCCTTGCCCTGAGGAAGCCGGTCATCATACTCGAGAGGAGTCAGGATACTCGACCATTGAACTGGCGGATTCTTCCCGAGCGAGCAACGCAACATACGTCGCACCAGCCAACGAAGCCGAGACGGGAGATCACTGGGGACACTCGGCCGCGGGCCTATCAACCATCAGTCTGATCAGTACCCCTGCCAATCCGTTCTTGTCACCAAAAACTCCTGAACGCGTCGGCAGTTGGTGGGGCCGGTTCAACAAGCATATTGTCGTTGATCACTCAGAGTCACCCGGTGCCATTCATCCCATCCGCGACCCAACACCGGCCCCTCCGATTGCCCCGATACATCTCTCCAAAAAGACTCCGGAGCTAGCCGAAAACGTGATCGATGAGCACGGCAGATCCCGGTCTGGAGACGTCAGTCAGCTCACCCACACCTCTCAGACCTCCATACAAACGGCTACTTCGTCCATGATTGAAGCCGCGACAGCACACATGACGGTTGTCCAGCGGCTGCGGTCGACAGACAGCAGCAGGATATCCGACTCGTCCTCCGTGCCCACCAGTTTTCAGAGCCTCAAACCAGCGAGCATCGCGTCCCCGACGATCCCAGAGTGCGAGCTAGCCACTGCGGGCCTGCCGCCGCTCGACATGGCCGACCGTCCTCTATCGCCTCGGCCCAAGGGCCCCCGTCTCAACTCGCCCGTCCTCGCCACCACGCCCCATTCGTCGATGCTTACGATGGTCGACCCGCTGACGCCGGTCGAGCAAACCTTCGTCGAGCGTCCGGCCGCCAGACGCACCGAGACCGCCGGCTCTGTCGGCGTCCGCGCCATGGTCAAGCAGTTCGAAACTCCCGCCCCCACCCCCGTCTCCGCTGAGCGCAAAACTAAACCTAAGCGCACCGGCGAGCGGGTCAAGGTCGAGCGTAGTCTGGTCAAAAAACCGCTGCTCTTCGTCGCCAATCCGGATAAATAAAGCACTCCATCAATCAATCGTTGTATACACATTGACTAATACTCGCCATCTTGCTTTGCTCTCTTCTTGACTATCCTATCTATGCATCCCACTCAGACAAAAACAAAAGGGAATACGGGACGCTTCTCATCAAGTGTGGCCGGCTGCTGTTGAATCGTCGCTTGTTTCTTTGTATCCTCACGCCGCGTTCAACCAAACGAAAAAATGAAAAGAAGAATCCTTGATGACCAAATGTATCCTACCTTCCCCCATCTCCTTCACATCCAATGACTGTCTCTGTCCAATCCCACTCCTCTCACATTTAAACATCCTCGGATTTTTTTAACCCTTTATCCTTTTTTTGTTTTCCCTAATGTATGACCAACTTGTCATTTTGTTGCCTCCCTCTTCTCTTTGTTAGACTTTCATCTTTTATTTATCCGTAACTATTATCTCTTGTTTCTTCCGACCTTCCCCCCCTTGATTGACAAAACAATCTCACTTTGGCTTCCTCCATCTTTTTTTTTTGTATCTTTTCCACTTCTTTCTAGTAAGCAGGCGGTTTACGGTATACATACTACTCTTCCTCTCTCTAATCACATTTGTTTTGTCTTTGATTGAAATCTTATGTATTATTATTTTGTTGTACCTTCATGGAGACTTACTGGGGTTGCAGGATGATGGATGATGGATCTGGGAATCCGGAATCAGACGGCCCACTCCTGGGGCTCAGCACGCTTTCCGATAAGTAATCTGAAGATGAAGCACATTGGGCATGAAATATTAGGGAAACCCTCGGGAAGATGGGGATTAGGGGGGAGTTGGCTTTAAGGTTTTGCGCGGAGATAGAAGAGAAGAAGGTTATTGTCTGAGAGATACATATAAAAATATTTTGTATCAGCACTTTCGAGGAACTGTATAAAAATATTTTGTATCAGCACTTTCGAGGAACCCAAGTTGTTATTTCGGTGCTTTCTTCGAGATGAGCCAACCGGAACCCTCACCCACCTCGACCCCAACCGAGTACAGGTCTTCTCCCTCATCACCCATCGCAAGCAGCAAGCAATCAGCACTGCTCCATCGGCTTCGGACCAGCACTCGGGACCTCTTCCCCCGCGAGCGACGTTCGTTTATCGCCGACACCACCAGCGCCAGTAAGAAGAGGGCCATCATCTCAATCGCCATCCGCAAAGGATTGTGTCAGTCATCTCTTTACTTCCAAGCGCTCTGGGAATTGGAAACTGATCTCTCGCTCCATCTCTTCATCAGTCGTCTTCTTCTCCGTACATGGCGTCGTTAGTACCGCGTTGCTGGCCTTGGCCCTGGTGCGCACTGGAAGAGTCAAACATCATGCTTACTCGGTCCATCGACCTGGCCAGTAAGTACAGGGCAAAAAAATAAATAAACACCACCATCAGACCGAAGATCGAGGATGAATGAATGGATTTTCTTTTTCTTTTTCTTTCTTAGACAGCGAGCGGGAAGCCGATTGATCCAAGTCTTGCTGCAGACCCTCCGATCATCCTCGACGGCTCGCCTGGCCAGTTGGTTGGGCTTGTACTCTTCCCTCTGGACACTCACCTACTCCTTCCTCAGGAAATCTCAGCATAAATATTCCGAATGGAATGCGTTCATCGCTGGTTCCCTCTGTGGGGTCTCCTTCTTTGCCCAGCCGAAAGCCGATCGAAAAGAGATTGCTCCCAACGTCCTCTGTAGGTCAGTCACCATCCCTAATATATCTTAATCTTCGCTCTGTTACACTCTACGTTTTTTTTTACTCCAAGTACAAAGCTAACATTCCGTTTCTTCAGAGGCCTCTACTCGATCCTTATGTGCTATCCCCTGTGCCATTTCAAACATGCAGACTTGTTATTGTTCGCCCTTTCGAATGCCCAGATCGCTATCGGCTATCTACTCTATCCCACCAGTCTACCGGCCTGGTATGTCCACTGGATCTCGCGGGTCGGAGAACTGAACCCGCGATATGTCGATTTGAATCGACGGCTGGACCGCTCACTCATGCCGTCTAATAGCAATCTTCTCCAAGACCATCATCGACTCCTCTCTCGGGACTCCCATCCTCGCACCTGGCTTAACGAAAATCGCATCCAATCCTGGCTCAATCAACCCGACCCAACACTCCGTATGGGCGCGCCTTGCGCTTTAAATCACTTTCGGCATAACAGTTGTCTTGCCTTCAACCTCCATCAACTCCTGAAGACTATCCTCAAAATGGCACCTACCTATGCCATCCTTCACCTCGTACCCGCGCTCATCTTTCGCTCAAAGCTCTTAGTAAAATCGTATGTTTCACTTCATCACCCTCTTTATCTTTGTGATCGTCGACTGATCTTGATCATGTGTATTAAGACCGATCACCTTCATGAGCTCGATCATCAAAAAAACCACCTCGAGTGCCCTCTTCCTCGGCACGTTTGTCTCCGTCGTCCAGAACTGCTTTTGTCTACCTAGTCAAGTTTACGAGCGCTTTGGGATCGTCCTCCGCGGCGCTCCGTTCTACGGATTGATGGGATTCTGCACGGGCGTTTCTCTGCTATGGGAGGAGCCTAAGCGAAGGGGCGAGCTAGGTAAGCGTCTTCTTTGGATGTGATTATAAATATTGCCAGATCAAGAAGAAGAAAAAAGCCACTGAGTTTTGCAATGTGGATCGTCATCAGCACTGTACTGTGCCCCCAAAGCGCTATACTCGTTATGGGCGGTTCTGAAGGCCAAGAAATGGGTGCCCCGAGAGATCCCGATGGGCGACATCATTGTGAGCTCGGTGGGGTGCGGAATGCTGATGCATTGCTTCATGAACCGCAAAGAACGTATGCCCGCTTTGGCCCGGGGAATCATCTCCCAGATCGTCGACCCTCACACTCCCGATCGCACTAAGAAACTCAACCCGCTCCTGAAGAAATCCGACGATCCCCCTCCTGATCAACTTCCCGATTCCAAACACACTTGATCCCCCCCCCTCTCTCTCTCTCTGTCTTAACTGGACACTTATTTTGCCGCCTTTCTTGAATCACTTTTGTCAAGCCTTCGCACTCAAAGACAAACAAACAAAAACAAGTTGCAGCTATTTTTCTGCTGTTATCAGTTTTATCATATTTGGTTTTTATTATGTATGAACTGTTCTTCTTTTTTACATACGACATTATCTTTGTAGCCATTCTTTTGTTCGTCCCCTCCTCCCATTAGTCGAAGTTCAGGTTTATTTTGGTATACAAGTGCACATAAAGTGACACAATAAATACATGGTGGTTCACCAGGAAAAAAATGTATATAGTCTGTTGATGACAAGTGACATCATGCCAGCTCCAGCTAGCTACCCACCATCTATCCCAATCTCCCAACTGTTTTAACCTAACCTGTTAGGTCACAGTCTGTGACACTTGCCCGCCCAAGACTATTTAGAGCATCAGCATTGGTGGCTAAGTCAGTATGGACTAACTAGCTCGGATTATCCTTGGAATAAGCTAATCCGATTGGCCAACCGCATGGGTGGGGATTAGAGCATCTGCATCTGTGGCTAAGTTAGCCCGGATTAGGGCACTTAGTCCACCCCCGTATCCGCATCAGCTTGGATCAACTCGACCCGGAGCTCCGTTTGGAGCTAGTGGGGTCTAGATGTAGACCCCACTAGTCCTCAGACTAAACACAACATGCATATTCATCATGCTCAAAAGCATGAACTCTATGTGTTTAGGTGCCCAACACATAACATACCGGCACCTAAACACATGATCTCCAACAGCCTCAGACCTGCAAATCTGCACCAATGTGGTCGGCCACTTGGATTAGCTTATTCCAAGCATAATCCAAGCTAGTTAGTCCATACTAACTTAGCCACCAATGCTGATGCTCTTAGCGGGTCCGAGGCTGTCAGAGGTTATGTGTTTAGGTGCCAGTATGTTATGTGTTGGGCACCTAAACATATAGAGTTCATGCTTATGAGCATGTTGAATATGCATTTTGAGTTTAATCCAAGGATTAGTGGGGTTTACATGTAGACCCCACTAGCTCCAAACGGAGCTCCGGGTCAAGTTGATCCCAAGTTGATCCAAGCTGATGCAGATGCAGGGGTGGACTAAGTGCCCTAATCCGGGCTAACTGAGTGCTGCATGTGGATGCTCTTAGAGCTTGGAGAGCAAGCGTCAGACCTTTTTCTCCACTTGCATTGTCATTCTATTCACTTCTATCACTTCAGGTCACAAGCCTGTAAATCCTGCTCTGCCAAAAACCTCTCTGTACTCATCTTAGGTAGCTTGGTCTTGAGCATAATCAGCCTGTGTTTCTTCTCTCCAACTATGTATCTTCACGGGTATCCCTGTCCAGGGTGTAAATCATGCCCTTGTTTGTTTCCCCAACATTTTTGACATTTCCTCTCACCAGCCAAACAGTCTATCTGGATCTCCGGGGGCTTGTGGTTGTTGATCCAGTCAACTGAGTTATTTCCTGCAATTATGGTGTTCAAAGTTGGTTTGCATAATTTTATGCATGTATGAATCATAAAATCATAAAATCATTTTTGCAGGCAATATGACTGTCTGATTATGTAATACAAAATTTCCTCACCAAAACATTTTTATGATTTTATGATTTATGCATGCATAAAATTATGCAAACCAACTTTGAACACCATAAATCCCTATTACCATCTCTGATCTAAGAAGAACAAGTCTGTAGTGATAAAGCAAAGCAGTTGGCCAAACTGTGAAAGGGGATGATTTCTTCATTCTTTTTTTTATTTTTGAAAGATTGTTACAGGGAGAACGGTTGGGAATGAGGAGATGAGACCAGCACCAAATGAAAGCTGAGGTCCAGAAGTGTTGTTGGCTCTGGGGCAGGTCCACAGGAGCTGAGGGGGAGGCTGGGTGAGGCTAAAAATTTTCCCCCCAGCCATTTGTGATTTCTTTCTCAGCCAAATTGTTGACTTTGTCCACCAGTCCCTCCCTCCGGGCGCACCAGGGGCGACTTGGGTTAAGTTAGAGCTGACTCCTAGGGACTTCACGTCCCTAGGAGCGTTACAAGTTCAGCCCCAAACAAGCCATGTAGCACACACTGGACAGCACAGGCCACAGAATTGGTGAAATGAAG
Source organism: Puccinia triticina (assembly GCF_026914185.1). NCBI lineage: Eukaryota > Fungi > Basidiomycota > Pucciniomycetes > Pucciniales > Pucciniaceae > Puccinia > Puccinia triticina. The sequence goes on along the minus strand of NC_070565.1, from coordinate 4,445,386 downwards.
AAACTGGAGTTCTCAAGAAGAATTGATCAGAGGAACTGGTGAGAAAGTTCCGAGAAACCCCCGGCTTCCTATTGGTAGCCCGGCTACAGACCCAGAAACTCCAGTGCGGCTCGCCTGTACTGCCAGATTGGGCGGGACACTGGGGCAAATCATGGCTCTCACCTACCCAGGAGATGCATATCAGGCTCTGCTACCCACCACTCACCAGTGCTCCCCAGCATCATCCCCTTTGGAGTGTTCTTTCTCAACAAATCACTTTTGTTTTTGTAAAATAAAACTAGCTCAATTTATCGTTCAATCAGGCACCGTTCATTCCTGTCAAATCAAGTATTTACATCCAAGAGGGGGATAACTTTTCTGTTACTCAAGCCATTGATCAGCCCAAACCAACCTCACGCTTTGTTTGCTCAATGCATGCCATGTTTTCGAAGCGCCAACAACTAGTCTCTCTTGTTTTATGCTGCTTTCAAGCGGTGTACTACAAAGGTATTTTCATCTATATCACTTCTCCTAGATGATGTATTCGGAATTGGCAAACTTGGGGGTTCACTGAATTTGTGCCTCAAAACACGCGACTCACTTTCTCCATGGTTTTCCTCCAGGTGCTACGAATCGATTCCTTTCGGGTTCCGGAGGAATTTCAGAAAACACACGCGTAATTTCTGCTTCCCAAACAGCCGCGCTTCCAGTCGCCCGAAATCGTCAGCTACATTTCTCCCCGCGTAGACTTAAGCTCAAGAAGCAATAGAAACCGATTTTTTGTTATTCATCTGTCAGAGATACAAGTCGTGGTCAATTCAGTTCAGGAACGACGTAGTAAATGCCATGACAACATTCTCCTTTCAGCATTCCCACAATTTTCCAAACTGATCTTAGAAACATTGGAATAAACACCAGGGCGACGAGCACTGAATAAGGAATTCGAAAGTTTGCGCAATGAGCTTTCAATTTTCAAGAATCAGGTTGAAAACAGAGTCGTCCCTTGGACTTGGTTCCACTGGAACTCGGATGTAAGAACGGAGAGGAAACGCACAAAGGAATGGAATAGGAATTTACGGGAAACCCTCGAACAACTCGGCGAGATTTGTCAGCTCATATATCTTGCTAGGTAAGATCGGTTGTTCAAGCTCACTGAGAAGCGGTTAGTGCTTGCACCTCACCTGCCGTCACCAGAAACGCCCTACGATCGCATACAGAAAGATTTCGAAAGATTTTACACAGGAATTGAGTTTGTATTCTATTCAAATCTATGTGTCGACCAATTTTTATAAATTGAGATTTCCAAACGATTGCAACCTTCTTCCAGATTAGATCAACCCCATAAATCCAAGAGGACGAGCTACACAACACCATCCCAAAAATTAAGCACGAACGACAAAAGACTTTACGCCGGATCTGCAAAATTTCTTGCAGGGACATTTGCTCAGCCCGGACAACTGGAAGGGGATGTTCTGGATACGGTCATGGATTGCATTACATGGGGATGGCTCAAAGATTTAAATGATCTGTTGCACAAAATCATGCCAATTGAAGTGGTGCGCGATACATTTCGCCCCAAAAGATGGTATAGTGATAAAGTTGGGGAAGTCCTTGTCGTCCAGCAATCGGTGTTCAGAACAGTTGAATTCCTCTCTGAAAGCAAAATGATCCCGCAAAAACATCTCCAGAAGTTCTGGGAAATCAAGGATACAAAAGAATTGGCTGAAATACATGCCAATGCAGTTTGGAAGATTTTGCAACAAAGCTTCTCAAGTCACACCCATTTTTTGCACTTCCATTAAAATTCCAGCATGTGGCTCCTCCGCAAATGTGTCGTTGTGGTGGTCTAGCGGGTGCACTTTTCAGGATCAAGGGATACGGCTAGCGTAAGACTCAAGATTCCTCAAGACCCTCCCCTTTTCCTTTTCCCCTTCACTTTCTTCCTTGTTTTGTCTTCTGCTGCTTCCTCTTTCACTCTCCTATTCTCTTTCTTGGTCCTAACACAGATTTTTCTGTGGGTTTATTTCAGCTTTTTTCTTTTATTGTTGTTTTGATCTTTGTTTTCCCTGCTCTCTTTTCTTTCATCTCTCAGATTGTGGCTCTCTTTCTTTTTCTTTTTTTATTTCTTTATCAGATTTTCTTCAGTTTCATTGTTGGTTCCTTCTTCAGAGCTTTTGTTTTGGTGTTGCTCTGCCTTCTTTTCTTTCTTTCTTGTTTTCTTGTGTTTGGTTTGGTTGTGTAGTGCGGGCGCACGGCGCGCGAGGAGATGATGACATGTTTGTGACAGGCCTCCAGGAATCCAAGTTCCCGGAGAACTTGGAGGATAGGAGGCCATAGCATTCTGTTCTGATCCAAGGCGGAGGCTATCAGCAATTGATTTATTTTTGATCCGATACTTCCTGATTCTGCGCACCAAGCCACAATTCCTTCTCCCAAAAACAACCCAACCAATCGCCGGCAAAGATCAACTCTCCGCTGTACCTCAAAAACCACTTCCCCAGCTATCAACTTCGATCAAACTCGACTCTCATCCGGACCATTCTTGAGGGCAGCCCTCCAGGCACTTTTCTCCTCCCAGCGCTGTTGCCGGCCTAGCACCAAGCAAAGCTCCATATTGTCTGGTGAACATCAGCTATTGCAACTTTTTTTAATTCAGTTACAGAATGATGTCCCTAATTCTTACTCTGAAACAGTCATGGATTCACATATACTAGAGTTTAAGGCGGCTGCTCCGCAGCACTTTCAGGGGCACATAATCACATTAGATGGTTGGCCTCATTGTCTGAGCAGCCCCATCTACATATCTTCAGCCCCATTGCTCCCATGTCACATGTCTCTTTTTGGAAGTTTTCTGCATGGGATGAGGCGTACCATAAATTCACCAGATTGTGATTATTATTAAAATATTACTGGGTTTCTTTTCCTCTCTTTGGTTTGTAGCTTTGTGGCTGAGGAAGAAGTTCAACAAGCTTTGCTTATCATCTGGAGACAAATAAAGTTTGCAGGACATGATGGAAAAGTGGAATGCTTTTTGAAAGTGGGTAGAAAATATACCCCCTTCTTCTCCAGGAAGCAAAGAGAAAAGTGAAAATTCAAAGCTACTCTGACTCATGCTGATGAAAAAGAAGACTGTTCCAACAAGTTGGTTTGCCATATAAAAACCTTGAGATGATGCCTTAATTTTTTTCAGTTTGTATTCATTTGGCAAGGCATTTCTTACATCTTTGGGGTGTCATTTTACAATATACACATCTCATGAACTCTTTTGGAGAAAAATGCTAGCTCATTTTGTATGTGAGGTTATTCAATTCATTAAGCATTTCTTGATTGGTATCTTTAGTTTCTTCCAATTAACTTGACACACTGACCAGTAGCAGGATGAGGATTAAAGAAGAAATCCAAGCCATAACACTCAACAAGCTGTTGGAATTTCATGTCTCTGGCTCTTCTTTCCCCTTTCTGTCATATGCCACACTCTTTCCCTTTCCCTGCAGATGCAGATGTAGTTCACCTTCTGTCCCACAACCTGGCCCTAGTTGTAGTAGCTTAAAATATCCTCAGCTGTGATAGATCAATAAAAACCATCAGCTTTCTGCGCAATCTTCCCTGAGACCAGCGAGTCTCTTGTCCTTCTTTCCTCCGCACAGCTAGCAGCTTGACCCCTTTCTGTGGTTTCTTCTCCTTTTCTGGGTGCCTCTGAGCTTTTCTCCTCGAGGCCTCAAACCTTCACCATCTCACTCGAGCTTTCTTCCTCAAGTCCTCAACTGTTCTCTGGTCTTCATTTCAACATAAGCCTGTTGGTTTGGTGAAATCAATAAAAAGACAACTGGTCTTTCCTTGGGGCCTTGAAGTGAGCAAGGATGATGAGGAAAGTAAGGGGAAGCTTGTTTGAGGGGTTGGAAGAAATCTAAGGGGTTTGTGAGATTAGCGGCAAATGCGCCACTGAGGGGGCTGGCAAAGAAACTGCAGGGCAACTAGCCTCTCCACAGGTGGCCCCTCTGCTCTGTATCTCTCCTACAGCCCTCTCAATGACTGGGTCCGTTCCGGTCATCAAAAGGAGTAAAGAGTCCCCTCAATGACCAGAGCACTCTTTATCACTCCCCTTGTTGAAAATTTTGCTCTGGTTATTGGTGAAGTTTTGTTGAAACCACAACTCAGGATACATAAAACAAAGAGAGGACAGGAAATATGAAGGCTCAAGAACAGGGGCAGTGAGGATGATTTTGCACAACAGATGCGCCTCAAGTGGGCATCAAAAATGAAGGAGAGAAACAATGACTTTGATTTACTTGTATCTAGCTAGAATATATAGTCTAAGTACAACTGGATAAAGTTGTGGGTGAGATAAAAGATAATAATGAATAAAAACATGCCATAATGAATAAAATATCAAGAAGACAAGAGTTTCTAGAGATTTGATAAGACAGGGATGTCAGGGTTCAAAGACCATATGACATTTGTTCAGACATAAATAAAATAAACAAAATATCAGGCTATAATGATTGATATTATTCAAGAGGAATAAAGATGAATGCTCAGGGAGCTGGGAATTTTAGATCAGTAAGAGAAAAGAGAGGAAATTTCAACAAGTGTTTCTCCTCTCAATGACTGGGGTTCCGGTCATTGAGGGGATTAAGTAATCCTCTTGATGACCAGGTATGCTCTGGTAACCAGCACTGCAAAAAAAACTGTGTCAACTGTGAGCAGTTGACATGCGGCAACTCTGAGGAAGCTTGTGGTGTTACACCAGCCTTACTCAAGGTTTGACTCAACCCAAGCTTCAATGCACAGTAACTGTGCACCTTGCACAGTGACTGTGCCAACAAAGGCACTTCTGCATTCATGTGGATTTACAATGGCAGCTTGGCTTGAGTATCCTGCATGTCAACTGCAAGCAGTTGACCAAGTTATTTTTGCAGTGCAGGAGGTGTGTTTCTCCTCTTGATGACCGGGCTTGTTCTGGTCATCTAGAGGTGCGTTTACTGCTGTCAATGACCAGCGGCAGAATGGACCAAGTCATTGGAGTACTTGATTTGATTACCAGTGATTAGCACTCCACATGCGTGCTGGCCGGTCATTGGGGGTGTATGTATCCTCTGCTTTGTGGCAGCAGTGGTGTGGAACTACTCAAAGGGGGGAATAGAGCCTGGAAGGGAGATGGATAGCAATACTAGTACTAATGTAAGCTATGCAAGGGTGCTGATGAGGATGCCTTCCTGACCAATGCTGAGGGTATGAGAGTAACACTGAGAAAAAGAAGAAAAGGTGTGGCTGATTTCTACTTGATCTTAGGAACTAGTACTATGAGCTTAACTACTGTTTGGCTACTGAGGATGAGAAGGTTGGGGCAATAATTGAAGAGGAGAAGCAATGGCAATGATTCAATAGCAATGGTGAGCTCAGAGGGGCAACGGGCTATGTTCAATATCAATGGGGGATGAGGAATTTCTGCTATAATTTTTGTATAATTTTCACTGATAATTCTCTGACTGGGGAATCTACAAGTGGGGGGAATGAAATTTCTTATGTTAAGCTGAAAGATGAGCAGTCAAGAGGAATTCTGGCTATGGGAATAAAGACTGTACAGATGGGGAAGGGTTCTGGCTATGGGAAGAAAGGTGGTACACAATGGGAAAGGTGATGTGAACATAGTAACAACTTGTAACAATGAGCACTACTGAAAGAGATAAGCACAGATCCAATGATGTAATGTGTACAATAGGCATAGTACATAATGAGTAATATATGTAAAGAGTTTAACACGTGAGAAATTATCTGTAAAAGGAATGTAATGTAATGATTTAAGTAATTTACTTATGAAATGAGTGTTGTAACTAATGAAGACTGTAGGTTTTCTGTAAATCTTATTCAACCATTGAAGATAAAGGGTACTATGTGTGATTGACTATAGGTGAAATGAGACATAGAATCTGAATATGCAATAATAATGAAGTATTTGTGAAGGGTTATGGGTTATTGGGCAATGTAATGATGAATATATGTCAAAGAAGATACTAAAATACTACATATGGCTTGGGATGGAGCACCACAGTGGTCACAGGCTTGCGCCAGCCATCGGCATGGCACTGAATTCTGCCCCTCAAATTGTGTTTTCAAGGGGCTGTGTCAGGCTGTGTCCCCAAACAATTCATTTGTGGCAGGTAAGATATCCCGGGACAAATTTTACAGGGAGCCGGCCTATCCATGTTTTCCGTGCCCTCTTGAGCTGTACACGTTTGGAGCTCAAGGCACCCAGGGGTTTCCCTTGGGCCTAGCCTCCTAGGAGAGTCCGGGCTACCTTAGGTGGGCCCCAAACTCCCCAATGTATGGGTCAAGGCTAGAGAAGACCCTCTTGGTTGCGCCGGGTGGTGTCATCCACCAGCATGCCCGTGCTCTGAGCGCCGTGGGGGCTGGGGGGGTCTCCTCTGCGGGACCGCTTTTTGAGCGCCTTCAGTGGGGAGCTTCTTAGGAGTACCTAATTTCAGCCCCCACAAAAAGGGAGGACAGGAGGTAGCGAAAAGTAGATTGGCCGGAGATGGAAGAGACTTCAAACAGTTGACTGAGGTTGAATGACGGACAAGAAACCAATCCCTCTTGAGAGGTTGGTTTAAATACCTGGTCCGTTGCCCTTCTGTTGCGTGCTCGATGGGCTACTCCAGGGGACACTGCCTTTGGGGCACAACAAGGATCAGGCTGGTTGTGGTGAGACATGGGCTTGCCTCTGTCTATGTGAACCATGCTGATTTGCCATAGCCATTTGCCGGTGTTCTAGCGGGCACTGTCCATGGACCTTGGCCACCTCTGCTGCGCGTCGGTAACCTCCAGTTAATGGGTATTTATTTTGGGCCTTATTAAAAAAACCCGGTTTTTCCAAATTTAGATACAGTTTGCCGGGGCCCCACAACTGTGCAGCGCATGCGGTGTGAGAATAAATGTTGGTTAGTGGGTAGAAACAAACACTATCCGCCTTCTTCAATATTTTGGGCCTTATCAAAAAAAGCCAGTTTTTCCACATTTAGATACAGTTTGCCGGGGCCCCGCAACTGTGCAGCGCATGCAGTGTGAGAATAAAGGTTGGTTAGTGGGTAGAAACAAACACTATACGCCTTCTTATGTGTCCGGGCTGAGTGATTATTGGTGTCTCAGCTCTGCACTCCTACTTTCCACTAGCCTTCAGTGCTCCTTGTTGAGCCTGATCTACAGTGTAATAATCAGCAAGTGGTAAAAGCTACGCACTTTGAAAGCACAAGTCTGCAATAGTAATCTCGTAAGAAAAAGTAAAGGTCACATAAAACTCTCCTAATACTCTTGTACGTCCATAAGTTGTAAGTACAATGATGAGTAGTAAGTAGGATGCTGGAAAACAAAAAAGAGAAGAGAAAACGTCAACCTCCACCCCCTTCCTTCCCTCCACTCACATCTCCATTTCAACCCAATCCCGCAGATCCAACCCTTTCCCGCACTAGTCCGCCATCTCCACCCAATTTCCTGCACATGATTGTCTCACACTCCACTCCACTCCAACACTTGACCTCCCACGCCCTCTGTCCAGCCCCCGTAAGTCAGTCTCTCACCAACACCTCCACCAGCTTTGGCTGCCTTGGCTCACCCGCTGACGCGCCGCTGCTATCAGTCCATGAGTTTAGTCCATGTTGGATTTCTATCTCTTCCTTCTGCCTCATTGTCTCCCCTGAGCTCTTGGTTGTCATTCTCATATCACCTTATGCCTGTCACACCTGATGTTTCCTTTTAGATTGGTCATGCTTCCTGTCTCACTAGCCATGTGACTTTGATCCCTGTCTAGATTAGCCCGATTAGATTTCCAACTACTGTGTTTCCTTGTGCGCACTCGCTCTGCTTGTGATCCCTTGACTGTCACCAATCTCTCCTTGAGTTCCATCTGATTCCATCACCTTCTTTGCATATCCATTGTCATGTTGCCCACAAGTTGATTCCCTGTATGTAGTCTATATATACATAGCCTACAACCTGCAATCAACTCTCATCGGTTCTTCCTCTGTTTTTTCCGCGCCCACTATCCGAGCCAATCCGGTGAGCACTATCCCCCTCACCGTCCTCTCTCAAGCCTAAAGGCTCATCTCTGTGCCCTATTCGTGCTGCGGTCTTCTCGTGAAATCCCTTCAGTCCACCACAGTCCAGCCCTGTCTATCCGCTCTGGTCCAGACATCCAATCTGTGATCCGTGCATTCCGTCTGCGCGCAACTTTCCGCAAACTTTCTTAGCGTGCTTTCTGACATCATCCTCAGTGCTTATGTCAGCGGTATGCACTCTGCGCTCAGCCTCTCTGTGCATTCCTGCCCGCGCTATTGCTGAGTGGAAATTCTACCATGCCCACCCATATAAATCACCACAGCAGTTTCACACGTTTACACACGGTTATTGTTCAATTATGCAATATGCATAGTTTTGCCCCCAGATGATGTGCAAGTCTCATCCTTTCTCCGCTACAGAAAATCAGTTATCATGTCTCCCCTCTATTCACAAGAATATTGTTGTAATTCCATGGCAAATTTTGTCATACGTTTGAATATCCATAGTGCACAATGTTAAATCAAATCTACACTTAAAAAAAAGGCTCATCCAAGGCTGTTTCATCAACATCCACCACCAATTAAACCACAACAAAATCTGCTCACTCAATCAAAAAAAAACTTGACCACACTTGTTAAACTTCCCCATTTGTTTATATTTTCCTGCAATCTTCTTGCTCTCATCAACCTGACTTTTCTTACTGAAAACCCAACCAAAAAAACACACCAAAACTCTTCTTGATCAATTCACTCCACCCAAATCAAACAGGCCAAAATCCCGCTAAAACTCTCTTCAGTGCAGCGTAGCGAGCGCTTCATTGCGCCCTGCGCGCGTAGCGTTAGCGCAGAGACGGTGGAATTCTGCTAACGCTAGGCCACAATTTATCAGAATTCTGCTACGCTAAACCACCCAAACACTATGGTTAGCATAGCTGCCCCACCTTTTCCACCTTTGCCTGTAATTCATAGAAGTGGGGTGGCTTCAGAATATGAGATACATGGGATGTGTTGTGGGGTTAATAGTATAATTCCTATTAACCATACTTTCTTGTTAAACATCCTAGAAGTCTAAAAATTTCACTTAATGCCCAATTTGGTATATTTTCTGTGCCCTGAAATTTACAGCAATGGGTTGGATTTAGAAAATGGGGTATCAGCAATGTGCGTTATTCATAATATCTACTAGTTCACATCCCTTATATCTCAATATATGATTCCACCCCATTGCTGTAGAATTTAGAGCATAGAGAATATACAAAATTGGAATTTACCTGAAATTGTTAAACTTCTGGGATGTGTAACAAAAAATTTATACAGTTAGAAGATACCTTCCTATTAAGTCCACCACACATTCCATTTATCTCATCTTCTGCAGCTTACCCGGCACTCGCGGCCGTACAGCGGGTACCCGCCCGCAGGTGCGGGTGTTGGAAGTTTGCAAAAAAACATGGTCAAAACCCGCCCCGCAGCACCCCTCTCAATGACCAGTTGGTGCTTGTGTACCCTCTTGATGACCAGCAGAGACCAGTAATTGAGAGGGTCTCAGCCCTCTTGATGACCTGTACATAACACACTGGTCATCAAGAAGGCACACAGCCTTCTCAATGAACGGAAAAAACCAGCCAACAAGATGGCACACCTCCCTCTTGATGACCGGCACACACCGGTCAATCAGAAGGCACACGGCCCTCTTGATGACTGGAACACACTGGCCATTGAGAAGGCACACCACCCTCTTGATGACGGGCAGAGACCAGTCATCAAGAGGGTCTCAGCCCTCTCAATGACAGGCACACAGCCCTCTTGATGACCGGCCCACACTGGTCATCAAGAGGGTACACAACCCTCAAGAGGTGTATGTACATTTATACATATTTTCTTCCCTAACCAAACAAGTACCTGCAGTACCCACAAAAAACACCCGCAGTACCCGCAAACAGCACCCGCAGTACCCGCAAACAGCACCCGCAGTACCCGCCCACGGGTGCCAGGTGCGGGTGCGGGTGTCTGGTTTGGGAAAAAAAGCCAGGCGGTACCCGGTTTCACTTGGCAAGCCTTAGCTACTCCACTGCTATATTGAGGCATATGGAGCCGGGCAGACTCTCATGCGCCGTGCTGCGGACTTGGATCGTTTAGGTTTGGAATTAGATGATGATACTCGGCAACCCTAAGTGTCTTTGTAGTGTTTATGTCTACCTAGCTTGTAGTAGTTTTCATTCATTTTCACTTCATTGTTTTCATCATCAAACTCACTCAAACTTCATCCTCACTCGGTCCTAGGTATGCTCTCGTATCACTCATCTCGTTCCTATGTTCTTGTCTCATTTGTTTTTCTTCTCTCTCAGGTGTGCTTCCACCTTGCCCGTGTCGTCTCTCAGTGTCATCACACTCACAGCTTCTTGCTGCTATAGGTCAGTATATCGTCGTAGTTTTCCATTCATTTTCACTTCATTGTTTTCATCATCAAACTCACTCAAACTTCATCCTCACTCGGTCCTAGGTGTGCTTCCACCTCGCCCGTGTCGTCTCTCAGTGTCATCACACTCACAGCTTCTTGCTGCTATAGGTGTGCTTCCACCTCGCCCGTGTCGTCTCTCAGTGTCATCACACTCACAGCTTCTTGCTGCTATAGTTGCACTCCCCTTTGTCGCGCATTAGGTTATGAGCCCGCGCTCCGTTTAGCTCTCGTAAACTGTCACGCTCAATATGTCTGACAACAAGTCATTTCCGGTCCTCAACGACACCAACTGGGACGCCTGGAAGATCAAGATCCTCGGCTACTGCATGCAGCACAAGTTGGCGAAATATCTCGATGGCTGTGCTATTCCCGAGGACGCGGCACTTCGAGCTGATCACCTCGACAAAGAAGAACAGGTCGCCGGTATCTTATATCAATCTATCGGACAGGTCAATCACCAACGATTTGTCACTGAGTCAAATCGGAAGAAGCCAAATCTCATCTGGGCTCTTCTCGTGGGTTACTACGAGTCTCATTCGGCCCAGAACCAGTCGGTCGTCTATCTCGACTTCTGCACCTTTCCTTACAGGGGCAATGTTACCACATTCATCGACGATCTCAACGCCGGTCTGAGCCGAGTGGCTTCAGTCGGTCTCATCATCGGCAAACCAGAAAAAGCCGATCTCAAGGAGTCTCTGCTCTGCGAAATTATTCTGAACAAACTCCCTGCGGACGACTACAAACACCTCAAGGCGAGTCTATTCAACCAGCGACCAATCAGCATTGAAATGATCAAGACCGCTCTCGAAAACGAACGCACTGGTTCGTTGTCAGTCTCTCATCACACTACCCCGATTGCGGCCGCCCCAATCATCAAGCAAGAATCTGCAATGTCGGCCACCACCACACCTCCATTCTGTGCCCCTGGGACTCACAACCCGGCGACTAAGCACTCGGCAGCTGATTGCAAGGCTCTCAAGAAGAAGAAGAAGCCGACCGCCAAAGCGGCAACCTCTAAACAACCAATCAGCGACGACGACGACGCAGCTGATACCTCTTCAATCAGCACCACGAGCAGTGGACTTCTCTGCATTCGCAAGGCTCTCTCTGCAGTTCAGACTGACGACGTCTGTTTTCTCGACAGTGGAGCTAGTCATCATATGTTTAGCGACAAGTCACGTTTCACCGACTACCGCGAACGTTCAACCCAAATTGCACTTGCCGACGGAAATCACCTTGAGTCCGTAGGTGAAGGTTTTGTTCGATTACTCGCGAACGACGGCACCGACCTCAAGTTGAAAGCTCTCCACGTTCCTGGCTTATCTGGAACTCTCATCAGCTTCGGAAGATTGTTTGAACGCGGCTGCAACGTTGTTCGAACTGGAGCTAGCACGTTTGACTTGGTCCGCAACAACTCAATCATTCTCTCAACGGCAGTAATTGGTGGCGTCTGCAACATCAAGCTCGCTCCTGGAAGTCAAGGTCAGTCACCCTCTGCTCTCGCCAAAACGGCAACATCGACTGACATTAACACCATTCACAGGTCAGCAGGACACCCTCACATCAAGGCTCTAAAGAAGATGTTCCCGGGCATCAAGGCTTCAAAGATTGACTGTGAAGCTTGCTCACTGTCGAAATCTCATCGACTTCCGTTTCCTGGTTCTCTCCCCGAAGCCACTCGACCGCTTGAGTACGTCTACATGGACCTCAGCGGGAGAATCAATCCTAGATCCTTTGGTGGTAAAGAATACTACTTCAAAATCACAGATTATTTTACTCGTTATCGCCACGTCTACTTGTTATCAAAAAAATCTGAAACCTTTTCATTCTTCATGCAATACTATCATGAAGTCACCAATCATCATTCATCAAACATTAAAACTGTAATCTTTGATGGCGGAGGCGAGTTCAATTCAACTGAATTTCTCAACTTCCTCAAAAGCAAAGGGATCACCGTTCAAGTCACGGCTCCTTACACTCCTCAGCAAAACTCCGTCGCTGAGAGAGGAAACCGGTCGACATCAGAGAAAGCAAGATGTCTTCTAAAACAGGCCAAGCTCCCATCTGAGTACTGGGCCGAGGCAGTTTCAACGGCTGTCTTCTTGGAAAACACCACACCAATGCGCAAACTTCGGTGGGACACTCCGTATAACAAATGGTTTGGCTCATCTTTCAACACCTCACGTCTCAAACCATTCGGCTGTCTAGCGTATGTCAACATTCCGAAACAACTTCGTGACGGAAAATTTGGCGACACTGCCAAGAAGGGCATTCTGGTCGGGTACCAGCTGGGAACGCATAACTGGCGCGTTCTCCTACCAGGAGGAAAAGTGGAGCGCTGTCACGACGTCACATTTGTCGTGACAGAATTCCCAGGAGTCTCCATTTTCTCTCCAGCTGATCCCTCCTACCACTTCGACCCACTCACTCCTTTCGAATTCGACGAATTCGATGAATCTTCACCTTCTCCTCCGTCTCCCTCTCCTGACTCTCTGCTCGACGTTCTCGAATGGCGATCTGCTGAAGATGAACTTGACTTGGATGCACCGCTGATCGATGTCGAATCCTTCTTTGTGGACTCGGACCCAACTGATCGGCTGGCTGCGGCTGATCCTCCGGTTCAAACTCAAGAAGCAAACACCGAATCTTCACGCCAAAATGACTCTTCCAAGCAGCCGAAACCCGGCTATGACATTCGTCTTACGTCCAACATCGCGCCGAAGAACATCAGCTCCGACATCGACACTTCCCACATTCTACACACCAAAAGGAGGGCTAATTTAGCCAGAGCATTAACCGCCTCGGAAATTCCTCGCACTTATCGTGAGGCTATGCTTTCATCGGAAGCTTCGTGCTGGACTCAAGCGGTAGACTCCGAACTAACGGCCATGAAGGACCTCAAGGTGTGGAGCATCGAAGTCATTCCAGGCGACGAGTCGCTTCTGGGTACAGTCTGGGTCTTCCGCAAAAAGAAGAACTCAGAGGGGATCGTCGTGAAGTTCAAAGCTCGACTGTGCGCGCAGGGCTCTCAGCAGAAGGACGGGGTGGGTTTCACTTATGCACCTACCGGACGGTCAACAAGTCTGAGGGCTGCGCTGATTGTCGGCTTGTCACGCGGCTACCACATCCATCAAATGGATGCCAAAAACGCTTTCCTCAACGGAAATCTCAAGGAGTCGGTTTATCTTCGGCCACCACCTGGACTCGACGTACCCAAAGGATATTGCTTGAAGCTTCATAAAGCCATCTACGGCCTCAAGCAAGCTCCGCGGGTTTGGTACGCCGAGCTCAGGGACTTCTTCAGCTCTATCAACTTCTCTCCATCTCCGGCAGATCCTTGTCTGTTCACTTCTCAAGTTCCGGATTGGGAATGCTTCGTTCACGTTTATGTCGATGACATGATTATCATTAGCCACGACGTCAATCGCTTCAAGACTCTTATTTCTGAAAAGTTTAAGATGGAAGACCTCGGGGAAGCGAAGCACATACTCGGTATCAAACTGACCCGGACTTCACCAACTTCACTTCTCTTAAGTCAAGAAGCATATACACAATCCATCCTTGATAACTACAGGATGTCGGATTGTAGAACTACCTCAACGCCGATGGTCGCGAACTCACGGCTAGTGAAATCCTCGGACGAAGACCACAACGCTTTTCGTCAACTCAACGTCAACTATCGTGAAGCACTGGGTCTCCTCAACTATCTCTCCGTCTCGACTCGTCCAGATATCTCCTTTACAGTCTCACAATTATCACAACATCTCGAAAAGCCAGGAATGGCTCACTGGAAAGCTGTCCAGCATCTCCTCCGATATCTGGCGGGAACCAAAAAACACGGAATCCAACTGAAAGGCTCAAGTAACTTGGACAACATCTCAGTCTACACGGATGCTGACTTCGCCAACTGCACTGACGACCGTAGGTCGTACTCCGGCTACGTCACACTCTTTGCCGGTAATCTTCTCTCTTGGCGATCGAAGAAGCAGCAAACTGTATCTACATCAACCACGGAAGCAGAATACCGCGCTCTGTTTGAAGGCGTTCAAGAATCCGTTTGGCTCAAGTACTTGTTCCAGAGTCTATCGGTCCGATTCACCACAAAATTTGAGGTTTTTGTCGACAATCAGAGCGCCATTGCTCTCGCGACTAACCCAATTTTTCAACAACGGTCCAAACACATCGACATCATATATCACTGGCTCCGCGAAGTTCATGACACGGGACTGATTCACATCAATTACATCCCAACTAATCATCAAAAGGCGGACGTGTGCACCAAGGCACTCGGACGGCAAAAACATCAACATATCATTTCCGATCTCAAGATCCAGCGGCAATGAGAGAGGGGGGGTATTGAGGCATATGGAGCCGGGCAGACTCTCATGCGCCGTGCTGCGGACTTGGATCGTTTAGGTTTGGAATTAGATGATGATACTCGGCAACCCTAAGTGTCTTTGTAGTGTTTATGTCTACCTAGCTTGTAGTAGTTTTCATTCATTTTCACTTCATTGTTTTCATCATCAAACTCACTCAAACTTCATCCTCACTCGGTCCTAGGTATGCTCTCGTATCACTCATCTCGTTCCTATGTTCTTGTCTCATTTGTTTTTCTTCTCTCTCAGGTGTGCTTCCACCTCGCCCGTGTCGTCTCTCAGTGTCATCACACTCACAGCTTCTTGCTGCTATAGGTCAGTATATCGTCGTAGTTTTCCATTCATTTTCACTTCATTGTTTTCATCATCAAACTCACTCAAACTTCATCCTCACTCGGTCCTAGGTGTGCTTCCACCTCGCCCGTGTCGTCTCTCAGTGTCATCACACTCACAGCTTCTTGCTGCTATAGGTGTGCTTCCACCTCGCCCGTGTCGTCTCTCAGTGTCATCACACTCACAGCTTCTTGCTGCTATAGTTGCACTCCCCTTTGTCGCGCATTATGCTATGTATTACATGGCAAAAAGAATATACCCATTTCTCCGTGCCCTCAATCTTTTGTGCTCATGGGACATGTAACAAAAAAGTTATTGAATTGTACCACTGGGTGTCAAAATATAAAAATTAATGATGCATTGCTTGAGGAAAAGAATATTACCATTAAATTCTGCGCCTTTTCTCATGTAGGGAACCATGATAAAAAGTCCAAATAAACACCTGAAACAGCCCACACTAATTTAATCAAGAAACTAGGTGGGCACAAAAATCAACTTTTCAATAGTAAAATTGGTTATCACCATTGAATTCTACACCCTTCAAACTGCAGGAAATGAATGTGAAATCTTGGAAAAGGTTTAAAACTAAGCTGTGAGAAATTAAATAAACAGCTGTGTGTAAACGCGGGAAACCGGGTGTATTCCGCAGCAGTTTAGACGTCGCCAGGTCATCAAACCGCTTTTTTTCGCGGAAAACTCGGGTTTTTTTAGAGGAATTGAATAAAACTTCTCTATTTCCGAAAAGAGAGCCAGTTGCGAGGACAAATCAGAAACAGTCTCCACCAGGACAACAACCGCGTAAAAAAAGGTAACTGGAATCTGCGGCTCGGCCAGCGGGTACACCTTATCTACACCGGGATGAGTGTTCTTTGGTGAGCACCTGCACATTGGGAAGGATTCCACCATGGAGCAGTCCGTACCTGCTAGCCAAGGAAGGCTGCTCCAGGCGGACAGCAGCTATGTGTATTGGCTGGCCGGACGGCGGAAGGTGTCTTCGCTCGCCGGTGTAGTCGGGCAGGCTACAAGGCTATGGAAATGGGCCTGCGGCGGAGCAAAGCTACACGCGGCTAAATGACGAGGAAAAAAGACGTCTGGATTTCCAACAACAAAGGATGGATGGAGATAAAACAGACATACAAGAGAGGCCCTTTTATAAGGGCCGACAATAGAAAAGAAAACCAAACAACAAGAAGAAACCGGTGAATAGTAATTCAATGGTACAGACAATATGGGCGTGTACAGGTCACGCCTGGTCTGAGAAAGGAAGGAAGAAACGGAAACCCAACAACCCCTTGCGTGCAGTACGCAGGGGCTTTGGCACCTCTAAACTCCTGGCTCGTGCGGAGCCGGAGCCGGAGCCGGAAAAACCTAACACGCGTACAGCGCGCCCCTAGTATGGGCGCCTGTCGCGTAGCCAATTGTAGCACGGCTACACCGGGCCCGGAGAGAATATTGCTCCTTGTAATTCACTTGGCTTGCCGGGCCCGGGGGGAATATTGCTCCTTACAATGCACCAGCTAGTCTACATCCTTGCCGAGGTTGCTCCCCGGCAATCACCTGGACATTGCTTGCCAAGAATGATTCATTCCCACCGGGCTGAATCCCCGGCATGCTTGACAAGGAGACTGGCCATCGAATGGAGTAAACACTCCCTTCAATGGCCGGTCCGACTGCACGTCTAGAGGAGGAGAGTCCTCTCGATGGCCACTGTCTTCTCCCTTTGATGACCTATTGCATCGGTGGCCATCGGGAGGGGTAACCAAAGGCCAAGGAGGCATTCTTGCACCTGGAAGGGGCTGGGTGGGACAATCTTTGCAAGATCAGCATGTGTGGGTTCTCAGGCCCTTTTTTTAGCAATTCAAGAAGTTTTATTTGGGGGTGCGTTTTTTTAGTAAGGCCCTTTATTTTTACCCTTGTTTTGTGTCAAAGTGGGTGATTCAAAATTTTCAAAAATTAATGTTGGAGGGGAGTCAAAAATTACCTCTGCTGGCTGAAAGCAAAAAAAATAAGTGAAAACTCATATTTTTCAATTTGCAGTGCACAAAGTGCTGTACACTACCACCCGCTGTGGCCAGGACCTCAAGTGGACGCCCCCTGCAGTGTGTGACAGATTTTTTGCAGTGCATGAAGCACATCCAAATAAAGATTCTCTGCATTTAATTGGATAATTAAAATCACAACTCTCATTTTTTTTCTTTCATAATCATTCTTGGGACCTTTTCCACCCCTGTAGCCAATCCCATGACTTCCGGGCTGTGGCCTGAAGCTCCTGCAATGAAAAATGTGATGCCAAAAACTTGAGCGCACACATGTACATACATGTGTATATTTGTTCAATCTCTTCAAGTTGCCTGATGTGAGTTCTGCGCCAGATTGTCTCGATGCACATCTGAGGTCTCTAACCTTACAACCATAAATCGGTTGTTTTTGAAGGAAATTGGGGTCCGGATGGTCTTTTCGCATTGCCTGGTTATACATGGTTCAGGATCGAGGCAAGCGTCCGAGGAGATGAGATTTTGGTTTTTTTCTTTGTCAAAAAATATGGAAAAAACAAAAGCTGGGATGCAAGATGAGGCTAGAGTAAAGGTGCTGTATCTACATGAAAGCGTTTGTACCGGTGACAACAGGGCGATTGTAGATGAAAGACTGGGTGAGGGTTTCAGGGGGGGGGGGATATGGAGGGGAATGAACAACATGATACTGGATGCTTTACAGTATCTGTGAGCGGGTATGGGTTGAGAGCCGAGGGGGCTGCGAATGAGGGGAGGCTAGGATTGATTATTATTGGATTTAGGTTTGTCGTCGATCTCGAGGCTTTGGACGGCGTTGGTAAACAACTTGAATGCCTGATTGCCCTGGCGGTCCTTCTTGGCTGTGGACGCAGGAGAGGGGCCGGCTGGGGCTGTCGTGGTTGATGTGGCAGTTGCCGAGGATGACTGGGGAGGGACGAGATGCTGGAGTGGCGGGGGGAGAGGGTTTGAGGATGACGACTTGAGTGCGGATTGGAAGAGCGCCTTGCCCGGGTTCTTGGCCGTTTTCGCTGGCTGCGATTGGCGGCTGGCGGCTGAGCTGGCTGGAGCAGGGGGCTCTTGCTGTTGGCCCTCGGCGACAGGAGGGGGGGAGGTGGATGGCTGGTCGTGGGCTGGGTTGCTGGCAGTGGACGAGCGATCCCATTGGTCCGGGGTCTCCTCGGTCTCTTGATCAAGCTTGGAGGAGTTCTCGGTCTTGCGCTTCTCCTTGCGCTTCGCATTCTTCTTCTGGGCTTGGGTCATCCCCTTGAGGGCCGATTGGGCAACGGCTACTTCCGGCCGGATCATCCCTACGACACTCCCCTTCGGCAGCTTCCGCGACTCCGACTCGGCTTGCCGCGCCGAGCGGAACTTGCTTACATCCTCTTGGGGCGTAAAGCCTGGCCGGATCTTGATCTCTTTCCTTATCCTGTCTTCCCATGAACATTTTTTTTTATTTAAAAAAAAGCACGAGCAACCATCAGCCAGATTCAGTTCGCAGTAAGACCTAGAAAATAGCAGGGTGTGATATAAACAAAAGCACCCACGTCCCATCCGGCCGTTTAGATGGAGCTACTTTCCGATCACCGGTGTTAGGATCCAGTACGATGCCCGAGGTAGATGGGGTGAGTTCTGAGAGAAGTGGTGGTCGAGATCTGAAAAATAGACGATGGTTAGAGGCTTGACATGTCGACAGTCCATCAGAACACAATCAAAGAAATAAAATACTGACGGCATGTTTGTGTTGCTGTTTGTGATCAGCAGCGGTGGCAGTGTGTGAGTATGTATTGCCTGAATTTTCTTTCTGGACGGCCAGGAGCAACAGTTGCCGGAGTCTGATGTGTTCCGCAATCCGGACCCGTCGGACAAAATATGTCCGACAGCTGCCCGGACGCGTGCAGTAAATTGCCAGTGGGCACCACCTCAGGCCATCTCCGCTGGGCAAGGCTGTATATGTTGTTTTCTGGCTGAACTCGACATTAATGTTATGAGCTCCTAAACGTAGGCTGGTGCAGTTTGGACTTGTTTCTCTAAATACTTGGATATATTCAAGCACAATGGAGTATCCTCCTGCCCCCACGATGTCCAAAACTCCAGACCATTAAGCCGCTGGTGATTCTTTGTGAGGGTGCTGAGGATGCTGATGTTGTGTTGCTGAGTTTGGCTGTTGACTGCCAGCCACTCCCACCATGTCGCCCCCCGCATCTCCTCCCTCCACTCCGCCTGCGCCGGCCGACTCGACCCCCCTCAACCCCCACCAGCGCTCCTTCTCGGTCTCCTCCCTCTCCCAGAATGCCTACTACCATCTCTACCACAGTCTGCCCTCGACCCCCAAGCTCAGCCTGCCCCTCCATCGCACCTCGATCGTCGACCAAGCCACCTCAACCCATTCCCACCACCAAATCATCGCCATCGCAGCCAAGAAACTCATCGGTATGGCTGGCCCCCAGCCCCAACCCATTTCAGGCTTGCTAATCTTGCCTCTATCTCCGCAGTTGTCTTCGCTTCAGTCCATTCAGTCATCAGTGCCGCATCCCTCGCGCTAGCATTGATCAGGAGACGAAGAGCAACCATAAGAGGGTCAGCAAACCAATTTTCCCAGCCGCTACCAGCCCAAACTGATTCAAGTGGACCACTGTGCAGTGAGAAGCGCTCCTTATGGCATGTGGTCAAGACGGTGTGGTCGGACGAGAAGATCGCCAGGCTGGCCGCCTTCCTGGGCTCATATTCCGCACTCTGGACGCTCGCCTTCCCGGCGCTATCCAAGCTCAGAAACCAGGCCGAGCCCGATCCCTCCGTCGCCCCCGATCAGAAACTCCAGCCACCCCTCGATCGGCACCGCATCCAGCTCGCGAGGTTCATCGCCGACTGGGCCGCCGCAGTGGCGGGCGCGATCGCCGGACTGGCCTTGCTTGCCCAGGCCAAACAGGAGCGCGTCAACTTGGCACCCAATATATTCTGTCGGTCAGTCCGATCATCTATCCTCTACAAGATCATCCAACATCTTCAAACTGACTTCAACACATACACCCACCCATCTTTTTTTTTTTTTTTTGAAGAGGTTTATATACCTTACTGAAGTACAGACCATTATTCAAGTTCCCCCATGGAGATCTAATCTTGTTTGGGCTCTCGAATGCCCAGATCATGTCGGCATTTGTGCTCAGGCCACAGACCTTACCAGCATGGTACTGGCAATGGATCCGGCGCTCGGGAAGCTTAGACCTCAAGTTCCTCGAGCTCCACCGGCTCCTCAACACGCACAAGCTACGCGACATGGCGCTCCCCAAGCAAGTCATCGATCTCACGCGGCCGCGGACGCGCGCTAACGATCTGCGGCTCAGGAACTGGCTCAGCCATCCCGATCCGCTCGCCGCGCCTGCCGCCCCCTGCCACTTCAACCACTCATCCTTCGACAGCTGTATCCTCGGTAACGGCTCGCGCACTTGGGGCGCTTTCAAGTCCATGGTCCCCACCTATACCATCTTACATCTCGTCCCGGCCCTCTTGTTCAGAAGCAAAATGTTCATCAAATCGTACGTCCTCGCCCCCCAACCCACATCCTGAGATCTCTTTCTCGCTGACATGCTTGGTTTTTTTTTTCGCTCTTTGGTCAAAAGGCCGCTCTTATTCCTGGTCTCGATCGCAAGAAAGACGGCCTCCTCGGCCTTATTCCTAGCCACCTTTGTCTGGATCATCCTCTTCTCAGTGTGTATCCCCTCCCGTCTCTACGAAGCTTCACATGGCTCGATCAAGTTACGCGGTTCGGCGTGGAACGGGGTTGTTGGCTTTGCAACTGCGTTCTCATTGCTATGGGAGGATCCTAGACGAAGAGGCGAACTAGGTCAGTTTCTCATTTTACTCACGCAAAAGGAAAGAGGTGATGAACATTAACCACGCCCGACAAAAATATTACTATGACGAAAAAAAAACAGCTTTATACTGTGCTCCGAAGGCGTTAGCCTCGGTCTGGCAAGTGATGAAGATCAAAGGCCTCGTCAAGAGTCTGGCATACGGCGAGATGATTCTGGCAAGCATGGGCACGAGCATGTTGATGCACTGCTTTGTCCATGCGCCCCAGAGCATGCCCGCCCTGATCAGAGGCACCTTAGGCCAACTCATCGACCCCCATTTCCCGGGAAGATCCGCCGCCCTCAACCATCCCAAGACAAAGCAGATCCCTCTCCATCCTTCCTCCTCCGAGTCCCCCCCAGGTGACGCTCCTCCTGGAAACCTGCCCAGAAACCTCTCGCAGACCCGTAATGTCGAGAAGATTAGTTACTTTGGCGTGCTTGATAAAGAGGTCCAGAACGCGTGATCCCCCTCCGACTATCAATTCATTCTTCTTCTGATCATGTACCTACACCTCCCAAAATTCAATCCTCGTTATTTTATCTTTCTCTACGCTTGTGCAGTTTGAGTAAGCCAGAAAAAGACACTCTTGTTTTTCTTCTTTTTTGTTCTTGCGCGGGTGTGTCAATCAATTCCATAGATTAGAGCTCTCTTACTTCTGATCACCCATAACCTTAATCATGTCTACTTCATTTAATCAACTACTAGATGGGATAATTCTTTTTTTTTTCCTTTTTGAAACAACTAGAGGCCAAGGTGGCTTCCCCGATGTACTGCCAAGTGTCAGCATCTAAGCTGTATGGAATAATTGTGGTCCTCATGAAGTACTCTCTGCATTGACCATTTCTTAAGGGTGTTCAAAGTTGAAATTATATTTTTTTTGAAGCATAAAATCATAAAATCACAAAGCTTTTGAGTGCTGATTTTTATGTACCATTTGAGAATCATCACTCTCCTTTGAGTGTTTGGGTGATACATATTTTTTTTGGCTTGAAGGTATATGATTTTATGGCTTGATGATTTATGCAAGCCAACTTTGAACACCCTTGTCCCTTATTATGATGCTACAATTATCCTTTTAGCCTAAGTCTGCTGATGGAAAGCCTCTTCCTCAGGATATACATACATAATTCAGGAAAAGATTAATTAATCATTGACATTGATCTGACCAGAGTGCTGTTTTCAAACTTTTAACAAATCACCAAGGGGGTGGAATATATTTCTATGGTTGAGATCCCAAAGTTCTCTCAGTTTTGAACTTAACCCAAGTCCCTTGCTGCTGTGGGTGTGTGTCTTGCGAAGCAAGCCTCCAACAGTCCTTGGCAGGAGGGACTTGCGCCTTATTGCCCCTTTTTGTGGGGGCAGGATTCTAGATTTTGGTGGGAGGAATTTTCAAAGGTGTATAATTCCTTGCTTCCAAAACCCTCTTGAGATTAAATCTTCTGAGGTTGAAGACTGGCTTGTGCCTGTCCACCCTGGAGAATTTGAGGCATCTCAATCTGTTCCCTCCACTCTGTTGAATTATGCATACGCAGCAAAACTCGCAATTCTCACTTGCATTTGAAACCTAACCTAACCTAATTGAAATTCCCCCGACAACAAAACCGATTCACTCCCGCCCAAAGCCTGCTAGTCTTTCCCTCACGCGCTTACATTATTCAATTGTGAGGAAGAGACTAGTAAGCAATTTTCACCTTCACCAACTCAAATCATCCATCAACAAACTTGACAACAACTAACAACCTTTTTCCTTTTTCTTTCACTCTATCATTCTACCAAATGTACATAGAATCATTTCTCTCTTGTGCGCGTCCGTCAACCGAACCAACCAAAAACCAAATTCAAATTCAACTGCGTTCATCACAGGTATGCCATCACTGTTGTCTTTACTCAAAACTAATCAATCGTCTAATTTCCAATATGTTTCTTTTGTTTCTCCTATACTGTTTTCTTTTCTTCTAGGTGTGTTTGCTAAGAGCTATTGTTGTTGTTGTCTATCTGAGATTGTCCATCTCACATTTGTCCTCCCTCATTAAGATCCCTGTTCAGACTCTATCAAAAATTACACACTCCAAAAAAAAACCCATCAAAAACACTGAATCTGTGGATTTTACATGGAAAAGGTCTGTGCTCAGCACCTCAGTTCCACCGTTCTGTCCACAATAAAACATAGAGGGGATCAATGGAGATAGAATAATTTCTACTCTTTTCTCCAGCATCTTCTGCTGACCTTGAGCTAATCACATGGGAGTGGGTGTGATGGGTGAGCTATAGAAAAAATCAAGAAAGTACCCCAAAATTCCATTCTTGCTATGCAAGCTTGGGGCGCAAGGGTCTAAGTCCCTCCTGACGGAGGTTTGCTTTGCGATTTCAGCCCCAAAGTCTTGAGGGACTTTGTTAATTTTGTCTCAGTTTGGTCTTTAGGCTGCAGATTTACCTTTTAATTGATTTCAAGTAAATATTCCCTCAATTAAAAGTAGTTCCAACCTTAATATACTCCAAAATTTTGCTACTGTCTTTTTGGAAAAGCTTGGACCTTTTCTGCCTTGACTTGGTATTTGTTTAAGACATACCATCTTTTTTTGCTGGTTTTTATCCTGGCATCTATCAGACAAGGCCGAAGCCAAAAATCACCCCTGAGGCCACCATTCTCCAGTACAAGATCTCAGAGTACAGCTAGTGAGAGTCTGAGTTCATATTTTGAACCAGGACAGCTTGTCGACCTTGGAGCCCACTCCTAATGATTATCACCCGCTTCCCTCTGCCCCAATGGAGGGGCCAACTAAAGTTGTGACCTGGAACCCAATGATCCGGTGGTATCCAATCGGATACCCAGTCAAGTCGGGTCATGGATGCATTTTTAGAAACCCTGTATTCAATCAAATACCTGGGTATGCAGGCAGAGGTACAAGATAGAGAAAAAACAGATTAAAATTTTAATGTATATACATATTTCAAGGCAAAATAAATGGGTTTTGTGCATGTAAAGATAAAAACACATTACAGAGAATCGATTTTGATGTCATCAAAATCAATGATATCCCAAGCAAGACATTTTTTTAATCAGATCAGTGCCTCGGCCTCCAGAGTGCTAGCTGAGTTGATTGCACGTTGTGGTGATTTATATAGGGGAGCGTGGTAGAATGTCCACTTGGGGATAGCGTGGGCGGGAATGCACAGAGAGGCTCAGGCAGAGTGCATTCCGGTGACATAAGCACTGAGGATGATGTCAGAAAAGCACACAAGAAAAGCTTACGGAAAGTCACGCGCGGACTGGAATGCACAGATTGCGGATTTTGGATTGGAGCGGGAAAGACAGAGCTGGACTGCGGCGGACTACACACGTGGACTAGTAGCAGCAGCGCGTCAGCGGGTGAGCCACAACAGCCAAAGCGGGTTTCACCAGTGTGTTGAGTTGTCTGTTAGTCTGCTACCATGATGTATCACCACAGTATAGAGGGCTGTTGGATCGACCCATGAGCACTACCAACCAACCACCCAGCTGGCAGCCACAAGCGTCTGTAGCCTAGTTGGTAAAGGCAGCACTCTAGTATGTGTCTCAGCATAGCTGAGGTCGTGAGCTCGACTCTCACCAGACACATCTTCATTTTACAGTCTCCACACAGTGGGTGGAACCGGGGTGGAGGCGGTGACAAGAGACCGACTGGCAGGGGCTAGACAGAGGACAGTGGGAGGTCAAGCGTCGGAGAGGAGCGGAGTCTGGGAGAGTGACGTGTGGAAGAGTGGGCAGAGCTGGAGGAATAGTGCGGGAAAGTGTCAGACGTGCGGGATCGGGTGGGAACGGCGATGTGCATGGAGGGAAGGACGGGGGAAGGGGCGGATGGATTTTCTCTTCTCTTTCCTTATCCTATTATCCTATCATCTTACGGATTACTCATTATTGTACTTACAACTTACGGACGTACTAGAGTATTAGGAGAGATATTTGTGACCTTATATTTACTTTCAGAGTTACTTGGGGATTCTGTGCTTACGGAGTGCGGAGCTTTATTCACTTGCGGATTATTACACTATAGATCAGGCTCAGTGCTGAAGGCTAGCAGATAGTAGCAGTGCAGAGCTGAGTCACCAACAATCACACAGCCTGGAAACTAATATTCTTGAAGAAGGCGGTCAGCAGACATTTCCACCAACTAACCAGCTTTTATTCTCACAGCGTAAGGTTCTGTATGTTATATAGCGACCTGAAGAGAAAGCTTGCTTGGTCGGAGCGCTCAAAGCAGGTATTGAACTGCCAGAGAAATATATTGCTTGCTCAGCTTTATCAACTCAATGGCTTCAGGAGTGTGTGTGTTTGTTTTAATACGTCGATTGAGCAGCATCAAGCAGAGATAGACCGGGTTTTCAATAGCAGCATTGAAATGACCCCTCAGCTTATTGAGCATGCTGCTGGAATGAGTTCCTCAGCATTACACTTCTTCAACAGGGTGTTTTAGTACAGACCAAGAGAATTTGAGCTGATGAGGGATCCTACACTCCCTTCAAAAGCTCACAGTTCTTGCGTAGTCGCAAATTTGAGAAAACACTGGTGATCTGACAGATACCCAGCATTGGAGCCAGATATGCCGGGTTCGGATCTTGGGAGAGTTGTACCCAAACCCAGAGGCCTGGGTTGCAACCTTAGCGCCAACCAACAACCCGGCAGCTGTTGAGATAAAAGTGTAACACCTGATAAGAATAGGCATTACACCTCCTTTCTAAGATAACTCCGGGTTTGAATGGTTATCAGCACTGGGTTACGCAGCATAAAGACCTCTTCAGCACTCCGCAATGAGCCTGATATGATATGCCTAGTCAACAAAGCTTCAGCCTTTCCGTCCACATGTAGCAAACTCCAAAAGTAAAATAAGAAATGATTTTGGGTGATAAAAACTCTCCGTGTTACTGTTGTAGCAGTCAGCAAAAGCTCTGCAAGTAAGCCTCCAACTACAATAATACTGTAAGATGAGTAGTAAGATAGATAGATGATTCTGGGAGAGAGAGAAAAGCCCCCAAAAGGTTCCTATTCCTCCACTCCCTCCACTTGCATAACTCCGCTCCCAGCCAATGTTGTCCGCATCCTTCCTCTGCCGCACTTGTCAAACTCTGCATGCATCACTTCCCAGCCTAGTAAATCTCCAACACTTGTTCTCCCGCACCCTCTGACTAGCCTCTGACCCCAGTCTCTACCTGGCGTGTCCGCCCTAACATCATCTGTTTTGATGCCGTCCGCTTCCGCTGCCCCGGTTCACCTGGTGCCGGTCTGCACTATTCAGTCTTTCCGCGAGTCCCACCAAAGTCCTATGCCAACCAATACACTAAGTCCGCTTGTCCAGAGTGTGGCTTGAACCCCAGTTCCCCCATCTCCGGTCCCGCAGCTCCCCATCCGCCGACTTTCCGTGTGCTTTTCTCAGCAGTACATTCCAGGTTCCACTCAGTCTACTATCAGTGGAATAAGCACGCATGCTTATCCCCATTGTTTGGATATGTAGACTGAGGATTTTCTCAGCCGCCCCACTGCATTCCTGCACATGCTGCGTTGAGCAGGCATTCTACAACACTAGCCCTATATCAACGGTGAAACAGATACTATACAATACAGTATCTTCAGATACTTATGTATTGTATCTGTTGAAAAATACAAAATTGTAAATACAAATGTATTGTATCTGCCTGAAGATACAATACCATAGTATTGTATCAATCTAAGTATATTAAATCCACAGTTTCGTGGAAATTGGGATCAAGGGTTTCCCCTGCAATTTTCTGAAAAGGTGCTTAAAATTAGCCCCCTGCCCACAAATGGATAATTGGCACTTGGTTCCAACCTCCAATTTTCTCAGGTATCAGTATATTACACTTAATACTGTGAGAAAATTAATTTAAAGTCCCCAAACATAAATGCCATGGACTTGCCCCCCAATCCCTGAAGCAGGTATGAAAAGGGGCAGGGTTCAACCCCCTCGTGCCTGTCGCAATTGCAAGGGCAGGAGGGGGGCAAAAAGCAGACGCAGAAAGCGTCAAATGAGTAAAAAATGGCCTTGGGTCAATTGCAATTGTGAAGTGACGGGAATTTGAATATCCCTCCACAGAGGAGTGCCCAGGGTAAGTTATATTTGCATAACTTACTGTAAATAAACATAAACTAAGATTAATCTAATGTAAACTTTGTGACAGTTTCTCTGCTCAATTTCAGCCAGAATAAGCCAAAGATGCTGGAGCCAGTTCTTTCAGGAAATGACATCAATCACAACATTATTATTAACACAGCACCAATAGATTATTGATCACCAGGCACATGATCATTGTGAGTAACTTTAGCTTCATTGCAAATCAACAGATAGGTAGGTGGACTGATCTCTTCCTTCTTCCCATTTGCAACCAACCAGAACTTCTACAATCTGAGCCACATATTTTTCTTGAACCTGAAACAGTTCACATGCTAAATGTTTATGAGGCTATGTCTACTTGTGAAATGTCAGTTTTTGCAGGTAATTTTTGTGTTTAAACTTGCTCACAAATGGATAAAAAAATTTCTAGAAGCTGCTGGGGGTGAAATTGATGCCTGTGACTTGTCATAGCGTTAGCGCAGAGACAGCAGAATTCCACTAAGACTACACTGAAAGTGAGTAGAATTCCACTACACTACACCACACTAATGCCACGGTCAGCGTGGCTGATCCACCATTTTCTAAAGGACCTAAGACTTTATTTCAAGAAACCAAAACCAGAACTGGAGACAAAAACAGTAAGAACAAAAACAAACAGCAAAAAGAGATAGAAATAAGACCAACCCTGATGGAACAAGAATGTGAGAAGATTGGACAACTGGAGATAGAGAGTAATAAGGTTGTTGAGAGTTATCTGTGATGTTGATTGTGAGTTAGTCAACGGAAGGAATGAAGGAGACAGAAAACGGAAATGAACAAACCCCAAAAAGATAGGAAACAGTTTCAACAAGTGGAAGAAAAGGAGTAGACACGATCTTAAGACAAAAGGAACTAGAAAGAGAAGATAAGAGTTGTTAGTGTTGCTGAGAGGACAAAGGCCAATCGAGATTGAGATCCAGAAATGCGGAGAGGCATTTCTCACCAAGTTGGAAGCCAGAAAGGCTGTCCAAAGTTAAGGCTTCCCGGACTCGTTCGGAGAGAGGGAGTAAGGACGATCGACAGAATGATTGTCAATCAGAAGTGTCTTGAGGTCGAGTAGGATTGAAGTGATGATCGATTGGGAGCGGATGGAAAGAGTTTTAAGATAAGGTTCGAGAGTGAGAGATTGATGATGGAGATAGAAAGGAAGGGAGAGCGGTTGACACAGTAGTCAGTCGGCGGATGTAGGTTAAGAATGATGATACTCATCAGCCGAATGACTGCTGCGTCTTTGCATTCAAGGACAGCTGCTAGCGTGCGGAGAGCGCGGAAAGAGCGCGAGGAGTGCGAGTTTCAACACCCCCCTCAACTTGGTGAGTAATGAACTAGGAAGCATTTTTCTCGGAGTCTTTCCAGTGAATCGACGTTGCTTGCTTTTGTCAAAGTATTGGCTATCATGTCGGTTGAGGGAATTAGGGTCACCGTAATTTCATTTTTGTTTCTTAGATCCCTGAGCCATTTCATTTTAATGTCGAGGTGTTTTGTTTTCGAGTTGGAACCAAAATTCTTCAGCTTTTCCGCTAGGCCTTGATTGTCAATGTGAAAAGTTGAAGGTGCTAAGTTTTTGTTCCAAAGTTCTTCCACAAGGTATTTGATCCATTGATTTTCTTGAACTCCATCGGCGAGGGCGTTGAGTTCTGCTTCAGTGGAGGACAAGGTGATATTTTGTTGTCTCTTGGAGTTCCACGCTACGGGGCAATTTTTCCAGAAACAAATTGAACCACTTCTTGACAGTCGTGTTTCAATATCATCTGCCCAAGTGGCGTCCGTGTAGTGTTGTAGAGAGCGTGATTTACTTGGATCAGGACGAAGAGTCAGTCGTAGTTCTTGGGTGCCTTTGACATATTTCCAACAATGTATAACCTCCTTCCAGTGTGTCATTCCAGGCTCATTGTTGAAGCTCAAAAGAATTGATACAGCAGGTGCAAGATTGGGTCGAGTGCGACACGACAGGTAGTTGAGAATGCCAGTGAATGTCCAATAGTTGATGTTAAGTTTTGAGAATTCTTCTTTTTCAGTTTGAGTAGCTGGCTTTAGTTGTACGGCTACAGAGAGAGGAGTATTGACTGGTTTACAGTCGGCGATACCCAGCATATTGAGTCCTTTGTCTATCAATTTCAGCTGCGACAAGGCGATTGAGTCGTCTGATTTAGCGACGTCCATTCCCAGTAAGGTGTCGGGATCATGTGCTGAGGAATTCGGGAATTGCAATAGGAAAAGGTTTTCGAAGACATCAACGTTACCGACTACAATCAAGTCGTTGACATGAAAGAAGATGAAGGATGACTTGTCTTGATGAATGAAGACACAAGGATCTGAAGCCGATTGATGAAAGTTAATCTTGTTGAACCACTTAGTTAAAGTTTCATACCAATTGGCTGGCGCTTGTTTGAGACCGTACAGTGATTTCTTGAGACAAAGATATGGAGATTTCCTGGATGATCCTTCAGGAGTTTTTATGTATAATTCTTCCTTTAACGGTGCATATAAGAATGCACTTTTAACATCAAATTGACGTATCGGAAGCTTCTGATCGATGGCAAACATAAGGATGATCAGAAGTGAAGTAAATTTTCCAGTAGGAGCAAAAGTATCGCCGTGATCGTCTTCCTTTTGAAGAGACCCTTGGATACAAAGTCGGGCCTTCTTACGCTCATCAGAAGACAGAGTTGCGGGTTTAGTTTTGAATATCCACAGAGTCCGCAGATAGGACTCTGGAGTATTGAACATATCTTCCCAAACTTCATGGTATTCGATATTAGATAGTTCTTCTTTGGTGGCTTGGCTCCATTTAACTTTCTCAGAAGATTTCATCGCATTCTTGAAAGAGGATGGATCGGTGGAAAGATAAGAATATTTGAGAGGCTTCACTCGACTTGTGCGGTCTCGAAGAGTCCTGCTAGACGGTATTGGATTTAGACTAGCAGCCACTTCGTCGTCACTGTCACTCGAATCCTCGGAATCTTCTTGATTAATTACTTCTTCTTCTTCAGAATTTTCATTGATGTCGAGATCCCAATCTGAATCTTTGGAAGTCAGAGTTTGATATTCAAGAAATTGAATGTTTTTCGTTTCAATGATTTTTCCTTCGTCTGAGAGAATTCTGTAGGACCTCAATTCATCCACATAGCCAATGAGTCTCCCAAGTTTCCCTTTAGGCTTGAGCTTGGAACGAGATTGTTCCGGAAGTATGAGATAAGAGACTCTATTGCCAAGAGGATAGAAGTAATTGATCGGAAGGGAGCAATTTTTGAAGAGTTCAAAAGGAGATTTCTTCGACCGATGACCTGGTATTTGATTGAGAGTAAGAGCACTGACACGAGCAATCTCATTCCAGTATTTTTGTGGAAGTGAGGAGTCTTCAAGGATTGTCCGCATGGACTCTAGGATTGTCCTGTTGAATCTCTCAGCTAGACCATTTTGTTGGGGCGTGTATGCGTCGGATGTCCGCTGCTTGATGAGATGAGTTTTGCAATATTTGCCGAGGCTTGAGTTCAGAAATTCAGATCCGCGATCAGAATGAATGATTGAAGGGTGATAGCCAAATCGCTTAGCCTCTATATCCAACAAGAAGGACAGAGTTTCAGGAGTGTTGCTTTTGTGCTTCATAGCAATCGCAGCGCAGAAACGTGTGCAACTGTCTACCAGAGTAAGGATGTACTTATGTCCTTCATGTGACGGCGGCCAGATTGGTCCAATGAGGTCGAGATGAATCTCTTCAAACGGCACCGCTGCAGGTTTGTGAACTGATTTAAAGGAAGCTTTGGTGATTTTTGCGACTGCACAAGATTCACAGCTTTTTTCAATCCTCATTGGAATACCGAGTTTCTTCCTTAGACAATGATAGCTCACGTGTCCGAGTGATTTGTGAAGAAACTCAGCTGAGGATAGATGACACAAGAGCTCAATGTTGTCAAAAAGAAGACTAGGAAGATTTCCGACGTAATTGCCGGTCATTTTGATTTCATTGTTTTTTAGGATTTGAAATGAATTTTTATTGATATGAACAGTATAGTCTTCAAGAATCAAACAGCGAGCTGACAATAGATTTACTACAATATTGGGAATATAGAGAACTTGTTTGAGAAAGATTTCGCCGTACTTGTTTTTTAGTCAAATCGATCTGATTCCTTTGATTTTAAGTTGATCTTGCGAGGAACTAGTTTGAACACAACCTAGATCTTTGAGTTCTAGAGTGTGAAACAAATGAACATTCGAAGTCATGTGAGTGGATGATCCTGAATCCAAGATAAACAAGTGTGGCAAATTCGACAGAGATGAGTGAAAGCTACTGACCGAGGATTCCAACTTTTGAGCTGCCTTCTCTTTTTCCTTCTTGAGTAGATATTCAGTTCTCTTGTTTGGATAGAGCATCCAACAGTTTTCTTTCGCATGATCAGAGGCCATATTGTGGGCGTTCTTTTGACATCTCTTAAGAGAGTAATAGGATTAGATTTTGAACCTGTCAGGATTCAGGGTTAACCCCGAATCAAAGGAAGCGCAAGGCTATTAAACCTAACCCTACCAGGGATCGAGGTAAGCCGGCGCGACTCCCAGGCGCATGCAATATGCATGCAGCTCCCAGGTGGATGGAACAAGCGAAAGCTAATTCCTCCGCCCCTTTTCTCTTAGCCACGTCACCAACCGACGCAGAGCCCAAGCAACCCAAACACGCCAAGCAACCTTCAAGGTAAGCTTGCTGATTGGGATAGCCATAGCTAGGAGGAGTGTAGCTGACTAGACTTTCTGTCTAAAGTTACAGCACACTCCCACCCGATGCCCAACCAGACCGATCAGGTTCTAGCCTTCGTGATAGGATCTCTAACTCCGCAAACGGAGGTAAGTCCATCACTGTTGTGCCTCTAGCCGCAAAGGTACTAAACTGATAAGTTGAACATGCTACCAGCATTCGACATTAGCAGTCTCAGTACCCTCGCGGCACGTATCGGTGATAATATCGCTCCAGGCTCATCGAGCTAAAGTAAGAGAAATCTTACCTTACTCCCCGCTATAAGGGAGAGCTTTTACTGATGATGACTACAGTCCTCATCAGCAGATCTATCGATCTCACAGCTGCACAGCAGCCAGCTTCTTCTAGCATTAGTACCCGAGCGAATCCGCTCTTAGGTACATCGATTAATCTTGTTTTTCTATTTCTTTTATCTTTGTCATGTGATCCGCATTAGCTCTAACAAAAGAAATATAAATCTTAGTTCTATCAAACTTAACAGATTTACAGTCTCGACTGCTTCAACCTTCGACTCCAAGCACAACTAAGAGCGGATCGCCATGGCCGGTACTCGTCAAACTCCAGTAGCCTCCACCTCTGCTTCCGCTTCAGCCGCCGCTAATAACACCGCAAGCGAAGAACGGGACCTTTTTCAATGTCCTACCTTCGACGGCGACAACTTTCCTATCTGGCAAAGGAAAGTGAAGACGTACCTAGCAGTGAAGAGTCTGCTCAAATGCATAGAGCAGCCGCTTCCGGCGAACGCATCTCAGGAACTGAAGCAAGAATATATTTGAGCCGCGGCTATTCTCAGTGGCCATGTCGAGGATGATATTTACAATCACATCATCACCGACGCGAATATACACGATGCCTTTGCTATCTGGAAGGAGCTCAAGAACAAGTACGCCTCTTCAACTGTGCTGGCCATCTACCATGCGTGGCGCAAATGGGAGGATATTCAGTATGATAACGACATCAATTGCTACATCACTCAGCTTGAAGCTATGCTGGCGGAATTCGCTGCCATGGGCCTAGATGTTCCAGCTACCATCCTCAGCTGTACTATCATTGCTCGAATCTCAAAGAAACGACCGTCTTTGATGGAGACCCTCATCAGCAACGCCAAGCTCTTAGCGAATCCCAAGCATATTATCGCAAAGCTACGAGATATTGCGCATCATGATGCTGTTACCGCTACTATGGATTGTGGCGATGCTACCTTCGCCAATTCCTCCACGGCACTTGCCACGCAAGCCTCCCAGTTTGCGAACAGAGGCAATAATCCCAGAAAACGCCGCCCGAACCCAAATGCCTGCCGAGATCACAAGCACAATCCGCTGTCTGGCCACCGGGAGGAGGAGTGCTGGACACTGCACCCTGGTCTCTACAAGAAATCGCGTCAAAATCCACCAACTGGCCTTGTAACAACTGCGGCACCCGATGGAAACTCTTCGGCCAACATTGTTTGCCCAGCCTTTGGCTACCTGACAGGTGCTGATGGGGATAGTGAGCGTCTGCGGATGGTTCTTGACTCAGGCGCAAGTCACCATATGTTAAATTCTTTCGACCTGTTTGACACGTCCACGCCGGTGCGAGTAAGCATTGCTACCGGTAACAAATGGGACCAGAAAGAATTGTTCGCTGTTGCTAAGGGTAACGCTACCCTTCGATTCTCAAACGGGGCAACCATTTTCCTTAAGGACACCCTCTATGTCCCAAACCTCACTCGAAGCCTCATCTCATTCGCACAACTGATGGAGAACCAAGCAGCTATCACTCCATCGCCGAGCGGATTCGAAGTGAAAATTGACGATTTGAGTGCTCTCACGGTTGACACATCAAATTACATCTTCGAGATTGTAGGCTTACGGGACCTTCAAGACCGCCCAATGGCTAATCTTACAGAGGCAGCACCTTTGTCAAAGACAAGCGAGTTTGAGCTTTGGCACCGCCGTATGGGACACGCGAGCAATAAGCGTATCGAAACAATGCTCGGCAGAACTCTGCCTCCTACAGCGACGAAGGCCTGCGACGCCTGCATGAAGGGAAAGATTACTCGTCTCCCTTTCAATAGTAACTTCAAGGCAGCAACTGAGCCGCTGCACACCGTGCACGCAGACTTAGTCGGACCAATAGCTCCAGCCACCAACAACGGAGCCCGATACTTTTTGACCATTGTTGATCAATACTCCGGCTATATACACACGGAAATCTTGAAGGAAAAGAGCGGAGCAATGGCAGCCATTCTGGAGTAAAAGAAATTCTTCGAAAACCAAACCGGCAAATCCGTCAAGAGACTGATCACGGACGGCGGAGGCGAGTTCGTCAGCAAAAACCTGTCTGAAATCTTGAAGGAGGCCGGTATTCAACATCACGTGTCGCCACCTTACACCCCGCAGCACAACGGCTTCGCGGAACGGGCTAATCGCACTGTCATTGAAATGACTCGGACCCAAATGATGCAGGCCAACATGGCCCCGGAATGGTGGGGGGAAGCGGTTAAGTCGGCTACAGCAACGACGAACAGCCTACCGTCGCTATCGAAAAGTCGAGCCTCCCCTATTGAACTTATGTTTCAACTGAAGCCAAATCAAAAGTTCTTCAGGCCATTCGGATGCCGCGCGTGGATCGTCAAGCCGAAGCAAAATCGAGGACAAAAATTTGGGGCCATAGCCTGGGATGGAGTGATGCTGGGCTATGACAATGATTTCTCCTCATATCGAATCTATCGACCCGAGGACAGATCAATAGTGACATCCAAGCAAGTCCACTTTGATGAAGACACCTTTCCGCAGTGTGCAGCAATGCACAAAAGTCTTAACGCCTTCGGTGTCAACAAACTACCGTCCTTCACTGCAGAGGAACCGTTACCTTTCTCGGAGGAAGATCAAATTGCAGAACATCAACGAGCTGATGATGAGGAGCGAGAGGAAGAGGAAGAAATCAATCAAATCCTTGGGCACGACGTTCCTGGCCCGCGTTTGGAAGAGCAAGGCGACCCAGAAGATGACGAGGAGCATGGCAGCCCAGATCAAGAAGGCTCAATAATTGAATCCTCAAATCCGGCTAGAGTCATCAAAGTCATTGGCCCAAGGCATCCGACGCAAATAAATAGTAGAATTGATCCGGCCAACATTCAGAACTACAGTCGTCGGCAACTCTTCCATACAACGGTCTCTGCAGACCCGGCCAATCACAAACAAGCGATGTGCTCCGACGAGTCAATGAACTGGAAGGAGGCTGAGCTAAAAGAGGCTGCTAACATGAAGCAGCACGATGTGTGGCTTCAGCGAGCTAGAGAACCAACTGATGCGCCGATTCCGGCCACGTGGGCGTTCAGAAAGAAGCTCGGCCCGGACAACAAGGTTACGGAGTACAAGGCACGGATTTGCGCTCAAGGCTTTCGACAAACGCATGGCGTAAACTTTGAATCACGTTTTGCGCCGACCGGCTGCCCTTGCGCATTGCGATTGTTCATCTCCTTTGCAGTAGATAATGACCTGGCGATACATCAACTTGATGTGCGCAGTGCCTTCCTGACGTGTCCCCTCGAGGACAAAGTGACTCTTTTACCGCCCCCGGGTCTCGATTTTCCGCCGAACACGGTTCTGGAGCTGAAGAAAGCAATCTACAGATTGCGTCAAGCCCCCTTGGTGTGGTACAACCGACTGTCGACTTACCTGAAAACAATCGGCTTCTCTATCTCAGTGGCAGACCCCTGCGTCTTCTATCGACGTGGTGTACCTGGTCGCGAAGACACCTACGTCTTTGCGCATGTTGATGATCTCGTATTTGTCAGCAAGAACCCGTTGAAATTCAAAGAGGAAATGGAGGCGGAATTTCAAATAAAGTACCTGGGGGAAGCGGAATTCTTGCTGGGAATGAACATCAAGCGGATCGACAATGCCATTCAGGTCAATCAATCTCAGTTCATTCAACGCAAGCTGGAAGAATTTGGCTTCAATAAGCTTCATCCGGCCTCATGCCCTCTCAATCCAAAAGCCTACCTCAGAAAGGCGACTCAGCAAGAAATTCTAGAATTTCGCAAAACTGGTGTAAACTATCGAGCACTTATCGGGTCACTAAACTACCTCAGCGTCTTGACACGCCCCAATATATCTTACGCTGTAAGCTCGCTATCTCAATACCTCGAATCTCCGGGCATGCTGCATTATCACGCAGCAGTTCAAGTCTATCAATACCTGTCCGGCACAAAGGAGCTGGGGCTCACGTACGTCAAGAACAGCGACAACGCGCTGAAGGCTTACGTTGACGCGGACTGGGGGAATTGTCCCAACACTCGCCGCTCCTCAACAGGATTCGCCATAATGTCAGGTACTCATCTACTCGCATGGAAATCGTCCAAGCAAGCAACAGTCTCCTTGTCAACGACGGAGGCCGAGTATAAAACGCTTTCCGACCTGGGACGAGAGCTAGCATGGCTTACAAACTTGATAACTGAGGTGAAGACTCGTCCTGAAGTCCAGAAAATTCAAGTTCTGGTCGATAATAAAGGAGCAATCGACTTGGCTAAGAGCGAAACTTCACAGAACAGTTTCAGAACCAAGCACATGTCAATTCGATTACACTTCGTGCGAGAACTGGTGGTCAGAAAACTCATCCAGCTCAACTACATTCGATCCGAAGCCAACGCGGCTGATTTCCTCACAAAGCCAGTAGGACGTGTGATCATTCGCAGAGCCCTCGAACTCATTGGCATCAAACCTTTAATTTTGTGTGCTTCCAGCCTACCGGCTCGAAGCATGGCGGGATGTCAGGATTCAGGGTTAACCCCGAATCAAAGGAAGCGCAAGGCTATTAAACCTAACCCTACCAGGGATCGAGGTAAGCCGGCGCGACTCCCAGGCGCATGCAATATGCATGCAGCTCCCAGGTGGATGGAACAAGCGAAAGCTAATTCCTCCGCCCCTTTTCTCTTAGCCACGTCACCAACCGACGCAGAGCCCAAGCAACCCAAACACGCCAAGCAACCTTCAAGGTAAGCTTGCTGATTGGGATAGCCATAGCTAGGAGGAGTGTAGCTGACTAGACTTTCTGTCTAAAGTTACAGCACACTCCCACCCGATGCCCAACCAGACCGATCAGGTTCTAGCCTTTGTGATAGGATCTCTAACTCCGCAAACGGAGGTAAGTCCATCACTGTTGTGCCTCTAGCCGCAAAGGTACTAAACTGATAAGTTGAACATGCTACCAGCATTCGACATTAGCAGTCTCAGTACCCTCGCGGCACGTATCGGTGATAATATCGCTCCAGGCTCATTGAGCTAAAGTAAGAGAAATCTTACCTTACTCCCCGCTATAAGGGAGAGCTTTTACTGATGATGACTACAGTCCTCATCAGCAGATCTATCAATCTCACAGCTGCACAGCAGCCAGCTTCTTCTAGCATTAGTACCCGAGCGAATCCGCTCTTAGGTACATCGATTAATCTTGTTTTTCTATTTCTTTTATCTTTGTCATGTGATCCGCATTAGCTCTAACAAAAGAAATATAAATCTTAGTTCTATCAAACTTAACAAGACCGGTTCCGGGTGACCCATCGCGAATTTCAACGTTTGTTTCATGAACTCGAAGATGATTGATCACGACATCAAGAGTTGGTTCTTTGTCAGAGTGAGTAATCTGATTGACAATATCTGACATGTCAAGAGGAAAATTATGAATGACCATGTGGCCAATTGCATCGTCAGAAAATTTCCAGCCGACTTCGATGAGTTGGGACTGAAATGTTTTCATCGTAGTGATGAATCCGGGAATGTTGTCCGGAGTGTAAGGCGAGCAAAGAAAAGCCTGAAAAACTCAAGCTTTGTTTGAAGTTTGAGTTGATGTGAAGAACTGAACAATTGAGGACCATGTCTTCTTAGCGTCGGATTCATTAGCGGCATTGACAACATTAGCTTGAACGTTGGATTCGAGCTTAGCAACAATAATGGCTTTGAGAGAGTTGTTTTCTTCTTCAGTGAGTTTCTCTTCTTCGGTCGTAAGCGCCTTTTTCAATTTGACGATGTTGAGAAAGTTAATAACTCTGATTCTCCAGTGAGTGTAGTTGTCCATCGTTAGGAGCGGTATTCCTTCGATCACAGTTTTGAGTATGGATGAAGGGACCTTGTCCATACAATTACTGATGGTGGCCATAGCAGGTGTCTGGTTTGTTGGTTTGATGAGGGTTGGTTTGAAGGTTGGTTGAGGTGGAGAGTCCTTGGTTTCTTCGGAGGACATAAACGACTCGTCTTTGGTTTTGACTGTTAATCGTAAAGGACCTAAGACTTTATTTCAAGAAACCAAAACCAGAACTGGAGACAAAAACAGTAAGAACAAAAACAAACAGCAAAAAGAGATAGAAATAAGACCAACCCTGATGGAACAAGAATGTGAGAAGATTGGACAACTGGAGATAGAGAGTAATAAGGTTGTTGAGAGTTATCTGTGATGTTGATTGTGAGTTAGTCAACGGAAGGAATGAAGGAGACAGAAAACGGAAATGAACAAACCCCAAAAAGATAGGAAACAGTTTCAACAAGTGGAAGAAAAGGAGTAGACACGATCTTAAGACAAAAGGAACTAGAAAGAGAAGATAAGAGTTGTTAGTGTTGCTGAGAGGACAAAGGCCAATCGAGATTGAGATCCAGAAATGCGGAGAGGCATTTCTCACCAAGTTGGAAGCCAGAAAGGCTGTCCAAAGTTAAGGCTTCCCGGACTCGTTCGGAGAGAGGGAGTAAGGACGATCGACAGAATGATTGTCAATCAGAAGTGTCTTGAGGTCAAGTAGGATTGAAGTGATGATTGATTGGGAGCGGATGGAAAGAGTTTTAAGATAAGGTTCGAGAGTGAGAGATTGATGATGGAGATAGAAAGGAAGGGAGAGCGGTTGACACAGTAGTCAGTCGGCGGATGTAGGTTAAGAATGATGATACTCATCAGCCGAATGACTGCTGCGTCTTTGCATTCAAGGACAGCTGCTAGCATGCGGAGAGCGCGGAAAGAGCGCAAGGAGTGCGAGTTTCAACATTTTCCTGAGGGTTGATGGCTGTACCCTGGGGGTGCAGCGGCGAAGCCGCCTTGTACTCTAGTAAATTATTAAAACTTGATTTTCTTGTTTTTGGCCACTGTGGACTGTATACAGAAAAACTATCAAAAAACGTAAAAATAAAGTATCTTGTATTGGGCTGTATTTGCAACAAGATACCAAAGTTTGAATACATTTGTATAGTATTAGTATTTGAATACAATACAAATAAATAGTATTGGGTGCAAAACAGATACAAATACAGGCAGATACAGATACATGTATTGTATTTGTTTCACCGTTGCCTATATCAATTGCCATACTGCTTTCCAACCTGAGGGGAAGCATGGCAGCTGTGGGATATCCAAGGCAGAAACTGATTTAAAATAGCTAGAGGACTAGTGATATATCCATACAAAAAGAGGACAGAGGTCTAAGCTTTCTGGTAAAGACAATATGTGCAGTCCACATTTTTGGCTTTTCCCTATCTTCATCAGTGAGCTTATCCATCTGGCCTTTCTTGAAACCCTTTTGCCTCCATTTCTATGTGCAAACCAAGCCTTGCAATTCAATGTAATTTTCCAACAACTTTGGTTGTCTGAGATGTTGGAAATATCCTGAGGGTTAAGTTTGG
The DNA here is from genome assembly GCF_026914185.1 of Puccinia triticina. Taxonomy (NCBI): domain Eukaryota; kingdom Fungi; phylum Basidiomycota; class Pucciniomycetes; order Pucciniales; family Pucciniaceae; genus Puccinia; species Puccinia triticina. The sequence continues at coordinate 4,405,786 of NC_070565.1, read as the reverse complement.
GGAAGTTTGCGCAAAAATGCAAACAGTTACAAAGACAGCTAGCATGCAAGACTCAAACTAAATTAGCAAGTTGGCAATATGAGATGGGTGGGTGTTGTACCACGTTATAGAGAAGTTGAGCCCCTCTTGGTGACCACCACGGTCTCTGGCCGTTCATTGAAAGGAGCTATTGACCTTGATGACTGGTCTGTACTGGTCATCAAGATTCATTGAGGTTACTCCCCTCGATGAGGCGCAATTCTTTATGTCGTCCCTATGTTGACAGCAAACCATGGTGTACCAGTTTCCGTTGTCTGCCTGCCCATCTGTGCCAAAATTTGCTGGCGGCTCACTTTGAATGACTTGAAAGTTAAAGGTCAACCCAACTCAGCCAACATGAGCCTTGCTGGCAAAGTCGCCGATCAATTTTCGCCCCGCTGCGACATGCGGGGATCATGGAACATAGGCTTCACTGTTCACTCAGCGGATTAACATCTCATGGAAAAAATACAGGCCTCTTTTTCTAGAACAGAATCAGATGTCTAATGATCTTAATATTATGGCCCTCTGCCGGGAGTAAAGCAAGAGGCGGGAGAGGTCCATGGATCTTTGTTCAACGTCCCTCTCCCCCCCAACTGATCTGGAGCAGACCTGGGCACACAGGGCGGAGACCCAAGATGCCAGCCATGTCAGCCACGTAGACACAGGAGGCTGCAACAAAAATCCTCTGCCCTCGACCAGATGAGACTCGGCCAGCAGCGGCCGCAAATGCCACAATTCATGCTTGCACAAGATCTTAGTCCCGGTAAATCAGAGCTAGAGTTCAAGCAAAATTGCATCTCACTCTCCCTAGGAACGCCAGAACCGAAGGAAATTTTTCCCAACTGCAAGAGTCTCAGATATAACAGGGTCAAGGGAAGACTTGTCTTAAACCCCGGTCCACCCCAACAAGAGGAATGTAGGACTTCCCGTCAATCTGCAGCCCCCTGCAGAACCAGATCTGCAGCCAGAAAACCTTAATTTTTGCGGGGAAATGCTGTCCCAGGGGCTGCAGATCTGGTTCTGCAGGGTCTGTAGATCTCGACGGCAAGTCCTCCAATGCCTAGGATAAAAACAGGCGCTTGTACCACAGAGACGTCACATAAATTCAAAAAAAGAGATGAGGAAATAAACAAAGTTGAACTAATAGTCAAGTTTGGAATATTATTCATTCAATGAGAAAATTTGGGCTTTTCCATTTCTTTTGGAGATGAATCTTGATATGAATGTAAGATCATGATGAATTCTGTTGTTTAGAGCTTCAAGATAGTTATAGTGATTGGGTGTCAAAATTCCGGGAATCAAGTCGGACCTAGCACAAAATTGGAGATATCCAGTCTTGTATATGAATTTAATGTATTTCATAGCTTCCAAGATATCAGCTTTCTTAGTGTCTTCTTTTGCAAAACTGGCAAAAAATTGCCGCATCAAACTTTTGATTTTTCCAGCTAATTCAGGCCTCTGATTATCAAGTAGATATATAATTTCCCAAAAACAACGCTTTTGTGAGCTATCTAAAGCTAAAAGTGTATTGTGAAACTTTTCAGGATACGTTCTTGGTGACTTGGCGTGATTTTCAGTTTTCTTGGTCCATTCGACAACTTCTGATAACATTTTCTTTTCCAATTTGTTCAAATTTGAAAGTGATCTTTCGAGTTGTTGATTTAGACTCTCTGGTTGGTCTGATTCTAATAAATAAGAAGGATCTTCATCTCTGAACTTTTCAGCTATTTCTTCGAATTCTCGGGTATATTTATCTTCTTTGATTGATTTCAAATTTATCCAAGGTAATTCGGTACCGCTCATAGCGCCCTGGTTTTTTGCCGTCGCGATGAAGTCAATTTCACTGTTCAATCTTTGAACATAAGAATTGGTGATTGAACTTGAGCAGTAAGCATCAGGCGAACCATTCCCTGATAATTGATTGTGCAATAAAATTGAGAATCCAATCCTCAGTATATTTGTATTTTTTTGGTAGTCCCGGATTCCAGTGATGTTCAAAAACCAACACGACTCACCCCTTGAGCTATAATGAGTATCTGATCCACCGATTCCAACTGATTCGATAGGCATGGGTTGAACGGCTTTTCGCAGCAAGACCAATTAGAAAAGCGAAGGATTTGTCAAAATTAGACGTAATTCAGAATTGAATTGCTGATCTTCCAATTGGAGACAAGAAAACAGAAAAAAATACACATACAAACCAAGGCGTTCACGCCCGCTTTGTTATTATTAAGAGTCCCGGGGGCTATTTCCACAATTGATCTTTCTGATCTCTTAACCAGAAGTTTTGAATGCGAAAGTGCGTGTGCCGAAACACTATAGTAATTCAATGGTTGTAAGCAAACTAAGATCTTGGTTAATAGCATGGCTCCGTTTGCTATCATTTGATGGGAATCGCCAAAAATGATAATCAGGTTTCGTGGAAAACAGTTATTATTGAAGGACAGAATTCCGGAAGATGATGACGACAGCGATTACAATGAAGGAAACTGGGATGACGAGGAGATTCACAACTGAGCCAACAGAGGGCTATTTATAATACAACTTGACTCCCACTATTTTCGAACAAGACATACAAGTAGCGAGACGCAAGTATCTTTGATGCCTGGTGCTTCATAGCAATTTTGTCCACACTCAGTATTACCGGATTGGGACAATCGTCCAGTCGTCGCAATAACCAATCAACATTTTGAACCTGGTCCTTTATGCCCCACGGATTGTATGGATTGCAATGGAAGCCTCCCGTTTTCACTGAGACAAGTAGCAAATAGAACCAACATTTGGAGCTCTGATAAATGTATGTGTCATCTGTACTCCAATATATTGATCTGGTAGATTGCTACAGGACTGGTTGTGCCAACCCGGCCCAACGAGAACTTTCAAGATTTTAGGGGTCTTTCTTCTAGTCTCTCAATGTTGCTCTCCCTCAGAGGTGTACAGGACTCGTATCAACCAGGCAATGGGATTGAGCCATTGTGTTGTATTCACTCGAAAAACTCACTGTTTGACCAGGTCTTACCTACTGGCAAATTCTCTCCCTCCCTCAAAACACGGGTCGGATAGCGCCTGATTGCGCCAACCGGGGCATTTTTTCTAGTGCGACGCTTACATAAAGATATGTACGTAACTATCGGACACGGCACGTGGTGTAGTTGGAAAATGGACGCTAGCGCCGAAACACGTTCCGGCCGCGCCTGTGGTACTGGTAGGCGCGGCAACTGGCTGGTGTCCTCTTTGGGACCACACAGCGGGCCCACGGCGACCAATCGGGGACGCACCCAGATGGTCGCCGCGACCCCGCAACAAGGGGACATCGGGCTGCGTCGCGGTCAAGGTAGTCAGGTCCCACGCAGGGGGGACGCGACCCGTGAGGGTCCTGGATGGGTGGCACGACGGGGAAAGCAGGTCCCCGGAACGCACTTCTGAGATTTTCACCAACTGGATCCGGTGGATCACCTGGGTCACAGAGCTCAAAAGGCGTCCGTATTTTATGATTTGGGGCTCATCCAACCGGATTAGTGGCTGGAAGACTATCCGATTGGATCGCGTATGTCATGTTATCTGGTGGCAGGGTTTTAAAAGCTGTCCGGACATTGACTCGCGGTCAAGTTGCCAGATGTTTTTTGGGGACAGGGGTACTTGGATGGACGGACCGAGCAGTATGATTTTTTTGGGGGTCAGAAACGGTTACAGCAAAATACACTAAATAACAACTTGCTATTGGGCAGTCAGGGATCGGGGTAGGATGTATGGAGGCTCTGGAGCGACAATCTGGACAGAATTCCTGAAATTATGGTGAATTCGTCTCAAAATGGCCAACTCACCTGCCAAAGCAGCCAGGACAGCACCTGCTGGCCAGGCATATCTGGCCATTCATGATGATCGCAACCCATTGTCAAAATAGACAGAACAACAAAACCAAGGGTGGGCAGTTACGTTACGGTACGTTACGGAGGGCTAATTGGATACCGTAACTTTTTTTTAGTTATCCAAATTAGCCATTTGGGTAACGTAACATTTTTTTTGAGTAAAGTAACGTAAAGTAACTTTTTTTATTTTTGAGTTTTGGAGATTCTGGATAACATAACTTTTTTGGGGTGGACATTTTTTGTTCAATATTTTCCAAAAAATGGTTCATTTGAATAATGAATTTAGCATACACCACCCGCAAACGGGTGTGGTTTTCTCCGCAGCCACACCCAGTGGTTTTCCTGCGGAACTCGCGCGGCCCCCTGAAAACTCGTGCGGCCCCCGGACCCCCTAGCTGCATATCATTCGGGGTCCTTATGGGGCCAACCGGTCATCAGCATAAATCTCGATGACCGGCGAGCTGGCTGGTCATTGAGGTTGTATAAATGTACCTCAATGACCATCTGAACGGTCATTGAGGTATACATAAACCTTGATGACCGGCCAGCTGGCTGGTCATTGAGGTACATAGTACCTTGATGACCGGAGCCGACCGATCATCAAGGCATAAACCTCAATGACCGGAGCCGGCCGGTCATCTGTATACTTCGATGACCATCTCAATTGAACGGTCATTGAGGTGTGGTATTCAGATGATTGGCCGGCTCCGGTCATTGAGGTCCTTGATGACCGGTCGGCTCCGGTCATCAAGGACCTCAATGACCTCAATTACCGGAGCCGGCCGGTCATCTGGATACCACACCTCGATGACCGTCTCAATTGAACGGTCATCGAGGTGTATGCCTTGATGGCCGGTCGGCTCCGGTCATTAAGGACCTCAATGACCGGAGCCCCTCGATGACCGTCTCAATGGGACGGTCATCGAGGTTTATGCCTTGATGACCGGTCGGCTCCGGTCATCAAGGACCTCAATGACCGGAGCCAGCTGGACATCTGGATACCACACCTCGATGACCGGTCAGCTCCGGTCATCGAGGTGTATGCGTTGATGAACTGTCAGCTCCGGTCATTGATACACCACGATGACCGGCCAGCTGGCTGGCCCTTGAGGTACATATTTAGGTACCTTGATGACTGGAGCCAACCGGTCTTCAACGCATACACCTCGATGACCGTTCAATTGAGACGGTCATCGAGGTGTGGTATCCAGATGACCGGCCGGCTCCGGTCATTGAGGTCATTGAGGTCCTTGATGACCGGAGCCGACCGGTCATCAAGGCATACACCTCGATGACCGTTCAATTGAGACGGTCATCGAGGTGTGGTATTCAGATGACCGGTCATCAAAGCATACACCTTGATGACCGTTCGATTGAGACGGTCATCGAGGTGTATGCCTTGATGACCGGTCGGCCCCACAAGCACCCCGAATGATATGCAGCTAGGGGGTCCGGGGGCCGCGCGAGTTCCGCGCGAAAACCACTGGGTGTGGCTGCGGAGGAAACCACACCCATTTGCGGGTGGTGATAATGGTTAGTGCTTGCCTCTTGTATGTTTTGCAACATGCAGGTTGTGTGTTCAATCCTCACTGTGCACCTATTTTGACCTGACACCCTGGGCAGAAACTGGCATCAGCGGCTATTTTACATCAACTTGAGCCCAATACGTACTCATATTGAACAAAAAAACCCACAAATAGTCATTTCTCTTGGAAAGTTACGGCAAAGTTACCCAAATTTGGGCAAACCTGTAACGTAACCCATTTTGTTGAAAGCTTCTGGGTAACGTAATTAGAAAATGAACAGCCCTTTTTCTGCGGCAGATATTGTAACTAAAATCAAGGTATCTGTAACTACTGGGTAACGTAACTTTAAAAGTTACGTTACAGTTACGTTCCCAATTGCGGGTAACGTAACGGCCCACCCTTGACAAAACCAACAAACCAGGCATGGAGATGCCATTTTAGCCATATTCTGCTTTGTTCCTAACTTGACACAAGTCCCGCCTGGTGGGAGTCGCTGTGGCTGGCCGCGAAGCGGCCCCTCCCGCAGGGAGGGACTTGTGCACAAAGTCAAAAAATTGGCTGAGAAAGAAATCACGAATGGCTGGAGGAAAAATACTTAGCATCACCCAGCCTCCCCCTCAGCTCCTGTGCACCTGACCCAGAGTCAAAATACACTTCTCGACCTCAGCTTTCAAATGGCGCTGGTCTCATCTCCCCATTCCTTACCATTTTTGCTGTACTAATATTTCAAAAATAAAAAAACACGAAGAAATGTAAAGTAAGGATCCACAGCCATCATGCCTGGTGCATCCTGGATCCGCAAGATCACAACCTCTGAAAATCTCTGCAGATACAACAGACAGAATTTATTTTGCTGGTATGTAGAGCCGTTGGCCTGCTAAGTACGCCGGAGTTTTCCAAATTCCTTACGCGCCTGTTCAGTTCACCCTTGATCCCTTGAGCAGAAACCACAAATCTTTACACTATGCAACCGATTCAAGATCAAGATCAAGAGAACTTACGATCAATCCCTCTTCATGTCCGAATCATAGATATCTGTGATAGAATAAATTTGCACCAATTAACTCCAAAGAAATTCGTGTTGGCACTTCTTACAAACTCGCACGAGTCTGTCGTTAAACGCCGAATGAAATGGTCAGGGAAAGGACTGCCAACAACAATGGAACTTCTCATGGAGCTTATATCACTAGTGAAAACAAACAAAGAAGGCCAGAAACTGTGGGAAGATATTGTACTTGATGAAGTAAGTTACACATTTTTATCTGACTAGATTTCATGTTTATTTCATTATTCAATATATTCAAATCAAGTAGAGCTGAATACCCTTCCATCAATCCCAGGCCGTTGATATTGCGGAGCGCCAGAAGCCATCCAGCGGAAATTATCCTACCGGACTCTTTCAGAGTAGCCAAACAATCACCTCCGACTTCTTCGAAGAAAAGACTCAGGAAAATTTCGTCAATTTGCTCACCAAGGATGGGATGCCGTTCATATACGGTCTTGTCTACAGGGTGCTATCAAAATCAAAATCCAGCGAGGCAAATGTTCCAGTAAATTCCAACGATCAGATTACAGCCAACTTTGATCACGAAGATCAGGAAGGTCTCGAAATGGAAGGAATTACTTACAGCCACCTGCCCTCTTCTTTGACTCATCGGAAAAAGAGTGTGAGCCAATAAACTAAGTTGAAATATTGCAGCAAAAATTTAGTGTTTTTTGTTTAGATTTCAACGCTCGTATGTGGCATGATTGCCTTTGCAAGAAACCGTCGACACAACGCTATTCAACTCAAGACCGCCCTTCAGCTTGTTTCCTGCGGCGTCACCGATCGGGTCAACCATTTCTTAATGTATCACGGATTAGTTTGTGGGCAACGCACTGCAATGGCAGCTCTCAAGACCCTTTCCTCAAAGGCCGAAGAAAACATGAAGATTTTTTTTGCTGAGACCTACAAGAACTTCCCGATGGCTCCAATCATATGTATTGACAATCTAGATATTGAAGAACATGTTCATACCTACGCCGTTGGAAACCGTACCCGCACTTTCCATGGAACTTGGGGTTATTTCCACTTGCCACCCCAAGATCTGTTAGATACCCTCGATATGTCGGAAATCAGTCTAGAAAAATTCAATGAAGCAATGCAAAAAGTGCCGGACTTCTCGATCCAGCCACACATGTTCATGCCCACACGAGATTCAGAAGACAGTTACAAATTAGTCTGGAAGAGTCAAATTGCACGGGTCATGAACCAATACATAGCGACACCTCAAGATCCTTCCACGGCAATTCGTCGAAACCCGCCTGTGGTTGAGCAGATATCGAAGACTCCCCCGAATATTCAGATGCTCAAACTGATGGACGCCTCTGAAAACAGCGCCGAGGGCATTGGGCAGGTACTGGATTCGGTGGCGAAGCAGGCGGGGTTGTCACCTGAAAAGTTTTTTGGGAAGCTTCTACTTATGGACGGTGATTTGGCTACGTGTCGAAACTTCAACAGCCTGCGGTCTTTACGCATGCCCAGCCGGTATGCGCAACATAGCTTGAATAACATTTCCTTTCAGCTTGGTGCTTCGCATACGCTCTGGAACATTGCCCATTGCATCTTCAAGACTCACTTTGGTGATCCTCAAAACTCATCGGATACAGGTGCCTGGCGTGTATTACATGCGCTTGGTGTTCCTCACGAAAAGGCAATGCCTAAAAAAGACTTCTCATTGATGATCAAATATATTGAGCGAGTTCACGAGGCTACCATTTTATATGGGCTCAAGTAAGCCAATTGGATTGTCATCAATCATAATTTTATCCTTATGCTCACGTTAGTGACTCATCTTACTGGTAAAATTGCAGAGTTGTCATGAAGACCGAGTCCGAGCCTCTTGTAGAGTTTGATGAGGCCAACCCCAAGCCCAAGATGGAAACTGAAAAGTGGAACCGTATCATCGATCAGTTCTACGATCGATTCTGTACTGCTGAGGCGAGAGCGGATGCGCACGATCAATCATCACCGAAGGGCGAGAAGCCCGCTCAATCATCCCCAAAGCTAAACAACATCCTACTCCGACTGCATGAATTCTCAACGGTTGTGGAGGCCAACCGCGCAATGAAAGCGGGGGATATAGGTCGCCTCATGAATGTGTGTAAGATGTGGGCCGTGATGAGCCAAGGATTGAAAGGACTCACTAAGTACTCCGCTTATCTCCCTCGGATGATCTTACTTCTCACAGTACTGCTTCCAAAGTCATTAGCCAAACTTTTCCGGCACTTGATTCTCTTCTCTCCATCGGGTAGGGACAACCATTTTGTTGCGAAGGATTTTTTCCTAGAGCTGCAAAATTACTGGCTCAAGTTTGTCTTTAATCGCACCACCAAAGGGACTCAAATTGAACGTCTCAAAGATCTCATCTCTTTAAACATTCAACTGGCAAGCAAAATCATCATTTTTTGCACTCTGCAATCAAAGCAGAAATTAGGCCAGGTACTAATGTTGTGCTGTCTCTCCTTTCAATGATAGCTTTGCGCATTGTTGCATTCCATTCGAAAAGATTGTGGTGCAGCAGTATTTACACAATCACACAAGAACATTATTGATGTGAAATCTTTAAACGTAGTGATGCGAATGGCGCAAAAATACGACATTTTCGATCAAGGAGGCGATGCAACCAAAACAGCGAAAAGATCGACTCCTGATGATAATCAAAACCAAGCAGACAAAATGCAGGTAGATGAAGAAGCCACTAACGACAAAGATCCAAGCCAGCCTAACGACAAAGATCCAAGCCAAAGATCCAAGCCAGCGAATACTAAGCAAACAGCTCGTGCGAATAAGAAAAAAAAGGACAAAGTGGAGGACTCTTTTGTTGAAGGATTCATCAAGATCCAAAAAGAATACAAGGCCGATCCGCTTCTGACCCGCTTCAAACTACACATGCCATTTGATCCATCAGCCGAAGACCTTGAGATCAATCAAGATATGGAAGGGACGGCCGAGCTAGCCAATCCACAAACTCACGAGGTTTAAGAGCCCATCGGTAAGTTGTACTGAGCTTTCACTTCCTGCATGATCTGTTGCTGACTGGCTTTTCGAATTTCATCGGCGGATTTTCTGGCTAGGATCTGCGCCTGACGCATTTGCTTCTTGGCTTCGTTCTCCAACCTCTTCGCCTCCGCCTCTTCGGGAGTGCATCGTTTTCGTCTGTTGATCTGGGTTGGCTTCTCAATGGGTGATTGAGTGATAATAATATTTTTCGGGGCTAGGGTTTGATTACTTTGAGCGACATCTGTTTGAATTTGATTATCTCGATTATTTAAAAAGTGATTGATTGAATGCATTAACGCGTCGACCTGTCCATCGAAGGCCTCTCCTCTGATCACATCTCTCATCTGTTCTGCGTCGCAAATGTTGTTGATATTCTTCACAATGGCTTCAGCTTCATTTTCGCCAAAGAATCTTCTGGCTACAATAGTTCCGCCCGTGCCCACCGCCTTCTCAATAAAATTGCAGCAGTCTTTCTTGAGGACTTCCTTCAGTTCCACCATCTCGGGCTTCGTTAGTTTGACGGGTACTGCCCGTGTTTTAATAGCTTTGGTGTTGCATGTTTTGGTTACTGATGTAGCTGGTTGTGATGTTGTAGCAATCGAGTTCAAGATGTAATCCATGAAGTTTGATTGATTGAGCCTTTTGAAGTTGTTCACTAAAAGCTCTCCCGCTTGTTTCATGCAGTTGGAACACATGCAACGAGGAAAGTTCATTCGCATTTCACGTTCAACCTCGTCTATGTATGAGCGATCATCAAAACGGAGAAGAATGTGACCGATACTGTCAAAAAATCACCCCATCAGCGTACCGTAGATATTTTCATCTCCGAAAATACTGGACCACTTACAAATTGTCAACTGCAAATGCAACCCGGAGGCAGACCGGTGTCAGAGCTAGGGCGTCCATTCGGTCGTCGTCTGAGTCAATCGGACCGGTAAACTCGCCAAGAGAATTTTTTCCATTTTTTCGGTTTGATTCCACAAAAAGGACGGCTAAAGCTGGCTTCCCGTCCCGACCAGCTCTACCAATCATCTGGCAGATGAGTGAAGGGTCGCCTCGTCCTATGTGAACTACCTGTCGGACAGATCTCCAGTTTTGGCCCATTCCAAGGGCCATGGTGCAAGAAATCAAAGGGACCTTGCCTTGCGAAAAGTCAGAAATACAGTCCTGTTTGTCTAAATCGCCAGTACAGGCGTGATATCGACGGGCAAAACTGCTCCCGGCTATCAAATGATGACCGGGTGTTTCGCGGGCATCATCCAACACTTCTAAGACCTTGAGAGTCGCGTGACGAGTCCCGGAGTAGATTAGGGTCGACACGAGCTGGCTGTCAGGTGTTTGTTTTTCCGAGGGGTACATGCGCAACAAATCCTGGCAAGAATTCAGCGAGTTATTCATTGTAATTCGGATAATACGGATTTCAGGGCGGCTCAGCTCCCCTCGAATGATATCAAGATCTGTGTCTACTAATTTCAAATTTTTCTTGATAGCATCGATTGCCGTCGGGCGACACGTTGCTGACATTAAGAGGATTGGGGCTTTGTTCGAGTTCAGTAGGGCTGATCCGATGTTACCGTAGTAGGGACGAAAAAGACACCTGTCTTGGTGTTTTACCAGTGCTTTCAAATGGCGTTTCCCGCTTTCAACCAAGCCCCATGAATAGATCATGTGTGCTTCATCGACCACCACTAAGACAAGCTTGCTCTGGAACTGTGGCGATAGATATAGCTCCTCGAAGGACTTGTTGTTGAGGAATATTTCAGGACTAAGATAGACAAAGTTGTAAAGCCCGTTCTTCACTTCATCGGCGGTCTCTGCATTGAAGTTGAGCTTTTGTAGGTTGATCGCTGTATAGCCAGCAGCAATTTTCTCTTCGACTTGGTTGTCGCCCAGCGCATCCAGTGGGTTCAGTACCACAACCACACCAACAAATTCACCGTTACGATCTCGCGCAGTTAAGTTGAGGTACATTTCTGGGATTCTCGACTTTCCAAACCCAGTAGCCGCCAGGAGAAAGGTGTTTCGACCGCGAACCAGATTAGCAACTGTGTCAACCTGAAGGGGTTTGCTTTCCTGGTTGTACTTATTGAATGATCCTTCTCTGATGTAAGTCTTCAGCTGCTCGTCGTCGAAATTTGTAATCTTCTGGGGGATCGGGACCATTTTGAAGGATTGCCAGGCGGAGTTTGGAACAGCACCTCGACCTCTTTTCTTATCACACAACGGGCAGGCGTACGGTTTTTTATGTTTACATTTGTTTACTTTCTGGTATATCATGAGTATTACAATCATCTTGAAGATGGTGATTTTCAAACCTGCAAATCCATCTGGAAAGTGGAAGATGGATCGTCAGAGCAATGGGACATCTTCCAGGAATTCTTCGAGCTCAAAATGGATTCCTTCCACCAGTTTTGAAGATTTGGCCTCAAAAACTTGGGTGAGGGTGCCCATCAGCACTGCCAAAAAGACTGTCTATTCAGTTTTTGTTGTACACATGTTGTTGAATTTTAAAATGTGATTTTGTGTTTTTAGGATTGAAATTCCTTCCTTTGTCTGCCAGCCTGCAGACATTATTCATAAGCCTCTCCTACGGAGAGCCCTCCGGGCGGGGTCCCCCGGACCCTCCGTTCAAGAGGCTTAGTTAAGCTAGGCTTTGTTCCTCCTTCCATCACGAATTGTCTGTATAAGCCAACATAGAAGGAGGAACTAATATGAAGCAAAAATGTGTCACTGATTGGTCATCAAGGGCTCTAAAGTGTTGTGCTGGTCATCAAAGGTGCTCCTCTCAAAGACTGATTGTACCGGTCATGGAGAGTACTCCTCTCAAAGACCGGAGGGAGTACAAAATCCCCTTGATTTCCGGTCTATACCGGTCAACTGGCAAGGAGATAAACCTCTTGACAAACGGTCCATGTATACCGGTCATCAAATGAGTAGATAACCCCCTCAATTACTGGTCATGCCCTCCATCAAGGGAGTATGTAAATATCCCTCTCATGATCTGTTATGCCGGTCATTGCGGGGAGCTCTTGATGAGTGGTCTGGTCATCAAAAGCTCTGCTATTGAGGTACGTATTTATGATGTACTCCTTCAATGACCATGGAAGACCTGTCATTGCCGCCAGTCATGGAGAGAATTTTGCTTGTAAACCTCTTGATGCCCGGCATAAACTGGTCATTGAGAGCTCGCCTTGATTACTGGCATAGTTTATACCGGTCATCAAGAGCTCCCCTTTCTGATTGGCATAGTTTAAGCTGCTCAGTGAGAGGGTTATGCACTCTCTCAATGACCGGTCTGCTCTGGTCATCAAAAGGTTGGTTAAGGTATGCCTCCGTTACAGCAGGTACATGAGCCATGTGATTATCATGGAATATTCTTTGGCACCCAGGAAGATTATTAGGCCAGTATGACTGGGGAATCATTACAGACTGTCAAATCTGGCCAGTTTGGCAGTGGAATCAATATTTGACCGCTGGATTTCAGTTTCAGGTGGTGGGAATCAAAAATTTCCACCAAGAATTAAAATTTTAGGACTGGTTACCGCCGCGCAGAGAAGATTGAGGATAGGAGATGAGCTCTAAGGCTTGAGAAAGGGGAGCAATGAGGATGATGATCTCACCGGATGCGGCTCAGTTTGGGGCGCCAAGAATGAAGGAGAGAACCAATGGAGTTAATTGCTTGTTTGTATGCTGGGTTTAAGTAGACTAACAACAGGCAGCCAACATGTGGTTGGAAGAAAAAATAAAAGGAAGGTGACTATGAGACAAGTTTCAAGTATTCTATCTCAGAGACTATGTTTGATACACGTATGACAAAATGTTATCTACTACTCATAGTTCTTAGACTACATGGTGTGATAACTTCTGTACCAACAGTGATTCTGACAATGCTTTGAGAATGATATAAAACAAGTTTCAGAGTTGAAAGTAAAAGGAATCTGACAGAATTCCAACAGAATTCCGGAAGATGATGGTGATGGTGGTTACACAGCGGGGCAAATCAAGAATTGGTGGCGCGCCCCGCGGGTGTCACAGCCTCAAAGCGCCACTTGCGCGCCCCCAAAACGCCACACTCGCGTCCCAACAGTGAGCGCTCCCTGAACGCACCCAGGGTCGCCCCTGGGGCCGGTGACGACACCAGTACGCCCTCGGTACGCCTCGGAGACCGGTGCCGGCCTGGGGGCGACCTGGTCGCTGCCCCGGCGACGGTTGGGCTGTTGCGCCCTTGGGGCCCTACAGTAGGCGCTCCCTGAACGCACCCAGGGCTACCCAGGCTCGCCCCCGGGACCGGTGGCGACACTGGTGTGCCCTTGGTACGCCTCGGAGACCGGTTCAGGCCTGGGGGCGACCTGGTCGCTGCCCCGGCGGCGGTCGGGCTGTTGCGCCCTTGGGGCCCTGCAAACCGCCGAAGCGCCCCAAGGGCGTTCCTGACCCCCAAGGGATTTCCACCCCCCACAGCCTCAGGTACGGCCTAACGATCACCTTGTGACCACTGCAAGTCAACAACACAGCCTCGATGCAGGTCGCCGAGGCCTCTCACATCATTTTTTCATTTTTTTTTCTTCTCACAACCACCTCAATAGATGCTCTGCCATGTGAGAGCCCGAGAAAACATTTTTTTTTGAACTTTTTTTTTTTGACTTTTTTTTTGACTTGTCATGATTTTCTCCCAAAAGTGTTGCAAAACACAGGGAAGTCCGTTATGAAGCCTCAAATTACTGTCAACCTCCATCAAAGCAGCTGTGTAGTGCAGCTGTCAGGAGCGGCCTCTTGATTAGTTTGGACCACAGACTAGGCGGTTTGAGCCCCGCAGTAGCCATATTTTTGGCTTCGCTGGCCTCGGGGCTCCCTCTCGGCCCAGCGGAGCTGGCTCTGGGTGGCGTCACAGTTGCGCCCCTCAAATTGAGAAACGCATCATGGGCGACCCGGCGGGGCGCTCCTGGGACCATTAGACTCGCCCCCAATGCGCCCCATCAGGGCGTCACTAGGGCGGTAAGTTACCAAGCGCCCTCCGGGCGTTCCGATCTTGCATGGTCCCGGCGACGCCCCGGAAGCCGCCCCCGGGGCGTCGGGTTCGACCCGCTGTGTACGATGAAGGGACTGACAACACAAAGGGAAGAAACAGAGGGCTATTTGTAATCCAACTTGCCCCTTCTTAAGCTCTTCTCAAAAAAGATGTACAAATGCACCAGTATGTATCAACACAAGTTTGTTATGCCTCAAGTGTTTCATAGCTATTTTGTTCATGCCGAGCTACGGGATTGAGACAATTGTTTGATTGTTCCACCAACTGTGAAACATTATACTTCTACTTGGAGAGCGCATTGCGCCAGGTGCACGGCACGTCTGCGTCAGGAGAGCTGAACTTGCGTCCCTCCTCTAACTAAGTCCCACCCTCCTACAGGTGGAGTGGTAAAACAGTGGTTGCATTGCGCCGACCAGAGGGAGGGACTTACGCGCTAAATGGACTTACAGGCTGACAGCATTTGGTTTTTTGGTGGGGACTTTTTTAAAATTGCTCTCACCCATCCATTTCCTGTCCAATTTCATTATTGTTTGGATTTCCATGATGAACAAAGTCTTCTTTATCCATGTACTATACCCACCTATCCCCAACCTGTCTTCTTGATCTGCAATGTCCCTTGTAACATCATGAGTTTTGGATTCTGTACAGTGGGAACTTTGTAATATAGGATGAAGCGGACCACAGATAGTCACAAAAAATGGATCTGAGGGGTTCTGAAGGCCTCAAAAAATTCAGAAAAATTTGGAGAGATTCTCCTTGACCTTGGGAATCTTTTGTTCACCCAAACCTTTGCTGCCCAATGGGAAAGGGTGAAGCCAGAAACGTTTGAAAAAAGACATAGTTCTGATTCTGTCAGCCCAAACTTGGACATTGGGTGTAAGTCCCTCCTTCGGAGGGTCCCGGCGGGACAGTGTCCCCCCTCAAATAGAGGGACTTTGTTAAGTTAGGTCCCTCTTGCTGATTCACTTGTCTGCAACAGACAATCTTCTCCCGTGAACCCTTTATTAAATCGATTCAAAACTGTCTCTTCCTGATCTCTCGCTTCGCGTTCGACAATTCAGCTGATTGGGTATGCCCAGATCCAAGTCGAGTGCACCATGAAAACACGACGTCTTGACGAACGGAGATTCCAAATCATCCTCCTATCCGCCGCCGAAGCGGGGCAGACCGGAGTCAGGGTTGTTATCCAAGTGAGAGTTGTCGAGCATCATCTCTTGGATCGCTTTCTGTTCATCGCCCAGCTGTGGCTGGTCGAGTTCTTCGAGTACGTCCATTACGTCGCGCGAGACGGTGGGGGTCTTCGAGTCAGGCTAATCAGCAGCTTTCGACCTGGTCTTCCGCGAGAGGAGATCCTGCCAGCCGTCTGGGTGATGGGTGAGTTGGGGCCAGTAGAAGAGCGGGAGCATGATGAGCAGGAACAGGATGAGCCATCGGATGCGGCGTGAGCCATGGAGGAAGATGTGGCTGAGGAGGGATCGGGACTGGGCGGGATGGCTCTGGGATGCGAGTCGGTTGAGTGAGTTGGTACTTACTGCTGCATACAAATGGCCCTGTGTCAGACCATTTTCTTTTACACTGCACAACAACTCAGAGATGCTTTTCATCGAATTCAGTCTTACCGATGCGTACTTAGCTGATTATCCTGCTCAAGTCGTTGAAACGTTCTCAGCAATATCGTTGCTCATAAACCGTTTTCGAGGACAGGCGAGAGCTGGGGGAGAATGACGTGTTGGATACTTCCTGGAATAGAGGGGAGGAGGGGCATGCCTCTTGGTCGCACTCAAGTCGTCTTGATAGTTGGTGAGCGTGTACCGATCGATGAGTTAGAAGAGTCTGGAAGCTGAAAACAAAAGAAACCATTGCCGGACTACCGCATCCCTCGCACTACAATCCTTGATCAGGGGGAAAAGAGCAACCAAAAAGTTTGTCAGGCAATCGATTTTTCAGCCCTCTATGCAGTGAGAAGCGCTCGACGACGGTCTGCTCGGACAAGAGGATCACGAGCTGGCAGCCTTCCTGGGCTCATATTCCGCACTGCGGGTGCTCGCCTTTCCAGATGTATCCGATTGAAACAGGTCGAGCCCGATCCCTCCGTCTCACCCGAGCAATAACGTGAGTCCCCTCTAACTTAACAAAGTCCCCCCTATGCGGGGCTGAGTGGTGAACGAAGTGCCGCCGACCGCAGGGAGGGACTTAGGACTAAAGTGGGGGTCGTGGCGCGTAGGCCATTGCAGGAATGGGTGGTTCAACTTACACAGGCCGTAGCTCACTCGGTTTGCGAGCTACATATGAGGCCCCGGGAATCGATAGATACCCTGGCATCTTGGCTATCGTTCTGTCTGCTCAGAATTCTGATACATCTCGTCAAACAAAAAAGAAACAATGAAGAAGCTGTAGGAATACAGACCAATGACACCAGCAGGAACCATTATGGACACTGCTTGGTTAGACTCAGCTGCGTTGAAAGGCAAGCCCTTCCGCGGTCCCCAGAACCCAGACCCAGTCGCGTTGAATGGCGAAGCCCTTCCGCGGTCCCCAGAACCCAGACCCAGCCGTGTTGAATGGTAAGCCCTTCCGCGGTCCCCAGAACCCAGACCCAGCCATGTTGAATGGTAAGCCCTTCCGCGGTCCCAGAACCAAAACCTAACCCAGAGCATAGCTGAGAAAGTATCGCTTCTACGTATGCAGAAGCGAGAACTAAAACAGTCAATGCCAAGGAAGAAGGAAGACTAGAACCAGAACCAAGACAACCTCCTAAAGGAAATCAAAGACAGCTCAACAAGCAATCACGCAGCGACGTTATCGTACGCACAGGACAAATTGAGGAGATTAAGCTGATCAAGCTAATTACTCGTAAGTCCCAGAACAGAGACATAAGTAGGGAAGAACAGACACAAGATTGAAGGAGCTAACAAGCTCCACAATAGTTGACAGACAACAAGCTGAAGTAGCATTGGCCATATAGGCAACTGCTCAATACTACAAGATTCCACAGTCCTATCACTTAAGCTAGAACATCTTGTTCTGCTTTCAGGTAAATTTAGCCTACAAGTTTTAATCTCTTTACTTGTATCTAGTTAGTTTCTCTCAGCATCTAACAAAGCAATCTATTTCAGTTGCTCCAATTTTTTCAGAAGCCAGACAGAATCTGGATGTGCTCGGACCCCCGGACTCAAGCACCGCGCCAGATGAGGGTCGTTCTGGATTGCCTTGACTCAGTTCAAAAATCCACCCAAAATAGTCCGGTGGGTTGATTGATGGGGGGAGAGCTCTAAAAATCGGCGCCATGGAGGAGCTTCTAAGTTCTGGCAGCTGGAATGGCCAGCGTTGAAACCACAGGCTGCATAACTCAAAGACTGCATTTCTGCCACTTTTTGGTGGGTGGCCTACGTGCCACGACCCCCACATTAGGCCTAACTTCTAAGAGCAACTCCACCGGGGGAGGTAGATTTGTGACAGTTTACATGCGCGGGTACCTCCCCAACTTGAGATTTTCAGGTTGCAGCTCGCGCGCTCTCCACCGCAAGGAGGTAGGTTGGGGTGCAAATTCTTGTGAAACTGATATTCCCGATCCCCGATCCCTCTTCCCCGTCATAGTATACCGCTTTAATTATTTTTCATTCATTGAATACATGAAATCTTTCCGCTATTCAACACAACCATGGACGTGCTATCCATGATGGAAAACATCATCAGTTCTCAAATTGCTGTCCTATCAACATCAAGAGCGATCGAAAGGGTGATTATCAATACCACACAAATGATAATTGATGAAGATGACAAAGAAGATAAACTGATTCCAAAGCACGGTGGATCACGACCAGGACGCTCTGCCAACCTACCGCGCAACTTTGAAGCAGGATATCAGCAGCTCTTTAGTGACTACTTTGCGGAATCACCTATGTACGGTGAAGTCTCATTTCGACGGCGATTTCGAATGCACAGACCACTTTTTCTGAAAATTGTAGATGACGTTGAGGCCCACGACCATTACTTTGTTCAAAAAAAAAAATGCACTTGGCCAACCCGGATTGAGACCAGTACAGAAAATCACTTCTGCCCTTCGAATGCTTGCCTATGGTCGCGCTGCCGATGCCAATGACGAGTATCTTTGCATTGCTGAAAGTACCTCGATTGAAAGTCTCAACCGATTCTGTGTGGCTATCCGCAAAATATACGGTGACGAATATCTTAGACACCCAACTGAAGAGGACTCGAAGCAAATATTATCGATCAATGGGAAGAGAGGTTTCCCCGGTATGCTAGGATCATTGGACTGTATGCACTGGGTGTGGAAAAATTGTCCAGCGGGATGGAAGGGTCAATTTCAAGGCAAGGAAAAGGTGAGTCAGCCCAAGAACTTGCATTTCATCCGGGTAAGTGTTGAATCTGACCATGCAGTTAATCCAGAAAGCAACAATTGTACTTGAGGGTGTCGTTTCACAGGATCTTTGGTTTTGGCACGCCTTTTTTGGGATGCCTGGATCTCATAACGACATCAATGTCCTTGACGCTTCGCCTCTTTTCACCAATCTTCTCAACGGGATTTCTCCAAAATGCGAGTTCAACATAAACGGGAATAAATACGACCAAGCATACTACCTAGCCGACGGCATCTATCCTGACTATTCCTGTCTGGTGAAGACAATTTCTCAGCCGCAAGGGCTAGAGAGAAAGGCGAGTTGGTTCTCTCTTCACTCTTTTTGGGCTATCTACTTAAAATTTTTTTCTATCTCAAATCTAGCATTTTGCAAAGATGCAAGAGGCCATGCGAAAAGATGTCGAACGAGCATTTGGTGTCCTACAAGCTCGGTTTGCAATTGTGGCCCAACCTGCGAGAGCGTGGAGCATGAATACCATCCACAGGATAATGACAGCCTGCATTATCCTCCACAACATGATTGTGGAGAACGAACGTGGTTTGGAGGATGATTTTGAGTACGATCCCTCAACCCTCCCCAAAATCATTCCTAGTCAAACAAACTCAGCAGATTTCACTCAGTTTGTGGCAAACTACCGCCACATTCGCGACAAAACAGCTCATCATCAACTCAGGAACGATCTTATCAAGCATCTTTGGGCCCGAAAAGGTCGTTCGGGAAGATAGCTTTTTTTACATCACTCTAACTTGTAGTTTCTATTTTCATCTGAAATATATGTGAAATTCCAAATGAAAAAATGAGAGAAAAGAGTGACTGGGAGAGAGAAGTTGTGAGAGGAAGAGAGAAACTGTGCAAGAGATCTCAACAAAGAATGAGAATATATAGATAATCAAGCATCTTCATTCTCGTACGCATCATCGTCATCGCTCCCATCCTGTTCGCCGCATCCATCCTCCTCTTTGCTTTCATCCTCCTCTTCTCCACTTTCATCTTTGACAACTAGTTCTTCTTCCGCAACAAGTTCCTCTTCGACATCGACGATAATCTGCCTAGATTTAGACTGAGATTTCTGAGTTCCTCTTGTGTTTGCTTTTTGTTGTTCTTTCCCAACATCGCCATCTTTCTCCTTCTCTTTTTCTTTCTTGATTTCCTTTTGCCTCTCTTTTTCTTCCTCGAGCTCCTTTTCTTTCGCAATTTTCTCAAGGATCTTTTTCTGTTTCCACTCGTAAAATGGACGGCGTGCTTCACTGATTGTGGATAAATCGACTTTCATTATGCTTTCGTCGGCAGCATCGGTCATCGCATCCCTTTGAGCAGAAAGGATCTTGTTCTGAACAATTGCTCGAGCCGCTAGTTCACGCTGGACTTTGAGCATATCTTCTTTCAACTTCATTTTTCTCTCCTCGTCATTTTTGATATCTTTTGCTTTGCGATTTCCGATTGGACGCTGTGGTTTGGTTGAAGGTGGTGGAGCAGTGTCGTTATCATCAATAGCATCGGACGAAGTAATTTCAGAGGATTGCTCGCCCGGAGTTGGAGCAGAAGCCGACAACGCTGTAGGAGTTTTCAGACTTTTCTTTGAACTTTGGGTCTTCTTTTGCTCCAATTCTTCGCAATAAGCTCTCCACTTCGGCGAGGTAACAAGGATGTGGTAGCACTGTAGATGAGTAAAGCTGCTTTTCTCGGTGGCCGCATACAATTTGAGAGCTCCAGTCAATCGATCCTCGGTGGTGGTTCCACTTTGGTTTGCTCGCTGGACCTGCTGGAAGCAGCCATAGAACTTGTTGACATTTTGTTGAATCAATTGCCAACAGGTCTTCAAGCTACTAATGGGTTGCTCCGGTGTGGTGCTCCATTCCAAACCATAAGTAGTATTTTATTGCCTTTTCTTTACATATATTCATCATTACATTGCCCATTTCCCCATAACCCTTCACAAATACTTCATTATTATTGCATATTCAGATTCTACGCCAAATTTTACCTATAGTCACTCATACATAGTACCCCCTTATCTTCAATGGTTCAGTAGTTATATAAGGATATAAGACTTACAGACAACCTACATTCTTCATTAGTTACAATACTCATTTCATTAGTAACCTACTTGAATCATTACAGTAAATTCCTTTTACATATTTATTCTCACATACTAAACTCTTTACATACATTTCTTATTATGTACTATGCCTATTGTACACCTTACATCATTGGATCTGTGCTTAACTCTTTCAGTAGTGCTCATCATTACAAGTAGTTACTATGTTCTCATCACTCTTCCCCATTAGTATATTCTTTTATTCCCATAACCAGCATTCCCCTTTCAGCATTGCTCATCATTACATACTGTTACTATGTTCACATCACTCTTCCTCATTTGTACAACCTTCATTCTCATAGCCAGAACTCCTCATTGTCTGTGCTCATCCTTCCTTCATATAAGAACTGTCTTTCCCCCCTCACTTGTACCTCATGCAGAATTTATAGATAATTTTAGATACAGAAATTATAAGTGCCCATTCTCATCAACCCATTGCCATTGAACCATTGCCCATTGCTTTCCCCCCCTTTCAACCATTGCTCCAACTCTCTTACCCTCAGTAGTCAGTAGTTAAGCTCATAGTACTAGCTCCTAAGATCAAGCAGAAATCAGCCACACCTTTTCTTCTTTTTCTTAGTGTTACTCTCATCCCCTCAGCATTAGTCAGGAAGGCAGCCTCATCAGCACCCTTGCATAGCTTACATTATTACTAGTGTTGCTATCCATTTCCCTTCCAAGCTCTATTCTCCCCCTTGAGTAGTTCCACACCGGTTCCGTGATCATCGACTTGTAGTGTAAAGATACACGTTGCCAGAAGGTGTTAGCAGTCTGGTTGGTTGAGTTGAGAGGATCCTCAGTGATTTCAAGCCAAGAACGACATATTTGAGCATCTTCTTCCCCTTTATAGTTTGCAGCACGAGAGGAATTGGGAGTTTTGTCTTCCTTCACAGTCTTGGTTGCCGCTCCCTTCTTCTTTACGACATCCTTCTTTGGCGCAACCTCCTTCTCCGTCCTGACCTCTTTCTCCGTCTCAACCTCTTTCTCTGTCCCAACATCTTTCTTGGCCCGAATCTCCATGGCGCTTTCTGGACCACGTTTAGCTTTCTTGGGCTTCGGGGTTTTCTTTGCCGGCTGCGCGGTTTTCTTGGTTGGCTGAGGTGTACCATCCATGTCATTGATTTCAAGTGCTTGCACTCCTGAAGAAACAAAAAGATTGTATAATTATCAGCTATGATGGGCAAGTGGAAAATTTAAAGGAATGAGGCAACAAACTGGTTGTGTTTTTTTGGCTTGAGGAGTGGGTGGCAATAAAGCAGGTTGATTGGCAAGGGTTTTTGGTGGCATTTTGGTTGATAGATTTGAAGATGAGCAAGTAGACCTGGTGTATAGCGAGAAAATGGGTGGTGATGGAGTATGGTATCGGGGGTGGAGGGTTTTTGATGAGTGGTGTATTTCACAGAGACTGGGACTTTCACCGGAGGTAGGCAGAAGCTAGAGGGGATGTAGAACTGCCTCCCGATTGAGGATTTTTACATCCGCGCTAAATTTGCCTCCTCATGTAGCCCCCCGGATGGGGTGCTGATTTTTGGTGCGGGGAGGTAAACTTGGTTTACATCCCCGGTTTACCTCCCCCGGTGGAGTTGCTCTAAGTCCCTCCCTTCGCCACCAGCCAAACTTAAGCTCCACCCAAATGAGCTACCACCCAAACCACCACCCGAACTCTGAACTCCAACCTCCCGCATAGGGAGGGACTTTGATAAGTTAGGAGTCCCCTCAATCAATAACGCGCCCGGTTCACCAGCTACTTGGCCGCCGAAATGGCAGGCGCAATCGCCGGATTGTTTTTGCTGGCTCAGACCAAACAGGAGTGCGTCATCTTGGAAGCCAATATAATTCTGTCGATTACTCAGATCATCTATCCTCTACAAGATCATCCAATATCCTCCAACTGACTCCAACACACAACTCTCACCAATTCGTTTTGCAGAAGTCTGGGTCGTGATCGGCAGAATCGGGTGATTTGCTGATTACGGTTTGGTTGCTGCTAGCAGGTCGGTTGCCCGCTGATTGACTAGGTTTCCGGGACTGCCTGCTGTGGCATGGGCTGTGGAGCGCGATGGCCTCCTTGGCAAGGTGCAGCCTGCTCCCCTGGCTGGTGCTCTTTGCCGCGCCTGCGCGGGCGTTGCCAATGCCGTTTATAGCACGCCCTGGACAGGACCCTGGAAACCCCCGAAGTATGTGGGCAATGGACACCACAGGAGCGATTGAAGAAATCTCAAGCGTTCCCACGACGCTCGACGAAATATTGAACCTCTGCTGGACGCTTGAGGCAGCAAAACGTCTGTTAAACCCACAAGACGTGGGCTTTGCATTGAGGGTTTTGTGACGTCGTCAGAACCCTCCCTCAACGCGAAGTTTGTTTTAACATTGGGTAGTTCTGGGACTGCCTGTTCTTTGGATGTACCAGTTCTCTCAACGCTCTGCCGAAGCGTTGAGGGAACAGTGGCCCGGAAGCAGGCTGTTATCTAAACGCACCAGTTCCCTCAACGTCTGGTAATCTGTCAAGGGAACCGGAGCATTGGAAGAACAGTCGGGTTCCAGGCCACTGTTCTCCAAACGTTTTGGAAGAGCGTTGAGGGGACCCTTGCGTCCAGTCAACGTTATGCTAGAAAATTAGGTTAAGGGCATGAAAGAACCTTTTGCTGTTTGTTTTTGGGCTTTTCATGATGCCCCACAACGTCTGTAATATTTTTTTTTTTTGAAAAATATTTTAACAAAAACTCACATCAATAAGTGTGAGGTTCATAGTAGAATCTCATAGGGAGATGCTCTGAGATGCTACATAGCTTGGAAAACCCACATCATCCGCCAAGATTAAAGCTTGTTTGCGTAGCGGGTAATTACAACTACAGGCATAGCTGTTGCTGCGGGATGCAGCCTGTCGTTGCAAGCGCGCGTGACTGCGCAAGTAGGCGCAGCTACTGCGGCCGCGAGCCCAAATGCAATGTCAGGTGACACTGCGGGCCGCAACGACACCTATTTGCCCGTAGTGTTAAGGACTGATCATGAGTGGTTAGCCCATACCCTTATGGTGGCAGGTTTGACTCTCGAGTCATGCAGTATCCTTTTGACTCGGCCGACTTCCTGGACAACGTTCAATCAATGTTGCCTGGCCAGAGTGGTAGGGTCAAACAAACCTCCCCCCCACCAAAACCACCAAAACAAATGGTTGGTTAAGAATGCGCCAACCGTGTGAAAACTTTGTCCTGCAAGCAAGAGCGCAAAGTTTGAGTAACCTCCAGGTCCTCCGGTGACCTAACGTTGGGCTGCTCCTGTGGTGTAAATGTATGAATTTTTCCATTTTCTTGCAAAATGGTAGGCTGTATGAATGGGATTTGAAATCCAAGAGGGTAGGTATGAAACATGCCAGAAATGTATGAAATTTCCACCAAAACTTGGTTAAATCTGCTACTACCCGCAGAACCTGGCTTTTGATTGGGGTTTTGGGGGTCCCTGGGGGGATTTTGCTTCAAACATACGCATAAAAATGTATGAATTTGCCCCAAAAAGGCCATTCCCCAGTGCCCCCCAATGTATGAATTGAGCCAAAGATCTGGATTTTACATTACCCACATTTATAGGGGGCTTCCAGGGTCCTCCCTGGACTCGCCCCACCTCCCACTGCGCTCTTGGTAAGCAAGCAAGAAAGTCAGGTGATCCGGAGAGCTCTGCTCCGCCGCTCCGCAAACACCGTACTGTAGGGCTCAGAGCAGGGTAAATAGAGTAAAGCATGTAAAAATAAAAAATAACTCCACAACAAGTAACTATAAAGTAAAAGATCTTCAACATGAAATAGTAACTCCACCGCAGACACCGTAGAAACAAAGTTGTGACCACTGCGCTGCACTAAAAAAAGCAGTCATTTAGCGCAGCGCAGCGGTCACACCAGCAGTCACACAGAGGCATGTAGCAGAAGGTGTTGAAAAACCTGCTGCGCTAATTGCTACGCGCAGCAATTGACCGCTACCCACCCAGGGCAATTAGCAATAGTGCAGCGGAAGCAGAAATTTGCAACACTATCCACTAATTTAGCGGATAGCAGAAGTTTTGGATGCATTAAACCTCTTTTAACATGATTTAAAGCACTTTTTTTTCTTTTTTTTCAAACCGCTGTGCTACCGCTGAAACGCAGCAGTTCAGTGTTACGTGCGCGCTTTTTTAGCGCGCCACAAATCCTTGTTTTTTTTTTTTTTCAGGGAAAACAAAAAGTGGTTATAAGCGCAGTGGCACAAAAAACTGCTTTGCTGCGCTAAACGCAGTGCAGATGTTACAACAGTGGTAGAAGCCATAATTAAATACATCCGCAAAACAAGTGAAATCCTCTGTAAGCACACTTGTAAACGTAGAGAAAGTAATCAATAAAATAGCACTGCTACGCAACACAATTAAGGTAAAGTAATCACAAAACATCCATAAAGTAAAATAAAAAGAGGGGAAGTGGGGAGTATGAGAAAGAATCCTCCCTCCCCCACCGTAAATATGAAGAGAAAGAATGAGAACATAATAATCCTCCGCCTGCCTCCCACGTACACCATTATCAACTCCGTTCACACGCGCACACTTGCCATCCCCCAAACAATGGAGGGTAGTTACGCTAGGTATAATGGTACTGTAGGGGCTGGCTTCATGCCCTCCAAATATTTACCACTTGCACTCCAAAAAAGGAGTGAACTTGTGTCTACTCCAATAAATGTTGGAGTGAACAAAGGTTCACTCCAAAAGTGGGTTAAATTGGAGCGTTCAGAAGTTCACTCCAACATATATTTAGAGCGAACCTTTTTTCACTCCAAAAGTGGGCTAAATTGGATTTTTCAGAAGTTCACTCCAATGTTTATTGGATTGGAAACCTGTGAACTCCAATCTTGAAACTTGGTATGTTTCAAGATTGGAGTGTACTACTGTACACTCCAATAAATACTGGAGTGTACTACTTCACACTCCAATAAATACTGGAGTGTACTACTGTACACTCCAATAAATACTGGAGTGTACTACTGTACACTCCAATAAATACTGGAGCTTGCACCTATTTTAAATACATGCATGCACTCCAAGCAACTCCTCCAGATCAACAAAGTCATGCTTTAACCCTTGGAGACCCTGCCTCCCCCCTACAGAAAAACTTCCACCACACTCACATTCCTCTCCTTCAGACTAGGCCCCAAAGATTCCAGTGAGTCTGGGCCTATTTATCTGCTCTTTTTCAATGTGAATCACTGGCCCCAACTTTTTTGGAGTTCCCAGTGGTCCACACTCCAAAAGAAAACATGGAGTGGGTTGAACTCCACACCACTGTTTGAGTGCCTAATTTTATACTCCATTTTTGGAGTGCACGAGTTTTCACTCCAATTAGTATTGGAGTAAACTTCTGAAAACTCCAATTTAGCCCACTTTTGGAGTGAACAAGGGTTCACTCCGGAGTGAAAAAGGGTTCACTCCAAATATATATTGGAGTGAAATTCTGAGCACTCCAATTTAGCCCACTTTTGGAGTAAAACTTTGCTCACTCCAACATTTATTGGAGTAGAAGCAAGCACCAGAAAAAAATATAGTCACTTGATGGCAACTGACATGATGCAGCTTTGGTTTCTGCTCCAGAGCTGCTCCAAGTCTGCTCCACCAGCACTTTTTGTTGGAATTCTGTCTCCACTCATCCCTAAAAACCCTTCTTCACCATCTCCGCTCACTTTATCCTCCTCTACAGGCTTGTTTTTGAAAGAATTCAGGAAACTAAGATTTATATTGTAGTTAGATATCTTTTTTAATCTAATTACAATCTTTTGTTAAACTGAAATAAACAAGAAAGAATTTTTACCTAAGAGCAAGCAACAAGCCGCTTTCTACTGAAGTTAGAAGTTGAAATGAGGAAGTAAAGAACCGGAGCAATATTTTGCGTTCTCAACAAAGAAATTGAGTCATCCGGGAGATCTGAGAACAACAGTTCATAGCTGTTAGTTCTCTTGCCTTCCTTCCTCTTGAAACCTTTTAGTTTCTTACTTGGGTAGAGCTTTGCGCTCTTTTCTCCTGTTCACTTTCCAAAACGGCGCAACAATACGGCTACATTGTCTGCTTTAACCAACAACTCATAAGTATTTTGCCTTTTGTTTCTGCTGTAGCCTTTAGCCTTGCAACAAGCGCTTACCAATTTGGTTACCAGTGCTTTGCTTGGAATTGGATACGTCCCTGTTGTCCTTTTGGTTAACAATGTCTAGTGGAATTTAAATGAGGCATTAGCTTTCATTTGGATCAGCTTGACAGATTCAGACCCAGCCGCTTACCTTTGGGGCTTGCTGTGGTTATTCTATCTGCAAGAGACTTGTTGCCGAGTTTTTCCGCAACCTTAATCTTCCTGCTTGCGTGCGTGGCACCTGTTCCCATCCAAGAGATGTGATCAGTTTTTTCTGCCCCGCTGCGGCAGTTTTGGACTGCGGTTCAGGATTTGCTTTGCTCACCTATCTCCACAGCTGATTGGTCTCCCTACATCTTTCTCAATTTATGAGACTGAGGTCGTTCACTTAGGCGTGTATCTTCACAGTTTCCAGATCAAAGATATTCTACACATATGAGTCCACATATTATGGTCTGCTTGTATTTAGTGGTCATGTTTGCTCACTGTACTAGCCTTGTTGACTTTGCTCTTTGCCTAGATTAGTTTGTCAAACTTTCCCAAATCCTTCATATCCTCTTGTGTGCGCACTCTCTGCTGGGGATATTGATGTACCTTTTGAAATGTTACAATGAGTCAAGAAGTTTCTTATTCATTATCATTTTTTATTCATTTTATTCTCACCCACAAGTTGATGCCATGTACATAGTCTATATAAACATAGCCTAGTCCAGAGTGATCAACTCATTGGTTCTCTCCTTCTTTTTCCGCTCCGCATCTAATCCGCATCCAGTGATCCATTCATCATCACCACCCCTTTTCTCAAGCACCCTCAAGAGCTCATCTCTTTCTCCTCGCCGGCAAAGAGTCAAAATCCCAACACTTTTAGAGCTTTCAGGACTGCACCAGAGCACTCAATGTGGCACAGTCAGCTCAAGCTGATCCTAAATTTTTCCCAGGAACAGCTGATGCTCATCAAAAGCTGAGCAGTATGCATTAGCAGGATTCAAAGTAGACCCGCGCATGCCACTTGCAAGGCAAGGCAAGCCGGCGTTCAACTCAAATGTTGAACGTTGACTTGCAGTCTCCCCGCAAAACTGGGTTATGTAAAGTGACCTGCATGCACGCGCAGGTCTACTTTGAAACCCCCTATTGAATGAGCCTGGGCAAAAGCTTAGCATTGGGTGAGCCTGGGCCACAGCTGAGCATTGGCTATTCCAAGCCTGATACAAATCCAAGTTTCAGTTGGACCAAGAATATTCCAAATCTGAGCATCAGCTTAACCTACAATGGTCCAAAGCTGAGCATCATCTTGGAAAAGGCTTTTGAAGAAGGATCAGCTGGGACAATACTGTTTGAAAGATTAACACCAGCTGGGTCAAGAATTTTCAAAAGCTGAGCATCAGCTGAGCCAATACTAGTCCAAAGCTGAGCATTGGCTGAGCCAAGGCTGTTTCAAAGCTGGGAATCAGGTTTTTGAAGACTATTCAAAATATGAGTATCACCTGAGCCAAGGCTGTTCCACAGCTGAGCATCAGCTGAGCCAAGCCAAGGCTGGTCCACAGCCAAGCATTGTCTGAGCCTAGGCTGGTCCACAGCTGAGCCAAGGCTGGTCCACAGCTGAGCATTAGCTGAGCCAATACTGGTCCACAGCTGAGCATCAGCTGAGCCAAGACTGGTCCACAGCTGAGCATCCCCTGAGCCAAGGCTGGTCCACAGATGAGCATCAGCTGTTACAGGAGTGGTCAGAAGCTGAGCATTGGCTGGGCCAATATTGGTCCAAAGCTGAAAATCAGCTGAGCCAATACTGGTCCAAAGCTGAGCATTGGCTAGGCCAATGACAGTTCTAATCTGAGTCTAAGCTGAGCCATAACTGTACTAAAGCTGAGAATCAGCTGGGACAGGACTGGTTCAAACCTGAGCATAAGCTGGGCACCAAAGCTGAGCATGAGCTGGGAGCCAAAGCCAAGTATCAGCTGACCAGGAATGAGTATTACTGGCACCCAGCCAAAACTGAGGATCTCCTGTCTGAAAGGTAAGTAGATGTGGGGGGGGGGGGGGGGGGGGGGGGGGGGGGGGGGGGGGGGGGGAGATTTGGTTAGATTGTAGGTAGATGATGGTGATGGTGGGTAGATGTTGGGTAGATGGTGGGTAGCCCGCTGGAGCTGGCATGATGTCACTTGTCATCAAATGACTATTTTTTTTTCCTGGTGAAGTTCACTCCTTTTTTGGAGTGCATGTAGTAAATACTTGGAGTGCATAAAGCCAGCCCCATAATGGTAATGTAACAAATTTCCGGCGTTACAGTTACAGTGACTCGTAACAGCGGTGTTTTACGCTATCAAACCAATTCAAGACCTTTTGTTTTACACAATTTACGTTAGCAGAGCGCGTTGTGTGCCAGATAACAAGTAAAAATTAGGCTAAAAATAGCATGTTTTGCTTTTAATTGCGTTATCCAGGGGATAAGGATGGTAACAGCCTCAAAAAATGAGGCATGTTACATTCTGCGCGGGGCAAGAAAAGACCCCATTACTAGTAAATTGATGGGCCACAGTGCGTAACAAGGATAGTTATGTTAAGAAAATCACGTGGATAACGTAGTGTAACGTAACTACTCTCCGTTACCCCAAGCGCTTCACACATGCATGCACACCATCCACCAAGCTCCTCTCCCACAAACAAATTTCTCACATGTCAGCTGGCTGAATTTGAAGTTGCCCAATGTTTCCTTGAAGTGGAGCAGGCTTGCTTTGTGAGTTCAAAATGTGCTGTGGCTACATAATGATAAGCTGACTCAGGGTTCAGAGTGTCCGGAACAGGTCTTAGGGGACCAGTGCGGAGGATCACAAGGGCTTGCGCATGTAATTGGGGACCAGGGGATCAGAGACTTTGGAAGCGGAGCGCACACCTAATGACAATGACGTCGCGGCGCGCGGAGCTGGAATTGAACCAGGAAGGCCAACACGGACTGTCTATCAGCAGCAATGCAGGCTACGTTGGTGGATGAAGCTGGGGCAGAGGCGGCGTGTGGTATCCCAACCCTGGGCACTATACAGGGGCACAAATTTTGGAGGGAGAGAGTTCCAATGATGGGCAATGGCAAGCTGCCAAAGCAACTGGTGTTTGGTGTAACTTCTGTTCAAGCTCTGTCTGAGCACACAGCAGTTACTTTGTGCACAGTAACTGTGCATTGTGAACAGTTACTGTGCATTGTGAACAGTTACTGTGCATTGAAGCTTTGTCAACAATAGCTATAAGTATGATAAAGGCTTGAGTAGCACCCCAAGCTTCCTCATAGTGCACATTGGTCCGCAACCTCCCCGCTTGTATCACCGCATGAACAGTGACCTCATCCGCGTGTGCATTTCTGCCCGCGCTATCACCAGGTATACATTCTGTGACGCTTGCCTACATAAATCACCACACCACTTTGAGAAGCGCAGGGTATGTGGTGTTAATCACAAGGGTGTGTAGCTCCTGATTCCTTGGAAAGCTTTTCAAAACTTTGGATTTTGTGGCTTAGGATTGGTGATTTCTTTTTAAGATACCTATGGTCAGAGTCTGACCAACCAAACTTATTTGATAGAAAATGTGTATCTATGGCTTCAGGAATCAGATCAACACCTCAAGGAAAAAGTCCAGAGAATGAGAGACCACCTTTCTGTCAGCCTCCTGCTAGCTTAGACAGCGCAGAGGACGACAAATTGCGCCCTAGCGCAGCCTTGCTAATGGGTCGCGGGCCTCTTACGGGCTCTTCACCCCGCCTCTC
Organism: Puccinia triticina; assembly: GCF_026914185.1. Lineage (NCBI taxonomy): Eukaryota > Fungi > Basidiomycota > Pucciniomycetes > Pucciniales > Pucciniaceae > Puccinia > Puccinia triticina. Next base: position 4,374,941 of record NC_070565.1, on the reverse strand, counting down.
CGAGTGAAGCGCCCAAGGAAAAGCCTTGGCTCACAAGCAGGGCCGACGCCGGCGCGAGAGTGAGTACATTCCCGTCTACCCTGAGGAATCATCTACAATGATTCCCAGGATGTGAGATTCCCTGAACCGTTAGGATGTCGAGTATCTTCGGGCCAACCACTAGTTGGCCACGCAAAACATGAGTATAAGTACGAGGAGCTCGTCCCCAAGGAAGAGCTCCCCAGATCAGTTACCACACCCGACTTTATTGTTGTATTCGACCACTTACGCCGAACACAACGATTGGGGTTATTCTTGATCCTCTTTTCCTTTTTCATCCTTTCCACTCTTGACCCGACTCCCCGGTTTAACTAGGTAAGTCGGGCCTCTTCCTTTTCCCTCCTCCGTCCTAGAAAGGACTACCCTTCTCGTGAGCCTTCTCATAAAGGCTCCAGGTTGTATTCGCTCAACCAGCCCCTTCCGAAGAAGGCGCGGCTTCCTCCTTGCGCCTGCGCGGCCAAGTCAAGCTCCAGCTCCCAGCTGTGACAGCTGAGAACAGCTCAAACCTTTGATATCTCGAAGTAAGGATGGCTATTGGGCGGGCTCGGGCCGTCCGCGGGCCGGCCCGCGCTAGCCCGTGAAGTTAGCAGACAGGCCGGGCCGGGCCAGTGCAGCCAAGAACGCAGCCCGGCCCAAACCCGTTTACTAAACGGGCGGGTGGCGGGCAGCCCGCGGGCTTACAATTTGCGGGCAGCCCACGGGCAGCCTGCGGGCCGCCCGCTATTTCACCAGTCAGACTCAGGTTGCATTACAACCCTTCACCGGTTACAACATATGAAAATAAAAAAGAAATTTAAGATGATTCCTTCGCCCTGGCTGCTTTGATCCAGTCTTGAGTGCACAACAATGCGTCGACCGTTTCGTCATTAAGCCGCATCCGATAATCGTCCAGCACACGCCCACTCGTTGAGAAAGCCGACTCTGATGCCACAGATGTCATGGGAATCATGAGCATTATTCTTGCAAACTGGGACAATGAAGGGAATCGAGCCGCATTTCCCTCCCACCAGCCAAGAATATTGAACTGATTGTCCTCGCTATTGGGGTCACAGACAACGTTCCGTTCTTCTAGATACAAATCCAATTCGGCTCCGGGCGCGTTGAGTTGATGTCCAGACATGGTACCGGCCATGTATTTGTTGAACCAGGATAGATCTTCGTCGATCTTTTTAACCTTGGCCGTTGAGGCGGGTTGAGTGGATCGTTCGGCAACAGGTGATTGAGGGGGTACATATTGGTTCCAAAGCGATAGGATGGAAGACCTAACCTTTGCTGTGAAAGAATCAACCTCAGATGTTGGGAGGTGGGATTGCTGCTCGAGGCTGTAGCGAAGATAACGAATCTTATATCGTGGGTCTAGAATCAGTCCGATCGCCGCAAGCTCCTTTGATGAATCCCAGTACTTGTGAAACTTCTCGAGCATCGGCTTGACCATGTCATGGAGGCGAGTTTCTATTTCACTAGGGAAGGTGCAAGGTTCGGCGTAGTGGGCTAGTTGCTTCTGAATGGCGGTCATTGCGCGGTAGGCATGGTTGATGGTTGGATACTGTGTTCCACTTAAGACAAGGGTGGCTGAGAGAAAATATATCAGTAGATGTTTGATGGATGCTCACAGTAAGATTCAAATAAGCTTGCCTTGGTAGAAAGGCTCGAGGAAATCTTGGATGACGCCGAGTTCCTCCCATTGTGCTTCGCTTGGGCAAGTTTCAAATTTGTCGTCTTCAAGATTGATTTGCTGGAAGGCCAACTTACATGGCATTGATGACTCAATCATTAAGAAGGTCGCGTTCCATCGGGTCGGTACATCCTTGGATGGGTGTTTCATGTCTTTGGCTAGATTCACAGAAACAAGAGCCTTGTTGAAGGCATCCATCCGAGACGAAGATCTGTGTATGTACTGAACACTATTTCAGAGTGACTCAACTGCGGGACCTACAACCTTGAGACCATCCTTGACCACTAGGTTGATGACATGCGCCATACATCGGACATGGAAGTATGGCGACGTCGTAGGAGTTGAGCTAGCAACCGAGCGATCCTTTATCAATCGCTGTAGCCGGGTCATAGCTGCCGTGTTGTTGACAGCATTGTCAAGGGTAACGAAAGCGACTTTGTTCAAGCTCTTCCAATCGTTGAGAACTTGACATATTCGCTCCGAGATCGCATGGCCAGTGTGCGGAGGCGGGAGGGGCCGGAAGCTGATGATCTTCTTGTTCAGTTCCCACTTGTTGATGTAGTGGGCCGTTATTACCATGTAGACAGTCAGATCGGAAGCTGTCCACATGTCAGTGGTTAAGGAGATCATCTTTGCTTTCGCCATCATCGCCATTTCGCCTTGCTTCATGTGATTGTAGATAGCCATACAATCACTCCGCACTGCCTTTCGTCGGGGCATGGTGAAGTTGGGCTGGGCTGACTCCATAAACTCTCGGAATCCCGGATGATCGGCCATCACGAACGGGTATTCATGCTCAATAATCGCTTTTGCAAATTTCTCTTGAGTTTTTTCTTGAGAGAAGATCCAAACACGGTTGCTGATGGTTTGGGAGGAGCTGGTGAAACCAAGAAGTCCTTGTCTGGGTTGAACGAGAGCCCCGCTGTCTGTGATACAGCAATCAGAATGTCGTCGGAGATGGTTCGTTCCTGCCGATGATGTAGCCGAGAGTTTGAGGTTGCAGTAGTTGCATATTGCCTTCGATACACCTCCTGATGATTGCAATATCAAAATTCAAAAGATCCGAGTCAGTTATATCTATACTTATAGAAACTAAGAGGGATAAGAACAGGACGGCCCACCTTCTTCAATCTTCTTGAAATGGTCCCACACCTTGCTGGTGAGTTTACGCTTTTTGAACAAGCTCCCTTCGGCGGTTTCTTGTGATTCACTCAAACTGTCGGCGGGGGCTGGTGTCTGGGGGGCTGAAGCCTCAGTTCTAGGTGGCTGCCTATTGATCTCCTGCTGCGTAGTCGATGGAGTTTCTGGTTCCGATCTCTGTCAGTTTCGCCTTCTTCCTCGGACGAACCAGGGTGTGCGCGTGTCTTTCTCTTTGCCATTGTGGCCCGTGGGGGTGAGTTGGTCACCGGTTGACTGTCAATGGCTAGTTCGTAGTTGGCTGAGGTGGCACTGCAGCTGCCAGCGGCAGCCAGTCCCGCTTCGGAGAACACCGGTCCCCCGACCGGGGGCGGCCCACGGGCGCCCGCGGGCCGCCCGCGAGCCGCCCGTTTGCTAAACGGGTCGGACGGGCCGGGCCGATTTTAAATTATTATATGAAATGTGTGTCCGAACCCGGCCCAAACCCGCGCGGGTTCGGGCGGCCCGTTGGCCGGCCCGCCCTATAGCCATCCTTATCTCGAAGGTTTCTATTCACGGCGGCGTCACTAAAGAGACCCGCCCTGACACTTTCATAGAACAAAAACAGACAAACATTGGCCATAATGACTATACCAAAAAGAGAATCATATGAAATCAAACAGATATGATGAAATGAAAAAAAACTCAAAGTAATACTTGTGAATTTGATGTAGTTAATGAGAAATTTTCATCTTTCCTAATAGGTTGGCGAGTGGTTTTGGCTTGATTTTATTGTTTAACTCTTCAAGATATGCATAGTGCTGGGATGTCAATTGTGGTGATTTATCAGGTTTATTACAAAATTGAAAGTATCCAGTCTTGTGAATAAGATTGATGTATTGCATCGCGTCCAAAACATCTTGCTTAGTCTTTTTATCTAAAGTTGAAAACAATCTCCGGAATAACACTTGGGTATCTTTCTCTTCATCAGGATTCTTATCAAAACTTTCAAGTCTGTCTATGAAATCCCAAAATAGCTTCTTTTGATGGTCGTCTAAATCTCCAATCAATTTTCTAAACTTTTCAGGATACTTTATTGCTTCAGTTGATTTTCCCTTTTGATGAGTTTGATCTGTGTTTTTGGTCCATTCCACAATTTCTGATATCATTCTCTTTTGCACATCGTTCAACTTTGAAAGCAATAATGTATGCTCTGAATCCATCCTCTTACTATTTGGTTTTTTTGTTGGTTCAATTAGATAATAGTCATTGAGATCGTCATATAATTTTTTGATTTCTTTAAACTTCTTTGTATATTTATCTTCGAGATTATCATCTGTCTTAGGGAATATATATCTTGGTGTCGCGACCAGATTTTTCGGTTTCTTGATATCGCTAACTACACTGTTCAATCTTTGAACATAGCACTCTTTGATTGGACTTGAGGTGGACGAATTCGGCAATTCATTCCCTGATGGTTTTTTGTGTAGCAAAGTTTAGAATACAATCCTCATCGCATTTATATTATTTTGGAAATCCAACACTACTCACTAAGTAAGCCATAGCTAAAAGCGTCTGATCCATCTATTTCGACTGATTGTATACACGTTTTTTTAACGTCAGACCAACGACAATGTAGACAAGCTGAAAACGGCAAGAAATTGACATACAACCTAAGTCTTTTACACCCAGTCTGCTTGATCGAGTAAGTCTTGCCACTGGTGTTCTTTTAACCAGAAATTTTGAGTGTGAAAGTGCTTGTGATGAACCAATGTAGTGATTCAATAGCTGCAAGGAAACCATGATCTTAGTTAAGAGCATGGCCGAGTATTGTCTGATACGAATCTCGAAGATGACAATGGGTTTTCGTGAGAAACTGGAATATTTATTGTTGAATTAAGTTGGGATGCTGATACCGATGGCGATAATGAAGAGGGAACCGAACTGACGTGACCAGAAGATTCAAATCAAAAAAAGCAGAGGGCTATTTATAATCCAACTTGACGCCCTCCATTATCGCAACACAAGTTTGTTATGCCTCAGTGCTTCATGACTTTTTTTTTTTCACGCCTATCATTACGGAATCGAGACGAAGAAACTATTCACCCAACAGCCAATCAACCTTGAAACGTTATACTTCTATATCCTACACCAACTGGCATTGGGACCTTGTTCGTGCTATCCGCCAAGCTTTTCATGGTAAGTTCCCCTTGCCCTGAGACAAGTGGTAAACAGAACCAACCAGTGGGGCTGCGATAAGTAAATTGTCCGTAGAGTATCCTGCTACAGTAATGTTTGCGCAAACCTGGCCGAACTAGAACTTTCAAGTTGTTATGGCTCTTTCACTTATCTCGAGCCCGCTTGTTTCCTTTCTTCAAAGTGTGTACCGCGCTTGTGTCATCTCAAGCAGACAATGGGAGTGCGCGATCATATGTACTGAGAATTTGTCTGCAAAATTCAGAGTCGGACCCACATGTCATTGACGATTTCTCTAACTTGGCCACGTCCCTCCCTCAACCCGCGGAGTGGTAAAACACTGGAGCGATTTCTCTAGTGCGACAAACTGCTGGAGGCTTAACACAACAATACTGTGTTGTTGAGCTTCCTACACAGGCTCGATCTGTTTCTGTGACAGTATGTTGTGTACACACTGTGAGATGATTTGTGGCCAGGTTTGCCAACGAATTGCGACTGCGGGACCCGCCCGCCAATTTCTGGAGCGGGAGACCAGCAGGTCCGAGCTCTCTTCCCCTTACAAAGCCCTCCGTCGGGCCAGCCGACGCCAAGAGGCGCTCCGCCGGCTGGGCATTCCGTCGTCGACGGACAGCTGCTCGTATGAGAGCGGCTGCGGTTCTTCCCGGGAAGGAGACGAGCAGGGCTCGGAAGCGTGGGAGGAGGACCAAACGGGCCCAGAGTCGGCGGCGGCAGACTGGAACTACATCGCGACGGGACGGACCACGACCATTGAGCACAGGGGTCCACAGGCAGCTGGATGAAGTCCAGCTCGGGTGTATTTTACATCCGCCCAAGGCCCCTGACTTATCACGGAGGGCCTGGTACAGCCTGGGCTGGCGCGAAGCGCCCTCGCGCCGAAGCGCGAGGGCGCTTCGCATTGGGAATGGGAGATGCTCCGCATCGGGTGCTCTGCACCCCCGGTCCCGGGAGGCTTAGGCAAGTCAGCAAGGCCCCTACCCTGAGCGTAATCGGTGGCTTGCGGCGGGTACGGCCGGCCGGCACCCGGGTCCGTCCACTTTTCTCTGGAAATTCAAGGACCCGGCACGGCATCCGGCAACGCTGGGCGGATATCCCGCGGGAGCGGTGACCCCATTGCCATCTCTAGGGAGTTGCACTCATGATTCCTTTGGAATGGACCGTTCCCAAATGGCAAACTGGCTTCATAGAACATCCTTATCTATGGCTTCAGGAATCAGATCAACATCTCATGGAAATAATAAGCCTATTTTTCTGTGTAGAGCAGAAACAGATGAACAATTGACATGAAGCTTAGGCCGCAGAAACAAACACATGAATTAATAGGTGAAGGAATAAAACAATTTGAAGTAATCCTCAACTTGTGAATATGTTGTTCAGTCAATGAGAGATTTGATTTTTCCCAAGGTGATGGTGAGGAAATTTGGGTTGATTATATTGTTTAAAGCTTTCAGATGTTCATAGTGCTTGGATGTCAAGCTTTGTGGGGACTTTATAGGTTTGGAACAAAATTGAAAATATCTAGTCTTGTAAATAAGATTGACATATTGTATACCATCCAATATGCTTTGTATAGTTTCATCTTTGAAACCTGCAAACAATCGCTTGAGTGAAGTCTTGAAATGTTCATGATCCGAATGATGACGATCAAGTCTTGCTATGATCTCCCAAAACAGAATCCTTTTTTGGTCGTCTAGAACGTTGGTCATTAACTCTTCAAACTTTTCAGGATACTTCATTTCTTCCATTGATTTTCTCTTGCTGGGAGTGTCTGTTTTTTTGGTCCACTTGACAACTTCTGATAATATTTTCTTTTGCAAATCAGTTAGCTGAGAAAGCAGTTTCTTGTGTTCTTGAACCATCCTCTTTGGTTCTACTGAATCTGATTCAAATGAATAATAAGAATCAATATCATCAAATGTTTTAGCTATTTCTTCAAATTGTTGTTCATATTTGTCATGGTTTATATTCCATTTCAAAATCATTGGTAATTGTATCCTTTGTCCAGTGTTCTGGTTTCTTGCGTTCATATGAAAGATAATGTCAACTAAGCTGTTCAATCTTTGAACATAGGAATCCTTGTGTGAACTTGGGATGTAATGACTGGATGATCCATTCTCTAATGCTACAGTTCATTTTGCAAAAAAAGTAGAATACAATCCTCAGCATATTTGTATTCCGCTTGTTCATCTGTGAGATTTTAGGGATGTGCTAAAACCAACACCACTCACCACTGACTTCATGGGCAGTTTCTGATGCTCTGACTCCCCCTGATTGAACAGGCAATATGGATTTCACTTTTTTTTTAACAGCCAGACCAATTATACAGAAAAGATCATAATCAAAATTAGTGATGTGAAGGCATATTCCTGATCTTCTATTTGATGGTAAGAAAAGATAGAAAGATTGACATACTTGCTAAGACTTTCACATCTCCTTTGTTTTGTTGAATGCCTCTAGTGGAGGCTAATTGACTGAGTGATGGTGCTCTCTTCACCAGGAGTTTTGAGTGAGAAAGTGTGTGTGCTGAAACGCTATAGAGATTCAATAGCTGTAAGGAAACCAAGATCCTGGTCAATAACATGGCTAGGTAGGAATCCCACAAAATGATGATGAAGGAACCGGGGTGTTCAAGAAGGGCAGGAGTATTTATTTTTGGAGGGATTCTGGAATTTTATGGAAATGATGATTATGATGAGGGGATTGGGGTGATCAAAAGATTTGGACTAAACTGCAAACTGTGGACTATTTAAAATCCAACTTGATTTCCCCTATCCACACATAAGAAATACAAGTACCCACACTTATGTTTTATTACTGAGTCCTACGTACATATATATTTCTTCCATACCTAGCATTGGAAATTGTAAGATTGTCTTATCAACAAATCAACCATGAAACCTTATCCTTCTGTGTCCTGTATCCACTAGGACCTTGCCCGTGCTATCCACCAAGTGTTGTACGGTCTTTGTATGGTGAGTTTCCTGCCTTCCCTAAGACAACTGGTAAATAGGACCAACAAGTAGGTCCCTGCCAACTACAGTATCTGTACTTCAAGATGCCTCTGGTAGAGTATACATACTGAAGTATGTGTACTGTTTGTGAAAACCTGGCCGGACTTTCATGGGCATTTCCAGGTTTGTTTCTCCTGTTCAAAAGGTGTACAGCCTGTGTATCAACAAGTCATATTGAATTCCCCAGAAAAAATCAAATTCAGACCGACATGCCTTTGGCAATTTCTCTATTGTCCTTTGCAGAACTGTTGGATTATTTTTTCAGTTTTTCCAGTTTTGCTATACAATTAACTCTATGTAATTTAAACTTCAGACCAAAATTTAGGCAATCATTGCATTTAAACTTTTTTAAGCACAAGCAGATGAAAAAAAGATCCAAAAGGCTTGCCAGCTAACCTTAAACAAACCTTGCTTTAAAACTTTCTCCAGCACATGCATCAGACATGTGCCTGTCAATTGCTGCAAATAGAGCAGCATTAAGTTTGCCTCAATTTTTCAGATTATGCAACCATCAAAACTGGAAAGATTGAGGAAACGTCCAACAGACAATAGCTAGGAAAACCTATCCGGATCCCTCGGAGGGGCCGGCCTCGGGGTCACGCTGCGTGCGACCTTGTCGGAGGTGTGGATTTGGCAGGATTTGGCTTAAACTTGTTAGCCCAGTGCCTCCTTCGAGTGTTCAAGCACCGGTCGACTCAGAGTCACGCGGATCTGTTTCTGTGCGAGTAGGGTACATATCACAGAAGCTGTGAACGGTGTGTTTGTGTGGCTGCGGCTGCGGGCGAGGCCAGCCACGTGCTGGACACTCCGCGGGCAACAGCACTCCCGCCTCGACCCACCACACACTCAGCTCAGCCCCAGCCTCGAGACGACGACGACGACGACCGCTTACACAGATACATAAGATGACGCTTCTGCTCAACCACTCGCTCGACCAGGTGCGCCGGTCGAGGAACGCGGGCCAGGCTGGCGAGGCCCCCGGCGGCAAGCTGCGCCAAGTGAGCATCCGCCGATCCTCTCTTGCTCCCGGCCTTGCGCGCGAGCCCAGCCCGCTGATCCCCGGGACTCTTCCTGTCCCTCCACCCCGACCTTTCAAGTCGAACGATTCCTGGAAACACGACCTCTTCGAGCACGGCGAGTCCAAAGCCGGCTCCCACCCGCCCCGACTGCTGCATGCCGATGATCGCCCCGGGTTAGCCCCTCTTCCTTCTGACACTGCACCAAACCCCACCTGAAGCTCGTCTGATGATCGTAATCTTTGGGGGGGGGGGAATAAACGATCTCTAGCGATGAAGACGTCGACCAAGGCCGCTCGACCTCGTTGCTCATCACCAACCTGCACTACGACGTCAGTGAAGCCGAGCTGGAGGTGAGTCTGCGAGATGATGTGCGCCCGCGTTCCGCGTTGACTGAGTCTTGGTTGCATGGCCAGGCCCTCTTTTCGCAAATCGGCAAGATCGATCGTGGGCCGTTCATCAAAGTACGCGCATGTCATCCTATGGTGTTTTCTTCTCCGCTCCACGCCACTTGCACACTTGAGAGCGCACTTTGTGTTTGTGAACCGTGCGATACGATTCGATCCCATCGTCCCCAACGCCAACCCGGCGGATCTCCGTTTGCTCGCAAGACCATTTTACCCCCAAACAGCGATGATGATGTGCTCAACCGACTCCTTTGTCCTCCCTGCGTTTGTGCTGTGCGACTCTTGTTCGCCGACTGCATAGGTGTGCCCGACGCTGCTCAGTGTGTGTGTGTGTGTGTGTGTGCAAGTAGTAGCGAGCCAGAGACTAACGCCCAGGGCGTTTTTGCCGGCACATGAAGTTTGATCACTCAGGCCGGGCGACGGAGGGCTTGGCGTTTGTGGCCTATGCCAACGAGAGCCACGCCGAGGCGGCCATCGAAGCGTTCCATGGAGCGTCTGCTAAAGGTCCTTTTGTCTGGTTCCCATCTTCTTTCTCTTTTGACTGACTGGTTCGGTATGCAGGTCAGCCGATCGGTGTCCAGTTCGAACACTCCATCCCGGGCTGGGTTCGGTCGGCTCTCGGGATGAATAGACACCAGGTGGCCAGCGAGGGGCTCCCGGCGACGTTTGGGCTCTTGGGCCGGATGCAGCAGGACAGGTAAGCCGCGCGAGAAAAGAAGACGACGACGAGGATGGGGCAACTGACGAGATGATTGGTTGCAGACCCCCTCGAGGCCGGGCGCACTTCTCGCCCTACGACGCCGGTCGGCCGCGCGGCCCGCGGGCCTCGTTCCCGCCGGTGGGCAAGGCGCGGGCGGGGTTGGACGGGCGGGAGCAGCGCCGGACGGGGGAGCTCTACGGCGGCGGGGTGCGTGCGCGGGGCGGGCCTGGGCCGCGCAGCGCTGGCCGGGCGCGATGGCCCGGCGAGCGTGCTGGGGGCAGCCGTGGGGCGGCGAAGAGTGCGTCTGAGCTGGACAGGGAGCTGGAGGCGTTCATGGGCTCGTCCTCGTCTGCTGCTGCTGCTGCTGGTACCCAGGCGGATGTGCAGATGGCGGAATAGTCTTTGTTTTCCACTCTGTATTTGTTTTTTTTTTTTTTTTTTTTTTTTTTTACAATGCAAGAACACATCTTCTGAGCTGCTGTGAGTGTGTGTACATGTGGGTGTCTTCCTCTTCCGGACAGCCTCTCCTGCGCAGAACCACCATGGCCCGCCGCCGCCCACCACCGAGCGAGCTCGTCGGCCAGCTCAGCAGCCTCGCCGCCAGCCTGCCCTTCGCAGACACACACCCAAAGCCAGCCCCAGCCCCAGCCCCAGCCCCAGCCCCAGCACCCGCCAGCAGCAGCCAGCCCAGCCATCGAGGGAGCCTCAGGCGGGAGATGATGGCCCAGCTGGCATGCACACAGGCACTCCTCGAGGCAGACCCAGCGCACCTGCTCAGCCTCGACGACTTCAGCCAGCACAAGAAAGTAAGCACCACAGCAAAACCACAACACCCCAACACTGACAACCACATCCCCACAGAACATCGCGCGACTCGAACACCAGCTCAGCGCAGCCACCGCAAAACTCACACTCGAACTCAACCACCTCCCACTCCTCAAGCACCTCCACCACCACAACCAGACCCTCCACACCCAGCTCACCCACCTCCGCACAGCCTCCCTCCAGCACCTCGTCGCCATCCTCGCCCTCGGATTCAACCGGCTCGAACACCAGCAGCCCCCCAGCCCAGCCTCATCCATCCCCAGCCACAGAACATTCGACGGCCCACACCTCTTTGCCAACAGCAACACCCCAGAAAGAAAGCCCGCCCCCCCAGGCACCCATCGGCTCAAGCAAGAAATCGACTCGCTCAAGTCACTGCTGAGTGCCCGGGATGCGACCATCGCCGAACAGGCCTCAGACCTCAGCCTGCTCGAGCTCGAAGTCGAGACCCTCAAGCAGTCACTGGCAGACCAATCCACCACCCACAAGCAGCAAGCCTCCGCCCGATCCCGCGCCGAGCGGAGCCAGATCGACTCCCTCCGCAAGGAGAACGGCCAGCTGAGCCAGGCACTCGACGCCGCCAGGGAACAGGCCTCGGCCAGAGAGCAAGAACTCGCGCTCGCCAAGAAGGAGAACTCCAACCGCCAGAGCGAGCAGATCTCCGAGCTCAACAAGACCCTCGCCACCCGCGCACGCGAGGCCGACGAGCGTGCCCGCGAAGCCTCCCACTCGCACGCCGCACTCGAGAGCCAGATCGCCAAGCTCACCGCAGACCTCGAATCGACCCGCGAACTGGGCGCACGCGCGCTCGACGGGCGCGACGAGCGAGTGGCGGAAGGCGATGCGAGATATGCCGCGCTGGAGGCCGCCCAGCAAGCCGAATGGCAAGCCCTGGCCGCCCGACTCACCACCCTCAGCACCAAGCTCCACGAGCAGCACCCGCAGGCCCGGCTAGTCATCCCGCCCGTCCAGCCCGGCCAGCAGGCCCAGTTCGTCGACCGTCTCGTGGACGCATTGGACGCGTACCTCTCCGGCGCCCTCGCGCTCCTGGCCGCGCCGCCCCCAGAGGACGACCAGGGCCTGCGGGAGCAGCTCGACCAGGCGCGGCGCTCGCACGAGCACGAGCGCCGCGAGCTGGCGGACAAGCTGGCCCTGCTGGAGGCCGAGAAGCAGGCGGCGGCCCACGGCCAGCGGGAGGACGAGGGCATGGAGGCCGAGCGCCGGGAGCTGGAGGCCGCCCGGCTCGAGCTCGCCGCGCTCCGCCAGCAGCTCGCCGCATCCGCCCCGGAGGACCCCGTGCCGACGATCGAGCGGACCCTGCGCGAGCTCTGGAAACGCCTCCCGCCCAACCTCGAGGCCCGCGCCGCCGCCAGCCTGGACGCCGACCTGTCGAGCCTCAGGGCCGGCTACGAGCCGCCCCCGCCGCCGCCGCCGCCGCCGCCGCCGAAGAAGCTCGGCATCTCGGCCGGCGCGAGTCTCGGCGGCCTGTTTGGGCTCGGCAAGCGCGCCTCGCCCGCCCCGCCGCCCTCCTCCGCCTCCTCCGCCGACGACCATCCCGCCCCCGCACCGCACCCTTCCGCCCCGGAGTTCTCCGTCGAACTCGCGCTCGACAGGCTCCGCTTGCTCGTCGACAGCGACGCCAGGATGGTCGACAGACTGTTCCTGTACGAGGCCGAGAAAGACTCCCACAAGAGCAACTCGCTGCGCGCCCAGAAGCTCGTCACCGAGTCGCAGGACGCGCTGCGCATCTACCAGGCCCAGGTCCGTCTCCCTTCCATCTGTCTTATCCTCGCTCTTGCAACTAACGGTTTCTTTGTGCAGGTCAAGGAGCTGGAGGAGAGGCTCGAGTATGCGGATACGCAGTCGGCGGCGATGCTGGAGAAAGTGAACGTGAGTGGGCACGAATTGTGTGTGTGTGTGTGTGTCAGAGAGGAGGGGTTGACGGAGCTGTGCGGGCAGGACCTGATGGAGAGCGAAGAGAAAGCGCACATGCTCGGGCGGCGGGCGGAGGCGACGATCCAGAAGTACCAGAGCGAGCTGAGCGAGCTGAGGGCCCAACTGGCCATCCAGGCCGCGCCCCCCCCGTCCTCCGAGGGGGACAAGAAGCTGGCGACGGAGGTCCAGACGCTCAAGGACCAGCTCGAGGACCTCACCGACGAGCTCGTCGACCTGCGCGCCCGCGAGCTCAAGCTCAGGGAAACCTTCCTCGCCGAGCTCGACGAGCTCAACCAGGCCAACTCGGCCCTCAAAGCCAAGAACAAGGCCCTCGAACGCGCCCTCAAGACCCAGTAACCCCCCCCCCCCCCCCCCCCTCCCCCTCTTGCTGTTCTCGTGTTTCTTGCGGCTTTGGGCTCGCCCGTCTTCCGCTGCCCTCGTTTTTCCTCTCTCTGTCTCAGCGTCTGTGCCGCCCAGAGTTTCCTCCCCGCGCCAGTCGCTCTGCTTCCCCGCCGATCCTCCTCTGTCCCGGCATCCCGCCCCGGCTGCACACACACACCTCTTCCCCGCATGTATCTCCGTCCATCCCCGTTTGTTGTGCTGGCTCTGCTGTCTTACCGTCGTCGTAGTACCTGTATTCGCAGGAGGCCCCAGCCCGCTCGTTGTTCTTCCCGTCCACCGCCGGGTGCGAGTCCCTTGCCGTACATCCCGAGAGAGGCGCGCACATGCGGGCCCCATGTCCTTTTCGGGGCGCAGGGAAAAGGAACATATCCCCGTCTCCTCGACGAAGCACCCACACACAGCGTGCTTGGCCGCCACTGTCTGCGACAAACGCCGCCCGATCCTTGTCCACTGACGCAGCCCGAGCAGAGGGACACCGGAGAAAAAACACTCGCCGCGGCTCGTCACATCTTCGGCCTTGACTCGGCCCGCGATTGTCATCATCCGCAGTCGTTTCGCATACACAGGCCTCAACCTTCATGATGTGTTTCTCCTAGTGTTGACGTGTTCCTGTATTTTTTAGTCATCATAGTTTCTCCATCTTTTATGCCACGTCACAGGATTTTTTTTTTTTTTTGGAGATATGTACAATATGTCACACTAGGTGGATGTGGCTGTTACTCGTCAGGACTCAGGACAGCCTGGTCAGACCAGTCCCTGATCACACCTGACGCTACCGCACTAATTGTATGGTCTCGCACCACTCTAGGCCTCTGACGCGCTATGACAACACTCTGTCGCATTGAGCGCTCGCCCGTAATAGTTGAGGCCTCCCTCAAATATGGTGATGAAGAAGAGCTCATGGCGCGGTACAACATGCTATGCATGATCCCACCGAGCACCATACAAAAACAGTATCACGAATTGTACTCATTTTGATTGCGTGTGTCAAGCAGACTCGGTGTCCCACTTGCCCATCCATGAAGCGCTGCAAAATGGCCCAACAACTGAGCGATATGGGCCGCGTTTCACCCATCTCTGAGTGGCACATCGGTCCGGCTATTTCTACTGGCATCCTCATTCGCTTTCGTCCCCTCCAGCCATCCTCCAAGTTGTCGGGTAGACTCATCACTAGTTTTCGAGATGAAGCTGATTTTCTTCGTAGTCCCAGTTGAGTGATAGTGATTGGTTGACAGTTAGCTAGCTAGCCAGATGAGAAAAGCGAGGGACTGACTGTAAACCTGTTGCCATTTTCAGCTTATCGGCTCATTAGCAGCTTCCCCATGGGCGCCGTTTCTTCCAGGCGCAAGGCCGGAGGTTCCTGCCGAGGACGTGGGAGAGACAATGGCCGAGGACTGGGCGGCGGTGCCTTACGAGGATATGGGGGAGGATGGGATGCCGAGCATCCGCGCGGACTGGCGCCTTCTGGACGCCGCCCCCTTTGCGCCCGGCGCTCCTCACCAGCCCCGTCCTCGAGCGGCCAGCGAGAGCCCGCCGTCGGGCCATCCCGAGGCGCTCCCGGAGGCGCCCGGCCAAGAGGTGCCTAATACCCCCGACGCAGCGGCCGCTGAGCATTCGCAGGCCATCCATCATCAGACTGGCAGCCATGCGCCGCTCGGAACGGAATACCCCGCCGCACACCCGGCGCCGATCCCGGCCTGAACCGGGGGACATGCAGGCGGCGCCTTCTTCCTGCATATTAACGCTTCACTCACCGGGAAATTAAGCGGAAAGACATCCACGTAAAGGCCGTTCTTTGGGACGAAAAAACAGACTCGTAGCCTCCGTTGGCAATCGATGTGTTCTCTGGATTCTTGTGCACTCGTTCTCTGTGATCCTCCCCGGCTTTCTTTCTTCTGGATTAGCATCGTAAACCTCAATAATTCTAGACTCCCAAAAAGACCCCAACGATATATGTACGGCTCTGTTATTTAGACTTTTCCTTTCAAGCAGCTCTCTGTTCTCTCTCCTGCACGCCATGATGGCCACCAGGAATCCATCCTTCTGCGCCCCCAGATGTCCTCGCCAGCGTCCAATCGATCAGCATCCAAACACGCTTTTTAGCAGACTTTTTCTTTCCTGCTTGAGGGGCTCTACTCGATGGCCCGATGAGCACGGCCCCCAAAATCGACCTGGCACTCTGTTTCTGCGCAGCGGATGGCGGGTGGTGTTGGCTGCAGACCCGAAGAGCTCGGCATGCTCGGCGAGAGCGGCTCGATGGCGGCGCGCCTCTCTGGCCCACTTAAACGCCGTGGCCAGTCTGACCCGCCGGGCTTTGCTGCTTCTTGCCGCTTTAATCGTGGTCTTTGTCTCTTGTTGTTTTGGGCATGAGGCTGGCTCGACTCTTCTCCAGATCCATGCCCACCGGCGTTTCTCCGGTGTGTCTGTGAAGCCTGGAGAGCGACCAGCAGCCGCAGCCGCTCTCTGCTCGTTTTAATCTCGTTACCACCCAATCCCCTGCGCCTTCTCCTTTAGCGGCGGATGCATGTCCAGCAAGCGGCCTTTCCCCTCACACCTGAATCTCTGCTTCAACTTGCATCTCCCTTTCCAACCATTTCTTTGGTTCTGTAGTCTTCTTTTCTTCGCCCTAGGGGGTGTCAGTACACCATCGTCTTCCTTCGTTTTTGTTCCCGTGCATTGGTTCGGAGTACATAGTTGAACCTTGTAGTGAGAGTTGAAAGGAGATGAGGTAGGATGAGGTCCATACATAATCGTCGTGGGTGGTAATTCGGAGGAGGGTTACGATTGGAGGGGGGTCTAAACAGATACAAGAAGAGAGATGACGTCATTGCGGATGCCAACGCAGGCTGCAACATCGACCACCCGCAAAGGATTGCGACATTGACCTCAAGAGAAACTCACATCATCAAGTAAAGGGTCGTATTCGGAAATGACGCTGCTGGCGACGGTCGGGACGGCCTACGGGATCCAGGCCTTATGTGCGGCCTTCGCGGTCCCCCTGCAAACCGAAAAGTATGTCGATCTCTGCCTCTTAAGCTTAACAGTGTCTCCTGGGGTGGACATTTACTTCTGAACCCAAACTGGTCGTCTGAAATGTGTGCTTGAAGGTACTACGATCTGTCGGGCTCGGCGACTTTCCTGACCTGCACCGTTCAGTCCCCTCTCTCCCTTTGCGTAAACATCATTTTGTAATGGCTGTTCTGCAGAGCTAACCCTCTTCGTTCGTGGGCATCTTGGACACAGGCCGTCTCGCTCTACTACCCCTCCTTGCGCTACAAACTGCTCCACAATCTCGCCGCACCCTTGCCCAGTCTCTCCAGCTTCCATCGGAGACAACTGATCATGAGCGGGTTGACGTGTCTTTGGGCGACCCGACTTGGAAGCTTTCTGTACCAAGTCCGTCTCTCTCTCTCTCCCTCTCTCGAACTAGTCACTTTCTATGAATGTTTAGAAAAGCTATTGGAAGTGAATTGGCATCCTAATCCCGTCCCCCCTGCATCTTTTTTTTTCTGTGCAGCGGATCAAGAAAAGCGGGAGTGATTCTAGGTTCGATGAGATCAAGCGTGATCCGGTCCGTTTCTTCAGTGCCTGGATGTGAGCACGCCCCCGATCTAAATTGTAGCCCGAAAGAGGCGGCTGATTGGGATTTTGGACTCTTCGTAGGGCGCAGGCCTCGTGGGTCACTCTCACCGCATTTCCGGTTTATGCAGTAAGCCCCCGCCCTCGACTGGGATTTTCTGATGTTTTCACTCAACTTCTAACAGCGCATTTTTTTTTCTTATTCTTAGGTTAATTCTGTCCCCGCTGCGCGCCAACCCGCGTTGGGCTTGACTGGATCGTTGGGTACCGGGTTATGGGTGGCATCATTCCTCTTCGAGGTGTAAGCCTGTCTGTCCATCATCCAGCGAGATTGGGCGAGTGTTCGGGGTTTCCTGAAAAGATTGTTTCGTATTCATCATAACACAGCGTGGCCGATCAACAAAAAACTAAGTGGAGAGAAGAGAAGATGAAGAAGATCCACAGCGAGCAGTTCATCAGTAGCGGACTGTGGAGCGTCAGTCGCCATCCGAACTACGTGGGAGAAGTGATGCTCTGGACGAGCCAGGTGTTGATTGCCTGGCCAGCGCTTCCGGGTAATTACTACCGACCTTGACTTAAACCAGCCAAAGAAATCTGATCGAGTAACGTTTTGCTTTCTCTGGACTGTCGATCGGACGAGGATAGTGTGGATGCGCTTGATGAGCTGTCTGAGTCCCATATTGGAGTATCTGCTGATCACCAAAGTCAGCGGCTTGCCGCCTCTCGAAACCAAGGCTGATAAACAGTTCAAAGATAACTCCGAATACCAGGCCTATAAGGCCCGTACTCCCGTCTTTTGGCCTAAGCTCTGGTGATCTTTCTTTTCTATTCCGGCCTGCTCACGATACACAAGCCATACGCGCTCGAACCTCATGGTTCCTTCTCAACACCTTTCTCTCTATCCTATGTATGCTATATTTTTTGTAAATGTTCAATGAAGTGAAAAGAATTGTGTGTTGTGGGATTTGAACCCACGACCTTCTACATTCATGAGAGCTGCTCTAATACCACTGACACTGCGGGCATCTCAATGTCGCTGCGGACCGCAGCGACATCTGACGATTCAGTGGGGATTCGAACCCCGCGCAACAAGTATTGCAGTGACACTTCAGCCGGCCACCGGGGTATGTACACACAACGCACCTCTTGATGGCCGGCACAACGACCGGTCACCGAGAGGAGTACGCACTCCTCTCGATGGCTGGCCCAAGGACCGGCCATCAGGAGGAGTCCTTGTGCCGGCCATTGAGAGTTGTCCACACTCCTCTCGATGACCAGCATAACGACTGGTCATTGGGAGGAGGAGTCCACACTCCTCTCGATGACCAGCACAAGGACCGGTCATTGGGAGGAGGAATCCATACTCCTCTCAATGCCAACACAGGCCGGCGTCGAGAGGAGTACATGCACCTCGATGCCCGGTCTGTGCCGTCCATCGAGGGAAGTGTGTATGTACTCCTCCCGATGACCAGGCCTTGGGCCAGCCATTGAGAGGAGTGCGTACTCCTCTCGGTGACCGGTCGTTGTGCCGGCCATTGAGAGGTGTCTGTACTCCTCTTGACGCCGGTGTGTGCTGGCATCAAGAGGAGTGTGGACTCCTCCCGATGACCGGTCCATGAGCTGGTCACCGAGAGGAGTGAGAGGAGTGTGTAATCCTCTCAATGGCCGGCACAAGGACCGGTCATCGAGAGGTTGTTATGTATTGGTGGCCGGCTGTCCAAAGGCAAATCGATCAGCCGGCCAGATGTCGCTGCAGCTGACGCTGCATTCTGATATGCAGCGTCATGATGTCGCTGCGGCCCGCAGCGACAGCGGGATGCCTGCAGTGTGAGCTAAACACACATTGGTCTTACAGGTAACTGTTGGATGATACAATGATAAGGCTCCGCCACACATATTGGGCATGAAGCACATATTCCATCAATTCCAACAGCCCCCCTTGCTTCATGCCCCATTGAATCAATATGGGAACACAAATATAACAAGGGTTTTTGCCAATGTTCAATTCAGTTCACTCATGAGCTACGAGACTGTAAATCTGTAAATGTTCAATGAAGTGAAAAGAATTGTGTGTTGTGGGATTTGAACCCACGACCTTCTACATTCATGAGAGCTGCTCTAATACCACTGAGCTAAACACACATTGGTCTTACAGGTAACTGTTGGATGATACAATGATAAGGCTCCGCCACACATATTGGGCATGAAGCACATATTCCATCAATTTACAGATTTACAGTCTCGTAGCTCATGAGTGAACTGAATTGAACATTGGCAAAAACCCTTGTTATATTTGTGTTCCCATATTGATTCAATGGGGCATGAAGCAAGGGGGGCTGTTGGAATTGATGGAATATGTGCTTCATGCCCAATATGTGTGGCGGAGCCTTATCATTGTATCATCCAACAGTTACCTGTAAGACCAATGTGTGTTTAGCTCACACTGCGGACATCTCGCTGTCGCTGCGGCGTGCTGCGTCTGCTGACGAATCAGGCCGGAATCGAAACTTGCGCGACATGTGAAACCTTCGGCTTTGCCGCGACACTTGGCTGGCTGATCCGTCACTTCGCCTGACTTCAATGCATGTTCACACAAGACTACCCCGTGATCAGCAGCACCTTGGAACAATTCCACACGGACTTCACCAGAAAATGCAGCTCTGCACCTGCTCTCGATGTGTTACCCACACAGTGTTCGACCAGCACGGACAACTGACTTCTGGGAAATATCTAGCTGCCCGAAGTATAGCCATTCATTGCTCGGAAGACTTCAGAAGATCTCGTCAAAATGAAACTTTTGATAACAGCGCCGATGACCTGTCCGATAGCCCACCCTTGGAACTACCGGAATCTAGTGAATACTCCGAAGACAGTGGCGCATTTTCAGGACTCGATGAAAACAAAGATAACACACATCTCTGTGAGCTAAAGTATACATTGGCTTCAGTTCTTGTCTAGTTGCTGAAATGTAAACTTGTATGTTTTACAGTCTTCATCATATTTTTTGTTAGTTGGCTACACATATTCTGCAACGTTAGCCGCGAACACTGTCGTACGGCCACTACTGTTCTTTTTAACATAATCAACAAAACTCTCAAACGACGATCATCAACCCGGAGCCTTTCAAAGATGCCGCGTGACCCTCGGACTTTAATCTCGAGGGCTGATCTGGACCCAGAGCTCGTGGATAGTATATGCTGTCAAACGTGTTTTCGCCTCTATCCCCAAGATGTCAATGCACCAATGGTTTGTGAATATAAACCTTTCACCTCATCTCGCCCCTGCGACGAAGAGCTCTTCACGCAAAAAACGACCCACCGTGGGTTCAAAGACCATGGTCGATTTCCCCACCCAAAGGCAAAAATTCTCCCTTGCTCCTTTGGTGTTCCTCGATGCCTGTACGTTTCCCAGTCGATTTTAGGCTGTTGGCAAAACCTGACACGGAAGAAGCAATTGACGCTTGGGCACGGGAACTCTCAAGATCCGATGAAGTCCTTATGGACGTACAACATGGCTCAAACTATCAAAACATGGACTGGGGTGACTCGACTCCTCCTCCTGAAAGCGCAGGCTCCGACTCAGATGACATGGAAACTTCTCTTGACAGACGAGCACCACTCAACTTGATTCTGTCTCTATTTGTGGATTGGTTTAACCCTCGAGGAAACAAAACTAGTGGCAAAGTTGAATCAACTGGCGTATTTGCCCTCACTTGTTTGAATCTTCCGCCCTTCCTCCAAAACAAGATCTCGCATATCTGCCTAGCCGGTATCACTCCCGGGCCGTATTCGCCAGACACAAGCACCATCAACCACCTCCTCAAGCCTATTGTAGATGAGCTGGGGACTTTAGAGCCTGGCGTCATGATCAAAACTCATCAGTATCCAAATGGTCGCTTCGTCCGAGTTTGATTATTATGTTTGACCGGTGACCTCCCTGCAACAAAGAAGGTCGCTGGTTTTGCCTCCCCATCTGCCACCCAGTTTTGCACTTGGTGTCATGCAAAATCCGACACCCTCGACACCCTAGAAATCGCTGCGAAGAGGTGGAAGAGTCAAACAGTCAATGCCGCAAAACGATCTCGGGATGCGAAATCATTAAACGCTCAAGAGAAAATCCTCAAAAGCACCGGTGTACGATGGTCTGAACTCAACCGTCTGACGTATTGGGATCCGGCAAAGTGTGTGGTTCTTGGGATTATGCATAACTGGCTTGAAGGGGTTTTACAGGCCCATTGGCGATATAGATGGAAATTTATTGCAGTCGCCGAAACTAGTTCGTTGAAAAAACGCCGCCGACATTCTACCTTTTCACACAGAAAGCGACCAAGGTAAACTGTGGAGGCTTTAACAATGCCAACGACCGAGGTATCTTCTAGCTCTGACGATGAAGATCAAGAATCCGACATCTTATTGGATGGTGGTGCTGATGCTGGTTTCTTCACACAAGACGACATTGTGAAATTCTGTGCAGCAATGAGCCAGGTTGTCCTGCCTCCACGTCTTTCAAAACTCCCTCCAAATCTCGGTGAAGAACAACATGGGAAATTAAAAGCCGCACAATGGTATAGCCTCTTTGCGTTCATTGTACCACTTGTCATCTTTGAGCTGTACCTAGACGACATCAGAAACATCGACAGCAAATCAAACCGAGCCAAATTTATTATGAATACTGCATACTTGATGCAATGTACACATATCCTGTTTGCACGTCAACTAAACGCCAGTCACGTCACACGTTTCGAGGTCAACTACAAAAACTACGGTGAAACGGTGCGGAATCTCTTTGCCGATGTCAAGGTCCAACCAAATCACCATTGTGCACTGCACATCCCAGATCAGATGCGAGCATGGGGGCCGTTGCCCAGGGTGGCTGAATTTGCGGGCGAGCGGCTGATTGGGTTTTTGCAGAAGATCAAGACAAATGATCTGATTGGTGAGCTATTCCTTTCACCTTGACATATTCATTTGGATGGCTGCTGATATTAGTAAAATCCAAACAGACAAGATGAACGGCACAATGATGCGACATGCTTGCCAGTTGCAACGATTGACGGAGAAACCGGAATACGGAGCGATGATGGAAGAAAACAAACCAACCTCCGAAAGAAGATCAGATAAAAAAATCAGTTTGACTGACCAAATGTACGAAGAGATCTTCAAGTACCTGGCTCGAGAGGATCCGGGAGTCATATGTAGAAGAGACACTTGCCCCATCCCCAACAACCGGAAAGTTCTGCATGGATATGCTAAACCACTTCGGTCGATTGAATGCAACGGGTTCAAAGTCGGAACAATGCAGCCGCAGAACTGTGTGGTGGCTACAATCGACGGCGAGAAACGATATGGAATAGTTAAGCAAATCTACACCTTAGAAGACCACAGACAACAGCAACGAGAATTCATTGTGCTATCACCAATCACAAATCTGTTCCCAAAAAAACTCAAGGTCCCAACTTCCCGATTCCGATACTATCTCTACCTTTATAAAGTGATTGTTGGGCAAGTGGATCACAGCAAGGCCCTCGTTGTGACTCGTGCACATGTCAACTCATTGGCGGCCTATCGTTACTTGCCGCCTTCAGTCTTTGGAATCAAGAACAATGGGATCACCCTTATCCCGGATGACCATGCACCGTTGCTTGACATTGCTTAAATGAGCTGGCACTCTGGCTTTTTTGATGCCCGATTCTCTCTAGTTTTGTATTGGTCGACTGGAAACTGAATTATACACTGGAAAGTAGTTTGACTGCTTCACCAAAACTTGTTCCGGTTTATCTTCTTTTGTTCTTTGATACATTAACTTTTGTCAAAATGTATCCGCCGAAAATCTTGTTGCCATTTTTTGCCCAATCAGATCCCTAGTCATCATGGCTGATTGCCAAGTCGCCGTGCGCTGAGGCGGCAGGGCAATTTGGTCCGCCCAGATGCCGTATCTGCTGGGCAATAGCCAAGATTGCAATGTAGACTGACCATCAGGCAGTGGGAGCCGGCCCACTTCAGAATTCCAGATCCTACTGAGTCTGTGCGAGCTGGGACGTTGATACACTGGCCCGCTTTTCCAACCGGAAAGTGGCGGGATCTGTTGGTCCGATTGAGAATCAGGCATTCCGGATCCTCGCCGCTGCTGCCCATCAAGGGAGGGGTCTTTCCCACTTGACCTGATTGCCAAAGGAATCACTGGCGAGTAGATAACCAGCACAACTCTGAGTGAGCATCTAAATGAGAAATTTGCGTTGGATTTTCGTCTGAAGGCCTCCAACAAAGGAGAGATATCTGTCATGGCTATTTACATGCTGTTTATACCAGCGAAAAGGACATTTTGAGATCTTAGTAGAAAATAACTCTTGGTTCTGTCACTACATATCAGGCTATTTAGGAAAGCTTTTGAGGTATTTGGAAAGAGTAGAAAACAGGACATTTTGAGATCTTAGTATGAAACAACTCTCGGTTCTTGGGATTTTTTTTGGGGGGTTAATGATCCAGCTCTTCGACATATTCAGAACAACTAGGAATTTTTTTTGAGGCAGATCACGATCAAAGAGAGGACAACAGTAAGCTTAAGAGATATTGAGAAGAAGAAAAACTTTTTCTGGACCCGATTGTCTAATCATTTGCTCGAGGGAATTGGGCAAGTTTCATAAGGTCTTGTTGAAAACAAACATGTGATATCAGTAAGTTTGTGGTCTGTGAAGGAGGAATGAACGATCTCAAAACAAGCTCACCCGTGTCTCAGCAACCCGGTTCACCAGCCGTCCTCTTCTTCTTCCATCATTGCAAGTGTTTTTGCATTGACACCACAGTTGTCGTTCATGTGCACGTCTTCCGCATTTTCGTCACTGTCAAGCTCTTCGTCTTCATCATCTTCTCCTCCAACTCCATCCCCATTGTATTCCTCTTCATCGCCAGTCTCCTTGTCATCGACCACAAAATCATCATACAAGTCGCCAGCATCTCCCTCCTCAAAGTACTCGTCTGAAGACTCGTCAGGGCTTTCGGCGTCCAAGTCGTGCCCTTTGTCTTCGGAATCGTTTTCAGCTGTCACCACCAATTAATGTTTGTTAAATCTGTGCGTGTGTCGGTAGGCTCAGTACATGTTACCATGTATGTACGGTGGACATCTCACTGCCCACGATATTTCGCATCCAAGCTCACTCACAACCTACTGTTTTTGAAACCCCGATAGCCCAACAAGGGCCAGTCACAGAAAGAGGCCGATAAGTAGTAAAGCTCACTTGAGACATTTGTAAGATAAATTAAAGAGAGACAGAGAGGGAGGGAGGGAGGGAGAGGGAGAGGAAGAGAGGGAGAGGAAGAGAGGGAGAGGAAGAGAGGGAGAGGAAGAGAGGGAGAGGAAGAGAGGGAGAGGAAGAGAGGGAGAGGAAGA
The DNA here is from genome assembly GCF_026914185.1 of Puccinia triticina. Taxonomy (NCBI): domain Eukaryota; kingdom Fungi; phylum Basidiomycota; class Pucciniomycetes; order Pucciniales; family Pucciniaceae; genus Puccinia; species Puccinia triticina. The sequence continues at coordinate 4,350,636 of NC_070565.1, read as the reverse complement.
GAGGGAGAGGAAGAGAGGGAGGGAGGGAGGGAGGGAGAGTGAGAGAAGAAAAAAGGGTGTGTACATTCAAACGAGATTTTGAGATCTTACAAGCTAAAGTAGCAAACATAGACTATTGATACCTCGGTCCAGGTGGTGGTTGCGGTGGAGCAGGGTTGGGGTAGTAAGGATTGTGAGAAGGGGCAGTGTACGAATGAGGGTGTTGTTGGGCCTGTTGCCATCCGCCATGATTTGGATAAGTCGCATCGGGCTTCGGCGGCGGTTGAGGGTTTTGAGTTAGAGAGCCGTAGGCCATACCATTCCTAGGATCATGATAGGGCTGGGTGTTCGGAGCGGAGATGTGGTGAACCTGGGGAGATGCTGCATCACTCCGGGAGTGCTGGTTATAAGTGTGTACGGTACTGTTGTGATGGTAAGAAGGAGCAGAAGGGTAATGCATCGGTGGCGCATTGGGTGGGGGACCAGGATGTTGAGCGTGATGGTGATGGGCTCCAGGAGGTTGGGGAGAGGGGCTCCAGGACGAGTTGGCGTTCTGGGCTTGTGCTACAGCAGATTGGTATGTTACGGGAGGGGGTGGTGGCGGCAAAGCAGGCTTGGGTTGGCCAGTCGATGCAGCGAGGGGTTCGTATTGGGCGTTAGCTGGGAAGGCGTTATGTTGAGGATGAAACTGAGCAGGACGCTGATGTGGAGCCGGAGGGGGAGGGGGAGCTTGACTGGAATACTGCTGAGGGATTGAGGGGTGGGCCTGCCCGGAATACTGATGAGAAATTGGGGGGTGGGCCTGACCAGGAAGGTTCTGTGATAGGGGGATTGTGGGGGGATTGGTCGAGCCGAAAGACCCCAACGATGCATATGGATCGATGGTTGCTGGTGAAGGGGAGGAGTAATGACTTTGAGTTGTTGGAGCTGGTGTCCGATCCGAGCCGGCAGGGTAAGAGGAAAAGTTCTGATAGGGAGGCCCAGCGGGAGTAGGGTTGACCGGCTGTTGCCAAGTTCGAGGCTGAGGTGGAAGAGGCGGAGGAACAGGACCCAACATGGAAGAGGGAGATGAAGAATTGGCCAAGTTCATTCTGGCCATTTGATGCTCCAGATTGTGTGCCTCTCCACGATTGGTATCTTTCCATTCTGATTTAGCTTCGGCCTGAGTGGTCATACGCATTCGCTCAGCTACCCGATTACTGATGAAACTTTCAACTTGTCTCTGGATATCAATAACAGCTGTTTGAGTTTCGCGGTAGAAGTGAATTCCTTTTAGTAGTGCTGACCGGATTTCTTCATGAGACTGATACGCTGCTTGCAACCGATTCGTGGCTTGTGTCATTCTTTTCGATGCGTTCGTCCATCGCTCCTGCACATCTTTGCCTCGTTTGCTGTCGATCAAAGATTTGTGATGGGCTGTCAACTCTTGGATGACCGTTGCTTGCAGGTGTATTGTAGCGCTGATCCGACTAGAATGAGCCTGGAATTTTTCGAGCTCAGCGGCGAATAACGCGGGCTCGATGTTTTGAGCCTTCCGATTAAGAATCAAAAGTTGCGAGATGTCATCGGCTTGAATGCGTTCCTTCAGGTCTTGCAGAACTCCGTTTCGTTCCTTCTTAATGGCTTGCAGCCGACTGATATTTTCTTGAATTGATGTTACCATGTTTTTCATTTGTGACATTTCGGATTCATCGTCGTTATTGTCGAGCACATCGAGGAGATTGTTGGTATTCGTGTTGCTGTTAAGCTGAAGGTTTTCTGAAAACAAGCGGCGCACCGATTCCCGAGTCGGATCAGCTAGAGTTTCAAGGTCCGTCTTGGCCGATTGCCAAATCTCATCGATTTGCTGATCGGACTTCTTGGCGGCTTCAAGTGCTTCTCGATGGGATTTCAAGCTGTGCCTCCATGCTTTGGTAAAGTTGGAAGAGGGCTGCTGTTCCCACAGGTGATCATATTTTACGCGCAATTGCTCACAATCCCGAGCGTCGGTGTCAAGCTTTTGTTCGATACTGTCGAGATCCTGGTGGACTTTGTTACGCAGACCAGTTAACTCCTCCCACATCTTTTCGATCGGCCTGACTCCCTTGGCTTGTTGAACAGCTTCTGCCCATTCGAGAACTTGGGAGGGAGGTTCGGTCATCTCACACAGGCGCGCCGATCCATTGTTGACGAAGTCGCTAAATTTATCTAAGCCTGTGGGCAAACCGGCGTATTCGAGGGCAGTGACGAGTTCCGTATCAGCTGTTTCACACCTTTCTCCTTCGGTTCGAATGAGCTTCGCTTTTTCCTCGCTGTAAAGGCTTGAACTTTGATGAACACTTAGTGGTACAAGGCGAACAAAAATGTCTTGGCCCACAACTTTTTGAACCTCCGGTGCTCCATAGACTTCCTGAATTGCAATGGGGTCGCCGACGCTACTTTTCTCTATTGGGGGTAGAGCCGCTTCTGAGGGCAAGGCTTCATGATAGATCAAATCGTTATCTCGCTGTTCTGAAACCTTTGCTTCATTACAAAGTGTCAAATGCGTTCGTGTGAGTTCCAGCAATGATGCCGCTGCGTCCGAGGGAAGAGTGGCTGAACCTGCGCTGCCAGCAGACGTAAATGAAGTGGAAAATGAAGTTGCGTATCGCGAGGCTTCTTTAGCAGCTGTTTCGGCGATTTGAAGTCGAGCCAGCGCATCGCCATGTTTAGAGGAAGCTGAATCGGCCAAAGATCGCTGGTACTGAGCCAATGAGATGAAGTATTTGTTCTTGCACTAAATAAATAACCACAGTTCAAGGATAGCTTTAGGAAGGGCTGGGGCTGATTTGTTGCAAGCATAGTCTCTCTTCGAGTAATTATCAACTTACTTGAACCAGCCAAGTCCAGCTGCGTTCGAAAATCCCTTTGTTGACCAGTTCTTTCACGTCTTCAATAATACCGCCGTAGAGGAAAGCAGCTTGAGTACTGACTCGGGCTCTCAATCCAAAGGGCTTCTTCTCTTTCTCCTCTGTCATTCGCTCGACGAAAACTTCGGTGGCTTGGGCAATCATCAATTGAACGAGGACTTTGACGACTTCTCGGCTGAGATCGGTTGAAGGGGCATGTAGAAAGTTATCATTGATGTAGGTAAACATCCCAGCAGCGCATCTGAAGTTGTGAAAAGCTCGGCGGATTCCTTCTGTCGATGTACGATTCTGCTGTGCAGCCAAAGAGGAGAGGGTGGCTGCAATATTGAAGATGACAGATGCCTTTTCGTAAGCAAGTGATAGCTGTGATATTTCTTTGCCGGTGAAAGCATCCTTCCTGCAACCAATTGCCAAAAAAAAATCCCGACGGTCAGCACAGAAAGTGGGCAGTGTTGAGAAATCAACGCGAAATGATCTTGACGTCATCAAAGTACAATCCAATATCTCACCAAGGGAATGGGACTCGGACCTCAGGGAATCGGAGCTCGAGAAGCTCTAGCTGACCAAAGTACTTATAAAGTAAATCCCGACCTGAGGGTGGAAAAAAACGATTTCAAGTATAAAGAAGTTAGCTCACTATACTGCGGGTCACTTGTGCATCACAATCGCTCTGCAATAAGGCAGGAAATACCAGTTATGTCACTCCCTGCACTACCTCTGAGCGCATCTTGCCGACACCGATCGAGAGCGACGATTTCTTCTTTGTAACTATCGGCTGATTCCTGGTAGGTCTGCATGATCGTCTGGCGGATAGATGGGGCGTAAGAGACATCCGAAGTTGTTTTGAGGGGCACCCATAGCAATGGTGCCTGTACAGTGGACATGATGAGACGAATTGGGGTTCTTCGAGAGATGGGCCTGGTCCGTCGCAAGCGGGGAGTGAGATAAAGGATTCAAGGATGTGCCTCAGTTGCCTATCTTTCGGGATGGGAACGAAGTGGTGATCCGCATGTGGATCCTGAATTTGCTGGGCCTCGAGGAGATCGGAGGGTGGGATATCACACGGCTGTTCAGCAGTATGTAAAAGCTAAGATTTGGTGACACCCCCTATGACACTCGAGCTTAACAAAGCCTCTCTGTGCCTTGCAGGCACTCGCGGTGGAGGACTTCCCTCCAATTTTAGAAAGCAGGCTATTTTGTATTTATTAGCATATGACAAACCGCTGTTGGTCCCCTTTGAAAATAGAAAATAGAAATAGAAAATAGCAAAGAGCCGGATTTCCAAACCGATGGGAAGTCCTCCAGCGTCTCGTTTCTTCCTGACTTTGCCCAATCAGCGGAGGACTTCCCGTTATGATCTGAGAGGCTCCCAGAAGTGATCTAGATCCCAAAAAACTAGATTTCCCGCCCAAAATCTAAACTTTTTGGGTCTAAACCAACATCTGCGGGGGTCCCAGATTGCAAGGGAAGTCCCCCAGTTGGCAGTACCAATGAAGGAGAAGTAGAAAATATGGATATCTTTATTATTTCATCTCTGTAGAATTGGTTGCGGCAATGAAGTTTCTTCAGATTGGCAGTCAGTTTCCTCGGCCTCGTTTGACCCATACCCCAATATTGATAAAAACCACCCAAGAATGGTGAGATTGGCCCTAAAAACGAGCTGCCAAGGGTTCTATTCTTTCAGTCCACCCGCTTGACAAGCATCCACTATCATGTCACGATGCCATCTTGAGCAGGTCGCATGAATGGGACATGGTGTGGAACTTTGTCTAAGGCGGGCCAGCGGCAAGGCCTCAATGGGAGCAGAAGCAGAATACCAAATAAATATTAAATTAGGATCAATCAAGCAGAAATTTTAGACCGTATGAAAGCACTCAGAAAACCGTGTTTTGATTTGGATAGTTCTGCTGACAGTCACAGATGGCAAGCAACAGAGAACATCGGAAGGGGGGGGGGGGGGGGGGGCAAGAAGGAAGGATTCCAAGTGGGCATAATTTGCAGGAGAGAAAAAAGAGATCCACAATGAAACTTAATATGATAAATAGCAAGGACAGAGTCGTATAAAATGCTCCCTGGGGATATAAAAAGTTTATAATTTTGGGAGTAGGAAACTATTCAATTTCAAGACGGTAATTCAGAAAAAAACGACGGGGAGTTATAACGAGTGGAGAACGAGAACAATCTCAAAAGGAAAGGCAGGTGTACCCCGGATATCATATCCAACTGAGGTTACCAGTCTATTTTATATTTTTTCTTGGTGATTTTCAAAGATTGACTTTCTGACGTCTCCGACGATTGGATACACTTGTTGCTTGAATTCCACGTGACTTGAAGCTCTACTTGACAGAAAGAGTCACTACCAACTTCCCCGCTTCAACAAGAGAGCGGATCAGCGTGGGAAGCGGGGTATTCCTTTCCGAACTGCTCATCTTCGTTACTTCCATTGTGATTGGGAACATCTTCGTGGGGCTCTGGGTAGGATTCTATAGGGGGAAGCACAGTTTTCTCGTGTGCAGCCTGTTCCTCTTGATGATAATGGAACCCGGGATGCAGGCGTCCCCAGTTACATGTAAAATCTGGGATGTCATCCAACTCGTGGTGAGGTACCCAGCTATCGGGAAGTTCTCCATAATCCTCGTCAGGAAGTGGGTAAGCTGCCCAAACGCTTCCATAATCTTCGTCATGAGACGGGGGGCCTAGCTCTCGATGCCACACTGGCGAAGCAACCAATGAACCAAAAAGCTAAGAAGAAATATGTAACAGGCTTATAGTCAGTCAATAGTTTTGCGCATCTGCCTGGCTATAGGCAATAAAAGTCAACCAATCACTAGAACTCAACTGGGACCAAGAAGAAAATCAGCTTCATTTCGAAAACTAGTGATGGGTTGGCTGTCAATTAGTCTACACGAGAATTATGAGGATGACTAGGGATGATTAAATCGAGTGAAGGTGTCTGCAGAAATCAACTTGGAGCCAGACTGGGATAGCACTCTCTATTTATGATGGCTGGAGATATGGGTGAAACACGGCCCATGACCCTCAGTTTATAGGATCATTTTGCAGCACTTCACAGATGGGCAGGTTGGACACACAGCGCGTTTGACACACGGAATCAATACTGGTATTCGCTCCATAGGACCAAGCGTAGTAAGTAAATATGTAGCGCGAGATGTGCTCTCCGTCATCAACAAATGTATTTCAAGTGGGGTTCAAATATTTCGGGTACAGACGTTTGGGATCCAAATTTATCAGGACCAGAGGATTACGTTTGTGTGGCTGTAAAAGGCCATAGCTTGGTGGTGCGGTAGCACCTCAAAAATGCGACAGATGTGGGGTGGGAGTGAGTGACTTGTTTTACCCAGTAGCAGTCACAACTTTGGGCGACCTCCCTCTCACAATGTACCAATTGTGATTCGTATCCAGCCACCCAAGCAGAATGGTCTGACCATATGACGTGGCAAAAAAAAAGAGAAACTAAGATGACTAAAAATCAGAAAATGCGTACAAGAAACAAATTTCAGCCTGAGTCTAAGGACTACAATGTATGATGTATACAACTGCGGGTGATGACAGTGAATCATGTTGGACTGGTGTTTATCAGGGGCTGATTAAGAATGCGGAACAACAGTTGTGACAAGAGGCGGCTTTTGTTTCTTCTTTGCTCAGTCAAACTTGCTACGCCATCGGTCGGACATCGGCCGGGGTTATCTGAAGTGACTTAGCTGATCCACATGGATCCAACGAAGCACGAATAGTGCGAGATGGACCATTTCACGTACAAGTGATTCTTACCTTGTCACTCCTATTATTGCGCAACAATCCCGATCCTTGTGTCCTGCATCTCATTTGTTTTTGTTGATAAAATACAGGGCCCGATGAGAGAGAAATAATGGCGTGGTTGCGAGGGTTCATTTAGGCAGAACAAGCTTTTTGTAAAATTTAGCCTAACCAGATGAAGCTCTTCAATTGAGCTTAAATACACAGATCCATGGACAGATACAACATTGAAAAATTGTTTTTTTTTGCTTTTGCTCTTTTCTTCTCTTTTTTTGGTTTTGTCAGTTCTTGGTTAGGCTAGTGAAGACAAAAATGTAAATGTTCAATGAAGTGAAAAGAATTGTGTGTTGTGGGATTTGAACCCACGACCTTCTACATTCATGAGAGCTGCTCTAATACCACTGACACTGCGGACATCTCGCTGTCGCTGCGGCCTGCTGCGACTGCATGACGCTGCGTATCAGATTCAATATGAATTCATCGTCAGTTGCCGCGACAAATGCCTTCTGCATGCGACACTTGCAATCACAAAACAAAACCCATAATCTCATTCCTTCTCTTTGTGCATTAATACATACACAAACATGTACATACTCCTTTGTTATTCATCCAAGTCGGACTACATATGTACATATGTAGATTGGAGTCTGGATTGGCTCCATGCATAACATAGAACTATTTCGAACTCAAGTTCTCAACAGAGAATCTCATCTCACCTGATCAACTCTTGCAGGTACGTATGTACTACATACATGTAATTTTGTATGTTATCATTGCAGCTGATCGGAAGTCTTGAGTATATATCTACATAGGATAGCTGAGCCCCTCGCTTCTCCTCCGGCGCAAGTTCCTGGTAAGATCCCTTTGAATATTTATCTGCCCTCTTCCGATTGTCTATCCTCCTTCATCCCACCACACTCACCAACAACCATTACTTGCATCAATCATCTTATCCCACAAGTCAACCAACATATCCTCCGACATACATATCTAGTAAGCTGACCATTTGAGTGCCCTCTTCTGTACATGTCTCCTTTCGTTGTCCTACTAACCCTAAAACCGCTTTCCTCACTTTGATCTTATACAGGTCCACCATCCCCTCCTCATCTTTACAATCTCAATACAGCTTATCGACTCAATGGATCCCTGGGCCCCTCAAACCCCGGCACCCTTGCCTGCCCTCACTGCCAAGCAACAACGGGTAGTCGATGCAGCTGTGAAGGCTCAAACCAGTCATTTCGAATCTATTGTGGCCCAGCTCACCAAAAAGGTCAACGCCTTGCAATCTCCCAATTCTTCCAACCCAAAACCCAAAACCCAACCTAACCCAGCCAAAAAACCGGCCAAAAAACAACCTGCTGTCAAGATCAAACCCCAGGCAGCAAGTTCCAGCAACCGCGGCAATCCCTCCAACGTGACCCCTAAACGAGCAGCTCGCGCGGCCTCGGCTCCCCCTGAAGTTGGCAAACCAAAGACCTCCAAGAAATCAAAGTCAATCCGTCAAGTAGCAAAACCTCCATCCGCTAAACGCCACCCTCAACAAATGCAGGGTGCCGATTTTCCTGCAGAGTTTACCTCTACAAAGGTCAGCCATTTTTTGTTTTCATGTCTAGGCAATCAAATCAACGAGCTGATCATGTCATCCTCTTAGAATGCCCTTTACGTCCACACCAAGATACTCTGGGGTCTATTGACTCAGGACTCAGTCCCAGTAGCCCCTGAGTTATCCGACCTCCAAGAGTTTTACAGCAAGTTCTCAAACAATGACGAGGTCAAGCAAGCGGCACGCACTTCCACATCACCCGCGCTCATCAACGACAGTGAGGTACAGTTGTTCAAACATGCTACCGCGGGCTCAATCAAATACGGCAGATCGGTCATTCATCTTGGCTCCAATAACATTTGTTACGTGCAAGGTCTCATGGTTCGTCTTGGGTTGCGCACTTGGCGCCCTAATCTTGAGGAGGATTCTGCTTCGCTTTACAACGCGGCCCACCGGATTGCTGCAATCACTTCTTTTCAAGAGCTTGTTGCTGGACAAGCTTACAACTACATGAATGTCGACCCCAGAATGGCATCTGATACAGCGCTCTTAATACAAGCCTACAACCACTTTGTTCACTTCGTCCAACACTCGAAATATCAAAAGGAGAAGAAGCAAGCGGGGAAGAATGCTCAAGATGCTACCCACAAGAGAATCTCGAAAAATCGTGAAAGAGTAAGTTTTTTTTTCATCTGATTCATGGTCTTATTCTCAAACTGATTTCGATCCAACATACAGTTGCGTGATGCACAAAAGGAGTTTGCAATCCTTAATAAGTTTCCCAGGCGATACGTGGATATCCTTTTGCAAATTGGGGCTCACAGCGACGACGAGTTTGACGAACAAAGGAACGTCTACAAGATCAAGACGCTTGGTTATCGCTCAAAAAATGCCAGCAAGTTTTTTCGAGCTTTGGACATTGTCATGAAGAAGGCGGCCCAACAAGATCCATCATCCAACCGAAAAAGACGAGTCCGGATGTTACCCCGACAACCCATGCCGTCAGCCTTCAGCACAGCCCCAAAGCATTTACCCATTGACTTCTATTCCCCGTCTTGGTACCGCAACCTAGTACCAGCCCAAAAAAAGACTATCCCAAATGCTGATGTAGTTGCATTTCTTCCGGATGCGAGTCAATCCCTTCAACCAAAAAATCAACGGCACCCAGACGAGAAGCTTACCGACTCCTCTTTCACTCGCAAGTATTGGGACATACTTGTTGAGCCATATGGTCTCTTGGAAGACAGCTCAGACGATGATCTGGACAGTGCGGATGACTTGCAAGAGGGAAAGAAGAGGGCCACCAAAAACGATTCCAAAGACAAAGGGCACGACTTGGACGCCGAAAGCCCTGACGAGTCTTCAGACGAGTACTTTGAGGAGGGAGATGCTGGCGACTTGTATGATGATTTTGTGGTCAATGACAAGGAGACTGGCGATGAAGAGGAATACAATGGGGATGGAGTTGGAGGAGAAGATGATGAAGACGAAGAGCTTGACAGTGACGAAAATGCGGAAGACGTGCACATGAACGACAACTGTGGTGTCAATGCAAAAACACTTGCAATGATGGAAGAAGAAGAGGACGGCTGGTGAACCGGGTTGCTGAGACACGGGTGAGCTTGTTTTGAGATCGTTCATTCCTCCTTCACAGACCACAAACTTACTGATATCACATGTTTGTTTTCAACATGACCTTATGAAACTTGCCCAATTCCCTCGAGCAAATGATTAGACAATCGGGTCCAGAAAAAGTTTTTCTTCTTCTCAATATCTCTTAAGCTTACTGTTGTCCTCTCTTTGATCGTGATCTGCCTCAAAAAAAATTCCTAGTTGTTCTGAATATGTCGAAGAGCTGGATCATTAACCCCCCAAAAAAAATCCCAAGAACCAAGAGTTGTTTCATACTAAGATCTCAAAATGTCCTGTTTTCTACTCTTTCCAAATACCTCAAAAGCTTTCCTAAATAGCCTGATATGTAGTGACAGAACCAAGAGTTATTTTCTACTAAGATCTCAAAATGTCCTTTTCGCTGGTATAAACAGCATGTAAATAGCCATGACAGATATCTCTCCTTTGTTGGAGGCCTTCAGACGAAAATCCAACGCAAATTTCTCATTTAGATGCTCACTCAGAGTTGTGCTGGTTATCTACTCGCCAGTGATTCCTTTGGCAATCAGGTCAAGTGGGAAAGACCCCTCCCTTTATGGGCAGCAGCGGCGAGGATCCGGAATGCCTGATTCTCAATCGGACCAACAGATCCCGCCACTTTCCGGTTGGAAAAGCGGGCCAGTGTATCAACGCCCCAGCTCGCACAGACTCAGTAGGATCTGGAATTCTGAAGTGGGCCGGCTCCCACTGCCTGATGGTCAGTCTACATGTCTTGCAGGAATGTAGGTTTTTCAGCCATTAGATTAAAGCTGAGGAATTCAGTGCCACTTCTCTCATGTTTATCACAGAATTTGCATTAGTGGCAAGTTATATCTATGAATCAGCATAAAAATTCACCAACACAGGGGAAGGTGGTGCTTCACACCTATGAGGGAAATTTTGAGTAAGACAGCTAGCTACCCATCAGGGTACCCGGCACTGTAGCCGGGCTACAGTAGACAAGACCCAATAGGTCTTAGATGTCAGGGACCAACAGGGCCCAAGCTTGTCCCGCTAGGATCACTTACTTCTCACTCACATTACCGGCTTCGGTTGGTGTTAGTGTTATGTTATAGGTTTATATTCACTCTTTATGAATCAGCCATATTGGAAGCGCCATCTTTCATGTTATTTAGCTCTTTAGTATAGACATATTTCCATTATGAATATTAGTATCTTCTTTTATTTCATATATGTCTATGAGTTGTTTTTGCTATATGTCCCTATATAACGGGATCAGTGTTGTAGAGGGTTTTTCATCAGCCATTCTTGGTCAAGACCTTTGAAATCAACCAGAGTGTAGCATCTACAAACCCTAAAGTGACCAATCCTAGTCCCCTTTTGAGCCTGTACCCAGGCACCGGTTACAGTGGTATTAATATTTTTTCAACACTAGAGAAAACACGGAGTGTAAACACCGCGCAATCAGTGTCAAGAGAGAGGAGTTACGAGAAGGGTAGTGTTACGCCGCACACTCCGCAAAATAGGACTCAGGATTTGGGTAATGGCAGAGTTTGTCTAGCATTGGTGGGTGTTATTTGCGTTTGGGGTGTCAAACCCTGGCCACATGTAACACCTTGCCGGGGTTATACACAATGTGATCAGTGCCAGGAATTAGGAGTTGGGAGGAGTGCGGTGTACAGGGGTTACAGATGATCCAAAATACTTGGCTTGAGTAACCCGCAATCTTCCAGGCCAAACAACAACACCTTTTTTCACAATGTGATAGCCTCCACCAACAAATGGAACTCCTCCCTGTAAAACAATCCAGGAAGACCAAAATTGAGGCTAGCCATCCGTTCTCCTGTAATTTTCTCTTTCAACAAAAATCTTTTATGCATAGGCGTCTTGAAAGGATCCCAACTCCACTCAATCTTCTGCAATGGTGGATTGAGATCCTGTGGCATTGCTACCTTCTGCAGTTGCACCTTCTTTGCCATTGGCTTGTATTGTCCGCCGTTAACTTGCCCAATATTTGCCTCCCAGCCGTTGCCAATTGTCCTAGTTACAATCAATCCCCTGCGCGGGTGTCTCATTTTGATCACAACCGTGGCACAAAGGTAGGTTTTTTTATACAACCAACTCAGAGGTGCACACTTGGGAGGACTTCCTTGTAGACTGCTTGCCTCCACTTTGCAGTTTCCTGTTTCTGCTTTCCGCCCGCTGTTGTTTGTTCCTACTACAGAGTTGCAGCTCACCACAGTGGTGCTGTGGTAGTGTTTTGATCCTTCCACACTTAGAGATGCACACATTGGAAGGCTCACTTTGGTATTGATTGGTCTTGCTGTCCCTTTTCCAATACCTTCCCGCTTCTTAAATGTTGACCGTCCGAGCTGAGTCAAAGCTCTCTCCGCTTGGATTGCTTGGCCAACAACTAAAAATCCTCTGCTCAAGGTTCCGCAAATTGATTTGGCACCCCCTTTCCCACTTCTGTCACCCGATCTCCGCTTTGGGGCTGATAGATGATTGTCTTGTACTGTTTGCCGTTTGCTCCTTATACCATCATCACTTCCTCTTGCCTAGCTGGGCAAAAGCACAATTGTGCCAAGAAATCAAAAAGGAAAGGCCGCCCAAGAATGATCTTGTGAGACCTGGTTACCAGGAATGACAATTTTTTAATCACTTGGGCCACCTCTACCGCCTCTGCTTCCGCTATCTTGTCCACCTCACATGTAAATCCGCCCATTGCGCAGATTTTTATGTTAGTTTTCCGCAGCACCAAGTTAGCTTCAGTGGCTAGGTCCACTGGAAGGATATTGATCATGGACCCCCATGTCAATCATGGCCCATTTTGTGATTTTCCCAATCCGCATGCTTACATATCCCAATGGACAGGACACCGCGGTAGACGGAAAAATAGGAAGCAAGCCCATAGGATGACCAAACTCCACACACTTCACCTCCACCGTTTCCGCTGTAGTGGTAGTTCCTGATGCCAGGGGCTTCCTTTCCCCCGCTGCCTCTCTTAGCACACTGATCATCTCGTCTGCCATCACCAGTGAGATAGCTGCCAGCTCCCTCAGAGTGAGGGCCACTGTGGTATCCACACCCATTGCTTGCCGAGCCACCTCTGCCGCTTTCTTCCTATTACCTCCCTTCATTGGAGGCTGATTGGCCGCCTGAAGCTTAGCTTTAGGCACAGGGACGGGATCCAGTTCCATCTTTTCCAAGCACTCCCCCAAAAAGACTTCCCCTGTCTGCACACATTTCACAATACTAGCCACCGCCAGCAGTTTCCACACAATGCCTTTGACCAACCCAATTTTTACCTTGCCTTTCACCTCTTTTCCCTTGGTGGAAGGTTGTCCAGCCCGCACAGTGTCTCTTGGAACCGGGCCGTCCATAGGGGAGTGATATGGCCAGAAGAAAGCGCGTCCCCAAGAGAAAACCTTTCCCGCAGCTTGATCTGTCTCAAAATAATTGCACTGGTTCCACATCTGTCCTGTCTCCTTGGAGTAGTTGCATACCGGCGGTCCACTTCTCCACTGTGGCATGCTGCCAGCTGCCGGTGCGTTGTTTGGCTGCAGAGCTGAAGCGGAGGCAGCCGGTGCCGCCGCCGCGGGTTGCTCCTTTGGTTGCTTATGTGCCGCTTTCTGCATGAACAATTACAATTTCAGCTCATTCAATGGGTCTGCCAAGTCACTCATGTCTTTGACCATGACTGGTACCTGCGGAGCCAATTCCTCTTTTACAGCCGCCTCCCCTTGACTGTAATTCATGAGTTCCAGCACCTTGAGCTCCGCCTTGACAGCCAACCATAGATCCTTCATACTGGGCAGCAGTTTTGGCCCTCCAAGTTTTAGTTTGACCATCAACCCCTGCTAATTGAGTTTGTAAACGTCTGGTCAAATACCTTCAGAAAAGTCCCCCTGGTCGTACCCATATTGGCTGTCACAATCTTGTTCCGCTCCAAATAGCAGATAACCTGGTCAAAGCTGGTAATTTACAGCTAACATGGAAAAGCTTGCCAAATTAGGCCTGTACAGGCAGTCAAAACCTTTTCAGCCGGCTGGTTCCGCTTGAAATGGGTGCCGGGCCAGGCAAGGTGCGGCGAAGGGCCAGATTGAGGTAAAATCAATCCAGGAATCCAATGGTGGGGCCCTTAAGGCCCCAAAGTGGAAAACAAAGAAACTAGTTTTTTTATTCTGATGACATTCCTGACATACAGGAGCCATACAGGCTTTGAGGCTGAAATCAGCGGTCCAAAAGCTGGCTGCAAGCTTTTCTGTGTTAGCTGTAAGACACGTACTCCGCTCTAGTTTGAACACCACTTTTTTCCACACGTTCCGAAGCCACTTTCTCCAGGTTTCTTTCATGGTACCTAGGTCCGCAATCTTCCCACCACTCAAGTATCTCCTCCTTAAGCTTGGTCCAATCCTTCTTCTTGAACCCCTTCATGTCCTCCACTTCCCACAAGTCTTCACCCTCCGGGAAGAATTTGACCACCTGGTACGCCTTGTCTGCCGCAGTCAGGCCCTCCTGTACCGCCACTCTTCCAAACCAGTCAATGAAGCGCTCCACCTCCTCCGCCAAAAACTTAAGGTGCGGAGAATCCCGCTGTAAAGCTCAAAAGTGTTCCTGAGAACCTTTTGCTGAGTGCTGAAAGGGATGTATGAGGAAACCTCTGCCTTTACTGGCAGCAGTGGGCCAGCTATGCTAACCGTAGCGTTAGCGTGGCGTAGCGTAGCGGAATTCCGCTAAATTTTAGCGTAGCGTTAGCGGAATTGCGCCTCCTCTGCGCTAACGCTACGCGCAAAGGGTGCGCAGCTAATTTAGCTGTTAGCGTAGCGTTAGCGCAGATGCGCGCAATTGCGCTAACGCTACACACGCAGGGCGCCAAAGAGCGCGCGCTACGGTGCGCCACAGTGCTTTTAGCTGAAAAAAAGGCCTTTTTTCCGCTAAAAGCGCTGTAGCGCAGCGTAGTGACTGTAGCGGCGCGCTAACACTAACAAACAATTGGCGCGCTGTTAGCGCCGCTGAAACGTAGCGCAGCGTAGCGGCGCTAACAGCGCGCTAACGCTACTCAAAATGGGTGGGCGCTTTTTTCCGTTACGCTAACGCTAAGTGGCCCTGTAGCGTAGCGGCCCACCGTTGTTACTGGTTCACTAGACACTAAAACAAGCCCACCAACCTCAGATTGGCCGGTTTAATGTAGTGATAGTGGAGTTTTATCAAAAGATAACTGTTGTTATGAAGTTGCTAAAATGTGTTATGAGTGAGGAGTCTGGACTTCAACCAGGTGATATTTGGCCAAAGAGGACCCCTCAGAGAGTTGTGCTATGTAATATAAGTGTTGTGTAGAGTTGTTATTTCGTGTGTAAGTGTTTGTAATGTGTGTAAAACCAAAATATAGAGTGACTGATATATTGTGGAGTGAGCAGTTGTGTACTTTGTTATAGGGGAAACTCAGTGCAGGTAGTCTGCTGGGGGAAAGTTACAACAGGGGAGGAGAGCCTCCTTTTATAGACAACAGTGAGGGATTTTAGCTCCAGAGGAGCTCCACATGAGATATTTTAGCTAGGTACATGAGGGTTTTTGGCTAGTACATGTACTGAATGGGTGAATGTGATTGGTCAGGACTGTACATGTGATTATGGGTTGTGATCTGCAAGCTAAATCAGGGGGTGTGATTGGTCTGGACAGGATGTTAGTGTAGTCATGCTGTAACCAGGTCACCTGCTGTTGTCATGCAACAAAACTCCACTAGGGCATGCAGCTAGCACCTGCATGAGTGCCTGCATTTGTACACAGTATGTATGTAATTGATGATGCAGCTGTATGTAAATATGTATTTATCTGTGTGTGTAGATGAAGTTTTGTAAATGTGGCTTGTGTAACTGATTGGGGTTGTAAGGGGTGTTGTGAGTGTATAAGAGTATGTAACTTCTGAGTGAGTGCCCTTATGAGTATCCTGTAAGGCAAGAATAGGGGTGAATTTGTCCCTAGAAGCTGAATCTTGAGGAGTATTAAGTGATTTATAAGAGGAAAAGGGAGATTAAGAGTGAAACTAATAGAAATAAGAAAGAAACACAGAAAATTTTGATTTTGGTATATAGGATACCATAAAGCATACCACACCGCGGCTGTATCTTTGCCCTGCATGGCACAGGAGCCGCCAAGCCCTTCATCCATGATCTTGTTATCAGGCGTTTCTAGATGGACACTGTTACTTCTGCTAGATAAGGGGCCTAGATGACTATGGAACCCTGATGGAAGGAAAAAGAACAAAAGAGAAATAGGCCCACTTCTGGGAATGGGGCAGAATTCTAACACTATTTGGCAAAAATCAACTCTGCACTGACAAAAATGGTAGTTGCCCTAGCAGGTCTCTTGGTCTCCCGGCTGCCCCTAACCACAATTGTGTTTCAGCAAGCCTAGAGGAAGAACCTTGCCGTTTTCCGCAGTTACTGTGTCTCTGCTTTCCAACAAACTGCATGATCCTATTTGTGATTATTTGTTGCCTGGAGTAAAGAAATGTTCTTCCCAAGAGCTCATTCACCGATTCCGCTGAGGTAGACTGAAAAGTGAAAAATCAGAAGTTTTTTCTCATACATATATTTACTCACCCTAGGCCTCAAGATACCACCAAATGGACCTCAGACAATTTTACCCCTATTCACCAAATTGTCACCAGAACCCCACTGGATTGGAAGTTACACCCTCTTGGATTCCTCATGGACACAGCCAGCCTCAGTCATTAACTTTTCACACCCCTCAAGTCACCTTTCCCAGGTATACACATACTTAGCCCCAGCCAAAAACATACTTTTCTATATCCTACATATCTCCACTGCATATGCAGGGGACCAACCCCATTTCTTCTGTATTTGACATGTCCCTGCATCAGATAACAAGACACACCAAGCTAAGCTTGGCAAGTTTTAATCAAGTGATAGGTCTGGTCTGGTTCCAGATGAAGTTGTTCAATGACAGGTAGGTGAAAGATGTGAGGGTTTATGATGAGGGAAAAGGGTGGAAGTTGACTTGATGTTTCTGCTGGGGGTTGAACACAGGTCCTCAAGAGGGTGATATGACAATTTGAGAAGAGTGCCTAGGCTGAGAAGGTTATATGTCTCCGCTGGGAGTTGAACCAGGAACTGGGTAACTCATGACAGGCATGTGATATGTCAACCAAGAGATATGAGAGTATGAGAATATGAGAGTGATCTTGGTGGTTATTGCAGATATGAGGGATGATATGATATGTTATAAGGGTTGTTGTAGAGTGTAAGGATGATGATGGCTAGGGATGGTATCTGTATAACTGGTGGGTACTGAACTGAGGGAAAACAACTGGGGGGGAGAGATCTCATTATATAGACAAATGTGAGGAATTTTAGCTACAAGAGGGACCCTGGATGAGGTATTTTAGCTGGTGGGCAGCGTACAAGTGGTGTCAGAAGATACTAAATACAGGCAAAAAGTGGGGTGACAAATGAAAGATGATCTCAAACGCATAAACAAAGTGGGAAAATGTCAAATACAGGGGTGCATGAAGGATGTCATACTAATGCAAGGAGTGCATAAACAAAGCAGGGAAATGTCAAATACAGGGGGACCTCATGCAAGGGGTGCATGAAGGATGTCAGACTGATGCAAGGAGTGCAGAAATGGGGTCAGAAGACTGTATGCAGCTTGTGATTTACGTATGAGATCATCTTTCATTTGTCACCCCACTTTTTGCCTGTATTTAGTATCTTCTGACACCACTTGTACGCAGCCCACCAGCTAAAATACCTCATCCAGGGTCCCTCTTGTAGCTAAAATTCCTCACATTTGTCTATATAATGAGATCTCTCCCCCCCAGTTGTTTCCCCTCAGTTCAGTACCCACCAGTTATACAGATACCATCCATAGCCATCATCATCCTTACACTCTATAACAACCCTTATAGCATATCATATCATCCCTCACACCAGGGGGGAATCTGTTGCACTCTCCAGAGAGTGCCGGACCATAATTTCTTTCTGGAACCCTGCTAGATTTCAGCTGTGTATTTTTTGCAATTCAAGCTTTGCCAAGGTACATGTTGTGTCCAAATAAAGCTGATATCATCTGTAACTCAATACGGTGTAAAAATAGACTTTCACCTTGACCCATTCATGACTCCAGTGCAACTCAACTTGAATCATATTTGAAAGCTTATTTGGCTCTGGGCGCACATCATGGGCTACTCTCACAGCTTGGGTATTGGAAACCCGTGATTCTGCTAGAGGATACTATCAAGGCAGATCCCATTAAATTTTAGCCAGATAAGTGCAGCAGTAGACTGAGTTGTAAATTCAGCCTGTTCCAGTGCATAGGGTTTAATTTCATGGAGGTTTGATTGAACCTCATAAAGCACAAGATTCAATAAAATCCCCATGATGAAATCTCAAATCCCCCTTGGCGGGCTGTCATATACCTATACTAGCCCGCTGAGAGTGATCCCTCTTGGCAAGCTGATATATGTATGCCACCTGCCAAGAGGGAATTCCTCTTGTTGGGCTGGTATACAGGTGGACTGTCAATCTTGTGACATTTCTGCCATGATGTTTGGCCAGACATCAGTGTGGAAAGTCACCTGCAAAGTACAGGTCAATGAGGGGAGTTGTGTCTACTCTTGATGACCAGCTGTAGCGGTCATTAAGGAGAGTTACATCACCTGGGTGGTGATGGACTGTCACTTGTGTGACATGTCCACCCCCACGTTTGGCCGAACGTCAGGGTGGACAGTCCCCTGCAACGTGCAGGTCGTCGAGCGGAGCTGTATCTCCTCTCGATGACAAGCTGTACGGGTCATTGAGGAGAGCTCCATCCCCTCAATGACCAGTACAGCTGGGTCATCAATGCGGAGGTCTGACTCCCTTCGATCACCACCTGTTTTGGTCATTGAGGGGAGTCGTAACTGCCCTTGATGACCCAGCTGTACCGGTCGTTGGCAGGAGTTGTAATTCCCCCTGATGACCAGTACTGACTGGCAATTGAGGGTGTTACAACTTGCCTCAATGACCGGTACAGGTGGATATCGAAGCGAGTTACAACTCCACATCAATGACCAAGCTGTCCTGGTCATTGGCAGGAGTTGCAACTCCCTTCGATGACCAGTCAGTACCGGTCATTGGGGGGAGTTACAACTCCCCTCAGTGACTGGTATAGCTGGTCATCAAAGGGAGTTAGAACTCCGCTTGATGACCAGTTTGACCGGTTGTTGAGGCAAGTTACTGCCCTCGATGACCTGTACTGACTGGTCATTGTGAGGAGTTGTCCCTCCCTTCAATGACCACCAGTACCGGTCATCAAGGGGAGTTGTGACTCCTTCTGACAACCGGTAACGCTGGTCATTGAGCGGAGTGGTGAGTTCAATCAATGGCCAGGCAGTACTGTTCATTGAGGAGAGTTACAACTCCTCCTGGTGACTGGCAAAGCTGGTCATCAAGCAGATATTCAACACCATTCTATGACCAACTGTACCAGTCATGGAGGGTAGTTGTAACTCCCTCCAATTCCCATTACTCCTGTGATAGTATTTTCTACAACTAGGAAGAGAGGGAAGCAAACTTAATAGAAATCAAGGCTGACCTAGTGTTGGCAGAGGGAGAAAGGTGTTAAATTCTCTGCTGAGCTAGATGGAGGAGGTGACAGATCTGCCTAAGTATGCAGTGGAGGATGAATGAGTGAAATATATGAAATCTTTGTGAAGTCCGTAGTATGTGTGTGCTTTACAAGCCAACACAAAGTTTACCAGCAACATGCATTCAGTGAAGTAGTAAATTCTGGATGGCATGATGCTCCAAAGTGAGGGTGGAAAAACCTGGGTTTGACTTCTGAGAATTTGCTCACATGGTGACAGAAATGTATCACTCCTACCTTGTAAAGGATGTACAATGGAGAGAAACTGGGGGGTAAATTCTCAATATGCTTGGGAAGGATTATCAGGTAAACAGAAGCACATGTGAGGAGTATATGAGTATACACTGCAGGTCAACATGCTTTCATCAGGTGGTATGGCTGAGTTCATACTGACTTGCAGATCAATCCATCACAAATGTGACTCAAGTTAGCAATGATTTTGGAACAAATTTCTTTTACTTGCAATTTGACATTGAACTGACTTCAGACAGGAAGCATGATAAAATTACCATCTGGCACTCTCTGGAGAGTGCGACAGATTCCCCCCTGGTGTCATATCTGCAATAACCACCAAGATCACTCTCATATTCTCATACTCTCATATCTCTTGGTTGACATATCACATGCCTGTCATGAGTTACCCAGTTCCTGGTTCAACTCCCAGCGGAGACATATACCCTTCTCAGCCTAGGCACTCTTCTCAAATTGTCATATCACCCTCTTGAGGACCTGTGTTCAACCCCCAGCAGAAACATCAAGTCAACTTCCACCCTTTTCCCTCATCATAAACCCTCACATCTTTCACCTACCTGTCATTGAACAACTTCATCTGGAACCAGACCAGACCTATCACTTGATTAAAACTTGCCAAGCTTAGCTTGGTGTGTCTTGTTATCTGATATTATAGAAGGGCAGAGTTTGCACCTCCATCATATAGAGATGGCAATTGGTACCCGGGTACCCGCCGCGTGTCCAGGTACCGCCTGCTTTTTTGGCCCAAAACAGATACCCGTACCCGTACTTGGCACCTGCGGCGGCGGAACCCGGGTCTTTCTGGCGGGTACCAAGTTGTTTTTTGTAGATATGTGCCTGCTCGCCAAGAGGGATCCCTCTTGGGCTTCTGCGAGCTGGTATCAGTATACCTGCCGCTGAGAGAGGATTTATACCTGCTCGCCGAGAGAGATTCCTCTCGGCGAGCACTGGTATACACACACCAGCTCGCCGAGAGGCATTCCTCTTGGCGAGCTGGTGGGTGTATACCTGCTCGCCAAGAGGAATCCCTCTCACCAGCTCGCCAAGAGGAATGCCTCTCGGCGAGCTGGTGTGTGTATACCAGTGCTCGCCAAGAGGAATCCCTCTCGGCGAGCCGGTCATGGTGCGTGTACACCAGCTCTCCGAACTCTTGGCGAGCTGTTGTGTGTACACCAGCTCTCCAACATCTCGGCGAGCTGGTGTGTGTACACCAGCTCTCCGAACTCTTGGCGAGCTGGTGTGTGTATACCTGCTCGCCGAGAGGAATCCCTCTTGGCGGGCTGGTGGGTGAGCTGGTGGCGCTGCAGCCGGGGATATCACACAGGACTTGCAGGAGACAAGTCCAGAAGGGGGTCGGGGACATACACAGCGAAAAATAGGTAGCAGTATTGGCGGGTATCAAGCGGCGGTACCCGGGTACCCGCCTAAAAATCACACAAAAACCAACACCCGTACCCGTACTTGGCACCCGCGGCGGCGGTACCCGCGACCCTGATGAGTACCCGCCGGCGGGTGCCGGGTACCGCCGCGCGGGTACCCGTTTGCCATCTCTACCATCATACCCTTCTCCATTCAGCAAAAGGGCTTCAGAACCACTCTCAATTCTTACACCGCAGGTATGTAGTTCCTGAGTCACCAATAACGACTCAAAGTTGGGTTACCAGCCAGACCCCCACTTGTGAGAAGAAAGGTTAGTTATTGGGTAGAAATTAACCCTTCCTGCCTTCTTCACAGATATCTGTGTCCAGGCTGAGTGATTTTTGATGTCTTGGCTCCGCAATGCTACTTTCTGCTAGCCTTCAGCACTCCAAATGAGCCTGATCTGTAGCGCAATAATCCGCAGGTGGTAAAGCTCTGCACTTTGCAGGCACAAGTCCGCAATAGCAATCCCGTAAGCAAAAGGTAAGTTCACGTAAAACTCTTCTAATACTCTTGTATGTCTGTATATTGTAAGTACCGTCCTGAGTAGTAAGTGAGATTATAGGAAAAAGAAAAGAGAAGAGAATCTGTGAACCTCCACCCGCTTCTCTGTTCACACCCGATTACGCAGATCCAACACTTTCCTGCACTATTCTGTAATCTCTGCCTGATTTGCTGCACATCATTGTCCCAGGCTCTGATCCTCTCCAACGCTTGACCTCCCACATCCTCTGTCTAGCCCCCGCCAGTCAGTCTCTCACCAACACCTCCACCCCAGCTCCACCCGCTGTTGAGGTATCCATCTAGGATTTATTCTCTTTGTTTTCCTGCTTTTGCTACTGTCTGCTTTACACATGTCACAGTTTGTTCCTCCCATTTCACAAGTCACATTGTATACCTGAGGCAGCGGGTGTGGAAGGACTTTTCCTCATCCTTCCGCATCTCTTTATCACTCGCCAGGCATTGTGCCTGCTGTCCCCAGGTACTGTAGTCTTTTCTTTTCTTTTCATCTCTGATTTCTCCTTTTTTTTCTCACTCATACACCAGGCGGGAAAGTGTGGCACTCTCTGGAGAGTGCCAGGCCGTAATTCTGTCATTCAAATGGTCTGATGTGAGTTAGATGTGAGTTGCAACTCTTTGTTCAACTTTCTTCCCAACAGATGTGTGACTGTAGGTGAAGTAGTTGCGGCATGATCTGTAACTCAATTCCAACACATGGAAATATCTTAGTTGAAATTTTCTGTTTGATTCATATCAAACAAAATCCTGGATTTGAGCTTCAATTCACAACATGTTTTGCCAAGAATGTAACTATCCTGATGCTCAAAGATATCCTTGACCAAGTAACAAGGAAGATTTTTCAGGGCTGATTTTTTTCAATCAAAACTCACATAAAATCACATAATAAAAGATAGCTGTAAAATATAGCAAAGGCTCAGCTAACTGGTAGGTTAATCCTTTTGGGATATTTCTGCCATGCCTGTTCCCTTCATCAATTGGGAGGAAAGTTATGTAAAATTAAATTTATCTTTTTTGAGTATCACACAGTGTCAAAGCCGGGAAAACCTCTGTAACCTGTCTTCCCTCCCTGTAATATGAAATGTGAACAATCAAAGAGGCCTTTTCACCAAACATGTTTACCAAGTGATGGTCCACTTATGCAGGCTGAAGTTTGCCATGCTGTCAGCTGTTCATTTGGATGGACCTTTTGTATGTGAATACACATTGCACAATTTTCCCTCACTTGACCTCCATCTGACTGAAAAATGCATCAGCTAGAGGTTAAAATTAATAAGCTTCACAGGGGGAAGAGGGAAGATTGGTGGATATCAACAGGTGCATCAATATTTTGATGATCCTGGAAACAGTAGGAGAAAAATTTCAACAGCTGGTCTGAGAACTCTGAGGTGAAAATTAAATTCTGAAATGTCCACACACATCTCAGCATGGGTCATACCATTTTTCTTGTAGATTGATCATCTTCACACCTTGTCCCTGACTGTTTTGGGCAATTTTTTCCTCCAGGTAGCATGCCTTCATCACACCTACCATTATGTCCATGTCCATTGTACAACAAAATGGGGCTTATTGCTCTTATCACATGGTAATTATTAGCACCAGGTGTAATATAAGAATGATGCTCTTTTGACCTGCTGTATCCAGAACAATCAAAATGATCATCATTTTGGAGTGACAAAAATGTTGTTCATATGTGTTGCAAATCACCTCCAGAACAATCAAAATCATCATCATTTTGGAGTGACAAAAATGGTGTTCATATGTGTTGCAAATCACCAAAAAAAACTTGTGTTCCGGGAGTTTCAAGCTGGGCACAAGTCAACTATGGTGGCAGTGGGGCAACAGGAATCAGCTCTGTATCCTCAGGTGTCCCCGGAGAGGGTGTTTTTTTTCTTGCTATGTCCACCGTCATGTTTGGCCAAACATCAGGGTTGAAATTGGCGAGTTGCTTGTTTACACGGGCTCAAAGACCCTGGTTTGATGGTTATTGAGCTGGGAAAGCCAAAAACTCATGAATGGTACACTGAATACTGTTCATTCAGCTTGGATTTTCCGAGCTTGGTGGACAGTATAGACTGCCCACCAAGCTCAGAAAGGCCCAGATCAATGACCAATAGGTTCTGGTCATTGTACTAGGGCTTCTCCGACTGGATGGCCAACACAAACTGGCCATTGAGTTCGGAGAGGCCGCGCTTGACAGGCATCATGCCCTGGTCATTGATCTGAGCCTCTCCAAGCTCAAATCCAATGACCAGTACATACTGGTCCTCCAGTGAGAAGCCCTATCCCAATGACCAGCACATGCTGTTCATCTAGTCAGCCTTTCCAAGCGCGGTAGGCAGTCTACACTGGCCACTCAGCTTGGAAAAGTGCAGCATGATGGACAGTACATACTCTCCATCAAGCTGGTACTTTCCCTGCGCTATGTACAGTACATATGGTCCGTAAAGCTGGGAGATGCCCGGCTCAATGACCAACATGCAGTACTGGTCATTGATCTGGGATTTTCCCAGCCTAGTGACCTGTGATCAAGTGGAGGGTGTCTCCACTCAATGGCCGGTAGAACCAGCCACCAAGTAAGGAACCCCTCCACTCAACAGCCAGTACACACACCAGTCATTGAGTGGAGAATTCCTCCACTCAATGACATTAAAAACCAGTCATTGAGTGGAGGATGTCTCCACTTGGTGGCTGGTAATTTAGATAAGGTCATTGAGTGGACACAACATCCAATCAATGGTTGTCCAACAGTCATCAAGTGGAGGGAATCTCCACTCAATGACTTTACACCCCATTCATTGAGTGGAGGGGGTCTTGACTTGATTCCTGAAACACACCACGAAGTGTAGAATACCAGGGTGTACCAGGCATCAAGTGGGGGTACCCTCAACTCAAATACCAACATGTTTGCCATGGAGTTGATCAAACATCAGCCTGAGTTGAACATAAGGTCAACATATTTGAAGCCTGAATTCCACATGCTCACACATTTGAAATCAGACAGTCTTCTCAAAGGAACATACAGTCTGGCACTCTCCAGGGAGTGCCACACTTTCCCCCCTGGTGATATGTGCAATGATACTCATCCTTCCACATCTCTTTATCACTTGCCTGGCATTGTGCCTGCTGTCCCCAGGTCTTGCCGATGTTGGAGGCTTGCTTTGCAAGACACACACCTGCAGCAGAGGGACTTTGTTAAGAGTGCACAAGGGGTCCTTGCTGTGCCCATGGAAAGCCCAAGGCTTCTGTGGATTTGTCAAGGTAATCCCATGGATACACCCCGGATCAAATTGGTGGTGAGCACATGGGCGTGTGGACCCAGAGCCGCTGGTCTGCCCGCTGCACGGGTTCACCTTGTAATCCTTGTGAATTCTCAGTGATGCAAACTTAACTAAGAGCATCTCCACCCGGGGTGGTAAACTGGGTTGCTATCCCGCGTTTACCAACCCAAACCCAAAAAACACCACCCACCCAGGGTGCCAAACAAGTTTCTATTTTGGCTCGGGAGCTAAAAATCTTGATTGGGTTGCTATGTATGGCAACCCACTAGCAACTCAATAGCAACTTCCCCAAGCTCATCCCCTCCCTACCCACCATCAGAAGTGTCTACACCTACCCTAGAACAACTACAAATATGTACCCTCCACCAAACTGGTCATCGAAAGCACTGCAAGCTATCGATGACTGGCTGTCCTGCTAACTGTCTGCCCGGTCATTGAGAGCATCAAAAGCAATTGATGACCGGCTACACATATAACCAACCATTGAGAATATTGCAAGCTCTTGATGACTGGCTATACTGGTGATCAAGAGCTCTCTCAATGACTGGGTATACCGGTCATTGAGAGCCCTCTTGATGACTGGGTATACCGGTCATTGAGAGCCCTCTTGATGACTGGTCATCAAGAGCTCTCTCAATTGGTATATACCTGTCAACAAGAGCTCTCTCAATGACTGGCTACACCGGTCATTGAGAGCGTTCTCTACCGTTCATCGAGAGAGCTCTTGATGACTGACTATACCGTTCATCAAGAGCTCTCTCAATGACTGGATATACAGTCATTGAGCTCTCTCAATTCGCTATACCAATTGAGAGCCTTGAAAGCTCGAGCTTTGGAAGCTATCAATGACTGGCGATGTATTCCGGTCATGGAGAGCTTTGCAGCAAGCCATTGACAACTGGCTATACCAGTCATCAAGAGCTTGGCAAGCCATCGATGACCGGCTATACCGGTCCTAGGGACCTTTGCAAGCTATTGCCGATCAGTGACTGTCTGTATTTATGGTATTCAAAATTGCATAAGATTTTTTTACATAAAATCATAAACTGCAATTTTGGCTGGGAGATGTCACTTTAAGTTTTATGCACGCTGACATCTCCCAGCCAAAATTGGTTTTATGATTTTATGTAAACAGTGACATATGCAATTTTGAATACCATAATTGTTCATTAGGTTTGTTGTAACTCCATTTGATGACTTGGTCATCTTGGAGTGCTTCTGGATTATAGCAACCACGGGTGTGTGCCAGAGCCGCGTGGGTTGCTATATGCAAAAATTGAGTTGCCATCCCGAGGTTTTAGCAACCCGCTTTTACCTCCCCGGGTGGAGATGCTCTAAGTCCCTCGAGACTTTGGGCTCCTGGGGGGTAGGCTGAACTCGCGAAGCAAGCCTCTGTCAGGAGGGACTTACACCGGTAGATCCTACACATGTAGTTCAATTGTGCATATTATCAGAAAATCCAAAAATGGATCTTCAGAGCAATGTAATTCCTTCAGGATTCCTTTGACCTTCAAAACAGATTCCTTCAATCAGTTTTGGAGCTTTTTGCTCAAAATTTTGGGTGAGGGTGCACATCAGCACTGCCAATGAAACTGTCTATTCAGTTTTTTTGTAATTTTTTTTCTGATTTTTAAATAATTATTTAGTGGTTGGGTTGAATATCCTTCCTTTCCCTGCCAGACTTCAGACATTAGGCATAAGCCTCTCCTGCCGAGAGCCCTCCGGGCAGGGTCCCCCGGACCCTCCGTTCGAGAGGCTTGGTTAAGCTAGCATGGACACATATTACACGCCACCACCCTACAACATTTTCTGACCCGATCTTCCCTTACCATATTTATCGATGGCGAATCCATATAGGTAGGTGTATCGAAAACCCGAATCGGAGCACACACGGGGAGCCATTTACTGACTTTGAATGCGCCTTCAGTTCGGTGACAGTGTTCGATGCTGAAGAAAGCTCCAAAACTGTACCGGCCGACAATCTTACATTCCAGGGTTAGCACTCGACTGCCTTCTTGATGGTTATTCCGATCATATACTAACCGAGCTTCCGCTTCTTCATGAAAGATTTTTCCCAAAATGCACCCTCTGGCCCCGGTCGTCCTGGCCAAGGAAATATCCGAGGAAACGTGTATGATCCAGACGTCGAGCTGCAACAGAGGCTGGCTGGATCACAGAGTTGGTTTAGTATAGACGCATACAGTTCGTACTTTGACGTGGTCGGTGCCCGATCTTTGAAAGTTGATTCTTGATTTATGAAGCCCTTGTTGCAATCCTGATTGAATTCCTCCAAAAAACTAAATTAATGGACACAGGAAACAAAGACTGTGCTAGAGCGTTGTTGGAGGACGATGTATCCTAAAGACGACTACGTCGAAGTCGTTCTGGCTGGTCAACCGGATTTGTATGGTGAGTATTAATCAAAATCATTTGATTTTTTCAGCTTCAAGCATTAGCATACTGAAATTTCTCAATTCTTTAGGACCTTTCTGGCTTCCAACAACATTGATGTAAGAAGCCGATACCCGTTTAAAAACAAATTTACCACTCACTAAAACTTCCCGTAACAGCTGACATTTGATCTCATCAATATAACAGATTTGTCCTTTTTTTCGCATCTTCACTTTCTGGTGCCTTGACATCTTACCTCCACTCACAATCATACGACTACGATTTCAGTAAACTTTCCCTGGCAGTTGGACTAGTATATGTCTATGCGCTTGCACTTCCAGCGTGCATTTGGGCGGCCATGAGGTATTGGGCCGGAGTGGAGGGACGCACGATCCCAGAAATCATCAACTTGTACGGCTATGGATTGACGGTCTTTATCCCGGTTGCTTTACTATCCATTCCGCCATTCCCATTCCTGCGAAGTATCATGGCTCTCGGCGCATTCGGACTCTCGCTCGGCTTCCTCGTTCGAAATCTCTACCCGGTCCTCGCCGCAGCCCCTGCCAAAACGGGACGAATTTTGCTGATCGGAGTCTTTGGACTCCATGCTATCTTCACTCTTATATTGTGGTTCGCTTATCTGAGTATCGGGGGGAACTTTGAAGATGTTATCGTTACACCTCCAACCGGCGAAGACGTTGGAAAAGTCCCTAGCCCACCATGAACCCACTGTTATGATTTCAAACTTGCGACCTCATCACAGGCTACTATAATTCTGAACTATAAAATGTGATTATAATTTGCAGCCCTACATTCCTCTTTTTGCATCCTGCAGCCATCAGATTCCATGTTCTTTGTCTCTAATAAAAAGCTGTGTGCGTACCTTTTCCAAAGACGAGGAAGCGAAGTCATTTCCATATCTACGCTTATCTCATTTCACTCAATCTTGTTTGATTACTTGTAATTTATTTACTGTGTTTCCTTCGACTGAAACTGAAACTGAGCGAAACGCTCACTCAAATCACGCGGATAAAACATGCAATGGGTGGCGCGCAAAAGTAAAAATATCGCTCTACTTGTGCCCGACTGCTAGTACTAGCAGCAGCTATGTGGTGTAGCTGTTGGGAGCTGCTCAGGGGACCTCTGCCGGTCGGTGTCCCCAGAGGGACCGAGCTATGTAGATTGTAGCCTACAAGTATCTGAACAAGACTTTTCTTGCCACACAAGTTGTCGAAGAAGACAGGGCCCATAACTCTCTAAGCACCTAGTAGATCGTAGTGGGTATTACTATTATGGTTTGCTTTTACAGAATGTTATTTGAGAAGATTGGCAATAGGCATAAATACTCCAACTCAAGCAGACTGCGATGAATCTTATCATAGAGGCGAAGCAATCAGGTAATCATCGGCAGCCTTATCCCACAGATTTTTAAAATTGGAACACCAAGCATGGAAGTCGTCCTTTGTTGCTGAATGATTGATCATGTGATCTCTCGGGATCACATGAGACGTCAGAACGAGTAAATTGGATTCTATGTTTTCGAAGGATTAGGGAAGTGGAGGACAAGTCCTATAGGGGAAAACGATACGTGTCAGACAATGGTCGTTGTGCCGGTTAAACGGATGGATTTTAAGCAGCGAATCAGGCAGTCTGTCTAACAGGTTGAGTGTCTCGCAATCCATTTCTGGATCCAGCTTAATAGGGTAGTTGTTTGTGGTTATTCTCAATAATTGCTTCAGAAATATTCGTATTAATTTGACAAACGGCCCCAGGGATTTTTTGAGCTAATCAGGCCATCGGCCGAATTTGATCAAGCTAGTTGTGGCTTCTAGCCTCTTGTTGAGTGATTCTTCTGTGTCTAACCAGGCTTTTCGGAGAATAGCAAAATCGGATTGTTGGGACCATTTGATTACGCTATCAATTAAATTGCCACAATGAGCGAATTCCCGAGATAGTCTAGGAAGCTCAGGCCAATAGTCTTCATGTAGGTTTTCTGGGGGGAAACTGGATGGGTCGTAATTTTCGATAGCTCCCCCGTATGACTGAATTAGATTCCGCAACTCGTATGCCAACAATGCACAGATTATGTTATGCAATCGGGAATATTTGAAGTGTTTCCGATCGGCGCGCTTGCTCATTGAATCAGTAAGATCTTCAGGTTCGATATAACCGAGGGTTTGATCCAGAGTTTCCAAAATTTCCTTGAGACTTAAGACAGTTCTCAGAATCCAGTCGAAGTCTGGTGTTGGACATCTTTTCTTGTCGAGTAGGCGGAGTGATAAACAGAGAGATCTGAGGTGGTCTTTCACTGAAAGTAGAAGCCCTGAATGGACTGATCCATTCAAGAGCTCATCCATTTTTTCGGGGGATAGGTCAACTTTCTCGTGGCAACAGGGTGGAAAATCAAGTCGAAAGTCGATTATATCTATTTGAGCCATGATCTCTGATGAACACCAGAAAGTCAATCAGCATCAGTTTCTCGGCATCCATCGATGGGAAGTCGCTCGAAATGTTTATGTCTAAAATGCGAACTAACCACGTCTCACGTCTGTGAAGGAGTCTGATTCCGAATCTGTAAATGAGTCTGATTCCGAATCTGTAGAGGAATATGATTCCGAATCCGACATCGTGGGTCACGCGTTCAACCCCTGTAGGGTGATGTGGTCTGTCGAAGGGAGAAGGCTTGCGCTGCGTTTGTAGGAATCAAACACGGACAAAAGCTATGATATGAGCCACTAACTGGAGTACACAGTCGCCGGTAATGCTACCGAAATCGGCGGAGAAATTTCGCTGACCTGGATGAAGTGAAAGAAACTCCCCCGGCGCTAACAACTTGTTGGGACGGAGTAGACTTGTCTTTTCCCCAGTGTCGGCTGTCCAGTCTCGGATGCCAACGCGGGAAGAGAGAGCGCCGCGAGTTGCACGCGGCCCATGACACGCAAAGATCGGTTGATTCAAAAATAAAGGCCTCGCTTGGTTTGGATTCATGTGACATCTGACCAAGTGCTGGCGGACCTTATAAGATGTCGCATGGGATGTCAGGCAAAAACACCCATGTATTCTAGCTGCGACGTTCTTTTGGGCATCATTCATCCAAACAAGAGTCAATTTAGGCCCATTTCTCGTTCTCGGCAAGCACTCGTATTGCCAATCAAACGAAGCGATGTTGGAGCAAGAAGCTAACCCAGAGGAAACCACTGGTACCTCACTGTGTTCCACCCAACATTGTTACACACCCCTTTTCAGGTCTCATTAACCAGGCGCTGGGTAACTTGGTCAAGAAATACAACCGCATCGACCTCAGGGCTGCCTCGCGAGAACCACCCTGGGACGTTGACGAAGAGGAATATGTTGATGATAACTGGAGATTTGCCAGGAAAGAAGTACTCTCGATCAACCAACTAGACACTCAAAAAGCGCACCTCGTTCAATTCCAAACGTCCTTCCTACCTGCATTAAAACAGCAACTCGAAGATCTGTTGAAATCACTAGACATAGCCGATCTACCAAAAACCCCAACTCCAAAACTTCTTGATACCCTCGAGATCACATCCCGACTCAGCCACACCTCCGATCAAATCAATAATTTCCTGCGCTCCGTTGCCCCTATCGCTGTCAATCCATTGCACACACCCGAGAACTATGATCATAATTATGGTGGTCTGAAAAAATACAGAGTCAGCCGGATCATTGACAAAACCAATGACTTGATGCGTGGTCATGTCTCGCAACTATTCCACAGATGTAGCACACTCATGCGAGCATTCGTAACCTATTCAAAGAACCCTCCGATCAGCTTGCGCAATCAACCGGATCTGATTGCTCTCGGAAAGAATGTGATCAAAGGAACAGCCCTATCCTCCGATGAAATCAACAGTATAATCAAATGGTCCGCGCAATCTGACTTCAGTATTCTCCAAGCTAGATGCCACAGTGAGGCAGAAGATCTTGGATACACTCTGGGACGGCTTACCGCTCAAATAGATCCAAAAAGACGAGTAGGGCCATGGTGTGGTGGATTCAGCGGCGAATCGTACGAAAACCCTTGGTCCACATCTGAAGACGAATCAGATGAAAATGAATCTTCGGAGACCGATCAAGCTGGAACTGAATCTTTGGATGAGCACGAGGACACTCAGTCTCACTCTAATCCTTCTAGCGAGCATGAAAGTACTCAATCCAGCTCTAGCCTTTCACCTGGTCTATCCGTCGAGTTCTCGTTCACGCCACGATTCATCAGACTCTCCAGATCGACTATACCACTTATGAAATTGCTTCGAATATTCTTCAACAAGCTATCGAACGCTCGCACAAGTAAACCACCATTTACAATTGGTACTACAATGAGTTCGACTGAGATCAATGCGATGGATGATGAAATTGGCGGACTCGCTTGCAGCATTTCAAATCTTATGAACACCTTGTTTTACATGTACGATTCTAATGCTGATATGGACAGCGCGAATGATCTCAGAAATTTGCACGGCGAAATCTCGAGGTGTTTTGATTCCTCTATGATCCTATTATGCTGTTATCTTCATCCCTTAACTCCTCAAGATGATGATCTTCCTCTCTCTGGAAATATGTTCAAAACTTGGTTTCTTGAATTAAGACAACAGACCCGCTTGGCTCTTGATCATTTCCGAAGCGCTCTATACAGCTTTGAAAAATGACATACAATTGTAATCAATCTATTTTACATAAATATCTCACACATAACGATTCTTCGAGGGCATCTTCTCAAGGCACCTCTGATTTCTTGCTTGGACGCTTTATCAAAATTGACAGTGCCATCAATTCAGACCATCCCGTTTCTTTTGCAGTGGGCAGTAAGGTTTAGCTGAGTCTGTGATGCTTTGGCCGAGTGCACCAGCCGTTGCGGCAGGTTGCGGCCCAACAGGACCCTGGAAACCCCCGATAAATGAGCGGCATGAAAATGTATGAATTTTTGCATTTTTGTGCAAAATGGTACGCATGAAAATGGTATGATTTGGCTTTGAAACCCAAAAGGGTACGCATGAAACACCAAATAAATGTATGAATTTTCAATGAAATTCAGGTAAGTTGGCCAAAACCCGCAAATCCCCGCTTAAAATTGGGTTTTTTGGGACCCCCGGTCGGATTTAAGCTCAAGCGTACGCATGAAAATGTATGAATCAGCCAAAAAAAACCATTCCCCGGTGCCCCCCGATGTATGAATTTGGGCAAAATTCAGGAATTTACATGCCGCCCATTTATAGGGGGTTTCCAGGGTCCTGGCCCAACTGTATTAGGGCCTGTACCATAGGAAATTTGTTTTTTGCTCGCACAAAAAACAAGTTCCTTTTTTTTGATATTGTGTTTTTCGGAACCGCAAAACAGCCTGTTGATAAACGCGTACCACAGACTCCCTCTCTCGACCTGATCAAACATCCAGACAAACTCGTCCACCCATCAAGACACCAACAGCCACCCGATCCCATCAAGGCACCACACAAATCACCCCGGCCATCCAGCACTTCTGAAACAATGATCAATAACCAGATTGTTGCTGCCCTGGCTGCTGCCGGAGCAGCAATTATGGAAATGGATCACATCTTGATTACACTAGCCGCCGCCGGAGTAGCTTGCAAGTACCTCGGGAGTCTGTGGAATACCTACGAGGCGTATTATGGCGATGAAGGGCAAGCTCGATACACTCGATTCCTACTGGATGAGGTCTTCCAGCAGCATATTGTGTTGCTATAAGCTCCAGCAGGGCCGACCGTTCGTTGTTTGTCCAGATGTGGGGTGGTGATTTGGATTCAACATCGTCATCGTCGTCGTTTTGGTCGTCCTTGGCTTTTTTTTTAGGTTTCTTGGGAGCAGTTTTCGTTGGCGGTAGTGGCTTTGTTGCAGGCATGCTGGATGGTACGGTGGGTGGTGGGGTGTCCATGAGGACTGCAGGATCGATATTTTGCATTTCCATGAGCTGACCGCCAGTGATGGGCAATGATGAGCGGCGAGACCGGAAATCGGGTGAAGAAACAGGGTCATGCCTGTTTCTGGAAATCGATCGTTTTGAAAGAAAAACAACATTCGGTTCTCCTCAAAAACATGTGTTGTGGTACATGTTTTTTGGTGAAAACTGTTTTTCTCAAAGAAACTTGTTTTCCGGGCGGAAAACAGTTTTCTGGACCGCTATGGTACAGGCCCTTACATAGTTCAGTTGTGTTGTTGCAACTTGCAGGCTTGTGATGGCGAAGGCAAAGTCCGTATCGGAGATATCTCACGCTGAGGGGACAAAATAGTGAAATTATCTGCCGGCCGGAAGGCCAGGCGGTGGACAAGAGCTCTCTCGCAAACCACTTGCGAGCTGAAACTTATAAAATACCACCAAGTCGGTCAAATGGCATCTCAAGAGTCGAGCAAGATCCGAAAGGTGAGTTCGCAGCCTTTTCTCTTGATGCTCCACTCCCAAGCTGTTGATAGTTTTACTCTTTCAAATTCGATGGGGTTCTTTAGTCGAGTGACCCGCCACTCGCACTCTCGCCTATCATCCTAGGGGGAGCCACCTTTGTGAGTAAACGATACATATGCTTCTCTCTTTTTAAATATCCGATCGGCAAACCGGGTTGAAGTGGAGCACCAAGGATTACCGGTCCGCACCTATCAACCATCGCTTTGAATGCGCCCGGGTAATCCCAGGATCTGCAGGGTATATGCGTAAACGAACTGATTGATCATAAACCCGTCCTCGAACAGTCGAACATCTACAACTCGGATGATGACTTGAAAAGAAATACGCCGGAGTCGACCCTGCTATTTGCACTTCGCAACGGAATCAATGCCGTCGACACCGCGCCCTATTACGGGTAATTCATACTCGGATTCCAATCGCTACATAGATGCGCACACATATCTAGTTTACTAACTACACGTCGCTTGTTCTGTTCCACACTGTTCACAGCAACAGTCAATCAATCATTGGTCAGATCACTTCCAAGCCCGAGTTCCGTGCCGGATTTCCTCGAAGGTTCGTTTTTTTTACTATCTCATGTAGCTCATCGAAGTGATCACACACAATTGATTGGACCCCTCTGGCTCTTCTTGATATATATCGATTCGTGTTACCTCGTCATTGCAGCTCATATCATCTTTTGACCAAGTGCGGAAGATATGGCCCCAAGGATTTTGATTACTCGCCCGAACGAATCAGACGCTCGGTCGAAGAAAGCTGCACCTTGATGGTAAACACGCCCCTTCCCTCGTTTCCCTTGGGATCATCTGGGATGCTGAGCAGCCTTTATTCCTCAGGGTACCGATTATTTGGACGCGGTTTACCTTCATGATGTCGAATACGTGGCAGAAGATCCTGATGGCTTCAATAAGGGTGGCCACTGTGGATCATGTTCTGATAGTCAAGATGCTCAGCTGGATCCCGCGCCGGTGACTGAGAAATATACCCAGAGCTACGGTCCTGGTGACGATACCGTGGTACTTGCAGTCAAGACGTTATTCCAACTCAAAAAGGAAGGTTTGATACGTAGGGTAGGAATCAGTGGTGCGCCAAATCCGATTGAACAGATAAGTGTGAAAAAACGGCTCATGTAAAGTTTCGGGATTTTAAACAGGTTACCCGCTTGCGACTTTGTTGAGAATGTCGCATCTCATCGTTGCCCAACTTGATTGTCCGTTGGATCTAGTGATGTCATATTCGTGTCTGACTCTTCAAAACAGCGCCTTAGACAGCTATCTCCCTTACTTCCAAGATTCTGGAGTCGTTCAAATCATCTCAGCCTCTCCACTTGGGAATGGTTTACTGACCTCCCGAGGCCCTCAAGATTGGCATCCAGCTCCCCAAACTCTTCGCCAAGCAATCAAGGACGTTACTAAAACTATTCAAACAGAGTATCAGCTATCCATCGAACATCTCTCACTTCTTTACTCGATGTATTTCCCCCATACCGTCATTGGGTTCTCATCTGTCGAGGAAGTCAAGACAGCCTTAGACGTCCTCGAAGAAATCCAGAACCCCAAAGATACTACTCGTGTCTCCTCCGCTCAAGCTGCAGTGAAGGATACGTTGAAAAAGTCCGGATTCTTGAATTGGTCGTGGCCCTCACCATCCGACTAACCCTGGATTCAATCTCGACTTTTATCATTGACTCCTATACACCGCATAACGCATGCCGAATCCAATCTCACGCCAGTCTGTCATGTTGGTAGCATCCAATAACCCATTTCCAATATTTGATCCTGTCATGTTTCCCCAAGAATCATCTTGGTTTATGGACTCAATATTTATTGTCATTTAAAACGCCAGCACTGCAACCTTTGTGGATTTGTTCTCAGCTCTAGGATCAAGTTTTTAGTTTTTCGGAGCAGATGTTGTAAATAAGTTGTTGTAACTCATCGTAGCCACTAAATCATCGAATATCCACCATTTGTGCTCCAGCATTAGAACCATTACCTTGCAGCAGGTTGTACCAATAATTTGAGGAAATCAACACGTGATCAACATCTATCTCGACGGTGTCACGTTGAAGCTTACAAAATAGTTTTTTACCGATTTTGATGAAGCCAATGCTATGAAAGTGGTATATTGGCATTGTGCTATCTGACGACATCACTTTTTCTACAGACCTTTGTTCTATGTACATCAGCCGCTCTGAATTGGATTTTTTTGTTGGAGCCTGAGGGACTTCATAGAGCCAATTGTGAAAACTCAAGTTCCAGATAGTTGTGTGTATTACATTTGTGCATATAGTCGTCAACTCAGTCTTGTCCCAGTCCTTGAGCACCTGCTCAACTTGTATGAAAATCTACACAAAATGCATGCTGTACGCTACTTCCAAGAATCTTTTCATATTGCATGCCTCATTGATCTCTTCACATCAACCGAATTCTGGCTCCCAAATGATTGGGAACCTGTTTCCTCACCGGTCATTTTCTCCATAGTGAACTCTTGAAGGGAACTTGATCCAGTTCAATTCATTCTTCTGCTGCTCAAAAGGCCCATGGGAAAAAGAACGCATCCTAGCTCTGCTCCAGCTTGAGCCATTCCATAGAAAGCATCCACCAATTACAGTGCCAGCCTAGGATGACCTGAGGACGGTATCTCCAGCCAAACTCCAAGCTGGCTGAGAAAATTGGAGGAGAATTTCTTCTCCTCTGCTCAGCCTAGGCACACTGCCAATGATCATATGATGCATACGCGCCGGCTGTGCTCAAGTGGAGAAAACTCTTTGGCCAGACCCAAACCTACTTTGATGCCCCCCCCTTGATCTTAAAACGGAATTGGTTAAGTTAGGGTGAAAGAGCTAACTTCATACCACTGGTGCAGACTGATGCTGGCGGCAAAGCCCTCCAGCAGAAATGGGATAGCATCTGCATGGTGTCCCTGCCAAACTCTATTCATGGAGCAGGTGTCTAAGTTTGGCTTGAAAGTATTTTGGGATTTTTTTCTTTCATTCTTGTTTCCTTCTAGCACATTAGGCTTACAGATATCCACCTTACAGTTGTTACTGAAAATATGCTCTAGCATTTCCTGTGTCTTGTCCTTGTCTTGCATTTTCAATAAAAAAAAAGATAACTTGAACAAGACATTATTGAGAGTAGATTGTCTGCTCAGTTGCAGCGTACCACAATGCCAATGTTACATGCACTTAGTTTGCAACCTCTTGCATATTACGTGTGTCATCACCTCAAACTTGTATTCCTTCTGGTCAAAGGGGTTACAGAACCTCTTTGACCGGAAGGAAGGCCTTCCCAGTCCTTCCTGTCGTCGTGGCAGCCTCCACCTTCCCAAACAAGAGCAGGTACCCGCTCGCTTTCTCCCAGAAATCCAGCATCCACACCCAAACACGCACACGCTGGCGGGTACCCGCCAGCGGATAGCAGGTACCCGCGACGGGTTTGTTGGGGCCATCTCTAACTTCACTCAAACCATACTTTTCACAAGTTCAAATAGACATTTGAACCATCAGAATCCAGCCTTGTCATCCCCCCACATGTGCTGGAGGGTCAATTCTCCATCTTTATTAGACAATATAAATCTGAGTAAGAATTGTGATAGCCAATTCAATTTCTGCACCACCAGGGCTTCATAAATCAAATGGTTCAGGAGTGAAGCCAATTCTAAAACAGTTCCCACCAAAAAGTAAAATGCTGTCAGCAACGCTGTAACAGATCCTATACAATACAGAATCACTTATTCATCTGTATTGTATCAGATAGGACAATACACGTTTTTTGGCAATCATGTATTGTATTGGATATTCAGATACCTGTATTTGTATTGGATTGCGTGCTGATCCAATCAAAATCACTCTGATACATCATTTATCTGTGTGTATTGGAGTTCATCTCTGTGTATTGTATTGGTTTGGCAATAGGATAAGGATACATGTATCAGCAGAAAAAACTGATACATTGCAGATACAATCCCAATACCTGTATCACATCTGTTACAGTGTTGCTGTCAGGCTCTAAGTGTGTTTAGAATTTATTGTAGTTTTTTGCCTTCAGTTGGTTTAATGTGACCAGTGTTTTACCACTAATGGGGTAGCAATGCAGGGTAGAATAAGGATGGAACACATGGGGTTCAGGTGGGGGCCAGCCTTCTCCCAAACCCCACTTTAAATACCAACTGGTTACAAAGGGATCCACCTGGGTAGCCAATATTTCTTTTTGAGACTTTGATTGCAGAATGAAAGCTACAAATTCCTCAGTTGCTCTGTCCTTTTTGCAATTCAGGTGACCCATAGGTACGTTTCACTTGCCTCATCAGAGCACTGAGGCCCAAGAAAAACTGAGTAAACCCCCCAGGCCCATCCAAGAAAACTCCCAAGCCCATCCAGGCAACCTGCCAAGCACATCCAAGATACCTCCCAAGCCCACCCAAGAAAAATCTCAATCCCATCCAAGTAGCCTCCCAAGTCCATCCAATTGAGCTCCTCAGGCTCAAGCCCTTCCAAGCCTACCCATTGCCTATTGAACAGCCACCCAGGGTTGCAGGGGGTAATCTAGCATCACCCCAACCA
The DNA here is from genome assembly GCF_026914185.1 of Puccinia triticina. NCBI lineage: Eukaryota > Fungi > Basidiomycota > Pucciniomycetes > Pucciniales > Pucciniaceae > Puccinia > Puccinia triticina. The sequence continues at coordinate 4,312,322 of NC_070565.1, read as the reverse complement.
CCTGCACCTGGGTGGTTTTACGGTTTACCTGGGGGGGTCCACCTTTGGGGGAAATACAAAATCACATCATGCTAACAGGTTTTTTGTATTTAATGAAGTGCTTTCCCAAGCTTGATTTCTGATTGTGAATGTGCTTCTTGTTTGCAGTTTCTTTATAACTTACCTTGTTATTTCCTGTAGTGTCATTCCTAACCACATCCTAGGTCTACTTTACTCTTACTTTAGCCATGCTTGATTTTCTTTTCTTTCAACAAGTTTACTTCCTCTTATTTTTAGCACTTTTTGTGTTTTACCCTGGTTTGAATCTTCCTCATCAAATATGGTTTGTTTGAGAAAGGTATCCTTTTCCCCCCACATAACCAAAACAAGCTAATTACTGGATGACTTCCTGGCAAGATCTGAAGACCTCCCAGAAGTGATCTGGAACCCCCAAATCTAGATTTCCCTGAAAAAATCTAGACTTTTGGGGGCTATATCCACAACTGCAAGGCTCCCAGATGTGACAGGCTTTCCATTGTCTGGATTTGCTAATTACAAAGGAAGCACTAAACCTTACTTGCTGATGAAGATCAATTGAGATGGAATATTCACCAGCAAACAAGGTTTAGGTTCCTTATAAATCAATCCATTTAGGCCCCGTTTGGAGCCGATATAATTGCGCGTGGAAACTTGTGACATCTGATCAAGTTTTGGCGGACCTGATCAGATGTCACATAGGATGTCATGCAAAAAAACACATATATTGCCTGGATTATATCGGCTCCAAACGGGGCCTTAGACAATGTGAATTGCACAAATAAAATTGGACTGCCTCCTCATGACTTTCCCTTGAATCTGTAGCCCCTGCAGATTTTGATTTACAGCCGCAAAATAAAAAAAAATGCGGGGGAATGTAGCACCAGAGGCGGCAAGTCTGGTTCTGCAGGGGTTGTAGATCTCGATTGGAAGTCCTCAATTAGGGTTCTCAAAGTTGAAAACATACAAATGTGACATACTGCCATACACACCATTTTTGCAGGGAAGCGTTTGACAGCTCCTGCAAATAAAGTTGTATGTTTGCATGACATATGCCGCTATGTCGCAACTTTGAGAACCCCAAATGTCATTCAATTCACAACCGGATTTGAGAGTGTTGGAATTTTGCTTCTGATTATGTTTGTCTTAGTGCAGAGTTTAAAATCTTCCAGGATGAGGTTAGGGTTTCCGATCCGATTTCACGCGCCCTGTCCACTGCCCTTTCCCTCGGCCTGCCGTGACCAATCAGATCGACTGCCGAACTCAGCCGACCGACTCGACCGAGCACCAGGACCAACTTCCGTCATCTCGAAACCCTCGCACAATTCTTCTCTCACAAAACACACACACACACGCAAACGATTCGACAACCTGCCAAGAAATTCCAGCCGACGCCTCTGTTCAGCATGTTCTTCCCTGCTCCTCTAGTCCGCCGATCGCTCCTCAAGCCCCTCCCTCGACTCAACCTTCTCAAGCCCACCACTTCATCACAAGTCCTCAGCCGGTCCGCCTTGATCACCGCACACCGAGGTGCGAAACCGGCCCCTCTCATTCCCTCTCCTCTCGAATATGCAAAACTAAAGTAAAAAGAAAATCATGCTTACTTTGGCTTGGTTTTGTTCTCGGTTTTTCCCCCTTAAAAATAGCGTATTCTGCTGGTCATGCTGCGGATGAATCATTCTCGGCCTTCAACGAGAGATACACTCAATTCTTCGAAGGCGTACAAGATTTATTCGAGGTGGGTATCGACATCAGATATCCGTTATCTATCCCTGGACATCGGATCCATCCTATCCTACTTTTTCCGATCCGAATCATTCATACTGACACAACAAAAAAACAATGCTCTATTTCTCGATAGCTCCAACGTGGCCTCAATAACTGCTTTGCCTATGACTTGGTACCCGCCGTCCCAACCGTAGAGGCTGCTCTCCGGGTCAGTTTATTTTGTTTCCCCACTTGCGCTCTCTCAGGCGTCCGCTCGTTTTCGTCTTTCACCGCCGTCTTCCCAAGTAGTCTGTTTGAGATTTTAGTGCTTACCATCTCTTGGCTCTTCCCATATTCTAGGCCGCCAGACGAGTCAACGATTTACCTACAGCCATCCGGATATTTGAAGGTCTCAAAGAAAAAGTCTGTCATTTTTGTCTTCATCTTGATCGATCACTCAATCATATCTCCGCCTCAATCCTATCAATCGCAAGTAACTGACGTGTCACTGCGCCTTTTTTTTTGGCAACCCAACCAAACCACAGGTTGAGAACAAGGGACAATACCAAGCCTATCTAGACGAGCTCAAGCCCCTCCGGGATGAGCTTGGTGTGCCAACCAAAGAAGAGATGTACGGTCAAGCACTTTAATTTTTTTCTAGAGCCCGAAATATAAAAATAGCCAAACTTCCTCCGGAGTCAGATGGGCCCGATCTGTGCATTGCAGCAACATAGTTGTAGTGTGCCCTACCAGCTGTTAATGGCTGGTCTATCTTTTTTTTGTATGAATCAAGTTTCTTTTCTGAAGAATGTTGGCACAGGAGTCCGTTAGGGGATGATAAGATATAGGAGTATAATGAATTAAAATTTGAGGCGTTGTTTGGAAACCCCATCATGCGCTATGAGTGGGCGGATTTGTAACGCCCATCCGCCGGGCTATAACGATGCATAAAGAGGTGTTTGGGACATCATACTTCAAAAAAAATCAAAGCATCATTTATGTTTTTCTTTCTTTCATAAATCCAAAATTAAAGTGTGGAAAGGGTGGCTGGCTGTGGCTGGGATGCGGGACATGTAGTTGCGTATATGTTGATGGTTAGATCAATTTCAGCAAGGGTCTCAACCAACATAATCACACCGATTCATCGGCCCGGTGGTAGCAGAACAGGAGATGAAACCTGATTTCCTTGAATGCGCATACATACAAGTCTAGTCCCTCCATAATTGACGGGGAGGCGCATTCCCGAAGGAACCCTCCTTCGGCGACGGGGGTGGTCGGCGCAATGGGCTGTGATCAATGGCTCAGGGTCGGATGGGCTCGGGCGGCCCGCTGAACAGATGCCTTCGAAACTCACCAAGTTCACCGCCGAATCCACCACAACAGTAAGACGCAGGCCACCAACTGTCTCCTGATAGTAACGATGGCTCTTCAACCGGCCACCTCATCAAGCACACCCCCAATCTCGGAACTGCCGATCACCAAGACCAGCTCAGACTCGATGCTCGACTCAATCCTGTCTCAAAAGTGCCACCTTTTCTGTTCTCTGTTTTCTTCTTCTCCTTCTTGTTCAAGATAATCTCAACAGACTATACATTTAAATCAATCCAAGTTTATTCGAAAATCGTTCGAATGTATTTTTTTCAAAGCTCAATAAACCGTCTTTGTTCTTCTGGAGTGGGTCCCTAATCGGCTTCTTTATCTTCCAAAAATTACTTTTATCGCTAGCCCATACTTTTCAGCAGGTTTCGGTTTGATGGTCAGTTTGCACTCACTACTTCCAAAAGAGACAAAGAAAGAAGATATTTCCCAAAGAAACTTTTCGTGATGCTGAGAAACGGGGTTTTTTTTTTCTGAAAAAAAAGGGCGTAGGCGTAGCACTTTCAGGCCTCAAACGATCTTCAACTCTCTTGTTCAACCTAGCCCAACGAAGACTACTGGTCACGCTCGAAATATCATCCAAAGATCGCTCATACCTCTGGTTCCTGAATTGGATGTCGAAACAAAGTCGAAAGAACTCGTCCACCAATCAACTTGCCGCCGAGACTAGTTATCGACAACTGTCGGACGGCACTCATGAGGTTGACTTTGCCCTCGTTCCTGGTCCTGGAAATCATTATTTCAAGTTCCAAAGGGCTTGGTTTCAAGTGGGTATCCTCTCCTCAATGATCCCTGCCTCCTTTTTCAGGAATATCCATAAATCAATCAATATTGATCTCTTAATATCAAACTCTTTATATTGCTAGGTCAAGCGGGAGCGAGACGGAAAATTGATCGATCTCAACTCAGGCACACCATGGGAAACGTTGATGCTCACGACTCTATCTCGAGATCGAAAGTTGTTAGTAGACCTTTTGAAAGAAGCCAAATCAGTTTCAATGCGAACAGAAGAGGGAAAGATAGTGATCTATACCTCTTCAGGTGGAGCTGAATGGAGACCGTTTGGTCAACCTCGGACAAAAAGGCCCCTGAGCTCTGTCGTCTTGGATCAGGGCATCAAAGAGAATTTGGTGGCTGATATCAAGGAGTTTATGGGCCGGGCCCGCTGGTATGGTGATCGAGGTAAGCACTCTGACTTCTAGCGCACACGGGGGTCATTTTTGGCTGAACTGCGGTGATCTGATGACCAGGTATTCCATACCGGAGGGGCTATCTATTACACGGGCCACCTGGTTCTGGAAAATCTTCGTTCATATTCGCTCTCGCTGGCGAACTGCAATATCACATCTGTGTCCTCAATCTTTCTGAACGAGGGTTGAGTGATGACAAGCTAAATCACCTCCTCACCAATGTGCCCGAACGAAGTGTGATCCTTTTAGAGGATGTCGATGCGGCCTTCCTTGGTCGTGATGGAAGGGAACAGTGCTGAGTCATTTTCAATCCTGTTATCTTCTACGCCCCTATCTATCCTGTACACTACCATGGTCCGGCTAATTCTTCCTTTCAACTATAATAATAACAACACCAGGATGAAGATCAACATAACTTTTTCAGGACTACTAAATGCGATCGATGGAGTGACATCGACGACCTCACAAAGATTGATATTTATGACGACGAACCATCTCGACAGACTAGATCCGGCGTTAATCCGCCCCGGGCGGATCGATGTGTCACTCCAGATCGGCAATGCAACGCTTCACCAGACCCTCGAATTATTCCAAAAGTTTTATGACGAGTCGAAGTTAGTAGACGAGATGGAGAAGAAAGTCATCGAGGTTTTTCGGAAGGGTGGCCAGTTTAGTATGGCTGCTTTACAAGGCCTGTTCATTCGTTGTCGGGAGGGTAAGGAGGCTATCAAAGATTTCGATCAGATCGTTGAATATCCTCAAGTACTTGCTTAGTCTGTGCTTGATCATCTTGTCTTTAACATGAATGATCTCTTGAAGATATGACTGGATTCCACACAACTTTGGAATTTACTGTTCCTCTTAATCCAAATATATTCAAGTCAGTGAATTATGGACTGAAAGATCAAGGGTTTAACACTACACTAAAAACTCTAGAAACTGCAAGGAGTTGGCATGTGGCATAATCCAGTGTAACTGCCATAGTAACTCCACATAATTACATCATGCCCTTTCATGCACAGTCACTGTGCATTCAACCTTGCTTGAAATAACCTTTGAGAAAGGCTTGAGACCATCTGCACCGGGCACTAAGTTAGCCTGGATTAGGGCACTTAGTTTGACCCCGCACCTGCATTGGGTTGGATCAGCCGGGGATCAACTTGACCCGGAGCTCTGTTTGGAGCTAGTGGGGTCTAAATTTAGACCCCACTAATCCTGGGACTAATATCAAATTCAACATTCATCATGCTTTCCAGCATGAACTTTATGTGTTTAGGTGCCAAACACATAGCATATAGGCACCTAAACACATAACAATGAACATCCAACAGCTTGGACCTGCTAATCCCCACCTATGCGGATGGCTGATTGGAATAGCCTATTCTGATTGTAATGTAATCCAAGCTAGGTTAGCCCAGGCTAATCTAGCGACGGATGCGGATGCTCTGAGCATCATGTCAGCCTTAGAGTCAACACAGTTGACCTCAAACTGCCTTTTACCTCCATTCTATACCTAAATGTATTTATATTGTTTTAACCTTAAGACTTAAGGTTGTTTTAACTTCAGATTCTGATTCCTCATGCTATTTTGACCCTAGTGTTCACTGATTATTTCCCAATATCTCTACTCCTTGAGTTTGTGGTTTGAGACGTGCATGTGCAGCAGCGCCATGTAGGTGCCCCTGAGCGCTCCAAACCACATGTACATGTGTGATTATGTCATCCAAATTTGAAATTTTTTGAAGTCAGGATCCCCCATGCAGCTGGAGGATCCACAGACTTCAGCACACAAGAACCACGCCCCAGACAACCCAGGATCACCAGCAGAGAGATTACCAAACTTGCAGTATACCTACCATCACAGTTGCCTAGTAATATTGACAGTAAGTAAAATCAGATCAAAAGGTTATCTCTGGTTAAGACCTATAAAACCAGAGAAGAGTAGTAAACCTACTTCTGAATCCCACCAATGTTTCCTTGTTGTGAGTGGAGTCTGTTGCACTCTCTTGGCCTGACACAGCTGTAGAGATGGCAATTGGGTACCCATTTGCATGTACCTGGCACCCGCTGTGAGAACTCCTTTGGGATGGGTTGGCAGTCCTTTGAGGGGGAAATAACAATATTATATTCCAGCTCAAGTAATACTACTGTTACAGGTTTTTTGAAAGACCTGCCCCTCTATTATACTACACAGAATTCTGACAACAAATTTATTTATTGTCGTGGTGTGACTTTTCACTTTATGACGGAGAAAACTTGTATGTAGTAGTCTCTATTTGACCTAGATCAGTTTTTATCAAGTACAAGATGCTTATACAACCTCTATATGGTGAGGTGGGCAAAGAATATAATCAATTGAGAATCTGTTTTGTTGGGTTTTATGGTTTTAGCAGAGAGAAGTGATGGTGGAGTGTGATATGAGATTTCTATGTTGATGTCTGATCACTTGATGTCTGTTTGACCACTGAGCTGGGGTGCCTGGGTGATGATGGTGAAATGGTAGGAGGAGGGCCTCTTTAGTTATTTTTGCTGGTGAGGGCTGCCTCAAGGCATTTCTGCTGGTGGTGACCCTGTGGATTGCACTGCCTTCTGCAAGGGGTGCATAACTTGAACTGATGTTCCACATGACAATGTGTTCTTTGTGCTTTTTGATGCAAGGGCTGCCAAGATGGTTGGTTGCACTGCCAAAGTGGAGGCTTTATGACTGCATGCATCAATGTCAGGTCCGCACAAATCTGTTGAGTTGTTGAGTGTAGGCCTATTTGCTGCAGTTACCAACATGCAGGTTGCACAAGGTGATCTATAGCCAATAGTGGAAGCATTCCTAACTAGCAAATCTACCTATGCTCTTATATATATATACATGCTTTTAATAATTGTATGAATTTATACCTAGATATGGCCTGTAATAAACCTATAATTGTAAATGCCTTCTAAACTAACAGAGCTAGCTGGATAGTTGAAGTGAGAAACTAGCAACAATGGGAAGTTACACTATCCGTAACTAGAAGTAACCAATAACAAAACTTAATTGTTGCGCTAACAGCAACAATGTTTAAGTTACATTTTTTGTTTATTTTTTTCCTGATTTATTAGACCCGTTACGTTATCCCCCGCAATTTAGGGGGATAAAATGCGGATAACACAGGTTTTTTGCCCATTTTACAGTGTTTTTGCACCAGATAACGCAGTTAGTGCATTACTGGCATTATTTTTTGCGGTATTGAGGGGGAAATCACCCTCTGTTGTGTTATCCACACGTGCGCAAGCACATTTTACCAGATAGCAATAACACTTTATCTGATAACGGTGGGAAGTTATGTTACAAAAATCCCTCTGGATAACATAATGTAAATAACTTCCCATTGTTGCCACTAGGGTTAAATTTGTATATAGAGTCTATTTCTGTAATAATATTGTAACATATGCAAGTGTTTAGGTTGGAAGTTGACGTTTTGGCAGTTTTGTTTTGCAAAACAGATCTGGATCCCCACACAGCCAGCAGGTACCTGGAACACCGCTCAGCACCCGCCTGCGGGTGCTGGGTACTGGTGTGGGTGTTCAGTTTTTGGACAGGAAAAAAACAGGTACCCGCCCATCATGGTGGGCCAGATGCATTGGAGGGATCTCCTTGGCCACAAGGATCCCTCAGGTCAGAGAGGTGTACACCCCTCCTCAATCAGAGGGATTCCAAGAGGTATGTGCACCTCTTTGACTGGAGTGCCGGAAGGAATCCCCAGGCCAGAAAATATATTGATGAACGGGAGGATTCCTTCCCAGTGTAAGACTCAAAAGATGTCGTGAGACCCTTTTGCACCATGGGAGTTTGCATGGCACTTGCACCAGGAAAAAAAAGTAGTCACTTGATGGCAAGTGACATGACACAGCTTTGGTTTCAGCTCCAACACTGCTCCAATGCTGCTCCTCTCCACCAGCACATCTAGGGCTCACATGATAAGGATCAAAGCACTCAATGTGAAAAAACCAGATGATGCTCAGCTTTGGCCCTGGCCCAGCTGATGCTCAGCTTTTACCCTGGCTCAGCTGATGCTCAGTTTTTCCCCTGGCCCAGCTGATGCTCAGCTTTGGAACTGGGCACCTGATGATCATCTTTGGCCCTGGCACAGCTGATGCTCAGCCTTGTCCATGGCTCAGCTGATGCTCAGCTTTGGCCCTAGCCTAGCTGATTTTCAGCTCTGGTCCTGTCCAAGCTGATTCCCATCGTTTTCCCTGGCCTGGCTCAGCTGGTGCTCAGCAAGCTGAGCATCAGCTGGCCAGCTGGCCCAGGACTGGGCCAAAGCTGAGCATCAGCTGGGACAGGACTAGGAGAACGCTAAGCAAGGACTGGTACAAAGCTGAGCATCAGCTGCGCCAGGACTAGTACAAAGCTGAGCATCACCTGGGCAAGGAATGGTCAAACGGCTTTTTTCCAATTCTGAGAGTGAGCTGCGTGAAAAAGCTGAGTATGAGCTGGGCAGAAAAGCTGAATATGAGCTGGGTACCAAAGCTGAGTATCAGCTGGAAAGAACTGAGGATCAGTTGGGCTCATCAAAAACTGAACAGGACCTCCTTGGTAAATTTTGGAAGTTGAGGAGATGGTTGGGAGATTGGGGTAGATAGTGGATAGATATTGGATAGATGGTGGGTAGCTGGCTGGAGCTGGTGTAATGTCACTTGTCATCAACTGACTATTTTATTTTCCTGGTGGTGTTCTGTGTAGTTTTGGCCGTAGAATTCAGTGGTTTTGCCGTATTGGGTGATTTGTGAGTGTACATATGAGAAAAAAGGAAATTTTGAAATGGGCTAGATGGGTAACCATAAAGCATACCACACCGGAGTCGGTAGTCTGTGCCAGCATTTTTTGGTACAGTTTTTTTTTGCCAAGGATGGATGCTATTGGCCGTGCGAGCAAAGATCCAAGATGTTTCCATGGGATCATCTTGAGGGTCAGATGGCGCACGGTATACTCCCAATTGGAGTTGATATAAGCAACCAAGGCACCAATGAACGCAAATCTGTTCCCCTTTGTTGTCCACACGTTGTGGATTCGGGTGAACTTGGTGTCAAAGTTCTTCCAAATTAAAAAAGGAACCATTTCAGTAATCAAAAAAGGGTGGGGAAATCATCAATGGCAGTAAACTCTTACATGTAACTTGTCAAATACATTTTTCTTTAGCATTGCATAGAGCTTAGTAGATTCATTTGCCGACCACTTCTGACCATAGAGAACAGCCTTGGGATTTGTGTACTGAAAAGCGGCTCAAAGAGTCGGATCTTCAATACGCGTCCACGGAAGTGCCTGTTGAATCTGCCAGATCATGATGATCTGGTTGAGGACACGATTGACAAAAGGTGGCTTCATCTGAAAAAAACCTGTGATGACAGTCTGCTTAGGATCCCCCCCACCATTAGCTTGCACAAGATTACGTTCAGCCACTGGGGGGTAATTTTGCGCCCGCCTTCTTTGCTTGCTCTCGTTTGGGACAACCGTGGCTTTTGTTTTCGGACTGGGTTGAGCCATTGCGGTGCACCTTCAAGTTCCCATACAAAGTTTTGTGAGCGCAATAGTGGTTTCCACACCACTTGCATTTATAGTTTATCTGAGTGTTGGGTGGGTTGTTTTTCTTCCTGAAAGGCACTTCAAAAAAATCAAGGAGATCGTTGCACCAGGAAAAAAAAAATAGTTACTTGATGGCAAGTGACATGATGCAGCTTTGGTTTCTGCTCCAGAGCTACTCCAGCGCTGCTCCAAGTCTGCTCCACCAGCACTTGTAGAGCTTGCAGGACTGCACCAGAGCACTCAATGTGGCACAGTCAGCTGATCCTAATTTTTTCCCAGGAACAGCTGATGCTCATCATAAGCTGAGCAGTAGGCATTGACTGAGCCTGGGCCAAAGCTGAGCATTGGCTAAGCCTGGGCCACAGCTGAGCATTGGATATTCCAAGCCTGATAAAAATCCAAGTGTCAGCTGGACCAAGAATATTCCAAATCTGAGCATCAGCTTAGCCAACAATGGTCCAAAGCTGAGCATCATCTTGGAAAAGGTTTGTGCAGAGCTTAGGATCAGCTGGGACAATACTGTTCCAAAGATTAACACCAGCTGGGCCAAAATTTTTCAAAAGCTGAGCATCGGCTGAGACAATGCTGGTACAAAGCTGAGCATTGGCTGAGCCAAGGCTGTTCCAAAGCTCAGTATCAGATTTTTTGAGACTATTCAAAAGATTAATATCACCTGAGCCAAGGCTGTTCCACAGCTGAGCATCAGCTGAGCCAAGGCTGGTCCACAGCTGAGCATCAGCTGAGCCAAGGCTTGTCCACAGCTGAGCATTGTCTTAGCCAAGGTTGGTCCACAGCTGAGCATCAGCTGAGCCAAGGCTGGTCCACAGATGAGCATAAGCTGTTACAGGAGTGGTCAGACTCAGAATCTGAGCATTGGCTGGGCCGAGATTTATCCAAAGCTGAAAATCAGCTGAGCCAATACTGGTCCAAAGCTGAGCATTGGCTGGGCCAATGATAGTCCTAATCTGAGTCTAAGCTGAGCCATGACTGGAATAAAGCTGAAAATAAGCTGGGCCAGGACTGGTTCTGATCTGGGCAACAAAGCTGAGCATGAGCTGGGCACCAAAGCTGAGCATAAGCTGGGAGCTAAAGCTGAGTATCAGCTGACCAGAAATGGGGATCAGTGGTGCCCAGAAAAAACTGAGGATCTCCAGTGGAAATTCTTAAGCTGGTTAGATGGTGGGTAGATGATGGGTAGATGGTGGGTAGATAGTGGGTAGCCCGCTGGAGCTGGCATGATGTCACTTGTCATCAAGTGACTATTTTTTTTTCCTGGTGTTGTGTGCAAGTGCCATCACAAAATATTGTTTAAGAAACCTGTTAGATATAACCTGGAATGTGAGCCTCAATGTATGCTGAATTCATGATGAATTTATGTTTAACTTATGCTCAATTGAGCTGAAGGCACTTTGGAAAGGAGTTGAATTCAATTGAAAACCAGCTCCAACTTGAATCTAGTTATTACTGGAACTATCTTAGAACACATTTTCAACTACCTTCCAAAGCAATATCTAATACTTGGCAGAAACAAGGGCCCCGTTTGGCTGCGGCGTTATACGTGATAAATGTGCAAATTTATCATGCGCGACCCAAATTTTGCCCCCGTCTCCACCAAAAACTTTGAACCCCTGGGGGTTGCCCGTGATAAATAAGCCCATTTAGCACGTATAACACAGCAGCCAAACGGGGCCAAGGTATACACCAGGAATCATATATTTCTAGAGGTGGTCCCTATCATTTGTTGGCGGGTACTTGGCACCCACAGGCGGGTACCTGTGGCAGTGCGCAGGTATCCTCCGGTGGGTGCGGGTGTCCAGTCTGGGACCAAATTCAGGCAGGTACCTGTGCACAAATTGCCATTCTGAAAAGCTCTGCTTTCCCCTAGTTCCAATTGGCGGGTACTAGGTACCTGTGGGTGGGTACGTGGAAGTACGGTGTAAGACTCAAAAGCGGTTGTGAAACCCTTTTGCTGAATGGTGAAGGGGATGATGGAGGTGCAAAACTCTGACATTCTGCTATCAGATAACAAGACCCACCAAGCTAAGCTTGGCAAGTTTTAATCAAATGATAGGTCTGGTCTAGTTCCAGATGAGGTTGTTCAATGACAGGTATGTGAAAGATGAGATATTTTATGAGGAGCGGGAAGGGTGAAAGTTGACTTGATGTTTCTGGTGGGGTTTGAACACAGGTCCTCAAGAGGGTGATATAAAAGAGTTCAGTGGTTATTGCAGATGAGAGGGATGATATGGTATGTTATATGATATAAAGTTTAAGGATAAATATAATGGCTGATGGGTGATGTCTGTATAACTGGTGGGTACTGAACTGAGGGAAAAACAACTGGGGGGAGAGATCTCCTTATATAGACAAATGTGAGGGATTTTAGCTACAAGGGGGACCCTGGATGAGTGATTTTAGCTGGTGGGCTGCGTACAAGTGGTGTCAGAAGATACTAAATACAGGCAAAAAGTGGGGTGAGAAATGAAAGATGATGTCATGCTATGCAAGGAGTGCATAAACAAAGCGGGGAAATGTCAAATACAGGGGTACCTCATGCAAGGGGTGCATGACACCTGGGGGGGATCTGTGGCACTCTCCAGAGAGTGCCAGAACGTAATTTCTTTCTGGAACCCTGCTAGATGTCAACTGTATAGAGTTTGTAATTCAAGCTTCAGCCAATTTTGATTTTGTGTTCAAATTAAGCTGATCTCATCTGTAACTTAATACAATAAAAAATAATTCTTTCACCTTGATCAATTCATGACTCCAGTGGCACTGCAACTTGAATTGAACCTTAATTGAAAGCTTAGTTGGCTCTGGGATCAAATTAATGATGGGTTAATGTCACAACTTGTGGATGGGAAAAAATGATTCTTCCACGGTATACCCTGAGTTAAGATCCCAAATCTTAATTGGATCAGTGCAGCAGGAGAATGAGTCAAAAATGCAGCCTTTTCCAGCGCATAGATTTTAATTTCAGGGAGGTTTAATTGGACCTCATAGAGCCCAATTTATATTAATTTCTCTGTAATGAAATCCCAATACCTCTCAGGTGGTTAGGGTAGGCTTAATGTTTCATCCTGCCTGGAACCAGGCTGATCTGTGAAATACAATAATGGAAGTTTGCAGCTGTGGAGCATGTACAACTAATATTCTCAGTCCTTGGTTTCTCATCAGCCCCCCTGTGCCATTCTCATACAGGTACACCTGCTCCGGACTGTTGGTTCATGGTCCAGGGTAGCCCTAGTCTCAGAGTGCACTGGTTTCTGATTCTGCTTGTCAATGTGGTGAAAAGTGTTGGGGGTAGCAGCTTAGAGCATCTCCACCATGGGTCTTATATTTGGGGCCCTGTGTGGCTCAACTAGAGCCCGGAAGAATGACATAGGGCCCAAGAGGATCATGTCTGTTCACTTCAGAGGCTTTATTGATGGGTGAAAGATGACTCATTGGAGTTGTGGTGTGCCTGAGAGTGAGTGAAAACCCTCTGGGGGGGGGGGGGGGGGGGATGATCACACAGGAGAGGGTAACAAGGCCAGGCCCCATTGAGCTGTATATATATGTACAGCTTGATTGGGAAGTTCAACTCTTTTTACTGTTTTAGGGCCCCACAGAGGGACTGTGCTATTTTTTTGGGGCCCATGGGCCCTACCTGGTTGTATGACTATGGGGCCGAAGTGGATCTTAGCTGGTGTAAGTATCACGTCCCTGTCACTTGTGTGACTGTCCACCCTCACGTTTGGCCAAACGTTAGGGTGGACAGGCACATTCTTCCCTGTAAAACACAGGTGGTCATGAGAGGAGATACAACTCCTCTCAATGACCAGCTGTACCACTCATTGAGAGGAGTTGTAACTCCCCTACATGACCGGTACCGGTGGTCATTGAAGGGAGCTAGTTGCATCTCGATGAACACCTGTACCGGTCATCAAGGGAAGTTGTAACCACCCTTGATGGCCGTCACCACTATCGAAGGGTGGTACTACTTGTCTTGATGACCAGCTGTACTTTTCATCTGGAGGAGTTCTGACTCCCCTTGATGACCGCTATGGGTGGTCATCGAAGGGAGTAGTAACTCTACTCAATGTCCAGCTGTACATGTCATTGGGAGGAGTCACAAGTCCCCTCGATGACTGGTAAAGCTGGTCATCGAAGGGAGTTACAACTCCTCTTGATGACCAGCTTACCGGTTATTGGGAAGACTTCCGACTCCCCTCAATGGCCATTGTGGTGATCTATACCTGTGTCAACACCAAGAAGAAGTTCAGATATGTTTCACTAAAGTTACAATAGGAGTCGTCAGGGAAACTTGTTTGGTTACTACGGAAGATTGGACTACACAGCAAACTGGTGACATCATGGATACGGAAGATTGGACTACACAGCAACCTGGTGACATCATGGATACGGAAGATTGGACTACATAGCAACCTGGTGACATCATGGATACGGAAGATTGGACTACACAGCAAACTGGTGACATCATGGATACGGAAGATTGGACTACACAGCAAAGTGGTGACATCATGGATACAGAAGATTGGACTACACAGCAACCTGGTGACATCATGGATACTGAAGTTTGGACTACACAGCAGATATCATTGTACCACATACTATGGCATGGTTACAAGGGTCATTGTTAGGTTACCACCAAGAAGGAGGCTTAGACAAATAGCAACAGAGAGCAGGCACTTAGCAACCAGAATCTCACCAGCAAAACTGAAGCACCAGGAGACAACCCCTGCAGCAAAAATCCCTCACCATTTAATATAAAAGGAGGCCCTCTCTCTGCTTGTCTCAGCTTTTTCCCACCATCATCCTACATAGTCTCCACAAGCAGTAGTTGGTCCTGAGCTACCATAAGCGTTTCTGGAGTGTCAGTAATTAGTAGTAGTCATTAGTAGTTATTGGTAGTAGTCATTATTAGTAGTAGTCAGTAGTAGTATTGATTAGTAGTTGCAGTAGTAGCCATCAACAACAATTATACACATCACTTATCAACAATCAGTCCATTAGTTTATTGTTGAAACTCGCGATCCTCGGCGCGCTCCGCTCTCTAGATTTGCGCTCCTCAGCGCGCTCCATTCTCTCTCTGTTCCGCGCTCTTCTCTGCGGCGCATACCTTGATCACCAATCTTAACCTAAACCTTCCCGGTACCCCACCGAATGCTCGCCTTCTCGTATCCACTCACTCGACATCGATCAAGAACACAATTCTCCGAACGATTCTTCGACTCACATCGATCCGCTGCTACCTCAATATCAAGATAACTTGACGACGCTCCTCTCTCTCGTCTATCGAACAAGTACGGTGAAGCTTTAACTCGGACCGCCTTCATTAGCTTCCAACTTGGTGAGAAATGCAGCCAGGCATTTCCAAACATCCCTCTCTCATCTTCAAATCCTCGATCATCAACACTAATCTTTATTCCTTTCTTCATCAGTCTTATCTTAGATCTTTCAGCGCATTCTCATTCTAAATCCTATTTTCTCTTGTTTCCTATCACTATAGGGTTTGTTCATTCTTGTCTTCCATTTCACAATTTCCTCAACTGATCTTTTCTATTCCTCTCCTCCAGACTCATCAGACTCCTCACAATTCATTATCAATATATATATTGTTAGATTTATAGTGTCATCTTCAGGGTTGGTTTTATTATTTCCTTTTCTTTTTTCTTGTTCCATTCATTGTTCTCACGTTTATGTTTCTTTCAGCTTCTGGTCTTATTCTTTAGTGAAATTCAATCTTAGGTTCTTTACGATTAACAGTCGAAACGCGACTACCGAACCTCGTATGTCTGGCGATTCCAAATCGGAACCGCAACAATCAAATCCTATCATCACTAAAGACCAGAAACCTGCGATTACGACCAAAACCATGGACGACATCATTCAGTCCTCGGTGATCAAAACCGTCGTTGAAGGCATCCCTCTCCTGACTATGGACAACTACACTCTTTGGAGACAACGAGTATCTAACTTCCTCGATGTCGTAAAACTCAAGGAAAATCTCACTACCGAAAAAGGGGTACTCAGTGCTAATCATAATGTGTATCTCAAAGCCATCCTTGTCGCCAAATTGGAATCCACTGTTCAGGCTAATGTTATCGACTCCGTCAATGAAGATAACGCCAAATTAATATGGAACTCGATCGTCAAATTCTTCGCCTCAAATCAAGCCTCCAACAAGTCACGAGTATTTCAATCGTTTCTCCGAGCTCCTTACACTCCTAACGATGTTTTGGGATTCATTACCTCGATGAAAACGTATCAAACTCAATTAATTGAAGTCGGATGGACTTTCTCCGACGATGCTCTCGGTCACATGGTCCTTCATAAATTCCCTGCCGACATGAATGATATTGTCAACCAGATCACCCATTCCGACAAAGAGCCCTCTATCAATGTCGTTTTCGAACACCTTCGAATCCATGAACACAACTCTG
Source organism: Puccinia triticina (assembly GCF_026914185.1). Lineage (NCBI taxonomy): Eukaryota > Fungi > Basidiomycota > Pucciniomycetes > Pucciniales > Pucciniaceae > Puccinia > Puccinia triticina. Next base: position 4,296,027 of record NC_070565.1, on the reverse strand, counting down.
AAATTCGAGCTAGCGGTAGTGGATCGAAATCTAATCCAATCACATTATATACTGACGAGTCGAAGAGATGCAAGAAAGAGTATCATAATCCAAATGCCGACCATCTCAAGGAAAATTGTTGGTACCTTCACCCCGGCAAGCGCACCGCCTATTATGAGAAGAAAGCCGCTGCAGCCCAGAAAAGCGAGTCCTCAGTCAGTAGCTTTCACACCTCTCTATCCAAATCGCCTCATCTATTCATCGTCGATTCAGGATCATCTGCTCATATGACTTCAAATTCTCATTTGTTCCACACCCTAGAACTCAAAGAACTAGGATGCGTACAAACGAGCTCGTCGGCTGATCAACTCAAGATAAAAGGGATTGGAACAGTACGGTTAAAAAACGAATACGGTGAAATAACTTTAAATCATGTTCTCTATATTCCCGACATCGTTGTAAACTTGCTCTCAGTTCGATGTCTTCTTCTTCAAGACTATGTTGTCCACTTTCATAAAAACTCGTTTCAAATCTTAAAAAACAATGAAATTAAAATGAAAGGCAATTACATTGGAAATCTTCCGAGTCTAGACTTTGAAAACATTGAACACTCGAGTCATCTCTCATCCGCCGAATTCCTGCATAAATCCTTAGGACATGTAAGCTACCACAGATTGAGAAAGAAACTCGGCATTCCATTGAAGATAGTCAATGACTGCGAATCTTGTGCGGTTGGAAAGATCACCAAGGCTTCCTTCAAATCCGATCACAAACCTGCATCTAGGCCATTCGAGGAACTGCACTTTGACTTGATAGGCCCGATCTGGCCTCCTTCTCATGAAGGACATAGATATATCTTAACGGTAGTTGATAGTTGCACTCGGTTCTGTGCCGCCATACCTATAAAACTCAAGAGTGACACTCCCAACACCATCTCCTTTCTGGTCGACGTTGAAGCTAAAAGGTTCGGTCATTATCCATCCACATTTCACTCGGACAGAGGATCTGAATTCTTGAACTCCAGCATGAGCGAATACTGCGTGAATCATCTGATTAAGCAACGGACATCAGACGCATACACTCCTCAACAAAATGGGTTAGCCGAGCGCTTCAATAGGACTATCCTCGAATCAATGAGGACTATTCTCCAAGATACTGGCATTGATAGAAAATACTGGAATGAAATCGCTCAAGTCAGCTCTTTAACCTTGAACCAAATCCCGACGCATCGCTCGAAATCTTCCCCATTTGAACTATTCAAAGATCGAACACTTCCTCTCAGCTACTTCTATCCAATCGGAAACCGAGTATCCTTCTTAATTCTTCCTGAGCAATCCTTCTCCAAACTAAAACCAAAAGGAAAACTCGGGATACTCATCGGATACAAGGACGAACTAAGATCATATCGAATTCTAGCTGATGACGGAAAAATTGTCGAGACTAAGAACATCAGATTTCTGGATTATAGTCCTCCCACTTCCAAGAATTCGGACTGGGATATCGCCATTGGGACAGATGATGAAACTGAAGACACAACAATATCCGATGAACACACACAGTCTGAAGGAGATAAAACGTCCGATGAAAGTGACGAAGAGATCGAAGCCAGCTTAAACCCTGCACCGATCGTCAGTCGAACTCTCCGTGATCGTACGTCTCAAGTTAAACCGGTCAAATATTCGTATCTTGCGTCCGATCCTTCTTCTTTCAAAAATGCGATGAAATCCTCCGAGAAAGAACACTGGGCCAAGGCAGCTGACGAAGAACTTTCCAACATCGAGCATCACGAAGTCTGGGACGACATGTATGATACACCCGACTCATTCTTGCACACTCTATGGATCTTCAAAACTAAGCCGGCAACATTATCCGCTGAAGAGAGAAAGAAGGCTCGTTTGTGTATTCAAGGTTTCCTGCAACGAGAAGGTGAAGACTATGGCAATACGTTCGCTCCAACCGGTAAATTCACCACGATGCTAGTGATTCTCATGTTTGCAATTGACAAAAAACTCCCCATTCGACAATTTGATGTCAAGAGTGCTTTCTTGTACGCACCCTTGAAAGAAGAACTGTACATTAAGACTCCCGAAGGATCAAAGAGGAAAGCTCCCTATCTCCGGTTGAAAAAATCCCTCTACGGTCTCAAACAAGCACCGGCAAATTGGTACGAGACACTTACCTCGTGGTTCGGGGAAATCAACTACAAGCAATCCACATCGGATCCGTGTCTGTTCATACATCAAGATAAAATATCATTCATCTTTTTTCATGTTGACGATCTGGTCGTAGTCGGCAACGTGGACGTCTTTGAGAGCCTGTTTCTTCTTCGGTTTCCAAACTCAACAGCGCATGAACCCGACACTCTGCTCGGAATGGATGTCACGATCTCAGAAGATGCCATATCCCTATCGCAAGAAAAACTCATCGAAAAAGGCCTTAAATTGATTGGACTAACTGATTGCAAGCCGGTGAATACTCCTCTGTCGGTGGCAGTTCAACTCAAACCTGCCACTCAAGCAGAGAAGACAGAATTCGCCAAATTAAACATCAACTATCGCACCTTTACCGGAATACTCAATTACCTGTCGTGCCGCACTCGTCCGGATCTAGCCCCCGCGGTGTCTATACTATCCAGCTTCAACAATGACCCAGGCATACATCACTGGAAAGAGGTACTTCACTGCTGGAAATACGTTCAAGGCACCAAAAACTTGCATCTTACTCTTCGGCCAGATGCAGCGCAATCAAACGCCCTTCAACATTTTACAGATGCCACGTGGGCTGATGACCTTGAAACTCGCCTATCTCGAAGCGGATCTATCTGCTTCTGGAAAAATTGCCCCGTTGCATGGAACAGCAAACGGCAACGGAATATAACACTCTCATCGACTGAAGCCGAATTGAACGCTCTAGCAGACGGAGTCCAGGAGAATCAGTGGATTAAGTTTTTAGTAGAAGAACTCTGGGATGAAACACTGGAACCCTCAAACTTTCACATTGATAATCAAGGACTCAACGAAAAAATCAAGAACTTCGGCTCGAATTCAAAAACCAAGCACCTAGACATAAAAATGAAATGGTTGCGTGACCTGAAGAACAACAACGAAATCACGGTCACACTCATTCCCTCGGACGACATGATCGCCGATACCTTAACAAAATCCAGCAACGCCGAATCCCTCGACCGTCTTCGAACAAAATGCTTCATGGTGCATTACTCACCAAGTTGAGGGGGGTGTTGAAACTCGCGATCCTCGGCGCGCTCCGCTCTCTAGATTTGCGCTCCTCAGCGCGCTCCATTCTCTCTCTGTTCCGCGCTCTTCTCTGCGGCGCATACCTTGATCACCAATCTTAACCTAAACCTTCCCGGTACCCCACCGAATGCTCGCCTTCTCGTATCCACTCACTCGACATCGATCAAGAACACAATTCTCCGAACGATTCTTCGACTCACATCGATCCGCTGCTACCTCAATATCAAGATAACTTGACGACGCTCCTCTCTCTCGTCTATCGAACAAGTACGGTGAAGCTTTAACTCGGACCGCCTTCATTAGCTTCCAACTTGGTGAGAAATGCAGCCAGGCATTTCCAAACATCCCTCTCTCATCTTCAAATCCTCGATCATCAACACTAATCTTTATTCCTTTCTTCATCAGTCTTATCTTAGATCTTTCAGCGCATTCTCATTCTAAATCCTATTTTCTCTTGTTTCCTATCACTATAGGGTTTGTTCATTCTTGTCTTCCATTTCACAATTTCCTCAACTGATCTTTTCTATTCCTCTCCTCCAGACTCATCAGACTCCTCACAATTCATTATCAATATATATATTGTTAGATTTATAGTGTCATCTTCAGGGTTGGTTTTATTATTTCCTTTTCTTTTTTCTTGTTCCATTCATTGTTCTCACGTTTATGTTTCTTTCAGCTTCTGGTCTTATTCTTTAGTGAAATTCAATCTTAGGTTCTTTATTTATCAATAACAATTATACACATCACTTATCAACAACCAGTCAATTATTTCATCAACAACAATTATTAGCTTAGTCAACCAACAACACCCAGTAGAATTAACAACAACCATATCATTAGTAGTATTAAGCCAGCATCAGTAGGAGTAGTCATCAACAAAATATTACCAATACTAGTCAACATCCTTTACTATTAGTAGTTATCATCACCAAAATTCATTCATAGTAGTCATCAACAGAAGTTATTCATTAGTAGATACACCCTCTACTATCCTCACCCAACCTCAATTTCACATAATCAACCCCACTGGGTTGCTTTATCCACCTTGTTACAGTTATAAAAAATCTGCAAGCATATTGATTAGTTGATCTAGGTCTGATAGAGACTGCTATACTTAGTAAATCTATCTTGAAATCTGCCACCCTTTCTAAATATTGATTTTAAGATTCCTTACATATTTGTATAGTACTATAGAGGGGCAGGTCTTTCAAACCACTCTTCAGTTGTGATAGCCTTTCAACCTATTCCACAATTTATTTCCCCCTCACGGAACTACCATCAAAATATATTTCATTTGTCCCACAGGAGTCCTACATCTGGTGTCCCAACAGTGGCCAAAACCTTCATCAAGATCATCTATTCAATCAATTTCTTCAATAGATCAACTAATAACTTCAATCAATTGTGGAAGACATACGAGGCATCAATCAAAGTGAGGACGGCACGGATAGGATTGTGGACGGCGAGGATAGGATTGCGGACGGCAAGGATAGGAGTTTGAGCAACAAGGAGAGGATTTTAGAGGAACAACGGTTGCGGGAAAGAGAACTGATCAGCACCAATCATCAACCTGTCACACCCCTCAAGTCACCTTTCCCAGGGATACACATACTCAGCCCCAGCCAAACACATACTCTTTTCTATCCCTCTTATCTCCACTGCATACGCAGGGGACCAAACCCATTTCTTCTGTATTCGACATTTCCCCACCTTGTTTATGCACTCCTTGCATAGTATGACATCATCTTTCATTTCTCACCCCACTTTTTGCCTGTATTTAGTATCTTCTGACACCACTTGTACGCAGCCCACCAGCTAAAATCACTCATCCAGGGTCCCCCTTGTAGCTAAAATCCCTCACATTTGTTTATATAAGGAGCTCTCTCCCCCCAGTTTGTTTTTCCCTCAGCTCAGTACTCCCCAGTTATTTACATAACACCTTCACACTTACCATCACATGTGTACCTCACCACAACCCTCATATTTGCAAATAACCACTGAACTCACTCTCAACTCTCACATACCTGTTGTCGAACAACTTCATCTGGAACTAGACCAGACCTATCACTTGATTAAAACTTGCCAAGCTTAGCTTGGTGGGTCTTGTTATCTGATAGCAGAAGGGCAGAGTTTTGCACCTCCATCATCCCCTTCACCATTCAGCAAAAGGGTTTCACAACCACTTTTGAGTCTTACACCGGGCATTTTGCCTGTTGAATTGGGGACGAGCGGTTAGCTTTGTCCTTGTCAGTTATCTGGTCGGGAACTCGAGTACTCACCAGAGGTGTCTCTTGAGATCCTTTCCAGTAACAATGGTCAACAGCGGTTATCTGTTTTTTTGACCTTGCTGCTTGTGTGATTGGTACCTGCTTTCATCAATTCAATGCTATCAGTTTTCCCGGTCTCGCAAGCAGCTTGGACTGCAGAGGGAGTTTCGCTTTGCTTACCTTGCTCCGCAGCTGAGGTGGGTCGCGCCATCCTTCTCACTTTGTGAGTCAAAGGCCGGTCTCCCTGGTCTGCATTCTTACACAAAGTGTGTGTCAGAGCGGCTGCCATTCCAAGTCCAAGATCCCCACGCTCCTCCATCTCCAAGACCCGCAAAGACAGCCACTGCACTCAAAAACCATCAAGAAGTTCAAAAAAACTCCGTAGTCAGCATGTCAAACCCAAAAAAAGACAACCCCGACAAACCAATTGAACAAGAACCAGCAAACAGTGGTACTCCATTGACCACAATTGTGACAAAATCTCACCAGGGAAGAAATTGTGGCACTTAGAGAGTGCCAAACCGTGACTTTCTTCTGCAACCCTGTAGTATGTCAACTGTTGTAGCATGTGTAATTCAAGCTTCAGCCAATTTTGATGTTATGTCTAACTGAGGCTGATTGTATCTGTAACCTAATATGGTGGAAAAAAAGTTTTTCAACTTGGCCAATTTGTGACCCCATTGCAAATCAAATTGAATTGTATTTGAAGGCTTAGTAGGCTCTAAGCTCATGTCATGGCCTACATTCACAAATTCTGGATTTGAAAACAGTGATGCTTTTGCGGGATCCCATGAGGTAAGACCCCAAATTCTAGCCGCTTAATTGAATCAGTAGACTGAATCATAAAAACAATATGTTCCAGCAAATACATAGATTAGAATTTCAGCAACATTGATTTGAATCTCATAGAGCCCAATATATAATGATTTCTCTTTAATGGCATCTCAAGACCTTTCAGGTGGTTGGGTCAGGCTCAATGGGGAATCTTGCCTGGATCAATGTTGATCTGTGATAGAGATGGATATTGGCACCTGCTGGGAAGTGCTAGCCAGCAGGCTTGGGGTGTTCAATTTTGGTAAAAAGTCAAGCATGTAGCTTTGCACCCGTCATGGTTGCCTGTAGGGGCAGATAGATACCTGCTAAAGATTGGCGGGTCGCCAGCGGGTGCCAATGGCCATCTCTAATCTGTGAAGTATGATGGTGGAAGATTGCAGTTGTGGAGCATGTTCAAGTAATATTATCTCTTGAGTTATTTCTAGAGATGGCCATTGGGCACTCATTGGCAGGTATCTGCCACACTTAAGCAGGTACCTGTGTGCCCTGACAAGTACAGATGGGGGGTTCAGGGTGTTGCAATTTAGTCAAAATTCAAGAAAGGAGCTCTGCACCGGCCATGGGTACTGCAAGGGCTCACAGGCACCTTCTGAAGGGTGGTGGGTAGCAATTGACATCTCTAGTCCTTGCTCCCTGACCAGCCCCTTTGCAACATTCTCACACGGGTGCTACATCTGATCCCATATTTTGACTCATGATCCAGGTTAGGCCTGGGCTCAGTCCGCTTGTCACTAGCAAGAAGTTCTGGGGGTGAGTTTGCTTGGTGAAGAGGCATCACTTACCTTTCACTGGCGTGGAGCAACCCAGTCATTGAGAGGAGTAAATATTCCCCTTGAGGACCGTTAATCTGCACTGCATGTGTGTGCTGGCCAGTCATCAGGGGAGTGTGTAGACGCCAATCAATGACCGGGCTGTGCCGGCTATTGGTATGGCAGCAGGAGCTTCTGCCCCTCAAACTTTGATTTTGAGGGGCTGTGTACCCATTATTTGGCAGGTTGAAAGCCCCGGAGGAGCGCTCCTGGGGGAGTGGGAGCCTGCGCTCAGGTTATTTTTTGTGTTTCTTTTTCATCCTTTTTTTGTGTCCAGCTGAGGGCTCCAAATCCTCCAAGAATTTGATGGAGGGGCAAGAAAAATCCCCTCTGCCGGCTGGCAGAAAAAAAGGTGAGAATTTCATAGTTTTGCGTTTTCAGTGCGCAAAGCGTTTTGAGCTACCGCGCACTGTGGCCGGGACGTTGAGTGGACACCCCCTGCAGTGCGCAACAAGTTTTTTGAAGTGCGCAAAGTACATCCAATATTTGGAGTGCAAAGCCCCATTAATCCAATTTATTTGGAGTACCCTGTAAAGACAGCCAAAATATTGGGGTGCAGAAAGTAATTTTTTGGAGTGCATTTAGGCAGACCCAAAAAAATCACAAGTACATTTTCTAAGAATAATTTCAAATTTGTAAACTAATATGTTTTGATGCTTTTCTGTGGAAATTTTCTAAGAGTTTGGTTTTTTCTCACTGTATACTCTGACAAAAGTTTCAAAATCAGAAATTGTTCTATCACCAAGTTTACGATTAAGAGGAGGTATGTCAGGGTGGATTGGATTCTTCCAAGGGATCATCTTGTAATTTTTAAAATTTCTATAGCTCTTTGTTCTTTTAGGTTTGCCAGAATCATGGTTGAAAAGCTCAGTGCTCTTGTTGGTTAGATGTGTGAAGAACCTTTCATCTTCTCTAAAAGCAAAATACCATTTTTCAATATTTTGATTCTTATAATAAGATCCAAGTAGATTCACTGCAATATTTGCTATTATCAAATCCTCCTGTACATAAACAGATGAATTAGAACCTGTTGTACTTGTGTGATCAACTTCAAATTTCTTCTCCTTCCCATCTTCTGAAATCAATAAAGTTAATGTCAATTCTAATATTGCTTTCATTTTACTTGTGTAGAAAATTCCAGGAATATTTCCCTCAATATTTTTATCTTCACTCAATTTGGTTCTATTGATTTCAAAAATGCAAAACAGGTAGTAAAGCTGGACCCATTTTTGCTCATTAATATAATCATCTCCATCCACTTCAGCACCAAAGCATTCAACAACTTTTCTATTCAAATTCCAAATCAGATCAAATATTTTACTGAATATTCTTAATATCTCCTTGTCAGATGTTTCTTTGAGTTTCTGATTGTGTGCCGGAGACTTCTCCTCTGCATAAAGTTCAAGGCAACATCTGATTTCATTCATATTTGTGGACGAAGTAGGCTGGAACAACTTGTCACATTTGTTGATTAGACGAGCTTGAATGCTTGATATCCATGCCCATGCTTTATTGTTCTCATTCTTGCATTCAAAATTTTTAAAAATGAAGAACTCTGGTATTTTCTCTGTCAAAATGGGTTTCACGTAATCTTCAAAATCCCTTATCTTATCATTGAGAATGTTTTTGTGGCAATGCAAGACTTCAGTTGGGCAGTCAGAGGTCCAAGGAATCAGAAAACTGAGATCTTGTTTTTCATTTGAATCTATTTCAAATTTAGCAACTTGAGCCATGAAAACGTCATCATTTTCAAAAGCATTTTCCCACTTCATCTGATTGTAACTTTTGTAGTAATACCTTACAACACAGACACTAACTTCATTTCTCATCATTTGTGGTTTTGATATGAAAAGTGGTTGGGTTGTTAATCCTTGCTGGTATATTTGGTAGGCATTCATGTCAGAATTGGCATGAAGTGTTTCTAAAACCTTTTGATAAATAACTAGGGTTTCAGAACTGTGCCCAAATCCTTGGCTAGTGAGATTTTCATTATTTTGGTAATGTATGTAATGTCTCTTGCACCTTGACATGAAACTAAAAAACCACTTTTGAACTGCATGTTGCTCTGTGAAATATTGTGATTCTGATGGTGCAATACCCAAACTCTTTAAAATTTGATGATTCACAGCCCAAATAAAAACTGCAAACTCATTCAATCTTTTTTTTAAGTGGAATTCATATTTGAATCCTTGAATGAGTTTTTTTTCATTGTCAGGGCGGGTGTCGTAAGGAAGGTAATAACACATGTTGCTAGGAGGCTGTATGTGGCTTTTCAATTTGTGACCTAGTTCATCATCTGAAAGAATGAAACTGATTGAAATCCAAGCCCAGAATTTAGAGTTCCCATTTTCCTTGATTTTTTCCATTGTGAGAAATTTGGTTGGAGTGTTTTGGCTGGTTTTTGAGGGCTCTATATTACTGCTCCTGTCCCCAGAAACACACTTTGCACCCATGTCAAATCCCAAATCATGGTGTTGAGTTTTTGTCACAATTGCATCTTTTGACTTGGGATTGAAGTTACTTGATTCATTGATTGTGCTGAGATTTTCTACATGACTTCCTCCTACATCAAAATCCAATGGTTTTGATGTGAATTTGTTGGAATTAGGTGGACTTTGAATACACTCTGGCCCTTGGGAGACTTTATCCAATTTGTGATTTAAGCTCATAGGAGGAGTGTAAATTGGTGTGTTTGATCCTGTAAGATAACAATAATAAATCAAACAGGTAGGATCAGTTGGGGGTAGTTACAATACTCTACAATAACATCTAGCATCCACGTAGCATAATTATTTCTGTTAATAAGTAAGCTCAGTTATTATTGGTACTAGAGGCCAAGGCGGCTTCGCCGCTGGAAGCATAGTCCCCTGCTCAGATGGCCTCCTGCCTTTGGTAGCCAAATCTTTGGTTTTTATCTCTCTTTGCCAGTGAAGGGATTTTTCTTTGTTGAAATCCCTTCAATTAAAGTTTGATGATGTGCTGAATTTATTTATTACTCAAACTTCATCCACAATAAATGAACAAAGTATGCATGATAATCCAATTCTTGTGGATCATAGGAGCTCATGGAGAAGTTGAGTTACAAAAATGTTTCTCATTTCCCAGGAGAGATTTTATAAAGCACTTCAAGGAAGCTTTGACCCAAGCTAAGCCATAGAATAGGCAAGAAAAAAGGATGATGACAGTTCATCCCTGCAGCAGAAAAACAAAAATAGCAAAACTGAGAGTAGGAGTCAATCAAAATCACATACTTGACTCAATCTCAGTCACTCATACTATCCAACTGTTAGATGATCTGCCTCTCACTGCTTGTCCCTCCACCAGTAAGTAATATGCAATATTCATCACCACTCTTAACTCACCTCACCTCATTAGTATCACAACGCATTTGCATTTTGCATTAAACAGACTGTTTTTCACATTGACCAGTGGCGGCGGCTACCTCTTTGGGATGAGAGGCTGCCGATTAATCAAGTTGTGAGTTCTGGGTGTGGGTCAAGCAAGCTGGTCAAGGCTTCATCAGGACCTGTAGGTGGGATGACTGGAGGCAAGGGATCAGCTTCGCTTTGGTTAGTCGGGTGCATTGGGATTGGTGAGGGAGGGTTGTCTGAAGGTTCGGGTGGTGGAAGGTTGGGGATGAGGGGGTTGATAGCTGAATCTGTTGGACACACAGAAGGTGATACCTGAAGGGTCGCGAAGAGATATCGTTGGCCATCGCGAGGAGGGGAGCAGCACCAGGAGAGATACTGGTGAGGCTGGGGGCGTGGTCTGGATTGATGCTCAGACTCCCTGTGGCGTCTATGATGTCCGCAGTCGGGTGCGCGTTCTCAGTGCGCTTGTTCAAAGGTGATTGGTTGGTCTGTCGGGCGAGCCGGGCTCAGATGTTGCTGAAGGGGAAGGGCATTGTATGAGATGCAAAGGCCGCGCCAGATCAGTACCAGCGTGGGTGCCAGTTGAGTTGGTGGGCTCGATAGACAAAGATGATGACAGTGACACGGAAGCGGCCCCTGCGGGTAGAGGAGGGCGATGGGTTGGCCAAGGAAGGTGCTCAGGCTGAGGGGTACAGGTGCTGTGAGAGACTCGGTGGGGTCGCTTGCGTCCTGCTTGAACTCTGAGTTGACGACTTTGAGTGATGAAGCGAGCAAGGCCAAGGGTTTGATGGTCTTGTCCAGGGGTCTGGCTAGCAGGCACGCAATACTGTCAGTTAGAGAAGTGGTGGGGGGAGGGCATCAAGCTGATGCCACAGAACAGACAGCAGGCCAAGGTAGATACAACTCACCGCTCTGGTTCTGTAAACTGACATTGTGGGGGGTGACCGGGAACACCGGAGGCGGACTGGACTGATCTTGGCAATCCAGATGGAGGTGGGGACAGCATTGGGTGCCTCGCGGGAGATAGTCTTGAGGATGGAGTTCGGCTCAAGGGAGCTGATCTGGATGGTGGCCTTTTCAAGGCCGATGGCCAGGATGGTTTCAGGTGGGAAGAGGAAATTTGACGTAGCTCGAAAAACCAATTGTGATGGGATCAAAGTAATTGTGTACGGTTGCGAGGGCCGCGGGGGGGTTTGGGTCTGGGCAAGGCCAAATATGGGAAATAGAGTATACAGGCATCTTGGAATTCCGAATGACTGGCATGGTTGCCGTAAAATCAATTACAGTTACAACGGCCACGGCGTGGCGTTTGCGTGGGGGGAGCTAGTATTAAGGTTGAGATTTGAGTCGAGGGAGAGCTTAAAAGGCGGATAACTCATAGGTGTAGTTGCTTCCCCAGGCAATTGGAGATGCTGCATTTCCAGCTATCCGTTGTCCTCAACCCCTCCGCTGTTGCACGTGCGCAGTCTGAGGGGCAAAGAGTGGGCCCCCCACGGGTCTGCAGCCTTTGCTGCGGGCCGGGGGCCTTCATGTCCATCACTTTTGACCCGTGCGTTTGACACGGGCTGGGTGTTGAGCCTGTGGGCACGGCTTTGCCGCTGTTGGAAGGCTGGGTTGAGAAGTTGCTTGTGTTTTTATTGTGATGGGGAACCCCCCCCCCCCCCCCCCCTTTTTTTAAGATTTTGTTAATGGGGAAACCCATGTTTTTTTTTTCTTCATTTTGTGTAATTGTAAGGGGAAACCCTTGATCTTGATTTTTTTAATTTTGGCAAAACTGTGTCTTTAATAAACTTGGATGAGTCACAACTGATTTTAAGCCTGGGATCTCCACTGTAACCAGGTGTTATTTTACTAGCATTAATAGTAACAGAACACAGAAACCACTGGATAGCAGAATAAAGAGGGGAAAATTGCTCCCTCTGGCTAATATATTGTCCAACATCTGACCCTCTGCATGGGAAGCTATTGTAAAGGATTCAAAAAAATCCTTCAGTTGCATATTTTAAAGGATTCAAAAAAATCCTTCAGTTGCAGTATTGTAATTCACTTCTGCTACTGTCAACAGTATTGGTAAGAAGCATTTTTTTTGGCAATATTGGAATTTTACCAATAAACATACCATGCCTAAACTTTGCTGGTTAGATGTTTGGGGGTATATTGATCATATGGCTATTTCATATCATTTTCAAGCTTGGGCCAAACCCTTCCAAAAATTGGAATAGGTAGAAGACTTACCACTGGAATTCCAATTTGATGATTTGAAAATTGAAGCACCAAATATTCTGACTGAATTTAGTTCTGAATTGGGGAGGGTCAACGATAAACTAAGATCCAATCTTGCTTTTTTTAGAGCTGGATGAGGGACTTCAGTATCTTTGGTTTCTCCAGGAGCTGATGTAAGGAGTGATGGCTGATCCCTGCTCTGATCAATTCCTGTTGAAACAGACTCATCTGGAAGAAATCATCAAAGAAGAGACTTTTCAGCATTACTATCATCTTGGAACATTCAAAATCTAGAATAATCAGAAAAGGCAGAAAGTTCAAGCTGACCAAATAGCCTCAGGGTTTTTGGTGCATTGTGTCCTTCTCTGAGTGAAATGTAGCCTGTTTTAATAGTTAGCAAGAATTGTAATAGTGAGAGTTATTTTAAAAGGAAAAAAAACTACCTTGCTGTAATTGAATTGTTGAATAGGGTTTATTCACACTAATTGTGTCATCTTTCAAGCTACTTGCTTGAGCTTTGATTTTTTCCATTGCCAAGAGAAGTTTAAAGTGAAACAGAAATATCACAAGACTCAATTCAAATATCTTTTGCATCTTCAAAGAGTGAAATGAACACCAGGGGAATGATGATCAACTTCAGATGTGACCTTCTCTTATTGAATACAATTTTTTTTAAATTTATAACAACAGCCAGGTAGAAAAAGCACCACTTCCAGATTGTAACACTCCAATCATCATCAAAACATGTTTCTTGCCCATTTGTCACAAATTCTGTAAAAGGGCAAACAGAAACACTGTCAGGATCCAGACTCAAAACATTGGGCAACTTCCTAAGGGAAAGCTATTCAGGCTCCTGTGTTGCTGTATTTTCATAAGATCTGTCTTTGTCTCACATTGGTATTAGCAACGGTGAAAAAATACAATAAGGGTGTTCAAAGTTGAAATCATATTTTTTTCAAATCATAAAATCATAAAATCATAACACTTTTGAGTGATCATTTTTTATGTACCATTTTAGAATTGTTGCTCTTTTTTGAGTGATTGGGTGTTACACATTTTTTTCAGATTAAAATTTTATGAATTTATGGTGTTATAATTTTATGCAGTCAACTTTGAACACCCCTAATACATGTACGGACCTACTTTGCGCAGCAGCAAAAAACTCTTCGCGCACAGAATGGACCGTCCCCCGACGTCGAGCCTGCTGTGCGCGCAAGCCAAAAAACACTTCGCGCACAGCGACTTCCCCCGAAAGAAGGAGAGAGTTTTTCTGGATTTTTTTTTGATGGATCAAAAGAGGGGGTCTTGCTTGCCCCCTCCAAAAAGTCTTGGATTTTTTGGAGGTGTCCTCCATCATGTAAATTTTTTTATAATATTAATCCAAAAAATAAGCTCCCCCTGCCCCGATAACCCACCCCGGGGAGTTTTGACCTGCCAAAACTCAAGCGGTCGGGTATGCAGCCCCTCGAAAAGAAAGTTTGAGGGGCAGCAGCTCCGGCTAACTCCCAGCCGCCGTGCCGTGCCGATGGCCGGCACAGGCCATCAAGCGGAGTTACACGCTCCCCAATGACCGGCTAGCACAGACTACCGGTCATTGAGGGGATCATGTACTCCTCTCGATGGCCACTCTGTTCCGGTCATCAACAGGAGTACAAACTTCCCTCGATGACGTTCCGGTCACGAGGGGAGTGTTCACTCCTCTCAACAACTGGAGCAACTGGGCCGTCAAGGGGAGTACGTACATACATACTCCTCTCTTGATGACCGGAACATTCCGGTCATCGAGAGGAATAAATCCTTCCCTCGATAACCGAGTCCGTTCCGGTCATCGAGGGGGGTGTTCACTCCTCTCGATGACCGGGTCCGTGCCGGTCATCAAGAGGAGTACATACTTCCCTCGATGACCGGGTCCGTTCCGGTCATCGAGGGAAGTGTTCACTCCTCTCGATGACCGGAGCAATTGGGTGATCGAGGGGAGTATGTAATCCTCTCGATGACCGGGCCCGTTCCGGTCATCGAGGGGAATGTTCACTCCTCTTGACGACCGGAACGGACCCGGTCATCAAGGGAAGTGTGTACTCCTCTCGATAACCGGAACGTCCCGGGCATTCTCGGAGGAGTACATACTCCTCTTGGTGACCTAGTTGCTCCGGTTGTCGAGAGGAGTGAACTCTCCCCTCGATGACCGGAACGGGCCCGGTCGTCGAGGGGGTGTTCACTCCTCTCGATCGAGGTGAACCGGAACGGACCCGGTCATCGAGGTGAACCGGAACGGACCCGGTCATCGAGGTGAACCGGAACGGACCCGGTCACCGAGGGAAGTATGTACTCCTCTCGATGACCGGGTCCGAGTGAACACCCCCTCGATGACCGGCAATTTGTGCCACATACACACAGGTGCTGGCCGGTCATCGGGGGAGTGTGTAACTCCGCTCGATGGCCTGTGCCGGCCATCGGCACGGCGGCTGGGGGATAGCCGGGCCCGGAGCTGCTGCCCCTCGAACTTTCTTTTCGAGGGGCTGGGTACCTGACCGCTGAAGTCTTAGTGGTGAAAAGTCCCCGGGGTGGGCTATCGGTGTAGCAGGTGCCTTTTTTTGGATTAATATTATGATTTTTTTTTTACATGACAAGGACACCTCCAAAAAATCCAATATTTTTTGGAGAGGGCAGTTAAGACCCCCTCTTTTGATCCATCAAAAAAAATTTGGGAAAAATCCCCCCCTTCTTTCGGGGGAAGTCGCTGTGCGCGAAGTATTTCTCCGCTTGCGCGCACAGCGGGATCGACGTTGGGGGACGGTTGATTCTGTGCGCAAAGAGTTTTTTGCTGCTGCGCGAAGTAGGTCCGTACATGTATCTGTATCTTCCTGTATTTTTATCTGTTTTGCACCCAATACTATTTATTTGTATCACATTCAAAACCAATACTATAAAAATTTATTCAAACTTTAGTATCTTGTTTCAAATACAGCCCAATACAAGATACTGTATTATTACGTTTTTTGACAGTTTTTCTGTATACAGTCCACAGCGGCCAAGAAAAAAGAAAATCAGGTTTCGATACTTTACTAGAGTTTAAAGCGGCTACGCCGCTGGAGGGCATAACCCCACCACCCAATCTGACCCCCCCCCCCCCCCCCCCTCCAATTGCACCCAATCTATCCCCCTGGCACTGGCAGCAATATTAACCACATCACATTAATGGTAACTCATATGAATTTCCATCCCATAAGAAACTGCATTTTTATGTTGACTTAAGTTGGTCCAAAATCAAAAACTCCATTGTTATGCACTTAGCATTTAGTGACAGTGTAAGGAAATTTGGCACCATTGCCATTGGCATGGGTTATTGTGCTTTGATATAAATTGATAGGACTATTTCTGATTCACTTAACCTCCAGGGAGCAACAGTCAACTGCAGCGCCCAAGAAAGGGTTGGTTAAATTGAGATCAATGAACCTCTGCCTTCAAACACAACTTGATGAGCTCCACAAAGGCTAAGCCACAGGCATGAATAACTCATTCCATTTGGTGTGTTCAAATTTGCTGAGTGTGCTAGACACAATAGGGATGAGTAATCAATGTGAAAATTTCAGAAGTCACAAATCTTACTGTTCCACCCCCATATCACGTTGGGTAGCAAAGATGTCAAAGATTCACAATAAATGCAGTACTGCACATGAACAGGCACCCCCCAGAGGTTAATTATCCTCCCTCCAACTTTCAATTTGCCACAAAATGCAGCTGACCAAATCTCAAAAGGCTTTGAGCAGATCCAGAAAAGCTTGTTCAACAAAATTGCAGTTGCAAACCAGTGGACCCTTACTCTTGGGCCATTGATCCAAGCTATCCAAAAATTTATAATCTCCTCAGTTGCGGCATCAACTACCTTCACTTCAAATATAGCTTCCTCAAATAAGTTGTTGTGGTGTAACAATCAAATACATACATAATATATACATTGGAATCAAGAATTTACAAGTCCAGCATATTCCCAAAATAGGCAGTCTACATCCATGTTCATGCAAGTCCAGCATATTCCCAAAATAGGCAGTCCACCCGCCCAACCAAAACCTGAATATGACATCAGCTACAATAAACAAATGTCAATTTAATCAAGCCTTGCCTTGACCACAATGAGCAGCCCCATCACAGAGCTTGCTCCATCCAGCTCTACCCCAAACCAAATTTGATTTCCTATTTCAAATATCTTGCTTGAATGAACCATGCAGTATTTTTTGCGGACCAAATATCTTGCAAAGGCCTCCACTGGAGTCCACACCCTGTGTCTCCTGTGTGGCAATTGTAGTTGCAAATTCAATCAACATCAATTGAACTAAAGATGGCACTTGATACCCGGGTACCCGTGGCGGGTGCGGGTACCTGCCCAGAAAACCTCATATTGTGGACACCCGCACCCGCACCCGCACCCGTTCAGGGGGCATGGAGGGGGTACTCGGGTACCTGCAGCAGGTACCCGCGGGTGTGGAACTTTCTTAAGGCTTACAAAGTTGTTACTTGACCCTTGCATAACTCATGTATATATAAAATAACTAAATAACAAATAAATGAAACACTGCATCATACTTTTCTTGCTGATTTGCCTTTACCTTTGTGCTTAGTCTCATTTGCCAGATTTACCTTCCATTTATGTAACACTCCGGGTTTCATTTTCCCGTTCTTGGAGTAAAATGCCACCGCCATGCCTTTTGTGACTGACGAAGCACTGAGCCGGTGCCTCCTGAGGGAAATGTAATCCCTGCCAAAGCTAAATGATCGCTCTACATCTACCGTCGCTGCTGTGGTAGATAGAGGTAAGCTTGTTAGCCAAGTGGCGAGCCAAAAAACCAATGAGGGGACACAAAACTCACCAGGACAGCTCAAAACATCGAGCGCCATTTGTAGTAGACCCCCGTGAGTATTTCCTGAGCGGTGTTCTTGCATCCACCATTTGAGAGGATTAACGGGTTGACCATCATCGGTCAAACTTAAGCCTCCGGCAAGCCACAAGTGTATTGGATCGGTCATGGTTTTCCCTCCTCGAGCTTCTGAGGCGCCTACCAAGCCTGCAAGAACCCCTTTCTGGGGCTGGATTCCAGTAGTTGAAGGAGGTGAGCTGGTGTTTTATGATGATGATCTGCATATTCAATATACTCACCTTTGGACAGCTGATTGGTGGTTGTGATGAGGACGGCTGAGGTGCGGGTTTGTAGTAAGATTCCCACATTTCTCGAGTGAGCCGGATTGATTCTTCGATCCATTCTGGTTGCCAATTGGCGAGTTTGAAGTATTCGTCTTTGAATGAAGGGTGCAGGACTGTAGATGTCGAATGAATGTCAGTAATTTGATGAAAAGCAAGCATTTAATGTTGGAAAGCTTACCCATAGCAACCCGATATAATGGGGAACAGTCGGTCAGAGTATAATATTTATTTGTGAGCTTGAGTCCAACTCGGCAGGCGTTCCTTAATGCCGGGGGGTGATCGTCGCACTTATCGGAGATTGCAGAAGAAAGATGGGCAGTGATCTGGTCAATAAAGACGACCACGTCGGCGATTCGAGCGGCGCGGCGAATTGGGACCTGGAGAGTAATGTCATAGAATGGCTGAAGTATCTTGACCAGGTCACGGGCCAAGTCGAGATCCTCCTGGTTAATATGATATTGTCGAGCGGGACCGTGTCTTTTATCTTTCTGCCATTCAAGGCTTAATTTTTAATTCAAAGAATAAGAATTTTTTGAGGTTGGGAATAGGAAAAGAGGGAATAGTTAAGAAAAAGTACTCACATTGCCGCCGAGCATCGTACTATACTTGATAGTTGGTCCAAGGTGGAATTCCACCGCGTGCGAACATCCCGCCCTACATTGTGTGGCTTTGAGCACTCAAGATCCTGACAGATCTCCCGGAAGAGAGCCTTCAAATTGGGTGACTTATTTAACTTCCTCGAAATGGCTTGGAACTGATGAATTTTTATATATAAAAGTCAGTAAGTGTTGTTCAAAGTCATTGTTTGAAGAGATTCCATCTTACCTTTGCTAAGGTCACCTTGCAAGAATTGGAAGTGTATTGATCATCCTCCCCTTCGTCGCTCATCTCATTCAAATCTTTGTCCTCCAGTTTGGTCTCATCGTCATTGATAAGCTCAGCAGCCAACATATCTTCCCACTGGGTTCCTTGTTCGTTGTTGTCATCATCCTCAAAACCAGGACTAGTGGTGGTAAACCTGAGAATAAATGTACTGATCAGCAGGTTAACCAATGAAAACAATCGGGAATACTAGTACTTGCATTTGAATTTGATCATTGGGATCCTCCATATCCTCATCCTCTTTGAGATCATCGTTGGAATCTAGGTCTTGATTGAGCTCGACTCGATCATTGCCGGATTTCTTGTGGCTTCCAAACGGTCGGAATATTACCTGGGCGATTAAGTTGAGGATGTGCGCGAAACATCGAATCCAGTGAGCTTCACCTCTGAAACAAGGCCACTTGAAAGATTTGATCGCTTCGATCATTGACTTGTTGTTTGAAGCGTTATCGGTGACGATTCAATGTATCTAGATATCCGCGATAAAGATTATGTATCAGTAAAAAAGGCATGGACAAGTCAAAAAAAGGAGTGAATAATCAAAGAAATTGGTACCTTTTCCTTCACGCCAAACTTCTCAACGATGAGCTGGACTGTTTCAGCCAGATATAAACCTGTGTGGCTTTTATGAAGCTTGACAAAGTCAAGTGGCATTGAATCCAAGTGAAATCCATCTGGCCCTTCTTTGACAAGCCGGTATATCACTGTACCTAAAATATCAAACCCATTGGGAGACTGCCAGGCGTCTAGCCCCAAATACATCGCACCGTGATGATTCTAGATCAAGAAAATTGTTAGAGTGGCATAAAAGTGGATTAGTAGATGGAACAAGAAGTAGAAGAGAAGCTCACCTTAAGTTCTTCTATGCAGGACTCCTGCACAGCTGTATACAACCGAGATATGTCGTCGGATACCGTCTTCCAAGCTGGTAGATGCTTGAGCACAACCGGGTGCAATATGCCCCTGTGACCCAATTCGCCAAGTGCTGAAAACGGTCGGGCACCCTCAGCGCACCAAACGGCACATAGCTGGGGTACCTGGGAAAGGTTTGCCATCAGTAACAATGCAAGTAAATAAATAAAAATTCTCATGATACTTACTTCGTGTGGATCAATGTCGCCTGTTCCAGATATCCCAAGGGCTGACAGTTTTTGAGTATGTATGGCCTCGCGTTCTCTCTTGGCGCAGCTTGCTACATGCTTTGATAGGTTCGTTGGGGAAGTGTCGTAGACAGGGCGATGAATTTTGCTGCCGCAGCTGAAAAAAGTAAAAGGTATTAAATTTAATAGATAAGGAGGACCGGAAGAAAGAGATGACTTACGTTTTACATGGATAAGCGATCATCCTTCAACCGTTCTTGTCAAGTAGCTCGGAAAGCTGAGGTGTTTTGAATGCAGAGTAGCACGGGCTGAGACACTTTGCGTGGACTTTCTGTGCCTTGCCTGGAAGGTTACCGAGTCAGATGTCAGTTATCTGGTGCTTTTTAATCTAGAGTGAGTGATTAGGATTAGACTTACTAAGCTCTTGTTCATCGGAAAGCTTTTGCTTGCTTGCCGGTGATTCTGAGTTGTTGTCTTCATCAGATTGGTCAGGTACGTCAACAACTGTGTGGCTTCGTTTCTTTGGGGTTGATCCTTGAGTCTTGGTTGGATTGGTGGAGATGGAGATAGAAGAAGTTGGGGATCCGGTTGTCTGAGGTCGCTTCCTGCTTCTGCCCATGGTGGAGGCCGAGGGGTTGACAAGGGATTCGAATCAGATATTGAGTTTCCGGTAACGGGGTTGAGGGACAGGGGTGGTAGGGCCTTTGTATATAAGCATATTTGTATGTATATGAACATGCTTCTATGCATATATAAACATATGTAAGCACACGGGTGTATGGCGGGTACCTGGTCCGGGTACCCGCTGTAATTTCTGCCTCAGATGTGGACACCCGCACCCGCACCCGGCACCCGTTTCTAGGTACCCGCCTCCCAAAGGAGGTACCCGGAAACGGGTACCTGATGCCATCTTTAAATTGAACTTGTTAGACTCACTGGCAAGTGTCCTACTGTCATTTCATGATTCCACCTCCTGCATAGAAAGAATTGTAAACTCGCATACTCCATATGATTCAGACAGAGTTTAAAATTACTGGATTTCTCTTGTCCAAGTGGTGTTTGAGTTGTTTAGCCATAGATCAAGAAACAAGGTGTTCAGGGACTCCAATCAAGTATTGATGCGGAGGCCAAATTATAAGCAGAGAGGGTGTTTTTTTTCTGTTTTTTGAACAGATTGTGTGTGTGAAAAACAAAAAAACAAAGAATGATGATTGAATGGGCAGTTGAGTGGCGCTGAAATGGAACAGTAAGGCTGGGCGCAAAAAGGAGAGACTGAATGGATGGATGAGGGAGTGAAGGAAAGAGAGAATTAAAAGGCAGAAAAAAAGATGAAAAGAAGGGCAATCATTGAAGGTGTTGCACAATTTTTGTCAGGAATTTTATTTTTTCACAATTAGGAAAAGTTATATATCAAGATATACATCACAGGCGCGCGGTGGAGCCCCGGAGAATAGGACACCGAATGAGTTTTTTCCACTGGATTTTTCGGCTTTAAGCCGAAGAAACAACCGGCAACATCTTTGGCTTGAAACCGTATGGCATGCAGAGCTGTGTGAGCTCATGTGAAAACCAGCTCATCCAGCTCACATTTGCATGGCTTCATCAGCACACCCTGCATGGAAATTTTCAGCTCACCCAGCTCATTTGGCATCACAATTTCCAGCTCACCCAGCTCACTTGGCAGGGCAATTTCCAGCTCAGCCAGCTCATTTGGCAGGGCAATTTCCAGCTCACCCAGCTCATTTGGCAGGGAAATTTCCAGCTCACCCAGCTCATTCCACAGGGAAATTTCCAGCTCACCCAGCTCATTATGCAGGGAAATTTCCAGCTCACTCAGCTCATTCTGCTGGGAAATTTCCAGCTCACCCAGCTCATTCCGCAGGGCAATTTCCAGCTCACCCAGCTCATTTGGCAGGGGAATTTCCAGCTCACCCAGCTCATTTGGCAGGGCAATTTCCAGCTCACCCAGCTCATTCCGCAGGGCAATTTCCAGCTCACCCAGCTCATTTGGCAGGGAAATTTCCAGCTCACCCAGCTCATTTTGCTGGGAAATTTCCGGCTCACCCAGCTCATTTGGCAGGGCAGTTTCCAGCTCACCCAGCTCATTTGGCAGGGCAATTTCCAGCTCACCCAGCTCATTCCGCAGGGAAATTTCCAGCTCACCCAGCTCATTTGGCAGGGCAATTTCCAGCTCACCCAGCTCATTTGGCAGGGCAATTTCCAGCTCACCCAGCTCATTCCGCAGGGAAATTTCCAGCTCACCCAGCTCATTCCGCAGGGAAATTTCCAGCTCACCCAGCTCATTTGGCAGGGGAATTTCCAGCTCACCCAGCTCATCTGGCAGGGAAATTTCCAGCTCACCCAGCTCATTCCGCAGGGAAATTTCCAGCTCACCCAGCTCATTCTGCAGGGAAATTTCCAGCTCACCCATCCCATTCCGCAGGGAAATTTCCAGCTCACCCAGCTCATTTGGACTCGGAACAATCCAGACAATCTGGCTGTTGAGAATCCAGTCTTTGAGGGGAGTACACTCCTCTTGATGACCAGAACAATCTGGCCATTGAGGTACACTCCTCTAGATGACCAGAACAATCCAGTCTTCAGGGGAGTATTTCCAAAACCAACAGACAGCACTCCAGTACATACAAAAACCAGCAGCAATCACCATCACTAGATTTGAACTGTTAATAAAACCAAGATTGGGAAAGCTACGCCAATGGCATTAGTGTGTCCTAAAGTAGCAAAATTCTGATCTGACTTTGTAGTGTAGCAAATTTCTGCTTGATCTGTGCTAGCCCTACATGCACAGGCCAAAGAATAACAATAGCTCCCTCTCAGCTTTTCTGTAGAGTTATTCAGTGGTTTTTCATCACTCAAGGTGCTTGAGAGTACCACAAAGCAGCTTAGAAGCTCTAACACTACAGACTCACAGGTAGCTATGCTATCACTTGCCCCTGTAGGATAATGTAGTGCAGAGGCCCAGGGGTGATACAATAAAAGATTCCAGATATTTGTGTGTTCAACTAGGAAATAAAATCCAGGTGTATTGTCTTGCTATTGGATAAAGTACACCCATTTCAAGTTCTTGTATATTGGCAAATCAATACAGTACCAATAATTGGTCCAATATTTTGTTGTGTTGTGTCAGTTTTGCAATTGAGTGTTTTGAAATTGAGTGTAGCAACTGAGCCTGGGATTTGCAGCGGCGAAGCCACCTTGGCCTCTAGTTTATTCTATTAAATTATAAGCAAGTGTGTGTCATTATAGAATGACTTATAAGGGGTGCGCGTAGGGCTTAGTAGGAAAATGACTGCCAACTGTATATCTTTTTTTTGTTACTCACCCAAAAAGCCCAAAATCTTCAGGAATCTTTCCATGATGCATATATTAGGGGGGTTCACAATTGAATTTTACTAAACTTTGGAGCCAAATTTAAGGCCTTTCTGAACAAAATTTCAAAATTTTGGAGAAATGCACAACAGCAGGTGTTACTGATCCCCCAGTGCAGTTTATCAATTTTATAAAAATATGTTCATAAACACCTTAAAATGGGTCCTAAAGTTTTGTAAATTTCAATTGGGAACCCCCCTATTTTGTGCTACCAAAATATTAGCAATACACTGCCATTGTAGAATGACTTCCTGGAGGTTAGTAGGAAATTGTCCACCAACCTTATAAATTTTTTGTTACACATGGGCTGCCAGAAACCACAGCAAAAGTGTAGTGATTTTGACCCCACTTTGCTGGGCCTTTAGTAGCAGGCTGGGGGCTACACCTTTTGCTACTTTTATGAAGTGCAAAAAACACACAAAAACAGCCAGCTATTCTCAGCATCAAGCAGTGTATTTGGGCTAGGTTGCAGCTACAGTAGCCGAAAAACAATAGTTTAGTAATTCTGTGCAGCCACTATAGCATTGTTGAAATTTGAAACCTCATCATCAAGCAAATGAGGATTGATGATTTGTTAGCATTTATAGCTTTTTACACAGAAATGCCCACTCTCCTGCAACATTTTGGCACAAAAGCATCCCCATTTGCCCCACTTCTGGCCTGAAAAGTTCCAAACACCAATTCCGCTGCTATGCTAAAGTAAAATAAGAAAAAACTCTGCTTTGCTATACCCAGTTAAAATTTGCATTAGCTGTGCCGGTGCTTTCCTACTTGTTCTAAGCAGTCTTTTTTGGCTATTTTTATTGCTACTCTGGATCTAGAGTAGCTGTGTTTTGCTTGGCTACACAAAAGGACTGAAGCCTTGTGAAATTCCTTGCAGTCCATAACAGATCCTGAAGACTGAAACACCCAAGGCCAATCAGCCTTTTTAATATATTTGGGTGGTCTTGGAGTTTAGGTGCAAGCTTTGGAGTGTAGGTGTGGGGAGGGAAGTTGAGCTGGGTTGATGCGGGTTAAAATCCGGACAGCCTGCTGGGCCTTGGGTGTTAAGCTGGAGTCTACAGGGGGCTTGCAAAGAAAAGTGGGTCAATCCGGGGCTGGGCCAGTCGGAGGGCCGGGTCCACCGATTGCCCTCCACCCCGAGGACAGAGACCCGCAAGCTCCGACCCGATGGATTCAAAAAACCACGTTGGGGCCGGCAAGCGGGACGGAGCGAATCGATGGCGCCGTTCAAATAACTCGGTCGGGGCTCAGGACGATCTGAACAATTCCACCATTCAAATAATGTGGTCCAGGCCCATGCACGTCGTTCAACAAGCCTCGGACCCGATGGATTCAAATAACTAGGTTGAGGCCGGCGAGCGGGACGGACGCAATCAACCGCGCCATTCAAATAACTCGGTCGAGGCCCAGGGTGATCTGAACAATTCCACCATTCAAATAACGTGGTCCAGGCCCATGCACGTTGTTCGAAGGTCAAGGGCAAGGCAGATAAAAGCCGGGAGCGGACGGCAAAGTTCAACCGGATGTCCGGCGGTTTAGTGCCCGAGAAGAACTGCGATTGCAAGGGCAAATCAACCTGTGGGTCCCCTCACTGCAATCATTTCCTACTCCTTTGTCTTGATCTGAAACTGATCTTCCGTTGCCTCTTTGAAACACCCTGTCCAGGGGACTCTGAGCGCGCAGTTGATAAGGCCGAAGATCCGTCACAGCCCAGCACCGCTGTCAATTTTCACTTCATTCAGGATGGCGGTAACATGCTCTGGTCCACACTTGTCTACTGCCACCAGTTCCCCATTTCCAGCAGGAATCGGAAAGAAAGCCAAGTTAAGGGACCGAACTGGAAGAAAACTAAAAGGCACGATCGGGGGTAATTTCAATTTGGTAAGCCAACACTGCTAATGGCAGCTCACCCTTTTACATTCCAATACACCTCAGCCGACCGCTTTAAATTCTTCCCACCCAAGCGCCCAACTAATGATCATAACCCTGGGCAAATGCGCTGCATGGTGGGGGGTGAGGCGTATAAGTCAACCCGCCATCATGTTGTGGGACCCATGCAAACCAGGCGTATAAGTCGGGGCGCTTGCATTCCTGCTTTTCCCAGGTGGGCTTGTTTTTATTCAGGGCTGCATCAATTGGGACCGACCCCATTGGGATTTGGATTTTGGATTTGCAAAGATAGTGATGGAACTGCAACAAAAGTAGATGGCTTTTACACCAGGTCCATTTCATTTTCTCCCAAGCCATCCATTCCGCCATCAATTGCGCCGTCCATTCCGAAAGGGGGCTGTAATTCTTCCTGCTGTAAAATCTCCCCCTCCTCGTAATCCCCATCTTCCTCCAACTCCATGAAATCAGATAACAAAAAGCATAGTGAATCAGTATCAGATCAGCTTAGATATCATGGCTCCCCAACAATTAAATGTGAGATTTGGATTGAAAAACTGTATTGGGATTGACAAACTGTATCCGGATTGACAAACTGTATCCGGATTGACAAACTGTTTCTTTTGATTGGGACAAGAGTCAAGTGGGGATAAAAGAGTAGAAGAATGGTTTTATTTTGAGAGGATGATATAGGTGCATTCAAAAAATCAAATGTGATATCCAGTCCAGAGGAGGAAATAATTGTTTTCTCAAAAACATGTGATTTGAGCAAAAGAATGGTTACAACGTCTAATTCTCAATGGGTAGAATCTGGAATGCTCCGCTTTTGATGTCGGCAAGCCATTGTTTTCTTTTGGGGAATTGGAGGCCATCAAAACCAGCCATTAATTCTTCAGCCTTTAGCTGAGAACCTTCGGAGAGGACTATCCTCAAGTGTGGATGTTTTTTGCGTAAGATAGAAACCGGATCTTTTTGTTTTGGAAATATGCAACCTTCCACCGAAACACCAAGGGCAGTTGCTAAGAAACAAACCATCAACTGATGAATAGTTTTTAGAAGTTTTTCTTGCTTAAAAGCTCACCAAGGGTTTTGTTCAGAGCTGCTCGAAGGTCAGTCTTCATCTTGTCAGCCGGTTTTTTCTTCTTTGCCATGCAAACTCCATTTGCCTCCTCCACCGCATCTTGAATATCTTGTCCATGACTATACGCCTCAAATTGCTCCTTAGCTTTCCACTTTTTCTCAGCAAGAGTGAGCCAAGCTGCATTGTTTGACCACTCTCGACAAAAACTGTTTGCACCGGTTTTTCTGGTTGCTGTGAGGAGGTAATAGGTCGTATTGTATAAATTGGAAGCATTAAATAGCTAGTAATGTTAAATCTGTTAGTTCAAGCTTACAAAAAGATGATAAAAGTTTCTGATTGATACTGACTTCTTTGTTTAAATTTTGCATTCGCTTCTCCGCCTGTTTGAATGCTTCAGCATTGTTGATACCGGAATTGGATCCCTTCAAAATTATCAAATCAACTTTCTCCTGGTTTACCAAAGCTCTGTAGAGGGGCTCGTAGAGTTCAATCTCGTATGGGGTAAGCTCCATTTCTTCCTCATCGTTGTCATCGTCTTCTTCAACCTGGCATGGTATTTTTGAGAAGTATTGAAAGACCGCCGCGCTAAAAACTGATTTTTCATCCTTAGAAAGGCCCGACCACACATTCCCGAGGTGGGTGTTTCTTTCATCCCACCCAACTGGGCATCCCCTTGGGGGGACTAATGGGAGATAGGGAATTAGTATTAAACATGATTGCTAGGTTTGTGAGGCTGGGTGAGGGTGGGAGGAAACTTACCAGGAGTTTTTGCACTCTCCAAGCTGAAGGCCAAGAAGCGATTCCAGGAGCATTTTCGCCTTGGGGGTTTATTTTTGCCACTATAGGGCAGAAGGATTTAAATATGTAATGCACTTGTGCAAAAAATGAGCGGACTTACAGCGATTTATTCACAGTTGCTTCACTAACATGTCCAATCAATGCAAGCATGAGCTTGCTTTTTATATAATTTTGTTTAAGCAATGTAAGTGCGTCTTGAACTTCGGGTGGAATCCAATTAGAGTGGATATCTTTGTTTTGCTGAGAGGCTTGGCGAAGTTGTTGTATAGACCAACTGTCCAATTGGCTACCAAAGTTTTCAAGGGTTAAACCGACCAAGTTATTGTGGTGCGGAGGAGATTGATTTCTTTCGGTTTGGGGCGGATCGTTCGGGCCCGGTTTGGACTTTCCAGTGCGTACCGTTTCTTCTTGATTGTTGCTTGAGTTGTACTCGTCATCTGTATCCAATTGCAAGTTCTTCCTAGTACAAATTCTAGGATTCTTTTTAGAAGAGTTAGCTTTTCCTCCTACCCCGCCCTTCTTTGGATTGGTTGCAGCCTGGGTTGAAGTTGAACTTTTTTTCTTGGATTTGCTGCTGGTTTTGGCGGATCTTGCTGATCGAGTTGCTGCCATTGTGGGGTTTGGTGAGAGGGTACTGGCTTGGCCGTTCAAAAATTAGGTTGTGTACTGGGTTTGGATGCGTCAGCTGTAGGTTACAGAGAGCTGGAGCTTGATGCAGCAAACTTAAAAAAGTCCCTCCGGGCTGCGGTGCCCCTGCCTCCAAAGGGGGGACTTGGAAACAGCAGACTTTTTTGGGGTGACCAGTTTTTCACATTTGGCAGAGAAAAAAAAATCTAATTCTGCAATAGCTATTGTGCCATGGAAAATACAATGAGAAAGGCCTTGCTCTTACCTTTCTCCTCATCCATTTTGTGGTTCATCCCTCACCACATCCCCAAAAAATTGGCATCCAAAGACCAATGCCAGATGAGCTGGGTGAGCTGGAAATTTCCCTGCGGAATGAGCTGGGTGAGCTGGAAATTTCCCTGCGGAATGAGATGGGTGAGCTGGAAATTGCCCTGCCAAATGAGCTGGGTGAGCTGGAACTTTCCCTGCCAGATGAGCTGGGTGAGCTGGAAATTGCCCTGCCAAATGAGCTGAGCTGGAAATTTCCCTGCAGAATGAGCTGGGTGAGCTGGAAATTTCCCTGCGGAATGAGCTGAGTGAGCTGGAAATTTCCCTGCGGAATGAGCTGGGTGAGCTGGAAATTGCCCTGCCAAATGAGCTGGGTGAGCCGGAAATTGCCCTGCCGGATGAGCTGAGTGAGCTGGAAATTTCCCTGCGGTATGAGATGGGTGAGCTGGAAATTGCCCTGCCAAATGAGCTGGGTGAGCTGGAACTTTCCCAGCAGAATGAGCTGGGTGAGCTGGAAATTTCCCCGCGGAATGAGATGGGTGAGCTGGAAATTGCCCTGCCAAATGAGCTGGGTGAGCTGGAAATTTCCCTGCGGAATGAGCTGGGTGAGCTGGAGATTTCCCTGCGGAATGAGCTGGGTGAGCTGGAAATTTCCCTGCGGAATGAGCTGGGTGAGCTGGAACTTTTCCTGCCAGATGAGCTGGGTGAGCTGGAAATTGCCCTGCGGAATGAGCTGGGTGAGCTGGAGATTTCCCTGCGGAATGAGCTGGGTGAGCTGGAAATTTCCCTGCGGAATGAGCTGGGTGAGCTGGAACTTTTCCTGCCAGATGAGCTGGGTGAGCTGGAAATTGCCCTGCGGAATGAGCTGGGTGAGCTGGAAATTGCCCTGCCAAATGAGCTGGGTGAGCCGGAAATTGCCCTGCCGGATGAGCTGAGTGAGCTGGAAATTTCCCTGCGGAATGTGCTGGGTGAGCTGGAAATTGCCCTGCCAAATGAGCTGGGTGAGCTGGAAATTTCCCTGCGGAATGAGCTGGGTGAGCTGGAAATTGCCCTGCCAGATGAGCTGGGTGAGCTGGAAATTGCCCTTCCAAATGAGCTGGGTGAGCTGGAAATTGCCTGTCCAGATGAGCTGGGTGAGCTGGAATTTTCCCTGCTGAATGAGCTGGGTGAGCTGGAAATTTCCCTGTGGAATGAGCTGGGTGAGCTGGAAATTTCCCTGTGGAATGAGCTGGGTGAGCTGGAAATTGCCCTGCCAAATGAGCTGGGTGAGCTGGAAATTGCCCTGCCAAATGAGCTGGGTGAGCTGGAAATTGCCCTGCCAAATGAGCTGGCTGAGCTGGAAATTGCCCTGCCAAATGAGCTGGCTGAGCTGGAAATTGCCCTGCCAAATGAGCTGGGTGAGCTGGAAATTGCCCTGCCACATGAGCTGGAAAATTCCATGCAGGGTGTGCTGATTGAGCCCTGCAAATGTGAGCTGAATTTGAGCTGGGTGAGCTGGTTTTCACATGAGCTCACACAGCTCAGCTGAGCATACGGTTTCAAGCCGAAGATGTTGCCGGTTTCTTCTTCGGCTTAAAGCCGGAAAATTTAGTGGACACAGGTGCACCGAATAATGCCCCTGCAGAGAGATCGAAAGCCATCCAAAAATTAACTTTTTGGTCCCTGGGACTGGGCTGGATCTGTGGCCCCTAAGGTGCACCCAAGAAGTACATCCTCCGCAAAAAATAAAAGATCAATCAAAGTTGAGTTCCTTTAGAATCCGACGAGCTAGGTAGACCGATCAAATCCCAATCCCAAAAAGTTCAATCAAGCCTCAATTACATGAACGCTAAAGAAGGAAAGAAGGGGGGTCAGAGAGAGACAAATCACCAAAAGTTTGGTACTGCCCAGCGTTACCCAAAATTCTGCAAAACTGCAAGCCTGAGATGCCTGGGAGCAAGGTCATTTTAACGATTAAGATCTCAAAGCGGACGACGAGGTCGATTTCCTTGACCTAATTACAATGCTGGTTGAACGTGCGGTGAAGTTTTGATGCAGCAGAGGACGAGGCAGGCTTCTCAGATTTCGACGACGATGCAGTGATAGTCCGTGTGCCGTTAGCGCCGCTACCCCCAGCAGCCAGCTCGCTTAATTCATTCGACGCCGCGCCAACAATTGGCGTGGGTGCCATCGCAGGCCTGCCCCCGAGCACCACAGTTTCGGTACCTGCAAGCGACGGAGTAGGTAGATTATCATTGCAAGTTCAGTTTAACAAGGTATCAAAAAAGGACCATGTACAGTTAGCTCACCAGTCTGACTCCCGCCATTCAACAAGGGTTCCGAGCGACCAACCGGGCCCAAATGAGTGATGGAATCCAGCTTTGCCACCCGTTGATGATCCCTGAAGATGTTGACCAGTTTGAAAAGATAGATTGGCATCCAAGTCACATTTGGCTCCAAACGTAGCCATTGGGCCTGATTGGCCGCTGGTCAAAGCAACTCAAAGGGATCACATTGGTGGGGAGATTTTCAAAGTCTTCAGCAGCTATATGCTTTTGGGCCTGTAAACCACCTGGGCTGAACGGGGGCAATAAGCCGGTGGATTGCGTGAGTTGTGGCAGGGCGCCCAGCATATTTAAGCTCTAGTCCGATACTACTTTGGGGACGATTTCTTTTGTAATCGGGACTGTTGACCGATGCGGAAGTCCCAATAGCAAGCCAAAGCGTCTGTCAAGGCCCGAGGGCGAGCCGAGTAACGCCGGGGTGGTGGTTGTTTGTTGAGGCAACGGTAGTGATGGCAAAACCTTGCGCGTGGCATCTGGATCAGTCGAGATGAGGAGACAAAGGTCGTAGGCTAAATAGAGTGGACCCGGGTGAGCTGGAATGGTCTGATTGAGGGCGCATGTGGCAAAACAGGGCTGCAAGTGGTGGTTGTGGAGGACATGCTGGGTGGCTGAACAAAGGGAAAGTTGGTGTGCGGGGTGACAAGGCGGGGCAATGGTGACAGTGACCTGGCAAAGGAAAATGAGCAACAACCGGCCAGAAATGAGTTCCGCTTGTTGGTGGGTATTTAAAGGGGAAGAGTTGATGAAGCTGTTTGCCCCAGGGGATACGGTTTCGTCCTACCCCCTCCCTGGGAGCCCCCTAATTGCTTGATTAGGCCCTTCCTGGACTACTCTAACAACCGGCCCTTTTTTGCTCGTTGCTGCGGCACAGCTGGAGGGTCATCCATAGGGCCTTTGGGTCTTTGGGGATTCCAACTGGTGCTTGTGTTCAATTGTTGTGTGCTCAAGCTATTTTTTGTTGTAATTCTGTAAATAAAACACCCCAAAACTTAGATCCAGAATTCTAGGATTCTGTGGATTTAAGAAAGTGGGATTGATACAATACTATGGTATTTCAGGCAGATACAATACATTTGTATTTACAATTTTTTATTTTTCAACAGATACAATACACAAGTATCTGAAGATACTGTATTTTATAGTATCTGTTTGACCGTTGGTATTAGATTGGTAATAAGCACATTTTATCTCAAAAAAAATGTATATCACCTCACATGTGTACTCCAGGATTTGAGATTTGACTTGGAGAATATACATCCCAAACAAACTCTTGCTGATCAACCAAACATATCAATAAATCTATTTTGAAGCTGTTTCAATGAATGATCTGAATGTGACAGCAAGCTTCTTGGTATGCTGTCTGATGAGATACTGGTCATTGCATCAGCTATGATAAAATTAGAGTAGATATGGCACTTGGCCACACCTTCTAGCGGGTACCAGTTTACTCTCACAGGTACCCCTACCCGCCAATGGGTGCTGGGTACGGGTGTGGGTGTTGAGATTCAGGAGAAAAAAAACAAGGGTAACCACCCAGGCTGGTAGGCCCCTCCATGAATGTTGATAACTCCTATCAATGGCTTCTTGATGACCTCTTGATGCATCTTGATGCCAGTGTGAGTACACATCAATCTTGATGATTTTTCCTTGGACATTGATAAGAGTACACTACTACACACTCCTCTTGTGAACTGGCACAACTGGTTTTTGTTAGCTGGTCAACTGGCACAACTGGTTGTTGTTAGAGTACAAACTCCTCAGCAACCAGGACCAGTAATCAAGGGGACTGCTCTGTGCCATGCACCTTTGGGATTGGTCCTTTTGTAAATTTGACATTACAAATCAATTCCACTGTGAGTCATGAGTAGTAGAGATGGCATATGGCACCCGGGTACCCCCTTTTTTTTCACAAATTTCTCACACCCGCACCCGGGTGCAGAGGGGGAGGTACCTGGGCTTGCTAGGCTTGAGCGTTTGTATCCTCTTTGATGACCGGTTTACCAGTCATTGAGAGATTGTAGCCTCTTCAATTACCGGTGTGGTGATTTATATAGGTGAGCAGTGTAGAATGTCTGCTCACTGCAGCACATGTGGGAATGCAGTGGGGTGGCTGAGCAAATTCTCAGTCTACATATCCAAACCAGACAATAAGCATGTGTGCTTATGCGTCCCATATGTAGGCTGAGGGAAACCTTGAATGTACAGCTTACAAAAGCACGTGGAAAGTTGGCAAACAGGGCAAGCTGCGGGGCCGGGGTTTGAGCCACACTCCAGACGCGCGGACTTAGCCAAATGGTTGGAGTAGGCCTTTGGCGGGACTTTTGGACAGACTGAATAGTGCGGACCGGGTGGACCGGCACCAGGTGAACTGGGGCAGCAGAAGCAGATGATGTTGGGGCGGACGCGCCAGGTAGAGACTGAAGTTGGAGGCTAGTCAGAGGATGCGGGAGAACAGGTGTCAGAGATGTACTAGGCTGGGAAGTGATGCATGCGGAGTTTTGGCAAGTGCGGGAAAGGAAGGATGCGGGCGACGTCAGCTAGGAGTGTAGTTATGCAGGTGGAGGGAGTGGAGGAATAGGGAATTTTCTCTCACTTCTTCATTCTAGCATTCTACATACTACTCACTTTACGGTATTATTGTAGTTACTGCTATCTTTATGGGACTTTTGCGTATTGCCACACTACAGAGAGTTTTTTACCACCTAACTTCTTACTTGCGGATTTTTTTGTGTGTGCAATCAGAGAGGCTGAACATTGCATAGACTAGACTGTTATGAGCTGCGCAGCGCGCCTTGCACTAGCCGGGGGCCCAAAGACATGTTACACGTTGTATCCACATGTCACGCGTCTCTACTACATAGAGACGCCAGGGAGAGAGCATCACACTCTCCCCATCTAGCAATCTACTTATTACAGCTAGACACCCGCAGAAGAGACGATCCTCCCTCTCCACCTCACGAGACCCAACCCAGGCCATAACATAGACAGATTGTATCAGGCTCAACGCGGAGTGCTGAAGAGTATTTATGTTGCGGGATTCCAGAGTTGGTAACCATACAAACCCGGAGTTATCTAGAAAGGAGGCAGAGCATCGCTTCTTATCAGGTGGCACACTTTTATTTCAACACCATCTGACCGTTCATTGAGAGTTTTTATCCCCTGCAATGACCGGTTAGAGAATTTGTAGCCTCTTCAATGACTTGCTAACCGGTCATCAAGAGGTTGTTGCCTCTTTGATGACTGGCTTACTAGAGATGGCACTTGGCACCCGTCACACTTCAGCACATAATTTTATACGCCTGCAGGCACCCATGGCGGGTGCCAGGGGTTCCATTTTAGTAAAAGTATATTCAGGGAGCTGCACGCGCGAAATGGGTACAAGCGCATGGAATTATGTGCTGAAGTGTGGCGGGTGCCAAGTGCCATCTCTACTTGCCTGTCATTGAGAGGTTGTATCCTCTTTGATGACTGTCTGACCGGTCATTGGGAGGTTTTATCCTCTTTGATGACCGGCTGACCGGCGCCGCAGGTACCCGTCCAGGTACCTGCCGTCCTCCCCACCAGAATTGTGGACACTGGCACCCGCCGGCGGGTACCTGTGGTGCCAATAAGTACCTGTTTGCCATCTATAATGAGTAGAGATGGCTTTTTTGCGCACTCCACGGTTATTGACTATCCACTCAGGCCAGCGGATGCGGATTCAGATGTGGATTTCTGAAATTCTGGGAAAAACCAGCGGGTGTCCGGATATTTTTTGGCCACATCCGCTTGCTTACACAGGTTCTTTTTTACCCCCATCTGCGCCACACTTCAGGATGCAAATGGGTCGTGCTCAGGTCCAAAAACCGTGCCCAAATCCAACCCAATGTCTAACTTGGGTTGGGTTGGGTTGGATCAGATTTGGAAATAGCCTACCCACATCCCTCAACCCTTCTGCATACATTATCATCCGCTCAAATACATTGATTGCCCATCAGTTCTGTGTGTTGAGGGGAACTTGAGTGACATGAATACTAAGTGAGAGATGACAAGATGGCAAGGACATAGTCCAGGAGAATTGAGTCAATATATAATAATCATTCAGTGAAGTAAAAGAGAATACAACTGAGACAGGGACTGAAATACATAAGATGGTACATGATATGGTCCAGTTTGTGGGTGTATGGAGTAGAAGCATACAACTCTCTCACTGCAAAAAAAACTTGGTCAACTGCTTGCAGTTGACATGCAGGATACTCAATCCAAGCTGCCATTGTAACTCCACCTGAATGCACAAGTGCCTTCATTGGCACATTCACTGTTCAAGGTGCATTGAAGCTTGGGTTGAGTCAAACCTTGAGTAAGGCTGGTGTAACACCACAAGCTTCCTCAGAGTTACCGCAGGTCAACTGCTCACAGTTGACACAGCTTTTTATTTTCAGTGTATAAGAATAGGATACACTACTTTAACACTGTAATTTACAGACAGTATTAGGGGGGTTCAAAATTGATCCAGTAAGCTTTCCAGGTCCGAAAATCCAGGAAAAAAATCAGACCTGGAAGCTCTCCTGGGGACCTGGGGGCCTGCTTAGCAAGAGGCTCCAGGAGGGTCGTTCCAGGTCCAGGAATCAGGCCAAAACAACAGGAAACAACTTCATCAAAGACTTTTTCCACACCCCGGCCACCCTCGACCCACAAGTATAGTGGGGCCTATCCTCCTCAACCGTATACACATGACAGAAAGAACCGGCCATTGGGGCAGCTCACTGCACCCTTGATGGCCGGCACAAGCCATTCATTGAGCGGAGTACATACACACTCCACCATGACCAATGGCCGGTCAGTAGGCTGTATATTCTTAATGGCTGGCCTGGTCATTGATAGTAGTGCACTCCTCCCTTAACGCCGGGTCCGTGCTGGACATCAATAGCCATTTGCTATAATCCTTGATGACCGGTTTGTTCCGGTTATATATGTACTCCTCAAGATGACCGGAACAAACCGGACATTGAGAGGAGTATGTATGTACCTCTCAAGATGACCAGAACAAACCGGTCATTGAGGAAAATGATTACTTCTCTCGGTGGCCATGACGGGCTGGTCATTGAGGGAGTATTTACTCCTCCCAACAATCAGAATGAACCGTTCATCAAGGGAAGTGATATGAGTAATCACTTCCCTGTATGACCGGCCCGTTCCGGTCATCTAGAAAAGTGCATACTCCTCTTGATGACCTGTTTGTTCCGGTCATTGGGAGGAGTACATGCTCCCTTGATGGCTGGAACGAACCGGTCATTGAGAGGAGTAAGTTCCTCTAACTTGCTGGAAATAACCAATCATATTGAGGAGTACATGAGCTCCCAATTATGAACAAACAGACCAGCGTACTCCTCCCAATGAACAAATGGACTGGCCATTGATGGGAATATGTTGCTCCCGGTGGCCCGTGTCTACTGCTTTGGCTGACCAGCCAGTGCTGGTCAACGGAGGAGAGTGGTGCTTCCAGTAGGGTATGTGGTATACTACATACACCCTTTTGAATGCTGTGGATTCTGATTATGACTGCAGGGAAACCAAGCCGGATTTTTTTTTGACAGAACTTCGGGACCCCGGTTGTGGGAGGGGACTTCCTGAAACCCCAGACTGCCAGACCTGATGCTCAGGAATGCGAGTACAGGTGGCTTTTGACCAACATGGGGCATTCAAAGTTGATAGCCCAGAACCTCTTTTTTGGCAGGGGATTTTTTTCCTGGAATCTGGGACCTGCGCGAGCTCCTGGAGAACTGGATTTTAATTTTGAACCCCCCATTGATCTAAGGAATCCTTTGATCAGGCTTGGCTACAACCTACACCATGAAAAACATGAGGGGACTAGGTGGTAGGTAACGTGAAGCTAACTCCAACCTTAACTCCAAACATACAATGATGGAAAAGTGGTAGAACCCTCTGATGATGACAAAGGGTTCATTTTTATTCAAGGGGAGTAATGCTGGAGTACCACTGGAATTTCAGCATATTTTACTGAATGTCACCTGACACCTCACTTCCAGCACAATTGGCTGGGTTGAGGTTATCCCAGTTAAACTGGGATGCACTCAACCAATTTAAACTTGGGTGATCTGAACTGATGAAATATAAATCCAAGGTACCCCCCTTGGGTTTATATTAAATTGGTTGAGATCAACCAAGTTTAAATTGGTTGAGTGCATCCCAGTTAAACTGGGATGACTTCAACCCAGCCAAATATGCTGGCAGTGCCTATTCACATCAATTTTTTCATGGTGCTAGCCCACTGGGTGTTGAATCCAAATCCGGGTGGATGGTTTTTGACCATAAGTGCTTGTTGTCCATTAGCCACTTTTGGTGGGCTTGGTTCTTTGTGTAGAATGACATGTTGCTTGAGAGCATCACGCTTGCCCCACGGATAGCTACTAATTCTCCATCAACACAAGTGTTGAGTCCGAGTAGAGCCCCGTTTGCTTTCTGGAACAGGGCCCCACTGGGCACATCATTGAGGGTTGGATTGGCGGTGTTTGAGTGTATGATCATGTGTTTTGGTTTCAACAAGGCGATGACCTGAGCAGGGGGGGGGGGTGTCTTTGGTGTGTGACTGGAACCATCAAGGTTTGCCAAGGCAGCGGCCGCAAATGATTTGATTGTGTTAGCGGTGGGCTTGTGAACGGGCTGGGCAGAGAGTCTTGAGCTGGTTTTTAGGAGGGTTTTGACCTTGGCAAGCCGTCTGATCATAGGGTCTATCTTGGCGTTGAGTTGGTTGAACGTGGACTCCAAATGTTGCAACATCTGGTCATTGTTCGCCAATAGCTCCAGGAAGAGATCTACAAATCTGCTGTCTAACAAAATCGTGTCATTTGCGTCACAGGATGTGTCATCGAGCACCTTGGTCAGCAAGATGTGCAGGCTGGACAATGGTGGTTGGACAGCCGGTCAAGGAGGTATTTGAATCTCCAGATTATCCATCATATCCAACTTGTCTGCGGGGGGCGCGCCGGGTGGTTGAGATTGATCAGGGGGGCAGTGAGGAGGGGGCATCTGGCTGCCCAGGGAAGAGGGCGGGGGGAAATTATTTTCTGATGAGTGAGAGGGGGGTGAGTTTTGTTGTGTCAACACGTGAAGTGGGGTTTTTGGTGGTTGCAGACAGAAAAGTGAAGCTAACAAATTTGAATGCTCTCACAGGAATGGCCATTGAGCAGCAATTTTGCAACAAATTTAATTGAAAAAATATGTACAAGAAAGCTGAGAATCAGGGCTACAACATGGGTGTAAACAGGTTGGGTTTGGGTTGCAAAACAGCACCCAAACCCAACCCAACATTTAGTGTGGGTTGGGTTGGGTCCAGGCAGATTTGAAAATATGCTGCCCAAACCCAACCCAACATCATACTATTTTGGGTCTTGGGTTGACACAACCTATTAGGCGCCAAAAACCCCCAACTTGACTGTTGGAAGAGTTGGGTCACAGGCTGACCCAATAGGCTGCCCAAACCCAACCCAACAATTTTACAATTCAGGTCTTGTCATTTTATTTAAGAATGTGCCCAAACCCAACCGGTCTTGGGTTGGTTTTGGGTTGGCCCAACCCATTTACACCCTGACATGGTATAGGAGGCTTTGAATTACATGCTGAGAGAAATGAGTAAAAGAGATGTAAACACAAAAATCTGAATTTTCTGTGTAAATGTCTCTCAGCCTCAGGCAAAGATTGGAGGACTTCCTATCGGCTTCAAATAAATCTGGAATTCCAGATTTTGCAGGGGAATCTGGAATCTGGAAATCTGGATCCCTTCGGGGAGCTTCGGGGACCGAGGTTTCACTGCGAAATCTGAAATATGTCGGCTCAGATCTGGATTTCCAGATCGACGGGAAGTCCTCCATTGGGACTTGAAAGGCTCTCCTTCGGAGACGCTTTGCGCCTCCTTGGAGAGGCTTGGAGTCTCGCTTCGCAAGTTCAGCCGGGAGCCCGAAGTCTCGAGGGACTTTGTTGCGTGTACCGATATGCAGAATGAACTGGATATAAACATAATGCTGCTCCAATGAGAGGCTGCGACACAATGCTTATATCAGCCACTAGCCAGTGTCGTCTTGCACGTGCAAGTCTCCCATCGCATTCCAGTGAACACGCCACACACAACCAAGGTCCGATGACGCTGGCCTCGCTAGGAAGACGGACGTTCTCGATTGGGAGAAGGATATCAGGACGATCGATATCCACGTCCGAAGCACTCATCCCATCCAGCCAGCCGGCAGTCATCGTATCAACATCACGGAACGAACGGACGGGGAAAAAAGAGACCCGGAAGACGACCGGCCGGCGACCTTCACTAGCAAACGTTAAGGAGGCCGAGCAGCCCGTCTTGCGCTCTCCAACCAAGCCCGCGAGAAGCTACCCGATCCGGAAACAGTTCATCTTCGAATCCTATCTCGACCTCTTCACCACCAACCAGGTCTGTCTCCTGTTCAGACACGAAGGTCTAACCTGCCGAGAATGGAACTCGATCCGCGGCAAAGTCAAAAACTTATCATCCTCGTCATCCACGATTGATCCGACTCCCATTCCGTTCGGAGAGTTCAAGTTCGAGCCCAGCGTCGATGATCCCCTTCGGAGTAAAAGCGCACCCCGAATACAAGTCTTACGAACCAAAATGATCTTACCGGTCTTGAAGAGTTTGCTGAAGCAATCTAAGATAAGAAGGCAGACGTACGACTCGTTGATATACTCGGCAGGATCCCCGAAGCCACCAACGTCCAATCCGGCATCCAAATCTCTTTCGGCAGCGGAAGACAAGAAGAAGCAGATGAAGGAAAAGAAGAACCTAACCGGCTCGCTGTTCTCCATCAGTCAAGCCGACTTCGACCCCTCTCAGATCAAACAAGTCCTTCAAATCATTGCCGCCCATGGACCCGATCCGAGCCAACAACAGGAAGCCCCTAAGAAACCAGCCGGTACACACGACCCAAACCTATCCAAGGAGAAGATCAAGTTCCTTATCGGTTTCATCGACCGTTCGATCTGCAAAGACACCTCTGACTTGCAAAGATTCTCCAACCTTAACTCCCTCGATAACTCTCGCTCTCAAATCATCGGCATCATCAGTCGCTTCAGTTCCGACCTACTTTTTAATCTTAATCAAGCCAGAGCTTCTCAATTAGTTCATACCCTCAAAGGCTTTCAGAAAACTCTTGAAGATCAAGCTCAACAAGATGCTCCTGCCCCGGATCAATCCTCTCCTGATCAACCCACTCCTACAGAATAACAGTTGTAATCTGAATGCAAACCCTTTTCTGTTTTTACAACATTGTTTCTTCACTAGAAAAAAAACTCCCAAATTTATCAAACATTGCAGAACTTTTTTTTTTTCGAACAATTTTCTTCCGGTGTTCCCAAAGAGGAACAAGAGGTCTTGGCAGGCCATGTGTGCGTAAACAAGAAGAACCATATTTCTGGTTGAGGGTCGTCATAACAGCGTGCAAAAGAAGATTGTAGAGCAAGATCCCTAGATTGAGACTTGAGAAAAAGAGGAAACTAGCATGGGTAACAGATATATTTTGGAGCAAGAGTGGAGACAACATGTATCATGAGATCTGAATAAGACAAAAAAGAGTGGAAATGGATTTCAATGGGCTGCCGTCCTACACATGTATTTTCTAATTTGATTTCGTGTAAGACTAGATAGGCCCAAGTTAAGCTTTCAAAGCTGCTTTGAGAGTCTAGAGAAATTCAGCAAACCAGTCAGTAGATGAACATCAGCAGTTAATTGGTTTGTGGTATCGGGGCGACTAACTTTCTCCATATCGTCGAAATCTTTGGTATCTACTTTGACTAACTGCTCATCTGAGATTTGTAACTCATCTTTGATCTTCATCATGTCTTGATAGCTTCTGGGGTCATGAATAAAATTCTTTAGAATCCATTCAGAACCAAAGTGAGAAACAAGGTGGTTAACATTTTATCAATTAGATAATCAATTGGGTTATCGCCAAACAGAAGCTACAATCAAGAGAGAGAGAGTAGAGTGTGCGTGAATGAAGGTGGAACTGACGATTGAGATTCCCTTGCGCCCGAACCTGCCAGTTCTTCCAATCCGATGCAAGTATGTTTCTGCATCTGCGCCTTTTTGAGGATCTTTAGGTAAATCGTAATTGACCACCAAATTCTACAAAGCCAAAAAAAGAGCAAGATGAGAAAATATGTCCAGAGGCGACAAGGTTAAAATAAGTTAGGGAGAGGGTAGAACTCACGACTTGAGAGATATCGATTCCTCTGGCAACGACGTTAGTCGTCACAAGCACTTTACTTCGGCCTTCTCGGAAATCGTCAATCGTCTGGTCCCGCCCTTCGCCCATCTGCGCTCCATGCAGAACGGCGACCTTATGCCCATCTTTATTCATTCGGTTTGCAATCTCATCGGCCGTCCGCCTCTCCTGCGCGAAAATGATCGACTGGCCGACGGTTAATAAGTGGTATAACTCCACAAGGACTTCGTACTTATGTTCCGCATTGTTACAATCTGGACCATTGAAAAATTTGAGGCCCTTCTGTCAATATGCACCTGCCAACCCTGGGGGAAAATGAACTTGCGGTTCACAAGTATCTGACTGACCCATGTAGAATTGCTTGATGCCTTCTAGTGTGAGCTCATCTTTCTTCAGCTTGATCTCATTAGCATTGGGTGCAAACTTCGAGGCATATTTCCGGACATGTTCTGGGAAGGTGGCAGAGAATAAGACGATCTGAACGGTTGTGTTACTTCGAGTGATCGCACTGGTGTTAGGAGATAGAAGTATGGAGAGTGGACCATGATGTGTCAGTTCCAATCGAAGGCTTAATCAAGATTTTGTGCATACTTCTTTACTCCAATAGTTTGTTCACCCAATGAACCTGTTCCAACTAGAACATCAGCCTCATCGGCTACCAAAACTTTAATCCCACTAGGGTCGATCACCGAATCTCGAGTTCCCGAAACTCGATGGGAAGTTAAAGCCTATGGTGAAACTTGTCAACGAAGAGTTTTTTTATAGAGCAAAAGGAGAAGGAATAACAAACATCCTTGATTGTCCCAGGAGTTCCGACGATGATATGTTCAGTGATTCTTTCACCACGTTCGAGGGTATCTTTACTAGCCAATCGTTTAGTTAATCCGGTGACGTATTGACCCATTTGCTCGGCCACATCGATGATCTGACGCGCTAATTCTCGCGAGGGACAGACGCAGATGGCTTGTGGGCATTTTTTAGAGACGTCGACTCTCGAAAGCATCGTCAGTACAAAGGCTGCCGTTTTACCTGTCCCGGATTGGGATTGACCGATCATATTCCTGGGACTGTATTTTATTGGATTGAGAAGATGAAAAAAAGTTCTTTGGTTAGTCAAACAGAAGATGACATGGTGGGTTCTTGCCCTCCAACCTAGGGTGCGCCACTCACGGATTTTGGAGTAACAATGGCAAAGCACGTTCTTGGATCTTGGAAGGTCTTTGAAAGCCCATTCTGTAGAGACCCTTCAAAAGTGCCGGATCACTGATCATCATTGCGACCATCCCAAATAAACCGATTCTTTAGTCACAGAAGATAGTATGGAGATAAATCAATCAGGAGGAGCAAGAAATGGGACTAACAGCTTGAGATCTTCGAATGATTGGGCTGAATAGAGAGGCGAGTTCGGGTCGGCTTGTTGGTCTGCTAGTTTTATCTGAAATGAACAATTCAAGGGTTGTAATAGTAGATGTGATCGTCAATACGAGACACGCCTGGGGATAAAATGTCCTTGATTCAAGTGCTTACCTCAACTTGATGCGATAGGTTCTCGAGCAGCTCGGAGGCTTTCAAAATAAAATCGAGCAAGCGTGAGTTTTGGATGTTTTCTATAGTGGATGAAGAGTGATTGGAGAAGTAGTCGGACCTTTTGATTTTTGTTTGGCATCATTGGCTTCAGCGGTGGTAGCATCTGG
Source organism: Puccinia triticina (assembly GCF_026914185.1). Lineage (NCBI taxonomy): Eukaryota > Fungi > Basidiomycota > Pucciniomycetes > Pucciniales > Pucciniaceae > Puccinia > Puccinia triticina. The sequence goes on along the minus strand of NC_070565.1, from coordinate 4,253,787 downwards.
TTCGGCTAAGGATACACGATCAAGTCAAGCAAAGAGTTCGATCAGCAGTTGAACCTTCCCCAAGTCGAAATGATTTCCTCGGACGAACTGGTCTTCTCAGCTTTAGCCTCGTCGACCGGGGCTGGCTTGAGTCCAAGGGATTCGACCTGCGCGATATTTTCCTTGGTGGCCTGGGGGTCGAGTGCCGATAGTCTGGAGACCAGGCTGTCGAGTTCCTCTGCGAGAAGCTTCGTCAGTTAGTAGTCTGCCATGGATAAAAACTGTTGTGATTTGGATGACTTACTAGAGTCTGCCATCGTTCGGTGTTGTGGAAACTGAGCAGTCGATTCTTGTTGACGGTCAATAGCCACTCAAGCTGGCAAGCCACCTCGACCTTAACTGAAATTCCAGTATTCATTTGCAACCCGACTCACTCCACAAGCACCACACCCATCAACTCATCCATCTTTACATTTAAATCAGGGCTGCAGGTCATCCTCATTCCCCTGGATACCATCATACATTTTCATAAGAGAAGAAGGCTCAAATGATCTGTCTAGGAAAGGGGAGACCTATCACCTCTTCTATGAAACCATGGCACATTAGGAAAGATGATTTGGTATTGATTAACAGTGAGATAAAACCCTTGAGTTACACATCACTAGACCCATAACTACACTGTGTAAATGATGAACATTTTGGAAGTCCTTGTCCGTGATGAAATTTTTGTTTTCCCTAAATAATGCAGCCAGAAAATTTAATTCAAGCTCTCTGTCCCTGGTCAGGGAGGGGACTTAGATAAAATTGGGAAACAGGTTGCAAAGGAATATGGCTGCACTCTGCTGTACTACAAGAAAAATTTGTGGAACTGCCATCAGTTGACATGCCCAAACTCAAAGGCAGCAGGTGTTGTTTAGCTGAATCATTGTCATAAGTTCCTTCAACAAAACTTGCACAGTCATTGTGCATGATGCATAGTCACTGTGCAAAGAAACATTGTTATGTAATTTATTGGAGTTTGAATGGCCATTATCCTGGAGCATCTCGCATGTCAACTGACAGCAGTTGTGCAACTTTTTCTTGTAGTGCTGGTGGTGAGATTGAGCCTGGGGGTGGAGGGTTTTCATCAGATATGTTACAATTCTTCTCTTCTGCTTAAAGTCAGTCTCTTGATCTCTTTCCTCAAAATTTGTTTTTATCATTCATTTTTAGAATAAATCCCTACTATTGAGAGATGTAGCTCTCACAAATTGGAGGACTGGATGAATTCCTGTTGGGCTGGCAACTTGAGCCCTCACAGGTTTCAATCACCCTGACTACTAATTTTTGGTGAGAAGGATATGTTTTCCTAAGCATGGGATCCATTGCTTCCATATACACTGGTTATGTGATTGATAGTTGTGTTCATATAGGATTTAGTGGGGCATATAGAGGTATCTAAATGCCAACAGGAAGTGCTCTGATTCCCATCTACCTCAATTTGCTCTTGAGAAAAAAAAACAGTTTGATACTCTTCTAATCCCATCAGAGGGAGAAAAATGTGGTAGGCCTTATTTTTTTGGGATACAAAATCTGGTGCAGTATTCTTTTTTTCTTTTCTTTTTTTCCAGATCCGGGTAAATGATATCAACAAGTTGAAATTTGGCTCAGGTTGAGCCATCATCCTTCAATTGTGTGATTTTGGTTTCTCTCAGAAAGTAGGGAAGTCAGGTGCGGGCCAAACCCAAGCTTAATCAGTCCCTTGGAGGGCTTGCCTGCAAGCAGTGAACTTTGGCACAGGAAGAACTTGATTTTTCAAGAAAAAAACTATTTTTTCAGTAATCTCTCATTTTCTCCTTCATCTTACCAGTTTTTTCCCCATTTTTCAACAGACTGAAAGCTCTCCGTGTTGTGGAGGGAACCACAGATCAAAAGTTTCATTCTCTGGTTTTTTTCATTCTGTAATCAGAGCAACACACCATTGAACTCCCTCATGAGGCAATTTTTTTCCCTTTCAGAGTTAGACAGCCACCTGAAATATTGTATTCAGCTAGCCTACTGATCTCAGCTTTGTAATTCAAACTGCATGTGTGTGTCAGTGAGTCTGTGAGAATAGGGTATCTTGGGATTTTAGAGCACTCTCCACACAATTTTCCCTTTGGTGAACCCGGACGGCCAGGCATGTAGAGATGAGGGAATAAGCAATGGAGATGAAGCTATTTTTCCGGTGAGACTGGGCTGCCACCCAGACCCGCTCTGACTTATCACAAGTACCTGGCTTTGGAGGGCCCTGGTAGCCTGGGCTGGCACAATGTGCCCTTGCACAAAGCCCAACCTCTGAAGGAGGGACTTGCAGGTAATCACAAAATTTTGGAGTGAGGGATTCTGCCCTTTTGGTGGGGGTATTTCCCCTCCCCCCTCTCTGGTGTTTTCCCCTGAAAAATACTTCACGCCTGTGGTGCCAAATTAAAGGTCTAAAATTTCTCTTCCTTTTGGTGCCAATCAGAACAGTTTCCCTCCTCACACTGTCCTCCCTTTACCCTTTCAACATTTCTCATTTTTGGGTGTTTGGCCAGAACGATGTGGATTCAATTGAGATACAGAATTCTATCCTCTACCCACCTCAACTGTTCAGCAAGGACAAGAATTCCCCTCTGGTGTTCCTTCTATCATTTGTGGAGTACAATCAAGCTGAGATCCTCAGCTATCCTCTGCACTTCAGCTTGCTGTCTCACAATGAGTGTGTGCTGTGTAATTTCACTTTGATTCAAAAAGTTGGCCAAAAGCCAATGTTGCCAAAGCTCTCACACAAAAAAAAGGCCAATAACTCACAAGCCTCCCATTGGGAATGGGAGATGTTTCGCATCGGGGTGCTCTGCACCCGCAGTCCCAGGAGGCTTAGTTAAATCAGGACCTGCTCACCACGAGTGGCTTATTTAAGCTTGGGGTCACCCCTGGCCAGCCTGTTTAGCAAGCGGGTCTGATGGGCCGGGCCAAACCCTCTAATTCCTCGGAGAACCCGGCCCGGACCCGGCCCGGCTCAGGTAACCCGATGGGCAGCCCACCCAGTATGTAGCATCCTAGGAGACATTAATAAAAAGGCCAGCTTTAGGAGAAGATGATCACAAAACAGCAAAAATGTCTGCTCATTAGTGAGTCCCTCCCTTGAGTCTCCTGTTGAGTTGTAGGTAGCATGCATTTTGTGCCAAATAAGCTGAGGTAACTGCCAAAGGCCACCAAATCAAGCTCACTAGGTGAAAATGGCGGGAAAAAATGGCAAGCAATTACTGCTGTACATTGCAAAAAATGAGTGGACTAGCAAAAATAAATATATACAATTTAAGCTCAGTTGGTTGGGCTAACGGTGGATGTTGGAGTGTCGACAAAGATTTCAGGGTCGGGGAGTTCGAGAGAGCCGGGTGTTGTGAGCTTGTCTCTTAACCAACAGAAAAAATTGAACGGTCTACTAGATTGAATATACCCGGTCACTTGGAGGAATAAATGGAGAAGGAAGATTCCCGTGGAGCTCTCTGGACATCCGATCCACGGGTAGCCGGGAGGTAAGATGTGGACTGCATCCATTGGGCCCCTCAGCAGTTCTTCATAAGCTCTGAAGGCGGCCTTGTGATCGGTTCGGTGCTCCACAATCTTACCTGCCAGAACGTATGCGCCCACGAGTCCAACTGTCGTGCCCATCCCGGTCAGAGCGGATGGACAATAGCCGGAATCGCCGACCAAGACCACTCTTCCTTTCGACCAAGTTTTACATTTTGTTTGGACCATTCGTTGGAAATATAAGTCATCTGCGGCCTTGATTGCCTCGATGATCTTTTCCGATTGCCATCCCGTTCCCTGGTACAAATTGATTAGGTATTCCTTCTTGGTCTCTTCTGAGATTTGGGAAGTGGTCAGCGTTTCTGTCATCTCTCCAGACCACATGCCAAGAACCATCACCCTCATTTTACCATGCCCATCTGGACGGATAACCACTGAGGGACAATTTGGAATGTGGTACCAGTGACCCCATGGATCCATAGGCTCATCAGTTTTAGCCTCGTAGGAGAAAAGGCCTAGCCATTCGTCAGAGAGCTTCAGAGGGGCCCCTATTTCCTCTTTGAACACTTTTGAGCGGGTTTTTGAGTATGTGCCTTCAGCTACGATGAGGATGTCGTACTCCATGATTCTTGATTTATCGTTCTGTAAAGTGACTCGGATTGAATCTTCAGATTCATCGATAGTGTCAATCGCATCTCCAAATATGTATTCAACGTTGTCGGATAAGGAGGCGTCATAGAGGAGTTCGGCTAGTTGGGCACGAATGATTTCAACCTGGCTGGTAAAGTTGAACCCGTGTTGACCTAGAGGGAACTTTGCGCGGAGTTGATTGCTATTGTTGAAAAATTTGATACCGACTTGGTTGGTCATGCGCTCTTGAGCTGGCTCAAGAAGTCCCATGAGTTCCAGTACTTCGACTCCTGGTTCCGCGAGACTGATTAGGTGTCCTCCCTGGCGAACATTTTCCGAGCGCTCGAGAACGGTCACTTGGATTCCGGCCTTGGCCAACCAGAAAGCTATCACTGGCCCACTGACCCCGGCACCAGAAATTAAAACTTTCCGAATCTGGGCTGAAGATCCAGTGGAAGGTGTTGTTTGACTGTCACTGAACGAGTTTGTTCTGGCCATATTTGCGGTCGGTAATCTTGGGTACAAGCAGGAAACGAAAACGAAATGTTAGACAGCCAAACGGTACTTGTTTGGGGAAATTGTACTGTACTCACCTTTTATCGCTTGGTTAGTGTTTGTTCCCGTTTCTTGAGCTGTGGAATTGGGGATTAAGTGAGTGTGATGTGACGGAAGAATTGGGTAGAAAAATTGAAAGAGAAAATCGCGAGTGCGCCTGTTGGAGGGAAATAAGTATGCTTAGTACTAGTTATCCTCTCTGTGTGAGGGATTGATGAAATGAACGAGTGCTTGATTCGAGGTGTGCGAAATATGGAGGAAGAAGAGTGAATAATTTGGTAAAGCAGAGACGACTAGAACCTGGCTTTGTTCACTCGGCATCACTCGCTGAGCACCGTCCAATTCGAGAATGTCTTTTGTTTCTACCAGATCCGGTAAACACATCGAGATGAAAGTGCGACGGAACAAAAGCAACGGCTTGTTCCATTCCAGAAGAATGTACCCTAATGCATCCCGTCCTTGATTTTGCGACATTTTTTTCGCGAGGGCAGTGATATCTTCGGAGGAAAAGTGGCATTTGGACGGGCACTTCTCGCGGGGGCTCGCCAGCGATAAGCCAGAGTCCGAAGGAACGGGGCAAAATTCAAATGGTCTGCTACACTACGGCTCCAGTTGTTGAGCGGTGCCGACGTCGTTTTTGCCCCGGCGTCGGATTATGGTCAGGCCGACCGGGCGCGACGTCGGACATGCCAAAGGGTCAGCCTGACCTGTCCGACCAGGGTAAATTGACGCCAAAGTACCTTTGCCGACGGGAAGGCCAGTCCGACCATGCCGATGCGCTGGTCATCAGGGTCGGCCCGACGCATGGATCGAGCCGACAGTCCCGACGGGTGGGGCACGAGCGTCGGCTCGCCCGAAAGGTTGTCAGACAGTCGGCGGTCTGAGTAGACAAGCCGACCTGTCTGACAAGGCCTTCAGACAGCTCAATCTGACTGGTTCCTGCTCAGTCGGACCGACCTGTCCGTCGGCAAGGTCAAGAAATCACCTGAAAAAAGTGACCCTTGACCTATACCAAAATGATCTGCAAGAGTATCGGCAGATCATACACAGAAAGAAAAAATAAAAAGAAAAAATAAACCAGCTGCTTTGACTTTACCACAAATTTCAGGAAGGTTTTGCTCGGTAAGGGGTTGAAGTGGGATTGTATAGTATTATACAGGCTTATATTTTAAAGTGTTATGGGTGCAGTAGTATCCGTGCAGGTCTTGTGTTGTGCGCATTCCATGGTTCAGGTAGGGAGTTCGACCCCCGGGCGATCGTCTTTTTTGCATGATGCGACATCGCTGCCGTCGGGGTCAGTACAACCCACCCGCCCGATAGGTCGGGTACACATCGCACTTGACGTCGGCATCGAACCGACTGCTCAGTTCGACGCCGGGAGCCATCCGACTACCCCTTCAGACGCCGGGATCATCCCGACGCGTCCGACAAATTTCACCCCAGCGTCAATCCCACGTCGGCTTAGTGCGGGGTCGGCAGGGTGCTCACCGACGCAAGCGCCGACGTCGGCTAGACGTCAGAGTACACCCGTAGTGTACGCCCACTCTTAGTCTTTAGAGCATGATGGAACGTCATGCCCAGAGACGACGGCCTGTCATATATGAAAGGCCTCAGAAAGAGGCAACGAGGCTCCCAAATCCAAGCATCCTCCCCTCTGTAGCTTATCGAACCTTATTTTCAATATTATGCGTGCTGACATCTACTTCCCTAACATCATGCATGGTGCTCGAGAAAAACACTACCAGAGCTTTCGCGAAACGAACGGACGCGGCCATTTAGTCCACAGACGACCCAACGGCTGGGGGGCGTTTACACCTACGAGGAAAGAAGCCGGGGCAAGTCCTCGAGCGATCCCGGTTTTTCACCGTCTTCTTCTTTCAATCGAATTCTCTGAAGCCAATGGTACACGCTTATTTTGCCGTTGATCCATCGCCCGATAAACCACATAAGTCAAATCAGATCTTCACGGAGTTTTCAAATCTGCGGAGAGAGGCGTTGCAAAAGCATCCATGGGCTCGCGTATCCGCCAGAGTGGTCTCAAACACGTTCGCAATAGACTATCACTTCGCGCGACGTCCATGACATGCGACGGTTTGCGAAGAAAATTTCTTGCGTACAAGGTCAACTGTGATCTTATAGCCGACGATTTCGGCTTCATGACCACTTTCAGACATTTACATGACAATCCGCATGAACACATTTGCTCAGGAGAAATCTGCTCCTGACTATGATGTCTCCAATGGCGGCACCGTCTTTTGAAGCGATTTCTCCTGAGGAAACGCGGTCACGCGACTTGTCATATTGTATCTGAAAGCGGGCATAAATCCAACGTCATCGGCTATTGAAGTTTTTTTACAAACCACCCGTAATCGTATCATACGCGTCACGCCAAGGGAGGCAGGACAACCGATGATTCATGTGTTCGGGACCACCACGGTGGATGTAAGCTCGGTCATTATCGCCCGTTTGGGAAAGCTTGATGCGCTAAGATTGCTTTCTTTTGCCATTCTACTCGAATCACATGCAAGATGTTTATGTATGTAACAACATCGTCGAGAAACCAAGACTACAGATTAAAATGTATATTTCTAAATTCTATGGGATCACTCAAGAAAATCATTGTGATACAGATTCTAGAAGGTTGTTTGCTACAGAGCACACCTGCCGCATTGGCAAGCAGTATGAAAAATAAAAGGAAAGGATTGAGAGAGATCGATGAGGTTCAACTCCACTCTCGATACCCCAATCGAAAACGTATCGTCTCTTGTGGAAGTAAGTTGAACTCATTCGGTGACCAGCTTGAAGAGGAGTATGAGAGGTAAGAAGAGGATGTTCAAGATCCAGTGGTTCTCCTTTAAGTCTAACAACCACGGCTTGGACATCTTGTTCATCATAGTCGTTCGGCCGCTGGGATCGGTGGCCGGATCAACGGTGATCGGCCTGTTGCTGCGCACAGTTAGGTCCCAAGGAATATCGAGATTGAGATCTTTAAGGACTTTTTCAGCCGTCAGCTTGGAGCCACATGCAACTACTGGCACACCTGTCCCGGGACTAAGGTTTTACAAAAAGAAAAGAAAATGTTAAGCACTTTTCACCAATTGACGAGGGGGCTGTGCCTTGCTAAACTCACTGCGTAGAAGCTCCAACAAAATACATCCGCTTGATCGTATCATGCTTGATGTGAGGACGGAAGTTGATGACCTGGAAGATGTTGTGCGAGAGTCCAAGGATACTGCCTTTGAAGAGGTTAAGATCCTTCTCCCATGTGTGAGGTGTGTTCATTGATTCAGACTCGATCAGGTCTGAAAAGCGTTCACCCTCCTTGAGATCACCAGGCTGTAGGATATTGTTCTCCATCGTATGCAGAACAAATTCACGCGCATGGCTGATGATTTTTTCCCAATTCTTGGAGAGGTTGTTAGCGTGGAGATGACCGATCGGGACGAGAACAATCATAGCATCCTTGCCGTCAGGAGCCGCTGAAGGGTCGATTCGACTGGGGACATTGACGTAGAAACTCGGCTGATGAGGCATCGAATGGCCATCAAAAATAATGTCAAAACTTTCGCGATACTCCTTGGCCAGAAAGACTTGATGAGTGACGAGGGATGGAATCTTGCGTTTGATCGACCAGTAGAAGGAGATCGAGCTGCATGTCAACTGGGAATTTTCGAGCTTCTGAGTGTACTTGGTTTGTGGAAGCAGGTTGGAGTATGTCCAAACCAGGTCCGCATTCGATATAACCACATCGGCCTCAAGACGAGTTCCATTCTCTAGTTCAACCCCACACGCCTCACGCTTCTCGCCGTCTGATAAGATGATGCGCTTGACAGGGCTTGAGTAAAGTACTCGACCGCCATTCTTTTTTGTGATCGCTTCGAGGGATCGCGGGAGGCGATGGAAGCCGCCGACTGGGTACCATATCCCTAGAAGATGACGTCCCTGGCTGCCGTCAGTCGACCTCGGCAAATGGACGTGCTGCAGAGATGATGGGCACGTTACCTTGAGCCAGCTCGGTGTATTGAAGCAAGTTGTAAGTCGCAGGTGCCCGGTATGGAGACATGCCCACTAATTCCAAAGTAAGTCAAACGTTAGCAAGAGCTACGCCCAATCCATGGGTTGACGTGCTGAAACAAAAGTTAACTGACGGTACATGCTGGAGAAGGTAAATGCTCTGCGGAGACGTTCGCTCCAAAAGTAGTCCCTTGCTCTCCGATGAAGCTTATCAAATACGTGGATTTTCAAGGCCATCCTAAATCCCCGACCTTTTCGTCAAGAGCTGGTAATCATACAATGGCCGGATCATCGTTCTCACTTACCACACAAGCTCGAGTTTGAGAATGGACAAGAAGGTCGGATAGTCTTTGAGCAGAACCTCTTTGATCGAAACCTAGACAGATGTATTGATCATGAGACATGTTATTAGCCTTGGAGGTTGGTAAGTTCAATCCCAGTCACAAGCAGTTATACCTCGTAATGAGTTTGGCCCTATGAAAAGTAAATGTCGGTTTCAATAATCTGAAAGTCAGTTACAATCTCTTCAATCCGCTCTGGACGGGGACCGACCTCAGACATAAACCTCAAGAACCTGGCCCAGCCATCCTTGCCTTCAAACCGCTCAATTTCACTTTTCAATTTGGGCATGTTAGAAGAGAGCGTTACGGTTTCTTTGTCGTCAAAGTGCACCCTGGATATCGAGAGAACGATGAAGGGCCACAAAGTTTTGGTCAGTAAAAAAATAGACGAGAAAACCTGATCAAGGAAGGGCAGATAAGGGATGAAATACTGAACACATAGTTTGGATCACATCTCTTGAGCTGATACCATTTGTCAACTCGCTCGCCAAGGTCATCGAATAAATCTTCGAATATCTCGGGCATGAGATAAAAACCTGGTTAAATGTTTAGATGGGAGTGAAGCACAAGATTAGCTCGACGGGCTCACAGCCATCCACAGAATATTTCTATCTTGGCCAAATACCGGTGGAAATCAGTCGAAGGGGATATCAACACACTTGGACCGCGGTCGAACCTGAACCCATCCTTTTCGATTAAACTACACCTTCCGCCGCTGAAGTTATTCTTCTCCACGACGGTTACATCCAAACCAGCTTTTGCTAACCTGGCAGCAGTAGCAAGACCACCGACACCGGCGCCTATGTCGAAGAATAAAGTCAATCATCAAGTGTTCAGTTTTCGCACCGTCTTTCTTTTTGTAGCGGAAATACCACGAGCTGACCAATAATGATTACTTTCTTCTTGTCGGCTTGATGGTATGAATTTTCTACTGGCTTCGAAATAGATTTCATGCTGGACTCGGTAATCGAATGGGTCTTCAAGGCTGGAGGGGCTGATTTTTCTACTGGCTTGGGTACTGAGCTCATGTTGGACTCTGTGGTCTTCATGGCTGGAGGGGCCGACTTTTCTACTGGCTTCAATACTGAGCTCATGTTGGACTCGGTAGTCGCAGTCGAATTGGTCTTCATGGCTGGAGGGGCTGGCTTTTCTGCTGGCTTAGATACTGGACTCATGCTGGACTGGGTGGTCTTGACGGCTGAAGGGATTGCAGACATGGTAGACTTGGGCTGGGGCGCGATAAGCAAGTGGTATGCTCTGGTTGGGTATTCACCTGGGCCAATATAAGGAATGACCTTAAAGAAAATTATGTCTCAAGGATAGCAGGCGATGGCGATGGCGATGGCCGGCAGACTGGAAGCAGATCGTACAGGGTATTTGCGTGGATTGTCAAGTGCCACCCAGGTTCAGCCTGTTTGACAGAGGTACTTATAGCATATGTAGGGGCAGGGGGCACGGAGTAATGATGCAGCTACAACATGAATCTTGTGCATAGGGTAATTGCAGCTCGAAGCAAGACAGCCAGACGTGGATATGCCATCAGAATCGCTTGGGGTGGCCGATGGGCGGAGCCATGGGGGTGATGAGTGTTATCATTCGATTTTCAGTGAAGGTCGATGGCCATCGAACCCTGCGATTCTCAGCAGCCGCTTATCAGCAAACGCGTGACAAGTTCCCAGAATAAAGTCCGCCCATCGTCGATCTGGGCAGGCCAGGCTGGTGCAAGGTCACCACCAGAACATCAGACTTGCAGGCAAGATTATGTACCAAGTCCGGCTTCCTTTTTTGTACATATACAGTTCCTCGTTTACCTTTGACCCGCTTGGATATGGCTTCGCGTTTGTCTGGCAAAAACCACAAATCCAGCCAGATTTAGTGGTACAAAGTCAAGTAGACTGTGGCACAAGGATGGTTGGAACTTAGTACATGACTGACCGGGCGATAGATGGGAAACTCATCTCATCAAAAGTTCTTTGCCCAGAAGCAGGAGGTTGAGAGGCAGTCCGGAGACATGAGAAGCGCAAGTGGCATACTGCCAGAGGAAAAGTTGCGTCAAGTGGAGAGGGAAGATGGATGAATCATTGATGATCGAGCGTCAGTGAACCCGCGCCGCGCCTCTGGTCCGGGAGGGTCGGGACATCTCCCTCTGGACCATCTGGATCCGACTTGAGCTCAATGGTACTCTCAAGATTCATCACCCGGCCCAAACCATCTTGTAGACTACATCAGTGGAGTCCGATCCAACTACCAAGCCAGTCGGACTTCTCTACCTGTGCATCTTATCAGCAGAAGAGCCCTCCCGAGCCGAAACCGACGTCCGCAATCGCCGCTCAGCCGGCCAGCTTACTAAAAATAATCAACCAACAGATCCTCGTAAGTTTTGACGTCCACATCTGATCACTCGTTGATACCTTCTTATGCAAGAGTCCTATCGAGAGCGAAAACTCACACTAATTCTTATTTTCAAAGGCTTCCGGACCAATCTCAGTCCCGGTGTGGATGAAGTTATGTTTACATCATCCTACACTCGGTTATTATTCCAGAACCGATCGATCGAATAAATCCGATCCATTCGGTCAACAGGGAGACTTTATCACCAGTCCGGAAATCAGCCAGGTCTTTGGAGAGGTTTGTCGTCCTTACTTCAGAACGCTTGGAATTGGTCTTGTACTCATTGTCCTCCTGTTTATTCATTTATTTTCTAAATGTAATCTTTAGTTAATTGCGATCTGGTTTATTAGTCGATGGCAAGCTGCGGGCAGCCCAACACGGACCCGAATCGTTGAACTTGGTCCGGGGAGAGGGACGTTAATGGCAGATATAATCAGAGTGAATGACACATTCCTCTCGCAATCTTACCACAGCAGGTTTTCTGATGAAGCTGTAATGTTTCTAAGACTTTCAAATCAATAAGAGCGTTTGATAATGTAGATCTCTCGGTTCATTTGATCGAAAACAGTCCGTTCATGCGAGCACTTCAGGATCAAAAACTCTCTCCCTTCGATGATCTCAAGGAGAAAGTTAGTTGGTCTGATCGGATTGATGAGGTAGGCAAAGGTATGCTTGCATACCCCCCCCCCCCCCCCCACAAAATCGTATACCCTTCTTTTTTTAATCAGTTGTTTGACTGCCCGGCTGAATGATTATAAAACACTCGTCAACTAGTTGATGACCGATGGACAATGGTGATCGCCCACGAGTTTTTCGACGCTTTACCCGTGCATATCTTCCAAGTTTGTTATTCGCCCATTATTTTTCGCTTTTCAGCCCCAGTCCAAAGGGAAGAAAGAAAAGACTGATTTGAACTCCTTAGCACACGTAGAAAACGGCGATGGGATTTCGAGAAGTGATGATCGATCTCAACAACGCAGACATGTCTCCGACAGATAAATCGCTCCGATTCGCGCTTTCTCCTGGGCCCACATTGGCTTCTCAAATGTTAATTTCAGAAGAACATCAGAAGCTGCCCGTGGGTGCCAAGTTGGAGGTATCACCCAGTGCCACCCAAATCGCAGGTGGGATTTCACAGCTGCTGAGATCCGAGGGAGGTGGCACTGGATTAATTGTCGATTACGGAGCCGACCGCCATTTCTCACACTCCATACGAGTCAGTCTTTCCTTTTCGCTTGTCGATCCTGGCGTGTCCATGTCCACTGAGTGGCTGAGGATGGCTTGTGGATCAGGGATTCTACCAACACCAAGTTGTCGATCCACTCAGTCGGCCAGGGTTGACGGACATCACAGCAAATGTTGATTTTGCCAGCTTGAAACGAGCACTCAATCCAAACGGTCTGTGAAAACCAATCCTAGCTTGCGGGGGAAAAAGAGGAAGGACTGACAAAGTGTTATTATGCGCTTGGGATGCGAATCTAGTGCAAACGTATGGACCAATCACTCAGCGACAGTTCCTCTTATCGATGGGCATCGAAGTGCGAACCAAGCGATTAAAGCAGTCTTCATCCCTGACTGAGGATAGTTCCCAGCGACTGATTTCTCCCTTGGGGATGGGAGAACAGTACAAGTTCTTGGGATTCGAAAGTCTTCCTAGTCGTTTCTCGTCAACCGACGCTCCTCAGGAAGTCTACCCTTTCGTGTCCTGATGACCGGGAGTGTTGGTTGACCAATCATTCCCGTGTCACTTGGGTTCTTCAATTGGCTCTTCTCGCTGCTTTTACATTAAGAACTTGAATTGAGGCATTCTCTGTTTCTGGACGTCCAATTGGCTTACCCCAATACCCTCTCTCAGTGTCACCTCAATTCTGATTGGGGCTTAACGCGAGCTCGTCCATCTTCTCTATCGAACGCACGAGGTGCGGGAGATCGCGAGTGACTGCCCCGCAGGTCATGATAGGAAACTCCTCCATGTCGCTCTGATCTTTACAACCCTCAAAAGTTACTACATCGAGAAACACACACTGGTCGATATCCAGTTCGTTGAAGAAGACAGCAAAACGAAACAAATATCCGAATATTGTTCTTCTCGGCAGGAGCCGGATGCTGAATGTGCACATATCTGCATATGAGCAATTAACACCTTTCAAGAGCCGAAGAGCCGACTTGACAAGCAGTGAAGATAAATATTTACATGTGCCAGCTACCTAAATATTTAGATATATACAAAACAATTAGTGTCAATCTATCTGTGTGATATTCAGATATATATTTGGATAGTTTCGATGGGGACGAGTCACCAGATTGGCATTCTTTCCTATTCCCTCCCACATCACACATCTTTATGACTTCCATACAGGCGAGTTCATACCACACAAAGGGTTGCGTGTCAGACAGAGTGCGGGCTGTTGGGTGAAGAGAGTTCAAGCCGAGCAGCCTTGTATTTACATCTTTTGTGAGGTTGGGGGCTTGGTTGTATTTAAGCTTAAAGTGGTGATATTCTGAAGGGGTTATCTTGTGTGATGTGGGATGGATGTATGCATGGTTTGGTTCCGATCGGGTTCGGATTTGCAGGGCTCTGTATTGTGTTATGTAAGCCGGGGGGTGGGTTTGTCAGCCGTCGACGGTTTCCTGTCGAGCAGCAACCATCGCCAGATGACTGAAACACCGGCAGACGAACACAGAACACGATAATTTAACAAGCAGCAGCCAGCCGTTCATCCGGGAAGACACCAACTGAGGATGCTCAGCAGCAGCACCCGAACGAGCTCACCACCCTCAGCCAGCCCACCAAACTCAGCCATCCAGCCCCAGGCCAGCAGCTCCGAAACACCCAGCTCACCCAGGACAAACCTCAGCTCATCAGCCAGAGCCTGCTCACCAGCGACCACCGATCGAACCAGCCTGCCGATCGACCAGCTCTCCCCCGCCAGCAACAGCCACCACCACCCCCACAAACGCACCCTCACCACACGCTCCCAATCCTCACAACTCAGCAGCATCCTCTTCGGCACACCCTCATCCACAACCGATCAGTCATCAGACCGGCCCCCGAGCAGCACCATGTCCCCGAGAGATGCCGATCAGCCCCAGTCGACCAGCAGACAGAGACTGCCCTCGTTCAACTTCACCCCGGATGACGAAAGCATCGAAGAACTACTGAAAACACTGGGATACAGCCCAGGACAGTCCAGAGCAAACTCACTCGCCCTCAGAAACCACCCCCGGACCGATCCCACCCACCAACGCGAAGCCGAATCCCGCGCACCGTTGGTCATGCTGGACATCGATGGCCAAGAATTCTCGGTCCATGAACATTCCCTAAGCCCTGTTTCGTCAGTCCTTCATCTCTTTCTACATAGAAACCCCAATTACTGTCTGTCGAGCTGACTGAATACTCTGTACTCCAGTGAGCGCACCGAACTCGATACCGAGTCCTCAAAGACGAACAGCAGCAAACGGCGGCCATTGGTCCAGAGCGTGCTCTCCCATAGATTCCAGTCTGGCATCCAGTCCACAGCTCCACTCACTCTTTCACCCAAGCCAAAACATCTCTCACCATCCCCATCCAGCCCTCGTCCATCATCCACCTCATCTCTACCAGCCGGTTCCAAGCAGATCGACCATCCCAGTCACTTCAGCCAACCCGTATACCAAAACAGGCCCACCTCCTTCGGAAACCACTCTCCAAACTCTCTCAGTCCTGTTTACAACACCAAGTCAACCCATCTCCTCTCCTCGCCACCCGCCCCAGGAAACAGCAGTCTTGGCCACCCCTCCCTCAACCGACTACCCAAAAAGACTTCACAGCTCATCCAACTCTTCGAAAACACGACCAACCGATCTCCATCAAACATACCCACCTCCACCCCTCCCAACAAACTGCATCCCATCAATCGGATCCAATCTTCTCCGAATTCAAGAGTACCACCCGAAAACCATCTTCGCGCAAAATCTCCTCAAGCACCAGTCCCCCCAACCCAAACAAGAGAAGCTTCAAACTTCAATCTCACCGATCACCTCGCAGGCAGATCAAACTCCCCACAGATCAAAACCTCAGTACCACATTCACCAGCCGCGGGATCAATCGAAAGTCTGAATTCACCAGCATCACTCGGACCGAGTATGACAGAACAAGAGTGCTTGCGGTTGCGGAAAGAGCGTCGAGAGCGGATAGCGATGGCCTCCAAAATTCATGCAGCAGCTTCCCGGACAAAAGTTGATAGTCAACCAGCGTACTTGGAGCCCCCAAGTCCAATGTCCGATCAGTTCCTCAAGCATCGCAAATCAGTAGCATCTTCGATCACGTCAAGGATAAGCGACGTTCAAGTCCTCCATTCCGGTGCGATCTGGTATCGGAATCCACAGACGAATCAGTGGAGACAGACCCGAGGGATCCTGACGACAGAGGCCGTCTATCTGATGAATGAGAATGGCGAGGTCGATCAAAACTCACCCGATCAAGCCATCGAGCTCAGACTCGGTGGCTGTATATCCGTCGAAAGTGTCAGAAGCAAACGCTCCTACGGCCCCGATTTTGATGAACCTCATCTCCATATCCTCAGAATCGCCTGGGCCGAGTTCGATCCTCGCTCAAATTCTCGCACCGAATATGAGGAATTCCTGGGTTGCAGTCGGGCTACCCAGCGTGCTGACTGGGTAGGGGCAATTTGGTTTGTTCTTAACCCTCACTATCCGTTTTTTATTTCTTTGTGCTTGTCGAAGTGGCTTGCTGATTGATCCGACTTCCATTTGTTCATCAGGCAGGCTGCTCACGATCTAGGTGGATTTGTCGACCAGCCTGATATACCCCTCCGAGGCAATCCGTCTCCTCCGAAGTCTGGCCAACCCAATAATCAACTCGCAACCAGTCAACCGGCTCCTGAAACCGGTCAACCTAATATTCCTGCCCTAGCTCTGCCGCCTCAGCAGGAATGCAGCCCCAGACTGGATCCGGTCTCGCTCGTGGACCGTGCAATTTCAGTTGGTCCTATCGAAACTCGCCAACTTCAGCCTTCTTCGCCGGCTCAACTCCAACCGCCTCCGTCCTCTGCAGTCAGCAGTCGAACATCTGAAGCTTCTACTGGCACGACTAACTTGCAAAGTGAACTAGATCGTGACTTGGTTGCCTTTCAACAGGCTCCAAACCCTCAAACCCATTCACCCGCTTACCACTTGTATTCCGAAGAAACTGGGCCCAGAGTGCAAGAAAATTACAACGAAATCAGTGAACTAGATCGTAATTACCCAATCAATCCCAATCTGGAGCAAAACTACATGCGGCCTCGATCACCTGAACTGGATATCTTTGCAATGCTGGATAGGATGAGTGTCAAGGGCTCAATTCACCGAAACACGGCGGAGTTTTACGACCCTCCCAAGCCCGATTCCCCCAAACCGCAACAAGCTCAGGATATGCACGTTCCCCAACCGATCGGTAGCAGCGGCCAAGCAAACATAACAGCGCTTGAAGAAACTGCAGCTCAGAGTCACCGCAGCCCTTCGCGCCATTCGTATCATACCATCCGACCGACATCTGCCACCGGAGTTCACGAGCAACTGCTCGATTCACCCCGCTCATCAGCAGTTGGGTCACGGTCCAGTCATAAGGAGCATCTTTCAGAGGTCAGGTCCACGACTCAACCCACACACGCCAGCCAGAATGGACATTTGAGTGTGACGCCCTCTCTCACCAACCAGCGACCGTCTGGCTCGAGCCCTCGCGAGCCTACAACTGCACGGCAAGCAAGAGGGGCCTGGTCAGATACGGATCGATTATCTAATCAAACTGATAATATCCTCTCGGGATCCAACCCGGCTCGAGCAGTACAGAGAGATTTGCGCAGGATTCTGAAGACTATCGAGCGCAATGATTCTTACCGGGCTGCTGAATCAGACTCATTGGGCCATTACCTCGATAGCATTCAAAATCAGCTCCAAAACGTCGCGGTTAAGCTCCGTGGTCACCAGGCCGAACGTGAACCCAATTATCCCGTGAAGGAGAGCGATGAACCCACGATAGCAGATAAGGTAGACTACATGCTGAGTCTGTAAGTCACCTTCCAATTACAGTGTTCCTCTATTTTCTGTATGGCTGATCGCTTCCAAAAAAAACATCAGGTGTAACATTTTGCTCGAGAGTCAACACAAGGTCTCTAGTGCAGTTGAGAAAAACCTGCAAGCTCACGGTGTTAGCATCAGCGGTCGATCAGCCCACACGCGATCTATGACATCGAATGCAAATCCCAGTCGGCGTTCCTCGCGTGTGCCCACCGAACCCGGGA
Source organism: Puccinia triticina (assembly GCF_026914185.1). NCBI lineage: Eukaryota > Fungi > Basidiomycota > Pucciniomycetes > Pucciniales > Pucciniaceae > Puccinia > Puccinia triticina. The sequence goes on along the minus strand of NC_070565.1, from coordinate 4,236,059 downwards.
TGCCAAGGCCAGCGCCACTGACGCCTCAGCCTGAGGGTAGTTTAGATACCGATCGGATACCTTCAACCGATCGGCTCGACTCACCGCCCCTGCCGCCCCTTCCTGAGGCGAATGGAGGTGAAGAGTCTATCCCCAATATTCAAGAAGACCCCTCCGAAAGTCCCACCGAGCTACCGCCCCCAGTAGCAATCCAGGAAGCTGGCCTGAGTCGGATCGAAAACTTGTTGGTCGAACTACTCTCTCGAGTGGATGAGTCCGCCCAACGACAGCAGAAAGAACCACCGCCTGCGGTACCTGACAAGGATCCCGGCGGCGATGGACAGTCCACTCGCTCAGCTCGATCGCATGTCGGCACTGAGAGTGAGACGCTGGATTTGGACGCCGATGTGGCCCTCTGGAAGTCGAGGGGCAACGGTGTCTCTGCCAGCCATCCTGCGGGCTCGTGGAATCATGACTTGAGACGTCGACTTGGACAGAGCGTCACCAGCCACACGGCTAGTGTCTACCCTCCTACCGAAGCAGAAACTCCCTCGTCTTCGGACCAACCTGCTCCGCAAGTGATTCCAGTAAGTTTTTTTTTCTTCTTGATTACTCTCTTAGTTCTGGATGGCAGTGATCTATGGAAATCCTAAGCTTGTTGATTTGTCTAAAAACACAGGATTATAACCTCGCTTATGAGGCGGAGGAACAAGTGGCGCGCCGGATTGCAGATGAACGTGCTCGGGCTGCTCGAAGGCTCGAGGGAGTCTCGACGCCATTCGGCTATCGACAATCGATCGGCCAAGGATATCCTGCATCCGTCAAACCTCGAGTGCCCAGTCATCTCTCTCAGCCAGCTCCCACGGTCCCTCCTAATCAAGACCAACAAGCCGATGATCCCTACTTGCGCTCTGCTCAGAATGACCCTCGTCTGTCCCGCCCTGATCTTGAACAAAGTCATTGGTCTTCTACCGTACGTATCGTTCTTGGTGGCCTTGAAGTAAATTATCCAGATTGGAGTTTTTTAATAAGCGTTTGTTTGGTACTCTCTAGACGCCCACGGCTGAGGAACCGGTTCGTGTTGTTTCTCGCCCTGGCCGTTATTTGAGTCTTCTTCATCAAGTGTCCTCAAGCTGAGAATGTTCCTGCTTCTACCACTGATAGGATGATTCTGCGCCGCCACCGCCGCCTCCGAAAGATGACCAATTCGTGTCTCAGCCTCCAAGTCAACCAGCTCTTTCAGTCCGCACACCCAGTCGAGTTGCCTCCAGAGCGATCTCACACCAGTCCACTGCACGCCCTCTTTCAGTCGTTTCCAGTCAGCCAGCTCCCATCCCTGCTCCCCCTCCGGTATCAACAGAGGAACTGCGGAATGTTGTCAATGAAGCTCTGCAACACGTCAGTTTCCTCATTTGCTTAAAATGTTTTTTTTTTTTTTCGCTGATGGGGCTCTTCGGGTCGGTTATTTTTAGCATTCCACTGAGCAGGCGCCTGTCCTCGAAGAGGTCGTAACCTTGTTGCGCACTCAGGATCAAGGTAAACATCCATCTTTTACACTCTGATTTTTTAGACGACTGAAAAGGGCATTCTTCTTCTTCTGCATGATCAGTCAATCAGGCCTCAGTTCTTAATCAAGCAGAAGTGTCGAGGTATTTGACACAACTGAATACACATCTAGAGGGAGTACTTCATAAAAAGAATGACGAGATCCTACAGATCGGAGAGAATGTTGGACGGCTAGAGAAACAGTTGGCTGTCCTAGTCGAGCAGTCGCAAGAAATTTCAGCCGTTATCCCCCTCATGAAGTCGGCCGCCTCTACCTCAGCACCGCCGCCCGAACAAGCCCCGACCTCGATTGATCAGCCCGATGAGGCTTTCAGCAGAAACATGGATGCTGAGCCTCCCACCGAGCCCCAGATGGATGTCGATCCCGGGCCCGATGGCCCTGTTGACGTGTCCGTTCATCCGCAAGAGGGTGACCAGTTGGATGCCCCCTTGGAGGATGGAGAACCCCACGGTATGGCATGCTCCTCCGACTAAATAAGCAAAAGCCACACCACTGATCGATTATTTGTTTTCAGTTACGCTGATGAGCAAGAAGCCCTCGGTTGGGTATCGGATCACCGGCCCACGGGCACGAAAGATCAGCTTCAGCAACAAAGGCCTCAAGGGACCCCGGATGCCTTCGGGGCTTGCGACAATGGGCAAGCTGTGGGGCGGGCCTGTGCCGGCGGCCGACCGGGCCTCCCGATGGGGCACCGCCGCCGGCGGATCTCTTAAGCGCGTGCCCACTAAGTCCAGTCATGTCTCTGAGAATCCCGCGGCCGTCGAGGCCGCTCTCTCGGCCGTCAATCCTGACGACCCCGTCGGGCAGGAAGCGCTCAGTCAGATGGACAACATCGATGATGATAGGGCTGGTACCATCGCATTAGGGTCAGTTCTCTCGAGCCCCATCATCCGGATTATCTCCCTCATCGTCCTGAAAACCGGGGGTGTTATTTATTATTATTGTTTCTGGGTTAAAGGGTCTCGCACATCTTGAAGTTCTTGAGAGAGAATACCGAGAAGGAGGAGCTTCGCCGGCAGAAGAAGGAGGAGGAAAAGGCCGCCAAGCCCCAGCCTGCTATCCCTGATGAGATGGAACAACGCAGGGCGAAGATCGAGGAGCTGCAGCTGAGGCGAGAAGCGACTCTGGCGGAAGATAAAGCAAAACGTCAGTATACAACACAACACATGTTTTTTAAGCGAGTGGAATGTTCATCGGTGTGTAATTCTTTCATGGTTTGTAGATATGGAGGCGATGATGCAAGCAATGAAACAACAAGCGGCCGAGCATGACCGACTGTTGAAGAAGATCTCAGAGGAACTCGAGGCCAAGAACTCCCAGCTCCATCCCGAGGTGGAGGAAGAAGAGCGCAAGAAACGATACGACGACGCGATGGCGGATGTGAATAACGTGTTGACTACCGTTGAGAGCGGGGTGATGGCCCATCTTGAAGACTTTAAAGCCCAGATGCTGAACGAGGTACGTCTGTCCTGCCCTCCTCCTCTGGACCCCCAATCAATCTTCCGCGGCTTCTTGTCTGGCCTCTGATCGTCGGTTCTCTGCGGCTACATTCTCTCTACAGATGAAACAGACGTTTGAGAAAGTGGGCGAGTTGCGCGAACAGAAGCAGCAGATCCAAGCCGACATCGCGGACATGTTATCATACATGAGCAAAGTACGAGGCGGCGGGCCGGACGTAAGTGATCGATCAACCACGAGAAGAAAAGATGCACGAGCTGATGGGGATGTGTGTGTTTTTGGTAGCCTCGATGGCAGTACCCGAGTCCGGTGCCGAGTCTGGCGGGGGGCCCGGAGGGCTCGACGGTCGGCGGCCCCGCCGGCACGCCCGTCGGCCCTTACGCCCACCTCTCGCCCATCCCCGAGAGCTATCCCAGCCCCCATACCGACTTGCCCGAGCGCGACGGCACCGAGGCCGGCGTCGCGCGCAGCGTCGTCGGCTTCGGGCCTCGCTCGCCCGGCAGACGCTGATGCCCCTTCCTCTTCCTCGCTCTTTATACCCCCCCCCCCTTCGCTCTCATACTATGTATCCTTACGCTTGATATACCGGACCTCTCTTCCTCTCCCATCCTGCTGTTTATACCTCGCACATATCTTCGGGCTTTCTCGGCACTTGGCCTGTTGGTTTTTTTTTCTTTTCTTTCAAAAACACCTGAGTGTGGATTTTTTCCCGGGTCTTCTTGCGTTCTCTAGAAGTACTCGCCTTTTCTCCTTTGAACGACCATGCTCATCTACCTAGATACATCTATATATCATTGTTCCGGCCCTCAGATTTGTAATCGACCCGGCCAGAGTTCCTCCGCTACCATATTCTTTCCCAATATATCAACGAAAATATCTGTCCTTCTGAACGTTGTTACTTATCTTGACATCCATTATCTGTTTGTGTCTTGGACATCTTTATATATCCATCCATTAAAATGTACATCCATCAATAATCCCATCTAAGTACTTTTTTTTTGCTTTTCTTTTTGAAGCGGAGAAGGACGTTTGTAATTCTTCTTGATCACTTTATACCAACTAGATGTCTATTCGTATATATAAACACATATTTAACTAAATATCTGGTTATTGGCTTTCTTTTAGCCGGTTTGGATGGCGCGCTTGCAGGGTCTGCTGTTTCGTCTGCAGAAGCCAGATTGCTGACAGCGGACAACAGGATAGGGCCACATTTGCTAGAGCTAAAAACTGGATGGGGTGGTCTTGAGTAAAAACTATCATCACCATTGCAGCAGTACCCAAGGCCCAAAAGTGGAAAAGAGAGGGTCTGGCCGGGAACTGAACCCGGGACCTCACCCAAGATAGGCCAGTCATCTCGCCTCGACGAGAGCTAGAACCCTAAGGGTGAATCATACTACTAGACCACCAAACCTCCCATGACGTAAAGGCGTGTGTTGACCGGTTTTGACCCTCCCCCCCTTGATCGAAAGGATATTCAAAGCCGAGGTTTCCTCCAACTGAGGAGACAGAGGGTGGTTGAGGATGGGCCAGCTGTCATTGTATTTCCCAAAAAAATAAACGAACTAGTCTGGTCATCTCTGTGTGTCAATGATCAGCTCAACATGATCATGCGGAGCATAATCTGATCAATCCTCTATGAATAGCAATGGAGAGAGTCTAGAAAAGAGTTGTTGGATCATGTATTTTTGGTTGGAAGCTGGTTGCTGATGTGTGGAAAACTTCTTGTGCGTGGAGGTCTTCTTGTGGACTCTGCAGCTCTTGCAGATGTTGATTTAGAGTCAGAGTCAGAAGATCATTTTTTTTGGATTAGCAGGGGAATGCAGTCCAGATGAGGCTCTGTAGGGTCTGTAGATTGTCTGTAGATCTTGGGTTGATTCTGTGGGGGAGCATTAGGATTGCTCACATCCTGCTGATGTTGACTCGTTATGATTGGTTTACATGCTGGCATATGCAGCGTGTAGAGACTATTAGTCAGAGATGGTGATGCTGGATGAATGAATGGTGTGGATTCCCAAGGCTTTTGTGGAGAATACAGTCCAAGAATATAGTCTATTCCACCACAGACAGAGAGTGCCAATCAAGCATCACTGTGGGCCATGGCCAAGGTCACAACACAGCTCAAAGCCGTGAAAATGACACACAGATGACTGGCATAAGCAAAGAAAATCCGCAGGACCATTTGCATTCCCTGCCGCAACTTGAGCAGGTGGTTTTGTAAAATTTATGATAGAACTGGATGACTTCCCGTGCAATCTGGGACCCTTGAAGATGTTGCTTTGGACCCAAAAAAAATCTAGACTTTTGCAGGGAAATCTAGCTTTTTGGGCCCTAGATCACTTCTGGGAGACCCGCAGATCTCAATGGGAAGTCATCCACTTGGCTGAGCAAAAAGCAAGTAAAAACAAGTGGTGATATCTGAACTGCCCTGGCCCCTAAGGGAGGTTCACTATTGTATTGTACAAAATTTTGAAGCTAACTTAATGAAGACCTTTTGCAGCAAAATTTCAGAATTTTGGCAAGATGTGCATGATTGGTTGTTGCCAATAAATTTCAGGGCCTGTACCATGGGCCTCAATCTTGAAAAATTTCAACTTTTTTTGCCCTGTACACAAAAATTGAAAACTAGCAGAGGGTTCAAATGTTGAAATTCTTCACATTTGGGCTCCATGCTACATTTCTGCCAGGCTCAGTTTTTGTCCCAAGAAATTTGGAAAATTTCAATTTTCATGCCCTATGGTACAGGCCCTTAGTGCAACTGGTCAATTTTTTCAAAACAAACAATAATAAATGACTTAAAATGTGACCTGAAATTTTGCAGATTTGAATTGTAAACCCCTGAACAGATGAGCAAACATGCCTTGCTGACAAAAATAGATTGAGTCTTGTTTTGTGTACTGCGGTTTAATTTCTTCAACTCAAACAGTCTCAAACCTCTTGAGAACTCAAGGGGAAGAATTGACATACATACACAAATACACATGGTGATCAGGGTCTGTTTTTTTTGGAACTCAGTCTTGAGGCACCTCGGTTAGACAACGTTTGTCAGCATATTTACATGGTTCAGATGTTGCCAATGGCTTGTCAAAACGTGTTTAAAACTCTTCAAGGATAACTCACAGGGTATACCTGCCCTAATGAGCCTAGCACCGGCTTCATCTCTTGTCATAGCTTCAAAAGCCTTGCTCAGTTCTTGATTCATATTTACATCTGGTAATTCCACGTTTTTCAAGACCCACCACAATGAAGTTGGCTTACCACCCATGTTTACTTGGCACGCATCTCATCTTAAGTTCTTACTTGAAGTCATCAATCAGTACTCTTCCCACACCTCCTCACTTTGAGCCTCAGGCACCGAGTATTAGTGGCATTGTTGAAGAACATGACCCAGGCGTCAGTTTTAGTCAATTTGAACCTCTTGAGTTTTCTGATTTTAGGCCCTTAGGCTTTGGTCAAACGAACAAGCCAAAATATGTTATGTCAGACTCTGATGAGTTGTCAAATACAGTAAATCCGGGGTGGTACTTTGATTCAGAAATAGAAGGTAAGCAGTAGTGCTATTATTATTAATGGTCTGCAATATGAAGTTACTCAGCTGTTTGCTTGGATTGCTTGTTGGGACGGGCCCTGGCTTTGCGCTATATAGATCGTGAATGGTGGATGGAAGTGTTGGGAGACTATTCAGGCAGTGTGCCAAAAAATCAAATTGTGAGCCCATTCAAGGGTGCTCAAGTTGAGCCGGAAGGCAAGTTATGAAACTTGTGAGAGTAGAGCTTTGTCTGTCAATTGGACTGATTTTTTTTTGTATTCCAGCCCTACCTTCTCAACCTGAGTTTGTAGTGCCTAATGATCATGGCCAAAGTACACTTCAGGTCAAAGATGCCTTGGCTTCAAAAAAGCAATCAAGAGATGGCCATGGAACAGAAATTCACCGGGAAAACCCACCCTTCAAAAGAACAAAAAGAATTGGCGAGTGGGGTCATCCTACCTCAGCCAGCTCGATAAACCAGGCAAATGAACTGAGGAAGTCTGCATATGACCACAAACCTGGTGATTTTGAAATCATGAGCTCAGATCCTAAATGGGACCCGCTTTTTTCAATAGCAAAAAAGATCACTGGAGATACTGACAATTCAGGACGGATGAAAGAATTTCTTGATAAATTTGATGGAAGATTGAAGGAAATTAACTATCTGTTAGCTGATCCACAAAGAAATTATAAAACTATTCGAGTAAACAGGAATCCAATAAGTATCCTAACTTATCAGCTTTCTTCAGATCCTGAAAACTATTACGTGATTCAACCAGTAGAAGTAGCTCAGATGAAAACATGAATTACAAGAATTTTTGAACCGTTGGAATATTTTCGTAGATTGGCCAGGTTCCATGGTGTAGAGAGCAAACTTTTGGGATGCCGGATGGAGGATACTGAGTTGATGAAATGGTTGGAGCGTATTTTGTTTGAAGAAACTGAAGATGGCCTCCCGCTGCTGGGGTGGTTCAAGAGCACCTCATGGACAGCCACACTAAGTAGGACACAATTCGGTAGGATCCAGAAAGTCCTTTCAATAGTACTGGTTGAATGGAAACTCCCCACTCCCTACAACTATTTTGAAGTAGCTCTCTCCTTGCTAGGCGGTTTTTATGAATCAGTCGGTTTGAAGCTTGATAGTTTAGACCTCAGACATCAAGATCACCACAAGATTTACTGGGACCTAATGGCTGAGCTGAGTGAAAGCCAACTAAATCCTGAGAAACATAAGGTTATTGTCAAGTTTGATTATCCAGAAGATGATTTTTTTACTACCCATCAAACTTGATTCTCAACAATTCATCACCTTGAGAATCGGCGACTATTTGGCTTGCTCAATTCATTTAGAAGTCGTTTTGCATTGGGTATCACCAAGGAAGTAAGGGAGAAATTCAAGACCAACACCAGGGGAGATATGTTCCCACTCCCCAGGGAGTGCCCTACCATAACGTTTTTCCATAACTGTGCTGGAGGCCTTTGGTAAATAAGAATTGGATAGGTATGAAAAAGACTGGAAGTCAGCTGTGGAAATCAGCTGGAAATCATCCTGAAATAAACCATAACTTACCAAGAAATCATCCAGAACTCATCTAGAATTCCACCAGAATATAGGCCTTTCTTGGCTCTGTGACCAGTGTGTCCTTTTTGTGGAGATGTGAGAGGTCCAGCCTCTGATATTGTCCCCCTCATGTACTCGCGTACATCAGGGGGACAATTGGTGTCTCAACGCAAAGCTTTTACTTTTCATGTGGCCGTGAAAGGCCCATCCTGTGATATTTCTACATCAATTTACGCGCGTACATCAGGGTGACTATTGGCAAAGTGCAAAAAAGTTCACTTGCATGTGCACATGTGGATTTTGAAAAGCAAAAAAAAGCAAAATACACCAGATCATTTTTGTGAGGAGGCAAGGATATCTGGTCAAACTGGAGTGGCACTGCAGTCCAACCTTGACTTAAATCAGAGTTTCACCCTATTGAAAAAGTTTTTCACCATTTTTTTTAGCCAAATTCAAATCAATTCCCGCATTTCCAATAAAATGGGTTTCACTACTTTTACCGCAACATTATAACCACATTCCAAAATTCTAAACCCAATAATACCAAGTTGAATTTTACTTTAATTTTGTACATCAGGGCATATGATGTGAATTACAAGAAACCCATTTTTTCAGAGGAATTACATTTTAGAATGTCAATTTTGCTTTTCTATCCTTCAACATCAGCAAACAGGAGCAATTGATGAGTTGGATTTGGGTAAAATATCATTTCATCATATTTTTTCCTCCAGTTGTACCTAGAAAACAAGAGAATTCCACACAACATTGTGTTGAGTCCCAAAACAATTCTGACTGACTTCTGAATCAGTTCTACATCCACTTTACAATTCATTTAGTGATGCGTTACTAATCCACATCAGGCCCACATCCAACCAAAACTCACATAAAATTCAGCTCTGGCACTCCCTGGGGAGTGGGAACATATCTCCCCTGGTGCAATGTCAGAGAGCTTGTTAAAAGAAGTCGCTTTGATTTAGTTCCTGAGAACCAAGTCGTCTTGAAAGGTTCACCAATCCATCTCATTCCCCTTTCCAATGGCCAAAGCAGCATCAATCGTGAGGTTTTGATTTCATCCATTGAGCTTGAGAATAGTAAAAGAGAAAAGAATCATCAAATTCAATTCTTTGAACACCGTATCTTTCAGATTGTAGAGTCTCTCAATGTTTTGCAGATCATTGCCAGTGAAATTTTACAAGACAAAATTATCCAGAATAATAACATATTGATTGAATGGTTTCTGGATGTTTTGTTTAATCACACTAAATATAGTTTACCTATTTTTGGGTGGGTTAAAATCCCATTTCCACCTCCATCTTTTCAGCCACCTGAAGAGCTATTTGGGAGCCCTCAGAAATACTTATCAAAGCAATTTGCCAAATCAGAAAAACTATCAAAGAACAGCGCAAATGTGATTTCACTGTTACTATTTGGGTACTGGTATGAAGAGATAGTGTTAGAACAACAAATAATTTCGCCAAAGAGATATCAACCTGACACCTTTGATGACTTTCTAGATGAAATTGAGATGTTCCTCAAAAACACACGGAAAAATACAGGAAGAAAAAAAGAAGAACATTGAAAATGTGCAATTGAGGTGCCACATCCTCCAATCCTAAAAGAATATCCTTTTCATGTTTGATTGTTTTCCACAATGTTATAGTTTGAACAGATATGACTCTCCTAGTCTATAACATGCCAGGGGGCTTCACCCAGAATAATTATACAGAGGTGTTTCTTAACAATTTTTTTGATTCTTTTTACCAGTTTGGGTACTCCTGAGCAAACAGAGTAACTATTTCATATGGAAAACGTTGGTTGTAAACGGCTCCAAAGTTCTTTAAATTTCTACGGTGAAAGCTACTACTGAAATTGATAACAATCAGAAGGACATATGTAGCTTGATGTACTGGTATCCATCAATCTTTAGGGCTGTTGATTCAGGAAAAGCCATAGGAGGCTGATGGGTCGTGAGGACGGCATGATGGATGACCAGATGAATATGCATATGAGCCTGTATTCAATATGGCTGACCCACAGTAGGCCGCCGCAACGGTGAGGTCCTACACATTCCACACTTGGCGCAAACAATCGGGAAATGGCAATTGAAAGTGGGCAGTTTGACGATGCTCCTGAGGATTTGAAGGAAACCAACAGACAACCATCCGATCCTCCAAAACATATACAAGACTCGACCACTACCCCTCTCGCCACGAATGCTCTAATTTACCACCTCGAACATGAGGCCTCTGAAGACGAGTCTGATGCCTCATTGGATGATGATGAGAATTGCGAGGACGAATTTTTCGAACAGGACTTGGATGTTGTCAACGGGCAAGATTGGGAAACACTCGCTGGAGGTAAGCATCATGCCAGTTGAATTTCCGAGAAAAGACGCAATTTTTCTCACATCCCTACTCATGCCCGTTGGGAAAACAACCAACCAGATCTCACAAAGAGGTATAACCGTCTTCGACAAACTGTCACAGTCACGACTCAAAACCGTCATTCTCAGCGAACGGCAACGGCACCGACAGTATTACCGGCAACCAATCAAAAGAGATTTGCAACTGCACTTGATCCCTCTACCGTCACACCAAACACCACTGTAATCCGGAAAGACAAAGTGAATGATCAGCTATTATCGTTATCCTCGAAATTTGCCGACAAGCTGAGTCTTGGGGACGTGAATACCACCCAAACTCGTAAAGGTGGCTTTGAGAGACTCAATCATGTCGACCGAGCCGACCGAGCTACCAACGAGCAGGTCCTCGATCCACGTACCCGTCTCGTACTATTCAAGATGCTTGGACGTGGCTTGGTGGACCGAATTGAAGGCTGTATCTCCACTGGGAAAGAAGCAAATGTATACCATGCAATCGCCCTCGTTGATCCGTTTACCGCTACGCCATTAGAGAGTGGGATCAGTCTTGCGATGAAGATTTACAAGACCAGTATTTTAGTCTTCAAAGATCGAGATCGATACGTAACCGGAGAATTCAGATTCAGGTCAGGATATGCTAAACGAAATCCGCGAAAGATGGTCAAACTATGGGCCGAGAAAGAGATGCGGAACCTGAAACGTCTGTATGAAAAAAAGATCCGCTGTCCTCGAGTGGTAGAAGTCCGATCGAACGTGCTAGTCATGGAATTTTTAGCTTTGGAAGATGATGGTGGATGGAAGCCAAGCCCACGTCTCAAGGATGCCGCCCTGCCTGGCTTGGGGGAAGGATTAGAACAGCTTTATTGGGAATTGTTGGCCGTGGTCCGGATTATGTACCATCAATGCAAACTGGTACATGCTGATTTAAGTGAATATAATATTCTGTACGTCTTTATTCCTCGCACTTTCTCCGCAGACCGTCATATGACTGAGCTATTGTGGATCTTGAACTCGCCCTTTCTTGAAGATATCACGATAATCATCTTTTCATAATCGATGTCTCCCAATCAGTCGAACATGATCACCCCTCTGCTTACGATTTTCTGCGATCTGACCTTACCAACGTGGACCTGTTTTTCGCCCGGCTGGGTGTGCCCACTTTAGGCCTCAAGCGTACCTTCGATTTTGTCACCGACAAGTCCATCTCACTCCAAACCGAAGGCGAGTTAATCGAGCTTGTTCAGCAGCTGATATCTGCACCTGAGCCGCAAAGCGTCCCTCCAATGAGAACTAGCGTTGAAATGGTGAACGGTATCCATGAAGCCACCGAGGCCACTTCAGATCATGGGCAATCCGCACAAAATAGTAACGACGAGGCCGTCTTCCGACATGCCTACATTCCTCGAACGCTTAACGAAGTCTACGACGCTGAACGAGATGTCGAAAAATTGAGGAAGGGGGAGGGCAAGCAACTGATTTATGCAAGCCTCGCCGGGCTTGCCCCATCGTCCCAACAGAATATCCAACCAAAGCAAACTAATCTAGCCAAGGATAATCATCCCGAAGACGAGGCTGTTGACGATCGATCTTCGGATTCTAACTCCGGGGCCGATCAGTCGGATGGGCAGTCCGATGAGGAAGACGACCCTTCTCTATTTGACTCTAAACCTCGCGGACATCGATTTGAATCCAAAGAGGCAAAAAAGGAACGTAAACTGTTGGTCAAAGAGCAGCAACGCGATAAACGAAAGCAGAAAATACCCAAAAGTACTAAAAAACGTTTGGTCGCCAAGTCTTCTGGTAAAAAGTAGTGCATTATCAAAGCCATCTTTCTTTACACCCCCGCACTTTGCCCTCTGTAATGATGAAATATCAACTCTACCAATTGTGTATACTTATTCTGTGACCTGACTTGCTTGCGACTTGAGGAATGATCTAAATGACAAGGCACACCGACCAAGCTGTTGAAGCCAGTTTCCTTCTCTATTTGACTCTAAACCTCGCGGACATCGATTTGAATCCAAAGAGGCAAAAAAGGAACGTAAACTGTTGGTCAAAGAGCAGCAACGCGATAAACGAAAGCAGAAAATACCCAAAAGTACTAAAAAACGTTTGGTCGCCAAGTCTTCTGGTAAAAAGTAGTGCATTATCAAAGCCATCTTTCTTTACACCCCCGCACTTTGCCCTCTGTAATGATGAAATATCAACTCTACCAATTGTGTATACTTATTCTGTGACCTGACGTGCTTGCGACTTGAGGAATGATCTAAATGACAAGGCACACCGACCAAGCTGTTGAAGCCAGTTTCAGCAAAGATTGGCTTTTTGGGCAATAAGCAACTTTGAATTGTCCAATGGATGTTGGCTAAATTGTCTTGAACTATATACGCAGGCAGTCGAGGCAATCAATTGTACAGGCCGTCTGTGGCACTTCAGAACACGAGACATACATCGAGTCAACCCAAATAGATGCACAAACACCTACCTAAATGGCAAAGTCAATCCGCAGGAATTGAGTTGTTGTGAACAATGAGGGACAATTCACCCTTCTCCTTGAAAGCCCCAATTCAATTTACGCTGTACAAGCTGTTCCTTCAAAACTTTGAAACAGGAAACAAAAAATCTGCTTTTTATTCTGATCTCCTGAATCTGGCACCCAGGAAAACAAGGTGAAAATTGTGAGATTGCAGACCAAGGCATCAGGTTTTTCTTCTTTTCTTGAATCTGTGCTTCTGTTGCTATATTTTCCTTAGGTGGCCCTGGGTATGGGATACATGCTGAGCAGCTGAACAAAAGATTATCTAAGGTGAAGGAACATACTGCCCTGTGTGACTCCAGTCCCACATTGGATTTCTTGATGAGATCTGGATTTCCAACCCCAGTGGGTATGTGACCTAAATACTGTACAGGAATCAGTCCAGCTGTTGCAACAATATTCTACAAATGACTGTGTACTCCTGGCACTATTGGAATCACCATTCCAATGTCTAATGATCAAATTTTTATGTTACATTTAAAGTATTGTTCTGCTGTATATTTTGAAGACAATGTGCCAAATCAACAGGTTAAGTTAACCTCAAATGCAGGACAATGTGATGTTGATATAATGTGGAAAACTTCATCTCATCAACAACAGGCAAACACTGATTTTGGCAGGTGTGGCGCGCCGGTAGCACAGAGACTCTTTCAGAAATCTGGCCTGCATTAATATCAGCCCTTCCTGTAGGCCTGTTGCAAAAAAAAACTTGGAAGTTCAGGGTGGTGAAATTTGAATTGAAAATATTCTAATGATGTGGTAAGATCAGAAGGAGAGACATTTGATATCACAGAAACAGAAGGGAGGAACAGAGAAACAGATGGAAGTAGGAGGAGAAGGAACAGAAAATAGCATAACATAACACATAAAAAATACAACAACAGAAGCCAGCTTGGCAGTGAGGACATACAGAATTTTAGGATCAATCTGAATCCAATAAAAGTTGATGGGTAAATGTTCTGCAGCTGAAAATGGATTTTAATTAAATGTTTGAAGAATAGATAAGAAGGGTGTCCAAATTGGTGTAAAATTCCAAGCAACTAAGAGCAGAACAGATTTTTTGCTTCTTGGCCAGCTTAAGATAAAATGTAATGGTTGACTGAGATGAGGGAGTTTGTTTAATGGTTGACTGAGATGAGGGAGTTTGTTGAAAAGGGTTTTGGGAGAAAAATGATAGAGAGAACAAAGGAAGATCTGTGACCAATCTTGACAGTTGATCCCTCCAGGTCAGCCAATCTAATTCTTTGTTGAGAACTGGGGTAGGTTGATCTGCTCACCTCAATGATGGTTGACAAGAATGGCTGGTCCAGTGGTCTCTTTTGTTCAACTAAGCTTGTTCAGATGATGCTATCAGTCAATGCCTGCAGTTTGCATTGGTCATGCATTAGCACTATTCTTTCTAATCATCTGGGCATCAATATCTATGTACCTAATTTTATTAAGACTCAGTCTGGTGGTTAACACTGGCAAAGTACTTCTTTCTGCCAGTAATATAATGATTGTGTTGAGATGACCTGTTAGCCTGGGGAGTGGTCTGATGGGCTGACAGTGCCTCCTTAAGTACTCAAAATGTGGCCTTTCCGCCCATCTCATGTGCCTTGGTCTTGCCTCTGCCTTCAGTGGGTTGTGAGGCTTGGGCCTGTTCCCTCAGATACCTGTGGAAAGTTTTGCCTGGATATTCCAAGGAAGAGGCTGAGGTTAGTTTCATTCCTTGGATATTCAAGGAGCTGAAACTCTGTGGATTACCAGGCTGTGCAAGGTAGCTTGTGTCATGTTTGAAATGCTTCACACTGCTGTCTGCAACAGGTTGGAGAATCTGACAATTGGGGCCAATTGATCCACATTTTTCTCCTTTCCAAGAATTGCTTTGAATGTTCCCACCTTGTAATTTTGTGGTGTCTGGCTATGCATGACTCAAATATCCTGGATTGGAATTCAATGTTGAAGAGCTCTGGCTGTGAGATGTCAAAGTTCTGAGGATGATTACTTGAAAAATATTTCTTTAAAGGTGTTTCCAGCAATTGCATCATTGGCAGATGTAGAGGGTTGTTAAGGTGGGGTGAGGGTTATTTCATTTAGATCATTGAATGAGATTGAAGTTTCTGACTCCAAGCAATCAAGCCAGTAGTTTCCAGTAGAGGAGAGGGATTGGTGTCCTCCAGAAAGTAGATTGGGAAGACTGCCTCTGTCATGCATTGGTTCCAAGACGGTATAGGCCAAGCTCAACCTTTGCATGTTGGTATTGATTGCACTGGATAATTGGATTGACTGTGGCAGTGCACAAAAATGAAGGCTCAAGTGGGGTTGAAAGAAGGGCAACTTTGTATCCAATTCTGGTTTTTGGGATCTGACTGGCTTCAAAAATAGTTATGAAATCACTTGTGTTGAGCAAAAGCAAGCTCTTTGGGGTATTGAGCAACATGTTTATTTATTCAAGAGAGAAACAAAAAATACAGGTGTCAATCTGTTAAACAATCAAGAAAGATCCAGCTATAGTATAGAGAAAGGAAAAACATTGTTTGATTAATCTGGACTCCCTGTTCTTTTGTATTGGCAAAGCTTAGAAGGCTCTGATTGTCCTTAATATGCTGCTACCTTTGGTGAGAAAAACTTATATTGGAATCATGCCACGAGGGCCAGAGATGATTTTGCTTCTTTTTTTGGTGGACTGAACATAGTTCTGGAGGGTTTTGATGCTGATGGGATGTGGAGTTTGAAAGCAATAGCAGATGGAGGATGGAGGAGGGTGAGGACCGGAGTGCTTCTTTTACAGGTGTCCGAAGTTGAGAAAGATGGCCGGTCTATCCCCAAGACCATCTTTATTTCCGTCATGGTCCACATCAAAATGCACCAGAGCTTGCCGTGATTTTGAGAAAGATCTTGAGTCAGACTGATTGAATACCAGCCCACCTGAATGACTTGGACACTCTTGCAGCTTTGCGGATTTTCTAAGCGCGCCCACCCATTCATATGTATTGTCTTTTCTAGAATGCTTGGATTGCGGGCCTTGATTGGCCGGCGGATGCGAGTAGCAGACGCGAGGGGAAACGCGATGCGTTTGGCGGTAAAGGGACGCGTTCCGAGATCTCATTATACATAGAAAGCCAGGCTGGCGCGCCGCAGTAATAAGAAGAAAATAGCCGAAGCATCACGCCACTGGCATATGGGTGGCTGGGTAGAATTCAGTTATCAGCACCCCGCAGGAGAGGTTCATTCTGATGGAGACAAGCCTGGTGCTGTTAGTGCGAATTGCTGTAATGGCACTGGGTACCGGATTAGAATAAATATGTACAAAAATGAGTTGTTGAGAAATCTAAGTGGACACTCAGTGGATATATCATTGAGATCTCGAGCTCAATCCGCCATCCGGTTATTTTCACTCCCATCAAACAAGCTCACAAGAGTCTCTCCGAAAAGAATCTCCCGGAGACCACCGCGGGTTTGATGCTCGAAAAGAATATCCCAACCCACACCCTCTTTCACAACATACTCAAGTGAAAAACTGTATTATGTCATATATTCACATCTCAATATTCCTACTTTTGACAGGCGCGGCGCGCCCGGAGCAGGAAGGCCCTGTCGGAAATGCCTCTTGCGAAATCAAACTTTGGAGCTCAGGAGGATGAAAATGAATTTATGGATCAGATAACAAGGAGAAACACAGAGACAGAGACGGAAAGCACAATGCATATATGAGGAAGAAAGAAGACAGAAACTGAGGAACAGGAGAAGAGGCAGAACAGAACATAAAGAGACAGAGACAGATGCTGAAAAATACTGGCATTAGGGTGCAGGTATGAGGGAAGACAGAAACTGAGGAACAAGAAAAGAGACAGAAAATAACAAATAGAGAGACAGAGACAGATGCTGAGAGACACTGGCAATGGCATTAACGATTTAAGGATTGTTCTCGATCCGATGAAATTTGACTGATTCGTAAATTCTCTGGAGCCGCGAATCGTTTTCGGAGACTTGATTTGATGCTGAAGAAACAGATAACGAGGATTTCCACAATCGACGGGCTTGGAGTTCAAGGGAATGCGGCTGTGGTCCGCATTATCTCTCCTTCCTGAGGCGTTGCATGTCCCCTGCATGAAATGTTGGGGCGCCTGGGTACGCAGCACCCAACAATTCAGGATTGGAGTGCAATGTCGAAGGGCTCCGAGGGTGAGACGTTTTGGGTCTCGGAATGATTATTTCAAATCATTTGCTTTAACGGTATCGCCACCAGTTCTTGAGCAATTGCATCATGGGCAGCCGCGGAGGGTTGTAAAGGTGAGAAGGTATTTCATTTGGATCATTGAATGAGATTGATGTTTCTGACTCCGCGCAATCGAGCTAGTAGTTTCCGGTAGAGGAAGAGGATTGGTGTCCTGCAGAACGTAGATTGGGAAGATTGTCGCCGTCTAGCATTGGGTCCGAATCAAGCAGAAGGTATAAGCCAAGCTCAACCTTTGCGTGTCGGTAATGGTTCCGCTGGATGATTGACTCGACCGGGGCGGTACGCAAAAGTGAAGGCTTCAGTGGGGTTGAAAAAAGCGCGGCTTTGGATCCAAGTCTGGCTCTTGGGCTCTGACTGCCCTCTGAATCAATGATGGAATTGCATTCTTTGAGGAGAAGCAAGCTCTGCGGGGTATTGAGCAACATCTTTGGGTATTCAATAGAGAAGAAAATCAGTAAAAACTGTAAAGCAATTAAGAAAAAATAAGTCAGTTATACAGATCACTAGGAAGGAACATTGGTTGATGAATCTGAACTCACGGTTTTGTTTTATTGATCAAAATCAAAGAATGCTCTGATTATAAGCTGTTAGCTTTGGTGAGGAAAAGGCAAAATATTGGGATCACGTCGCGTGTGGAGAAGATTTTGATTATTTTCGGTGGGCTGGAGATTGTTCTGGAAGTTTTGGATGCTGATGGGATGTGGAGTTTGAAAGCGATAGCTGATGGAGGATGGAGAAGGGTGGAGGGTGACGACCAAACTGCTTCTTTTATAGGCGTCGGAAGCCAACAAAGATGGCTGGTCTATCCCAAAGACCATCCGAATTTCCATCGCAGTCCACATCAAAACGCACCAGAGCTTGCCGTGATGGCAAGAGATATTTTGAGTCGGACTGATGGAATACCAGCCCACCTCAATGACTTTGGCAACTCTTGCGGCTGCACGGAGCTTTTATGCGCGCCCACCCAGTCATAGTGTGCTAGCCTTCTTTCTGGTTCTCGGACCCCACGCCGACGCAGGCCTTGATTGGCCGACGGATGCTCGTAGCAGACGCGAGGGAAGTCCAATCTAGCGGTCCAAGTCACTCATAATAGAGAAACAGGCTCGCGGAGAGGGCGGGTCGCGTCGGGTACCGCAGTGATAGGAAGAAAATGGTCGAAGCATCACAGCACATGGGTAGTTGACTAGAGTCAATCCAACCACACCCCGTTGGGAAAGTGGTCCTTTCACCAAGGCTTGCTTTGGTGTCGCATGTGCCGATAACGGACGCATGTTAATTTTTTGTCATCTTCAGCTTCACAGTACTTCAAAAAATGAAAACGGTTTCATTGAATCATTTTTATTGAACTCCAACTGCAGCACAAATTTTGAAGGCATTATCCATTCCTTTGATCCTTGTATTTTACCTCTGAAGTCATGCACAACATATACATCATCTTCTTTCCTTATATTAAGGCTTTTATCAATCTCGCATGTATGTACACATTCCAGGGTGCAAAATGTAGCAATCATGTAGCGCAGTATTCTACCGCTTCTTTGATCATGGTATGGCGCAAGCTGGTGCATTATCAACCACCAAGGATCTCACCAGATGTGAAATTGAATACTATCTGGTTTTCAGGGTGTAACACTCCCTGTACTGCAGTGTAGGGTCACCGTTTCATCCAATGTGCTTCATGCCAAGCTGAGGGACTTGTGCTAAGATGATGGAAAAGCTGGCTTGATCACCAGTAATCATGAATAAATGGATGCAGGAGAGAAAATCAAGACACATTTCTAATATAAAGAAATTTCATAAATCCACAAAAAAACAACTGTTCAGTGTTATGTTTTGTCATCTATTTTACTCCACTCAATAGAGATAAGCTTTGTTCAAATAATTATTTGAACATCCATTGTAAATTAAGACCATTACAAAGTGGATGTAGCCAATGCGGAAATAGGGAAATAGATAAACAAATTGGATTAAGATTGGTCTGGTCTTGCAGAGGGGTTGGGCAGCTCCCTGCATGTATTTTTACTAAAATAGAACCCCTGGCACCCGCCATGGGAACCTGCAGGCACATAGAATTATGTGTTGAAGTGTGACAGGTACCCGCTGTGGTGTGCCAAATGTGTTTCAAGTATCAAATCACATAAAGTCACAGTTTACTATTGAGAAGGAGACATATTTCTAGATGTATTATTGCATAATTGAATTCTACAGGTCATTAGTCACTCACTGGAACCACTAGGCTAGCTGCACTCAGTCAAAAGTTACTAGTCTTATACTGTGTTCATAAGCATAATTACATACTGTAGAGATATTATGATAGTACATAGTATAGAATTAGACTCAAGGACATATTAATAGTGTATGTAGTGGCATGGTTTGGCTCTGCCCATGGCATGGTTCCACCTGTGGACAACTCCATGATTGTTGTTTGGCTCCACCCATGCACCACGGCATGGTTCCACCTGTGGACACCTCCATAATTGTGTAGGCTCCATGGAAACCACCACGTGGACACCATCACCACAACCACGTTGTGAGAAAGAAAGCTGGTTAGTTGGTGAAGAGAGTCCGCTAACCGCCTCCTTCAAGAATATTGATGTCCGGGCTGTGTGATTGTCGGTAACTTGGCTCCGCACTGCTACTTTCCGCTAGCCTTCAGCACTCCTCTACTGAGCCTGATCTATAGAGTAATAATCTGCAAGTGAATAAAGCTCCGCACTTTGTAAGCACAAAATCCGCAAGTAACTCTCGAATAAGGATAAGAACACAGATAATCTTCTTAATAACTCTTGTACGTCCGTAGTTGTAAGTACAATGATAAGTAATCCGTAAGATGATCTCTGATAGGATATGTGTTATGAGAAGAAGAAGAAGAAATTCCCCCCACATCCTTCCCTCTGCGCACCGTTCCCACCCAATCCTGCACGTCTGACACTTTCCCGTACTAGTCCGCCTGCTCCGCCCGCTATCCCACTCGTCACTTTCCCAGACTCCGCTCCTCTCCGACGCTTGCCCTCCCACCGTCCTCTGTCTAGCCCCCGTCAGTCGTTCTCTCGCCACCGCCTTCACCCCGGTTCCACCCGCTTGGGCTGTCATGGCTCACCCGCTGACACGCCGCTGCTACCAGTCCACGTGTGTAGTCCCGCCGCAGTCCAGCCCTGTCTTTTCCGCTCCGATCCGAATATCCGATCCGAAATCCGCAATCCGCAATCCGCAATCCGTGCATTCCGGTCCGCGCGTGACTTTCCGTAAGCTTTCTTAGCGTGCTTTCCTGACCTCATCCTCAGTGCTTATGTCACCGGAATGCACTCTGCCTGAGCGGCTTTGTGCATTCCCCGCCCACGCTATCCCCGCATGGACATTCTACCGCGCTCGCCTATATAAATCACCACATCCGCCCCGGTTTTGAAGGCCTGCCCCCAGGATCTTCCCACACACTCATCACAAATTCCCCATACACATCATCCTCCTTTACCACACATCTCTTCCCGTTCAATATGGTAGCTTGCAATCGCTGCACTCGACTCGGACTACCCTGCGTCTACTCCCGCGCTGGTCGTGCGTGTAACAACTGTAGGGATTCAAAACGCCGCTGCTCTGCCTTCACTCCCAAATCCGACAGCTCCCGCAGAAACCACAAATCTCAAAACCGTCCACCGCCGTCTGGATCCCGAAGCTCTCGTGCGGAACGTTCCCCGTCTGTTATCTCGGTCAGTTCCCGCACCAAGTCGCCCTCCACACACGGTGAAGACCTTATGACGCCGCCACCCACTTGTGCCGACTGCTCAAGCGCCAAAGAATACGTCCAACAAGCCCAGGTGTGGGCCCATAAACACGGCGTCAACAGACCTTTAGTCAACAAGCATCTCAAACGTCCTCAAGAACCCGCATCAACACCTGCCGCTGGACCTTCATCGGCTGCCGAGCCTTCTCCCACTGCTGGTTTGAAGCGCCCCTCGGCGGACTCTACGGATCGATCCTCAAAGCATCCATGCCCAGCCGGTTCTCAGACTCTAGGTCTTGCAGCCCGTTTTTCCACTTGTCCGCGTGACCCAACGCCAATTGTTCTCTCTCCAGAGCCCATGTTTCCCCAGGCTCCCGGTAAGTGACTTTCCGCTTCTACTTGTTGAGCCGTTGCTAACCATTGACCGCTTTTTCCGCTCCAGCCACCCCAGCAAGGGACACCGAGATGGCACCTGAAGACCCGTCCCATACTCCTTCCGGCTCGCCGCCCAGTTCCCCGCAGTCCGTTCCGCACGCCAAAATCCCGCAAGCCAGAACTGCCTGCGCCGCCTCGATCCACACGTTGGAGTCCACGGACCCGCCTTCTCCGCCGGCCGATACCACTCCAAAGGCGCCTCAACTCCTCGCCCCGCCAGCTACTGTTCGAGCCGCGTCTTGTGACTCTCCGACTCCACGCCCTTGAGCCTTGTCGGTACCTATCCATCTACCGCCGCCTGCCAAGCCTACCGCGGACACCGAAGCTGGGTTGCTAAATCGCCAACTCGCGGAAATCTCCCGCGGCCTACGCAACACCTTCCCTGACAACCCCCTCTGGGAGCAAGCCGTGTTCCCCGCCGCCGCCGTACTTGACTTCGTAGGCGCCTTCTGCGTTATGTACCGCGCCCTGCTTCACATCTCCGCAATAACACCCGCACAACGCCGCTGCAGGTACGCATTCTTCCTCGTCGGCATCAACCAACTCGTCGAACGACTCGAGCTAGCCATTGTTGTTCCCACCGACAAACGTACTCTCTGAGCTCGACAGAACATGGAGGAAGCGCTACGGAACAAACCGCACCCCACACAACCTACCGCCGCGGACTATGACGCTCCTATCCCTGCGGAGCGCATTCGTACGGAGCGTACCCGCCGCTCCTCTGACTCCAGACTTCCCTAGCTTCCCTTTCTCCGCTTTTCTTCTCTTTCTTTTGTCGTCTCCCCCCTTGTATATAGCCCTATCCTGCGGGAACAATGCTTGTAATACACGCGCAGTCTGAGTTCCGCACCCGGATAGTTTCCGCCTAGAGAGAGCTACCAAGAATCCAAAGCAAAGTGAGCAAAAACAAAGGTCCGCCATCCCAAAAAAAAAAAAAATTATAAGTGCCTGGACCACCCCAGAATGAGAACCGCTTTAGTCCCCGCACTACGTTTTCCATTTTTATCCTTCTTTTTTTTTTTTTTTTTTTTTTACATCCACCACCTTTTTACCGTAACACAATCCAGAAAGAAACCGCAATCCACGAGAGAGAAAACCAGAGAGAAAACCGCACTCCACAAGATCCGCAAGGTACCTGGTCCGCCCCAGAAGGATTTTCCGCACAAAAATCCCCGTACCCCGCACCTAGAAATACAGATAGACAACGAGCCAGTGAAATGTATAACAAAACTGAAACCAAACTCTATAAAATAACAAACATTCTGGGGTGGCTATGTAACCTGGCTGTAGACCAGATAGCGCACCCCCTCACCAATAATCACTTGTGGCTTTTGCCTACCACGGCTTTCCCCGCACCAGCCTTTTTAGCGCTGTCCCCAGCGGTCCGCAAACGCCGACTCCGTCGCAACGGCGGAGGTGCCTGATCCACACCTTCCTCCTCCGACACAGCTTCCGAACCAGAATCTTCTTCGCTAGCCGCCGCGCCCGTGTCCTCCGCACCATCTGAGCCCGCTGAAGACAGGGTGTCCTCAGGGACCCAAACCTCCTCCTCAGAGTCATCCGATTCCGCGGTCTGATCGAAATCCGTAGAACCCCGTGCATAAACCCGCTTGACATGCGTCGCCGCCGCCCGCGGCTTCAGAAGCGTCCCGTCCAGTTCCTCCAGCTGATAACTTCCACCAGGGGATTGCGACACAACGCGATAAGGACTATTCCATCGGTTAGCAAACAACTTGCCCCACTGAGACTTGAGGCTACGATTGTAAAGAAGAACCAATTCCCCCTTGCGGAGAGAATCCCGCAAGCAATGAGAACACCGACGGTCCCAGTACCGGACCGCCTTAGCACAACTCTCCTTAAGGCGCGCCGCCGCCTTCGCGATAACTGAATCCCGCCGCAACAACTGCTCCGCTCGCGCCAAAAGCAAGTCGTCCGCCAATTTAACTTTCCACCAATCCACCGCCAGACACGTGAACATCTCTATATCTACCGGCAAGACCGGCTGGCACCCAAACAACATCTCGTACGGCGAATACCCCGTCGTCTGCTTAGTGGAAATCCGATCTGCGAACAAAACAGCGGGCAGATACTGCTGCCACTTCTTACCGTCCTTGCCACACAGTTTCACCAGAGCGCTCTTGATCAGCTGATGGCCACGCTCAATCATTCCCGCACCTTCAGAGTAGTACTCTGTTACTTTGCCAAACTTAGCACCGCACGACTCCACCAATTTCTGCAAGCCGCCACGAAATTCCGCACCGCCGTCCACCGTGATAAGTCGCACACTCCCAAACCACGCAAACCAGTCCTCTTCCAAAAACTGTTTGACTTTCGCCGCCGTAAGATTCACCAGAGGCCGCGCCTCCACCCAACCGGAAAGATCATCTCGCGCTACGATCAGGTACTTGAACTTCCCTGCCTTGATGTGCACTGCATCCATTGATATCCTACTGAATAGCGTGTCTGTTTCCGTAGGTTTCCCGACTTCTTTAGGCAGTTGCTGACTACGCCTCTGGCATTGCTCGCAACTCTGCACCCATTGCCGCACACTCCTCGCAACACCCGGCCACCAAAACCGCGACCGAACTCTCCGTCTAGTTTCCGCTTCGCCTTGATGACCCAGCTCCTTGTGTAAACTCCGCAGGACAGCTTCCTGATCAATGCGCCGAGTCACTACCACCAAGTGTACCGGTGCGCTCCGACGCCATAGTTGATCCTCATGCACGAAAAAATTCGCCGCCTTACGCTTGACCCAGCGCTGAACTGTTGGTCCAATTCCCGCAGGATAGCAGAGCGTCGTCAGGAACTCCACCAAGTACTCGTACCTCGGCGTCTGAGTCACCGGCAAGCCTCTGCCCTCCTTCACGACCACATCCTTTGCCATCCGCACATCGAGAATCCGCCGCTCCACGTCCAGCTGCTCCGCCAGCGCGAACCAATCCTCATCGTCATCCAGGGGAATGCGGGAAAGCGCGTCCAGCAACGTAAACGCCTTGCCCGGCACGTGCACCACTTCAAAAGAAAAAAGCTGCAAGAATGCCACCCACCGCGTCATAGGGGCATTAGGCAACGATGGACAGTTGATCATCCGCATCGACTAGTAATTTGAAATAGACGCCCCACAGGATGTGTTGCAATCTCCGCACGATTTTAGCCACTCCGCACAACTCCAGCTTTGGCTGGGAATACCGCGATTCTACATCTGTAAACGTCACCGATTCATACAGCACGGGCCGATCCTTCCCGTCCTCTTCCTGGGTGAGTACTCCGCCCGCACCAAACTCGCTTGAGTCCACTGCCAACTGAATTCCGTTGTTATTGTAGTCGAGTTCCTTTAACAAGATCTTCCTGCCTACTATGTCCTTCAGCATTGCGAACGCCTCGTCATATTCTTGGGTCCAGTTCCATTCCGCATTCTTGCGCGTCAATCTCCACATCGGACTCACAATTTCTGCAAACCTCTCGATGAACATGCGCACAAAACTACATAACGCAAGGAACTGCAGAATATGAGACGCCGTACGTGGTTTCGGCCAATCCAGTATCTTGTTCCGCTTAGGTTCCGCAACCCGTCGCCCATCTTTAGACACCTCATGCCCCAAAACCTCCAGCGCCGGTACACAAACTGCAAACTTCTTCCCAGAAACCGTAAGGCCTGCTTCCTTGATCCGAAACAAAACCCGCTCCAGCGCCACTGCATACTCCCAGATAAACCGACAAATATTAGGATTTTCCGCCAACACCGCTCCGCCGTAGTCACTCCTTGGTCCTTTCACGGCCGCATCATCAATAAATATCTGCGCCGTGTGAGGTAACTCGTCCTGAAGGATCCAGGACATCTGCGCCTGATACACCGCCACCAAATTGGTAGTCCCCTGCGGGAGCCGAGTAAGCTGCAAGCGCCCCAATTGCGTCTCAAACGCCGTCAGCGGCCTTGACTCTGCGCGCAATTCCCGCTGGTTGTATCCGCCCATCACGTCCACCAGGCCATAGCAAACCCGCCCCGCCATAGTGTCAATGAATTCCTCTATGCGTGGCGGTAATCCAGCGTCCCGTATAGTGACTGAATTAAGCCGCTGCAAGTCGTGCACGATCTGCAGACTCTTCTTGTCCTGCTTAATTACCGCAAATATTGGGCTAGAGTAACTGGAGCATGATTGCTCATACAACCCTGTCCGCAACCGTTCCCGCACCAGTTCCGTCATCTCCCCACAAATTGCCGCTGGTATAGGGATGGGCTGTATCTGCCATGGCTCATGCGGAACCGTGGGGATTTGATAAGGATCCCCAATACACCGCTTGAGTAAGCCCTGATCTTCCGGTCCGAATGACAACGCCTTCTCCCGCAACGTAATAGCTTCGGCCAATAAGTGAAACTCCTCCTCCTGGAGCCATTCCGGTGGCCCAAAGTTGAGACTGGCCATCCGTTCCGCCGTAATCCGCTTCGTCGGCTCAAACCTTGGCAGAATCCAATGCAGAGGTGTCTTGAACGGATCCCGGATCCACTTGATCTCCCTCAATGGCGGGTTGAGTTCCTGCGGCATTGCCACATTCCGCGGCCGCACCTTCTTCGCCACCGGTTTATACCTCCCACCGTTGACTCGGCCCATTCTTGCTTCACTGTTGTCGCCGATTGTCCTAGCCACAATCAAACCCCTGCGCGGATGTCTCATTTTGCTCACGACCGTGGCACAATGGTAGGGTTTTGTAGAAAGCCGACTCGGAGGTGCATACTTGGGAGGACTTACTTGTACACTGCTCGCCTCCGCCGCGCAGTTCCCGGTTTCCGCCCTCGCCCATTCCCACTTTCTGCTTGTCACTCGTCCCTGTCGCAGAGTAACGGCTCACCACAGTGGCGCTGTGGTAGTGCTTTGATCCTTCCACACTCAGAGATGCTCACTTTGGTATTGGACTGCCTCGCCGTTGTGGAACTCCGTCCGTGCCAGGCGGCGGCAGTTGTTGGAGGGGAAAGGTTGGGGAATGCCCTCCGGGGATTGGTCGCGGAAAGAAGGGGGGGATCTGTAAGCGATGAGGTAGGGGAGTGTTTGATTTACAACGGCGTTGAGCGCGCGTCGGCGGGGTTGTGGGTTGAGAAGAGAAAGAAAAGGGAAAAATCGGGAAGGATGAGGAAAGTTGAGGATCTGGGGATCGTCGAAAGGGCGCCGGAAGGCGGAGTCAGACAGGAAGATGATCGACAAAGCTACGCCACGTGCGTGATAAGAGTCCCGCAAGTCAGCGGGATGGATAAAGCTCGGAGAAAATGCTCAGGATCGCGATCAATACTGAAGATCAATAAAATTCTGATGGAAAAATACGGTTCAGAGTGTCTCCCATGCCGTCCCATCATCTGAGTTCGAACTGAACTCAGACTCCGGGCGCAGCGCGCAGCGGGACCTTCATCATACACCCACGCGCGCAACAAACTCAACAGGAAAAAAGAAACAAACAAAAGAACAAAACCAAAACAAAACCAACAACACTCAGACAAAAACCAACCCGCCACATAGCCAAACATAGAAGAAAAGAAACCCTGCGCGCCAATCCGCGCTCCACCGCCCATTTTGACCTTGACACCGTCTGTACCGGATAGCGCACCACATCTCCTCCCCAAATGCAGTCTGTCCCTAGACTGCTACGCGCCTGTTGTCGGAGTTGAAAGGGAAATCCGCGCCTAGAAAGATCCAGAAAAAAACCAGGAGGGAGGAAAGAACCAAGGGCCACCGCGGTGCTCACGAATGTGGCATAGAGTAGGGTTTTGGGAAACGGTAGTAGCTACCCTGGAGATGCATACATTGGGAGGACTTACTTCTGGTCTCCTCTTCCTCCGCGGGAATAGTACCTTTTTACCTGGTCCGCTGAAAAGCGCCGCGCCAACTGCGTGCCGTCGAGCTCCTCCAGGATGTAAGAACCTCCGCGCACCTGTCGAACCACACGAAAGGGGCCGCTCCAGCGGTTGGCAAACAACTTGCCCCACTGAACCTCGAGAGCGCGATTGTACGCGAGGACCATGTCGCCGGGCTTCAAAGGCGTCCTGAGCCGACTTGCAGACTTCTCTTCCCAGTACTTGATCGATTCTTCACGCGCTTTCATCATCTTCTGGTGCGCTAGCTCGCGCACTTCCTCGCTGCGCTCCAATTGCCGGGAGCGCGCCGCCAAGAGATCCGCTGTGTCTTGAACTTCGTCCCAATCAATCCCAAGGTACGACTCCATCTCAAGGTCAATGGGCAGGACGGCCCTCTGACCAAAGACGAGCTCGTAAGGAGAATAGCCAGTTGACCGCTTGGTTGAAATCCTGTCGGCAAACAAGACCAAAGGAAGATATTTCCTACAGTTCTTGCCGCTTTCGCCGGCGAGCTTGACGAGGGCAGCCTTGAGGGGACCGTCGCCGCGCTCTACCATGCCTTGACCTTCAGGATAATAGGGAGTCGAAACGCGGTGCTGGCCAGGGAGTTCTCGCAGCATCTCCGCGAGCTTTCCACCGAACTCAGAGCCGCCGTCCGTTGAGTAAGAGCGCGCCAACCCATAGCGCATCGTCCAATTTTCGTGGAGGAACATGGCCACGGACTCAGAGCTGAGGGTGTTCAAAAATTTAGCCTCCACCCAACCCGAAAAATCGTCGCGCGCCACAATAAGATACTGCGCGCCGGCTGCCTTGATATGGACGACATCCATGGACACGCGCCCAAACACGGAATTCTCGCCAGTAGGTCCACGAAGTTCCATCGGCCAACGTAGGTCGCGCTTCTGGCAGGCTTCACAGCTCTTGCACCAGCGCACCACGCTCTTCTTCAAAGACGGCCACCAGAATCTCTCCGAGACTCTTCGATACGTCTCCACCTCGCCACGATGGCCCAAACCCTCGTGCAAGCTCTCGAGTACTTCGCCTTGCTTTGAAGGGATGGTGATCACCATCCGCGGACACGGGGAAGCCCGCTTCATGAGACGGCCCGCCTGAACAAAGAAATCGACAGACTTGCGCTTCAGTGCCCGAAAGTCGTCGATGTGCATGCCAGCCGGCACCTCGAGATCCAAGAGATATTGCTCCAGTTGTCTCCAGAATCCCTGCTGATAGCCTGAATACTCGCCATTAGCAGCGGTTAAGGAGAAGGCTAAAGGTCGAATGTGCGGCTCGTCTTCATCAAAATCAGACTCTGGAATGGACTCATCTTTGTCCATGGGCCTCCTCAAAAGGCCGTCCGGCATCGTGAATGACTTGCCCGGGCGGTGGACGATATCAAAGGAAAACAACTGAATAAATGCGACCCAGCGCGTCATCGGCGCGTTGGGTAAGCTCGGGGCGTTGATCATCTGGATGAGGGATTGTGCATCGACTTGAAGCTCGAAGTGTTGTCCCCAAAGGACCGTCTGAAGCTTCTTGAGGACCCGGGCTACGCCACACAGCTCCAGCTTGGGCTGCGAGTACCGAGACTCCACGTCGGAAAACAGCAAGGACTCATAGAGAGCAGGGCGATCTAGACCGTTGGAATCTTCTTGCGTGAGCACGGCTCCCGCGGCGTGAAAACTGGAATCCACAGCTAGTTTGATCTTGCCCGCGTCCGGCCCGTAAGTGATCTTGACCAGCACAATATCCTGGCCCACAATTGTCTTGAGTTTCTGGAAAGCCTCTTCGCACTCCGTCGTCCAGATCCATTCTGCGTCCTTGCGCGTCAGGCGCCGGAGAGGGAGGCAGATCTCGGATAAGGAAGGGATGAATATCCGGACATAGACTACCACGCCAAGAAATCCGCGAACCTCTGATGCATTGATGGGAGTCGGCCAGGAGAGCACTTTATTCACCTTGCTCTTCGCCATCCTGCGACCCTCTTTACACACGACGTGTCCTACAATCTCCAGTGCAGGCACGCAAGCCGCCAGCTTGGACGCGGAAACCGTAAGACCCGATTCTTCAATTCAAAAGAGTACGCGTTCCAAAGTGGTGGCGTATTCCCAGATGAAGCGGCGTATGCCAGCATGCCACGAAAGAACCTCGCCACCATAATCCGACACGGGGCCCTTAATGCCGCCGTCGTCAATGAAGATTCCCGCGTGATCCAGAATCTCGTCCTGGAGAATCCAAACCATCTGCGCTTGGTAGACCGCAACCGAGTTCGTTGCTCCCTGGGGCAACCGCGTGAGCTGAAACCTGCCGAGAGGGGTGTCGAAAGTAGTGAGAGGCCGAGAGATTGGATGTAACGCGCGCTCATCGTAGCCGCCCATAATGTCACCCAGCCCGTAGCAGGCGCGACCCGCGAATGACTCCACAAACTCCTCAGTGGCTGGTGGAACACCGGCGTCTTTGATCGTGACCTTGTTCAGTGGCTGAAGATTGTGTACGACGCGTATTTTGCCGTTGCTCTTGAGAACGCAAAAGACCAGGGAGGAGTAACTTGACGTCGACTGCTCATAAAGGCCCGTGTCGACGCGCTCACGGATGACTTTGATGAATTCATCCAACTTAGCTGCAGGGATAGGAATCTTGCGCTTCTGCCACGGCTTGTGCTCCACAACGGGGATGATGTAAGGCAAGCCGTAGGTCTCCTTGAGCAGACCCCTCTCTTCCGGCGTAAATGCTATTGAGAGGTTCCGCTCCGCCAAGACATTCTTGATCAAATCCAACTCAGCCGGCCAGAGCCAGCCATCAGGACCGAAATTGACGACAGCAAGCCGATCTTCCGTGACACGCCCCTTTGGAACAAAAGGACCAGCCAGAAAGCGAGGAAGACCGCGATACGGATCGCGTGAAAGAGGCGGGCGTTGAAGAGGGAGGTTCAGATCTTGAGGCATAGCTTGATTGACTGGTTTGATCTTGCGCGCCACCGGCTTGTATTTTGTGGCGAAGGAAAGAAAATCCCCGCGCGCCCACGCATCCACCAGCGCCATTTGCTCGTGGGAGCGCAGACCGTGCTCCATCAAACTCCACGTGCGATGCTCCTCGCGATCCCGGAAAGCGGCCTTATCTGAGAACGCGAAACCAAACGGAAAGACTTTGCTCACGAGTGTGGCACGAGGTAAGGTTTCGAGAGCTTGCGCAGCATCACGCCTCGGAGATGCACATTGGGAGGAACTTACTTCTATTCCCAATTGCCTCCACGGAACACCAAATTCCACCACGCCGCCCTCGCAATGTAAAGAAAATCGTAGTTTCACCTCATTTCGGAGGATCTTTAGTTTTTCCTCGTTGCGGAGGCTCGGGAGTTTAGGCTCATCACGGAGTCTGACTAGATTAATCTCATTGCGGAGAACGCCATAGGACGTATCTATTTTATTCTCTTCGCGGAGACGGGATTGAGACGCTAGTTTATTCTCGTCGCGGAGACGGGATTGAGACGCTAGTTTATTCTCGTCGCGGAGACGGGATTGAGACGCTAGTTTATTCTCGTCGCGGAGACGAGATTGAGAAGATGGGAAGTTGCCTAAAGCGGAAAATAGGGGCGAACAACCGGCAAGGCTCACAGATGTGGCATGTAATGCTAAAAACGATGCAGTAGAACCCTGGGAGGTGCATAACTGGGAGGAACTTACTTCCTGTCTCCCAAACCTCCGCGAATTCCCCATATCCTCCATTCCACCCTGCTCCAATAAACCATCGCCGAAAGAAAACGCGCCAAGAGCCGCGCCAGAGAAAGGAAAAGGACCGTGAGAAAGAACGCCAAGAGAGCCAGAAAAAAGAAGTGACCTGAGATCTGAAGATGTGTTTTTGAGGGTTTTTGTATTTTCTTCATGTTTTTTGGATTTGATATTTTGATTATTGAGTGAGAAAGGAAAGCAAGACTGGTGAATCTCTTGGTGATAAGTTGACCCAGCGGCGCGTGGGCGAGATCCTAGATTAACACGGCCGCTTGACGGATCAACTTGACTCATAAAAAATGACGCCCTTCGACAGGGTCGTCGCGCGCCGTGCTTGAGCGCGTCAGGATCGCCTTCTTCCCATTGCCAGGGAATTCGCGCTCCCATCGCCCGGAGTCCGTCGCGCAGAGGGAAACTTCAATGCGCCTTCCCGTCGAATCTGGGAGCAAGATCCTCTCTCCTACCTCCGCGGAAAAGCTGAGGGTCGCGTCGAAATCCATGAGGAAGGGACGGCCAAGAATCATGGGGCCGCCCATTTGAGTGATCCAAAAGTGGCAGGTGCCCACAATTGTCTTCCCTATGCGGAGGGGAACGTCCTCTGCGACGCCAACCAACTCACAAGCCTGATTGCCTATACCATATACCGCCGAACTGAAATTGACGCGCGGGCTAATGTTGAATTTGTTAGCCATCGCGTCAGAAATTAAATTCAACTGAGAACCAGAGTCTACGAGGGGGGACGCAGTACTCTCCTCGTCTCCAACCAGACATGGCAAATATCCCAGCGGGCAAGAGTAAAGCCGCGGCTCGAATCCGCTTGCCTTGAAGTCCACACCCTCAGCTAAAGTACCCGAGGAAACCTTCAGCTCCTCAGCTCCAACCTCGACACGCTTGCGCGATACCCAGCGCTTCATGCCTTCAGCGACAGACGGCGCCACTGCCAGGAGCTCCGAAACCGTCAAATCCGGGACCTTCAATCCAGAGATTTTCTTAAGCACGCCCTCGATGGCGTTCGGATGATCCTTGGAGATACCAC
The DNA here is from genome assembly GCF_026914185.1 of Puccinia triticina. Taxonomy (NCBI): domain Eukaryota; kingdom Fungi; phylum Basidiomycota; class Pucciniomycetes; order Pucciniales; family Pucciniaceae; genus Puccinia; species Puccinia triticina. The sequence goes on along the minus strand of NC_070565.1, from coordinate 4,204,074 downwards.
GCTCGAAGCGCACCTTCGGCGTAGCGCTAGCTGGCTTGGCTGCCTCCTCAACGGCTGACTGATTAGGGGCAGGGAGATCTACGACTGGGGAAGCTGGAACTCGCTCAAACAATTCGGTTTCCATGTCGGAGTCCTCTCCGTCCGGATTGGGATTACGCGCAGTTGCCTTTTTAATCGGATTCCGGGCAGCAGAAGGGGGAACTGCGGGCGCCTTGTAAGGCTTCGGCGCCTCGTGCTTCTTTCGCGCCGGGTCCGCCTCGTAGGATCCAGAAAAAGATTGAGATGTAACAGCTGGGGGGTACCAGGGATCCAGAGAGCCACACGTAGCACGAAATTTGGGCGTGACTACGCTAGCGGTAGGTGGCGGTTGAAAAGAAGCAACCACATGACGGATGGGCCGCGAGGAATCGAATGGGATGAGGGCCCCATTGGGGAGGAAGAAATTGTTGCCTTTCTGTTCCACCAGATTGGCCTCTTTATCCTTCTTGAGCTCGAAGCACCGCCCGGTACCGTGACCCTCACGGTGACAATAATAGCAAACCATGGGACCGCGTTCCTTGGGTGGCACCGCTCCTCCAGGCTGAGAAGCTTGCGGCCCGAATTTCTGTTCCAACCGCTGCTCGAAAGATTGCAGCATCTGAGAAATCTCGTCGACAGTCGCCGGCGCTTTGGTAGGAACTAGTGAGCCCGTAGGACGACGATCTTGCTCCATTTTCTTCATCACGTCATTTGCCTGCTGAAAAGGCGCCGTAGGAACAGGAATGGCGGATCGGGGATCTTCAAAGGTGAGAGCCGTTTGTCCTTTCATGACTTCCTCCACCGCTGACTTCAGTATTTCGAATGCAGGAAGTTTGAATCGATTGTCCAGCGTCATGATCATGGTCTTGTTTTTGATCAACTGATCACGAATGCGCTCTTGGACGCCAGGGGAGAAGGACCGATAATATAGGGTTTGCACCTCCTCTACGGAATCTATGTGCGCCTTTCGAATAAGGTAAGCTTGAATTGGCTCCCAGACACGTCGAAAATCTTGATAGTCGACGACAGACGATACGCCGCCCTTCGAGATCCATGACTGAACCAACGACTCCAAATCCGGCAAGGTGAAACGCGCCGTGTCAACCTGGCCCCAGTAAGCCAGCATGGACGCCTTTAGCGACGTCCAATTAGGAGGATCGTAGCCGTCGAGCGTCTCCAACACGTCCTTGATCTCCACCTTGCGCACAAAAAACCGAATCTGTTGCGCCATGTCGTGCTCAGACGCCCCATCAAGCTTCGCCGCAAGCTGGTAATCCGCCAAGAATCGCTCAACGTGGAGCCCGTCAAAGCCCAAGGTCTTATCCTGCGGCTTGATCTTCACCATCCGCGCCGCAGGCGCTCCAGTCTCTATGTCCGCCATTGCGAGAGCCGAAAAGCGGGAATGATTTCTAGTCTCCTGTGCCTCCGCCGCTGAAACCTAAAAAAAAGAAAAAAAACTAAGAGAAGGAAAAGGAAGAAGACCGCCAAGCGTCTCGAAACCGTGAAAATCGTCGAGACTGTAAATCTTGAGGTCGCTGGTTCGATCCCGGCTCGGGGGACCAAATGTGGAACTCCGTCCGTGCCAGGCGGCGGCAGTTGTTGGAGGGATAAGGTTGGGGAATGCCCTCCGGGGATTGGTCGCGGAAAGAAGGGGGGGATCTGTAAGCGATGAGGTAGGGGAGTGTTTGATTTACGACGGCGTTGAGCGCGCGTCGGCGGGGTTTTGGGTTGAGAAGAGAAAGAAAAGGGAAAAATCGGGAAGGATGAGGAAAGTTGAGGATCTGGGGATCGTCGAAAGGGCGCCGGAAGGCGGAGTCAGACAGGAAGATGATCGACAAAGCTACGCCACGTGCGTGATAAGAGTCCCGCGAGTCAGCGGGATGGATAAAGCTCGGAGAAAATGCTCAGGATCGCGATCAATACTGAAGATCAATAAAATTCTGATGGAAAAATACGGTTCAGAGTGTCTCCCATGCCGTCCCATCATCTGAGTTCGAACTGAACTCAGACTCCGGGCGCAGCGCGCAGCGGGACCTTCATCATACACCCACGCGCGCAACAAACTCAACAGGAAAAAAGAAACAAACAAAAGAACAAAACCAAAACAAAACCAACAACACTCAGACAAAAACCAACCCGCCACATAGCCAAACATAGAAGAAAAGAAACCCTGCGCGCCAATCCGCGCTCCACCGCCCATTTTGACCTTGACACCGTCTGTACCGGATAGCGCACCACACTGTACCTTTGCCAATACCCTCCCGCTTCTTAAATGTTGACCGTCCAGGCTGAGTCGAAGCTTCCTTTGCCCGGATAGCTCGGCCAACAACTAAAAATCCTCCGTGGGAGGCTCCGCACAGTGATGCAGTGCCCCATTGCCCACCTCCGTCACCCAATCTCCGCTTTGAGGCTGGCAGATGATCGTCTCGTACTGCTTCCTGTGAGTCCCTTCCACCCGCATCACTTCCTCTTGCCTTGCGGGACAGAAACGCAGTTGCGCTTGAAAAGCAAACAATGCTGGTCGACCAAGGATGATCTCGTGAGACCTAGTTACCAGGAATGATAACTTCTTGACCACTTTTGCCGCCTCCGCTATCCCGTCCACTTCACAAGTAAACCCGCCCATCGTGCGGATTTTTATGTGAGTCTTCCACAGCACCAAGTTAGCCTCCGACGCCAAATCCGCCGGAAGAATGTTGATCATGGACCCTGTGTTGATCATAGCCCATTTCGTGACGTTTCCTACCCTCATACTCACGTATCCCAGTGGGCAGGACACGGCCATAGGTGGTAGAACGGGAATTGAATCCAGCAAGTGTCCGAACTCCGCACACTTAACTTCCGCAGTTTCCCCGTTAGTAGTGACAGCCATTGCCGCTGGCTTCCTTTCACCTGACGCCTCTTTCAACACGCTGATCATCTCGTCCGCCATCACCGGGGAAATTGCCGCCAGCTCCCTCAAGGTAAGGGCTACCGTGGTTTCCGCGCCCATTGCTCGCCGTGCAACTTCTGCCGCCTTTTTATTGTTGCCCCCCGCCACCGGAGCTACCGGAAGCTGCTTGACCGGCTCCGGTCTGGCTTTAGGAGCGGGAACGGGATCCAAATCCATCTTCTCCAAACGCTCCCCCAAGAAGACTTCCCCCGTTTGCACGCACTTCACACTGCTGGCCACTGCCGGCGGCTTCCACACCATGCCCTTGACCATCCCAATATTCACTTTCCCTTCCACCTCTTTTCCTTTCGCCAAAGGTTGTCCGGCCCACACCACATCCTTTGGAATCGGTCCATCCACTGGTGTATGATCCGGCCAGAAGAAAGCGCGCCCCCACGAGGAAACTTTTCCCGCAGCCCGATCCGTTTCAAAGTACTCGCACTGATTCCGCATATGGCCAGTTTCCTTGCAGTAGTCACACACCAGAGGTCCTTGCCTCCACGGCGGCATCCCGCCAGCCTGCAGAGCACCATCCGCCTGAGGAGCTGCTGGTGCCACGGCCGCCTGTTGTTCCTTTGGTTGCTTGTGCGCCGCTTTCTGCATGAACAGCCTCAGTTCTTTCAGCGTATCCGCCAGGTCACTCACGTCTTTGACCGTCACCGGTGCCTGCGGAGCCGGTTCTGCCCTCACGACCGCATCTCCTTGGCTGTCGTTCATGAGTTCCAACACTTTGAGTTCCGCCTTGACAGCGGTCCGCAGCTCCTTCATGCTGGGCAACAGTTTTGGCCCACCAAGTCGTGGTTTGACCATCAGTCCCCGAAGCACCTTCTCAGTGAAGGTCCGGTCAAATCCCTTCAAGAAAATCCGCTTCGTCGTACCCATATTGGCCGTCACAATCTTGTTCCGCTCCAGATACCGCAGAACCTGGTCAAAACTGGTGATGTAGGACACATACTCCGCTTGTGTCCGAACGCCACCCTTTTCCGCACGCTCCAAAGCCACTTTCTCCAGGTCGCTCTCCCAATACCTGGGTCCACGGTCTTCCCACCTCTCAAGTATCTCCTCCTTGAGCTTGGTCCAATCCTTACTCTCGAACCCCTTCATGTCCTCCACTTCCTGCAAGTCCTCGCCTTCTGGAAAGAAGTTGACCACCTGGTACGCTTTATCCGCATCCGTAAGACCTTCTTGCAGAGCCGCTCTTTCGAACCGGTTGATAAAACGCTCCACCTCCGCCTCTGAAAACTTAAGGTGCAGATAATCCCTGGGCCGTATCTTTGCTCCGCTCGGCGCAGGAGCAGCAGGCCGTTGTCCACCTAGCGCTTCTTCCATGGTCTCGTCTTCTGTCTCCTCTGGTTGAACTCCGTAAGTTCCGCTTGTTGTTCCTCCCGTTGGCACCGCTGGTCAATCGTTTAGAGTGCTCCGCTGATACAACTGTCGCCTCCTCGCCGCAATTGACTGATTAGGTGAAAACTGACTCTGCACCGACAAAAAAGATGTCTGTCCTAGTCTCGGTCCTCCCGCTAATCCTAACCACAATTGTGTTTCGGCTGGTCTTGAAGAAGAGCCTTCTCCGTTTTCCGCAATTACTGTGTCTCCGCTGTCCAAGCCGCCTGATCCGATCTGAGCTTCTTCGTCGCCTGGAGTAAAGAATTCGCCTTCCAAAGGGTTCATTCAACGTTTCTGCGCAAGTCTAGTTCCCGAGTATCCAATAACAACACAAAGTTGGGTTCCCGGCCAGACCCCCACTTGTGAGAAAGAAAGCTGGTTAATTGGTGAAGAGAGTCCGCTAACCGCCTCCTTCAAGAATATTGATGTCCGGGCTGTGTGATTGTCGGTAACTTGGCTCCGCACTGCTACTTTCCGCTAGCCTTCAGCACTCCTCTACTGAGCCTGATCTATAGAGTAATAATCCGCAAGTGAATAAAGCTCCGCACTTTGTAAGCACAAAATCTGCAAGTAACTCTTGAATAAGGATAAGAACACAGATAATCTTCTTAATAACTCTCGTACGTCCATAGTTGTAAGTACAATGATAAGTAATCCGTAAGATGATCTCTGATAGGATATGTGTTATGAGAAGAAGAAGAAGAAAGTCCCCCCCCCGTCCTTCCCTCCGCGCACCGTTCCCACCCGATCCCGCACGTCTGACACTTTCACGCACTAGTCCGCCTGCTCCGCCCGCTATCCCACTCGTCACTTTCCCAGACTCCGCTCCTCTCCGACGCTTGCCCTCCCACCGTCCTCTGTCTAGCCCCCGTCAGTTGTTCTCTCGCCACCGCCTTCACCCCGGTTCCACCCGCTGGTGGAACCCGCTTGGGCTGTCATGGCTCACCCGCTGACGCGCCGCTGCTACCAGTCCACGTGTGTAGTCCCGCCGCAGTCCAGCCCTGTCTTTTCCGCTCCAATCCGAATATCCGATCCGAAATCCGCAATCCGCAATCCGCAATCCGCAATCCGCAATCCGTGCATTCCAGTCCGCGCGTGACTTTCCGTAAGCTTTCTTAGCGTGCTTTCCTGACCTCATCCTCAGTGCTTATGTCACCGGAATGCACTCTGCCTGAGCGGCTTTGTGCATTCCCCGCCCGCGCTATCCCCGCATGGACATTCTACCGCGCTTGCCTATATAAATCACCACAACGTTGACACCATATGGGCACCACCACCACAACCACGTGGATACCATCACCACATGGACACCTGTATGGTGGTCACACCAGCAAAAATCCCTCACAAGGATCCCCACCAGCAAAAAATCCTCATATTTTACTATAAAGGAGGAGATTTTCCCTCCTCAGTTTCAGCATGCCACTCAGGCAATCCTAACCAAAACACACATCTCACTCAGAGTTACTAGTTGCATCCACATAAAATCCAGTAGTGTGATCTCAATCAAGTTGCCCATCAACATCTTTCATACCTCAGAGTAGTTCTAAGTATTCAAGTAGCAATCATCACCCACTTGTGCTCTTAACAAGTCAAAGTGATCTTAACCAATTTTGCTCTTAACTGAAGGTTATGGAAGAGGGCAAAGACACTTTGAATAGTTCACATATAACATCAGTTCTCTCAGAAGTCTTGTATCAGTTTATCTCCGCTTTCACATCACAAACATATAAAAGTTAAAAACATATAAAACATATCTTACGTTAAGACTCATTTCCATTATCTGACTCAAGGCTGCTGTAAACCACTCCGACTCCATTTCCCATACAAAATCCACTTTCCACTGAATTCAAGTTTGATCTAGGTCTGATAAGAGACTGCTGCACATAGTTTTCTCTATCATTAGTTTGCCACAACAATAAATAAATTTGTTGTGAAAGCTCTTGTGTAGTATCATAGAGGGGCAGGTCTTTCAGAATCAAACCACCCGTAACAGTTGTAATAGCTTCTTACATCTTTGAAATATTATAACTGGTATTTCCCCCTCACAGAACTGCCACCCGTCCCAAAGGAGTTCTCACATCTGGTGTCCCAACAGTGGCCAACAAAATTCAGAAGATCAACAACAAATCACCATCAGCAACACAGAAATAAAGAAACAGTGGATAACAATATGGACCAAAAACAAGAGGAGGAGCGGATTTGGCACAACCCCTGCTTTTCAGAACAGGAACAAAAGTTTGTAAGCAAATACATTGATGAGGTCCCACAAGGCAACAAGGATATTTACAAAACCCTAGCAAGCTGGCTACAAGAAAACCACACAATGGCTGAAGAATCAACAAATCCTACAGCGGTTCTCCAGGAGAAAGAGAAAGAGATATCCAAGTTGCAAGCTTATCTACAAGAAATGATGGAAGAAATGTGGGAAATGAGCAAAAATCAGGAGAAGATACAGGCTGTACTAGACACACCTCAACAGAGACCAATCTCAGAAACACCTGCTCTAGCACAAAGAACTTCTTTGAGATTTGCAGAGTCAACATCTTACACAGATAGGACACAAATTTTTGAGACAACTTTGGATGCAGGGGACAAGAGCTTTTTGATGTCACCAGGACCATTACCTGTGGCCGGAGGTCCATCGCCAGAGTCAAGTCAGGCCTGACCTCATACCAAAATCATGTTGCCAGACAAGTGCAAAGGAGTTATACTTGACATCAAGAATATAAATCTTCACTTTGACGGCACAGAAGTAGAGACATTCATACAGAGGGTAGAGAAGGTTGCTTCAATTCAAGGCGCTGGTGCAATTGACCTTGCATTTCAATTGCCACTCATCATCAATAATAAGAAGATAAGTGAAGCTCTTGAGCAGATGGACGGACATGAGACAGGTAACTGGGAGCTTCTGAAGAAGCAGATGATCAGGAAATGGGGCAGGGCTATTCCATTTAGGAAATATAGGGAAGATGCCATACCAAAGTTGATCCAGAAGGCCCGCAACAGTCAGGGTATCAAAACTAGAATTGAGTATAAGAAGTTCATTGGTGAGCTTGAAGAAATGACAGGCTATTTTACTCAAATGGGATACAGTCACTTGAATCCAGAAAGCGGCAATCCTCTTTGGAGGGCTCTTTCTGATGAGTTGAAGAAGGAAGTCACCAAAGAGTTAGCTCATGCCAAGGAACTCAAGAAAACCAGAGACGGACGTAATATCATCCCGGAATTGGACAAGTTAAAGAAATATGTTGACATGGCCCTAATCATTATTGACTTTGACAATGACAAGGTAGCATCCACTAAAAAAGAGGGGCCCAAGAAAAAGGTTGCCATTCAGGATCCTACTGAGACAGAGGAGTTGAAGGAGAAAGTAAAGAAACTCACCAATGCACTAGAATACCAGACTAGAGCTGCCCCTCTGCATCTTAGCAGACCTTCATCACCCGGATTTTCAGATCCAAGACAAGGTTTTTCAGACACAAGGACCCGTTTTGCACCATTAGAATGTTACTCCAGCGGGTGCTAAGTGCCATCTCTATGTAGGACCTTTCAATCTGCTCAACTGATGTTTCTGTAAGCTTCCCATTACAAAGAAATTCATTTGTTATTGTTTTCCAGTTTTCAAAGATTGTGAGATTGGAAATAAATCATTTGATTGTGGTCTGAACTTGTTGTTGAGTTTCTCTGACACCTAGTATCTTACTGATCCAGAACTGACCTGCCATAAATTTCTTTTGGTTCTGGGTACAAACATCCCAAAACCGTTTGTATGCATCAAGCACCATGTCATTCTAAGGCAATTGTTTTGATTGGTCTTGAACATTCAAATGCTGCAATAAACTGTCCATGAGATTTTGATCAAGTTTTTTCTTCTTCCATGTTTCTACCCATTTAGAGTTGCAGAGTTCAAGGTGTCTCTGAAGTTTTTTGTTCTTGTTTACTGATTTACTTTTGGAGGCTTTTCCTTTTTCCTTTGTGATGACCTTATAAGCTGGGTCAGTTTCAGTAGCCATCATTAGATCCCCCTCAGAGATTGGATAGTGTTTGCTTCAACAATCTTGTATGTGGGCCTGGGCCTCTTGATTCTTTGGAAAATCACATCCTCCTTGAGATGGGATCCAGGGCAAAAGGCCAAGTACCTGTACAGCTGTTCATATATCATATTGTCATCTTCTAAGTGTTTACGTATCAGCTTCAGGCTTCACTTTTTCACCCATGTTGCAACAGCTCTAACAGCTGAGGCTTTATTAGGGGTTTTCAAAGTTGGCCAGATGCAACTTGCATGCACTTTTGTAAGTTGGTGTTCAAGTTCATTCTTGAACACCAAGTTGCAAAAGTGCATGCAAGCCACACTGTACTACACCCCCTGGGCCTAAGCCTGCTTGGATGTTTTTTTTTTGAAATTTGGTGTTCAATAAAAGCTTTGAACCACAACTTGCAAAAGTGCATGCAAGTCGTGCATTGCCAACTTTGAATCCCCCTATTGTAAATAATCAAACAAGTGATGCACAAAAGCACAAATTTCAGATTAGCCATGCTGCAAAGTTTCAATTCTCATGAGGGGTTACTTACCAAGGTGTAAGCTCTGAATTTCCTTTTGTTGTGGCCTTCACCAACCCCCTGGAATTGATCATGCTTTCCTGGAGTGGAAGCTTCTCTTTTGGATTTTTCAAGACACTACTTCCAGAAAAAAAAACAAGCATGATTGTCATGAGTGGATCCCTCTATGAATCAATCACTGTAAAATCATTCAAGAACAAACATACACTTTTGCATCTTCCACATCCTGCTGTCCTGAACTTGCTTCAATTGAGCTTTTAGGGTTTTCTTCTTCTTTTGCTTGGTTTTTTTCCAAGAGGTTTGATCTTCTTTTCCAATGCCCCCGACTTCTGAACATTCTCATTGTTTCTTTTTTGAAATGGATTGCATCCGGGATCATATGTACATCGTTCCCCTCTGATGTCACCACCATGTGAGGACCGTACGTGGATAGATAAGGTCAAGTGTAACGATGAACAACTGAAGAAGAAGGAGAATACTGATCTGCCTGATTACTGTCTTTCCCGGCACACTGGAATACTGGAGGGCTTCCCGTCGATCTGGAAATCCAGATCTGAGCCGCCAGATTTCAGATTTCGCAGGGAAATCTCGGTCCCCGAAGCTCCCCGCAGGGATCCAGAGTTCCAGATTCCAGATTCCCCTGCGAAATCTGGAATTCCAGATTTATTCAAAGTTGACGGGAAATCAGGGAACCCCTTCCAGACCCAGATCTGAGCCAAATTTCGCAGGGAAATTTAGGCTTTGAGACTCTGGGAGGCTCTCAGATTGCTCCCAGATTGCGACGGGAAGTCCTCCACTGAGCAGTTGATAACAAAGGATTACATTTCTCAATTGATTTGACCTCACTAGAATGCACGGGGTGGAAAGATTCATAAGGATATCACGTGATGGACATTCTGCACGGTCAGAAGATGCCCCGGGACGGCGCAAATAGTGCAATGAAGCGGGCGGAAGACGGCACCGACATGTGTTTGTCCGAGCACAGAGGGCTGCTTGCGTCTGTAGTTATCGAACCTCATCGAACATTGGTACTTTGACGCATTTCTTGATGATCATCAGGGGTCACGTGCGATACACTCCAAGGGTGCTCCTCTCCTTGGGACTTACAACAGCTCAAAGTTTGAAAAAAAGTATTTTGCGATCACAGAATTACAGAGGAGCGGGTTTTAGGGGACTGTCTCAAGTGGTTAAGAACAATACAGAAGGGCAAGAAATAGAGAAAGAGGGAAAGCGAAAAAAGGAAGTTGAGGGACAAATCAGACTTCCTGGGAGACCTTGGAAGCTTTGTCTTTTGACTTGGCCGGCAGCAGCTCGGAATGGACTGAGCAGGAGGCAAGACGGAAGCGAAGTCAGGACTCGGTTGCGAGACAAAGCATGAAGAGGACGGGTGTGAGGCTTACTTTGAGGAATAACACCACCCTGTGAGATAACACAGTGGCCAAGGAGCTTGTTCAACTCTTCGTCGTTCTGATCAAAGAAAACAGTAGGGGTTAGTGAATGTCATGATGAGTAGTACTTGGGATGATGGACAACCAGTGCTCACTCGGATGGCCAGTTGGAGATGACGGGGAATGATACGAGACTTCTTGTTGTCCCGGGCAGCGTTTCCGGCCAATTCGAGGATTTCAGCAGCCAGGTACTCGAGGACAGCAGCAAGGTAGACTGGAATGAGGAGAGCACGTCAGGGGGCTGTGACCGGGGATGGTTAGAGGAAGGTTAAGAGGCTCACCAGGTGCACCAGCTCCAATACGTTGGGCGTAGTTGCCCTTTCGGAGCAGTCGGTGGATACGTCCGACGGGGAATTGGAGACCGGCCTTGGATGAACGGGACTGGCTAGCGGCTTTCTCGCCACCGGCTTTGCCTCCTTTGCCGCCTGACATTTTCGGGTAAGTTGGATGGGTTGAGTGGGTTGGGTTGGAGTGGTGGTGGTGGTTGGGTCGAAGTGGTTGAGGTTGGATGGTGGTGATTGGGTAGAGAGGGGGAGTGCTGGTGGGTTTATATACCCGAGGGCGCTCTCCAGGGCAGAGTGTGTGACAGGCCCAGCTGGCCAGCTTCGGGCGCGTCTCGCCCAGGCCACGCTCCCGGCAGTTCCCCGCAGGACGCGACCGAGCCCTCTGATTGGTCAGGCTGGCCGGACCACCCGGCGGGCGCGTGAGTCCGCAGCCAGCCGACCACCGGCCACCGACAACGGAACACACCGGCCACCGGCACGGGAGCACCGCCCTCGGCCTCCTGGTTCCTCGGCCTGGCTCACCACTCGCTACGAAACGATGTCGGCACACGGAAGCTTGATGCCCGGAGCACACACCTGCTTGGCCCAGTTCGTCTCGGCCTGACTACATACACCCGCTTCGTCGGCCAAGTGCGCGAGCAACTCGCTCTTATCTTATCGGCGGATGTCACGAAAACAGCATCGTAATCGGCAGCCCAGACTTCCTGACGCTCAAATCGATCATCATGGATGTATGTTCGTTCTCCAAATGTGCCCACCAGCAATCTGTGCTGACTGCCTAACTTGATCTACGTAGGTCTTCCAGAAATATGCCGTAAAATTCATCAGGGAAAACTTGCTCGCCGCCAGCCGTCCTCTCACACCCCCGCCAGAGTTCCCAGACTCGTCCCGATCGGTCTGCAATGGGGATGGCTCCGGGGAGCAGCATCGCAGCCATGATACTAAGCGACAGAACACCAAGGAGCCCATCGAACCAACGCTGACGAGGTCATGCGATACAGCCTTATAAACGAGGGAATGATCCGCCAGCAGTCCGCCCTCTACGACGCTGCAGTCGAAAACACCCGCAAGTCGAAAGACCTGCCTGCACACATTCTCCGACGTATTGAGGCCGCTGCCCGGCAATCCTCCGAACATCTCCACTACCAGACCGAAGAAGCCACCGAGCCGACCAGCTGGCCTTTGACCCTCGGCAGAGGTGGGACATCCCGAATGGTAAGCCAAACATCAAACCCTATGTCGCTCTCTGCCCGTATTCCAGCCGAGCCAGCAAACATCCAAGAGACCCAAGAAAATTTCAGCGGGGCGAACGAAACGATCTGTAAAGTGATTTAAATGAGCCGGGGCCCACAGTCTTTAGCCTCTTACCATCGCTATCATTCTGCTTGTTTCTGATCTCTCGAGCTATCACCTTGCACGAGGAGGTAACCAACACATTGAAACCCGTATAATCCACCTGCTCACTTGAACTCATTTTGTATTGCGTATTTGTTTCCTTGACTTCCTTACCTCTGTTGTTGTTTTTACCATCCATCTTTGCATGCCCCCATGTAGTCTTAATCGTCCTCGTCTTGCAGTCCATGTATTTCTGCCCATCAGGAACTAAATTAATATCCAATTAAATACAACCAAGAATTCTTAAGTTATCAAAGCAACTGGGGCTAATATGCTGAGCATTCCAGACTTGCAGTCCCTGATCTACGCCCCAGGAGTATAACCTATGTCTGGTACATGCAGCCATTGGATTCAGTGACAACATGTACGTCATCAGATAAGCTTTCTCAACTCCGAGCAGAGAAACCACACCAGCCAGCAAATGGACCTATCCACCTTCCCAAAAGATCGACTCCAACCTCCGTGACTCTGCTCCTGAACCATTTCGAGCAAATAGTAACCTCACCCGTTCGCGTATGTTCCATCGCACAAAAACCAACTCACATAAAACACACATCAGCTAAAATACCCCCTCTTATTCTTCAAGGTATGTATATCTCATCTGGCGACTCCAAGGACGGCATCGTAGAAGCCAAAGGCATCCAATCAGTCTCTTCTTTTCCATGTACATACATAGCCCCCACAGCAACCTTCAAGCCTTGGGACATCAATTGTTTACATCACCAAGGAAAGTGCTATCGTGGTGACCCCGGACATGGCTCAAAATCTTTGGTGTGCTCTGGGGGAGGTATCGGCAGCCGCCGTTAGCGCAACCTCCCCCGCCGGCCTTTACGTGGGTGCTGACGGTTAGAAGACCTGCCAATGTCGGGCTTCGGTTGGTGCCGCGCTGGGAGTCGGCTCGACCTACCGGGGCGGGCCGGCAACAATCAGCCCCCCTCCTTCTCTGGAACAGGCGCCATCATGTCCACTGACTGTCAATGGCCACCCTGACCACTACCCTAACATGTGTGCTTTTCTCCCCAACCACACCCTCTTTGGTGGACCCGTGCACACGGGGCTGGAGATATGTGGCCCGCTCAAGCTTGTTGCAATTCGAGTGCAAGGAAAAGAAAGCCCGTTTGCAGGCCAGACATAGCCATGCATCAAAATTTTGATTAAAAACTCCAGACATGTCATACAAGAACTCTATCCCTCCGGCGAAGCCTGGCAGGTTTTTTTAAGCTTGCCTGCAGGCTGCGGGTAGGGTTAGTTGGTTTTATTTTTGTTGTTTTGAGTCTTGTTTTGCCTACTGCGGTTCCATTTTGTTTCAAACCTCTGGCCGGTAATAGACCGGTTCACGTTGGGGCAGTAGTTCTCAACTAAGATCACACTTGCTGGTCAAAAGAATGGGGAGCTTAAAATGGCCGTGCGGATCGACATTTTTAAGACAAAATGTTGTTAAGTGTGTCTGGTTGTAACGTCGTGAACCGGGCTAATTCAAGGGTCACGCAATCACAAGAATTGTTTCAGGTTTTTTTTCTGTGAGATTTAAGTTGAATCCGGAGGTTGCCGAGTTTCGAGCAGTTGCCGGGATCCTCCATGATCCTTGCCTACCCCTCAGATGGACAACATATTCATGTATGTAATACTTGGTTCAGATGTTGTCTCGTCAACACGTGTTTAAAGCCTTTTCACAAGGCCCCAAGTTTTGGCCTACTTAGCCTAGCACCGGCTCCAATAGCTACAATTTATTGCTCAGAAAGCCCATCTTTGTTTCAGACGACTTGCACAGTTCTTGATACATACATCTAATAATTTCTGTCCACCACGATGAAATCAGGTTACCACCCTTGCTTACTTGGCGCTCATCTCATCCTGAGTTCTTACTTGAAGTCATCAATCAGTACACCACCCACGCCCATTCACGTTGAGCCTGAGACCCTGAGACTCGGTAGCCTTGGTGATGAACATGTCCCAGGCGTCAGTTGTGGTCAATTGGAAACTGTTGGGTGTTCTGATTTCAAACACTATGGTCAAATGAAAGAGTTAACGTCCGTGACTTCAGACTCTGATGATTTGTTCAACACAATGAATGCGGGGTGGTACTTTGATTCAGAACTAGAAGGTAAGCAGAATTTCTGATATTGTTTTTGGTTGACTTGACTCAGCTTTTTGTTTGGATTGCTTGTTGGGACCGGCCCTGGCTTTGCGCTACATAGATCGTGAATGGTGGATGCAAGTCTTGGGAGACTATTCAGGCAGCGTGCCAAAACATAACATTGTGAGCCCAGTTGGGGGTGCTCAAGTTGAGCAGGAAGGCAAGTCATGAAACTTGTGACAGTAGAGCTACGTCTGTTAATTGAACTGATATTTTTTGTATTCCAGCGCCAGGGGTGATAGGCAGAGCGTCACCTTCCCAACCCGAGTTAGTAGCGTCTAATGATGGCCAAAGTACACTGCAGGTCCAAGATGCTTTGGTGTCAAACAAGCAATCAAGAGATAGCCAGGCCCAGACTCAGACCAGTGGATCAGAAATTCACCGGGAAAACCCACCCTTCAAAAGAACAAAAAGAATTGGCAAGTGGGGCCATTCGACTTCTGACAGCTCGGTAAATCAGGGAAATGCACTGAAGAAGTCTGCATACGACCACAAACCTGGAGACTTTGAAATCATGAACTCAGATCCGAAATGGGATTCCCTTTTTTTCTCAGCAAATAAGAACATTGGAAATACTGACAATTCAGGACGTACGAAAGAATTTCTCGATAAATTTGATGAAAGATTAAAGGAAATGAACTATCTATTAGCTGATCCAGAAAGAAATTATGAAACTGCTCGAGTAAACAGGAATCCAATAAATATCCTAACTGATCACCTCTCGTCAGATATTGAAAAAAAATTTATGATTCAGCCAGTAGGAGTCAGAGGTCTGAATTCACAAGTGATAGATGATGTAACTCGGATGAAAACACGAATTACGAGAGTTTTTGAAGCGTTGGAATATTTTCGTAGATTGGCCAGGTTCCATGGTGTAGAGAGCAAAATTTTGGGATGCAGGATGGAGGATACTGAGTTGATGAAATGGTTGGAGCGTATTTTCTTTGAAGAAACTGAAGATGGCCTTCCGCTACTGGGGTGGTTCAAGGGCACATCAGATTCATGGACAACCACACTAGGCGGAAAGAAATTTGGTAGGATCCAGAAAGTCCTTTCAATAGTACTTGTAGACTGGAAATATCCAATTCCCTACGATTACTTTGAAGTGGCTCTTTCTTTGTTAGGTGCTTTTTATAAATCAATCGGTTCGAGACTTGATAGATTAGACCTCAGAGACAAAGATCACCTCAAGGTTTACTGGGAACTAATGGCTGAACTTAGTGAAAGTGATCTAAAATCTGAGAAACATGAGGTTCCTGTCAAGTACAATTATCCAGAAGATGATTTTTTCACTCCTGGTCAAGCTCGATCCTTAATAACTCAGCAAGTATTTGACTTACTCAATTCATTTAGAAGACGTTTTGAATTGGGTATCACAAGTCAAGTAAGGGGGAAATTCAAGAAAAATGTCAGAGATTTTGTTAAAAGAAGTCGCTTTGATTTAGTTCCTGAGAACCAAATCGTATTGAACGGCTCACCAATCTATCTAATTCCCCTTTCTGATGACCAATACAACACCAATCGTGAGGTTTTTATTTCATCAAAGGAGTTTGAGAATAGTAGAAGAGACAAGAAGCAGCAAATACAATTCCTTGAAAACCGTATCTTTCAGATTGTGGAGTCGCTCAATGTTTTGCAGGTCATTGTTACCAAAATCTTACCAGACGAGATGCGACTGAATAATAATGCATTAATTGAATGGTTTCTGGAGGTTTTGTTTACTCACACTAAAGATAGTTTACCTATTTTTGGGTGGGTTAAAATTCCATTTCCACTTCCATCTTCTCAGCCACCTGAAGAGTTGTTTGGGAGTCCTCAGAAATACTTATCAAAGCAATTATTCAAATCAGGAAGACTATCAAAGAACATTGCAAATGAGATTTCACTGTTACTAGCGGGGTACTGGTATGAAGAGATATCTTTAAAACAGGAAATAATTTCACCAAAGATATACCAACCTCAGGACTTTCATAGCCTTTTTAACCAAATTGTGAGGTTCATCAGACTCAATCGCAAAATACTGTAAAAAACAATTCATTTGCATAATTCTAAAAAGGCCACAATAATTGTGGTGCTTGTCTACTAAAAGGTTTCACAAAACTAATAGTGTATTTCTGTGTAAGTTTAAGAGTTTTGTCCCTTTTTTCCTTTGGCTATTAGCCGGAGAAAATGATGCATTTTTCTTTGGCTAAAAGCCAAAGGACAGCGGAGCTGGCGCGCTGGCTGGCGTTGGCTAGCGCTGGCTGGCGCTGGAACATACCAATACAATAAGGGTGTTCAAAGTTGAAATCATATTTTTTTCAAATCATAAAATCATAAAATCATAACAATTTTGAGTGATCATTTTTTATGTACCATTTTAGAATTGTTGCTCTTTTTTGAGTGATTGGGTGTTACACATTTTTTTCAGATTGCAATTTTATGAATTTATGGTGTTATGATTTTATGCAGTTAACTTTGAACACCCCTAATTTACATACCAATACGTATCCAATACATACCAATACATATCTGATACATACCAATACATTTGAATTTGGTACATATCCGGTACATACTGATACGTATCCAATACATACCAATACCTATCCAATATGTATCTGATATGTATCCAATACATACCAATATGTATCCAATACAGTGTACTATACACCTTGCCAAGTTTTTTTTGAAAAAACTGCCCTAACCCCTAACCCCTATCCCCAAAAACCCACCACCTGTCCCCCAAATGGGGCATGGGGGCAGTGGGAATGGAACCAGCAACCTTGCTGTAAGGAGGTTTACTAGGCTAATTACAACCATTGGTTGCGCTGCCCAGGTTTTGTGACTAGGTTCCCATGAACTCAGCTCTGCAAGCCCGGCCAGCTCCAGTGCTCCTTTGGCTTTTAGCCAAAGAAAAATGTACATTTTTCTTCCGCTAAGAGCCAAAGAATTATAGTGCCACAGGTGCTTTATTCAGCAAAGGAGATTGGGATGATGTGTATGAGAACTTTGATATGATCTCTCATCTTCAATAGCTCTAGATTCACATTTTTCTGTGCCATGCTCCAGATTTTTTTAGTGGTACGTTGCCCCTTTCTGTGGCTAAAATTGCTGTAGTGTAGCATAACACAGTGTGGTTGCACTAGTACATGGCCCTTTAGCCCAGCATGGTTTAGAAGCCCAGTTCCAGACAAGCTGTTGGATCAGTTCTTTTCAAAGATATGTTTTTGAAAAAAAATCAGATTTGATTCCCCAATCTCAAATGAGAAGGAAGACTCCTCAGTACTGAGATATACCACACCTGACTAAATTTTAGCATTTGATAATTCCAAATACTGAAATTGAGGCATTTATACCGACTCTTTTCTTTCATCTTCAAGCTTTGGAATCTCTGCCAGGCATTCCTTTGATTAAGTAATTCCTAGCTTTCCTTCTCTCTCTCTTGTCATTGGACACCATCTGGTCAAGTCTCGTAGGTAGCTGAGATCAGCTAAGTTTAGATCCAAAGCGGGTTCACTAGAGAGACCCACCCTGACATGGACCCAGTTGCCAGACTGGATGGCCATTTCAGTGTCTCCTTGACCTCACAAAATTTTGTCGGCTGCTGAGCATCACCCAATTGAGGTTGATATTGCTCCAAATTTCTCCCCTGATAACAAAGAGGCAGCTTCAAGCAATTCCAATCATGAGCACAACAGTTATCTGACCAAGATTAATTCATGGCAGCAGCTCAGAGTACCCTTGAATCTCTTTGCCAGCTGTTTGTGGCAATTGCAGTATCACCAAATTTCGCTTTCTTTGCCTTCACCAGGTTGAAGCTCTCCTTACCCAACATCATGGACTTGTTCCAGCTTCTCAAAAATTAGTAGAATTGGCAACTCTTTTCCACTGCTATGTGGGAATGATTGATGACTTCATCAATTACTCCAACCACAATCTGTCACCAAAGAACTTTGACCACATGGAACAAGTTCATTTATTCCAAGCCTGGGGCCATTGCTACCTCAGTGCTGATCATTAAATCCTTTTTGGTCATGAAATATTTGATTTTCAGCACTGAGGTAGTGATGGCCCCAGGCATGGAATGGATGAACTAAAAAGCCATGGATCGGGTACACAGCCCCTTGAAAACAGAGTTTGAGGGGCAGAAGTACATACCCCATGACTTCGCCGTGCGGATGGTTGGCACAGGCTGATCCCGGAGCGGAGTACATGCACACTCCCCCGAGGCTGGTCCGGGAGCGGAGTACATGCACACTACCCCGATGACCGGCCAGCACGCACGTGGAGTGCAAATCACCGGTCATCGAGGGGATTACGCATTCCTCTCAAAAAGCCATGGATTGGGTACACAGCCCCTCAAAAACAGAGTTTGAGGGGTAGAAGTACATACCCCATGACTTCGCCGTGCGGATGGTCGGCACAGGCTGATCCCAGAGCGGAGTACATGCACACTCCCCCGAGGCTGGTCCCGGAGCGGAGTACATGCACACTACCCCAATGACCGGCCAGCACGCACATGGAGTGCAAATCACCGGTCATCAAGGGGATTACACATTCCTCTCGATGACCGGAACTGTCCCGGTTAACGAGAGGAGTAAACACACCTCTCAATGACCGGAAGCACAGGGGTCCCTCAGTTTTTTCAGGGACCAACTGATCCTCATTTCTGTCAATTAGTTTTGGCAGCCAGCTCATACTCAGCTCTAGCTCCCAGCTCATTCTCAGCATTGAAATCCAGACTTTGGCCCAGTCTTTGCCCAGCTGATGCTCAGTTTTGGCCCAGGCCTGGCCCAGCTGATTCTCATCTTTGGCCATGTACTGTCATCATTGGCCCAGGCCTGGCCCCCTGATGCTCAGCTTGCTGAGTGTCAGCCCTTGGCTAGTCCAGACAGCGCCAAGGCTGACACTGCACGCGCCGCAGAAGAACTGTGCGTGCATAGTGCCGCTCCAAGCACAGCACGCGCCAAAGAAAACAAGTGCGCGCGTAAGCGCAACTGAGTAGATTGCCATTGGGTGTCATACCCGTCTGGGTAACACTCACGGGTTGTCAAGCTTGAGTGAGCACAATCCACGCAAATGTTCCACACGGGGATTTAGTTTGTCAAGCTCGAGTGAGTACAATCCACGCGAATGTTCCATGCGTGGATTTAGTTCAAACAAGAACGTCGTGAAGACACGACGACTAAGTACGGCCTTCATATTTGGGTATAAAAGACCTGGGTCCTCCGCCCCACCTAGATTATATTTTAGATTACTACGCCTGTCATCCTTGTTTGATACAAACAACAGGGGCTTTTATCTAGCTACATCTTACTTCCTTTTATACCTTCAAGAACTTTCTTCTTTCGCCCTCCTCGCCTCCGCCTCTGCCGTCACTTCCGCTACCACTGTTACCTCCACCGTTACCAGCTCTCCCTTCTTTCTGCTTCTTTCCACTCGCTACCATACCTGGTAAGCTAGAGTTCCTTTATACGAACCTTCTCAGGTTCAGGTACGACTCAGCTCTACCAGCCCCTCCACCGGAGGCGCGGCTTTCTCCTCCTGCACCGCGGTTGAGTTGGGTGTGTTTTCCTCTTTAGGAATTCACCACTTGTTCTTTTCTATTCAGGGCGTCGCCACTTTAGAGACGTGCCCTGACACTGAGCATCCGCTTGTGGTGTCATATTGGCTGAATTTCTGCATTCATGGGAGGGATTTGCTGGTGGGGCAGTGTTGGAGGAGTGTTCAAGCTGAAACAAAATCTGGATCATGTCACTTGCCATCAAGTAACCCCCTTTTTGCTGGTGTGATGTAAATATTTTTCAGTTGTACTGAAAAATAATTGCTATGTTTACCAAAAACTCTGTATGTACCAAACCTCTGTAGGTACCAAAGCCTCTGTAATGTTTTGACCTGTTCTGGTGATATGTCTTATTTTTCACCAACTCAACAAAATTTCCTGACTTGGAATGTTTTATGGTGGAATGAAACTCTGCACAGAGGATGTTTGGCCCTCCTTAAAACATGCCACCACCTCTATAAAATTGAGTGTCTATCGAATTCACACTGATTATAAATGCAGTGCTTCATTTGAAGAGTTTATTGTTGTTCTCCATGTGAAGTTTGACAAAAATATCTTCACTTGATATTTACAATGTCTAATTCTTGGAGATACAAAAATTTACTCCTACTTTTATACTGCCTGCAAATTGGAAGAACTCATGCCAGTATTTTCTGCTTTAAAGGTGATGCAGCCAGTGCAGCCCAAGAAGGTTCTTAGTTATTTCTATGCTTTCTTTCAAATTGATCGTTTCAGACATAAAAACTTAAAATGATTTTTGGGTTGTTTTAAATCTTGTTCAAGGGGTTGAAGAGTCAAAAGCTGGAATTTCCAGTGGAGCTGACTTGATAGCAGGTGATATGAATTTTCAGCAAAGAAGCTCTAATCAAGTGTCACTAACAGTCAAGTCTTCTGCAACAGGTACAGAGGTGAAAGAGAATCAACATATTCCATCTTCATCAAGTGAATTAAATTTGGAGGGATCTGTGGCAGAGAATCTGAAAGGTACATATTCATTCTTATTCCTCTCTAACTTGAAAAATAGAGAAATAATTTCCCTATCCAGCAAGTTACTGCCCTTTGGGTGATTGGGCATGAGAACTGACTACATATGTGATGAGAAAGAAAAAGTTTCAGATGTGTACTTGAAACTTTATAATAAAGTTGAGAAGATCCAAAGGATGCAAAAAGACCTTCCAGGTCTAGATAAGGATGAATCAAATCTTCCAGATATTATCCATTTTGAAAAATTGTTTGGAGAATACAAGCTTCTCATTTCTACAGTGATCAAACAAACAAAGAATTCAAATCAAGAAATAATAACAGATTGGCCTGAAATGATGGAAATGTTTAATTCTATGATTTCAAAAGTTGATGGTCCAATTGATGACATAAAAAGAATTATTACACTTTCTGACTATGAATACAGCAAATATGGTATCTTAAAAAGATATTTTGCCAGATTCAAGAAGGAGCAAGATGTACTAATTGAAGCATTTCAACCAGAAAGTTCATCTAGAATATTATATGAAAAGCTGAGGAGTCTTTTGGAAAACATGGGTTCATTTGAGCAAGGGGAACAGTATGATCCTAGAAGTTTTGTCAATTGTGCAACTTATACTCTTCAAGAGGTTATCTTTGAATCAATGGATCATATTTATGCATATGGATTGATGAGTCATGAAGATTTTAAAAAGTTGTTGATGATGGATGATATATCAGAAATCATAGGATTCAATCTCTTCTTTTCACAATACCATTATGAAACACCATATTACTACCACTCCAGCAGCTTTTCCTCTCTCACTGGGGGAAATGATGCTTCAAAGAATCATTTTCTTGAAGGTAAGAGTACAGTTTTATTTTTTTCCATTATTATGTGTTTACCATCTTGATCTTAACATCTGTGTATCTGATCATAAAATTCTTCTCATTGCTTCCCACCAACCAATAACTTTCAGTCCTTAATCAAAATGAAAAGATCAAGATTTTATTTTTTTATAACAAAGCAAAGTTTGTTTTTCATAACTTTGTGAATGTTGAAACAAAGAATGCAATTGGAAATGGCCTTCAAGCATTCAATAATTTGATTTTCAAAGATGAAGATTTCATTGATGAATTAGTATTATACAAGAACAATCCATATTTGGACTCCCCTTATCTAATTGACATCATTCAAAAGTCATGCAAATTCTTTTCACAGATTGGGAGTGGAGAAAATTGGAAATGGGATCCTCAAACTGTCTGGGTGATTTTCTCATTTTTCAAATTTGTTCAGGAAAACATTGGGGAAGGAGTGTTATTAGAAAGTTGTCATTGGATAGGGGTAGATCATGAAGCCTTGATCACAAAGATCAATGTCATGTCCTCCAAAATTCAATTCCTGGAAGAATTGGAGAGACTTGAAAGCTGGCTTGATTCATTTTCATACCATGAATTCAAAAATGGATCCCTTTCCGAGTACAAATATTATTTTGGATCTAGTAAGGATGAAGGATTGACACCGGAAGCAGAGCTCAAGAAAATCCAAGAACAACTTGAAGATCTATCAAGAAAGAAAGCAGCACTTTCTACAAAATTTGATTATGACTCATGCAGTTTTGAAATTGACAGGATAATCTTTTTAAAAGTAAAAAGCATCAAGCGGCTTTTATTTCCCTCCCTCAAAACATCTGAGCTAGAAGAAAGTATTTATGAAAAACTGTGAGAATTTGTCAAAGTCCCATTTTGAATTACACCAGGTTTCAATCATTTTACTGAAGAAGATCCAAGAGCACATATGGAGATCTATGCAGAACTTTCCACAGATCCAATTCCTTATCATTTTGACAAAGATTCACTTAACATCTTTGACCTTGAATCTCATTTTGAATTACCAGAATTTCAAGGATCTTTTTCCATTTTCTACAAGCCATGTCACTTGTCTCATCCATAGCCTATATTCTTTCATTTCTATTTCTCTTCTGAAATCGAGTCATGCAATCCTATGTCGAGTTGACAGACTGCGCATGCAAATTATAGTTGATGTTCATGATTCATTAAGATTGCATCAAAAGCGACTGAATGGCTTGGTATACTGAAAGGAAATCCAAGATATGTTTCTTTTTTTACAATTTTTTTGTGGTGGTCTTAATGTGTTTTAGGACAAACCGACAGGTCTTCGATGTCCAGCAAGTCGGTGACCGCGCCATGCGAGGCATCCGAGACCAATCGCTGGTACTTGTAAAGCGTTCCACTCGTCACGCGAGGCGGGGGTGCTTTCCATCCGACCCGTCGAGTCTTCAGCTCTTCCTCCGTCAGAGCAACGTCGAGAGTGTTGGCCTCCGCATCAATTGTGATGATCTAAAACATGCCCCCCCTGTAAGCTATGAAGTCGCAGTGGTGAGTTATTTTTGAGAAAAAAAGTACGTACATCGCCATCTTTCAAGAGTCCAATGGGACCACCTTTGGCAGCTTCCGGTACAACGTGTCCTATACAGAATCCATGAGTCCTGCAAACCGGATACGATCAGTTCCTAGAAACTTATATACAAAAAAAAGTAGGGATGGTGACTGTACCCTCCGCTAAATCGGCCATCGGTCAAGCAGGCTACATCATTACCTAGTCCAGCTCCCATAATCATACTGGTCGCTAGTAAAAGGAAGGAAAGGTGAGATGTTGGTTTTGTGGAGGTCCAAGAATATCCTGCACTAACGTTTGAGCATTTCGGGCATGCCGGGACCACCGACGGGGCCCATCCCGCGAAGAACGACGACGGTTTTTTGGCCTTTCAAGATAGATCCGGTTTCGATAGCCTCGATCAGGCCGGCTTCGGTCTCGAAGACGCGGGCCTTACCTTGGAAATGTAAGCCTTCTTTGCCAGTGATCTTGGCCACTGCACCCCCGGGGGCCAGGTTGCCTTTCAGGATCCTGATGTGACCAGTGGGCTTGATCGGAGACGAAATCGGATGGATCACATCTTGCCCCTCCACCAATCCTTCGACATCCGCCAGATTCTCTTCCAGCGTTTTGCCAGTGACCGTCAGCTGGGTGCCGTCGATCATCTTGTGTTCCAAGAGATATTTCAAGACAGCTGAACACACACAGAAACCCCGACAATTTTTGGAGTGAGTACGGGGTAGAAATCAAGCAGGATTTGAAAGGTGGAAGCTGCCGCACCAGGAATACCGCCTACTTTGTAAACATCTTCCATCACGTATTTCCCGGAGGGTTTCAGGTCGGCCAAGAATGGAGTGCGATCGGAGACGGCTTGGAAGTCGTCGATGGTTAGCTTGATACCGACAGAATGGGCGATCGCGATCAAATGCAACACCGCATTGGTTGAGCCGCCCAAGACCATGGTGAGAACCTGAGGACAGAGAGATAGATTGGCTACCTGTCAATACCAACACTGGCCTGAAAAATGATCAAATTGAATCGGGTACCATTGCATTCTCAAACGCGATTCTCGTCATGATGTCCCGAGGCTTGATGTCCTTCTCTAGCAAGTTTCGCATCGCGGCTCCAACGGCGTCACATTCGACCAACTTTTCGGGGTACTCGGCTGGGAAGCTAGATGACCCGGGCAGAGTCATCCCCAAGGCCTCCGCAGCAGATGCCATTGTGCTGCAGACAGCATAACAGATGTTAGTCAACCGGTTGTCTTGCCCCACCCTGAAGAAGATGAGTGTACGTTACTTGGCGGTGTACATCCCTCCACAGGCGCCTGCCCCGGGACAAGCGTTCCGAATCGTGTCCAGGCGACGCGACTCGGCTTCCGGCGTCTGGCCATCCGCCACATACTGTCCGTACGACTGGAAGGCGCTGACGATGTCTAGTTGGCCGACGGAGGCACAATGGCCGGGCTTGATCGTCCCGCCATAGACCATCAGACCTGGCCGATTGAGCCGGCCGAGGGCCATCAAAGTGCCCGGCATATTTCTTGAGTAAGGAAGTACAAGGTTCTATGTATGAGCGTCGGGGGATACGTGAGTAGGGACAGAGCTCTAGGGAAACCAAAGAGCAGATAAACTTGCTCAACTTGTCACAGCCTGGAACGACGACCATCCCATCTAACCAATGGCCACCCGCGGCCGACTCGACACTATCGGCAATCAGATCGCGACTGGGAAGACTGTAGCTCATCCCGGTGGTCCCCATGCTGATCCCGTCACTGACCCCGACGGTCCCGAACTGGTATCCGATCAGACCGGCGTTGACGAGCGAGCGCTTGATCCGTTGGCCTAGTCCTAGAAGATGGCCGTTGCATGGGTTCCCTTCGTACCTGAACATCGGGGTTTTTTTATAAGACACGCACACAGAAAATGAGAAACGGGGGGGATTGTTAATCCTTGGCCGCAGAACACATGGGCTGAGTCTAGTGATACCGACCAAACGCTGGCTACACCGACCATAGCCTTCTGTAGATCGGCCTCAGAATCGACGCCTTCGGTTGCGTACAACATAGCCTAGTTGAAAAGAACACGCATTTTTCACACGCATTTTCAGTTGCTTGGCAGTCAGAATTGGAGAGTGATGGTGAGTTTGACTGACTTGGCTTGCACCTTGATCTTTGGGCTGAGTGATCGTCCTCGAATATTTGTTGAGTGGGGCCGAAGCGTTCTTTGGAGCCATCGTGGGAGTGCAGGTGTGTATGAGTCGTGTGGATTGTGCACGTGGGGGTGCTGCTTTGAGTACTCGGGCCGCCAGCATGGTTGGTCTTGCGTGTGGTGGTGATGATGGTCGATGGCCGCCTGGTCCTTGTAAGCTTTTTTTGTGTAATTCTGGTTTTGAATATGCATTATGGATGTTTTCTGTATGTAAGCCTGGCTTATGTAAGCCTGGCTTCTCCCGGGCGGCTGCTTCGGCGTGGCTCCGGCGCCGACGGGACATTGTCTCCGGGATTGCGGATGCAAAAAGTTACGCAAGGATTACGCTTTTCTGGAAACTCAGCAGGGAGACCATCAGAGGACATTGGGGAAAGTCAAGTCGGCGCAATGTGTCATCGACGGGTGGAGAGTGTCGATGTTGGTTTTATGTATTTTCTCCCCCAGCTGGCCTTTATAAAGTGGTACTCGCTCCACCACACAGCCCCCCACCCACGCAGACCCAGCCATGAACTCCCAACAACCACCGCCCCCACAGAACGACTATCTCAAGCACTACCACCACCCATTACCAGAGCAGCAGCCCAGCTGGACCCACCATCGACACAGACACCACCACTCGCTAGACTCCCCACTGCCAAACCACTATCTCTTCAGCCAGCCGCAACCAAGCCCAAGCCCAACGGCCACCAACACCACCAAACGATCACTCTCACTCTCCAGCCAGTCTGCCCACCAACTCTCCCAGCCGAGCCAGAAACATCCCCCGTCAAAATCTAAACCCAAACCCCCCCTCGTCTCTGCCGTCCCGGCCTCGATCATCAAGAGGGACAAGCCCGGCCTGCTCAGCCAGGAACAGAAGAGAGCAAACCACATCGCCAGCGAACAAAAAGTCGGCCTCTTCCTCTCTATGAAAACCGCACCGGCGCCGTGTCATTCTGACGATTTTCATTTCTTAGAGGAGAGCCGCGATCCGACAGGGATACAGTAGATTATGTCTGATAGTCCCTGCATTGAGAGGGCCCATCGGACCAGGAGCGGGGTCGGCGATCATCGAAGCCGGCGATGGTCCCCACGAACAACAACCGGCGGTCTCGAGGGACGACTCGCCGGTCGACGACGAGCTTCCCCACGACCATCCTTCCTCCCAGAACAACAATCACCACCTTGAAGACCCGACAAGCTCTGGCGCGTTCAAGCGTAAGCGGAATAAGCCCCTGGAAGTCAATCGATCCGGCGCCAGATCCGAGGCAGTCGTCCTCGCCAAAAGTATGTCTCGCCTAAATCTGCTAATCTAGAGCCAAGAAATTGATGGCCAGTTCTTCTAGCTGTCGAATATCTCAGAGAGCTGGAGGCCGAGCGGAAGCTGTTTATCGAGAAGCTGGCGCGCCTGAAATCGATTGCCCGAGCCAAAGGAATCCCGATCCAGACTACCAACAGCAATACCCACATCGTCAGCAAAAGTCAAGCAGAGATGGACACAGACGAAGAGCGATACCGACGCGGAGAAGAATTCGAGGAGGAAGCGCCGCCGATATGGGAGCGTAAATGGAGCGGGTCGATCGACGCGATCGATCGCCAGCTAAAGGCCTCCATCGCCGATCGTAACTCCCTTAACCTGAACCTGCTCCTCGCGCCTCCGCACCTCCAAGCCCCTCCGATCCCCTTCGATCTCACGTCTATCCATCACGACCAGCTTCCTCTCCATCACCACCTCAGTCATAATATCAATCACCAGCTCCACCAGCAGCAGGACTATCATCATCATCTTCATCAGAATCCGCTCATCGAATCTTGACCATGCTCCTTATTTCAATAGACATCACACGCAACAACCGGTCCGCTTCCTCATCACTACATACAACAGAAACCATCTCAACAACAAAACAAAAAACCCCCGCTGGTCAATAATTAAAAAAAAAGCAGAAATAAATGAATCGATAGAGGTATCTGATCAGACGAGCCGCAGCTGATGTCCAGCCATCTCTCTCTCTGATTAAAAGCATCGATCAATCCAGCCGTATCTCTGTGCCTCTCTCCCTCTCGCATCTCTTTCATCTTCCTGTGCATCGTCTTCTGCGCCCGACGGGCTGTTGTTTTCCTGTACCCTCCTTGTCGCCGCCGCTCTATGTCTCCAGAAACCCAGAAAAGACTGTCCAAGCTCTTGTTGTAGATATATATTATATCACAATTAGTTATCATCATCATCATCATCATCATCATCATCACCCCATCTATAGTTGTGACTCAGATTTACATACGTTTTCAATTTTAGTCCCTTTTTGCAGCATATCAACTCTTGCGCCCAAAGCTTCCTTTCTCCCATATACTTATGCATCTGCCATCTATAGACAAAAACCTTTCATTTTTCTTGACGATCTTGCTTGATTTCCCTCAACCAGCATTTTTGTAATGATTTTGTTTTGGGTCAAGCTGGCACTTCGCACCCGGGGGCCCGTGGCGGGTGCAGGTGCGACGAGCTTAGCACAGCCTCTCTGGAGAAGACAAGCTCAAATCTTATGAGTGTTGACGAAATTGTCTTCCCTTGATGTAAGACTACTAGTACGAATTTCTAAGTTTTGATTGTTGGAAAAATCCGACCCCATGCAGGGAGAGGCGCGCGCACATCGGCGCACAGGGCTGGCGCCGTCATCCTCGGGAGCCCTATGTGTGGTTCTCCGGGGTTGGCTCCACTTCCCCTTCAACCAGCAAACACCAAACCTACCAAACTATGAACCGCCTACGGCCAATCGATACGACTAACCTTACAATCAACGCACAACTGTTCTTCAATGAAACCATCCTGCAATCTCAAATGGGAATTGGAATCTATGATGGGTAAATAATGGGTAATTAATAAACCATCATAACTCTCTCAGCTTTTCATTATTTCCAGGTCTCCTCCTCTTTCCAAAAGTTTAACTCAACGTAATGACACGTTCTCTTGTTTTTCTCCGCATGTAATATATAGGAAAAATAAAGACGATCGGTATCAGGACGGGACGCTCTATCTGACTTCTCACAGACTGATCTATGTCGACCGGTCAAATCCACACCACCATTCATGCTTCCTAGATATCAGCCTGATTCGACAAACCGAATACTGGATCGGCTTCCTCGCGAGCTCGCCGAAGATCACGTTACTACTTGGTACTCGTCGCTCGAGCTTTAATCACACGTCACAGGATTCGCCCATGACAGACGACCCGTTGAAGTGTGCATCAGATCCGAATCATATCCTCAACCATCCTGCCGCCTCTCATTGGACCTGTCACGTCTGCGGATTCTCAAATCCACCCGAGCTTAAATGTGGTCTTTGTGGCATCCCAAGAGATTTATCGTCCTCAGCAACAAAGTCTGTTTCAAACTCCCGGCCGCCTTCTTCTCTTAGAGACTTATCTTCGATATCAAGTAGTCTGAATCATACTCCGTCTCACACAAAAAGTTTATCAAACCTCAGGGGAATGGCAACCCAAGCCGAAGCGTCGAGGCCAGCTCATGAGCTCGAGCATATGGAGCCAGTAATAAACAAGGAGATTCCATGTCCGTCTTGTACTTTTCTCAATCACCCTTCGATGGCGCGCTGTGAGATGTGCGATTCGATCTTGGGTACTGTTCAACTCGACAGCTTATCCCTCAACAATCCGTCTGAATCCACCCCGGCAGAAAGTGATCTCCAGCACTCTCGTGCTACCACACCTGCGCCGCCCTCATCGTTCCCTCCGGACTCGTACATCCGTCTATCGTTCAGAAAAGGCGGAGACAAGACCTTCTACTTCAGTCTCAAAAAAGCCCTCCAAAGCAAATCTTGGAACACCAATCGACTGACACGTGGGCTCGAATTTGCTCAGTCATCCGCGTCACTCGAAGAAGAAAGCTCGCAAACCATCACCCAACACGCCCATCCCGCGTACGTCTCAAAACCGATCGGGATCGATCGGATTCTGAAAACTATGGATTCTCAGCAACAAGCTCACCAAACCGAATTAACCGAAGGTCTCCAGGATCTCCAAGCATTGATGGCCAAAGCAAAAGAGATGGTAAGTGCTGCTGACTGCCGTATGCGCAATGACTCCATCAGATTTCTGATGGCTGTATCTTTCAATTTCCCAATCACCCATCCAGGTCCAACTATCCCAATCCATCAACGCCAAGCTGACGAGTCTCGAAGCGGTTGCAAAAACGGGCGATGAGGCGCAGTCCCCGGACCAGAAAGCCGGCCTGATCCGATCCTCACTTGTCAAACTTGGCTTGCCCGCTCCAGCCGTGACGCCGGATATGATCAGCAGCGACCAAGCTTACGCTAAGGAACTCGCTAAGGAGCTCGCGGGCTTGTTGACGCGCACGATAAACGGTCAATCGGCCATCATGTTTCATGGCTTCCACGATCTTGCCGTCGGCATCCGACCCCTGGATGAGATCTGGTGCATTTGGAATCGAGCACGCGGGATATGTAAGTTTGCTCTTTCTCTCCTCTCAAACTAACACCGGTACTAAGATTCCATTTTTTATGTTTGGGGGGCGGGGATTCTATTTGATGATGTAGCACTTGTTTCGCCGGCCGAGATGATTTCGGCTTGCCAGCATCTACCAGAATACACGGTCCCCGAGATCAGACTGCGGACGTTCAAATCCGGCCTGCGGGTCTTACATACGCCGTATTTTAGTGTGCAGGAGTTCGAGCATCGGTTGCTGAGGAAGCTAAGGAGCAGCACGAGGGAAGATGGAGAAGAGCGGGAAGGGGCAGAAGACGCCGGAAGTGGTTCTGCTCCGAATGCGCGGGATCCTTTGAATAGGACGGCGCAGCTCATGAAGATGTCAACCTTGGAAATCGCACAGGCGGAACGACTGAGTGTCAACCTGACCAACGAATTGATCGAGTCGATCGAGCAGACCCCGTCTCCTCGAAGCGATCCTCACCCTCTCAACCCTGCTGGCGACTCTCGTGATCACTCGCCACTCGTCAGAGATTTCGACCCGTTGACTGGACTCACGTTCTGGTTCGAAAATCGCATCTCGGATTATCTCTGGGATGATCCCCAGTCCTCTTGAAGACTTCCTACCACTGGACATTAAATCACTCATGTATTCACACTCACCTTCTTTTTCCTCGTTCTTTACCTGCCATTTCAAAATTTGGAAAACAAAATGGATAGATTTGTTGTTATTATATTTTCACATACATCGTGTAAATAGTTGGAAGACTCTCTATGTAGTACAACCTTGTATTCCATAGTATTGACCGTATACATACATGTAGATGCTTGTTTCCGACCATAGTATGAATTTATAGATTGTTGGTGTGAATCCCTCGACTCCATAACGTTCTGGCGGTCCTCCTTCCTATGTACCCCCACCACTGCTTTTGACTCGGGGTAAAAAACCTTGTTGAAAGGGTAGCTTGCATCTCAGTGGTATATCTGGGCACATATGTGTGGGATCACCTTGTTTTGTCGGCCCATGGAGTGTCAACTTGACAACTGGTCATAGATAATTCTAATGTATGATTTTGGAACAGCTTGCTGTCTGTTTGTATTTATGTATCGGAATGTGGGAGCAGGGAGCCGCTGGACAGCTGACCGTGTGTTTCAGGACCCCGTGGGGCATGGCCAGGGCTGATTTGTATTTTCGCAGCTTGGCAACCCCACAAATCTTGTCCATCGACTTCCCCGGATCTGCCAGCCACCCTTCAACTCCGATTGCAGCCCTCCTGGAAATGGCTGAAAACCCTCCGATTGTTCCACGGAAGAACCGCAAAGGAGTACCCCACGTCCCCCCACTCAACAACGAAGAGAGAAGAGAATTCGATGAACGGTTTCGATCTCTATCCAACTCACCTGAGGGGGCAATTGAGTTGATCAAGCTGGCGAGGAAGCATAAGCTTCCAGTTTCCAACTTTCTGGACTACAAAGGTGTGTGAATCTCTTCATGCTTTCATGCTTCTTTGCTTGTATTCATGGGTGATGTGTTGTTTATTCTAGAAAAACTCACTCCTAGTTTCTCAAAACTCACATGGAATCACGCGAAACGACTTTATGGCTTGAAATCACCTAGTGATATCCCTGTCCTTGTCGTGGACCTTCCTTTCATTTCAGAAGAACTTGCGTTGAAGCTTTTCACCCGGGTTGATGAGGCGGACAAAACTACATCATCACTTCATGATGCGGACCGTGAGGCTAAGGTTGTGGCATGGCTTATCCTTGTAGGCCTTGTATCATTGTTCTTCAAATCCAGTGCCCCAGCAACGCAAAAGCTGACATCATTTTTTTCTTCTTCATTTCAACTTTTTGTACTTTTGTTGCAACAAGGTCATCAGCAAAATTGTTGTTCTTTTCGATGGAGCTATCTCCAATGATCACGAGGGAAATTTAAGAGGTTTTGATGGGGGTGGTGGACGGGTTGAATTCATCTATTTGGTCCTTGATCTGTGCATAGTGCTGATTGTAGAGGCCAAATATGGACAAGACAATAATAACAACTTTGCACAGATTATGGTGGAACTGGAAGGTGAGTTTCTTTTTATAGAAAAATCCAAAACAGTGATGCATGATGACTAATTGTGTGATGTTCAAAACTCATCCTTATCTTTGAAGCAGCTGACCAACAGAACTGCCTCAGGAACCTTTCAATTGAAAAAGTTTTTGGAGTCCTAGCAAGTGCAAGAACCTGGTATTTTTGGTCTTACACTGGTGGTCCCACAGCTACATCTTTCGCAGTATCCACCCCATTTATCGTGACTAGCAATGACCCGGATTCTCAAACAGAAATGCGCCTTGAGACTTTTCGAGCCATGTGGGTTTTTTTTTTGAATGGATTCTTGCTAGCCCTAGGTGCCCTGATGGAGCGAAGCAACTACGAAGTAAGCTTGACTTTTTTGTCACAGAGATCACTCTACAAAACATATTCACTTCCCTCTTTCTTTGTAAGGCTAATGAAGAAGCCATGCAGAAAGGCTTCAACCCGGATCAGTACCCAAGACGACCAAGTTACAGAAAGTGGCAGGAGGCTCACTCTCATGCTCAAAATGCGGTCAATCTATCAAAGTCTGCAAAGAATGATCAGGAATTCAATCAAGTCCTGGCAGTCTTGAAGATGAGGTTGGCAAGCATTTATTCATTCATTCAATGTCATTTGGCAATTCTAATCCATGTTACCCTTTCATCCATTGAAAGTCTAAATGCTTTACCTGATGAGCACAGCCGAACCATTCAAGATGTCAGCTCCAGCATCAAAGCATTATACAGCCGGGGACTGCAATACAAAAAATCTTGAGCAACTTAGTGGGATTTTCGCAACCGCTGGCGAGTACCTCTGCACTCCAACGATTATCCGCCCCCAGTTGCCTAGTAGTTACCCACCAGTATCAATGGATCAACAGCAGTCATTTGCACTTTGGAATTTCTGATTTTATTGTTCAAACAAAAACTGCCTCGGTAACAAGACTCAATGTGGGCAAGACACCGATGTGTATGATAGAGAAATAGATCCAAAAGACGGAAAAACAACTTTTATTTACTTTTTGTAACGTCGTTTTGATGATCTACGCTGGAGAACTTTATTAAGGTAGTAATAATGATCAGCTATAATTTTGCCTTTGTGGACACCTTTCTTGAATCTCAAACAAGCGTTGGAAAGATTTTTGTTGATTTGGAGAGACATTGCCAAACGGGTGAAAAATGGATTGTCTTCATGTGGCAATGTACAATGTTTGTAATCTCTAGCCCTCCATATCATTCGAACGATTCCAGTGGTCCTTGAGAAGTCTATACCAGCTCGGTAGTCGGGGAAGACAAATGGTCCACGCGTAATCTTGCAGCCGTCAGATGGACTAGCCAGTTTTCCAGTACTCTTGAATGTTGGGACAAACAGTGCGAAGGCGAAGTCCGAGATATCCTTCTTGTCGGTGTGAGGAGGGTTAAAGAAGCCATTGCTGGTAAAAGTTATGTGCGGAGAGCCAGAAGAGTTGGTTGATTTGTCGGTGAAGGAAAGCGCAGCAAAATCAGGAATACCATTTTCCTTCATAGTCTCTTGGTTTTTTTTGAATGGGATACTACCCATGTTCTCGAACATGTTCCCCAAGATACTTCCAACCCAAGCTGATGATCGGAAAACAGAGTCGAACAACTTCGGAGCAGTTTTCATGGCCACTTGTTTGATGTACCGACCGAAGATTTGGCCTTTGACCATTGCCTTTCGGTAACCTAACGCCCACATGTACCCTCCCCATCCTCGAGCCTTGACAGGGGTAAGGAATCTTTTCGAGCTATGTAAGAAAGTTGAAACATGATTGATCTCGATCCGCTCCTGGACAGTCAATTCGTCCCACTCTACAAATTCGATTATCGCAATGACTCGTCTGTCCTTTCGGCTTTTGTCAAAGAGAATGTTCAGACCACGATCAAAGAGCTTCCATTTTTTTGGGTCTGAGATAATCTTGTACGCGTTTTTCACTTCCTCTGCCGTGGGCTTCCGAGTGTACTTTTGGTTTGCTTTCTTGATGTTTGGGTATAGTTCGAGTCTTTCGTACTTCTTGTGAAGCTGAAACGATTTCCGGCTGACCAAGGAAGGAGATATCTGTGTCCCCAAAGTATTAGAAGTAAATTTTTTGCGCCAATCCTTGTGCCGTTTTGCTTTTGGTCCATGCGTGTTCCTGGAATTCTCCTGGTTCACCTCATGTTGCCTAATCATCAAGCAGGTATTGGATAACAGGAGTAATTCAGCAACAGCAGAGGGACAGAAGCAAGCGTAAGACAAGGAGGCAAGAGGAGAAGAAGAAAATATAGAAAAGCAGAAGGAGACAGTTCGATATCAGTGACCAGATCATTCAATAATAATTACTTAGATTAGAAAGCCATACTGCTGGTCAAGGACTTCTGCCTTGCGTTTCATACCAGCTGTAACTGGTTGTACTAAAGGGGAAAAATTAATGGTTTGCTCAGTCAGTTTTTCCATCAAGACGATTCAAGGGTGCAAAGCAGTGCATACATGTCTTTCTGGATGGAGAACATTTATTTTCAGGCAACGATTGCATCCTTTTCACAGCAACACCAGTCCCCTGGGCAAAATTTAACAACAGTTAGGTCTGGCAAGAGCCAGGCGAAATGAGTTAAGCAAAGCAATTACTCACCAAAAATTCTGGCTTCTTGGTATCCTTTCCTTTGTCGGCGTCGGGAGGGCGCTCAGAGCGTCAAAGTGAATGCTCAGTGAGATCTAGCGGCAAGGAGCTGGTTGAAGTGTGTTCTGTGAGCTGTAGGCTAGGATGTTAGAGGATCAATTCTGGTCAGCCTATTGATTTTTTAACAATGAAGCTCTTTGGCATTTCCAGAAAGATGTCAGGGTTCTAGCGGAGTGTATGGGTCCACTCAGAGTGCAGCTTTGGAAAGGAGGTAAACTGTCGGGGATGATAGCAGCAGATACTACGCAGGGGCATATACATATGGCCGGATTAGGTACATATGAGAACCTCGATCCAGAAAAAACAGGGACCTCAAACAGCTCGGCCCTCCTCGGCCTCTTCCGGAGGATGAAGTGTTGCTCCGGAGTCCGACCTACGAAACGAGGAAAGCCTCGGCGCCCGACTGTCAAACCAGCGCCACGTGGGCGTTACAGGACGCCAGCGTGACCAGGAGTCACGGTGCCTGAGATAAGGGGGCGCTTCGACTGACTGAGAGCATCATCGGGAGATTCAGGACGCCCAAGAGGGCTGTCTAGGCGTCATGGCCGGGCTGCCGTCCTCCGGTGCCGCCAACGAGGGACGCCGGCCTTCCGCTCCAGTCATACTGACGCAGGTCCACCTCCCCATCTCCATAGCGCAACCTGGGTGCCCTCCTGCCAGGGTCACCGCTTCGGCACCACCGTGGACGTGGCGACATCAGGTCAAACATATGCG
Source organism: Puccinia triticina (assembly GCF_026914185.1). Taxonomy (NCBI): domain Eukaryota; kingdom Fungi; phylum Basidiomycota; class Pucciniomycetes; order Pucciniales; family Pucciniaceae; genus Puccinia; species Puccinia triticina. The sequence goes on along the minus strand of NC_070565.1, from coordinate 4,168,915 downwards.
CCATCGAGTGATTGCGGCACGATGATGCATCACGCCTGGCCAGGTGCCTCATGAGCAGGCAGCCTGGTAGGTACGCGCTTCAGATCTGAACGTACTGTGAAGCGGCGCTCTTCAGGAACTGGAGGTCTAGCGAAGCAACACGCAAAACAGACGAGAAATCCTCTATATGTATTTCAAGAGGGAAAAAGGATCTGGGGGACAATGCCTAGATAGCAGAAAGAATGATGTGCCAGTAGAGATTAAAGGTATCACATGGAAAATGTGTTGGCATAAATACATTGATTTTTAGCCAGATATTGCTATTGTAATGGCCAACCAACACAATCTTTGTAAATACAACATCAAATAAGAATTCTGATGAGAAAGATCTATACTCAAAACTTAGAACATGCTTATTGAATTAGACACTAAAATTCAAGTTTTGTTCTAGTTGTTTGAATCTTTTGAAAAGCAAAGAAGGTGGGAATTTATCTAGAGATTGCAGTTCAGTTCTAAATTCTTGACGCTTGGAAATTGTATCTGCTATCTTCAGATACTCATTCTCTGGAAGGCCTTTGCCATCTATTTGGGCCTGATCTGAGCAATTTAAATGTGATGGATAGGCTGCAGAATTGGATCCCTTAGCCTCTTTTTCAGGAAGGGATTTCAATTTTGAAATGAAATCTACAAGATGAGAAGCATATTTTTTCTCATAATGATTTGTCAAGAAGTTTCTCTCTGATGTATGAATCCAGTCAAGCTGATTAAAACGTTGGGGCGTCATGATCTTATAGAGAACTTTTGCCATGTAGTAGAAATGTGCCACTTCTAGAGATTCAATATTTAAACTTTCTTCTTCTAATTGTAGAATCAACACAACTGTCAAAACCCTATTCAAGCTAATCCCGTTTCTATCCAGTGCATTGATGAGTTCTGGGGATTGAATGAGGTTCATGTAATTGCTTGCTGAAATCCACAATGAGTAAAATTCATCTAGTGGAAAATGCATTCTTGGAGAAGATCTATCTCTGTATTCATAATCACTCATTGTATCAACAAAAATTATCATTTTTGTGTACAATTTTTTGGAGGTGGGAGACTGCTGTTCAACGTAATGACAGAATTCATTTAAATCCTTATTTATCTGATATTTATGAGCTTTCTTAGAATTTCCATTTTCACTTCCTTCATCATTGAGCCCATAATATCCAAAGAAATCAAATGTTTTCTCATACTCTCCGGTTGTAAATTGGGAAAACTGATCATCAATTCTTTCTGAAAGTTCTTCCATGAAATTTGTAAATTTCTGTTTGACTCTCTTTGATAGTAGTGATTGTGTGACTTGCTTTGAAAGTGTCAGCATTCTTCTCTGTGCTTCTTTGGAATCCAATTTCAAAAGTAAAGAATCATAAATTCTACTCATTAGAAGTGGTGCACCTTTTTTGTGATTAATTCTCTCAAAAAAGATAATCATTTTGAACAGTTTTTGGTCCATTTTACCAATCTCAATGTACTTCTGGACATTGTTGATTTTCAAGTGATTTGAGATGTGGTGCATGTAGTCAAAATCAAGATCCTTTTCTTCCCATATTTTGAGTTGTGCCTCAGTCCAGATCTCCTTGAGTATTCTCCTTCTTGGAAGTTTGAGTTTAACATTAAATACATCTTTTCTTGATAACTCAGGAAAATTGGTTGCCACACGAAGATACTCATTTAGACCAGAAAATACTCCTTGGATTAGTGGGGTAGAATAGATTCTTTGAAGAGAATCATGAAAAAAATCATTTATAGTTGGAGCTAATGGGAGGGAAGTGGATGGTTTATCAATACCATTCCCATTTTTTCCCTACATTAATTTTTATATACATATCCCATCAGCTCAAAGGAGTCAAAGTGCACAGTACAAATGAATACAAATACAAAAGACTTGCATTTTTCTCCAATTTTTCTGATGGTTTCAAAGGATCTCTGTTTCTATTTCCATCCATGACATCCTTACTGCCACACGTGTAGTGAGTTAGAATTGAACCACACATACATTCTTGGGTATGGGAAGATGATGCAGCCTGCTTACTTTTTAGGTGCTTGGATATTTTCTGTTTCCACCAGCTCAGATAACAGAGCTTTTCCTTGCTCAAAACTTCCTTTGCTCACCACATCAGCCTGGCCCTTTGTGTATTTCTTCTTGATGTGCTTCTTCAATCTCTTTTTACTTCTTCATGTTATGAATATATATTGTTTATAAAAACATGAAAATATGAACATTATTAAGATTGTGCCAAAAAGAGAAAAAGAAAAAAGAATATAATCCATGTTAGTGCTCACCTCTTTGATGACTGTTGGTCATGATAGTCAGCCAGAAGATCATCTTCTCTAAAGGTTATTTTTACCCCCAAACATGACTCATAATTAAACTTTGAAAGCTCAAAATTCAAGGACTATTTTGCATGAATCACCTGCTGATCTCCTCATTGGAGCCAATTGCAACTGGCTTTAATGATGAAGTCTGTCTATCTGATCCATTTTCCTCAATTCCCTGTACAGTATGTTCAATAAGCAAAGAGAAGTTTAAATTGAGATCAAAAAGCATATAAAATCCAAAGAAAACTTGCCTTTTCCTCCTTTATTTGCTCTGCTTGTGTAATATTCCCTTCCTTCTCTGAATGTTTTTTATTTTTCCTACTTGGACCAGAGCTTCAATTTAGTCAGCTTCTGTCAAGCTTCTAAAAATTTCAGGGTATGTTCTAACAAGACCCCTTTGACATGAGCTTGATCTCTAGAATCTTAATGGCAGTTTGGTGCTAGAGGATTTTACTCTGACAAAGGGCCCTGGATGTTGCTTTTCCAATTGTCAAATTTAAAAAAAATCACCTACATATTGTTTTGGTTGGTTTTTCCCATATCCTCCTTCTCAGGCTCTGGTTGCTTTCCTTGTAACTCCTCTTCAACACCTGAAATTTGTGAATGCAAAAGAGAATGTAACTTTTTGTTTTGTTTCCTCCGTGTGGTTCTAATCAAATGTCATGATTTTTCAAAACAAGAGTCTCCCAATTTGAATTAACCCACATGAATATCCACATGAGAATAAATTGAAAAAAGTCTCACCTTTCCTGACTATTGGAAATTAATTTGGGTTTCTCTGCTGTTCCTGAAATATCTTCTTTCCTAAAAGATTAAGTGCCAGGATTAGCACTCTGCAGTGCTAGTTTAATTTGTGGAAATGATGAAAGTCAATAGTTTGAATGGCTAACTCAGTTTCTATTGCCCCAATTTTTGAGCTTTCTCCCATATCTCCTATGGTTCTAGCATCATCATGAGGCACATCAATTTCCTCATCTCCATATTTTCCAGCATTCAACTCTTTGGAATTAGGTTTCAGTTCTGGTTTCTTCAAATCAGATGGAAATATATTCCAAATTTTGGGCTCCTCTTGGGAATCAATTTGGAGCTCTTTACTTTCTACATCCATTTTTCCTTGATCAATGGTTGGAATATCTTTAAGCTTCTGTAGCTCTTTTTTTTCTCTTACACTGTTTTGCATTTCTGAGGCTTGTGTATCTTGGTTTTGGCCATTTTCAACTCTTTTCTTGTTCTGTGATTCCTCTTTATAAGGATGAATATCATGCTCATTTAAGCTTTTGACCTCTTCAACTGATGCCACTTCAGATCCCTCTGCAGTCTTGAGTTTTCCAGAGGCTGTAGGTGAAGATGACTTCCCCTTAGCATCATTTGCAATAGATGATGATCCAATCAAATTTTTAGTTTGAAGCAAAGGCAATCCAGCCAATTTCTGAACCATTGCTCCCCCCTCTGAGTCAATCTCAGCTGATTTTGGTTGCGTACTCCAAGATCCATCATCTTTGGGAAGCTTGGAATTGGTGAGTGATTCTTTTGAGCTACTGCTCTGATGGCTGCAGTCTCCTGCATCTTGCCTAACCTCTGGCCTTCCAGTTCCTGAACTATATGCCAAAACACCCAGGGATTGTTTGGGGGGGTTACCACGTAATGCTGTCGGCACAAAATCTGGTGCATTTGCTGAGAGCTTTGCTACACGTCTCACCTGAGGAAGGTATTGAGCTGTGTGGAAGTATCCCGACTGGTTGGCTGGCGGATACCCCACCCCAGCCGGAACTGGTGGATATCCGGTCCCAGGAACCAGAACAGGTGGAGTTGAATAATGGTTTTCTACTATTGTATGGGGCTCATGTATTGCATGAGGTACGATTCCATTATAGGTAATTCCCGCGAATGGCTCAATTTGATAATTGTCCACAAAGTGGACTGGTGCGTGAGTTATAAATCCTTCTGGTGTAACCTGTGGGTAAAGTGCTGGCTGCCCAAACACAGGTGGTGGCATATTATTAATATTCATCAGGTGCTCCATTCCGATCACTGGTGCCGTCTGGCCTGTTGCAAATGGCGGAGGATCGGGGGGCGGGTAAATCAACACGTTTGGTCGGAAGGCTCCTAGTACGGTAGGTGGACGATTATGAAAGCTCAACAGGAGGTTAATCCCAATCGAAATGATCGAGATTTGCGGCATATCTTGGAGCGAGTACTTCATCCGAAAAATTTATGTTGGACTGGTAAGTAAATATCTAATAACGATATGTGTGACTGATATCTAGTTTCATGACAATTATCGACAAAATTCGGGGGGGGGGGGCATAGAACGATAGCAGAAAAACGGTGGTATTATTTTATAGCATAAATCAGTCCAACTGCGCGATAGGTTGACACAGGTTGCCACATCGAAAACCGATGACCACCCGGCCCCAGTGCCTGTTGACATTGTCACGGCGAGGTGAATCAAACACCTTCTTCTTTCAAGTCTTGTCTTAATAAAACCTGGCCTCATCGAAACAAATTCATCTAGTATTGGACTAAGTTTAGCTATGGTACAGGCCCTAGGATGTCTTGTTTCTCGGGTGATGTGGGATGTTCAACTTGCCCTACAATATTGTTTCCCCTCACACTTGCCATTTTGAATGCGTTGAATTTCCATCTCGCTTATTCAAGAAGAGTGGCCACCAACACAATGACACAGCTTCCTCTTCGAGGGCTTGGATTTCTTGCACAAAATTAAAATCACAATTGATTGAGGATCATGCTTACACCACGGAAGTGCGCCGACCGCAACCTGCCGGTTGTTTTCTGCGGCAACCCTCCCCGGCCCTGCGAAACCTTACTCCAGGCCGCTGTCGGGCTGTCGGGATTTCCAGCCCGCAAACGGTGCCGCAGGGGCAGGCCGTCGTCAGCCAGACCCTCGTGAGATACCCTCTTGCGATGCTTGTCTGATGGTGCCCTGTGGTCGGTTTGCCCCGATCTTGGCGTCACGCTGACTGATTGGATGGGCAGGCGGTCGTCAGGCCGCCATCCCGAGGAACCTGTTGATCAGATCGTGAGATCGGGGTCTGCAGTCGGGCCGGCCATTGGTTGCCGGTAGGCTACCCCACGAGATGTGGGGGGGGGGGGGGGGGGCTGCTCCCCCGATCCGGTGTCGGAGGATGATGGATCTCGGTTACACTCATGTCCGTTGGAACAACAAAGCAAGCTCTAGTGCTCGATAGTCCGGTTCCTGATGATTCTGTGACGGATACGGTTTTGCATGCACATATCAGCTGACCAACAGCCTGGGGGGTCGTTGGGCTGCCGACAATCAGCAAGTCAGCAGCTGCCCGGCGTGTGTCCGTCAAAGGTCTGGCGGCAGCCGGGTGGGGACGGGGTCAAGCCACCGAGTGGCCGCCCGGCAACAGACCGGCAGATCTGCGGCGGACTGACCGTGGCGAGACCCCGACGATGTGCTGCCCGGCCTTTGCACGGCAGCCCGACAGGTTGGCTTCTGTCGTCGGGTTGTCGGTCCGAGGGTGCCCAAATCGCTTCCGTGGGGTAAGAGCATTCACGTTTAGCGCCCGAGGCCAAAACATGTTCCGAGGTTGTAGAAGGTTGTAGATCTGGCAACTCGGTACATCATCTATCAAGTGATCCGTATGAACTACATATTTTGAATAGCAAGAGATCAAAGTCAACTGGATTTTTGATCGACGAGCGCGCCCCTCTGACTGGATCATCGTATGTAGCTCGGAGCTATATTGAGTGCCAAGAGAGCGATGGGCTCACGAGCGGTACAGCACGTATCTCTGCAAGTCAGGCAAGCGGGGTACATATATAAAGGGCAACTATATGTGGTTGAAGACCTCACCCAGTCCTCACATACCCTCCACCAGACGCGGTCCTAGTTTCGTTCCAAGCACTAAATTTCTGGAATATTGTGTGCAGGAACAGTGTAACCTCAAAAATTCACTCCAGTAGTTGTGAGCTAAAGCCTCCCCGACAGGTCCTCACTCGGACATTCAAAATTCTTCCCAGCTTAACGTGTAACCGTTATCTTTTTTTGTAAAAGCCTTGCGTTGATCGCCGGCTGTCTTCAACTTTGAAGTACAAACAAGTTTCCATCTTTCCGCCGTCGCATTCTTTTTACCTCTTTCCAAGTCGCCTCCACATCCAAGTTCAACGCTTCTAGGATGGCCGAGTCCAACGCCGCACCGAAAGCCGCCCGGAACTTTGACAAGACCTTCGAAGAAGAAAAAGCGGCGACGCGATGTCTGGTTGATATGAAGACGATCCAGTTGAATGCCGAGGACCTTTACGATCGCGAAAAGGTCGACCTCGAGCAAGTAGAGCTTGAAGATGTTTGGCAGCTGTTGCAGTAAGTGTCTCAATCAGCTGTGATTCCAATGTGCCGATTGCTGACGAGCTTCCTTCTGCACAGGACAAGCGAAAATGGCCTGGATGCCGCTGAAGTCGAGCGACGACGCGGAATATTTGGTCCCAATCGTTTGGAAGAAAAATCAGTCAATCCGTTCTTGCAGTTCCTAAGTTTCATGTGGAAGTAAGTTCAAAGTTTCCTATCATCCGATTCCAACGGGCGTGAACTTACCATGGAACTATCTTATTACATAGCCCGTTGTCATGGGTCATGGAAGGTGCGGCGATAGTCTCGATTGCGCTCTCCAACGGAGAAAACCGTCCTCCAGACTGGCAGGATTTTGTTGGTATTATGGCTTTACTCCTCATCGTAAGTCATTTCATGGCATTGAAATATACGTGAAAGTCTTGTCTGACCTTCTTGTCCAAAGAACTCCGGTATCGGGTACTACGAAGAGAGATCCGCTGGCAATGCAGTCAAAGCCCTCATGGACTCTCTAGCTCCGAAAGCGAAGGCGCGGCGCAACGGGAGCTGGTCGGAGATTGACTCAGCTGACCTGGTACCTGGCGATATCGTGGCATTCAAGGTGAGTTCATCCATTTGGTCATGCTGATCATAATCTCTGTGCTAGATTTTCTGATTGCCATATTTTTTTCTAGATCGGTGATGTGGTACCCGGAGATTGTCGTCTGTACGACGCAATTAACGTTAGCATCGACCAAGCAGCCTTGACCGGTGAATCACTTCCGATTTCCAAATCAATCGGCGATCAGTGTTTCTCGGGATCCATCTGCAAACAGGGTGAGGCTGAGGGGATTGTGAGTGCTACCGGTGCCAACACATTTTTCGGACGAGCAGCCACCCTGGTCGGTGCAGAAAATGATTCTACCGGACACATGCAAGCAGTTTTGGCCAAGGTTATTCGGAGCTGCCTTATGAGTTTTACACCAATTCAGATGACTGACTTTTCCCCTTTGCACAGATTGGTGGCTTCTGTCTTGTCTCAATCGGCATTGCCATTGCACTCGGTGAGTAATCTCTATCATTTCTTTGATTGCAGACCAGACCTCTGATCTCCCGGTCTTTTGCAGAGCTCATCGTTCTCTATGGGGCATTCCGCTACTCATACCGCCGCGGTTTGGACAACATCCTCGTGCTGCTCATCGGCGGTATCCCAATCGCTATGCCCACCGTACTATCAGTCACCCTTGCTGTTGGCGCTCAACAGCTCGCCAAGTACAAGGCCATTGTCACCCGTATCACCGCCATCGAAGAACTTGCGGGTGTCACTATCCTGTGTTCTGACAAGACCGGCACTCTGACCACGAACAAGCTTACAATCGACAAATCTACCATCAAAACCTACTCCGATGTCGGACCGGAAGACGTCTGTGTTCTGGCCTCATACGCTTCCCGGATTGAAAACCAGGATGCTATTGACGGTTGCGTGGTCGGCACTGTCGGAGCTGATGTGGCGCGTCGAGGGATCAAGCTCGTGGACTTCAAGCCATTCGATCCAGTCTCAAAAAGAACGGAGATAACTTACATCGATGTTGCCACTGGGGAAATGCGCCGAGTCACCAAGGGTATGACCGGAAAAATCATGGACCTTTGCACCTACAACAAGACCGACGAGATTGAACACCAGCTTGAAGCCGACGTTGAAGAGTTTGCCCGCCGAGGTTTGCGAGCTCTGGCTGTTGCTTACGAAGACGTTCCCAGTGGCGACGCCGAAGGACCTGGAAGTGGATTCCAACTCATTGGCCTCTTGTCAATCTTCGACCCTCCTCGTGATGACACCAAGCAAACCATCGATGACGCTGTTAGCCTCGGACTCAAGGTCAAGATGGTCACCGGTGATCAACTTGCCATTGCAAAGGAAACCGGACGACGATTGGGTTTGGGTGACAACATGTTTGCATCCAAGGTGCTTAAAGAGGGCCCCCCACCTGGGAGCAAATTTTCATCGGTGGACAGCATGATTCTTGGTGCGTTTCTATTTCTGAGCATGTTGCCCTAAGATAAAAACTGGCTCACAAGTCTCTATGCGCACAGATGCTGATGGATTTGCTGGAGTGTACCCCGAGCACAAGTACGATATCGTCAAAAGATTACAGAGCCTGGGTCACATGGTTGCTATGAGTGAGTGTTTCAAATCTATTCTGCTTGACCAAAAACCAACTAAATTCAACACTATCTGGTTCCCCTCCACAGCCGGCGATGGTGCCAACGATGCTCCTGCTGTAAGTTCAGATTGTGATTTGTGTACCTTTTCAAAACATCCTATTAATCTCTTTTTGCTGTTTGACTATCTAGCTCGCCCGAGCCAATGTCGGAATTGCCGTTGAGGGTGCGACTGATGCCGCCAGAGGAGCCGCCGACATTGTCCTCACCGAGCCCGGTCTTTCAACCATCGTACACGCCATCCGACAGTCGCGAATCGTCTTCCAGCGGATGCGGAACTATTCTATCTACGCGTGCGCTGTCACCATCCGTATCGTCGTTGGTTTCGCCATCATGGCTTTTGCCTTCCAGTTTGATTTCCCCCCCTTCATGGTCTTGGTCATTGCTATCTTGAATGACGGAACTGTGATGACTATTTCCCTCGATCGCGTCTTACCCAACAACGAACCTGATCACTGGGACCTGGCTGAGATCTGTGAGTAATCTTGGCCTTCAGCATTTGTAGCCATACTGAAATTACTCCTCACATTGGCAGTCACATACGCCGTCGCATATGGCCTTCACCTTGCTTTGTCAACCATCCTCCTGTTTGTAGTCATCGTCAACACGACATTCCTGGAGGACAACTTCGGCCTGTCTCCCTTAAAGGATGCCAATGACCCACAGTTGCACATGGTCATTTACCTTCAAGTCGCAATTATCTCACAAGCGTTGATCTTCATCACCCGATCTCACAGCTGGTTTTTCATGGAGAGGCCCTCTTTGGCATTGGTTGGCGCGTTTTGCATTGCTCAAACAGTTGCCTCGTTGTTAGCCGTATTCGGAACAATGGAATTCTCAGCCGTGCAGGCCATCCCATTGTCATGGGTAGGCGTGGCATGGGCCTGGAACTTGATCTGGTTCCTCCCAATGGGTTTGTACCGCCTGTCTCATCCGCTACACGTCGGAAAATGCTAACAAGCCCTATCTATTTTAGATCTCATCAAGTTCGCGACTCGTGCCGTACTCAAGAAGTTCCGATCCCGACAATTGAAACCCGTGGCGGTAGAGGCAAACACGCTGGCGCGTCAATCTAGTGTCGGTTCCCTCTACAACAACAGGATGAGTTTCATTCAACGTGCTGAACACTCGCAAGCGGCCCGACGATCCCTGCACGGACAAGTCAAGACGAGCGAACGTGATCTACGCAGGTAAGAGCGTTGATTTCTCCCAAATCATCGTGAACTTGGCCCATCTCGACTGACACCTGTGATTTTTTAGATTTTCTTCGGCTCAAGTTGTCACCTCTGGCGCAGCTCTGAAGCACTCTTGATACAATTTTCTAACTTACCTTTACCTCCGCCAGCCACACATTAGTTATTGGTTATATTCTTGTATCAGTCGTCTCTCAGGTGCATGTATTTAACTAAATTGTATATCTTGTAGCCAAGTCATTACTACTGCGCTTATATTCTGCATACTGATAGAAACATAAAGTCGTGCGAAGCCACTGTTGCATGGATGCATTCCTCCTTTTGACTGCAATTTTTCTACTTTCGTGTTGCACAACTTTCAGTTACTCTGTATCCATACGCTCGAAGCAATGGTCATGGTCAATCAATAGTCTCCGTGCCATGTTTCAAAGTTACCACCAGGTGAAGGGAAGGGTTAGATTGTTGTACATACATCTAAATCACACTACTACCGATTCTGTGCTGCAGTACATAAGGTATTATCGTTGAAAGGATTTAGAACCTGCTTTCTTCCCAAATTGTATCTGACGAGGTACAAGCGAAAGTTGTTGAATAGATTCAATCACAGAATCGATTGGTTGTTTGTTGCCGTCTATATGCTTCTTCTGGTCGTCATTTCCGATTGATCCCAAGCTGGATCTTGATTCGCTAATGCTAAGCTTCGGGGCGGTGTGGGGGGTTACTTTCGAATCGCCGGCTGATGATTTCGATGGTGTATTCGACGACGCAGCCGAGGCTTTCCAGTTCGGCCTGACCAGCGAGACTCCTGACCCAAATTTCCTGTACAAATCATTCAAGCCTTGGTTGGGTAGTGAGAAGAAGAACCTATTCCGAAGTAGCATGATGGGTTAGCCAAATTTGTTGGCATAAAGAAGAAAGAGCTTACGTTCGTGGATATCCATGAAAATCTATCAGATGAAGTCTCCTGTTCTTAGGACTACTGAATGCTTTCTCACAATTATGTTCAAAGCAACGAAACTGAAATTCGAGGACGTTTTGTGTTGTGGACGTTCATCAGCGTCTCAGGATAAATAATCAAAACAGACAAAACGTCTCTTACAATCTTGGCTTCGTATTTTTCTCGCTGGACCTGCAGGATTGGATCGTGGACCTCGTTCAGATGCAGATCTAGGAAGTGCTGGGAAGGAAAGATCCGATTGCATCCCGTAGAAGAACAGGTAAAAGCATGATGAGTTCGATGATGAGACTCGAGTTCACTTGGATTTTCAAATCGAGGAGGTTTGTGATTGGGTGGATTGCAGGTCGGTGGTAGATTACAGGTGTAACAAATCTAACTTGTGCCAATATTTTCAAAAGCGTTGATCAGCCCTTATAGTCCATTGCACGCAAAAAAGGATTTCATTAGCCACTTACTGATGGAGCAGATAGGTCTGATTGTTTGATTGATTTGATAGCCGGATAAGTGGAGGTACTACTGAGCTTAATGTGCTCGGATTCTCGGGAAGTGACACATGATGAATTGTCCATCGAAGTCGAGTCGTCAATTGATGATAGTCTTCTTTTGTGGTTGGTTTCATTCATGTCGCCCATGTTGTCAAGCTGAGAGGTCCACTGTTCGAAACCGCGTTTTCCCCTTCAACTTCCGCCCGAGTTTTCTGATGTCGTGGTTAAGCGTGGTTTCGTTTAGGAATTCGGTGTGCAGTGGTAGTTGTTCAACCGGCATAGTGGAGCTCCCGGTCCACGCCCCCCGCCCCGGCTAGCGTCGGGACCACCCAGGACCACCCTGACGTCGTCCCGAGAAAAACCGTGAGAATGAAATAGGCCGAGCGGCGCCCAACATGGGCTCCGAAGACAATTTCTCCCGCCGACGGGTCCCGGGCCTGCTAGGATTGATTCCAATCTGTAAACAATGCAAGTAAATTTAATTCAACAGCAAGCAGGATGGGAGCTTTCTCAAAGTTGTGAACTCTTGTGCGGCATAAAAAATCATCCTGCTTGTCTCATTAGGAAAATGGGCCACACTCTCACAACCAATGCCTGATGTGATCCGACATCTGTAAGAAGTGATGGAGTATTTTATTTTTTATAGGAATATTTGAGGAAGTAGGAGAACGACTCCCAGCCCCGGCTTAAAAGTTGGAGAATTTAACTCCCCCAAAACAAGGAAGTCCCCACGGCCGGCGCACGGCGTCCTGCAATGGTTTGCGGATGCCCACCAACTTTGAGAGTTGTTTAACTGAAACACTACATAGATCTGTTCTTTCTGCATCCATCCAATGGTGAAACAAGAGGAGGATTATAAATCACAAAGTAAGGCTGGTATATGTACACTATCATCATGCTTAAAAAAACTGGAACGGTTGGAGCGGACTAGCTGTCGAATAGAAATAAAACTCGATCAATCCAGAGGACCGGCAAGGACAGCCTGATCTGATAACGGGCCGTAGCAAGACGCGCTCAACAGTTTTTACAGGCGACACATATCCAAACCTATGCATGCGAAAAAAAAGGGAAAGAGGTGATATGCCGGAAGGACTTAGGTGGGGATATATTTTTGTCGAGAATTGAAGCCTTTCTGGTCTGAGGATACAGGGCCACTAGGTTGACGTTGAACGACGACCATATTGGCCGAAGAAGAGTCGCGAGAAATCTGAGGAGGGGTTGGGCTGATCTTGAGTGGTTTCGAAGACGACTGATCGTCGGAACCTGATGCGGAACCAAAGATCCTCTCGCGGGCTTCCGAATAAGCCTTCTCTCGCAAACTAATACTCAGGTTCGAGGACGAAGAGGAGTTGGAGTGGCTGGACGACTGATTCATAGATTCTGCTTTCGGTCGCTTTAGAATCGTCACCTTGGCCTTTCCGAACATCGTGTCCTGAACTAATGGGCGGTTGGCAGTTACTGCTGAATGTGCAGCGTTCGCGGGAAGTACAACATACTGAGGATTCCGATTTCTGGAACAGATTGCAGAAAAAAGAGAAGCGCATTTTCATCAGCATCTTAAGCATTAATAGATGCTAAGAGAAAAAAGAAAATGGCAGAAAGGGGGAATTAGGTTTGCAAATAATGGATTGAAAGTTAAAGAAAATACAGACGCATTATTCCACATCGCGGAGTTTTCTATTTCGACTGGATCAGAAGCGACGTTTGTGGGAAGGGTTGACGAGGAGGAAACAGGCTCAGGATCGGATGGAAGTGTGTTTGATGGAGAAATCTTCCCAGAAATAGGCGAGATCGAACCACCGGTCGGACTATCGTAGTCCTGCTACTCCGATACGCAAATCGGCAGAAAAAGACAAATAAATAAGGACAATCAGAATCCGAGTCGACAAGAGTTCTCGAGGGGGAGTGATAAGATCCGTTTCAGAATGGTCGAAATCACCGATTCTGCTCATGGAATATATACGATTCAAACGAACATCCTCCCAGTCATCACAGGGATCGGCTTGCTTTTTCTTCGCAGCTGGCATGTCTTGGTGAGGTGGTTATTACTCCCGCCGTAATGTGCACTCGGCAGTTGTGCTGTTGGCCAGATGTCGGAGTTCGGGTTTTTGTGTTCTGTGGGCGGGGCGCCAGATTTTATATGTAGCTCCGGGGAGCTCGGGTATCCCTGCGGTAGCGATAGCCCCCGAGTCAACACAATCGTCCCCTTGGCAGTCTCTCGCTTCGAAGAGCATAAATAATTATAATTTGGCTCGCAAGGCGCCTTCGACAGGCGCGCTAGGGCGACCTAATCCAGATGGCCGGTCAAACCTGCCCCTTTTCATTGGTTGACAAGTTGACCTTTCTGGGGCATGTGGCTCTGACTTGTCATTTGGCTTCCCTCTGACATCCGAGATTGAGATAACTGCTACCTGATTGAGGGCTAGTTAGATGAGGTGACTTGGGATTGACGTCGAGAATCGAGGTTGCTGTAGCTAACTGCATGGTGATCGAAGGCAGCAGTTTCAACCTCCCGGTGTGGAACTTCTACGCAGGGCGTGATCTGAGCTTGGAAGGGAAATAGCAAAAACTAAGTAAGTTTAGGCTAAAGGTGCTTGAAGGGCTGCCTTCCTATAATAAACTCTGGAAGAATTTTACACTAAGAATTTAGTGTGGCTAAATCAGAAGAAGTATTCTTAAATATTTCTACTACAGACCCTAAGAACCAGGACTCTGTGCGTGGGATGAGAGATGTTATAGTTTGACGTAAGTGACTTTTTTTTAGAAGGGTCAATTTATATTTGTTATGTTATCAAGTTCTCAATTTATAATTCAATTTATATTATAATTATTACTATTATGATCTTACTATTTAGATGGGTGATGGAAGCGGAAGTAATTTCTTAATATTACTATTTATGCTGGCATGGGGAAGAAAGGGAACAAGAAGGGGCAGAAGAGGCCTCCTTATATAGTAAATAATCTAGTCTGAGAGTGGATTTTACAAGTGTGAAATAGAATACTACTTTGGGATGCTGTACAGTTGTAGTGTGAAATAATAACCTATATTGGGATGCTGTACATGATATTTGTGAAATAGTATTCTACTTTGAGTTGTGATCACTTGGCTTGTTCCTCTTTGGGGTGAAAACATGATCTAAGAGTAGATTTTCTAACATGTGATAATGGAATCTTTCAGCAGTGTCCCTTTCAGTCCTAGTGTAGATTTGTACTATGTAATGTGTGTGATTTGTATGTGAAAACTAGAATTCTACTATGTACTTGAGTATGTAACTAAATAGACTAGTACTGGTTTTCTGGGTGATAATTTAATTGACAATTCTATGTAATCTGTAGCTTGTATGTTAATTTGTACTAGAAGGGTTTTGTTTGTACTTTATAATATACTATTATATTAATTCTTCCCTATTTTTGACGTGTTTGTAAGTGGATTAGTCTTACCACACCGGTTTTTGGGATCACTTTGGTTTCCTTCAGGAGCCGGTGACAACAGGAAACTTCCTTAACCTCAGCAGCATAAAAAGGTCTCCTCCAAGCGTAACTTACCTCCAATTTACCCAATTGGAATCTTGGACAATTTCAACAGTCAATCCTTTCATATACCATTCATTCATTGTATCGCTTGCCTTAGTACCCACTATCTAGAACAATTCCATTCATTTCAGTTACCATTCATTTACTCCATCGTTGGATTATTTAAAAGAACATGCAGTCATTCTTGTTTTTCTCAGCTTTCATGGTAACCATTATTCATGTCCAAGCTGCTCATGTCGACATATCATCCTTTTCATGTCCAGACTCTACGCAACGACAGGCTTTGTGTGTTTACTCTGGCAATCTCCGTAAAACTTTGAGTCAAGTTGGTGGTAAGTCTTACCTTCAGTTTGATGTCATATATTACCGCAGACTCAAGTTTGGCCAAAAATGACAGTAGTTTAAGCTCTTACTGATGTGAGCCCTTTTTTACCTCATAAACTGTAGTGCAAAAGGCAACACCCTCTCTTGTACACTTGGATCAGTTTGTCTGCGCGGACGTCGATATTGATGCTTTTGGGCATTCAATGGATGGAAAGTGTTGCCCTGATAGTATAAATTTGGATGTAAGTTTCATTTTGCTCTGATTTGGATCTTAAAGCGCCAGGTCATCAGGAGTTGAGATTCATTTTGAAACAGGACAACCTGAAGCTCAAGGGAATGTTTCTTGTTAGTAATGATGACATCAAGAATTCATGTGGAGACCCAAAGTGAAGGAGTCATAGTTAGGACCTCCATAGCATTTCCCAGTGATTTCCTCATTGAATTTTTGGACATTTTTTTTTCAAGACACATTGTGATTTAATAACAAACTAGAGTCCAAGGTGGCTACACCACCACACTTCCAATGGTATGTGTTGGAGGAGTCACCACAACCCCTGTGCTGCCCTAAGCCCAGTCCAGATGCCCCCCACTTGGAAATTTTGTGTTGATAATTGTCTCCTCCATTTCAAATCTCACACAAAATTGTTTCATTTCCACATCATCAAAATCACTCTTCAAGTCTTTGCTTGAAGTTGAGCTAATTCCCTTTGTGAAAAGCATACAGGATTATGAGAAACATCCCATCTCATGAGTTAAAAAAAGGAGAGCAACCAAGAAAGGGCCAACGTCACCATCCCCGGTGATGTTGATGACCAACTTGGCAGACATTGCAAGAAAACACATGAAAGCATCATCACGATTCCAAGAACAAAATCTTCGAATATTGCGCACACTTTGCATGTTGTAAAAGCATCCATGTGTCCTTTTTGTACCTTTTGAACGCTGAAATTTCCAAATCAAACCTAAACTGAAGCCGTCGACTATCAAATTCATTGATCGCTGGAGAGCCGTCGCAGTCGGGGCCGCCAGCGGATACCCCGGAGAGGCGCCCTTCACCCAGCTGATTAGTGAATCTGGACCAAAAGCGGTGATGGCTGGACGTTTGAAGTGGCTGATTGGGTTTGACGAATTGAGCGCTTGCGGATCTTGATGCAGTCTTGTTCGATGAGGCTTTGTAGACGGGAGGAAGGTGACACGAGATCAAAATTGAATGATTTGATTGAGACAAGCAGGACAGCCACCAAGCAGAGTTGACGAAGATCGAAGGGGCTAGCAGTGCAAGTCATGCCGTCGATCGATTCAGTCAATCTGGCAAAGCCATCATCAACAAATGTATGTTCTCTACTTGTTGGTCATGTATGGGGTTTGAGCTCACTGTTCAGATCAATGTTGCTTAGGTTATCAGTAACCACCTCGCCAAATCACTGTTTCGAGTCTTGGAAAATGGCCTCCTATTTGATCAAATTTCCACAAGTCTCGACCTGGTCTACCATCAAGTACCGATCAAAATCTGATGAGTCTCGGCGATCCCTTGACCCAGGTCGTCCTATTGATCTCATTGAGCATCTGCAAGTTGATCAACCACATGACGCTGACCTTCGGTGGTAATTGCCTACCCTATCCGTATTGTAAATAATGAAGACTGCCACGCAAGAACCGGCACCAAAGTTCTTTGTCAATCAATTTATGCACAAAAGTGTGGGCAAGGTCTAAGCAAATTGATTGACATAACACTTTAATGCCAGTTCTTGCGTGGCGGTCTTCATTATTTACAATAAGGTAGGCAATCACCACATCTAGGTCGATCAGGATCCTCTGTACGGCTGTCAATCATGAGATGGTTGACAGAGATGTCTCTGTGAATATAGCGAGGCCTCAATTAGTGCTTGGTTTGCTTACCGCTCTTATCACGGCTGGAGAACTCTTCTACCGTCTTTTGATCCCTCGAGAAGTGCGACGCTTTCGCAGACGGTAGGGAAGAAACTCAGGTGTCCATGAGGTCGTCGGCGGACTGTGCCATGATGCTGGGGTATGATGAGGTCGGTGTGGTGTGGTATGGTGTCAGGTTCGTGTGAATTTGCTTGCAGGGGAGGGAATTGTGCTATACGGGGGAGCTTGGTAAAACCCCGGGGGAGGAAGAAAACCTGCAGGCCATCACTGGACAGGCTTGACCAAGTTCCAACCGAACCCGGCCCGGGTCACCGGTCAGCAATGCCATCGACAACCATTGCAGATATATCATGAATTCGATAGCCAGGACCGCATCAAGCATTCCGATCAGGACAATCAGCCGGGCTCGACCAAGTGTCATTTCTGGCACAGCCGACCTTCGATCTTCGCGGTACTTGTCGACCGGACAGACGACCATAAGCCGTCAGTCCACGACTCATCGGAAGCCATGGATCGCTGGACTGCTCTCTTCGATCCTGGTTGCCGTTGGCTTACACCAATATTCGTCGAAAGTCAGTCAGTTTTTGGCCCTTATCAATCTTCTGCCTCGCTTGGACCACATCGCGCTGACCAATAAACTCGTTTGCCCTTTTTATTTCCAGCCCATCCATAACTCAACTGAAGAAAATTTGGTAAGATCTCATGAGGAAATCTCATACGAATAAAGCGCTAATGCAATACATACAAATACACCAAAGTACAGTTGAATGACGAAAATATGATTCGGAAATCAAGACAAGAACTGAAGACAACTATGGACGATACCAAGCTCCCGATGCGAGACAGAATGTCGGCGTATATCGAGCTGCTGCAATCGCAGATAGTCGAAGGTCTCACGAGTGTCGATCCGAGCACGACGTTCCGATGGGATCATTGGGAACGAGCGTCAGGCGGATCGGGGACGTCGTGCATATTACAGGAGGGAGCGGTGTTCGAGAAGGCGGGAGTGAATGTGTCGATCGTGCATGGCAGTCTTCCGCCGGCGGCGGTAGCACAGATGCGGCACCGATTGGACGAGGACCGGTTCGGATGGTGGGACGGGAAACAGGACTTGCCATTCTTCGCCTGTGGGATCAGCCTCGTCGTCCATCCCCACAACCCGATGGCCCCGACGGTCCATCTCAACTACCGCTACTTCGAGGTCCTCGACCCTTCCTCTTCCCAAGAAGAAGGCACCACCAACCCCAAGGTGTGGTGGTTCGGCGGAGGAACCGACCTGACCCCCTCCTATCTCTTCCCAGACGACGCAAAACACTTCCACACACACCTCAAAACTCAGTGCGATAAACACAACCCGAGCTTCTATCCGGACTTCAAAGCCTGGTGCGATCGCTACTTCTTGATCCCTCATCGCAACGAACGCCGCGGTATAGGTGGCATCTTCTTCGACGATCTCTCCGGCGATCCCAACCAACTCTTCCACTTCGTTCGCGACCTCGGCGACCATTTTTTGCCTAGCTATCTGCCCATCATCGAGCGTCGTCAATGGATGAGATTCTCAGACCATCACAAACGTTGGCAACAATTACGTCGGGGCCGATACGGTAGGTCTCCTTCCTTCCAAACAATACCACCATCAACACAACATTAACAACTTTTGGGGGTTTTTAATGGGTGGTGGATTGGATTTAGTCGAATTTAATTTGGTGTATGATCGAGGGACGAAGTTCGGATTAGCGACACCGGGAGCCCGGATTGAGAGCATTCTGATGAGTCTGCCGTTGACTAGCCGATGGGAATACATGAGTGATCTAGGGACGGAGGCCAACTCTGCAGAGAAGGAGTTACTTGAGGTCTTGAAGGAGCCTAGAGAATGGGCTTAGATCTCCTTCCCTCTCTTCAATCTCGAGATTGGGAATTGAAAGAAGTTGTCTAATAATAGTATGTTGTATGAGCCATGGTTTCCAAACCATCGGCACAGCAAAAATAACCCCTAAATACTTAAGGGCCTTACTAAAAAAAACGTGGTTTTTAAAAACCACGGCTAGCCGGGGGCCCAGGACTGTGCAGCGCACGTGGTTTCCTGTGGTTACTTTTCCAAATGAAATTTTCCCGGCTTGTTTTGAAGTCTTTCAAAATTTTGAGTGTATTTCCTACACTTTGAAGAATATGATGGTAACATCCGCTTTTCATCGAAACTCCCTGTTTAAAATCTGAATATTGAGCTCACCCGGGTTTCAGATTAAATCAGTGTGGACTGTCCCCGGTGGTTGTTGGGACTTTTTCAAATCCTCCATAAATACATTCCTATTGTATTTTACTTTGACACCCAGTGCCAGGTGTACATGCTGAGGGAATAACTTTTTTGTTACATGTCCCAGAAGCACAAAAATTTGGGGCACAGATAATTGTACAAAAGTGGATTCCCATGAAATCTTTTGACATCATCCATTGCATCTAGGTACTTCCTATGCATGGAACTCATGTCAGGAGTGCACTGCAGCACCCTCCCTAGGGTATTGTGAAGTGTGAGCTTCTCCTATCACCTGAGTGTGGGTGGAAAAGGCAAAGTGAAGAATTTTGCCACGGGAAGAAATAAAACTGGAACCTGTTATTTGGATGTGGCTTGGAAAGGAAAAGCCCAGAAACTCAGGAGTTGAAATTTTTAAAGATAACAATTTGAAGAGCCTGAGCCTAAGAGACAAGCCGTAAATCCAAGAATAACATTTGCAAGAAATTCATTCCTGTGCCCAAAAATTGTTCAGCTCAGCTATGATTGTCTTTCTTTCTGCCACTTGAAAAATTGTATAGTCCCTTGAATATAATTTATAACCATTCAAAACCCAATGCCCCAAGATGCAAATATCTTACATAGAGACTCCTAAGGTGTTCTGTAGTGATGCTCTTCCAACTCTAAAGGAATGCACAAGTAGACCATCAAAACCTCCTGTGTGTAAGACATGTTTAATTTTAGTCACTGCAATGTTTCTTGTCAGATGAGTCCACTCATCTTTGTCATAAAAACAAAAAAGATATGTTCCCACATAACTACATAGTATATTCTTTAGACTATGTAAGATGATCTGTTGAGGTTTCCCTGGTAAGGCAGTCTTTGAATTTTGAGTAATCTGAATCATCCTTTGCATTGTGGTCATCATTCCTGTGTTTGCAGGAGAAAAAAACAAATTTTTATTTTTGCTCATTAAACACCTCACAATAAAGCCAAATCACAATCATAAATGAAATATAAGGCCAAAATGAAATCTAGTAACTCACTGGAAACATCCTCATCATATCTCTACAGGATCAGAGTATACAATGGGAATATGAACTTAACACAGGTCCCTACTTGGGCTAACTTATAAGTTATCAAAGTTCCTCCCCATGCAGGAGGTTCAAGTTCAGAGTTTGGGTGGTATCTCATTTGGGTAGAGCTAAGTTGGGTGGAATTAGGCCTACTGTGGGGTCTGTTACAAGTAGGCCATCCACCAAAAAGTGACAAAAATGGAGTCATGGCATTCTTCAGCCTACAGTTTTGATTCTGCAAGATTTTTGGTAACAAATCCAGGTGAAAAAATAGAAATTGATTGAGGGTCAGACCAAAAAATCTTTTGCGTCCCAGTTAGAATCAAAAGGTCTTTCCTGTAATATGGCAATATTTGTCAAGGTTGAAAATTTTCCTTTGTCAGATGTTTGAGAAAATATGCTCACATGTTGAGATCAAATATTTTTTCCACAAAAACCTCTTCTCTTGCAACAAATTCCTGCATTTTTTCTTGGGGGAAAACCCAAATTTCAAATTCTTCTACCAAGGTGTCATATAATGACATTTTAGGTGTTCATATTCTAAAATTGAGAATGTATGTTCTTTTTTTTTCTCAAGCTGGTAGTGGATGACTTTGTGTTAGGATGTGCAGGTCTCCCAGAAGTGATCTAGAGCCCAAAAAGCTATATTTCCCTGTAAAAGTCTCTTTTTTTTTTTTATTGGGGGGGGGGGGGGGGGTTCTAAACCAACATCTTTGGAGATCCCAGATTGCATGGGAATTCCTCCAGTAATTGGTCACCTCAGGCTCAATGAGTTGAGGCATGATTTGAGTCATAATCTTCAAGTTTTTTGGAAATCGGAATATTTTTCCACTGCTCTCTTCAAAAGTAGGTTACATAAGTGGGTGCGCGCCAAACCCTGTTTTAAGATTTTTGGTGCCCAGGTGCACAAAATTGGAACTTCCTACACTCTACACCAGGGTTTGCAGTTTACACGCAGCCAAAATGGGGAGCCTGAACACCACAACCCCACCAAAATATTTTGGTGGCTGACCTGATGTCTTTATTGGGGAAAACATGGCCATTTGGAGATGATTGCCAAGATATGAGTGGTTTTTAAGTGAACTTGTGATAAAATAAACACCATGTGAAAACAAAATTGTGTACAAGAAATTTCAAGGGTGTTCAGCGCTTTTGAGCACATTAAGATGAACAGTTCTCATATAATTTGTATGTAACTATCTTATATCTTGTAAACTAAATTATTCCACTCTTTTGACGGTGTGTACAGGAATGTAATATATGTAATTTGTGTTTTAATGTATTTTTAAAGGGTTTGGTTTTGATTGGTCTCACCACACCGGTCAGCAATACATACACTTGCTGACCGGGAGGGATTCCCACAGTCAGCAAGCTCATTGCAATGACCGGGAGGGAGTCCTCCCAGCCATTGAGGCATTGATTATATCAATGACCGGGAGGGAGTCCTTCCAGCCATCAATTATATCGATGATGGGGAGGAAGTCCTCCCAGCCATCAATTATATCAATGACCAGGAGGGAGTCCTCCCAGCCATCAATTATATCGATGACCGGGAGGGAGTCCTCCCAGCCATCAATTATACATCTATGACCGGGAGGAAGTCCTCCCAGCCATTGATCATATCAATGACCGGGAGGAAGTCCTCCCAGCCATTGATCATATCAATGACCGGGAGGAAGTCCTCCCAGCCATTGATTATATCAATGACCGGGAGCAAGTCCTCCCAGCCATTGATTATATCAATGACCGGGAGCAAGTCCTCCCAGCCATTGATTATATCAATGACCGGGAGCAAGTCCTCCCAGCCATTGATTATATCAATGACCGGGAGCAAGTCCTCCCAGCCATTGATTATATCAATGACCGGGAGCAAGTCCTCCCAGCCATTGATTATATCAATGACCGGGAGCAAGTCCTCCCAGCCATTGATTATATCAATGACCGGGAGCAAGTCCTCCCAGCCATTGATTATATCAATGACCGGGAGGAAGTCCTCCCAGCCATTGATTATATCAATGACCGGGAGCAAGTCCTCCCAGCCATTGATTATATCAATGACCGGTCATCAATATACTTGCTGACCCGGGGATTCCTCCCAGAGTCCCGGGGGTATAGTACCTCCTTGACCGGAGGGATCCCTCCAGTCAAAGAGGTGCACTAGCTTTTCGACCGGAGGGACTCCTCCGGTCGAGGAGGCGTACACACCTCTGGGCGGAGGGATCGCTCCGCTTGAGGTGGTCTGTACACCTCCCACCTCTTCAAACAGAGAGATCCCTCCAATCCATCTGGCCCACCAAGATGGGCGGGTACCCGGATGGGTACCCGTTTTTCTCCCTGCCCAAAAACTGAACACCCGCACCCGCCGGCGGGTGCTGAGCGGGTGTTCCGGGTACCTGCTGGCGGGTGCCGGGTACCCGCAAACGGGTACCCAAGTGCCATCTCTATGACCTCCCCACATTGGCACAGCAAGAATGCCACTTTTTATCTTTCACCCAGTTATGCTCACAGGCTCAGCTGGTGAACAAGTGTGGTGCTTTAGGGCTTGTAGCATTGTCTGAGAGAAAGCTACACAACAAACAAGCCACCAATTGTGCATACAAGCTGCAAAGTGCAGCAGTCAAGTTAACCACTGCATGTAGATCCAGCTGTTTGTTGATTTTGATGGATTTTCTGTGGGTGGAACTATTTTCATCAAACACCTAAAATTATGTAGGTTGGATGGGAAAAATCAGGCCTACACCCTAAGCTATTTTATTCCTAAGAATGCCAAGGGGTCAAGGAATTATAAAGCTTTAAAAATCACTCTGAGCCAAACTCAGATTCCTGGCTGCGCAAAAAGGGGTGATAGCGCGCAAGTCCATCCTGCCAAGGGCTGTTGGAGGCTTGCTTGGCAAGACACAAGCCCGCAGCAGCAAGGGTTAAGTTTGAGTTTACCCTGCCAGGAAAAATTTAGTAAGAATTGAAGAATTTTCAATTTCAATCTAAGCATAATTAGTGCACTCACGGCGCACAAGGAGCTGATAAAAATTGGATTTTATGGCACTGTCCCTTTTTTTCAGCGTTACTCAAACTGCGCCAGGAGCCGTACTCACTGTGCACCAATTGTTTGCGCGCCAATTTTTTCATTAGGACGGTTCACGTAGGGATTTTTTAACCCTGCTGATTTTATAAATCAGCAAGCCTTCCCAGCCAAATTGGCTGTGACCATGGGATAAACTTTATATTGATCTTGCTGATTTCGGCCCTATGTGAACTGTCCTATTATCTCCTCCTTACAAGCTGCGGTGTTACGGACACCCATACGGTAGCGAAGCTTTGACATGCGGAGTTTCGGAATAAACACGGCCGATTGGTTCTATTTGGTTGCAACTCGTGTGCAATTCAGCGTAACTGCGTAGGCGCAAGGCGTTTGCCTCAGTTTTTGAGACTAGATGAACTACGGACGGTCCATCCCGACTCGTCCAGCCAAACCATTGCCTCCCAAGTGGCTGTCGAGTTGACAACAAAAATCAATGACGGAAGCTTGCAAAGTCAGCACTGGAAAATCAAAGCAGCATCGACGTGATCAACTGGGAAAACTGCGGACAAGGCTGTATTTGTAGTTTTCAAAAGCAAATATTCAGTAAAACGATGGTGAAACCGGGAAATCATTCCTGGGAAGTCAAAGCCTATTGTGAGGCCAATTAATTGTGACGGTGGTGTTTAAAAGGTTTTTGACTTGTCAAAACACTTAAAATGGTCTATTGTCCAGATGGTTTGGCAGACTATAATACACCTTTGATATTCCTAATTCAGGCTCAGAATTTCTTCCCCACACAATCCTCCTTGCTACTAAAAAACAAAGATCTATCAATTGATACATTGTGAGGCATTCCCAAGTAAGACTAGTATGATATTTTAACAGCCAATCTACATCTTAAAATCTACCCTCCTCCTTCTCTAGTCCTAACTCATCAAAATTAAACACACTTTCCTCAACTGCTTAGGAAAACGATGATGTTTTTCCCTCCTTTATTTTTTCCTTTAACTGTTGAGTTCTCCTCCTCAATTTTTTAACCAAATTCAGATGAAGTTGATGCTGGACTGATAATCTTGAACACACAGCTGATTGGACAAATTGCTGCCACAGAGTATGGTCCAGTGTATAAAACCTGCCCACCTAAAGTCAATCCAACAGTCTCATCATCAAAATACTTGTTAAAAAGCTCTCAAAAAGAGGTCAGTGCTATGACTAACATTAATCTTCTGCTTTTGAAAGTATAGCTTATTGGGGATATACCATCTGTAGGTAGGTCCGGTATATTTTGGAGCACCTCCACCTACAATAAATCCATCAATTTTCCCGCCCAATGCATTTTGCATCACCTCTGAGATCCCTGCAGTGAGCCCTGTGCTTGACATCAAAAATTGGAGTCTTGAATGAATTTATGAATGATTCTGACACTGGGTTCATTCATACTGAAGAATGACAGAGGAATAAATCATCAAACAGATCCCTATGAGTTTTTTTGCAATCCAGAAATTCAGCTGAATGCAGAAAATTCCCTTCAGTCCAATAGTAACCAGGGTAAGCACTATTTTACCCACAAATTAGTCCAGGGCAACAAAATTCATTTGATGATGCACTGTGTGCAACAACTTTTAGGAACACAGAAACAAAATGGATTGATCTTTACCAGAGGAGAATGTGACCAAACTGGACTCAGAAAAACTGAACAAGCAATAGCAGCCACAACCAACCGTTGTGTTGGTTCAATAATTATCATCACCCTTGGTATTTGTGTCATCATTGCATTTGTTTATTATTTTTCACTACACAAAACTCCACAACATATTTTTTAATGGGAAATACATAAAATTCTGCTACTTTTCCCAGGCATCTCTTAAATTCTGTTGAAAAATCTTAAAAGGAATAAATAAACAGATGCATAGATCTTTTTGTTTGATATTCAATGCTTACCATCCTAACTTATCTAATTCCATCCTTGGGGGAGCAAAGCAACCTCCAAAGCAGGGACTTTTGTGCTATGTTGACCCCGCTGCAGTGGATAAATATGCATTTTGGTGGGGAATTTTTTCAAAACAATCTCCCACATGAGTTTCTGAAACCTTTTTGCTCTAATTTAAATTTCTGGGATGGCTTAAGCTGTCCCCATCTTTATACTATTTTTCCTCATCCTCAACCCCTCTGGTTGAGCTGCAATCAGAGTTGTAAAATTATCAAGTTTGGATTCTTCACAGTGCAAAACGTGCAATACACAATGAAGTGGACACTTCTCAGTCACAAAAAAGGACTTCATGGGGCACCAAAGGCCCCAGAAAGTTTGTAAAATATTTGAAAGAAACCAAAGAACTAAGAGTTTTATTCTAATTAGACTTTGTAATAATTGTATTTACATTTTACTTTATGAGAAAGAAACTAAGGATCTGAGATTTTCATAAGAGCAGAACCAGAGCCACTCTCTACTAGATTAAGAAGGAAAGATTGTAAAAAGAGGAATGAAAGATCCTAGCTCTATTTGAGATAGTCTTTTGACTTGATTTGTCCTTCACTAGTAGTTGAGAAATGTGATCTTCAACCAGGCAGCAATGCATCAGCTAAGGCCTTTTTTAGACTTTTTTAACTTTATTACACAACACTCTTACCAAAAAATTTTCCTGCTCTTTGAGCGGTATTGGGGCGGTTGGTCTGGTTGTCTTTGACAATTTTGTCTGGTAACAAAAAATATGGAGCGTTAGCTACTATCTGGTCAACTCATCTTGAGAACTCGGCCGCTTACCTTTGGTGCTAGCTGAGATTCTCTCAAGGAGGGATTTCTGGCCGGGATCTTCCACGTGCCCAAGAAACCGCCCTCATATCTCTACCAGATCAGAAGATAAACAAATAAAACCTCTCACATACCAGTTTGGGAAAGTTTCACATAGGAGTTCACACACGGGTTCACACTCAAGTTCAGTTCTAGGATACTTTTCATAGGATATTGGATATGGTGGATGAATTAGGGCCTGTACTGTTGAGTTGTCTGTTAGTCTGCTACCATGATGTATCACCACAGTATGGAGGGCTGTTGGATCGACCCATGAGCACTACCAACCAACCACCCAGATGGCAGCCACAAGTAATAGAGTCTGACAGCGGGAGAATGTATTTCGAGAGAAGAGAACAAACAGGATGAATGAGAAAAATACAACAAATGCTGAAACATAGGCTATATATATACATGCTATTATGTAGTATGTATGTAATGGATCAGCGCTGTCAAGTCGAGGAAAACATGGGAAAGTCCCATGTCTATGGTAAGTCATGACAGTATGACTTACCATGACAGTGTGGAATGTAACGTAATGGTACATTACGTAACAGGCTACAACACCCCCCCACTCGACAAGACCGCTCCAAGAGCTACCCGTACCTGATACTGATGAGTGAGGGTTGGTAGGTTCTTCGTAAATATGTCCGCGAATTTGTTCTTAGTATTGACCCAGGATAAGGATATTTGTTTTCAAAAGAGGGCTTGGTTTGTAATGTAGAATTCTCGGTCGGTGTGCCGGGTCCGTTTGTTGGATGCTTCATTGGAGCAGATCTTCACTGCTGCTTGATTATCGCAGAACAAATGACCGGTTGTTTCGGAACCAGTCATATCTGCAATCAGATGACGAATCCATAGCAGCTGCTTCGTGCCATGGCCTAGCGCCATATATTCGGCGTGTGCTGTGGATGACGCAATGGTGGCCAGTCGGCGGGCTACCCAGTGTATGGGACTACCATGAAATAAGATGAGGATGCCGTAGTTAGACCGCAAAAATTCGCCCCCCCAGTTAGCGTCCGCAAAACATACAAGGCGAGGACTGGCGGGGTTCGGTTTCAGGACTAATTGTTGGTCCCTAGTTGCCGCCACATAGTTGACAAGGTGGCGAAGACATTTCCAATGTTCAGTGCCGGGACTTTTAGAAAACCGGGACAAGAAATTCACACCGAAAGTGATATCAGGCCGAGATCCGGCGGAGAGGTAACTGAGAAACCCAAGAATGGAGAGGTATTTAGACAATTCCAAACCTTTGTCCATATTGCATGAAAGCGGCAAATTTCCGATCGGTAGAGGGGTTTTAGCATGGCTGACCCCATCCCAGTGCAACAAAAGCAGTTTCAATACCAGTTTTGGCTGCCCAAGACTGAAACCGTGTTGATCTCGAGAAACTTGAAGACCAACAACATCAGACAGAGAAGATGACCACTTGATCTCCAAACTGTCCGATAAAGCCGATTCCAGTTCACGCAGAATTTGGGTAGACGACCCGGTAACAATGCCGTCGTCGACGTGTATCCAGATAACAGAGGGGCCGTCACGTCTGCGGAGCATATACACGCTGCTATCGAATTGGGAGCTCTCATACCCGAGCCGCCCAAGAGTCGCCGATAGGTGTTGCCACCAGCATCGGGCTGACTGCCGAGTGCCATAAAGGGCTTTATGGAGCAGACAGGCATGTCCCGCCGGTACTTCTAGACCCTCAGGAGGGGCCACCCAGACCTCTTCATCGATAGGCGAGTTGAGATATGCAGCGACGAAATCGAATGTATGGACAGGCCAGCCGTTCATGGCCGCTATAGATAACACCAGCCGCATGGACACGAATGTAGCCGTAGGGGCAAAAGTGCCGTTGAAATGTTCACCTTCAATCTGAGCAAATCCCTTCGCCACGTAGCAAGCTTTGAACCTGACCACCACTCCCAAGGCAGATAGTTTCCTGTTAAAAACCCATTTAGCCCGGAGGATCTTCGTTCCTTTTGGTATCGGCTTTACTGACCATACGCCAAGACGTCGTAGATTTGACAGTTCCTTGTTAATGGCTTCAAGCCATTTGGCACTATCAGCATCCTTCGTTGCTTGTTTGTACGTTGTAGGGACCAAGGCGTCAAAGATTTCCGGAATAGTATTACAAATAATATCAACCATGTTATCCTGAGATTGAACTAAAACTTTGTCTTCGAAACTACCGAGTTGTAGAACAAGAGATTCGGCGAAAGAGAAAGATGGTGAGGCAGAAATAGAACTGGGGAAATCTGGAAAGGTGGCAACAGCTGAATGGCAGTAGGATCCAATCTCCGGAATCCAAAATCCCCACCCTTTTGAGTCGGGGAGGTAAAACACCGCGTAACCTTCCAGAGCACGTTCATCTAGTTTCCGTTGTTTCTCGGCGGGTACATGTACAAAAGCCAACGAGCCAAAAGGTCAAAGACGGTCCACGTTTGGCTTGATCCCAAATAATCGTTCAAAAGGGGTTACATCGCCACTCGCTGCGTTGGGAATGCGGTTAAGAGTGTAACAGGCCCATACAAAAGCGAGGCCCCAGAATTCTTTTGGAAGGGTGCTGTCCAACAGGATGGTACGGCCCATGTCTTGAAGTGTGTGATTAAAACGTTCAATGGTGCCGTTCTGATAATGGTGATAAGCAACAGAACACTCAGTGGTAATACCCTTTTTTGTAAGGAAGTCACCAAGTATCTTGCTGTTAAATTCACCCCCATTATCGGAACGTAGGATCTTCAGACATCGGCCAGTACGGCGTTCTAGTCTTAAAATAGTGTCTTGGAGGACCGTACACGCCTCACTTTTTTACTAATACTTTAGCCTCAGCGTATCCGGAGCCTATATCCCAAATAGTTAACACATAAAGTCCACCACCGAGAGCTGCAAGTTCAAAAGGTCCAACCAGATCAACATTCCAGGCGTCCATAGGCTGAAAATCACGGCGGTCCGACATCAGGGTATTCCGGTTCACACTCTTGGAAATCATGCAAGAAGGGCATTGAATTTCCCCTTTAGGTAGCGTCTTGGGTAGACCTAACGCCACGCCTAGAGACATCATACGGCGTATGGTGCGGAGGCTAGCGTGTCCAAAGCGTCTGTGGACATGGAGCAGCAATGCCTCATCGGCGGTGAGGTGAGGCATTTCAAACGGTCGATTGGTTGCGACAGGGACAGAGTACTTGAAAGGAATGTATTCCTTATTTACAATCACGGTTGACACATCAACTGGCGGTACAGGCGAAACGGTAGGATAACAACGTGGAGAAACAGTGGGCTGAGGAGTGGATGATGTAGACAAAACGGGTGGGACAGAACCGACATTGTATGTTGAGACAGAAGAAATAAGAGGAACAGCAGGCATGGACCGGGTAACGACAGGATGAGACATTAATGGACGACCAGAAGAACAAGTAAACAAGTGAATAGGTGAAGGGAGCTCCCACTTCCTGGAAACCGGATTAAGAGACGACCGTGTCCAGAAGTGTCGTCCGTGAGATATGAAGAAAGAATCAGCTTGGAAGGAAAGGGAAAAGCCAGCAAGTCGCAATGCTGCCGGGGAGATGAGCGTGTGCGCCGCATCAGGGCAGAATAATACATCATTGATCAGTGTAAGGGTTGAAGTTGACCCCGGAAAAGTCAGCGTCCCCTTTGCTGTAATGAAACGGGGAGGGCCATTAGTGGCTACCCAAAGCGGTATGGGTTTACTTAGCGGAGTGAAGTTGGTCAGGGCTAACCTGTCACCAGTGAGGTGATGAGTAGCGCCGGTATCAAAAATAGCCGGCGAATCTGCATAAGGAGCAGGAGATGCGGCGGAGAAGGACAAAGCTCCAAAAGAAGGCGCGGCCGAACCAACATTGCAATCCATCTCAAACATCTGAGCCAATGGTTGCAAGTTGGTTGACAAAGGTGTGCCCTGAGGCATCATATACATCATCTGTGGTGCGGGATGCATGCCAAACATTGGAGGGGCCTCCTGGGGCATAAACATTTGGGGTGTCGGCTGCATAACAAACATTTGCGCGCCATCCGGTGGAACCTCAACCTACCTCAACCAATGCTTCACACGCCGCGGGTCGTGGTTGGTGACCTTGCGGGTAGACCGGTCGATAATTATTGGCAGGTTGACTGGTGTTCGCTGGACTGTTACCTGTGTGTACGATTGGTTGATAGAATTGCCGGAAGCCGTAACCCGGGACCGGTGGAGCAAGGATCGGGTAGTAAGCCTGGTATTGAGGGGTTTGCAGACGGTTCTGAGTTGGGTGATTGGCCGGCAAGCTCTTTTGGGCAGTTTCCGGGGGAACAGGGCAGTTACTGATTAGATGTGCGCTGGATCCACAACAAAAGCAATGTCTGATTTGAGAAGGTGAGTTCTTGAACTTCGTAGGGCGAGCGGCCAATGTGTACACGTTGTCTGGGTGACTTTCAATGGAATTCGTCCGGACCGGCGTGGGCTGTGGTTCAGCTTCAAAAGTAGAAGGTGGCACCAAACCGCGATGGGCTGCTTCCCGACCGCGGACCTTCTCTTGACAATCGTTTAAAAAGTCAATCATTTCGACGAATAGGAGCGGGATTTGGCGACGTGCTGCTAGCTCTTGGTCGACTCGATAGTCAAATTCTTGCTGCAAGGCTGAACCCTGAGCGATTGAATCTTGAAGCATCATCCCGAAAATCAAGTCCTGGGTCAAGGAAGCACCCAATTCTTTGAGATCCAACAAACGACGTCAATAGGTAGCCGCAATCGTCGTGGCAGGTACCCCTTGGTCACATTCGATAGACTTCAGAGCTGCCCATCGATTGATTTGGGCTGCGCGGCTAAATGTGGTGAAACGCCGCCGAATGGAGATCATAATCGCGTAGCAGGAATCCCGATGGTTGATGTCCTCCTTAATTTTGTCAGATAGGGCAATGCAAAAGATCACTCGGGCGATGTGGTTGACCGGGTGACGAGAGAAATCCTCAAAGTAAAAATTACAATAGTCAAGGGCGAAATCAGCCAGTTCCTCCATCTTCATCAGCCAGGTTCGGAAGTTTGAGCCAGACGGTAGAAGCTTCTTGGACTCGGGGAACAAATGATGTGCGTGCTTTATGATCTGGTCCTTATTCCTGGAGTCCAATGCATATGAGAAGTCGGGAGGCAGGGGGGCATTGTCGTCCGGCAAATTCACTCTGGGAGCAGGTTGGCGCGGCGGTTCTTCCCGTGGTGCTCTGACAGTGTCGATTTCGTCGTCAGATGTTGGCGGTGGACTACGTGCGACTCGTTTGCCGGCCGCGTTGCTGCTGGAAGTGGCCGCCGCAGCGTTGGTGGATCGAGTAGCAATAGAGCTTGGGGATCGGTTTACTGGAGCCATGGCGGAAAGAATAGATGAAGGATGACGAGCTAAAAAATTTCTGGGGTATCGAGGTAGGAAGGCGGAAACAAACTATATACTAAGACTAACCACGGGTACAAACACTAAAGAATATTCACACTACACTTTTTCACTGCACACTTGTCAACACGACACAACACAAAACTCTAAAGTAGACTTTCAATAAGGTTTTCTCGGAGGGTATAGACTGATAAAGACTCTTTATAGCTGTGTAAATGAAAAATTGTGAGATAAAATGCTCATAACCTAATAGAGTCTGACAGCGGGAGAATGTATTTTGAGAGAAGAGAACAAACAGGATGAATGAGAAAAATACAACAAATGCTGAAACATAGGCTATATATATACATGCTATTATGTAGTATGTATGTAATGGATGAGCGCTGTCAAGTCGAGGAAAACATGGGAAAGTCCCATGTCTATGGTAAGTCATGACAGTATGACTTACCATGACAGTGTGGAATGTAACGTAATGGTACATTACGTAACAGGCTACAACAACAAGCGTCTGTAGCCTAGTTGCACTGCCAGCAAACAGGTGACGTAATGCGGATTTCGTCGCGCTGACGTAATCCAGAGTCCAATTCAAACCTGCGCCCCGGGTGTGTCGTCACCTGTTGTGGATTTTGTCACCTGCCATTCTCAGTGGCAGGTGCAAGAGGAAAGCACAACTCCCTCGATGGCCGGTGCTAACCGGTCATCGAGGGGACACACACACCTCCCTTGATGGCCCGTCCGGACCGGCCATCAAGAGGAACACATAACATTATCTCGTTGGCCGGTCAGTACCGGCCAGCAAGAGTAAGGCACTGTTTGCACTCTCAATGGCCGCTACTGACCGGCCATCAAAAGGTGACACATACACCCCTCGGTGGCCTGTCAGTACACCGGCCATCGAGACGAAAACACTAAACTCTTGATGGCCCGTACTGGCCGGCCATCAAGAGCAAAACTCTTTTCTCAATGTGTATACACATCACCCTTGATGGCCTGTCAGTACCGGCCATTGAGAGGAACATAATACACTCTTGATGGCCTGGACTGATCGGCCATCAAGAGGACATGTGCATCTCGCACAGTGACCCAACTGGTCATTGAGAGCAAAGCGCTTCACTCTTGATGGCCAGTCAGCGCAGGCCATCAAGAGTGTAGTATATTCCTCTTGATGGCCGGTACTGACGGGCCATCGAGTGGGGTGTGTATTTCCTCTTGATGGCCGATCAGTCCAGGCCATCAAGAGTGTATTATGTTCCTCTTGATGGCTGGTACTGACGGGCCATCAAGGGTGATGTGTATACACATCACCAAGAGAGTTTTGCTCTTGATGCCGGCCAGTACGGGCCTTCAAGAGTTTAGTGTTTTTGTCTCGATGGCCGGTGTACTGACAGGCCATCGAGGGGTATGTGTATCACCTCTTGATGGCCGGTCAGTAGCGGCCATCGAGAGTATAAATAGTGCTTTACTCTTGCTGGCCGGTACTGACCGGCCATCGAGAGGGTGTAGGGTGTTCCTCTTGATGGCCGGTACAGACGGGCCATCAAGGGAGCTAGGTGTGTGTGTCCCCTTGATGACCGGTTAGCACCGCCATTGAGGGAGTTGTGCTCTCTTGCACCTGCCACAGGTGACGAAATCCACAACAGGTGACGACACACCCGGGGCGCGGGTTTGAATTTGAGTTTGGATTTTGTCAGCGCAACAAAATCCGGGTTACGTCAGCTGCTTGCTGGCGGTGTTGGTAAAGGCAGCACTCTAGTATGTGTCTCAGCATAGCTGAGGTTGTGAGTTCAACTCTCACCAGACACATCTTCATTTTACAGTCTCTACATGTACCATAGCGGCTTGAAAAGCTATTTTTCAGCCAGAAAACGACTTTGCTCACGGAAAACCTTTTCCCCTTAGAAACATGTACCACGGCACCTGATTGTGGGGAAAACCAGAACTTGTTTTTCTTTCAAAATGATGAATTTCCAGAAACAGGTCTGACCCTGTTTCTCATATGTGTTTTCCTTCTGCTGAGCCCCCTCCAACCAAGACACCGGGGCCTCTCTCCCCGGCCAATGCAACATGTGTATCAGTCTCTCTCTCATCTCGGACCAATGCAACATATGTATTGGTCCGTCTATCCTCCCAGACTGATATGGCCACTGCACTACACTAACGTCATTGGACAATAACTGTTAGTGTAGCCATTTTATTGACTCCCAAATTCACATTATTTGTTATCTGAGATACCAGTATCCATACTAACAATAACAGGAAATAACAGCAATAACAACAAGGGTCAATCTAAATGCACGCCACTTTTTGACTAGATGCACGCCAAAAAAGTGGCATGCACGCCAAAAAAGTGGCGTGCACGCCTGTACGCCAAAATAAATGGCGTACAGGAGCAGTGCACGCCATTTGTTTGGCATGCGTAGCCCTGAACGCCAAAAATACTCCTTTTTGGAAGAATTTTGGCGTGCACAAACCCTCCACACCATTTTTTTTGGCGTACAGGCGTTGCACGCCACTTTTTTGGCGTGCATATAGTCAAAAGTTGGTGTGCACCTTTTTACATGCAGTTTTTTTGGCGGCACAGTTGGCCACTGCGCCCCAACGGCATGATGAATAGTGCCCCGCCACTATGAATAGTGCCAGGATGAATAGTTTTCATAGTGGCCGAGCTTGGTGGAGTCACTATTTATAGTGGCGGGGCTTGGCGGAGGCACTATTCATAGTGGTGGAGCTTGGCAGAGGCACTATTCATAGTGCGGAGCTTGGCGGAGGCACTATGAATAGTACATGAAATATGTCATTGGGCCGCAGTGGTCACACCCTATTTTGTTGTGCGCAACTGTTCCTGTCAGGGGTGGTCTCTAAAGTGACTCACCTCTGAATATAGAAAATAACGGCGATAGCGTATAAGACTACAAGGGTGACTATTGTAGACTACAAATAAGAGAGGAGAGGATACAAGCGGTGAAAGAAGAGATAAGGCGATGAAGAGAGAACGGAGGGAAACGGGGAAAAAGGGAAAAGAGAAAGGGAATATAACTAGGAAAGCCCCAATCACAACGAGAGTCGTAATAGCTTGGGCTTGGTATTGTTCAGTTTTGGGAATATCCTCTCAATGAAATGAACTGGGGAATCCTCCAGCCGAGGAGGTTCCTCCTTTAAGTGATCTCTAACCGACGCGTCTCGCTCGGTTAGATATCTCAATGAAGAAGCTCTCTTCTCAAACGGGAATAGCTAATTCCCGTTTTAGCGCTATGGCTCTTGCATAGGTCTTTTGCAGCCTTATGGCGTGTTTTTGAGGTACATCCTCAACACGCTTGAGGCTGACAGTTCCTGCCGAAAAAATTGCATTCAACATGGTGCACGCCACTTTTTGACTAGATGCACGCCAAAAAAGTGGCGTGCAAAGCCTGTACGCCAAAAAAAAAATGGCGTGGAGGGTTTGTGCACGCCAAAATTCTTCCAAAAAGGAGTATTTTTGGCGTGCAGGGCTACGCACTCCAAACAAATGGTGTGCACTGCTCCTGTACGCCATTTATTTTGGCGTACAGGCGTGCACACCACTTTTTTGGCGTGCATCTAGTCAAAAAGTGGCGTGCATTTAGATTGACCCTAACAACAATAACAGGCCTTCTATTGCTACTAACAGGATACAATAACAGTTATTGCTGTTATCCATCACTATTTCCTGGGAAAGTTCCTGTATTGTTAGAAACACAAAAAACAAGATAACAGAAAATTTTGTTATTGTTAGCTGGTTTTGGCTAAAATACACTACACTAACAAATAATGTTAGTGTATTGGCCCACCGTTGTCTCCAACCAATTCAACAAGATTGGTTGGAGAGGAAGATAGAGGGTTCTTCCACCAATATTATGTATCAAGTATCTCTCTCCCCCTTCCTCTCAGACCGCTCTATTGGATTGGTCCAAGAGGAATCCTCCCCTTCTTCCTTTCTTCCCAATGTACAGTTGGTCCAAGAGGAAGAAGGGGAGTGTTCCCCTCAGATCAATGCATTGTATTGGTCTGATGAGATCTATCTCCCCTTTTCCCTCGGAAGGACTGGTCTGAGAAAATTTCCCTCATTCTTCCTCTCCAACTAATACAATTACTTCATAGATTAATCAGAGAGGAAGGGAGAGGTTTGAGCCCACATCCTCTCATCTTGGACAGATACACAATGAATGTGTTGGTCTAGTTTTGAGGACCTACCATCCCCCCCGGACCCATTTGTTAAGTATTTATGTATGTGCATAAACAGTTTGGTCCAGGAGAGCAGTGCAGGAAGCCTGCAGTTTTGGTACAATGTTTTTATCTCTTGATAAACTGAACATTGAAAAAAGAAAGCTGTTTTCCGCGTGCGGGAAAAACAGATTTTGTATGGTACAGGCCCTTACTTTGTTTATTTTATTTCCTTCCTTTTATCAACCGCAAGTTGGCCGCTGTTTTCACATTGTATATATATGATATCTTTTTTTTTTTTTTTTTTTTTTTTTTTTTAGTGCAGATTTGGTTTAACATTGCGCACTATGCATATTCATCTGACTGACAAAGACTGTCGAAGAGTGACAACAGTATCTATGTAAATAGAGAGGAGAAGAACAACTAAATTTCTGTGGAGGGTACCGCCATTTATTTTAATGTATGGTGTTGAGAGATGAGAAATGAGAAAAGGGAAAAAGAGGGAAGAAAAGGGGGGAGGAAAGATCCAGGGGTTCGGTGAGGTTGCCGTCTTGAGGAGATCATTGGTGGGTTCCCTCGGCGTCCTCTACCCTGCGGAACTGGGGGAGTCTGGCCGAGGTTCGGATGAATGTTTCTGTTGCCTTAAATGCTCTCGCGTCATGGAGGAGGGTTCTGGCCGACAATTCCCTGATCCTTTCAGCATAGAGGATCCTTCTTGCACTCGATCTTGCCCCGCGGAACCTGGAACAGGAAACAAGATAATGATCAACTGATTCTACGACCCCACACGTCGAGCATATCGGATATGGAGCCTTCTTGCATTTGAACTGGTGAGCGTTTAGTGGGACGTGACCTGATCGTAGCTGGTGCAGAGCGGCCTGAGCGTCGAAGGCCGTGCGCGGCGACTTCCGCCATAGCTTCTCTTTCCGGGTCAGCGAAGATCTTACCGCTGTCGCGCTGCCCTTGATGGATTCGTCGAGAAAGACGGGGTTCCGGGCCTCCGCCGCCTTCCTATCCGCCATCTCATTTCCTTCAATCCCTATGTGACCCGGACACCATCGGATCACCACCTGTGTCGACGGTGGGATGGCGTCAGCTATTTCCTGAATCTGAGAAACAAGGTATTGGCCCGGTTTGGGGGCCCTAGGGTACTTTAGCCGTTCAATCGCGGCTTGACTGTCCGTTAAAATGATAACCCGAGCGCCTGAGATCGGGAGTTGTGCCATGCGCCCCAATTCTAGCCCAAGCCTGATGCCCACCAATTCGCATTCGAAGTTGGAAGCCGTGCCTTGAGGGCCCAAGAAAGCGAGCCTGCTCGACAAGCCATCCCCCGTCACTGCCGCCGCTCCTAACCCTTCCTCCGGGTGGGCTGATCCATCCGTAAAAATAACCAAGTCAGACTTAGGATTCAATGAGTTGAGCATAGAAGAAATCGATCTTTTAGCCTCTTGTTTGTTGACCCTGTCGACCACCAATTCCAATTTCCGTCCTAGACTCCAAGGGGGGTGGGATTCAAAGAAGAAGTTGATCTCCTCAAGCCGCTTTGTCGCCAAGGGCGCCAAGGCCTCGCGCGTGATGGCCGCATGCGCCGGGCTGGGGAATGACCTAGCCTGCCACGCCAGTTCCGTTCTGATCTGTTGCTCAATCGCCGAAGGTCTGTACGCAAACCTGGTTAGCTTCGAGAGGAAGAAGTTGTTTATCCGATTTGTGGCCGTCTGCACAATACTCCTAAAAGGCCGGTACTTATCGAGATATTTAATCGGCGTGGATTTTAATGCCCCCAACGCGAACCGGGCCGCCGAGTGCTCAATCTGCCCGAGCAGTGCCGTCACTTTCGCCTTATTGCTGGAGGTGAACCAGACTTGTACCCCGTAGAGGGCCCTAGGGACAAGGACAGCCGAGATCAGCAGCCCTCGCTCTTGCTCCCTCACCCCCCAGGACGAACTGCCTATTTTCAGAAGCTGTCCCATCGTGTCGTCAGCTTTCTTTTTCACCTGAGTTAGCTGTCTACTGAAGGTCAGCTTCTCATCCAGCCAGAGGCCCAGCCATTTGACCTCCCGTTGGGGCTCCAAGATTTGACCGTCAAACACAAAAGGTAACTTAGCCGATCTGGCGTGGGTAAAAGCCACGTATTGAGCTTTCCGGCTGTCAAAAATAGCTCCGTGGCTTTTGCCCCACCGAAGTGAAGCCTCCGCTAGCGTCATGAGACCCGTCCTGGCCCCCTCGGCAGTTTTCCCCGCCACAAGATGGACCACGTCATCTATGAAGCCCAGGGAGACTTCGTCCCTGTCAAAACAAAACTCTTTGATCAGTAAATCAGAGTTGTAAAGTATGTACAGAATGACTGATAAGGGGGAACCCTGCGGGAGTCCCTTCTCAATCTTAAACTCAGCTGATTCAAAGTCCGCCAGCCGCAGCTTTGTGCGGCGACCCTCCAAGAATCGTGCTATGATCTTCCAAAGGTACGTCGGGCATCCTTTTCGTCGAAGAGAGTGCACGAGGCGCCGGGGGTCGACCGATGGATAGGCCGACTTCACGTCGAGGAAGAGGGCCGAGACCGTTTTACCTTCCCTCCATTTTCTCTTCACCCACATTGTAAGCGCCATCAGCGCGTCGTCACACCCCTTCCCTCGACGACCTCCGGAGTGTCCGTCGGGGATGATGGTGTTGGATTCTGCCCAGAAAGTGAGACGGTCAGCAAGGACGGTCTCGAGCACCTTACTGGTGGAACTGAGTAGGGCAATTGGTCGATACGCCCCTGGAACGGTGTAGTCAGGCTTTCCAAATTTCCGGATGATGACGGTGGTGGCGGTGCGCCACCCGGTGGGGAAGCAATCCTCCCTGATGCACCTATTAAAGAAGGAAGCAAGGGGGTCAGCAATCTCGGGTGCCAGAATCGTGAGAACTTCATTTGGGATGCAATCCGGGCCTGCGGCCTTTTTCTTTGCCAGTCTACTAAGGACCCCTGCCACCTCCTCGCCCGTGATGGGGGGGTACACCACAAAAGAGGAGGGTTCCGCTGGGGGAACATCCGACAGATCACATGTGCTTTCAACAACCGAAGTGCCGGCGAAGAGGAGCGCCGCCTGCTCCTCCTTGTTTGAGGTGAAGCCGCCGATCGAGTTGCGCAGTGGGAGAACGCCTCCCCCGCTCCTTGGTTTGGTGAAATGTAGGGCCTGAAAGACCGTTGTTGCGTCGGTCGAAGCCAGAAAGTTCCGCCAATGCTGTTGTTTGAGCCTGTTAACCTCTCCGCGGAACCTGTCGTTCCAATAATTGAAACGGTCAGTATTGACCTGTGTAGGGGCCATGACTAAAAGGCGCCGGCACTTATTTCGTATCTTAACCAAGGGCCCGAGGATCTCCTTGTCCCACCATTTTTTGATCTTGGCGTGGTTGACTCGTTTCCGTTTTCCCTGAGCCAGCCAGGCGTCGAGTAGCCCCGAAGTCAGCCTCTCCTCAGTCTCGTCAATGCTTAGATGTGGTGAAAGGGAACTTAGCCGGTTGAGTGTGTCCCGTGCCGTTTCCCGTAAACTCTCTCGGTCCAGCTCCGCCGGCCTGGGGGCCGCCACCCGGTATACCGGTGCCGGTGGGGAGTCTCGTAGCTCCGTGATGAGCTTCTGGTGATCTGACCCGTGGTTGTCCGAGGAGGTCAGCGTACGGAGGATTAACTGGGAGGCGCGGAAATTTGACCACGTGAGGTCGATAGTAGTCCTCGATCCCCGACTGGAAATGAATGTGGGGGCGTCCTTTTCAGAAATCAGCCTAAACCCATGTCTGCCGCACATCTGAACTAAAGCCTTCGCCTCTTTATGGGCGTGTGTGTAGCCCGGTGGGTTCCAAGATCGGTGGTGGAGGTTGGAGTCCAAACCAATGACCGATGCCACGCGCCGGTCGTTGGCGACTTCCAGCCAGCTCCTGATCCGGTCGACTCCCTCGGTTGTGCCTGGTGGATTGTACGCATTCAAAACCCTCAATCGGGTCCCTGTCAGCAAGGTTAACTCTAAGGCAATAAAAAACTTACCGCTGCCTCCCAGGACATTAATGTCCTGAGAGGCAATTGACTTCCGAACGTAAGTCACCGTCCGGTGCTTGTCCTTGAGATCTGTTGGTCGATGTTCCGGGCTACAAAAGGTCCACCAAGCCTCGTGGTCGGGAGGAAGACAAGTCAGCGGATTGACCCAAGGTTCTTGAATAATAAGAGAAACCACCGAGCTAAGCTCAGTGTTGAGAATACTGTAGGTTGTCGCTCGGCTATTATGGCAGTTCAACTGCACAATAGAAGAGGGCACGAAGTCTTTATTGCTTGGCACAAAACGATGAGTATCTACAACTGAGGAACTAGGAACAACAGGGGTTAGTATTGGGCCTATATTATTCATTGCGGAGGTGATTTTTAGAAAGTAGCCATGCCCGTTTCACCTCACATGCCTTATCAAAAGGCGTGTGGGTTTCCCAAACTCCCTTCCCCTTGCCGGCGTCCTTACAGATCACACACAGCTTTCCTCCTGAGCTTGCTGCCTCCTGGCAGTCCCGAGTCTCGTGCTTAGCTCCGCATTTACCGCACTTCGGGTCAGCCCGGCACCATTTGCCAAAGTGGCCCATTTGCAGGCATTTGAAACACTGCGGCGGCAATTTCTTGAATCGTTCGGCCCTATGAAAGCAGCCACTCAAAAATAATCCTCGCTGTTTAACCAATAGGTCAGCGGTTGCAGGGTCAGTGAAAGATATAACAATGGTACCGGCCTGCCGAGGGTCCGTCGGGTCCCTGGAGCCTCCCAGCCATCGGATCCTGAAGATTTTTTCTGAACCAAAATTGTTGTTGTCCGCAGCGATGGCGATCTTACTCGCTGCCGCGTCGACGTTGAATGTCCGGGGAATCCCGTGGGCCAGGACCGAATATGTGCTTGGCGACGCTTCTAAGTTGGGGTGGACCTGCTTGCTCCACTCATGTTTGTTGCGCATCAGCCACTCTTTGTGTTGGCGGTTTTTCGAGTAGAAGGACACGTCACCAGATGGCAGGAACCGGACGGCCTTAACCGTAACCTTCTCGCCCTGGACGTTGGCGTTCATCTTGTCGAGGACCTCGTTCGCTTTCCGGACAACGATTTCAGCGTCTACTTCCTTCAGTGGTGTGGTGCCCGCTCGGGCGTGAATGATCGTCAGGCCCGGCCGAGCCGCTGTCATCTCAGTCTTGGTCGGAGGGGGGGGCGGGGCTTTCGGCTTAGCTGCAGTCGACGCGTAGGATTTGACCGTTGCGGGTTGTTTTCGCGTCAATTGTCCTGCCTCGATGGTTGTGACGCGTCCTGGTAGCTCGCGAAGGTCCGCCATCGCGAGTTTCATCTCCTGCATGGTCTGGCGCATTTCTTCCATCGTACGTAAGATCATGCGCTTTTGCTCGGCTTCGCTGTCCAGGAGCTGAAGTAGTAAGGACATTAGCATCGTGTCCATAACAACTTTTCCGTCATGGGTTTGGTTTTCTGGGCGGGCCAGAAGGGATCGGAGGAATGACGCCGACGTGGCCTCGGTCGCTTATATGATACTCATGTAACCTAGAAGTTAGACCCCCTTTTAGTTTCCTATATAAGGAGGCCTCTACCTGCCAGTTGTTCCCTCCTCATCCCATGAAGGGAAATTCCCCCTCAGATCCTTATGCCATCTGGCTCCCACAATCAATCTACTCACTTGTCACAGTTATTTATTACACATACATATCACAGCTACTTGCAATTCACAGTTACTTGCAATTCAAAGTCATAGTTGTTTTCACAAACCTTTCACAAGCCTCTTGGTTTCAATCCTTGTTGAAGCATAGCTTCAAAACCTCAACCTTCTCTTTTTTAATTTATACTAGAGTACAATGCGGCTCCGCCGCCGCAGGCGCTGGCGCGCTGCACAGTTCAATGGCACGACCACAAACAGCCCGCCACTTTCCGCAACACATTTTGTGATCAGTTTTTGCCTTATGCCTGTAGCTGAAGGCACACTCTCCAGCCCAGTGCAAGGCGCTGCAGGAAACGCAAAGCCAATGACATAGCCCAATGATATGACAAATACCAACAAAAGCAAAGCCAATGAATTTCTTCTTGCAGTATCTCAAAGGGTTGTAAACAACCTTCCCGTTTGAATCAACCATTGGGCCCTGTTTGCTTAAATATGTTTTTGGTTGGCAATAGATTATAGCTTGAGATTTGGCTTGTGCCTACCAATGCTTTTTGGGCCCTGGACGGTAGCAACAGTCCAGTGTGACATCTTTTTTGAAAATGGCTGTACTAAAGCTCATGGTCCATTGAGGTGTATTTCAATGCGTTCAAGGCTGACACCCCTCACTCAGCCTTGGGCCATGAAGACCCTCAACTTTCAAGGAAGCACTCTGACCCTGAAGAGGCAAAAGACTCAAATCTTCTATGGGATCTTGAGACTGGGGCTATTGCAGTGGTTGAACTTGTTGCTGGTGGCGAGTTCAAGATGCTTATGACAAGCTTGCTAGCA
Organism: Puccinia triticina; assembly: GCF_026914185.1. NCBI lineage: Eukaryota > Fungi > Basidiomycota > Pucciniomycetes > Pucciniales > Pucciniaceae > Puccinia > Puccinia triticina. The sequence continues at coordinate 4,126,506 of NC_070565.1, read as the reverse complement.
TTCTCCTCAGGCTTCATTGCCATCCGGCCCAGCTCATCAATCAGCAATGGCAAGACCAATGGCTTGGTGTCTTCTGCCACCAAAGAACCTTTCAGCATTGGGTGCTCACTGAGCTCTGCCTGTGAAGCAGGCCTTGTGAGACACAAAACTAATTGTGCTGGGCTTGTGCAATGGAAGGCATCAGCTGATCTTCTGAAGGTGGATTGCTGTGAGGGTCAGCACCAAAATTAAGTCCAAAGGTGGAGGTGGAAAGCGCCTCCACCAGAGGGACTTTGCAGTCTTGGGGATTCAAGACTGAGAGAAATTCCCAAAACCACCATGCCCCACAAACTTTGCTGTAGTTCTGCAACCTCCCATGAATCCATGAATATTTCTTGATCATCTGAAAGATGTGCATCTGTTCTAATTTTTGATGCATTAAAATCAACTTAGGTCCTCCTGCTTTGCTTGTAATACCATATTGAAGATGGTGGTAACTTTCCTGAGAAAAAAAAAAGAACAGGTGCAGGATACTTGTGGGAATACACATTTGCCCCAGTTCAATCCATATACCAAGGGAGCCAATTCACAAAACAATGATGACTTGCCTTTTTTAGCCAGCATGAAGTTTTTTTTACTACATGCCTTGTATCTTTAGCTTGGGAGGGAAAAAAATACTAATGAAGGTGGCAGGAGATAGCCAGGATTCTGATGAGCCTAAGTATAAATGTTGAGGGTGATTGCACAAAGATGGCACTGTGCGGGGGCCTTACATAAAAAAGGAAGGATCATCAGCATTTCTATCAGGAAAATTTCATCAATAAGGCCTCCCATGGGAGATACTTAGTTAAGTTAGGGTCAGCATGCATCACCACCCCAAAAATATCTCTAACAGCAGGGTAAAACCAACCACCTTGCCACATCACATGGTGCAAGCTCATCACACAGGTGCCCACCAAGAGCATTTCCACCACAGGCACGAGTTGAAATTTTCAGGATTTTACCACCTCAGCACAACCCACCGCAGGCCCTATTCGCATCCAAAATTAACCACTGTCCCTAAAGATCATCCTTGAGTCCCTACTTGTATGGAATCCAAGGGAATAATTAGGGACTTGTCCATCCCCACCTCAACTCCCTTTCACACAGCAAACTGATAAAAGTGTCTGATTCCCCTTGCTGATCAACTTTACACCGGTCACTGGCCAAATCAACATCACTTTGATTACTGGCCCATTTGACCAACACATTTCATCATTCATTGAAGTACACTCCAACCTTGTAAAATTCACTCAATGATCAGTGCAAACCATTTGTCAAAGGGAGTCCAGGCTGAGACTGTTTGTTCAAGAGAGTCAATGATTCATTCTGATCATCAGTCTAAACAACCTGATGGACCCGGTTGTACTAGCCAGTCCCGGAGACTTGAGAGTACTCCCAGTCTCCCTTCAATGACAATTTGGTTTATTGATAAGGTGTGGTTTCTTGATGAATGCCTCAGATGTTCATCAAGTGAAGTGCATTCATTCAGGATGACTGGTTTTTGCTGGTCATCAAGGAGTGTTATATACATGCTGCCCTTGGTTGGGCTCTGGTCATTGACAAAGTGTATGCACATGTGAAGTTTCATGATTTTTTAGAGAATCCCTTTGGAGGCTTGCGGCTTATGCCACAGCATTTTGGGGCAGTAGACCCGGCTGTGCAGTCCCAAAGGTCAATTATAGGGGCCCAAAATAGGGCCCACAGTGGAAATGCTCTAACCACTATGCTAGCTTTCTGTCATATAAATTGCTTGATTCTTGTTCACTGTTTACCAACATCCAGAAACCTCGGTGCCTGTGATTTTTTGACAAACTTTTTTTGCCTCCTTCCCACCGCAAAAGAGTTATAGGACACTTGATCAAAAGAAAAAAAAAGACCAATCCAATTATTGCTTGCCCAACAAGGACAGAAAGCCAATAGTGACCCATGCTCAACGCAAACCCAACCCCAAACTGAACTAAGTCCCTCCCCCGCCTGAAGCTTTGCCGGAGGGACTTATGACTAATCTGCAATTCTTGCATGAGAGATATTTTAGTTTTAGTGGTGTTTTCATTTGAACCACCAGAACTCAACCCTTCTAAGTTTTTGATGGATGGTACAGCTGCATCTGCCCCTCCTTCTGATATAATTTCAATCTCACCCGCCTGCATATTCACCCTCCTTTAATTCTTTCAAAACAACCATTTCCTCAAAATTCTTGGAATTCACCAGATCAGAAAATAACCGCCTGTGCGCCGTCATCTCAAGGTCCATTCACTGATACAATGTTATAAAAGCACTTGGGTCTCTTGGGGTTGGTTCAGTGTGTGAGATTTCTCACCAAGGCGAAAGGCTTAGCGCTCATAAATTGAGAGAGCGGCCCGGAGCTGAATCAGCTGTGGAGCTTGGTAAGCAAAGCGAACCATCTTCTGCAGTCCAAAACAGCCGCAAGGCGTTGTAAAACTGACGCATCAAATTTGATGTATGCAGGTCCGACACCAGCGAGCAATAAAATCAGGCTCGTGGTTGATCCCGGCTCTCATCAACTAAGAGCTAGAATATCAGTCAACACCAAAGGTGAGTGGCTGACATCTTGAAACTCTGAAAGCAACATGGAAAGCTAATGCTTCTTCCATGAAAATCTCAAATCCCCTAGACATCGTTGAGGAGGACAAAACCGACCGCACCGCCTACTACCAAAGAGAAGTAGAGAGACACGGTGAGTGGTCGTGTCCCAAGCTGGCAAAAAAGAAACAAAGAGGCTAATGAGTAATGCTCCGCTCAGACAAGACAGCGTCGCTACTCCGCCGTTTCGCCTAGAACAACCAAGTGGACCCTAAGGGCCAGAAACCCAAATTGGGTAAGGACAATTAAGTCTTGAGGAACGATAAGACAAGAACAGATGAGCTAACGGTACTTGCTGCCTAGACCAACGCAGGTTAAACATTAGAACCGCCGTCCATCTACTCATCCCATCCTTATCAGCTTCACGCTAAGAGAGCGGCCTAATTGCCTGCTCTTAGGTAAATCTTCACCTTCATTCCTTCTACCTAATTATGATCAAGTTGTAATTAGAAACTGTTACTAAGGAATAAAATTCTTTTAGTCGTCTGAAATCTTTCACAGTGCAGTATGGAAATACCAAATGGAGTGATGTGCTTGACATCACAATTATTTTCATTTTTATTCTGTTTTTCAAAATATATATTTTTCAGATAGATGAGCTAGATACAAGAAATATAAAATACATGAAAACTTTTTTGAGAGCAATGCCATTCAGAAAAAATGGGTCTTGTGAGGAAGGGTTGAGAAATGGTGGAGTTATGAGGAATATAACCATGAGTGTGGTAAATTATCCAGATCTCATATGCAAGAATTGCAGATTAGTCAGAAGTCCCTCCGGCAAAGCCTCAGGAAGGGGAGGGACTTAGTTAAGTTCTCCTCAACCCACTGATGGTGTTGAATTGCTCATCTAGACAAGCTGTTGTGGTTTGAGCATATGTCAGGCCAACATGATCTTGTTGGCATGCCCAACTCAGCAATTATGGTATTCAAAATTGCATAAGTTTTTTTTACATAAAATCATAAACTGCAATTTTGGCTGGGAGATGTCACTTTAAGTTTTATGCACGCTGACATCTCCCAGCCAAAATTGGCTTTATGATTTTATGTAAACAGTGGCATATGCAATTTTGAATACCATAAATACCATTGGCCCGCTCACCAGGCCCAAATGTGGTTGGCTGGGTAAGCCACAACACTTGGCTGACCCAACTGTTATGCCAACACATGTTGGCGGTGTTGGCATGACAGTCTGGTTGGATGGGTCAGACCAACTCTCCGGTGTTGACCTGCCTCTGCAGTCCGATTTCTGGCGGTCAAGCCAGACCGCTTGTTGACTGCGCAGCCAGAGCAACACTGGGTCGCTACGCTACGCTACGCTATTTCAGCGCTACGCGTTAGCGTAGCGGCAAAAAGCGCCCCTCTATTTTGCATAGCGTTAGCGCGCTGTTAGCGCCGCTACGCTGCGCTAATTTTCAGCGGCGCTAACAGCGCACCAATTCTTTGTTAGCGTTAGCGCGCCGCTACAGTCGCTACGCTACGCTGCGCTGCGCTACAGCGCTTTTAGCGGAAAAATGCCCTTTTTTCCCGCTAAAGGCGCTGTAGCGCAGCGTAGCGCGCGCTCTTTTGCGCCCTGCATGTGTAGCGTTAGCGCAATTGCGCGCATCTGCGCTAACGCTACGCTATCAGCTAAAATAGCTGCGCACCGCGTGCGCGTAGCGTTAGCGCATATGCGTGCAATTTCGCTAACGCTACGCTAAAAAATAGCGCATTTGCGCTGCGCTACGCTACGCTAACCGCTATGGTTAGCGTAGCGACCCAGTGTTGGCCAGAGGCAACCTGTCCAATGCAAATCTGAATTCAGATTTGAGCAGTGATGTACTGAATTCAAAATTGATGCCTTCAAGACAGGACCCCAGAAAGCCCCGACCAAGCCGCCTCATGTAAATTTTGCCAATTCCGTGTTTTGGGTACATGGGGAAATTGGGTTTTTCCCAATTGGACCCGGTTTAGATACATAGTACATGAGGAGGATTTTTTTGGGAGAAAGGCCCACCATGGCAAAATTGGACAAAATAAAGCCTGTTCTGGTTGGGAATTGAACCCAAGACCTAAATATTTGGTTTTTCTTTCCAGGCAAACCCCCAAAAGTACCAGTTACATTACCATCTTGGATAAGTAAATCAATTTAGATATGTATCCGGTGATTTACATGGGGAGCATTTTGCAAAAAAATGTCCCCAGGATACGTGCTACATGAGATGGCTTTGTAGGGGCTCTCCAGGGTCCTTTCAAGACGCCAAATATGACGAGTTGAAGGCGCCCGGACGCGTCCGTGGCGGTGTCCGGATGAAACCTTAAATTGTACAACCGCCGCCCCGACCAGGTGACACCAGTGATATGACACTTTCCGATGCGTGACAGGTGATGCGGAGGTGTTACTTTCTGACGCGTGACAGGTGGTGTGGAGTCAGCCAGTGGCAAACCGTCGTCATCACCCCAAGACAAAGCAACTTAAACCAGTTACCACTCCGATCCAGGCGATTGACAATACAACAGAATGGCCCTCAACCCTCATCAAAAAAAGAAAGTAGACATCAGTGTCAGTCATCTCAAGCATCACCCTGGTTTCTCCTCCAAGCTGTCTCCCGTGCTTATTCGATTTCAAACCCTAACTTTGCTCTTCTTTCGTACCTTTGATCGCTGCTATAACAGGCCATGTCCGAGGAAGAACAGAAACTCTTCCGTCTTTACGGCAAACTTCCCCCGAAGAAAAACGTTGCCAAGCACAATCTAATGGTACGTCGACCTAGAACAGACGACCCCATCATGCGTGCATATACCCTGCTTTTCGAGAAGCCATCCAAAGTTTGCAAACGCATGTGGGAATTCTAACCCATGTTGCCCTTCGACGATGACGGTCTACAGGAGCGTAAATATTTCGATTCCGGAGATTACGCCTTATCGAAAGCCGGTAAAACGGCCCCTCAATCGGTCGGCACAACGATACCTTCTCCTGAAAATATCCATCATGCCACCCATTCGACTATCTCCACTCCTACTACAGCCCAACATCCGGTCATGAATCACCCGAATGCGGAGTGGTAAGTACTATAATGTTCTTTTTCCAAATCCAAGCTCACTCGAGTCTAGCACTTCCTGAGCGCCCATTTCGCCCATCCCCTCCTTTTTTTCCCGCTGCATCTACTTCCTAGCAATCCTGCGAATGCTGGGGTATTGCCGAAGCACGGGGCGGATGGCGCGGTCTTGGAATCGATCGACAACGCTATCGTCACTGATGCGAGCGTCCACCCATCAGCCGAACAATCAATTGAGCCCACCCAGCCGACCGATTTACAGCCCAGCGTCTAACTTCATCGTCTAGCAACATACAGTGCCTTAACCCTCTTCTCTGTAACACCGCAGCCGCAAAATGTTTTTTTTTAACTTTGACCACTACGATCGTCGGCTCAATGTGACCCTTCACCTTTGTACTGTATATTTTTGGCTCTACAGAAGTAGTAGAATCGCAAGATATCAACTACAAAAATAAGGCCTGGTTACGTGGTGAGTTATATACACACACATGTAATAGTTTCTGGTTCTTTCATGTTTTTGCACATGATGTTTTGCAAAGTAGGAATAGTTTGGCCTTTTCAGGTCTAGTTAACGTTGTTCACAAAGAAAACTGTTCAGCTACTGCTTATATGTACATGTATATATGGTTTGATGACAGATTAAAAACATCAGGCGGATCTTCCGTCCCACCTTCCTCATTCACATTGGTATGTCAACACAATGTCCCCCACTCACTATTGAAAGATCAGGCAAGTTGGATGGAAGAAAAAGAAAGTGCGTGTGTCACGGGGTCCTGACTGTCCTGCTCAGTGCTGGCAGAAAGAACAACTTTGAATTTATCTCTCTTTTTTGTTGAGATTTGAGGGCCGGAGGAATGAGCATTAAAAAAATAATTACACACAGACAAGAAAACAAAACAAAAATGGAAATAGAGGAAAATTGGTAGGTTTAAGAAAGGGAATCAATCTCCGAGGAATTCAGCTCATTTTTTATCGTGGTTTCTGGATGTTTGTTGTTGATAGTGATAAGTTGGGATAGTAGATAAATAAGTGATCTAGTGTTTGATAAGTGGATTGGATACACTCATAAGGCAGGGAAAGAGAGAAGAGAGAGAGAAGGAGAGAGAGAGAGGTAGTTGAGAGCTAATCCAAACGATCAATTTTCTCTTATGAATGAATAAATGCTTTGAATTGCAGGTGTGTGTATGTTTTATCGACTTAAAAACCTCTCCCACTTTCTGACTATGACCTGAGTCTTCTAATTACCGCTTAGGATGTATTCAATTGCTGCTTCGACACTTCCTCCACTAGCCAATAGAGCCCTCACGTTCTGTCTAGCATCCTACGGACCCAGAGAAAGAGGATGATCAGCGGACTAGAATAAGAGTAGCTTTTGGAGTCAGATGAGGCAGAGGAGGCATTTACGGTGAATCCCATGCCTTGCAGTTGTCCGAGCTGGACCTCGAACCGTTCTTCAGGGGGTCGTGGATCGGCAGGTGGAGGAGCGGCCATAGGGAATCCCATTCCCTGTTGCATCATCTGTCCCAACGGACTATTCATCAACGCCAGTGGGTCCATTCCTCCCAGTCCCGCAGCCGGATTGGCGGGGGGAGCGCCGGCAGTGGCTCCCGGGGTCGTCGCGTGTGCACCCAGTGCGGCCGCGATCGGGTCCGTCGCACCACCCGCCCCAGCGAGGTTCATATCCCCAAACGGGCTTGCTCCTCCCGACCCTCGCATCGCTCCATGCATGCCTCGCATCAGATCAGGGTTCGTTAGCATCTGTCGAAACATCGGCGATCGCAGCATCTCTCGCACTTGAGGCCCCATGGATTGAAGTCGAGGATCACTGGCAATCTGCTCAGCCGACCAAAGACAAAACAAAAAAACAATTTCTGTAAACACTCTTATACGTGCATCCTTTCAAGTCCAACTAACTGACCATCTGCTCGACTATCGCAGGGTCTTCCAACAGTCTAGCGGCACTTTGTAACACTTGAGGATTGTTCATCATGTTCATTGCCATATTGGGATCATTGGTATCTAATCAAATGATAGTAATTAAATCAGTACTGTTGGTGGCGCTTCCAATTTACAAAATTACTCTTCTTGGCGGCTGAGAGAAGGAGGAGAAGAACTCAACTGATCCCGAGGTCGGCGAACGGGTTGAAGCCAGGAATTTGGTTGGTAGCATTGAGCAAAGGAGCCAACGGGTTGCCGGCGATCTGTTGTCCGGCGTTCAAGTTCGAGGGGATCTGCTGTGTGGCTGGTGTTGGGTTTGAAGGTCGAGGCGCGCCTTTGACCATATGTATTGAGTGGCCTGATTGGATCTTGTATTCAGACAGCAAGCTTTCATCCTTGAGGACTCGACCTGAGTAAATTACTGATGATTTTGCAGATCAGTTTAGTGATCAAGATAAGCCCCTTAGAGGATACAGGTGTGGAAACAAAGACATCATTTGAGCTGTCTACTTACGCCTCTGATTTTCGGCTTCGACCGTTGGATTGGTGCTTTCGGAGATAAGCTTCTTGAGATCCCAGACGGTTTTTGACAAGCTGATCGACAGCGACAACTTCGAATCGGAGGGAGCTTTGATGTTGATAGTGATCTGAGGTTCAGTAGCAGACTCGGCTGAAGAAGTGGTAGGTTCTGGGGATTCGGAAGTAGACATGTTATCTAAATATCTAGCGGTTTGTTTGCTGGTTGGTTGTTGGCTGAGGATGGAGGATGAGGGGTGCCAGTCTCATGCCAAGTGGAAGTCGGAGATCTTGTTGGGAGGAAACAGTCATCCTTACGTAATCAGGCTCACCCGAACCAGGCTACCAGAGACCGAAGAGACGGCTCGGGGGGCTCGGAGACGACCCCGGCCAGCGTCATTGAATTCTCCGAACTGCACATCAGCAGATGGTGCACTTTTCAGGTCTCAATTCCATGCTGGTCTTGTTTTTTCTTCTTTTTTTCATGACACAAACAGCCAGGACGTTTTATCTAGGATGGACATCATTAAACCACCCCCTTGAGTGTTTCATAGGCTGCGACATGCTCTTCAATCCCCTTGAACGAAGCAACGGCTCACAGGAAAGAGAATATGTGGTGGATACTCAAGCAGATGGTCCCAAAGACGGCTTTCTCAAGGGGTTTGACTGAGCAATTCAAGCGGTCTCACTCTGACCACCCACTTCTTTACAAAAAGAAATGGGCCTAGAGCAGTTGCCCTGGGCAAGATGTGGTTATCGACTGATGTACAAACAACGCCAAGAAAAGCAATCGATTACATAGATGGGTACAGTGTGAGATGGACCGGGGATACATCCATCGAGCCAAGCAAAAAGGATTCTAGTTGGATGATGATTTACTACTATGACTGTCGATCGGTGAGAGGGGAGTGTTGATCGGGGTACCAATCGTGTTCGAAGTTGATGATCGGGATATCAGCCTCTGAGAGGGCGAGTTTCGGGGGCGATCTGAGCGGGCTAGACGGGGGGAGCTGGAGGACAGGAGGGGGGAGCTTGGGGGGAGATCCGGAGGAAGAGAGGATCGAGTTGGGCTGGACGAGGTTGGTGAGCGAGCGCTCGACCAGCCGGGTATCCCTGATCCGCCGGTTCAGGAAGCCCAGACAGCTCGGCGTGTTCGGGTCCTGTTCGTCCGCCTTCAGGAACTCGGTCGTCAGCAGGTTCGTCATCGGCTGGGTCGTCGTCGTTTGTTGGCGTGTAAGATGCTCGGGTGGGATGACTGTCGCTGAGGACGGCATGGACTATTGCAAGTTTTTTTTTTTTTTACAACCAGAAGAAATATGCAAATCAGCAGGAACAGCTTTGTTTGGGCGACGTTTGAGAGGAAGCATCTACAGCGGTGTGTATCCATGTATGCTTGGCGGGCAAGGAGGGCAGATGGGGCAGGCCTCCGATCCGTTCAGAGTTCGGCCGGCGTCGCTTGGGATGAGAGGAGGCCATCACGATGTCGGCGCCGTTGCCATCCTGTGCGTCCTCGCTCTCTGGGTCCGAGGGGAGGAAATCGAGGGTGGGATCTGACGGCTTTTCGGACCTAGCTCTCGGGATCTCGAACTTGACTTCTGGAGACCCCAAAAAAGTAAACAAATAATAATAAAAAAAAAACCCTCCCAACGTGAGGTTCTAGGCTCATGATTTCCTGGTGAAGGGGGCGGATGCGTGGACGGACCTTGGCTGGGCGCAGGCTGCTCGATGGATAGGATCTCGTTCAGATGGTGCAGCTCGATGCCCTGGTCGGCGCAGGCCGCAAGCATGTCGCGAACATTAGGCCGGGAGCGGTTCGAGAGCTGGGCGAGCTCGTAAGCGAGCTGCACGATCCCGTCCAAGACTATCAAAAAGAAAAGAAAAAAAACCAAGTCAGGGCGCGGAGGAAGAGGAAGAGAGGGGCTCATCCAGGAGGAGATGGAACTCAACGGCCACTGACTAGTCCTTCGAGGTCCTCGACCACCGAGCGATGCGAGACATGCGTGAACCCCGCCGCGCTCAGCTGGGTCGCGATCAGGCGGAGCAAGCCGAACCGCGCCGTCTCTTCGCTGATCTGGATCAGCTCTGCCGGCCGCTCGCTCGGCTTCTGGTGGTGGCGCCGGTGCGGTCGTCGGTCCTGGGCTGGGTTCATCTCGGCTGGCTGGCTGGCTGGCTGGCTGGCTGGCTCGGAGGATGTGTTTTTCTTTCCCGGAAGCTTCGACTTCCATCCTTGGACCTGTCACAGCCCCACCCTGCCTGTCACGCGCCGACTCACCTTCCAGGCGGTTCCTGCCATGTCACGCTTCACCGGCCACACCACCACCACCTCGACACCTTCCTTCTTGATGTTGGACACCGGCAGACTATGGTCAGTAAGCTCACCACCCATTCGCGTGGAAATTAGTAACAAAAGCAAGAGCTGTGACTGATGCTGGCTCTGTCTCCACACACAGGATAATCGGGACGACGAGCTTGATCAGTTTCATCGCCTTCAGCCCCCAGATCTTCATCATCATCCCACTCTTCGACCATCCATCGACCAATCCAGACTGTCTGGGCCTGCTCGTCCCCTTCAACATCCTCGTCGGCCTCCTCTTCATCCACTACTTCCTCTGCATCACCACCGATCCCGGTAGAGTACCGAAGGAATGGGTTCGCGCTCCCTCTCCCGATTAGATCATGGCTTGGTCTGATTCTTTCGGTGCTCGCAGGATCCTGTAGGGCTGATCGAGAGTGAGGAGAATGGTCGCGCTAAGCTACTCTCGCTTGGTCAGCTCAGGTTCTGTAGGGCTTGTAAAGTCTCCAAACCTCCGCGAGCTCACCATTGTAGAACTTGTAAGAGGTGAGAGTCTTTCTACCCACACACAAAGTTTGTTGATTTATCGGGTATTGATCCCTACTTTCTTTCTGCAGATGTGTACTCAAAATGGATCATCACGTTCGTCCTCTCGACACCCCAAGCATCCCCTTCTGTCTAGAATTTCATCACACACGGAAACTGACAATCTAACTGAGCAACAAATTGCTGTTTTTTTTTTTTTTGGAAAAGAATAGTGTCCATGGGTTAATAATTGTGTAGGATATCATAACTATGGTCATTTTCTGAGGTTCCTGGGATTTGTTGATCTGGCGTGTTGGTATCATATCTGGATGATCAGTAAACGAGTCTTTGGTGAATTTGCTTATGGGGTATATATACATACACACACTCCACCTTTTTTCCTACCCCCTCCCCCCCCCAAACATTATTTGCAACAAGAACAAAAAAACTGATCTTATTTTGGGATTTAATATGAACAGCCTGAACCGAGCAAGACGGAGATGATTTTTCTAGTGTTGAATTATGTGGCCTGTTTGCCGGTCATCCTGGCCGTTGGGGTCTTCAGTCTCTACCACCTCTGGGCAGCTGTCAGTAACACGACGACGATCGAGGGCTGGGAGAAGGAGAAGGCGCGCGAGTTACGCAGGAAGGGTCGGATCCAACAGGTATGTATTTTTCTTTGGCTCCCTTACATCTGTCTGCGTTTCGTTTAGTGCTGAGGGACGTGGAAACGGCTTAATAAATCCATCCATCCCAGTTCTCGTATCCTTTTTCGATAGGTATCTATCGCAATTTGCAAGCTGTACTAGGTCGTAACCCGTTGTTGTGGTGGCTGCCTCAGCGGATGTCAGGCGATGGACTCCGATACCCTACTGATGCGGCGATAGGTTAGGAAGTTTATGCTATTCAAGGGGAGAACAGCGGAGACTGATGGTTTGGGGGCTGGTGGACTTTCTCTCTCAGATCCGTTGGAGCAGTACTTGTGGCCTCCCCGGGACCTGTTCACACGCCGAGCGCCGCAGTTGAGGAGGAGACAGTTTGAGCAGGAAGCGTTTACGTATGGGGACGAGCGGCTGAATCCGGAGCTTGTTCCGAGCCGGACGAAGTCCGTCCATGCCGGCGTTCCCCGCCGGACGGTCTCGCCCTACCATGCGGACTACGCGCTGGAGAATGATGATGGGGAGTGGGAGGAAGAGTCGGACTCGGGCCGGCTTGCGAACGGACATGTGGTCGATTTCTCGGGCTCTGATGACGAGGAGCCGTTGAGTACGCTTGTTGCCCGTCGAAAGCATCAGCCGACGGTGGTGGCTAGGAGGCCGTTGGTCAGACGGGGCAGCGAGGGCGTCGAGATCAAGTCTGTTGGACCCCGCTGGTCCTCCTCCTCTCATCATCCTTGCGCCGAGGAAACTCGGCCGGCGGATGATGGTCGCTGGCTGGAGGTGGAGGGCAGCGAAGGCTCGGATGGCTGGGATTGAGGGATGGGCGTGTCTTTTTGTTTGCATACAATCCTACTACTGTGTTTCTTGCTTGTGATTGGATACTTGGTTGTTAAGAATGATTGATCGGGGGATGGCTGTGAGCCCGGGGTGCTCCTGCGGGGGATGCTGGGCATGTGTATGAGGTCATATGACCTGGATGGGGCTCAGTGGCCAGGAACGACGAGAATGGCCAACAGTCTGCGGAGAGTCGCCAGGGTATACGAACTACGCAAAACAACCACAGCCACAACACGACGGACACAGACTCAGGAGAAGGAGAAGGAGAAGGAGAGGAAGGCGAAGGCGAAGGCGAAGGCGAAGGCGAGAGACGAGCAGAGGACAGCAGCAACGGCGAAAAGACACAGACGAGCCCTCTCAGCCGACACCCACCCCAGCTCAGACTCCTCAGCATCAGCATCATCCCCACACTTCATCCACCACCACCTGCCCACGCACACCGAGCGCAGGAGGAGCACAATCAGCCAACGCACCTCGCTGCTCCATCTGCCCGCCGAGCTCATCTTCCAGATCGCACAGCTCCTCCTGGCACCCACCCTGACCATCGAGCAGTGGGACCAGCCTGCCGACGACCTGCTCAACTTCTCAGCAACCTGCAGGACGATCCGCCAGCTCAGCTTCAAGCTCACCTCCCACCAGCTCACCCTGACCATCGACCGCTCCGCCCAGCACTCGCTCTCGAAAGCCACCCAGCGGATCAAGCAGCTCGTCGACCACAGCCCAAACCGCACCCAGTGGGTCAGGAAGCTGCTCATCAAGGACCATGCCGACGACCTCAGAAACTCGTCCAGAGCGCGCAGGAACTGGTACGCCAGCCTCGCAGACCTGCTCCAGCACCATCTCCCCTCGATCGAGTTCCTCTGCTACGCCAGGAACTTGGAACTCGTCACCGAACGCTCCCCGTACGAGCTCCTCTCGATCGACCAGACCCTGCTCCAATCCATCGCCAAACTCGCCCGGCTCAAGACCCTCTACCTCTCCGGCCTCGAACTCCAGCCACCCCCACCCCCACCCCGTCGATCGCCCGCCCACCAGACCCCGTCCATGACCCGCAACGAACTGCCTGCCAGCCTCGAGAACTTGCATCTCATCGCCGTCCACGACTCGGTCCTCTGCCTCATCAAACGCTGTCCCGCGCTCAAAGAACTCCGGATCTGGAGAGACTTCCTCGTCAGCTATCCCTCCATCGACCATTGGCTCTCCAACCAACAGTGGGCGACTCTCGAGAGCCTAAGACTCAAAGGCTTGTATGGTAACTCGGTCGTCGGATTACAGTCCAGCTTGCGGGAGAGTAGGCAAGTAAGTCTTTCTCTTTTATTTTTTGCTTCTACAAACCTCGATATATGTATATATCATATACCTGATCCACCCCCTTTCATCAGATGATCTCCAACACCGGAATCAAGATCAACCTTCACACATTGGACTTGGATGAACCTTATTCGACAAACGACCTCCTTCGGCTATTGGAAGCCTTCAAGTCCCCCGTCCTAAGAACCTTGAGACTGACACTGTGGCGCGATCATGATTTCAACCCTTCCCTGCTCGAAAAACTTGCCGAACGATTTCCGAATCTGGAAGACCTTCAGGTTATCTTGGAGACCCCTTTGCGTCGTTGGTGGCCTCATAAACTTGTCAGCAATCCTTCCCCCCCTTTTTCCCCCCTGTCTTGCGCAACTCAAAAAGAGAAACTTGTTTTACCAGAATGCGTGGGCAGAATCGTTATCGAAGTTTGAGAAACTGCGCAGGTTAACATGGAACTGTAGTCCGTTCACCTGCCACGATTTCATGCAAGTCCAAGCGGGAATGAAGGCGCAAGTGATGGTCCTGGGGAGCTGTGTACCGACGCTGGAGCGCGTCTCGTATGTCGACATCTCCGGCTGGTTAGAGATCGAGCGTCGATCGGGGGCAGCAGCCAGCGGGAAGAAGAAGAAGAACGACCTCCGATCGTCCGGCCAGAAACCGGGTTGCTCGGCTGCTGCCCCGATCAAGTCGATCAAATGGGCCGGCGTCCAGTTCAGATATCCCTTCTTGGGCTGCAACAAGTTTTGGGATGCCGACGAAGACGAAGAGGAGGATGCTGATGACTGGTATTCGGACGAAGAAGGAGAAGAAGCGGAAGACCAAGCTCCGGTGGCTAGTGCTGGCCAAGCAGGAGACGCGGGCGAAACCGAGGCTTCTGGCGCTGGAGTACCAGAGCGCCCCGGAACCGTTGGAGGAGGAGGAGCGGAGAACGTGCTCGTTAGAGAAGCGGCGCGGAAGATCACGGTCTATGATCCCTTCTCGGCCGGGCCCTCGGATCTGGCTGGCACGAACTCCTCGCTCACATCCACCCTCTCCCTGCTCTCCTCCTGTTCCCCGCCCGCGGCCCCCGGCCTCTCCTCCACCTCCACCTCCTCGACCCTCGCCCGGCCGGCGAGCGCCATCAAGAACCCCGCGCCGCCGCCGCCGCCGACGGCGTGTAACCACCATCGGCTGCGGAACAGCCACTCTTACTCACGCCTGTTGCTCGGACAGATCATCGCGATGGCCGGCTCTTCTTCCTCCTCGTCCCATCCAGCCGCTTCTGCCCCCTCGGACTCAAATACCCCCGCGCTCCAGTCCGCCTCCGCCGCCTCTTCTTCGTCGGATAGTCGCACGCACACCGGTGCCCAGCCGCCGTCGCTCATCCCTGGCCCTGATCCTTCAGGCCTCGCTGTCCACCATCCAAAATAATTCCCATCCAGATACACCCCTTCATCCTTCTAACATCCATCCACAGTGGCTTCATATACACGCACAGATCCACAGGCTATAAAACCTCCCTATGCGAGCGCGTCCTCTTCATCAGTTAATGACACTGTTTCTTCATCTACTTGTATTTATTCTCTTTTGTCCTTCTTACTTCCTTCCTCTTGTCTGTCTGTCATCATCATCATCATCATCACAAAAAGACTTTCCATGTGTTTTGTCTCTTTCTTTCTTAGATGTTGTTATACATATACGAAGCTTGGGTGAATGACCCTTGGACTGGGGAGAGAAACGCTCTCGAAGTGGGGCAGAATGGCGAACTTAGTCAGTCCTCCCTTCTGAGTTGGCAGGCTGGCGCCCCTTGCGCGAAGCGCGAGCCTCCGAAGAGACCCTGCGGGGCTCTCCTCCAGAGAGGCTTGGTTAAGCTCGGCAGAATGGCAGCTCTTAGAAGGGTGCGCGACGTCATGCAACGGGTACATCGACCTACTTTTTCCCGGCGTTGGTTCGCTAATTCCAGAGTCAACTTTGGAAGTTGTTACTAGTACTACTTTTCTTTCAACTTTGTAAATATCTCTTGACCGGTTCTACACACCAATTAAATCACGCGTGGGGCCCGCCTGCAAGATCAAGTCTATGTAATGATGCTCGGTCCAGTAAATATATCGGCAAAACAGGAGATCAACGATGGAGATGAGCTTTGTGGCGCCACTAATCCTTGCACGCACACATCTCTCCTGAGCTAACAAAGTAGATTAGGGGGGCGAAATAGGTGAGATTTCCATGCAATTTTATCGCTCTGTTGCAACACTTTCAGAGATGTGTTTTTGTAAAAATCACGGTGCTGATCAGGAAGTCGGTGCGTTGAAACAAGTCCCGCCGTAATTGGCCACATCGATGGGCACGAGCTGGGTTCTGGCCGCTGTCTGTGGCCACCAAACGAGCAAAGTTGTAAGGTACGAGCTTCTTGATCAGCTTTTCCTCTGGAGCTCTGGGATTTCTAGAACGGAGAGGTTTTCCTGCAAGGGATATGAAAAACTGACGCCAAGTTTCAAATTATTTCGGCAGCACATGTTGATGATATTTGTAGCCACGTTAGCGCACGAAAACGAGCCGCCCAAGTCTTGCCCGATTTGCACTACACCGAATCGTGAAGGGGAAAATGCATAAACAGTCCACAGCTCATCCGGGTCTCATGAGGAGGCTAGACAAGCCACATGCACAGTCCAAGAGATTTGAAGCTTACCCTCAAATTTCACCAATTGGTTGTTGTCGTAGGTCAGGAGAGCGCATACACCCTGCCCATGATCTGGGTCAGGACATGTCCCCGGACGTGACTCGCCATGGACCGCCTGGCTGCCGAGCGCAATCGACATGAAAAACGGGCGAATCAGTTTGGTGGCCACCATGTTGTCGAATGGCGGTACACTTGGAGCGAGATATTGATGGATGTCGAAAACACTGAGATCTGCTGGGATTGAAGGCCGGATGGAGTCCACGAGGGGAATGTATGCTTGAGCGTTTTATTTCTGGAGAGGAGCCGAACAGACGGGAGCAGCTCTGCCGAAATACATCTGAGCTACTGCCTGCTACTGCAAAGCATGCAAATGTTTCAAATACATAATGGCATAGTCTACGTCGTTGATGATGAGCAATGATTGACATTGAAGACACAATAGGAAGCGTAGGAGCAGTGACTGAATTCGAAGACGCATCATTGCACAAAACAAAGCCGGGGGGAGTCACCGGCGGCGCCCCGGCTGGTATGACACCGAGAGAGATCCTCGTCAGCTATCGCTCCATTGACTGACATGAGATCGACTTTACTTGTACAATCTCGGAATCGTTGGGGCTGAGTGCTGGACTGTGACGGAGTCTATCAACCAAGGGTTGCTTGCCTCTGCTCATCGCCAGCTAGCATTTTTCAGCTTCGGCTCATAAACACTTCCCTAGGGTTCATAGGCGCACCGTTCCGAAGCTCAGACGAGTGGCTAGAGATGTTTTGCCCGAACCAAGACACAAGTTAAAGAACCCCGTGTATTGCTCACGTCAACCAGGTTTTCACATCAAGAATATGAAAGGGGCATATTCACTGCATGTTGACGAGAGGAACAATCGTCAAGACTCAACATAGCTTGCTTTCACCGCGGACTATATGCAACAAATCTGAAGGATCACTTTGCTTGGGAATCAAGAATCTGTAAGTAGTGCATGAATTGGTGATAGCATTGTCAGTTGATTTTGGCAGGAAGGCAGCAATAGGACAGTGACAGAGTGCACAAGTCAAGACTGTTGGGATCAAATGATTTGCATTTCTGAATGTCGAGATTCAAGCATGGACGGGGGACTTCGAAAGGTGGGAGCGGACAACGATTTTATCAAACAATCGATCTGCGCGGCCTGATGCCAGTGATCATGGTCTAGCAATGGACCGACTCCGGGTTACAAGGAGGCCTGGGACCAGTGTGACCTGCATTGATGTAAATAAAAGGTCAGATGAAGAACACAAGAGAATTTACGGTGTCAGGCGGATAATTAAAAATGAAGGATTCTACTCACCGGGGATACCCGAGGCTTCTGGATAGAGCTCTTTCTTCTCGTCACTAAGTGATTTGTGGTCGCCGAGCGGGACAGGAGATGCAACATAGAGGTGTATGGCTGCAATAAGCATGATGGTCAAAAAAGGCTGGATAGAGCGCATTTTGATAAATGTTATGGCCGGGGGACTAGGAGCTTGACTCGCCAGATGGAAGGCTATGAAATGGATAGTTTGTAAGGTTTGTTTGTTTGTTGTGCGATCGGGAATTGAGCTGGATGAAGCAGATTATATATCCTTTTTGGTGCTTCATATCTCATCATATTGCGAATTTGGTACACTGCCTTGGAAGCTGAGGTCCATATTCCCACTGAATGCCGCCGAGTTTCTGTGGCACGCTCTGGCACTGTCGCAACACACGATTGTCACTGACTCCATGCCGTGTGAGCAACGGCTAGAGACTGCCAGCCTGAAGATAGTTGAGTCGACATCTACACCCTGTTCCTTTTTCCCCGGACCGCGAGAAACTTTCGGCCGGCCGGTTTACATAAATGACTCTGGCAGACAACAGTCATGAGGGGGGTGGATGAACTTGGCAAAGATGAGGGAAGTGAAATGACTGAAATGTCCATGCACGTCGTTGCGAGGCAAGAGAGGCACTTGATGAGAAGAGATGTATTGTAACTACAAACTATGGCGTCTAACAAAAACTTTTGGCGTTGAAACAATTATCGCCGTAATTTTCCACACCGATTGGCACGAGTTGAATTTTGGAAGCTGACTGTGTGAGCATCAGCCAAGGAAAAAGGTGAAGACCGCACTGCTGATCAGTTTATTGCATTCCAAAGCACATCGCAAAGAGCCAAGGCAGCCATAAATAATGCCTAGCGGAAATTGAACTACTGACGGGAAGTTTGAAATCGGTACTACAGCACATGTTGATGATGTTGGGTCGAGGTTGCTGGTTTTTAGCAACGTAAGCGCAATGAAACCAGTCGTCGATTTGTTCCCCTTTTTGCGCTGAATAAGAAGAAAACCCACAAAAAGTTTCATCACCGTCCGGATCTCCAAGAGCCGCGTGTAACCAGAAATGGTTCCATATGAACAAAAGGCTTACCATGGAATCCAACCAATGAGCCGTTGTCGTAGATCAGACGAGCGCATATAGCCTGCGCATGATCTGCGTTAGGACATTTTGCCGGGCGCGACACGCTATAGACCGCTTGGCTTTGCAGCACAATCAACATGAAAAGCGGGAGGAGTAGTTTGATTGACATCATGATTTCTGGTGATACTTGGAGAGAAATATTTATGCTTGGTGTGTTGAGAAAAAATTGGGTTGATGGCCGCGATGAAGAGAAGAGGAGAGACTTGGGAAATCGCTGGCGGGATGCGCTGGTGCTGGGCTTTTATTGCTGGGGACTGCGACAGCTTGGATTTCAACAAGATGATCCGTGATATGTACAACTGACCGAACTGCCGACCAGAGGAAAGCAGCCCTTCCGATCTCCGATGCAGACCGAGCCCACGTCTTGAACAGAGAACAACGTGAGATTGAAGACAGTTGAAATGTCAAGTGCTCCTGTCAAGTGACCATTGCCAGCAATTGCCTTCCGGGTCAGCGCCTACAGGGCCAGATGTCAGGTGGGCCACTTTTCTGTCCGCAACCACCAAAAACCCCACCTTACGCGTCGACACCAAAACTCATCACCCCCTCCCCCTCATTCATCAGAAAAGAGCTCCCCCCCCCCTTCCCTGGGCAGCCAGATGCCCCCTCCTCACCGCCCCCCCGACCAATCTCGACCGCCCGGCGCGCCCCTCGCGGACGATTCGGATATGATGGACAGCCTGGAAGTTCAACCCCCCCCCCCCCCCCCCCCCCCCGCCCGGCCATCCAACCACCATCATCCAGCCTACACATCTTGCTGACCAAGGCGCTCGGCGTCACGTCCCGGGATGAGAATGGCGCGGTTTTGTTAGATGGCAGATTTGCAGATCTCGTCCTGGATCTATCGGCGAACAACGACCGGATGATGCAACGCTTGGAGGCCACGATCAACCAACTCAACGCCAAGATAGACCCCATGATTGAAAGACTCGCCAAGGTCGAAACCCTCTTAAAATCCGGCTCAAGACCCCCCACCCAACCCGTTCACAAGCCCAATGCTAACGCGAGCAAATCATTCGCGGCTGCCGCCTCGGCAAACCTCGATGGTTCCATTCACGCGCCGAAGACGCGTCCCCCCCCTGCTCAGGTCATCGCCTCGTTGAAACCGAAATGCGTGATCATACACTCAAACCCCGCAAACCCTACCCTCAAGGTGCCCAGCGGGGCCCTGGTCCAAAAAGCAAACGAGGCTCTACTCGGACTCGACGCTCGTGTTGAGGGAGAATTGGTGGCTATCCGTGGGGCGAGTGTGATGCCCTCAGGCAACGTGTCATTCTACACGAAAAACCGGGCGCACCAAAAGTGGCTAATGGACAACAAGCACTTATGGTCCAAAACCGTTCACCCGGATCTGGAGTCGACCCCTAGTACCTACTCAGTTATGGCCCATGGGGTCCCCAAGACTTTCGACATAGGCAAACCGACCAGTCTGGCTCAACTGGCATCCGAGAACAATTTTCAGGTCACGGACCTGGCGCGTGTCCGCTGGATGGGATCCAATGAACCGTCGGCAAAGAAGGCTGGGTCTCTGGTCTTATCGTTTACCAACAAAGACTTAGCTCGCCGGGTAGAACAATCAGGTGTTTTTCTGAACTTCGATTTTCACCGAACTGAACGATTCAAGCCACGCCCTCCTCAATGCTTCAAATGTTTGAAGATGGGTCACTTCGGCAAATGGTGCCGAGAACCCGCCCGATGCGCTAAGTGCGGCAGCAACCACCCCACGAATGAGTGCCCTGAAGGCCTCGGCAACGTCAAATCTTGTGTGTTATGCAAGGACGGACTCAAGAACAAGATTGAAGGCATCAAAGAAATCGATCACACTCCTTTCAACCCCGCCTGCCCCTTCAAGAAGGCGTGGCTAGAGAAGAAACGTTTCCCGCCTCAATGATTGGTACAACCACCGTAACCCACGATCACAATCCACATCCTCAACACTCGTTCATCCCTGCCGTTTCCCATTTTCCTCTTCCCTCATCAGAAACCTTCGATGCCTTTCGTCAAGACGTCGCGGCCTCAACCTCCCTCGATCTCAACCCCGAGTCTTTTTCTTGTCTTCAACTCAACTGTCATGTCTCGAAATCAGTCACGCTAAGTGTTCTCAATTCGTTGTTTGCTTTTGATTTTCTTCTCTTACAAGAACCTTGGATTAACCCAGTGGATCTTTGCCCGCCAAGTCACTCGGCTTGGCGTGTTTTTGTAGCTTTTGAACATTCCCCAACCTGCTGGCACGAGCGGCACAAGGCGGTAATCTACATCCGACGGACAATCCCCTCTGAGTCGATAAGGCTGCTAGAGGGGGGCTCCCAAACTCTAGTTGGAGTCGAAATATCTCAAACCGGGAAAGTTTTCCGATTTCTCAATATCTATAATCCTCCTTCCTCTTTCTCTGCGGTTGAAGAGCTTAGATGCTGGCTGACGTCCCATTACTCCCGACAGCATCCAATGATCATCTCCATGGATGCAAACCTCCATCACCGACATTGGAACCCTCCTGGAGTTGGGAAGGTCGAGCCTGAGGCCAGAAACCTGCTGAGTTTTCTCTCCTCCTTTGGGTTTCGGTTATCTTCGCCAAAACACGTCCCTACTTTTTTCTCAGTCAAAGGAAAAGGGTCAACTATTGACCTTATTTGGGCTAATTTTTTGGGTTCTAAGTTAATTCGGGAGATATCGGTCTCGAGTGATAACTTTGGTTCAGATCATCAAGCGCTCCATACTCAACTTTCGATCAGGCGCCCCCCCCCCCAACTTACCATTGGCGGGCCCCTCGCTGGCCCGAGGTGGAACGCAAGAAAGTAGAATCTCTGGCAGCTGAGTTATCATCTATGAACCTCCTTCAGGAGGAGTCCCCTGATTCCCAAGCCAAACAGTTGACTTATTTTCTCAAGAATGCTCAGGAGAAACTAGGTCGGCGAGTCCGGTCAAATAAGGCCAAAGCCAAACCATGGTGGTGCCGCAAAACATTGGATCCGGTCTTGAGGACCCGCAACCGAGCCCGCAAATGGATGCTTTTAGCTAAGTCTCCTGAATCCATTGAATGCTACAGGCAATGGAATGATTACTTCCTTTCTTTAGTCGAATCCTTGAAGCAACGTAGCTGGCGGAAGCTCCTGGAGGATCCGGGTGAGGGTGACCTTTATCGGGTCCTTTGGTTTTCCTCAAGATCGGCGGGCGGAGAGGTCCTTCCCCTCAAAGGTCTGGACGGGGCTATAGTGCACGACAAAAATCAACAGGCTGAGTTGCTGTTCAACAGCACTTCTGTCACTAACATTCCCATTGATCTATCAGATACTCAAATTGATCTGTCCTGCAGGTTCGTCAGCTACCCGCCCGTGACGGAGGCAGAGGTGTCGTCCGCCATAAGGCAAATCAGACCCAAGAAGGCTCCCGGTATCGATGGTTTGGCCAATGAGATCCTTAAGTCTTTTTCCGTGCCCCCGTCTGGAAAATTGTCCGTGCTGTACAACAACCTACTAACCAGCAGTAAATTCCCCATTGCCTGGAAGGTTGCGGTCACCACTATCATCCGGAAACAAGGGAAGCCTGACTACACGAGCCTGACTGCGTATCGGCCGATTGCTTTGCTCAGCACCATGAGCAAACTGTTTGAGCTCATCCTAGCCCGGCGACTCACGGCATGGGCCGAGGAATCAGGGGTGCTTGCCAAAGGTCACTTTGGGGGCAGAAAGGGTTCTGGAACTGAGGACGCACTGTTCGCCCTGGAGCACTGGGTCAAGGCTAAGTGGAGGGAGGGCAAGGTGGTGGCAGCCCTTTTCCTGGATGTGAAATCGGCTTACCCCTCTGTCCACCCGACCAGGCTAATCAACTATCTCTTTCAAGCAAAATGCCCAACCTACCTGGTTCTGATCATCGCCAATTTTCTGAAAGACAGGTCGACGACCATCAGGCTAGACGATTATGTATCAGAGGCCTTTCCCATTCAGATTGGCCTGCCGCAGGGTTCCCCATTATCCATAATTTTGTATATTCTCTACAACAACTCTCTGCTGATCAAAGATTTTTCTGGTTCTCGAGACTCAGTTTCAATAGGTTATGTAGATGATGTTGTCCATCTAGTTGCAGGGGCCTCGGCGGAAGAGGCAAAGGAAGGGTTGGTGGCTGAGGGATATCGGTCCTTACAGTGGGGTTATGCCCACGGGGCGATCTTTGACCAGGCCAAGGCCCAATTTTTATGGCTGACAAAGAGGAAGACACCCGACGGCGACTTCCCTTTTGGTAATCACCTTCTGACCCCGGCATCCGAGGTCAAATGGCTGGGAGTTTGGCTTGACAGCAAGCTCCTGTTCAACAAGAATTTCAAAGTTCTTGAAGAGAAAGCCCACAAGACAATAAATCAGCTAAGAATCTTTGGCAATTCTCGATGGGGCGCTAAAGAAGCGGATAGGGCCAAACTGATCCGTTGTGTTCTATTCCCCAGAATTCTATACGGGGCCGCCTTGTGGGCCACCAACCCTAACAAAGCAAAGGTTGCTGCCTTGGCCTTGAAAGTCAACCGGCTTGCAGGAATCTTCACCCTTGGAGTCTTCAGATCAACGTCTAACAGTTTCATCCAGACCAGATCAACAGTGCCAGATTTTGCTGTTGAAATAACTAGGACCAGTTTCTCTTTCTTCTATAGAAAACTTGTTGTGACCAAGGCTAATAATGTCATACGCTCTCTCATCTTAAGCAGTAGGGCAGATACAGTGGCCCGGTTTGCAGACTCAGCAAGGGTTGGACTTGCATCTAGCATTGTGGAGGAAGCCCTGGCGATGGATCCCGAAATAATCAAGCTGTCTTTTGACTTTAGGGCGTGTCCAGCTCGGGCTCTGAAGTTCTTGAACTTGGAGGCCCCTAAGGAGGCCGCAATCAATTCTGTTAAGTCGCTTGTTTCATCTCACAGTGGTGACCCGAGGACTTTGATCATTTTCAGTGATGGGTCTTTCCATCCGGAGAAAGGGGGTGCTGGAGCGGCAGTTTGTCCAGCTGCGAATATGTTCAGTTCGGTTTTGTTAGGGGGCAACTCTCTTGTATCAAATCATGAGAGTGAGGCGGCAGGAGTCCTTGCGGCACTGGGATTGGCTAAAGAGTTATGTTTGGAAGACACACACCTCCTCTTTATCTTTGTTGACAACCAGGGTGTTATTAGAAGGATAAACGACCCCTCGGCCCCCAAACCGGGCCAGCAACTATTCTTGGAAATCGATGAAGCCTTAGCAGCGCTTCCGGGTGATCTGGAGGTGACCTTTGTATGGTGCCCAGGTCATAGGGACATCCTTGGAAATGAAATGGCTGATGAACTAGCAAAAGATGCGCTGGAGTCCCCCTCAGCGCAACACATGGTGGTCAAGAGCAATTTTAAGAAGGTTCATTGGAACGCCCTGGCAGGCCTCCCCTCAAAGAGATTGTCACCCTCGGGTCTCCACATTGCTTTTAGTTCTTTGATAAACCAGCTGGCTTTGGGTCATTGCGCACTGAATCACCACCTCTTTTGTATACACAGGTCTTTTGATCCCCTGTGCCCCAATTGTGGGGCCAGGGAAACGGTTGTTCACCTCATGAACTTTTGCCCAAAGGCTAAAAGCTTTAGGGTGGCTCTTCGGAAACATTTGCGACTTCGGCGGGTCCGCTTCAGGGCGGAACGACTCGATTTGATTCTCGGAAACCGGAAAGCTGAAGTGGCCTTGGCAAGATTCCTTCAAGACTCAAGACGTTTCTCGGATCACTTTCCCAAATAACATTTTCTCCAACACATCTTGTTTTCGGTCTCCTTTCTTTTCCTTTTTTGTTCTTTGCCTATCCTCAGTTCCCCTCCACCCTTATAACACTAGCATCATTTGTAGTTGTGTTAGATTGATCATGTGTTTCTTCATTTCACAAGGTTGTTACTTAGATTCATAGTGTGCAATGCCAAACGGCCAAATTACACTTAAAAAAAAAAAAAAAAAAAAAAAAAAAAAAGGGCCAGATGACAGTGCATGTTGGCATTTTTTGCATTTATTCATCAAACCAGACAACCTTTTGGGCAAAAAAACAAGCGTGTGGAGGAGCCAAAATTGGATTGTTTAAGCAAGGCTGTAACCAGAAAATAAGATTAGCCATGCTACATACTACATAACTCGAATATCGAGTAATGTTCCACTTTGTTTTGGACAGTGGCACTGGAAGCCACCCGGCCCAGATGAGCGCGTTTTGATATCGTCTGACGTCTTGAGGAGTTCTGCAGCCTGGAGATGGACCGGCCTGGAACTGGCAGTGAATTTGTTACACTGCAAAGGGTAATGGTGACATCGACCTATTTTTGTATATACCAACTAGGGTTGAGAATTGGGCCGGCCGCTAACTTAACACAAGTCCCCCCTGGTGGGAGGCTCGCTGTGGCTGGCTGCAAAGCGGCCCCTCCCGCAGGGAGGGACTTGCGTGTAATGTCAAGATTTTGGCTGGGAAAGAAATCACAAATGGCTGGAGGGAAAATATTAAGCCTCAGCCAGCCTCCCCCTCAGGTAGCCTCAGGTCCTGTGGACCTGCCCCAGAGCTTCTTGACCTCAGCTTTCATTTGGCACAGGTCTCATCTCCTCAATCCAAACCATTTGCACTGTACTAATGGTTTAAAAATAAATAAATAAATATGAAGAAATGTAAACTAAGGATGCGCAACCATCATGCCTGGTGGATCCTGGATCCTCAAACCCGCAGATCCTACACATGTAGTGTTGCATTTTGTTGCAGATAGGAAACTCAATTGTACATATTATCAGAAAATCCAAAAATGGATCTTCAGAGCAATGTAATATCCTTCAGGATTCCTTTGACCTTCAAAACAGATTCCTCGAATCAGTTTTGGAGCTTTTTGCTCAAAGTTTTGGGTGAGGGTGCACATCAGCACTGCCAATGAAACTGTCTATTCAGTTTTTTTTGTACATATTTTGCTGATTTTTAAATAATTACTTAGTGGTTTTGGGGTTGAATATCCTTCCTTTCCCTGCCAGACTTCAGACATTAGGCGTAAGCCTCTCCTGTGGAGAGCCCTCCGGGCAGGGTCCCCCGGACCCTCCGTTCAAGAGGCTTAGTTAAGCTAGGGCCGGCCCATACTAGCCCACTCAGGTTTCTGTTTGGCCCAACAAGGGTCTGAGCCCAAATGGATGGGCCAACATCTGTGGGACTCTTGGAATGGCCCAACTCAAAATGGTTGGGTTGGGCCGGGTTACTGATTTGATTGGTCGGACTTGGGCCAGACTCGGGTCAGAACCCACAAAAAAGCACTTGCGACATAGTCAGTGAACATCTGACCTCGACTCAAGTCACACTTTCTGGTAATCCGTTTCTTCTGGGACCGTTGGCAGCTGACTTCTAGCCTTTGTCTATCTAAAAATCTCTCATCTCACACAGTATTTCCCTGCAACATCACAGTGACCATTCTACAAAACCCAAAAAGACCATCCAATGAGCTTTTTGGGTTTATTTGAGAGTGTTTCATAATTTAGGAAATTACATAGATACAAATAAAAAAGAAAAATTCATTTGGTTGAACAAAAACCAGAAAATGCTTTGAATAGAAACAAATCATGCTCATCATCTTCATCATTGTCAAGAAGATTTTGTGAATTTGAAGCAACTTTCTCTCTAGGTGGGATTGTTTCTGGTTTGGGTGCATAGCTAGAAAAATATTCATTGAGGAGCTCTCTGATGCGAGTTAATTGCACTTTGCTTGTACAGCCAAAACCGAAAAGCTTGCGGGTCCGGAAGCCTGAAAATCCGACCAACAAAATTCTTCATTTCAGCCACCCACCCTGTATCCTTCCAAAACTTCTTATCTTCGCACGTCTTCCCTCTCTCCATCTCTCCCATACCCCCTACCCCCTTCCCCATCAAAAATGCCCCCCGACCCAGCTCCCCCCCCCCCGCTCATCCGGACCCACCCACAACCCAGCCGCCGGAACCGCAAACCAGCCAGCCATCCCACCCGGAACCCCAGCCACCCAACAAAACCGTCCAACGCAAGTGAGTCCCGCCCTTTCTAGCAGTCCGATCACCCGCAGCGCTGATCCCTTTGTTTTTTTGCCCCCCCTCCCAGCCGGAACCTCCCGCCCGCCAGCCCATCCGGAACACCCACCGCAGAAAAACCCCTATCCCCCATTGGTGAGCCCCTCTCCCCCCTCTTACTAGCAAAATGTTCACCCAGAGGGCTGATCCAATTGTCTTCTCTTCCCCCCAGCCAGCTCATCTGGAACCCCGACCGCAAAAAAAACCATTCCGTCACCGGTGAGACCCTCTCCCCCCTCTCCCTTTCCTCCAAACCATCCCCCCTCTTTCTCTTGGAGAGCTGATTCAGCTCTTTTTGCTCGCCATCTGCTTTGCCCCATCAGACATAAACATGGTTTATGTTAAATATGCCCCAGAGGTCAAGGCAATCGTTGTCAGGCTCAGCCAGGGTGGGATGCGCCTCCCCAAGATCAATGCAACTATTGGCTACAACGTTTCACCGGACTCCCTCACCCATTGGAACGATTTATACTGCCGCACAAGGAATGTGGTGAGAGATCCGGTGCTATATCTAGAACGTGGCCGCCCGTTGGCATTCTCACGCGAGGAGGCCGATTTCGTATTGACCGCACTCGAGGCCGAGCCCACACTGTACCTGGATGAGATTCAAAGTCACATCCAGGCAATTACCGGGACTTGCCATCCAATCAGCACCATATCGGCCGTGTTGAGGACCCGGCTCCTCTTAACCAAAAAAGTGGCCCGAACCTACAACACCAATCAAGATGAGGCGGCCTGGTTCCGTTTTACCGACCGGATTGGCCATTTCCCAGCGGAGTTTTTGTTATTTCTGGGTGAGTCTGGTGTGGTTCTGTGCTATGTGCTAGGTGAGATGTTCAATGTGATTTGCACTTCCTCTCCCAGACGAATGTGGCATTTCCCTGGGGACACACGCTTGCAACATGGCATGGGCGCAGCGTGGGTGCCGTAAGACTAGGATCCCAAAGGCGCTTTGAGCCAACCGAGTGACTCTAATGCCAGGGGTGTTGCTGGACGGTCTGCTTGGGAGCATAGCCCAGGTGGGCTCCATGTGTCGACTGGACATGGAATATTTCATTGAAACCTTTCTAGTAAGTCTCGTTTGCCCATTAGCCACCTCTGTTCCTGTGCTCCATAGGCACTGATTATGGGATCTATTTATGTATCAGATGCCGGCGATGAATCCGTTCCCAGGTTGCAACAGCATCCTGGTGATGGATAATGCGCGGATCCACCACGGCGGTCGGGTGGCGCAGATTTGTGCAGACGCAGGGGTCTTGCTGATGTACCTGCCAACGTACTCGCCGGACTACAACCCAATCGAAAAGGTTTTCTCGGCGCTCAAGTCACAATTGAAGCGAGCCCAGATTCTCACTGGGACCCGCGTGGATGCAGAGATAATCAAAGAGTTTCTGCCAACAATTGTCACCCCGGCGTTGATGAGAGGGATCTTCCTTGGGACTGGTTACTTGGGCGGTGATTGATTGGAAGTTTAATCTTTATTTCTTCCGTTTGCCGTGGTTCCACGGTTCCTTACCTGCTAGCTCCACTGCCTCGTATGATCACTCCTCATCAATCTTAGCTGATCACCTCGTAGTTTAAATAATTTGCCGCTGATTGTTTGGCAAGACGCCCCAGTGCCTTGAAATATTTGTGTGCGCAAAGTATGTCTGTTTGTTCATTAAATGATCAATGAAATCTCTTGGTCCACCGCTCTTTGAGCACTGAGCTGCTGCTGCTTTGAGCACCATGTATCCTTTGCGAGGACTTAGCCGTGGTGCCCTAGCCATGGGAGTCCGCGGACTTCTGGTTCATTACGGTACGCGGACTTAGCGTCTTGCACAACTCTATGTCATGACCGCGGCCTCGCCTGACTCCGGGATGACTCAGCGGGATCCTCCCAAGAACAAGGCAGTGTCATCCTCCCATGAACCAGGCCTGGCCCGCGGCTCGTGTCCATGGTTTTGGGACAAGGGCTTGAGGCATTCTTGCGCCAAGTACATATACATACATGCCCACGGGCAATCAATGTTTTATTCAACCAGCGTTATATCTTGAATTGCATCAATAAGGACGGGCTAAATGGGGCTACCTCGTGGAGCTACAACTAGGGACTATTGCCAGTTAAAGAAGAACACCAAATAAGGTGTTGACTTGGAACCATTTAAGAGAAATTGCACGTGTGGTGCTACTTACCACAGCCATTGGGCCGATTTAGCATGCAGGTGTGATCAGATCTCCTGGGTGGGCACAACCTTCGACCGCAACACAGCAGAATGCGAAGGCTCAGAGTCATCTTCGGAGTTGTCAGACAAATCGTCGGTCATATCATCCTCGCCAGCCGCATTTTGGACGGAATCCTTGGCCAACGGCGTGGATGAAGTGGAGGGGTGGCAATTTCCGGCCGGGGGGCCAACCGCGGGGACTGCGGGGACTTGCAAGACAGAGAGACCGCTGTCAGATGTGCGCTCGCGGCCCAGGGCCTGCGGCAAGGGGCAAGATCCAGGGGTGGCCTCGCTGACTTGGTCCTGCGCGCTCGGAGTGGGCACGTTAACTAGGTCCTGATGGCCTGGGCGTTATGAGCAGGCAGAGTGTGGGTGGGGATCAACCATCTGGCCCCCTTCATCAATTGTGATGCCAGCGGGCCGGGAAAGTTGAGCTTGGCTAGGGCGATCAAAGTGGTGTCCTGGAAAAAGCCCCAGCGACTGATGTGGTGCAGCTTGATTAACCCCCGCGGGAGTGGGTCGTCATCCGATACATTGCACATTTGGAGGAATTCTTCCATCCCTAAAGATCTGCCGGCATCATTCAGTCGCAGATGGGAGCTCGGGGTCGTCATGCTGATCCAAGAACTAGCCGAGGGCAATCGGGGGGTTGGGACCTTGCGAGTGCGTGCAAATCGTGGGGGCGAACGGTCCCGCCCAAAGTTGAGCCGACTCACGGTCTGCACTATACCTTCCGCGGCCGGGCTGCGAGGCATCTTGCGAGCGGGTGACCGATGGATCCCACTGTCAATATGCGAGGGCTGCATGACCTCAACATCTGAGCTCACCTCACGGGTGTGACGGGTTGATGGGTTTGATGGCACTGAATGCGTGGCAGATACACCAGCCAGGTACTCGGATTCCAAACTGGTGGTCTCACGATCGTCCGGATAGCCCCCAACGTCAACCAATCCGGTTAAGTCATACCGGAGGGCAGGCGCCGCGCTTGTTCCAAGGGACCGCTTGGCAGGTGCCTCTGCACGTGCGAGGGAAGCAGGCTGAGACATCATTTGACCACCAGGGGATGGAATGCCGGACGAAGATTTTGATTCCAACGCGGGGACCCAACGCCTGGGGATGACTCGACCTGCGGACGAGATTCGCACCGGAGTGAACACTAGTCCTGCCTTCTCGGTCTTTGGCCCCACGCCAGGATCAGCAGACGCTAAAGGTGGCCCCTTTGTTGGTGACCCCATTTCCCCGGAGGTTCTCGCCTGGCCTAGGGTTTCTGACGCACAGGCGGCCGACGATTTTGAGGGGGAGGCTGCAGACTTGTGCTTGCTTAGGCGCGCGTCTTGTTTCATGGCCAGCTCGGCGAGAGTGAACACGGGACGCTTGTCTTTCAAGAATTCGGGGATGTTGGGCGGGTTGTCCTGGTTGACACCGGGTATCTTATGAAGCATACAGCGACTCCACTTGGTGAGTGCGTCACGAGTCACGCGGATTGAGGAGCCTGGGCTCTTGGGGTCCTTGATTCTCATCAACTCAGTGTTAGCCCCATACTTCCCAGTGATGTACACATGTAGATCAGCTGCGATCCGGATGCGCTCTTGCTCATCCAAATCAGCCAGCGGCTGTCGGAGGAGGGAAGGTGAAACCTGTCAGTATGGCCCATCCCAGCCCGTGAGGCTCCACATCACACAAGACGCTTACATTTACCGCCACGCACGCCTGGGAGCGCTCCAGGGCCAATCGCGTGTCATCAGGGCCATAACTCATCGCGAGAGCGTCCTGCTGGGCCCTTGCCTGAATAGACAGACACATGAGCCACCCACCCCTGCAGAGGAGAGAAATAGGGAACGGTGCGGAACTCACCGCCAATTCCCCCTTGGCCTTTTTCTGCGGGTCCTGCATACACACCTTGATAGTGAGTTGGGCGGTGGGGTTGGCCAACGCTTGCTCAACGAACTCGGCCAATTGGCCCGCAGACAAGACAAATACATTCTTTCCCTTTGCGAAGATCTCGTTTTTTGGGATGATGAATTGCCACTTGAGTAGCTTCTGCTCCTCCATCCGGTGGAGATGGGCCCCCAGGAGCGGGACAATCTTGTCAAGGCCGTCGATGCAGTCGTCAATGATTTTGGGCCACGTCATGTGCTGCGGGATGGTCTTCAACACCACCTTGTTCTTGCTGATCACTCGCTCCCAAGCTTTTGCGCTGGCCGCGGTTGTGTTCCGCGGATTCACTTGGGCAATCTGGCTTGCCGCGGACAACTGGTAGACATGGTGATTGAGGTGGATGATCCAGGGCGCAGGCGGGCGCCTGGAGTCCGATAGTGGAGCCGCAGCAGCCACGCGGGTCAGCTTGTGGCAAGTCGTGTTGGGAATGGGACCCATGCTTGCGGGATCATCTCGGTGGGGGTTTGATTGTTTGTAAAACAAATTGCAGCCTTCGGCCTGCGAGTCTGCGGGCTGACTGGGTAGGTACGACTCCTCCGGCTCGCCATGGGCATTGGCGAATGGGAGCGGATCCAGGCGGCTTGTGAGGGTAAAAAACTGGTCGGTTACTTGATTATTGGTGGAATGAGGGTTGGGAAGCCAAAAAAAAACAATCAGCTGCTCAAATCTTTGGGTTCCAAACATTCGGGACATACCATTATGCAGGTGGACACGGCCCGTTGGTTGACAAGGTGGATGATGCTGGTACCTGAATCAACACTGGAGGGGCAGGGGAATCAACCAAATCAGTCATCTGGGTTATCGGACTGCTAGGCAGAGGGGGAGGATTGGATTGAAGGGAAGGGAGAGGGGGGAGAGGGGCTCACCAATGGGGGATAGGGGTTTTTCTGCGGTGGGCGTTCCGGATGGGCTGGCGGGCGGGAGGTTCCGGCTGGGAGGGGGGGGAAAAAAAAAAGGGATCAGCGCTGCGGGTGATCGGACTGCTAGAAAGGGCGGGACTCACTTGCGTTGGACGGTTTTGTTGGGTGGCTGGGGTTCCGGGTGGGATGGCTGGTGGATTGTTCCGGCTGGCTGGTTTGCGGTTCCGGCGGCTGGGTTGTTGGTGGGTCCGGATGAGCGGGGGGGGGAGCTGGGTTGGGGGGCATTTTTGATGGGGAAGGGGGTAGGGGGTATGGGAGAGATGGAGAGAGGGAAGACGTGTGAAGATAAGAAGTTTTGGAAGGATACAGGGTGGGTGGCTGAAATGAAGAACTTTGTTGGTCGGATTTTCAGGCTGCCGGACCCGCAAGCTTTTTGGTTTTGGCTGTATCTTCACCGAGTCCAAGATTGTTCAAAAAGTAAAACCAGATAAAGTCAAGCTTGTATTGTGCAGATCAAAAACAATTGCTAGGGAAGCAAAAGTTTGCAATGGCTTCCAATATTGTACCTGTTGAACTTTCCATGCATCAATTCTGCAGCAACACCAATCAATGGACAATACACCACGGGTGTAAAAAAATATTTTGAAAACCAATTTCAATGGTTTTCAAAATATTTCCAATACACTACGTGTTGGACGTCCTGAGGAACGAGTCAGACTAACCGGTTTCAGATATTTTTAAAATATTCTTGGAACTGCCTCAGGCTGTCCTGAAAATATCTCAAAAACCCTCTTGGTCGGAGAAATATTCTTCCAACCACTTCAAATGGTTTTCAAAACCAATTTGGTCTGGCCATTAGTGTCAAAAACCGTTTTGGTTGCCAAATCAATTTGGATAACCACAATCGGTTGGCCGAATGGTTTTGATGATGATTTTGGCGGGCTAATTGGTTTGGATAACCAGAAATTGTTGGCCAAATGGTTCTAAGAACTATTTTGGTTGGCCAATCTGTTTGTATAACCAGAATGGGTTGGCCAAATGGTTTCAAGAACCATTTTGGTAGCTAGAAATATTCCTCCAGCCATCATTGGTTAGAGAGAATATTTGTGTAATCAAGTTTAGTTTGGACAAATGTTTACTGAAACATTTTTTGTTGGCAGAATGGTTTGAAAGAAGGTAGATCGTTGGATTGTCTCTTTTGCTAGGTGCAATGGTTTATAACGGGTACATCAGTAATAGCTGTAGTATTTTTTTATCAAGTACATTGAGTAGCAAGCAGTGCAAGCAGTAAACATCGAGCTCCAAGCATTAAAACACAAGAAGCAGAAAAAATCTAATAATGCAGCCCTAAAGTAGTGGAAGCCGCGGAAGTAACGGTAAAGAGCACGGTAACAGACAGTACTGCATAAGAGACACTCCTCAGCTTGTTCCATCCCACAGGGCCCAATCCTTCTTGTAGATAAGTATGGAGATGCTTACTCAAAAGATTGCTTCTGACCAGGGAAGATCAAGCAATTGGCATCTGTCAGCACGCAGGCTCGAGGTGCGTGCGGGGGGTGGGAGGCTTACACTAGGCAATGGAGTACACGGGCAGGTCGAAGACTTTCTGGTAGACGTACAGCAGGCTGCGGTAGGCGAACAGGTCTCTACAAAAAAGGAAGTGTGCGTGGGGTGGAGGGGGGTTGGAGGGGCTGACTAGAGATCGCCCGTGGGTACCCGGTATCCGTGGGCGGGTACCCGCCAGCCCTCGGCAGGTACCGGCCCGCGGGTGCCGTGTGCGGGTCTGGGTATGTAAATTTTGGATGGCGGGTACCCGTCCAGGTACCTGCTGCAAAAGGTCTGGAGACCAGCAGTCGCGGACTACCTTTTGCAGCGCGATCATGGCCCCCGCTAACCTAACCCTCTCGGTGTCCAGCACATGCTGGACGCCGAGGGGGCATACACTCTTGATGTCCGGCACAGAGCGGACATCGGGAGGGTGTATATGCCCACTTGATGTCCGGTATGTGCTGGACACCAAGAGGGCATACAGTCTCGACGTCCGGCCCAGACCAGACATCAAGAATTCACACGCAGACATACCCTCTCGATATCCGGCACAGAGCGGACATTGGGAGGTGTATGTATGCCCTCTCAATGTCCGGTATGTGCTGGACACCAAGAGGGCATACAGTCTTGATGACCGGCACAGACCGGACATTGGGAGGGTATACACACACCCTCTCAATGTCCGGTCTGTACCGGTCATCAAGACTGTATGCCCTCTTGGTGTCCAGCACATACCGGACATTGAGAGGGCATACATACACCTCCCGATGTCCGCTCTGTGCCGGACATCAAGAGTGTATGCCCCCTTGGTCTCCAGCACATTGGACATCAAGAGGGCATACATACACCCTCCCGATGTCCGCTCTGTGCCGGACATCGAGAGTGTATGCCCTCTCGGCGTCCAGTATGTGCTGGACACCAATATGCCGTCTCGGTGTCCAGCACAGGCCGGACATCGAGAGGGTATACATACACCCTCTCAATACCCGGCCCAGGTCAGGCATCGAGAGGGTATATACTCCTTTGATGACTGGTCTGTGTCGGTCATCAAGAGGTTACACCACCCTTGAAGCCGGCATAGACCGGCTAGAGGGTTGAATCGTAGGCGGTACCCGTGATACCCGCCACGGGTACCGCCGGTACCCCGCCCTACGGGTGCCGGGTCCAAGTCTGGGTATCTAAATATGCCCAAAATGACCGCAGGTACCCGCACCCACCAGGGGTACCCGGGTCCACTCGGCGATCTCTAGGGCTGACAGCTCGATCTGGATGGGGATGTTGGGCCGCAGGACCTTGACGGCGACAGGTGTGGCGGAGCCCTTGAGGGTAGTGCGATGGACCTTGGCAAAGGATCCGCTGGCGATGGCAACAATGGGCCTATACTATACTCTACTATAAACAGGCCTTTCTGTTATTGTATAGGTCTGGTTGTACCAACCTATACTAATAGCTGTACTAGTATTGGCCCGTATAGTATCCTGTGGTTTTTCTCTGAAACAAAAAATACAGGTATAGTAACTTTTTTTGCCCATGATTACCGCGATAACGCACTTAACCAGGTGTAAACATAAGGCAATGACATGTGGGCTCCTGATGATTGTACAGGTGAAGTTAACCATGCCACCTACCTGGTCCTTGCGGCAATAGCAAGGGCTTATTTAGAAACACCATGTAGGTCTTGTTCTGTTGAGAGATTGTTCTCTGTGGCTCCAGACATGGTTGTCTGTTCCCTTCAACTACTTCAAAATTCTTCAGCAGCCTCATGTGGCTTTTTGAGGATTTTGCCCTCTCAGGGGACTTTGCTGAGGCCAGAAAGGCTTTGGGTGCTCTGATTCCCAAGCCCAAGAAATAGATAGATTTTCATCCCTACTGAGTAGTGGTACTGGCCACATCTGGCCAGTATAGTATTGAGATTTTTTTTGTTTCTTCCTTCATTTGGATATAGTATTTTCAAAAAAAAAAAAAAATCCTCATGCAATTGGATATAGTATTAAAATTTCATTACAGAAAAATGGAAATAACAGTACTGTTATTGGACCAAAAAAATACGATAACTATACTATACCAATATCTGTATAGTAAAGGCCCATTGTTGGCAATGGGAGGTTGAAGGTCTCGAAGTGGTTGTTGATGCCCCCGGGGAGCTCCTGGCTGCAGACCTGGCGGACGTGGCGGAAGGGCATCGGCCGGGCGGCATCGAAGATGCTTGCAAGGGCCTGGGTGTACACGGGGGGCAGGAGGGCGGCCTGGATGGCGATGGCCTGGCCCAGCTTGATGTACAGCCCGCCGTTGCGCTCACAGCAGTCGGCGAGCCGCTTGGACAATCACACCCGCGCCAACCCATAGCTTGTGGCGCGGGTTGCCCATGGGCCAACCCGGCCCAATTCTCAACCCTAATACCAACGAACATCTCTCAACTCGGCGTTCAACTACGCCTGCGGGCAAGGCATGCAAAGCCAGGCCAACCGGAGCGATTGCTGTCTAAGGCGAAAGCGCCTTGGAGAACTGAATCTGACCTTAAAAGTGCAGAGAAATATGACGTCTTTCCGTCTTTTTGCATCACTTCTTCCTCTGTCCATCCCCTAATATCACATCCACTTGAATTCGAAGCCGACTTCTTCCCTCTAGATTAGTATAGCTTTTTTTTACTCATTTATTTTCAATCACTGGCCCCGAATCGATACTGCCAACTGACTGCCAATAGGCCATGGAGGGAAACTACGGTCGAGATGCCAGCCAAATGCACAATCAAAATGCCCCGTTATCGCCACTCATTGGAGGACAAGGTTACGCTGCTCCATTATCGCCAATGGGGACAAAGTTTCCCGGGTATGGCTATCCAGGACATGAGAAGGAAAGGCATCCAGCTACACAAGTCTACGAAAAAGGAATCATTCTGGCTCCTAAGCCAGCTCCCAATCCTCCTCCGCTTGACATCAATAAATCGGTAAAATTTTGGACATGGTTCAGCCCTTATCGACAGATGCTAGTGCTTGTGGTTGTCGTCGAAGCGCTGATGATTATAGTCACTCTGCTCGGTGGATGGCACTTTGCTAGAACCCATCTGCCCGCGTTAGTCACCGGGAATTTGTTAGTGGCTATTGCAATTCGATCTGAATGGGTCATGAGATTGCTCTATTGGATCTCAATCAAGTTGTTCAGGAGATGGACTCCCCTAAAGTTCAGAGTCCTGGTCGTGGCCATCTTATACCACATTGGTAAACATACCTTTTCAATTTGAACTCTTGGGCAAACTTTCACCTTCTTTGTGCTAACCCAATCTATTCACTTCTTCAGGTGGTTTGCACAGTGGATGTGGTATTTCTGCAATGATGTGGCTCCTACTTTCTTGGACATATCACATCATGAATAAAGATCTTTACAATCCTCTCGTCATGGCGTCCTTGTTTGTCTCTATGGTTGTCGTTGTTGTCACTTGCTTTGTTGCAACACCCATAGTCAGAGCCATCCACCATAAGTACGCTAGCTTTTCCAGACAGTGATTTCAGACTCTCAAACTTGATTCTTACCGGTTTTTCACATTATTTCTCTGCTCACAGTATCTTCGAGATTACTCATCGATTCTTAGGATGGTAAGCTACCTTTCGTAATGCTCCGTGCTGTTATCTTTTTTTTCCTCATTTCGGTGGATTGATCGAGATTGGCTCTTGTGTTCAGGTTGGGAATCATCACCAGTTTGATTTTTGTAATTGTATCAAGCTGGTGGGATATCAACACGCAAACATGGAGAACCTCCGGCAAATACTTGGTACGACAAGAGGAATTTTGGTTTATGATTGCCATCATACCTCTGTAAGTTCACAATTCATTCAACCCTACAAATGACAGGAAATTTATTGGAGTGTTTTTCTCTATCAGAATTATAGGCCAATGGATCACTGTTCGTCATGTACCTGTCACAGTAAATGCGGTGAGCCAAATTCATTTTACCAATTTTCAGGAATAATCAACTGAGTTTTCTCACTCGTTTTTTCTCGGTGAAGCCCTCTGGGAAAGCTTCGGTAATCAGAGTTCCTGGTGGCTTGACATCTGGGCTTCACACTCGAGTTTCTCGTGGTGGGTTGAGAGAATGGCACATCTTTGGTTCAATCAGGTGAGCAAAAAAAAAAAAAATCACGTCCAATTTCAAAGGTTGGGTTGCTGACCTTAGTGCTACGGTCCCTTTATCCAATAACAGTGAAGGAAAGCATGCAGATTGCCACTACATTGTTATGGCAGTTCAAGGTGGTTTTACTCGAGCGATGAATAAAGATCAACCAGCAAAGTTGTACACCAAAACATGGAAGGTATGCTCAACATGTTCGCAGAATCCATTGGGCAAATTTTCATATGCTAACTTCTTGTTCCTGCTTAATCAAAGCCATGTGGGCTACCTTATTTTTCTAGGCTTTTCAACAGAGGGGTGGCGATTTGTACAGGATCAGGTATCGGAGCCGTTGGATCAACATGCATCCAGCACGACGATTGGTTCCTGATCTGGATTGGAGCCGATTTAGAGAAAACTTATGGAACAGAGTTCATCAATTTTATCAAGAGCAAGATTCAACCCGAGCGACTCTTAATTTGGGATACCAAAGGCCCTCTCGGTAGGCCTGATGTGAATGTCGAATTGGAAAAAGTCTACAAACAATGGAACGCTCAAGGTATGTTTCTTTCAAATGAACAACTCCAGCCCGTATCACATAGATAGCTGAACGGTTTTGCTTGTTTCTGTACTTCTTGATTCATCTTATCCAGTCGCACTGTTCATTGGAAGTCCGGCTTTGAATAAGAGTGTGTTGAGGACATCAAGAGCTCGTGGAATTCCTGTTTTTGTGAGTTGCGCCCGAATTCTTCACGACATGAAGTTGGCTCCCTCCTGAGAAGAAAAAAAAGAGGAAAAAGAAAGAGTCGCAATACTAACCACAACAATTCATTCTCACTCGATTTTCTTCGCCAGGGTTCCATTTGGGATGCTTGAAACGAGCTCATCTACATAGATTTTTATTTTGACACTTCTGAATATAATAGATTTAATGAAGACATCAATTTGAGCAGGTCTCAAGATGACATGAAACTGATTATGAATGAGCAACCTCCTAATGTATTCTTCCTCTGTTATCCCCATTATTTTTTATGATTCATATTTAATTTATTTTCAACCCTGAATACATCTGGAATTATCCTATTGTTAATTACAAGTTTATTCTTTCTTCAAAATTACATAGACATCATGGTTTTTAATCCATCAAATAAAAGCCATGAAAAAAGCCCTGGAACTGCAAGAGAGACTTGAATAACTGGCAACAGTCAGCATGCAGCAATCTTGAGTATACCTTGGTTGAACCAATGACCAATACTAATATAGCATATGGTGATATGACTTGGGTGTTGAAAAGGGGTGTATCAAATAAAAATAAGTTTTTATCCAGTTCTGGTTAGAGGATGAATTGAGCTTGCATGTTGTGGTATCCACAAAAGTAGAGGAAAAACTTGTATTCAGCTTGTGCCAGTGCCAGTGCCAGTGCCTTCACCTCTTCTTCCACCTCCACAAGAAAATTCCAGAATTTGAAGATCATCAAGGTATATGATATCAAACAGCTTTCATGTTTACTCAGTCGTGTAGTGGCCAGCCCTTGGTATTCCCATCCATTGGAGCAGAGAGGAGCCATCGAAATCCCGGGGCCTGAGGGGTGGGAACCATGATCAGGTTGGTTGACAAGCTGCACTGGTTCAGAATATGAACTCAGATTTTCACTATCTCAACTACAAGACCATTTACTGGAGGATGGTGGCCCTGGGTAACACTGAAATGACTAAGCTAAATGTATTCCTAATGGCCTGTAGCATATTTCTTTTGCATTGCCATTAAAATTTTCATGCATTGGTGTTAAGAGTCAAAGAAGTAAAAACAGAAAATAAAAAAAATACAAATACAAACAATATTTTAACATAGCATATCAATTGAAATTGTATCAGAAAATCCAATTCCTTTGCCAATCATTTGCATTGGTGTGCATTAAGGGTGTTCAAAGTTGAAATCATAAATTTTTCAATGCATAAAATCATAAAATTATAAAACTTTCAAGTGATGATTTCATATGTACCATTCTAGAAATGTTGCTCTAATTTGAGTGCTTGGGTGCAACATATTTTTTTCAGCTTAGAATTTTATGATTTTATGGTGTTATGATTTTATGCAAGTCAACTTTGAACACCCTAATTAACTCAAAAAGTCTGTACACCCTTTTTGGAATTTTTTGTATTGGTGCCAAATTATGATGCATTGTGACAGTGTGAGAATAAAAGCTGGTTAGTGGTTAGAAAAGTCAACCATCCGCCTCTTTCAAGAATATATGTGTCCGGGCTGAGTGATTATTGGTATCTTGGCTCCGCACTGCTACTTTCCACTAGCCTTCAGCGCTCCTCAATGAGCCTGATCTATAGCGTAGTAATCCGCAAGTGAATAAAGCTCTGCACTCCGTAAGCAAAGATAAGGTCACATAAAAATCTTCTAATACTCTTGTACGTCTGTAAGTGTAAGTACAATGATGAGTAGTAAGTAAGATGATGAAAAGGAAAAGAGAAGAGAAACCATGAACCTCCACGCAGTTTGCCATTCCCACCCAATCCCGCATTCCCGCACTAGTCCCCCAGCTCTGCCCGCTGTGGAGCTTCGTCCGGTGCTAGGCCGGCGACAGCGCTGGGAGGGGATGGATGCCTGGTGGCTGCCCTCACGGATGATCCGAGGATGAGTCGTTGGGAAATCAAGGCAATAGCTTGTGGTGGGGTGGTTTTGAGAGTTCTCCAAGGGTTGGATTCTCGGCGGCAGTTTGTTTTTGAGGGATTTTGGGGATTCTTGGCGGAATGCTGAACTCGTGATGAACAATAGACTCCTGATGGTGGATCAGAATGCCATGGCGCTCCCCTCCTCCAAGTTCTGCGAACTTGGACTTGGGGAGACAACATGTCACATACATTTCATCATCTCCTTGCGCGCCGTGCGCGCGCAACACAACAAACACAGAAACAGAAAAGAAAACAAAGACAGCAAAACTCAAAAGAAGGAAGACAAGAAAAGAAACCAGCCACCAAACAATGAAATAATAAAGAACAATCACAAAAGAAAGCAGAAAACCAGAGCAGAGGGAGGAGGAGAAGGCACAGAAGCCAGAAAGAAGGAAGGAAAGAAGGGAAGGAATCAAGAGCAAACAAATAGACCCACAGTACAAACTGTGTTAGGACCAAGAAAATAAAAGGGGAGTCTTGAGAGAGGAAGGGAATAAGAAGGAAGTGAGGAATAAGAAAAGGGGAAGGAGAAATAGCCTGAGAACCTTGAGCCTTGAGGGTCTTGATCTTGAGTTTTGAGGCTTGAGACTGAGTCTTGGTTCTTGAGATGAGCACCGGTGAGATTGGAGACTGAAAATAAATTTGACTACCGGTTTGTCCACCACACTGCTTTCCCACACGTCATTATCCCAGACTCTGCTCCTCTCCAACACTTGAACTATCACACCCTCTGTCTAGCCCCCTGTCAGGGCGCGTCTCTAAAGTGGCAATGCCCTGAATGGAAAAGAACAATTTGTGAGTTCCTAAAAAGGAAAACACGCTTGACTTGACCGCGATGCGGGAGGAGAAAGCCGCGCCTCCGTTGGAGGGGCTGGTAGAGCTACGTCGTACCTGAACCTGCAGAGGTTCGTAAAGGAAAACTCGAGCTTACCTAAGAAGGTAGCGAGTGAAGAGAAGTTGGAAAGGGTGGAGGGTTGTAGATGGAGGAGTTGGCGACAAGGGTGGAAGAGTTAGCGGAGGCGGAGGCGGGAGAGTCGAGGTGAAGGAGTCTTGAGGATGGAAAAGGTTGAGATATAACTTAGATATAAAGTCCTGGTCGTTTTGTATCAAACAAGAAAGACAGACTTAGTAATCTATAATAATCTAGCAAACCTTTTGTAAGGCGGAGGCCCCAGGTCTTTTATAGCCAATATGAAGGCAACACTTTGGACTTCGTGTCGTCACTATGTTCTGAACTAATCTACACGTGTGGAACATTCGCGTGGATTGTGCTCACTTGAGCTTGAAAACCCGTGAGTGTTACTCTGCCGGGTATGACACCCACGGGCAGGTATTCACACGTTGTCAAATCTCTACTCAGTGCGCTAGCGCGCGCACTTGTTGCCTTTGGCTTGTGTGGTGCCTGAAGCGGCACTATGCGCGCCCAGTTCTTCTGTGGCGCGCGCAGTGTCAGCCTTGGCGCTGTTGGGACTAGCCAAGGGCTGACACCCCCGTTAGTCAGTCTCTTGCCACCACCTCCGCCCCAGTTCTGCCCACTGGTGGAACCCGCCTTGGCTGCCGTGGCTCACCTGCTGACGCGCTGCTGCTACCAGTCCACCACAGTCTAGCCCTGTCTTTCTGCTCCAGTCTGACTATCTGTGAGCCTGTGCCTCTTATGTGACAGCAGGACCCAAGAAATATGATTGGGAACTTCTTGAATTTCTTGGGATAAAGAAATAACAAACAGTAAGAGAGAAAGAGAGAGAAAGAAAGAGATTATCTGAGTTATGATAATCAAGGTTCTTTTGACCTGTAGGTGGGAAATAAAATCCACTAGCAATACTACTCCTTAAGGGAGTGCTGCCAAGCTGTGCCTGAGATTGAAACAGCCTCTTCTCACAATGGAAACGTGGAAGGTACCTGAATTAGAGAAGTCTAATCAGCCACAATTTTTTAGACTTCTCTGTGGATAGTCAAGGTTCTTTAAAGGGAAACCTATGTGGTTTGTTATTGACAAAAACCACAGAAAGAGAAGGATATGCAATCAGAGGGATCCTTGGGATAAGAGGTCTGGATATATGATGACCTGTGATCAAAAATAGAAGAGCAGAAACAAACAGGGAGAGAAGCAGTCAAGAGAAACAGAGTTAAATCTGGATAAACAAGTTCAGTCAGAGAGGGAACTTACTGTCAATATCTGGTGTTGATACTGGGAGCTAAGCGGCCTCTGTGGGTGATCCTGGGGTTTGTCCTAAGGGTGTTCTGCGGTCCTGGTTGGCTGGTTGTCTGGTGTCTGAAGTCTGTGGATCCTCCAGCTGCATGGGGGATCCTCACTTCAAAAATTTTCACAGTTTGTTTACATAATTACATATGTACAAGTGGTTGGAGCGCCTGGTAG
Source organism: Puccinia triticina (assembly GCF_026914185.1). Taxonomy (NCBI): domain Eukaryota; kingdom Fungi; phylum Basidiomycota; class Pucciniomycetes; order Pucciniales; family Pucciniaceae; genus Puccinia; species Puccinia triticina. The sequence continues at coordinate 4,083,888 of NC_070565.1, read as the reverse complement.
CGCTTACACCTCACTGCTGTGCATGCGCGCCACAACTCAAGAGCTCTATGAAGGAATAAAGTTATTGAAAAGTGGTAAGTTGTAACTAGGGTTAAAATTACATGAGAAAACAGAATCTGAATTCAAACCAAGGTTAAACCTTAAGGTAAAAAAGATATAAAGTAATTTAGGTATAATGAAGTAGAAAGGGGCAGACCTCAGGCCAGCTGCGCTGGCTCTAAGGTTGACACTATCTGATCCAAAATCCGTGATCTGTGCATTCCATCCGTGCACAACTTTCCGTAAGCTTTCTTAGTGTGCTTTCTGACATCATCCTCAGTGCTTATGTCACCAGAATGCACTCTGCGCTCAGCCGCTCTGTGCATTGCTGCCCACGCTATCTCTGAGTGGACATTCTACCACGCCTGCCTATATAAATAATCACAACAGCCATTACAATAATGGGTTTCACAATAGGGAAAACTGGGAAGGAGTTTGAGTGCTTGCAAGTATTGTTATGAAGTTGCTTGGGGTAATTTCTTGCTGGAATTCACACCAAAATTTTAAGCAACTAAATCACTCATGAGTAAGCAGACTTTGTGCCAAGGCAACCAGGAATTCTTATTGTGAAACCCTGTTATAGTCTGGTCTTGGGAGAGAAAGAGGAAGTCTGGTATTCAGGGGTTCAATATCTTAGTGTAATAGATTGAAGGATGAGGAAGCAGTCTGGGATCCTCAGGCTCTTGAACCTTGAGAGTGCCGTTGTGGTAGATGGAAAAGTGAAAAATCAAAAGTTTTTTCCTTGTCAACAGATTTACTCATACTGGGCCTCAAGATACCACCAAATGGACCCCAGAAATGGATTCTACGGCCAATTTTACCTCTATTCACTACTGGAGGCATCACTGGAGCGCCTCTGGATTGGAACCTACAGTTCTTTGGACACTGGACACCCATCACACGTTCAACATACCAAATCACCAACCTGTCACAAGCCTCAAGTCAAGGATCACAGCATTATGCTTATACACATCACAGGATAAAAACATACATCTCCCCATCAGACTACATTCATTACATATTATCAAGTACTCTTCTATTTCCATATTATGATGTCATCACACACTGACTCTGCAGCCTTAGACTGCATTTATGCACCCCCTGCATCCAATTGTCAAATCAGGCAGTCTACTGTCACTTTACGCAGCCTTAATGCAGCCCTACTGCATTCTTCTGACATTGCTTATGTACCCTTGACATATTATGAGATCATTTGTATCTACTCCCACCAGCTAAAATACCTCACACTGTTGTCTAGATTAGTTGAACCCTTAACCAACAAGCCCTCTGGGGCTCCACTTTTGTCTATATAAGGAGCTCTCTCCTCCCCAGTTGTCAGCTCCTCAGCTCAGTACTCACCAGTTATTTACATACCACCCTTCACACTTACCATCACCACCACACATCACTACAACCCTTATATTTGCAAATAACTACTGAACTCACTCTCAAATCTCACATACCTGTCATCAAACAACTTCATCTGGAACTAGACCAGACCTATCACTTGATTAAAACTTGCCAAGCATAGCTTGGTTGGTCTTGTTGACTGATAGCATAGAAGGGCAGAGTTTGCACCTCCATCATCCCCTTCTCCATTCAGCAAAAGGGTTTCACAACCAATTTTGAGTCTTACACCGTCAGTGAAATGTACATGTAAGCTATGTTCATGAAGCCTGTGCTACACAGCCCATGCCATAGCTCATAAAATTATCCCCCCCTTAATTCCCAAGCCTCCCCCTTTTAAAGTCTGATCATAAAAAAATTGCTCCTATTTTGGCTCTGCATTCTGTCCCCGGGCAGCATTAAAAAACCCAATGGGAAAAGGCTTGCCCTCTCACTTTCTTCTCCGTGTCCGTTGGTGTTTGGCTGCCGCCTACGGGAATTTGATGTTGAAGTCTGCCAATAGGTCTCCGCAGTTTGTCAGATTTGCCGCCGGCTCACACAAGTTTTCCTCTGGTCCAAATACCTTCCAACTGACAAGTTATTGAAGTTTCCGCCCTCTCCACCTACATTTGAGTACCTCTGCAACTTCCCATTCATCCCCACCATCCACTGTTACTGGCTCTGGGGTCCGCCTCTGCTGCTCTGCCACTTTTTCCGGCTTGTTTTTGCAGAGTGTGGAGCCATAGAAAACTGGATAGACACACTGCATAGAGAGAGGAAGGGTCAGATTATACGCCAACTTAAAAAATTCAGCTAGCTATTGGAAACAGTCCTAGCCAGCGGTGTTCTAGTTTGGGGCTGGGTTGGGTGGTTGAAATTTTGCATTGGTCCAACCAAATTTTGTCTCAGCTCTTCCATTCCGGAGTGTCTCACACACTCCTGTCAAATTGCCTCTTGCACCGTCACTAGACAGTTTTTGAGCTCTGTCTGTAACTCTTCTAGCTGGCGGAGGCGCTCTGCTACTGCCGGTATGCACTGCTCTTCTGTAGGAAGGATTGAACCCGTAATTTGCCTTGAAAGGGGACACTCCTTTTGACATGTAGTCATTGTTGTTCTAGGTAAACTCTGCCGTTGCTAGAAGTGGTGACCAGTTTTCCTGTCAGTAACACACCAAGTGCCGGAGGTACTTCTCCACTGCTTTTTCTGCAATCTCTGATTGTCCTTTGGTCCTGGGGTGGAGGCGGATGCCCAGTTGGTTGCCTAATTTGCGGGTGATTTGAGAGATGAACATACTGCCGCAGTTGGATAAAATATCCTGTGGAGTGCTGTGGAGTTTCCAAATGTGCTTGGCCAGTTGCTCTGCATTCATGGAATTTCTGAGCAGAACAAAATGTGCCATCTTCTACAGGTTTTCAAAAATGGTGAGTATACTGTTGTGAGAATGTGATTTGGGGAGATCAGTGATTAAATCATAGTTAATGTCCGTCCAGGGCCCCGCTGGGATCGCAAGAGGTTCTAAGGTTCCAAATGGCCACTGGGTGGCAGACTTGACCCGTTGGCAAGAGTCACATCCATTGACATATTGGTTAACAAACTTGATCCCGTTCCAAAAAAAGCTCCACCAGACCAGGGCCAAGGTGCAGGAGTGCCATGGGTGACTGGCCTCTTTGGTGTTGTGTCTGCTCTTGAGGATTTCCATCTGTAAGGCCACATCCACTGGTACTACAATCTTTCCCTTGTTGTAGAGTATCCCGTCTGCCTCCACATATCTGACAGGTTCCCCTGCCAGTTTGCGTAGCAAATCAATCCATTTGGTCAATTTGGGGTCAAGCAGAATCAATTCTCTGATCTTAGGAATGATTTTTGCGTCCAAAATGGCCCAATCCTCCGCCTCTGCCTCTGCTGGCCCACTTCTGAGTATATCAATCTCAAACCAGTGTTCTGCGTCCTCCTTGTCTCATCTTTGAACCAGCTGTCAAACTATGCCACCCCCCCCCCCCAAATTTCCACTCTGTGATGTTGCTGGGCTTCACAAAAGTTGTCCAAAAGTCAGCTTCTTGTCATGAGCTGGGGCAAGGTCTGGTCTGCGGGAAAGGGTGTCTAGTTTGGTGGATTGGCTGCCTGGGCAAAATATAATTTCAAAGTCAAAGCACCCCATGGTCTCTACCCATTGTGCTTGTCTCCTGGTGATTTCTTTTGTGGTCATAAAGCTTTCCAGGTTCTGGTTGTCCGTTTCTGTGTAGACAATTGGGGTCAGGTGGTGAGGTTTTCCTTTGAGGTACTTCCACCACTCTTTGAAATCGGCAACAATGTCCAGCAACTCCTTATCAAAGATCTCATATTTCTTCTAATGGGTTGAGGTTCATTGTCTTTGTTTCAAACCTGGGATAGCAACACTCTGAGCGCAAATTTGGAGCAGTCACATTCAAGGATGAATGGTTTGTACGGGTCTGCAATCTTGAGTACTGGAGCAGAGGTGAAGGTGTACTTCAAGGTCCAAAAGTGGAGTCACATCTGGTGTCCCACACAAAGAGGACTTTGGCTTTAGTGAGATCATGGAGCAGTCTATTATTCCCAGAAAAGTGATCAATAATGTGGCAGCAGGAGTTTGATAATCTAATAAACCGCTGCAGTTACGTGACGTTCTGCAGCAGAGGCCAATCTGTTGTGGTGCAAAAAAGTGACTGCTGACACAAAAGTGTTGGGACACCTCCTCCACAAGATTATTCCCGGATAAATCCGCTCCACTCCGCATAGGAGTAGTGAGACACAATACACAAAGTAAGTTGTATAAAGTAATGTATAAAACTGCCGTAAGTACAGTATAGTACATCAAGCGCGTCTGGGCACATGCCAGACTGGTGTATCTACTGGTGTGGTGAAAAAAAGTTGTCCCTGTGTAGAAATGGCACGACCCCGCTGCTCCAAGATGATTCCCGGGTAAAGTTGGGTGATTTGGAGAACTCTGCTCCGTAGCTCCGCCAACATTGTAGGGCTCTGAGCAGGGTAAAAATAAAGTAAAGCACGTAAAATAATCAAGCTCCGCAAACGTAAACCGTAAAAATAAAGCTCCGCCGCATGAGGAAGATAACTCCGCAAAAACGCAAGAAACAGCCGTAAAGCAGGCACAAAAACTCCACAAAGCACAACCGTAACACATAAAGCAAGTTGGCAATGTAAAATTCTGCTCCGCAACGTACACAAAGTTAAATAAGCACAACAATCCACAAAGTAAAGTAAAAACCCGTTGTGGAACTCCTAAACAATCAGGAAAGAGCTGTGAGGGGAAATAGTCAACTACACTACTAATAATGTAGAAGAAGCTACAGGTGCTGGTGAGGCTGCCCTCTTGACTAATGCTGATGGAGAGAGGGTTACACTAAGAAAAAGAAAAGGTGTGGCTTATAACATCTTTGACTTAGATGGCTTTAACACTAATGGGTTTGAGGTGTATCAATCCTACTGAGTGAGAGAGGAGAAGTGAGATGAGGGGAAAGGCAGAAGCTCTTGAGACACTGGGAGATGGTTCAAGGCTCTGAGGTAAAAGGTAAAGAGATATATGCTGGGAGATATATTTCAATGGGGTGAAACTGTATCTAAGTGGGGTGTCTAAAAGGGTAGCTACAGGGTGTATGTGGGAGAAAGGTGCATACAAAGTGCAGTGGGTGAAAGTGCATATAAGGGTGGTGTAAAAAGTGCTACAGAGGGGATGTAGTAGAAAGTGCATGATGGGGATACAACATCTAGAGGGGTGTTTATATATGTGAGATGTACTACAGGGGGGTAATACATGATGAGCACATAGTAACAATATCTGAAGATGAGAAGTAATGATAAAGGTACAATGACCAAGGAGTGTACATGAAAGGTAACTATGTAGAAGATGAAATAATGATGAACAGGAGTAACAGATATGAGGTTCAAGAAGTGTACATAATGAAGATGAGCATTTGGTAATATCTACAGGAACTATGAAGGAATGTACTGCTGATATCATATGAAGGGAAAAATGTGTAATTAAACTATGTATAATCTGCAGTCCTATGTAGCTTTGATACTAATGAATGATGTATGTAATAATGCTAAGGATATGTATGAAGAAAATACCTGCCAAAACTATGAATGCCAATAACTGCTGATCCATTTGGAAATCCTAGGTAGAATGAGTGGGTGACTAGGGGTAAAATGGGGTGTAGAATCTGAATATGAAGTAATAATGAGGTATTTTGGAAGGGTTTATGAGATATGAAAGTGGTGGTATGAACAGGAACAGGGTTACCACACCGTAAAAAGAGAGTCTGTGGGGATTATGATGCAGAATCCTCCCTCCCCCACTGTGGTTTTTATAGAGAAAAGGAAGAGAACTAAAAGATATCATCCTCCCGCCTCCCACGCACGCCATCCACTAACTCTGTTCACATGCGCACACTTGTCATCCGCCAAGCGCTATACACACACTTGTCATCCGCCAAGCGCTATACACACTTGTCATCCGCCAAGCGCTATACACACACGCATGTCATCCACCAAGCGCTATACACACACACATGTCATCCACCAAGCGCTATACACACACACATGTCATCCGCCAAGCTCCGCTCTCACACTAACTCCTGTTGTCTCCACCGCTTGCCTTTGACCACCATCAAACTCCTCTCCCTAGCTTCCACACCCCTGTCTAGCCTATGATGTCAGGATCCCACACACCGCCTCCGCCCCAGCTACGCCCGCTGACGTAGCCCGCTTTGGCTGCCACGGCTTCCCCCAATCACCGCCTTCACTAGCCAGTCCGCGCTGGCCTGCTCAGTTTGAGTCCAGTTCCGCCGTCGAGCTCCGCGCGCCGCCGCCTTCAGTTGTGCGCTCCGCTCTGTTCCATTCTGTGTTGTCTGCGCTCGCACTGATTGCTCTGTGGACAATTTGACATGTGTTCTGGAATTGATCACCACACCGCTGCGCAAAATGTATTTTCAGCGGCCGGTAGGGTATCTTAAAAAAGCGCGGTTAAATTGCAGCGGTAGCGCATTGGCCGACCGCTATGCTACAGTTCATTTGTAGCGGCCGGCCAAGATTTCTCCATGCGCTGAGACATGATGTTCTGTGAGCCCAATAAATTGCAGCGGTAGCGCATCAACACAGCAATGCGCTACAAATTCCAAAACATATGTGTATCTTTTGCCAATTACAATGCAATTATGGTATTCAAAATTGCATATGCCACTCACCAGGAAAAAACAATGATCACTTGTCTGCAAGTGACATCAAAAAGTACAAAGGCCCCTTTTTACTTTGCTATGTCACTTGTTGGCAAGTGATTGTTCTTTTTTCCTGTTGACTGTTTACATAAAATCATAAAGCCCATTTTGGCTGGGAGATTTCAGCGTGCATAAAACTTAAAGTGACATCTCCCAGCCAAAATTGCAGTTTGTGATTTTATGTAAAAAAATCTTATGCAATTTTGAATACCATAAATGTAACAGCCATTAAGATACATGTATTGTAATGGTTTCACCGTTGGTACCCCCATAGTACCATCAAGAGTGCAACCGCTGCGCTGCGCTAAAAAAAACAGCCTTTCAGCGCAGCAGAGCGGGGTAACACTGCGCAGTCAGCCCAAATAGTGGTAGCGTGGCGCGGCCACCGCTGCGCTACCGCTGAAATTAGCGCGTCCCCGCTTTTCATCCAACCCAAAAAGTGGTAGCGCAACAGGTGGGGCCGCTACTTTCAGCCTAGCACAGCGGCCGGCAAAACCGCTGCGCTTTCTGTAAAAAAGTACTTACTGTTAGAGCATTCACATTGGTGCGAGTGTAACTCCAGGAGTAGCAGATTAGCACTAATGCAGGTGGTCGACCGCATGGTGCAAAGCCCGCACTGCAGCCTTAATTCTGCTTAATTGATGAGTAAGTATGTTGTATGCAACTGCAGCTTATGTAAGCTGTGTTTGGTGCATACTTTTGAGTGGGTAGGAGTGTCTGCATGCAGCACTTACTCCCAGGATTAGCAAGGATTAAATTTATTCTTGCTTAGTGCAAATTGTACTCCTGGGAAGAGTATAGTCCAACTAAATTGGACCCAATGCGGTTGCCAAGGATGATTAGTTATGCTAATCTCTCCTTAATCCATGACCAATGTGGATGCTCTTAATAGAGCTATATACCCAAAACAGTGTAACCGCTGTGCTTTGCTGAAAAAAAGCAGTCATTCAGCCCAGCCCAGTGGGGGACCGCTACAAGGCTAGCCCAAATAGCAGTAGCACAGCAGGACCACTGCTGCACTACTGCTGAAATTAGTGGTTTCCTGCTTTTCATCCCGCCCAAAAAGCGGTAGCGCAAGGGGTGGGGCCGCTACTTTCAGCGCAGCGGTTGCACCCTTGGTACCCTGTCTGGCAGTGCCGTGTGCAGTACCAGGTGCCTGTTTTTTGAATAAGACAACCCGGTGCCTGGTTTTTGCTTGAGTATGGCCCAGGTCCACTGGGGTCATCTCTAGGTAGAAATGACCTATGTGCACCCAGGTAGATGCCACAGTTGTAGTATTGACTAGTGGTCTTCAAAATTGAAATCATGAATTCATAAACATAAAATCACAAGTAACTTTTGCAGGGACATGCTTCCATAATCCCAGCCAAAAGCCATTTATGAATTTATGTACAGCTACATCAGAAAAGCTTGCTGCTTCCCCCATTTTTCTCATCTTTCTTGCCTTCTCCCCTCCTCAAAAGCCCATCAAGATTCTCCTGGATTTTTGGACAGCTTGGATCCACATGTACAAAGCGGAGGTACTTGTTGAGACTGGACTCATCATTGAATGGAGCTGGTGACAAAGGGGGTTGAGGGCCAGAGGTTTGGCTGGCTGTCTTTGACAAATTCTGAACAGGTTTGCATATTTTGAATCCTTCCTTGATCCTGTCATGTGTATGACCCGGCTGGGTGAAGTAGTCTAGCAACCAACCAAACATCATAATATCAGCAGAAAGTGTGCATTAAAGCGGCAAAGAAAATGTTGTAAGAAGAGAAAATAGACAGACCTTTGGCCAGTACAAATTCCTTGGAAGAGGACGATCAAAATTGGTTGACACTGATGTTGAAATTTGGCTTGCATGAACCCCCCTATTGCAATGGTTTGATCTTTGGCAGGACCAAATCTGGTCCTGCAGTGGGCTGCAGAACCAATGGGAAGTCCTTCAATTTTGACTCAAATGCAGCTTTGGATTTTACATCATGGTAAACCATCTTTTTGAAATACCAAATTGAAGCTGATCAATGGAGGACTTCCTGCTGAATTCAAACACCAGGGGAGATATGTTCCCACTCACCAGGGGGTGCCTCACCGTAACTTTTTTCCATAACTGTGCTTAAGGCCTTTGGTAAAGCAATATTGAATAGGTATAAACAAGACTGGAAGTCAGCGTGGAAATCAGTTGGAAATCATCCTGAAATAAACCATAACTTGCCAAAAAATCATCCAGGACTCATCTATAATTCATCCAGAACTCATCCAGAATATAGTCCTTTCTTGGCTCCATCACTGCCAGCATATTTGGCTAGGTTGAAGTAATCCCAGTTTAACTGGGATGGACTCAACCAATTTAAAATGGGTTAATCTCAACCAATGAAATATAAAACTAAGGGGGATCCCTTGGATTTAAATTGCATCAGTTGAGATCAACCAAGTTTAAATTGGTTGAGTGCATCCCAGTTTAACTAGGATAAACTCAGCCCAGCCAATTATGCTGGCAGTGCATGACCAGTGTGTCTTTTCCATGGAGATGTGAAAGGCCCAGCCTGTGATTTTTTTCCCCCTCATGTACTCGCGTACATCAGGGGGACAATTGGTGTCTCAAAACAATTTTTTTACTTTTCATGTGGCTGTGAAAGGCCCATCCTGTGATATTTCCACCTCAATGTACGCGCGTACATCAGGGTGACTATTAGCAAAGTGCAAAAAAGTTAACTTGCATGTGCACATGTGAATTTTGAAAAGCAAAAAAATACAAAATTCACTAGATCATTTTTGTGAGGAGGACAGGATATCTGGCCAAATTGAATTGGCACCGCAATCCAACCTTGACTTAACTCAGACTTTCACCCTATTAAAACAGTTTTTTGTCATTTTTATCAGCCAAATTCAAATTAATTCCCGCATTTCCAAGAAAATGGGTTTAAATTTCAATGACTGCAACATTACCACATTCCAAAAATTCAAACCCAATAATACCAAGTTGACTTTTTGTTTAATTTTGTACATCAGGGCATATAATGTGAATTACAAGAAAACCATTTTTTCGGAGGAATTACTTTTGAGAATGGGAATTTTGCTTTGCTATCCTTAAAAGCAGTAAACAGGAGCAATTGATGAGTTGGACTTTGGTGAAATATCATTTCATCATATTTCTTCCTACAGCTGTGCATAGAAAACAAAAGAATTCTACACAACATTAAGGGTGTTCAAAGTTGAAATCATAAAATTTTCAATGCATAAAATCATAAAATCATAAAACTTTCAAGTGATGATTTCATATGTACCATTCTAGAAATGTTGCTCTAATTTGAGTGCTTGGGTGCAACATATTTTTTTCAGCTTAGAATTTTATGATTTTATGGTGTTATGATTTTATGCAAGTCAACTTTGAACACCCTAATTGTGTTGACTTCCAAATCAATTGTGACTGACTTTTCACTAACTTCTCCATCCTATTTACTATTTTGGGGATGAGTTACTAATCCACATCAGGCTCACATCCGACCAAAACTCACATAAAATTCAACTCTGGCACTCCCTGGGGAGTGGGAACATATCTCCCCTGGTGAAACAAATCTGGAATTCCACATTGTGCAGGGGAATCTGGAATGTGGGACTCTGGATCACTTTGGGGAGCTTTGGGGACCAAGATTTCACTGCGAAATCTGAAATCTGTTGCAATGGAGGACTTCCTGTTGATCTGGAAATCCAGATCTGAGCTGACAGATTTCAGATTTCACAGTGAAATCTTAATGGTCCCCAAAGTGATCCAGAGTTCCAGATTTCAGATTCCCCAGCAAAATCTGGAATTCCAGATTTCTTTGAAGTCAACGGGAAGTCCTCCAATGGATGACTTCCTGTTGATCTGCAGCCTCCTGCAGAACCAGATCTGCAGCCAGAAAAGCTTAAGTTTTGTGGGGACATGATGTCCCAGAGGCTGCAGATGTAGCTCTGCAGGGTCTGTAGATCTCAATAGGAGAAGCCCTCCATTGGAGGACTTCCCATCAATCTGCATCCCCCTGCAGAACCAGATCTGCAGCCAGAAAGCCTTAATTTTTGCGGGGACATGCTGTCCCAGAGGCTGCAGATCAGGATCTGTAGTGCTTAACAGGATCTCAAGTCCTCCAATAAAAATCAAAAACCCAACCAAAACTGAAGTGGATCTGATGGAAATTTGTTCATGAAGATTCCGGGCCACCAGTGCAGTTCTGTGCAAGGACGTCCTGTAGTTAGGTATGCCCGGCATGAGGCGGCCAGCCACTGGACGTCGGAAAAAAAGGGGCAAGCTGGCATGGCTTTTTTGCCCAACAAAGGTGTGTTGGACAAGAATTGCCATCCAACGAGCTTTCATGAAGTTCATGATCAAGGGGAAGTGCCCAGAAATATCGGCATACACTCAATGGTTCTACTTTCGATGCTGATCTGGGAAGGGATGAATGGAAGGGTAGAAAGTTCTTTCTCAAAGCTCTCTTTGCATGTTGTGGCAGGGTATTGGAAGACTGGAATTGTCCAACCCTCAAACAAAGCTGAATCAGAAGGCAGGATGGATGCTGATGGCGGCTGGAGATGGCTCCAGTGATACGTAGTTTTTGATGAGGTGGAACGGAGACTGGAGTGGTGAGCTGGCACTTGGCCAAGTCAAAAGAGAAGAGAAAGAATAGAAACAGACAAACACTCTCCAGAAGAAATACAACCAGCAAGTGAGAGCTGGACAAGGCAGTCAGTCCCTTTGGAGCAGCAGCACTCTCCCCCCTCCTGAATCCCCCACTTCCCTCCCAGAAACACCCAATCCCCTCCCCTGAGACGACCATCCTCAACCCTTCGCCGCCTTGCCCGCTCCCTCCCAAGCCCGACGCCCTCCCCCCGCTAGGAGCGAGCCGTGACCCATACATATCATTTTGAGAAATCTCTCCCCACACACTCACCGGTATCCTGTTGCTAGACCATCAGAAACTGGACTCATACCCTACTTTTCTCATGGACCCCAGCTTCATCGCCAGGCTGGAGCGTGAAGCACGCGCCACGCAAGGTCTTTCCCCTCCCCGTGCAGATCCCGACGTCTCCATCCAGCCGCCCCTGAGCTCCGAGTCCAACCAGAGTGACCCCGCCCACCCCAATCCTCCTCAAGCTGAGGATTACGAATCTGATGACAATGAGCTCGAATATCTTGCTCAAGATCCCACCGGCGAGATGTCCGACGAGGCTGAAGAGCACCATCCAACCAACCTCGACAGTCTCGTCCCCCTTCTCGGGCCTTCTCCCTCCAACGAGCCATCGGATGACCACGATCCCGGCCGACCAAACGAGGAGGCCGACGACGATGACGACGACGGAACAACGGACAGTGATCCCGAGGAGGTCCGTCCCAAAAAACCAGACCCCATCCCGACCATCCGACTCACTCTAGCCCTACCTCTCAGTCTCCCGATCGAGTACGTCGTTTTCCTTATCTCCTCACTCGCATCGCGCATGCACTTCTGACCAGGACAGTCTCGTCACCCGACACTCCTACGAGTAGGCGGCCTGTTGAGCAGAGCGTCTCACTCTTAGCCAAGCAGGCTGGTTACACATTACCGGCTGACACTGCCATCACCTTTGGGGCCTCTGCTGTACCCCAACCTGAGCAACCACCCCAAGCAGATACCTCTCTGGACATTGCTCCACCACCAGTCAGTTCACTCTTATTCATATCAACCTGCCGACGGCGATGATCACTCATATTTTTTTTCACCATAAACGCTAGAAACGACGTCGACGAAGGAGGATCCAGGAACGAGACGAAGGTTACGATAAAGATGACCCGTTCGTTGATGACTCGGAAGCGTTCATCATGGAACCCAAGTATTATCACCCTCCTGCTCGCGATGGGTTCTTCGTCATTGAGGGCGTAGTCGAGCTCAAGGCCGATTCCAAGTAGGCCTCCGTTTTTTTCTCTTTTAACTTTTTAGTCCGATAAACCTTCATCAGTTTCCCTCGAGTCTTTGGTCTAACATCTATCCCATTTCAATCCTCCAGACAGACCAGAGTTCGTAAGCCAGCCGCCAAAGGTCCAAAAAAACCAGCTCCCGTTACGGCCCTCAATCACACATCCCAACCCAGCGATCCCTTGACAACCAAGCAGACTATTCCGCTCAACCCCATACTCCAGCCATCTTCTGCTCTGCCCAATTCCGCAGCACAATCGACCCCTCAACCGCAGAAGCCTGTTCAAGGAAAGCAGCCCGATGCCGCGGTGTCGAGATCTGAAGTTCCCCTGCCATCGGCACTTCCGAACAATTTATCAGAATCAACCTCCAAACCACAAAAGCCTGCGCAGAAGCCTCAGCCTAGCACGTCCAAGCCGCCCAACTCTGCAACCGCTCGTCCTCCAGATACTCGCCCGATCTCTCATCCTGCCCCGGCGTCCCATCCCACTACATCCAAACCGATCAACGGCGAAGTACCGTCAGCCAGCACCCAAGCACCCGTCAAAACTGTCGATAGTCCTGCTGCGGCTTGCTCAACTACACCTCGTCAGCGCCCGGGTACCTTCCAGCGTCACTCTGGAACACCACACGACCCCATTTACCTCTGCGACGACGAAGAACGGCAAACGACAACGCCATCCTCTTCCAAAGTGAAACAACCTTCCATCCATGCATCCGACATATCTTCCAGCGCGATCGCTGGTCCGTCTAACCAATCATCCATGGCGGTCGCTGGTCCTTCAACCCAAACATCCATGGTGGTCGCTAGTTCTTCTCAGCAAAACGGGAAGTCCGTCCGACTACCTTACCTCAAATCACGTTCGTTGCCAGAGCGCAAGTCGGCTGGCCCACTACCACGGGCCCTAGAAGAGGCGCTCGATAGCCTCAAGGTTGAAATTCAAGCAGGTATGGATTTGGTGTATTCCGTTCTGTCAATGTCCTGATCAAGTAGCGCTCAATGAACATATAGAGCTGACCTTCGTTTCCCGATATTTTTTAATTTGTTTTCTATCCAGTATCCCCGTTCGTCCCAAAGAAGTTCCCAAACGAATTAAAGCCTTCGACTTTACGAGTGGCGCAAATGGCGTTAGATATGAACGAGTATGATGAATGTTTTTTCGCCAGATTGGCCCAACTCTTCCCATACAACACCTTCACAATAAAAGTACGCCAATGGCTCCAGCAAGCCTTACAAGTAGCTCTTCAAGATCCTGACAACCTATGCAATGATGTAGAAGTTTGTGAAGCGCGAGATTTTGCCCCAGCGGAAAGCGTACTACGAGACGCAAATCGATGAGCGGATTGCGCGACTGAGGCAGATGATCATCGAAGGCATGCCGGCGGCCCGAGCTGATTACGAAGCGGCGTTACTCGAGCACGAAAGGGCGATGCAGGCATGGCGAGAAACCCACAGGGACGAACCTGCGCGCCCACTGCCCACAAATGCGTCGACCATCTTGGGCGACACCATCATGAAAAACCCCGACAATCCCTTCGAGCAAACCCCGGCTGAATCCGGAGAGAAGCCGCGTAAGTTGACAGTACTCCTAAACGATCTCATATACACCTCGAGCTGCTTCAATCCACCTTAGTTGACTCAGGAATGTCCTTGGCCATCCAGCTAAGCCTCCTACAAAGTCCTTCAAGCTTAATACAGCGATGCGGGAAATTATTTACGAGTTGATCAAGTTGGAGGATGAACTATGCGAGACAATCAAAGATACACAGTCAGCCAAACATCTGTGTATTCTTCGTTTCCTTTCTTTTCATGCGCGATTGTCTGAATCTGATCTGGATGTTTCTGCTTCTCGTCGCTCTGCAGAAAAATCGTGGATAAGAATATCACCCTGAAGGATAACAGTAACCGAAGACAGTTTTATCTAAGGGTCAGTGAGATCTCTGTCTAAACAGCCGACTTTCTCACGACATCTTCTCTCCAGTTTTGCCTTCCACAAGACTCATACTGACTCTTCTGTAATGCATTAGTTGTCCCAGTTATGGCCAGATGAATTCATGACTACCCAAAAACTCAGCAGAGAAGGTAAGCACAACCTTAAACCAACTCATGCCCTCCCTCCTAATTACTTCTTATCCGTAAGACTGACTGATCTCTTATCTGCCTTTCAACGTCGCGGATCAACATAGTGGCGTATATGAAGCGAAAGATCGAGGGGGCTTCAGTCGATCCTCAAAACTTAATCACCCTGCAATAATCACCGACCTCCGTCAACGCCTCATAGCTCAATGGCCTGGCAATGACTGCCAAACAAACTGAGCAATTATCACATTCCAACAAAAGAAAAAAAAAATCACTGGGAATCGAATCGAAGTGCTACTTTCTGTTTCGTTTAATCTTGTTTCCTCTTTTTTCTCTTTGCTCTTAACCCGCCCATGTGAATACAAATGATTTATTCTTGATATATCGTCGTCATTATCGGTACGTTAGATTCTTGACCGCTCCTAATACTCACTGTTCAAAGCCTCGACCACAAGTACATACATGCAGACCCTAGATACCTAAACTTGAAATATACACATCCAGATATCTGCTTTGATGAAGTGTCTTCGCGCAGCTTTTGGTGAATTTTCGGTGGGCCGACTGATGAGTTGGGTGACGAAGGTCCTCAGCGATGGCTTGTGGTGATAGGGTCTCAAGTTCGTTGAAGTGTCGCAATCCAAGAGCATCTGTTTGGAGTCAACCCATGAGCTTATTCTCAACATGAAATGGACATCCCAGTACATATGGATGTATATGCAGACCAAGTAGCGGCTTGATTTCTGTGGCGTTAGGCTTTAAAATATTTTTCAAGAAAGCTGTATAAGAGGATTTCAATGGACTCCTCAAGCATGCATATATGTGGGGAACAAAAAGGTTATAGGACAAGCTGAACATGGTGTTCAAAGTTGAAATCATAAAATTTTCAATGCATAAAAATCATAAAATCATACATAAAACTTTCAAGTGATGATTTCATATGTACCATTCTAGAAATATTGCTCTAATTTGAGTGCGTGGGTGGAACATATTTTTTTCAGATTAGATTTTTATGATTTGATGCAAGACAGCTTTGAACACCCATCCAGCTTGGCAATTGGGAATACATATGGGCGTATGTAGCAGAGGAATCCAGATCTCTTCCTTCCATCTCCTTTAGATGTAGCACATCAAGCTTCAGGTTGGATGTTACTTGTTGGCCCTAGACCAACTGGGTAATCAGGTTTGTTAGTTCTCTGTGTATAACTTCTCCTCTCTTCAAAAATAATGCCCAAGAGATATCTCTGTCAAGACCCATAAAGCCATATTGTTTATCCAAAAGCAGCGGTTGTCATCAGGGCTTTCATGCCGGCTTCCCCCACAACCTAGGTTGCACTTGAAGCCTTCATGGTCTGGTTGCATAGAACTCTAGATTCATGCACACTACCAGAACCAGACCCAACCAGTTGGTCTAGGGCCAACTAGTAACATCCAACCTGAAGCATGATGTGCTACATATGTCTAAAGGGGATGGAAGCAAGAGGTCTGGAGCCAGGCTCCAGCACCCCGGAGTATTTGGCTGGGCTCCAATGTTCATGAGAGTAAGGCATGCAACTGATAAGCCTGGGGAATTTCAGGATGTGTCAACTCAACAGGGACACATTAGAAACCTACTTAGTGCCCCTGACAAGTGGAGAATGGCCTCAAGAGTCAAGAGGAGTCTCCAGAATCCGGATGGCTTGAGGATGATCAAACACTCCTGGGACAGGCCAACACATCTAGAATCTCCTAGGAAGCCTACTAGACCAAGTTGAAGCATGAAAACACAGGCCAGATAGACCCTCCCAATCAGGAGTATGGCTAACAGCAGACTGGATGTCTTCCCATTGGGTTGCTACACCTTGAAAATGTTCAGGAGAACATTGAAAAGCAGTAAATTGCCACTCAAATTCCCTCTCTGAATGTAGGAATGTCCACCCAGTTACATGATTGGGGATGAAAGCCTTGGTGTAACTACATAGGAGTATGTAAATCTTCTGCATACAGATGCAAAATCTTCTCCCCACCCCTATTTGAAATTTTGGGTTTTTGTTTCACAACTCCACTCGATCCTTGGATATGAAATTTTGGGTTTTTGTTTCACAACTCCACTCCTTGGATAGTTAACTTTTACATAAAGTTTTACCTTGTGTATGTGCAAGCTGCCACAGAAAACTTGACTTTTTTTTTTACTTCACACATTATTTTGTTCTTCCCACTCCCCATTCCCAAAAATTACCAGATTGAATGTATAAATCACACACTTGGTCAGCCCAACTAGAACAAAATTGATTCCACTCACAAGAACAAAATCAATGCCTAAAGTGCAACACATCCTGGCCTTTTTGGCTATTCTTATTTCTTGCAATGCAATGCCTGATTTTTGTGAATCTGTGGATACTAGTCCTTTAACCCATAAGGAAGATTGGATTGAACAGACAAATGTTAAAGATTTTTCTGGTAAACTATCATTGAAATCAGGGATTCAGTGCAAGGAAAATATAATTATGAAACCATTGGCACAGATGAATCATGAAAACACTGCCCCCAAACAATCAGGTCTCAGAAATTCTAGGCAGCCCGTGCTTTTATCAACAAATCAGTCCCAGGCTAAAAGAAATAGTGCTCATGTAGAAATTGGAGCTCAAGAGCAAACACACCATGATGGGTCTAGCCCTTTTGGGTGTCCTTCATCATCTTCAATGGCAAGGAGGATCCCATTTCCAGAAAAAGATATCAATTATGATTCTGGGACTGAATTTCCAATTACCAATGCAGACTCCAATCCACATCATTTCTCAGAAGTCAAACCAATGGCTAACACAAAACTCAAAGGTTCAATCACCAAAAACCAAAACAGGAACACAGACACAAAGGTTGATCTGTTAGGAGATTTGTTTACATCATCCTACATGAAAACTGCACTTGTCCAGGGATTTAAAAAACACAGAGAACCACTCTCCTCACAATATCAACCTCCACACAAGGACTTGAAATCAAATGCAATTAAGAAGATTGGGATCTCAATGGAAAGTTCTAAAATCAAGAAGGCTCCTTATAGTCAGCTGATTGAATTTGGACCAGCAGACAAGAAGCCTAGAGCCAACCACCATTTGAGGAAACTTGTGACACAAAATACAAATCATGAACAGATTTCTCTGGAACAATCAAATACCAAAAGCATTTCAATAGGACAATCCAGCACTCTTAAAAAATTCAAAGAAATAAATATTTCTTCTTCAGGTGGATCAATTGATTTTAAAAAAGGAACGGGATTCATTTCAATCCAGGAAGTTGAATCAAATCACCCAGTACTATACAATTTCAATCATGGTACCTCTAGTGCTATGAGAAATGATAAGATTAGAAAGAATTGTGATAATCAGCTGGAACAAAGATTGTTGAAGAAAACAAAACCCAGCATGGACCCATCACAAGTTTTTCAAAAGAACATCAACCAAAAGAAAATTGAAGAAACAGGATCTTTGGGATCAAAGAGCTCAGTAAGTATAGCATCATCAGTCCTCCCCAAAGGATCAGTTACAAATAATGGTCCATACATGGGTAGAATAAACAAGATGGGGGATGGAATGGGCTCAAAAACCTCTAAAGAAAAATCAGATCAATCAGTCCCTCTGAAGACAATGGCACTCAAGCATTCTAATTTCAACACTGAATCTAGTTCTAAATTAAATAAAAGACCTGGTGATAAGAAAACACCTGGTGATAAGAAAACACCTGGTTATAAGAAGATTCTATCTACTTCAGTAAACAGCACAGATAAAAGCCAGAATCCTACAAAATCACCTTCACAATCTGAAGCTCAAACCAATCCAGCCAGGATCAGGCAGGTGACAGAATCTATGAAGCAATTAAGAACCAAAGCATCATCTGCAGAAGTTGAGATATCAGCAGATAGATCAGGGGCCTTGAAAGAAAAAATTAAATCAAAAATATTTCTGGAAATTAAACCCAAATCAAGCAATGTTGGGTGCTCCAAGGAAGGCACTCCAAGCCACACAATTTCTTCTCCAAAAAGCAGAAACAAATCTGAAAAGGAGCTTGTGGAAAAACTTTTTAAGGCTCCCCTGTCAGCACAGGAACGATCAAGAGCCATTTCATGTTCAGCTCTCCGCAATAAAAGACACAACTTTCAACTTACCAGTAAGATTGCCAATTCAAAGATGAAAATCCTGTATTTTAACAAAGATAGCCTTTTTGCTGAAGATCCATATAGGAATGTTCAAGATCAATTTCAGAAACTTCTCTCCTCAATAAGATTGGGAAAAACAGGAAGTATCACATTAGATTCTGAAAATTGCACTGTTGTTCTTAAGGCTGTACACTCAGTTACTCACAGGGTCATGGTTTTTGAGGACCTTGTGGAAAGTGGATTGAGTGGCAGGCAGAGATTCAACCATAGAATGTGCTTAAATAAATTTGAGCTACTCTTAAAAAACAAACAGATATGGTTTAAATTCTGGGAGAGACAGACTAATGGCAAGATCCAATTTGAAAGGGAAATGTCAAATAAAATATTCACATCTGGCGGAAGTGCAAAAGAAATGTTTCCTTTGTTTCTTTTCCATGTGCAAATGATTGATCACATAATGAATCCTGGTGAATCCATGGAAGAGAAGATTGAAGATACTCCACGTCTGATTATACAGGCCATAGAAATCTTTAAAGCTTCTGCACCACATCTACTGAGTCAGGAACCAACTGCATATCATGATAGACAATCATTTCCTGGAAAGATTTGGATCCTATTAAAATATTGGATTCAGAACTCATGCACAAAGCAAGTGCAAAGAATTGCTCTGAATGGATCAAAAGGTGTCAAAGCAAATTTCAAGTCATTTTTCAACCTTGTTTTGATATCCTCATTTGAACAACTGAACAATCACCTGAGGTTTACTTGCAAATTTCATATGGAAAGAATGTATTTTAATGAAGACAGCCTTTTTATACAAGATGAAAACAAAAACATCCAAGAAGCAGTTAATGAGATATTCAGACAAATTGGAGTAGATCCAAGAACAGGAAGTATTGGATTGGCTGATGAAAGTGTTGCTCCCAGGTGGTTTGCTGACATACAAAAAGCTTTCCAGATTGAATCTGCAGATGATGGGACTGAACTTCATGGTCATTTTAAAAACAATCATAAAAATATAAGAAGGGTAGACCTGAATTTCTCTCAGAAGTTGCAGACTAAAACATTTGATGAATTTTTGGAAGTCAAAGATTTGTGGTTAAACTTCTGGGAAAGGCAGAACAACAACATCAATCTAGTTGATCTTAACTTTGAAATAGAATTATTGCAAAACAAAGAATTCCCATCACATCTCCTGGAAAAAACCTATCCAGTGTTTCTTTATTATGTTCAAATGATTTTTATTTTAATTGTACTGCCAAACCAATCTAATGGTATTCAGTACAAGAATGAAAAAAATATTTTTGAAGAACTGCTGAAAGATGCCAAGAAATTTTTTGAGAAATTTGCAGTTTCCTCTTTAATTAGAACATACAAAGATAATGATAGCACCCAGCGCAACCAGCGCATAGCCTCTTTGACCTGGTCCTTTGCAGAATTTTGGATGAAAAACTCAGGGTATGAGGGGTTGATGAAAATTGCATTTGGAGCAGATAACAAGATAAGAACCCCTTTCAAAATCTTTTTCAACACAATATTTAGGGCATCAATTACAAATTTGAACGCTCACTTGAACATGTTTAAAGTTTAAACCAAAATCACCAATTTATTCCTACAACAGGCCACCAGCAGCTACCCTGAGGGGAAGAAGGTTTATGGCAACAAGCTTGCTGAGATTCCCAAAATCATCTGCTTTCCCGCCACTCTGATAATTTATGTTGAGTTTCTTAAGAATCTCAGGCTCCAGCCATGTATACAGAGGTTATTTAATCTATCAGGCTTCTCTTTGCCATACAATCTGGAAATCTCTCCATTTCTAATCTCTCTGTTTATCTCTCTCTCTCTCTCTCTCTCTCTCTCTCTCTCTCTCTCTCTCTCTCTCTCTCTCTCTCTCTCTCTCTCTCTCTCTCTCTCTCTCTCTCTCTCTCTCTCTCTCTCTCTCTCTCTCTCTCTCTCTCTCTCTCTCTCTCTCTCTGGATCTATATGATGCCCTTCCCCCCCCCCCCCAGCTCTGAGGAGCATTGCATTGTTATACATGCCATGGTGTGTTGAGCTTTTGAAGTATCCTGGCTCCCACCATGCAAGGTCCCAAAAGGAATGGGCTTGTTGATCATTTGGAGAGAATGTGTGGGTTTTTTAAATGATCTCATATCCATTGGTTTGAAACCCCACCCCAACACAAAAAGAACAGAATCCAAGTTTATTAAAGACACAGTTTTTCCAAAATCAAAAATAATAATATCAAGGGTTCCCCCTTACAATTATACAAAATGAGAAAAAAAACATCATGGTTTTCCCCATCAACAAAAGTCCAAAAAAAAAAAAAAAAAACAGGTGGGGTTTTCCCACTACAAAAACCAGGATACAAAAAAGGGGGATTTTACATAAGAAAAATCAGATTTTATTGACAAGTAAATCTCTACCAGCCTTCCAACATCAGCAAAGCTGTGCCCCCAGGCTCACCACCCAGCCCGCATCAAGCGCACGGGTCAAAAGTGATGGACGTGAAGGCCCCCGGCCCGCAGCTAAGGCTGCAGACCCATGGGGGGCCCACTCTTCAGCCCCTCAGACTGCGCACGTGCAACAGCGGAGGGAGGCGAGGACGAACCGTCCGCTGGAAGTGCAGCGGCAGAGGACGCCCTGGGAGTATTGATGTTCATCAAGCCCTTCCTTTCATACACAATGGTGTTCCATGTCTTGCTTTTGCGGCCGCGTTTCCACCCTTGGCATTCGCAATAGGACCCTTGGATCAAAATATGTTGTCAGCACCATGAGAACGACCATTGCCATGAACACCTCAGCTCGGTTGCCAGGGCCCTGCACCTAAGCAGACAAAATAGGGGTTTCTGAACCTCCCCCAGGAAGCCGTCCACCCGTTGTGGCCAGGGTCCCAAGTGATGAGACCTGCGCATGGAAACTCACTTCTCTCTGTTTCTTAGGCCCATTTCAGGCCTGTACAAACCTGGATGCCCGGAGAAGTTCATAGCCATTATGATCCCTCGCCAAAGGGCTGTAGCTTGATGATATATGTTGCTCTTCATGCCGATGATGGAGCTGGTCGCGTGCCGGATGTTCTTGACCACGTACGCCGGACTTTTGTCGTTGCCTGAAACACTTCTTTGCCGGCTTCGACAGAAGTCTCCATGCCAAGCAAGACCAACAGACCGACGGCAGCGGAAGACGCGGGAGAAGTTGGTTTGCTTGGACGGCGGGCCGACAGATATGGCGCACTCCTGCGTCCTCCACTCGGCCCTGTCTGGCCCCGCCAGTGGCTTCGTCGGCTACGCCTGCACCGCCTTCGAGCTCATCAAAAACTTCCTCATTGGACTCGATATCGGCGGCACAAGAACCAATGTCAGCAGGCTCAATCGTCGCCACAAGACCGTCCGCGATTTGATCACCGCTGGCAAATTCCCCAGTTGGATATCAGTCAGTCTTTCTTTTTCCCCCAAAACTCTTGACCACTGTGATTCCAGCATCACTGACCATACTTCTATACAAAGCTGTTGCTGGCGGAGGATCGGGTTGTTCTGGGCGAACGGACAATTTTTCAGCGCGGGCGCGTCGCTCGGCCCGGCCTCCTACAGGAGGGGCTGCGCCTGGGCCCTCACCAACACTCACTTTTTCCAGGACAAGCCATTTCAATGAAATATTTGTGCACAAATATGACCAGGAGCTGGACGGAAAGACCTTCCGGACCCTCTTCAAGCAGCGCCGGACGACCATCAACCGCGATAGGTAGCAGAACCTCAGCGTTTACAAGGTTCCCTGGGACATGAAGCTTTTCCTTTCAACATCTTTGCCATCATAAAAACCCCCCAAAACATTTTTTTCTTTCATTTCTAAGGATTTGCTCCTTGGAAAAAGTGTGCGGCTCCGGGACTTCAAGGCATGTCCTGAGTGCGTTTAGGGTAAAGGGATGTGTTTGCCTAAACCATAGACATACCTAAATCATTTTTCACAGACACAGTTCTATCCTCACGCCTATGAATGGCCCTTGCCAACTGTGTTGTGGAGGCCCAGACCCCACCACAATTTTCTACAGTGTTCCTTTCTTATCTCTATCTATCTTTCATCTGTAATTAGCATTCAAATTCACACCATATCATTTTGTGGAGATGTTTGGTGTTAAGAAGAATGACAGTTTCTCATAATTTTCTTCCTCTTACATAAATACCTCCTCAGCTGTAATGAAAATTGCACCTTTTTTGTGAGAAATTTGACATACCATACACATTTTCAGTTTTTCCAGGTTTGGATAAATGGCTGGATAACTGGTCTCAAAAATCAAAATCAAGCTTCTGGAGAGAATGCATTGTAAAAAGCTGTGAATCAATTTACTGCTGATTGGCTTCTATATGCATATGTTTGGTATCCAAAAGATATAAATGGTAACATGTCCATTGGCCTCATAATTCATGCTCTCTCCACGGGTATCTCTTTGAATCTGTATCCAGTGTTAATTCCTTAATTTTGAAAAACCCAAACCTATTTGTGGTACCATAATTTGCAATTGGCTCCAACACTATATCCCATGAGAGTGCAGCGGCGAGGCCACCTTGGCCTCTAGTGACAGTCATTCAACAGATATCAAACCTGGTTGTAATTTTTTTGATCACTTCCTCAAATTTGCTCATGTGCTTGCTGTAATCCAAGTAGTCTTATTAGGTTTTAATCCAAGTAGTCTTATTAGGTTTTATGCCCAAATTTTCTTGGGAGGACTGGTTTTCTGGAATCTGGATGACAGGATGCCATCATGTCACCTTTTCAACAGGCTTGGTAGGAGCTGGGTGACTGGATGACCTCATGTGAAGTCTGGGAGCCTCTCAGATCTCAATTTAAACACCCAAACTCTTATTTTTCAGTAAAAAGGAAAATGTTTTCCTAAGCCTGTAGGTCATTGCTTTCATGTGCACGGATTGGGGTTTTGGTAGGTGTCTTAGTTTTAAAGGCCATCTAGAGCTCTCTAAATGCTGACAGGAAGTTATCCACTATGTCTAACTGTCATATCTGGGACACTCACAGATGTTGACTCAGACCTGAAAAATGTAGATTTTGCCAGGGAAATCTAGGCTTGGGCACTCTAGATCACTTCTGGGAGGCCCACAAATATTGTTTACCATTACACCTAACCACATACCCTTCTCCAGAAAACTCTTTAACATTGGATGACTTCCTGTCACATCTGGGACCCTTGCAGTTGAGGATATAGACCCAAAAAGTCTATATTTTTGTAGGGAAATCTGGCTTTTGGGGCTCCAGATAACTTCTGGGAGGCCCTCAGATCTCGACGGGAAGTCACACATTTCCAAGTAAGAAATAAGGCTCAGTCCCCAAGGCATGGATGGCTTTCCCTTGACTGGTTTTCCATGCAAAGGCCCTGAAAAGCCTGAGAGAAGTGAAAGGGGTGTTACACTTGATCGCACCTTGTTGTACCACCTATCTCCACCTGTGACATTCGGAAATTGGGTGCCGTCCCCCCTCGGCTCCCCAATTTTGATCTGACTTCAAATCACCTCATAGTCACAACCAATCTAGAAACCTGGAACTTCCAAGGGTGAGTTCTCTACTTTATTGATATATTCCTCTCAACTTCATTTCCTGGAGGGTGATTGTTGTTCGTTTTGATGTGCAGTTGATTTCACAAGCTGATGATCCAAAGACTGAATGTTTACCTGCGTTGTGTTGTTCTGACATACGCATTTTTGTCGCCCGTCCATTGGTCTGACTAACTCGTTCATGAAATTTTTCTTTTAGATGGATTCTCCAAGCCAGTCTTCGTTTGTGCCATCCTTGAAACAATCCTACTGCGAACCATCCACTAGTCGGAAGAGAGTCGCGAGCAGCTCACCAGACTTATTCGATTCTTCATCCGAGGAGATCGATGAGTGGCGACGATCCTCGATAGCGTGGAAAAAGTCTCATGATCAGAAAGTAGCTCAGTGTCTTGCGCGAAACCGGCTTCCTATTGGACCAGTTGAAAAATACTTGAGCTTAACCTCGCCCATTCTCATACCAGACCAGACCAGATCAGATAGTGCCCAACAAATTTCCCCTCCCGTAGTGCCAGCCCCTCATGCAACTAGAAGTGGGGTTGAACCTACTAGGGAGCACCCCCAAATGGATTCGGTAGATCTGAATGGGCCTTCATCGCCTACTTCACCTCAAAGTCACAACAAGACGCGTTCGGGACGAATACTGCTCGCACCAGAGACACCAGGTTTATCCCTCGCACTAAAAACAAAAAGTGTATTACTTGCACCAGAGACTCCGGCATCTTCCTCAAGCATCTTCCAATTCAAGAAGGCCCCTACTCATACCCGGTCTCCCGGAATACGTTCTACCCCTGGGATATCTGATGAGCCCAAGCAATCAACTCCTCATGAACAAAACAAGCAATCAACTTCTTGTGAACAAACCAAGCAATCAACTTCTCGTGAAAAAACCAAGCAATCAACTTCTCATGACGTTGTAAACCTGGTAGATCGCAGCTCATCAGTTCGCGAAAGGTGGAGTAATTTCGGGCGCGTTTCAAGTCGGTCGGAAGCTTTCGACAGTTCTGGCTTACATCGCACGACGAGTGAAACGAGTAGTGCAAGTATCAAGATGAAAACTACCAAGCGTTCCCGGCGAGAGTCTCAAGTCAAAGAAATCGATACATTGGATGCATACGACAAATTAACGGCTAAGGAGCGATCGGCTCGATTTCCGAGAGTTGAAATGTGGGCAGACTTCCTTGCCCACTCGAATAGGATATCTTCGAAAAGGAGTAAAGCCAAAGTTTTCATGAATCGATGTCGTATTTATTATCTCATCGATCCTTCAGTTCAACATAATCTGGACGATGCTGATCGAATGAGGATGCGGAGGCTCTTTGAAGCTGGTGCTCAAATTCAACCAGAGTTACGATCAAAACAAGTCACTCACATTATTGTTCGAAATGACACATCCTGGAATTCTTGTCTCCGTGCAATCAGAAGTGTGGTATCTGACCCTTCAGAAAGACAAACCATCAAAGAAATGTGTCTGGCCTCTTTGGAAAAAACACCGGGCGACGAGTTGATTTGGATTATGGATTTTAAATGGGTCACCAGCTGTCTGTCTTATGGCGCGGTACCTGTTGAAAAATATACGTGCATTCGACCTCGTGCCTCGAAAGTCCTGCAGCCACCAAAACCTCTGCCAATGACTTCCGCTGGATCTCAAGATTACAATCGCTCTACGGAATCAGAAGAACACAATATCGACTCGGACGATGAAATTGAAACTTCCATATCCTTAAGATAAAATGGACACTACACGACGCGAAATTTCACTCGCGATTCCTCGGTTGAGTTTTCAACTGTGTAGCTAGCTGGTTTTGGTGAAGGAGTGGAGGTAAGTCAGTCAACAAGGCCATCGATGGTGCCGTTTGTTCTGGAAACCTCTATTGAAATTCGGACCGGCTTTTACGTCTCAAGAGCAATGGAAACGACCTTGCAGAATCATACCAGTATGAGTATCTCAGCCTCGTCTATCCCTGATTGTACGACCAAAAATCAAACATGGCATGTGTGTAGTAGACCCGTTAGTGGTACTGTGTAGAGAAATGGACCCGATGAAGACATTTTGAATACATGTCAAACCAATGACCGGCGGCCATTTTTTCGCGAATTCTTTAGTCTTTCAAATTTTTGATTCATGAGATGAAAAAAAAAATACAAATCCTCCAGGTGTGTGACTGCAATCCAAATGATAGCTTCTAGATCCCAATTCTAAATCAAAGATGTGAACATTGTGAGTGCTGAACCTAAGTGATTATGCCTCACAAGAAGTTCATGTTGATCTTAATTTCTTAATCTAGCCTTTATAAAGCTCAAGAGATGTCTTGCTTGGTGTTAAGAACTGCACAGTGCCTGCAAGCAAGTTTTCATGACAAATATTTTGGCTGGTAAACTCACAAGCCACACCTGTGAAGTTCTGAACTGTTGAGAGGAGGGAGAGCCAGGCCCAAAAATGATGTATAGAAGCAATTTGTTTGGGGAGGAAATGTCATGAAGTTTTTTATCAACTCTTTTTACTAGATGGCAGTTCTCCAAGGGAGAAGACCCAATAACGTTCATTGCGCCAAAAAGCAGACCAAATTTCTTTAATCTTTACTTTCAAAAAAGTACATACAAATCAACTTTGAACCAAACTTAACAAAGTCCCTTGGCTGCAGGTGTGTGTCTTGCAAAGCAAGCGTCCAACAGCACTTGGCAGGAGGGAATTGCGCGCTATCACCCCATTTTGTGGGGCCAAGAATCTGAGTTTGGCTGGGAGGGATTTTTGAAACTTTAGAATTCCTTGCCCTCTTGACATTTTTTGGAATAAAATAGCTTAGGTTGCAGTCCTGCTTTTTCCCATCCAACCTACATAATTTTAGGTGTTGATAAAAATCCTGCCAACCACATAAATTCCATAAAAATCCCCAAACAGCTGGATTTACAAGCAGTGTTCAACTTGCCCGCTGTACCTTGCAGCTTGGGTGCACAATTGGTGGTTGGTTTTTTTTCCCTCCTGACAGAGGCTTGCTTTGCGAGTTCAGCCTACCCCCAGGGGCCCAAGTTCTCAAGGGACTTTGCTAAGTTAAACTTTAAACACATACTCTTGATGGTGTTCAAAGTTGATTTATGCATGCATAAATCATAAATTCATAAAACTTTTTCAGTGGGATTACATATTCAATCAAACTGGTGGGCTCCCCTGCAAAGAAGCTTTTATGAATTTATGATTTATGCATGCATAAATCAACAGTGGTCTTCAAAATTGGAATTGTAAGTGCATAATATTAAAAATCAAATCACAAGAGCATCCATCACCTTCTAGGTAAATCTTGAACTAGCCAGCAAGTCCTGCAAGGCTTGGTTTCTTAGCTCAAGAAAAACCTCACCTTTGTCATCCAGTATTGGCTGTTGAGGGAAACAAAAGGTGACACAAGACTAAGTGAGAGATTGACAAGATGTCAGGCATAGGCTATGCACAGTGAGCCAAAGTCTAATTTTCATTCAGTGAGGAAGGAAAACAACCAGACTATATAGATACATAGTATGGGCCAAGTTGTGGGTGTATAATTATATAGTTCAAGCATACCACACTACAAGGATATGCATACACTATCTATGGTGTTCAAAATGGATTTTCAAACCACTTTCTACATAAAATCATAAGATCTACATGTCCAAAATTTTGATGGGGTGAAAGTTGAGGGTTCTCTTCATTTCAAGCACCTCTCAAAACTTTGATAAATCTTATGATTTTATGTAAAATGATATTCAAAAAATCAATTTTGAACACCCTAATCTTAACATTTGTTATGAGCCGCTCCCGCGCGCGCCATGGCCTACTCCAAGGACATGTCACACTTGTAGATACATTTCATGGCTCTCTTCTTTAAGGGAGAGCTGGGGGAAGATCCTTGCTTCTTCCCCATCTAGAAATCAACCTAGTTAGCTAGCAGACCCAACTCAGTCCCCCTCCCCAACCCAGACCATAACATGTTGCTAGATCTACCAATGGGGATGAGGAAAAGAACCAATTGACAGAACCAGAACAACAAACCCAGAAACAAAAAACAAACCAGACAGAATCAGACCAAAGAAGGCCCAATGGATGCCGCTGCACTCAAACAGCAACTAGCCAACCTCATGGCAGTTGTGAATAAAGAACAGGGATTGCAACGACAAGCGGAGGCCGGGCGCCAGGCGGCCAAGGATGGACACCAGCAGGCCAAAGCAGCCCTCCAGCAGGCAGCTGCCCAACCTGAAGCTGTAGGGCCGAATGCTACAGCCCAACTCCCAGCTTGTGGCCCAAAGATTGGCGTGCCAGATAAGAACGGTGGGGCGAGAGGCACTAAGGCAGAGGTCTATGCCAACCAGGTCAGCTTGTACATCACCGCCAACCCAACAGCATTCCTGGACAACAAATCAAAAGCTGTCTTTGCCTGTCTTTCCACTGTCCTACCTCACCGGCAAGGCCAGCAGCTGGGCCCAGCCCATGCTGATCAAAGCTTTCCATAACCAGCCAATCACCTACCACAAATTAACTCAAGTGTTTGAAGCAATGTTCTACAACACCAAAAAACAAGCCAACACTGAGAGGGCTCTTTGCCTCCTGAAGCAAACCCAACCCGTTGCCAACTACACCCATCAGTTCACCATTTACGCCCACAACAAGGGCTGGGAAGCCCCTACGCTGATCAGTCAATACCGCCAAGGACTGAAGAAGGAGGTCCGTTTAGCCCTGGTTCTGTCAAGAACTCAGTTTGCAACGTTGGCAGAAGTGGCCAACATGGCGTTGAGGGTTGACAACAAAATTAACGGCTTCAAAGGCAACTCAGCCACCGGAGCAACCCCAACCAAATTTAAAATTGGTTGATCTCAACCAAGGGGGGTATCTTGGATTTAAATTTCATCAGTTGAGATCAACCCAGTTTCACTTGGTTGAGTGCATCCCAGTTCAACTGGGATAACCTCAGCCCAGCCAATTTTGCTGGCAGTGCAACGGTGCTAGGCTTGAATCATTGCTGTGTCCCCTACTTAAGTAAGGGTGCTAGTCCCTCCGCCCCCCGGTGTCAAGTTGGAATTTTTCCAATTTTTACTAGTGTAACTGTACTGTGTCAAATTTAAACCCTATCAACTCCGTGTCACATAAGAAACCGGAGCTGACACATTTACACAGAAAATCATGACTTTGGTGTTTACATCTCTTTTACTCATTTCCCTTTCAACACCTACTATACCATTTTTTAGCCCTGATTCTCAGCTTTCTTGTACATATTTTTTCAATTAAATGTGTCAAAAACTTGCCGCTCAGTGGCCATTCCTATGAGGGGCTGTCTTGAGCAATGTGATGAAGCCATTGGATCATCCAAAGGTCAAGGTTGGACACACTCTCACAGGTTTGTTCAGTATGGAATCAAGAATGACAGGTCTCTTTTCAATACAGCATTACCACTGTAGGTGGCTTTTAGAGCATCTCCAGCAGAGCGGGGATGGGACCTGCGAGCTATAGCCGACCGGGACCACCTTTCACACCACTGTCTCAGCTGTTTCACAGCAGCTCCACAGCAGACTGGCGATCACACCGGGGGTGGATAGCCAGATTGCCCTGCAAAACAGCACCAGGATGAATTCGGTCGAGTTCTCAACTTCATGGACGACAACGACGACTTTGTGGCCTACCACACTACACCTGACGAAGACAATCATGAGTATGAACAGCCTAGTAATTATACTCAGGCAACTCCAACCGAGACCAGAATCCGACTTCAAGCGAGTCAGGCTACGTCGTGCGCTAGGAAATGTTCCGGTCGACCTAAGCTCTGGCAGCTCTGATGAGTCCGATCAAGATTAAACTTGGCCCTATATCTATTTATGTATTTTCCTTATCTTTCTCATTGTTGACTTGATAGATCAACTCCTTGTTTTTCTCAGTTGTTATTCTCTTTGTTTGTTTTCATTTTTTCTCAAACTCACAATCAATTTAAGTCTTTGTGGCATAACATAAAACAACTTAAATATAATATTTCAGCACCAGAGAGAAGATAAAATTTATTCAGAAGCAACAGGAGGACTACTTGAGAGTGCAACTGAAGCAATGAGAGGACTACTATGAGCTGGAGGGAAGCAAGCCATTACGTTTGGCAACCTCTTCCTTTTTTGCGGTGTAAAAAGCACGCGAGATAGGATCCATGTTGCTCATGTTTTTAGACATAATTAAGTCGTCGGCAACCGTTTGCATAGCAGCAGCTTTTTCACGCGATATCTTGATGAGCTCTTTTTGTGCCTCAAGAGCTTCGCCTTGTTCAAATTTTCTTCTTTTCGCCGCTTTCCGTCCTTCGGGTCGAGAAGCGCCAAGTGACTCGAATTCATTATCGTTGTCCTCGTCATCGGCATCTCTGCCTTTGACACTAGTAGCCTCGGAGGCTGGGAGAGAGTTCAGAGGTCGTTTTTCTTTCTTCGATCGTACCGTGAGTTCATCCATAGTGTCTTGCCACTTTGGCGAGTGATGAAGAATCAACCAGCAGTGATCGAGGTTGAATGCGAACCCCATCTCAACTTTGAACATCTCCTTAGCATCAACGGCCTGAGATTAAAAAATACAGGATCATTAGAAATGATCAGATCAGTGAAGAGCGATGAAAACTTACAATCTCGTCACGGGTCTTTCCACTTCCGAGTCGGCGTTCCGCTTGTAAAAAGAATCCACAGTATTTGTTGACTCAATGGAGGATAATACCCCATCTACTTTCAAGGGCCCCTTGAAGTCGGATCGGAAAAGGCTTGAAGTTCTTGTCTTTCTGATGATCGTTGATGTGTTCTTTCATCATGTCAAGGAAGCAGTGGTGGATTCTTTCCCAAAAGCCCAAGAGTTTCTGACCCGTTCCGATATCAGCATCCTTGCTTGTGTTGAGCCAAGAGATGCATAAGATCTTATCTTCTTCGATTCGCCAGTTTGGATTCTTGGTTCGTTTTTCCTTCTCTTCAATGTCTTCTTTTTTTTCAGAATTGCCAGTAGAAGTAGCAGTCGTAGCGGCAGTAGAAGTAGCAGTCGTAGCGGCAGTAGAAGTAGCAGTCGTAGCGCCAGTAGAAGTAGCAGTGGATTTTTTTTTGGTCTTTGGTGTTTTTTTGTTCGCAGGCTTGTTGGCTTTCTTTCCTTGAGTGGGTTGATGATTTTCAACTTGTGGAGACGGTGTTCTCGGTGGAGGGCTAGGAGCAGGATCTTGCAGAGTTGGATCAATCATGTTGTTGGCGTGGGTGATGACTGGCAAGTGGGCGATGTCTGGTGTGTAGCAGCCTGGGTCCCGGGTGGCGATGGGATGGGGTTTGTAGCCAGCCGCGGTCTGGGATGGGATGGACCTGGATCGATCACAGGTCGTTTAATGGGTCTGCTGGACCCCCGAAATGTGGAGTGACCTGCCAAACGAGTCCAAAACTCGCGCGGTCCAAGCTCTGCTGGAGATGCTCTTAGGCCGGGAAGGCTATGTGGGGAACATTGGGCCGGATATAGGCTCTGAGAGCATCCTTACTGGTGACTAGTTTAGCTCGAAATTAGCTAGTTTAGCCACCAATCTCAACCACACCGGGTGTAGCTAAGCCCAAGCTAAATTAGTGAGAAGCTTGAATTTCAGCTAACCGTCACTACATTTACACGGCAGTTGCGCGGATTAAGGTTTTGCCCGTCAAAACTGCCGTCAAAGACAAAAGACCCGCCTGATTGACCGCCCACCTGTCGGCCTCCCGTCAGCCGTCAAACTGCCAGCCGAATTAACAGTCAAACGGCCGGCACTTGACTTCAGGCAAGTTTAACATAACTTGCCTGGGGTTGGTTTGCAGACAAACGCGCTTGTGCTGGCCTCCAGGCTAACCCAAAAAAAAGGGCAGAGGGGGCCAAGACAAAGTCCGCCCATCAGAGGGACACGTCATCCTCGGCCCTCGCCCATCCACCCGTCTCCTTTTCTCTAAGTCCGCTCATTGGATCACCGCCACCCTCCATCTCCCCATCCACAGCACGCCCACCTCCACATCACATCCTCCATCCATTGAGCTCCGCACCTCGCTCGGCTCCTTCCGAGCCTCGTTCCCCCGACTATTGCTCTTCCTCAACACCCACGATTGATCAGGGATCGGGGCGATCTTCCGGGCGGATCTGGAGCAGTCAAAGCAGAGCAGTGTGAAGTTCAGGATGACGGAGTGAGCGGCGGAGATGAACCAAGTGGCGGATGGGCTGAAGGTGCTTGCGGACCAATACCGGCTGATTGTCGTGGTCGTCAACCAAGTCTCAGACGTCATGGCCCCTCCCTCTTCCTCCTCTGAGCTCGCCCTTCCCCGTCCACACAATACGATTGTCGGTTGTCCTAGCCAGCCGGGCAGCTCAGGAAGCGCTGCAATCCTTTTTCCCCTGTTCCCACTCTCTCCGGCATAACTCCTTCCACCTCTCTTCCCTATTCCATTTCTCTCCTCTCTAACAGTAGTTTGTTGTCCAAAAAAAACCAATCAAAGAACAAAAAACAATGTACCAATGTGCTGAAATGAGCACAGAGAGCCTGGTCAGCAGCACAGAGCAGCGATCGAGGCTGGAACGACCCGTTTCGGGGCTGGGGGTAGTAATTGGTTCGACGGCAGATTGCCGGATGGGTCAACCCGCCCTTTCTTTTGCCAGCGTGTTGTCCATTTGCGCATCGCCGGGCGTGCTGGCAAATTCGTCGGTCCGCTTGACGGTTGACGGGAGGCCGGCATGCGAACGGTCAACACTGGCTGGGGGGGAACCGTCAAATTGACGGCCGAACTTTGGCCGGATTGACGGCGATGTGGAACCGCTGTGTAGTGACGGTTAGCTCGAAGCTAACTGCCATTTCCCGCGCCCACCACTCAGCTCTGTTATGGCCTGGTGTATACCTCTCCGGGGGAGAGTTGATGCCCGCTACGATCGTGTAGTTGGGTGGTACCTTTTCTTCCTTCCCCGGGGTTTTTACAGGTTATGAGCCCAGTGTTACCTCTGTCGCGTGTTCAATTCCCATTGCCTGCATCTCGCACATGTCACATCTCCCCAGCTTGTAACCCTCACATAACATGACATAACTGTGTTAGCTACTCCTAGTCTTATATATAAGCATATTATTGATTATTGATTTAGGAGTGTGGTTGCCTCAAAATAGTTCCACGGTTCATGGGTGCCAAAAGTCCCATTTTAGGATAAATCATAGTATAGTCTTTAAAAATAGCATTAGTATAGTAGCCAGTATGCGTGAAAGTTGACAGTTAACAAGTCTGTCGGGGAGTAACACTTAGATTTGTATGTAGTTTCACACCAGTCCATTTGGTGTCCAATCCAATATCACCTCTGTTATCAGTGATATTGGCTTGCGGGGGAGTGTTATGGCCTGGTGTATACCTCTCCGGGGGAGAGTTGATGCCCGCTACGATCGTGTAGTCGGGTGGTACCTTTTCTTCCTTCCCCGGGGTTTTTACAAGCTCCACCCCGCGCAAGCCAAACCGATACGGCTGAATCGCTGTCGCTAAGTTAGTTTGCAACAGCTGCGAGTCAAAACTCGCGCCAACATAGCTCGACCGGTAAGGATGCTCTGAGGTGGATTTTTTACATCCAATTATCTCCCAAAGGATGGGGGTAGCTGTTATTTTCAAAACATGATAGTGTGTAGAAACAAATTTTGATTCTCAAACTGCCAGAGGCTGTGAGTAAATCAGAGGTGTACCAGGTGATACATGGGTTCAAAAGGAAATTTGGACAATTGACTGGGCAGCCTCAAGCCAAAGTCCCTCCGTCGGAGGTTGCTGCGCTCCCCCGAGGAGGGACTTGCGTTAAGTTCGGACTGACGAGGCACGCGACTCTCGACTCGACTTCCCAACAGCCAGCAGCAGAACAAACATGGTGAGTACTGACTGGTAGCTGTATCTATCGACCCAAAGCTGATCAGGCTCTGGCTGCCAGGTCCAACCCTCGACATCGAAGCGCAGAAGGAACTCTTCGCCCCAGCCGCCAGTCGACACGCCCACCCCGCAGTCATCCCTCCCGCCCTCCTCGCCCCCACCCCCGTTCACGAGCGATGACGAGAGCGACGGCGGGGTGGTCGACGAACTCGACCAGATCCAGGACATCGATATCGGCGGAAGCGGGGACGAGGAGCCTGAGGATGGTGAAGACTTGTTCGGCGATGAGATGATGGAGTCAGCTCACTTCTTATTTGTCTGACAACTCAAACCAAAGAGAAAAGTTGCTCACCAAAGATTTCGTTGTTCTCTCTAGGGACTACGTGGGAAACGCTCGTTTGGATCAGTACGATGTGGCTGATATCGACGATGACCCCGATATTGAAGCCATGGACCCCGAGACACGTGCTCTTGCTGAAGCCAGGATGGCCCGACGAGACCGACGCGATGGGCGAGGGGAGGGCAGAGAAGGTCAGTCCTGACATTCTAGCACTCAACCCCCACACAAACTTGAAATTTACCTCTTTTTGGGATGCTTTTAGGTCGGAAGGGCAGGTCACGAGTGCCGGCGTTCCTCCAGTCAGACAGTGACATTGGGGAAGATCCGGATGACTTTTTGACGCGGAGACGAAGACGACGGCAGTACGACGAAATCCCAGAAGTGGTCGAAGGTGGCGAAGGCGAAGACGAGGATGAGCTTCCATTGGAACAGCTGAGCGATATCAAATCTAACTCGCTCAAGGAATGGATCGACGTCCCCGCCGTCAGTCGGACGATCATGAGAGCGTTCAAAGATTTCTTAATGACTTATGTCGACGAAAATGGAACCAGTGTCTATGGCCAGCGGATCAAAACTTTAGGAGAAGGTTCAGAATCCCTTCTTAGTCTGAGCATGCCAAATAGTGCCATCATACTAATCGCGTGTTTTCTTATCATCAGTCAACTCTGAATCTCTCGAGGTGTCTTTCTTGCACCTGTCAGACTCCAAAGCGATCTTAGCATACTTTTTAGCCAACTGTCCCACCCCAATGCTTGCGCATTTCGACACGGTCGCATTGGACGCGATTTTATTATACTACCCGGAATACGACCGGATACACACCGAAGTCCATGTGCGAATTACCGAGCTGCCGACGTCATATACCCTGCGTGAGTTACGACAAGAGCATCTCGATCGACTGGTCCGAGTCACTGGAGTCGTCACGCGTCGCACCGGTGTTTTCCCCCAACTCAAGTATGTCAAGTTCGACTGTGGTAAATGCGGTGAAACCTTGGGCCCGTTCTTCCAAGATGCGAACCAAGAGGTTCGGATCAGTTTCTGTTCGAACTGCGCCTCCAAGGGCCCCTTCACCGTCAATTCCGAACAGACAGTCTACCGGAACTACCAGAAAATGACGCTCCAAGAATCGCCGGGCTCGGTGCCCGCCGGTCGATTACCCCGTCATAGAGAGGTCATCTTA
Organism: Puccinia triticina; assembly: GCF_026914185.1. Taxonomy (NCBI): domain Eukaryota; kingdom Fungi; phylum Basidiomycota; class Pucciniomycetes; order Pucciniales; family Pucciniaceae; genus Puccinia; species Puccinia triticina. The sequence goes on along the minus strand of NC_070565.1, from coordinate 4,048,165 downwards.
CTCTGGGACCTGATCGACCGGGTCAAGCCTGGAGAAGAGGTAGACGTGATCGGAGTGTACAAGAACAACTTTGATGTTTCGTTGAACATCAAGAACGGCTTCCCGGTCTTTGCAACGATCTTGGAGGCCAACCATATCAGCAGAAAAGAGGATCAATTTGCGTCCGGTCGACTGACCGAAGAAGATGAAAAGGCGATCAGAGCGTTGAGCAGGGACGACCGGATTGGGAAACGAATCATCAAGTCGATTGCGCCCTCGATCTATGGCCACGAGGATATCAAGACGGCTTTAGCCTTGAGTCTCTTCGGCGGAGTCTCGAAGAACATCAACAACAAGCATCGGATCCGCGGGGACATCAATGTGTTGATGCTCGGCGATCCCGGGACGGCCAAGTCCCAATTCCTGAAATACGTCGAAAAAACCGCCCATCGAGCCGTCTTCGCCACCGGCCAAGGTGCCAGTGCCGTCGGTCTGACGGCGAGTGTCAGGAAAGATCCGGTGACCAGAGAATGGACTCTCGAGGGTGGGGCGTTGGTGCTTGCGGATAAAGGGACGTGTCTGATCGACGAGTTCGATAAGATGAACGACCAAGATAGGTGGGTGCCCCTACATATCCAGAATATCTTCATTCGGTGGGCTAACCAGACTGTCTCGTTGAAAAAGAACGTCGATCCATGAGGCTATGGAGCAACAGACCATCTCAATATCCAAGGCTGGAATTGTGACCAGTCTCCAAGCCAGATGTGCAATCATTGCAGCAGCCAACCCGATCCGGGGCCGATACAACTCGCAAATCCGTGAGTGGTATATGATTAGAGAGCTTTACAATCTTAACAAGAAACCTGACGGGACGGATGTATATTCCGGACAGCCTTCTCGCAAAACGTCGAGTTGACTGAGCCGATCTTGTCGCGATTCGACGTCCTGTGCGTCGTCAGAGACAACAGCGACCCCATCGTCGATGAACTCTTGGCCAAGTTTGTCGTCGGCAGTCATTTGCGAAGTCACCCGAACTTCAACCCCGAAGTCGATGAAGTCAATGTCCAGACCTCATTGGATCAAGACGTAAGCTGGGGGAACGTGGAGATGGGGGTGGGGTCAGAGAGGACTGACAAGAAGAATCTGTTTTTCCATATTAGATCATTCCCCAAGATATGTTGCGCAAGTATATCCAATACGCGCGCGAGAAGATCCGACCGAAGCTGCATCAGATGGACCAAGATAAGATGTCGAAGTTGTTTTCAGAGCTCCGACGGGAGTCGTTATCGACGGGCTCGATCCCGATCACGGTGCGGCATCTAGAGTCGATGATCCGGATGTCAGAGGCGAGTGCGAAGCTACATCTGCGCGAATATGTGCGGTCGGACGACATCGACCTGGCGATCCAGGTGGCCATCAACAGCTTCATCCAGTGCCAGAAAGTCTCGATCAAGAAACAGCTCCAGCGCGGCTTCCGCAAGTATCTTCGAGTCGCCGACGACCACCAGGAGCTCCTCGGATTCCTTCTCGGCCAGATCGTCAAGGAGAAGATCCGGTTCCATGTCGGCAAACTGAGAGGCTTGCAACGCGACTCTGCTGAGCAACAACGGCCCGAATCGGTCACTATCAAGGTCGCCGAATTGGAGGAACGAGTTCAGTACCCACCCTCCCCCTTATCCAACAAATAAAACGCAAACATGCTCATCCAGGTTTTTTTTGTCTGGTGTAGGCTAAAGAAGTCGAGATATACGACGTCGCGCCCTTCCTGAAATCGCAACTATTCAGAACCAATGGGTACTCCTTCCAACAACGTGACCAAGAAGGCGTGATCACTAAGAGCTTCGCCTCTACTTCCTCCTCATAATAGATCTCCTCATCCCCCCCCCCCCTTTATTTTGTAATAGATCCGGTTGAAATTGTATTCTTAGTCTTTGGTGGGTGGGTTGTGGGTGTTGGTGATTAGTGTTTCTCTAATTGGATTTGCTTGCGCATGCACGGAATGCTGCCTCCAGTGGCCTGCATATGCTGGGGCCAGCTATTTTGGAGTGCAGACCCTCAAAGCACGAGGGTGCAGCCATGAGGGTTGAAGTCTTGTACAAGGCGCCGTGATTGAATCTCAATTCTCACTAGGATTAGGGCGGATTGCTACCAAAGTCCACCATGTAAAAACATTTACAGAACATTTTTTGCCCGGGTGGATGGATATGAAGGAGTTTGAATTGGGGGAAAATAAGCTAAGAAGCTTCTGATTTCAATGGTGCAAAAGGCACAGTGAGAATTAGAAGTCTACAAGGAGGTATGTATTGGGGGAAATAGGGGAAAGTGACACCTTCCCTGCCATTTGGCTCATTCCTGTAGGGAGGTCGCTACGCTCCCCCCAGGAGGGTCTACATGTGTGAAGTTTGCCTTGGGGCTCTCACTTTTACTCGCCAGCGCATGTGGAATGAACAAAGTGTGAGGTCGTCGGGGGTTCGGTCCGGACTGGGTGCGCGGGGCGGGGCGGGGCGGGCGCACCGGCGCGCCATGAGTGTCACCGACAACCACAGCTGTGGTGCAGCTGTGAGCGAAAGCTGTTGACCGTCATCAGCGAGCAGAACAACCATGAGTGCCGAACCGACAGCCTCGAGCTCTCACCTCGATCTTTCGACGGCCCAGATCATCAAAACCCCCATCCCGACGGCCACCGGAAGCCTTCTGAGCTCGAACGCTTACGAAAAAACTGCAAGCATCGGGTGCAGCTCGTTCTTCGGACCGGTACATGATTTCACTGCTCGGATCTCCAAGTGGAGAGACGCCTTGAATCTCCCCGACCCCGGCACTTACGAACAAGTCGGAAGGGAAGCCAAAGGTTAGTTACCCTCCTTCGCTGTCTGCTCGCTCCTCCTTTTTTCAAACCGAAGCTTCCAGCGACATGAAGGATTACTCACATCTGTCTTTCCGTACCGTATCATGGGGATTTCGTTTTGATAGCCGTGCATTTGACCAACTATATCTTCGATGGAGCTCGTGCCGAGTTGGCTAAAGCGCTCTCATTGAGTCCGGCATTCAATGTCACTCATTCCTTCAACATGGGTGCTCAAGGTGGAGCGATGGGTGGAATCAACCCGGGTACTTATAGCTTTGGTGGAATGTATGCGACCAACAATGTAAAAGACAAATACACTGCCCTGTCGATTCACAATTGTGTGATCTCGCTTCAAGGGGTTTCGAAAGAGTCTAATTTTTTTCGCTTTGTTTATTTAATCTGCCTCTGCCCAGATTTTCGCTCAAGGCACGATCGATAACGATGCGACTTTGATGGGTCGATTCAATTATCGATGGGGTCCAAAAGACATTTCGAAATTACAAATCCAATGGCCCTCGAATCCCACGAACCCATCGGTAACCCAAGTGGAACACGAGCGACACGGGAAGGACTATGCACTCTCGATGAAGGCATACAACCCAAACATCAGTAACCAATCCGGTATCTTCATTACCCAATACCTGCAGTCCTTGCATCCCCGCTTCAGCCTAGGAATCGAGTCTGTGTGGCAAGTGATGCCGCCGATGGAGGATGCCAGCATGTCCTACCTCATGAAGTGGCAATCCGCCAAGCGAGAGTGGATCTCCACACTCACCCTTCAAGCCACCGGCCCCCTGCAGGCCTCTTATTGGCAGAAACTCTCCGACCAAGTCGAAGCCGCTGTCGACCTCAGCTTCCTTCCTCACCCGTCCCCCCGCGAACGCAAGGCCATCAGCACCGTCGGGTTGAAGTATGACTTCAGACAAGCTACCGTTAGAGCCCAAGCCGATAGTACTGGAAAGGTATCCATGCTTTTAGAGCAGCGCATCGCCCCAATGTTCACCTTCTCTGTTGCTGGCGAACTCGACCATGCTAAGGTGAGCTTATGTCTTCCGCTGTTTCTTTCCTCTTGTGCATCACTGACGGAAGGTTATCTATACAGTCTCAATCTAAATTTGGGATCGGAATCCAATTAGAATCGTCTCCGTTAGATGAAAATTCTTTGAAAGGACTTACCCCGCCTTCTCCACCCATGTAACCAAGAAAAAAAAGATTATGAATACATAATACAAACCGAATGCATCCCAAATTGAACCTCAACCAACAGCATTTGAGCGCAACTGCATAGAAAGGGAGCGTATGTTACAGAAACCCTAAGCAGCATAAACAACGTGACCCCCTTCAAGGATAAATAAGTCTTGACTTAAATTTCATGAATATGATTTGTCTCTGAAAGTCGCATCCTGCAGTTACCTATTCCCGGTGTCTTTTCTTTACACCGGAGATTGGGGTTCAATAGGGTTTAATTCAAACTAAACCAACCGGACTCTGAGCTTCCCTCAAGATGAGGAACCTCGAGACCCTGAAGTGTCTATCGCGATTGAGCCCGGCTGGCGACTGCTGCATTAGTCTTTTGGGCCAGTACATACATGGCGGACGCAACTTCTTGAGTTTTCCTCCCAAAAACTTCCGGAGTAGAGTTTTTCATTCGGAGAACCATCGAAGTCACGTCCTTCGGAAGTCTTTTGAATGCCATCCAAAGTTTTATATGCTTCGAATGACATTCGAATGTGACAGAAAAATCTGTCCGACCATTCGTTTAACTTTTGACCCTTAAGCAATCCACTTCGAATTCTCAATTGACTTGGCGGGAGGAACCAGCCACTCCGAACGTCCTTCGAAGGGGGAACCAGCGGTCTGTCCTGGTAGAGCTCCAGGAACTTTCCTATTTTCAAGAAGGCTGTTCAGCAGATTGAGAAGCCCACCAGAACAAGGGAAGTACTTTTCAGTGCACTTCTCTTCATATTTTTTTGGCCTTGGAGAGTCCAGGTCCGAGACCTGATCCTGCCGTTTGAAGTTTCCAAAGGCAGAGGACGAAGGGGAATCGTATAGAGAGAGATTGTTCAATAAATACATATGTGTTTCTGTTCAAACATGCCGCTCTATTCATTTTTAGACAAGAACTGTGCAGTCTTGCTGACTGGGAGGAGTGTTGCCAGGTTGATGCAGTATACATCAACCTGGTTCACTAGGAGGAATTCCACCCAGTTGACCAAACTCTTCAGGAGCTGAAGCTCAAAATCAATGTTATCTTGAATTGGATGATTCTGTCTCGCTTGCCATCAGTTCTGATCTTAATTGGTAAGATCCCCTGAGATCCCCTGATTGTCTGCATATGAGACTAGTCTCCAAGTTGATATGCATCACAATAAAACATCAGATGTACAAACAAGAACCAAAAAAAGACAACAACTAAGAAATAATCCTTGGACACAAACAAACACGAAAAAACAAAAACCCATTCAGTATCACAGGATGAACTTTATTTTGATAAACTATCTTAGCCCTTCACAATGTGCAGGTGTCAGCAGATTATAGCAAAAACAAAACAAAACAAAAACCAATCATTTCATGACCACATCCTCAGTTGTCCCATTATTTTTGGGAGGATCAACCATGAGATTTTTATTGAGTTTTTGAGTATTAGAAGGGGTTGAAAGAACTTGAGGGGCAGTATCAAGCTTAACCTTCTTTTTAGCAGTTTGAATGGAGTCGGAGTTGTGGTTAGATTGGGGAGTAGGGACGGCTCTTCTTTTGATAGGGATTTTGCCGGAAGGAGGGACCTTAGGTCGGATGATCTTTGGCAATCTTGTCACTTGAGTATCATCTTTCAGTTTGAAATCTTTGGTCTCTAGTCTCGCTTTGTAAATCGGTCGCAGTAGCCCAATCTGCTCTTCTATCCACTCTGGTTGTAAGGGTATAAATTCCGGGGGTTTTATAAACCTTGGCTCAGGTTTTGGTTTATCCCTGTCGACCGAAAAGTCCATCAAAATTTTAACAGTTAGCTTCACATTCACTGATGAGTAAACACCCATTCGCGACTCAACTCGATTTCTTCTGCTGATGTTTGATTGTCTTCAGGTTTGGGCCGCCCGTGAAATAACCGACTTGGGATCCTCAAAGAGGACAATCCTAACTCTGAATCTAGTCCAATGTCTCGCAAGCCGAAGAAATCTTCACCCAGTTCACTCGTAAACTCCCCACTTTTCAGTATGTCGAGTTGCGATCCAAAGGTAAGGGAAACAAGCAAGTCAGTCAGCACGAATAAAATCGACAAAAAAGTACTTTGCCAAGATGGAAACCAACGTCATCAGAGCTTCACCGTCCCTTGAAAAGAAGTCATCATCACCGATCACCTTGGCCGCTGTTCCAGCCAATCCATTTCCATAGCCGGCTTGTAATTTACGCAGTAAATCATTCAGTTTGTTCCCATATTTATCCACATCATCTTTTACGTAGCTTTCCAATTCGTCCAGCCCACCAACACCATTTGCTCGTAGCGTTTGATAAACCATTTCGCTGGGGGATAGCACTGATGAGAATCGGTCGGCAAAAAAGTGCAATGTCCGGCCAATGTTGCATAAGTATTGAATCGCGATCTCTGTTAGACAATTTAGCGCTCCCGTGTGTGATGCTGTTCGAGTAAATATGCAACATTGGGAAGCGTGAATATGGAAGTATTGGGTATTAAATCTTACACATGAAATGAAGGGAGAACAAAATTTAGAGGCGGCTTACCGTCAAACCCAACATGGGCAATCATCATGGTAATTATTTGTAACATTGCATTCTGGGCGGCAGATTGTGCCAGACAGGTTTCATAAACTTCAGCCGAAGGCAAGTTTTTTAAAAACTTCGCCGGTTGAGGCTCGTCCTCTTCCTCTTCATCGGAGCCATTGTCGTCCGACCCAATTGGTTTCACCCGCTCATCTTCCTCGAGAATTTGTTCTGTTCCCATTTCACTCTGTTTATTAAAACCATTTTTTGGGGGGTATTGATGAAGAAAATGTCAGGCTTTCGTTGAACATTGTTGCTGTATAGAAAACAAATAGACAACAATTCCTGATGAACAAGTCAAGTGAATTCTTGACATACTCTAAGCGGGTTGCCCATCAGCAAGTTCGAAAGCTTTCGATAGACCTTTTTGATCTCCCATAAAGTGTTGATATTAGCTGAGATCGGGGTTTTCAGTCCTTCATGTGTAGTAGACTGTTGTTGTTCTTTCCTTTTGTCTTTCTTTCGTTCACGCGGTTTAGAGATGGAGCGAGGAGCGAAGGGTAGAGCGGGCAGACCAGTCATTAGTAAGTCCGCCTCGACGATCTCAAATGGTTCATCTTCTCGGCATTCAAACCAATTTCGCATTTGTTGAGGGTCTCGAATTAGCGCCTTTCGCTGCTCCAATCGAAGCTCAGATTGTGATGTTGGGATTGTACCGCTACTCTGAGGAAGATCAGACGCGTTCTGTTCAAAGCTTGGAGATGCTGGTGGATTTTCGCTTTCCAGTGGCGGCTCTTCGGTTATTGTTGTACGACCTCTTTCAGTCTTCCTCCACCGTTCTTCTGCCAACTTCAGCCCCAGTAGTGGTAAGTTTGGTGTCGTGGAAGGACTTGAGGGACCGGGAACTGCTTGCGCCGCCCGATTGGCGAGTTGTGATGCTCCGTTGGGGGTTGATCGATTGATTGAAGGCTCGCTGACAAACTTCAACAAGTCCTGGGCTTTTTTCCTTAAGGATTCAGCAGCTGCACGAAGATGATGGTTCTAAGGTGGTTTTTTTTCGCACGCGTTCTGTTATTTAATTGAAATGCTGGACTACGCTTCAAGGAATTCGCTGTATATTCCTTTTATTACTATATTTAAAAAATATATATAGTAAAACGTAATAGGCAGTAATGAGAAAGAACGAACCCTATTTTCATTGTAGGTGAAGCAATTCGTCCAAATTAATTCCAGATCATCGTTGAATGCTGATTTTGTTTTGTATACCCCAGCTTTGACTCTCTTCAGTACCGTACCCAGATCCATTGGTTTTTTGATTACTTGACAAAAGGGGAAAAAAGAAACGTTTTCAGTCCCAAAAATGAGTTGCACATTTTTTTTATAATCTAATTTTACACATACCATCATAGTAATCAGCTGCGTCAGCTTTCCTAACCCTACTCAGGAAGGCAGTTGCATTGGGCTACCAAATTAATAGAGGCGATTGCAGCAAGTCAGTTTCAGTTTGCTTTCTCTGGTGTATAAAGAATTAAAAACCTGACATCTGATCTCAGTTCATTGGTGATCCGTTCCAAGGTATCAATGAACTCGTGTATTGTAGCTTTTTCGTCCTAAACATCCGCCGATTCCAAACCGACACGGAGATGAGTCGAGGGTAAGTTGTCTCAAGAAACAAGGAGAAATTCACGTGAGCTCTCACTAACTCTTAGTCCACTTTCTCGGGCATCTGTACTGATTGCTACTAATTCTGATGCGTCATGAGATTGAGATTGGATCAGTTCGAGAAGAAACTGTCCAGAGTCAACGTACACTCAGTTCAGTTCCAGTCAACTGATGGGTCAATGAGGGCGGCCTGCTTACTTTCATGAATGATGAACTCGGGCTGCGTTTATATTCGAGGTTTGTCCAATTTCGATCGACGTGATGTGATTCTAATTTCTCAGTTGAACTTTTTGTGGTGAGTCGGCAGCTCGGCTGAACAACCGCCGAGCGGGGGTCAGGCTCGGGAATCCTATATCCGAGAGCACCCGGCTGGAACGGGGTCCACCCGGGTGGTCACAATTTGTTCGCAGAGTTGTTGACCAAGCGTGACAAGGCCCGCGGCAGCACCAAGCCAGGTGCAAGCGGGGCTTTTGCCTAACATTGGTAACAACGAGAAGCCCGTGTGACCGACCTTGGCGTGCAGCATTTGGCGCGACCCCGACCGGAGGGAGGGCCTTGCATACTAAAACACTTTTCTCCCGTGAGCTGATTCCAAGGTTTGGCTGGGAGAAGCCTTGTTTGCATCACCACACTCTCAACACTCAACACAATCTTTCTAGTTTTTGATACATCATAGTTCCACATGCTCTTGATTTTTCCTTATTTTTTTATCACAAAATGTTCATGATTGTATCCAGTGAAAAAAATGGGTCAGCCTAAATGCACTCCAAAAAAATCCCAAAAGCACTCCAAAAGTGAGTGTATGGAGTGTGCACTCCAATGATTGTTGGAGTACAGACTAGAGTACTCCAACTCGATTGGAGTGCAGAACCGGGGACTCAAGAATCTTTGGAGTGCACCACAAAGAACTCCAGTGGCCAGGAAATGTAATGAGTGCCCATGAGTCTCACTCCATCAGATTGGAGTGCATTCCCCTAGCACTCCATTCCTGATATTTCTCCTCCTCAAAAGGGGAGTGCAGTACTGTGGACTCCAGCCAGAGCTGGAGTGCCTACAACTTCAACCGGGCTATGTACAAACACACCCCACTTGATCCTCCTGATATCCATGACCGGTACAGACCGGCATTGAGCGGATTAACATCTCCTCTCAATGACCGGTCTGTACCGGACCGCCGGTCATTGAGGGAAATCACACCTCTCAATGACCGGTCTGTGCCGGTCATCGAGGGGAGTAACATCTCCTCTCGATGACCGGTCTGTGCCGGTCATCGAGGGGAGTAACATCTCCTCTCGATGACCGGTCTGTGCCGGTCACCGAGGGGACTCACACCTCTCGATGACCGGCGCGGACCGGTCACACCTCCCGATGACCGGCACAGACCGGTCATTGAGGGGACTCACACCTCAATGATTGGTCACCACCGGTCATTGAGGCTAATAACACCTCCTCTTGATGACCGGTCATCACCGGTCATCAAGAGGGCTCACACCTCTCAATGATCGGTCAGTCCGGTCATTGAGGGTAACAACACCTCTTGATGACCAGTCATCACCGGCCATTGAGGTGAGTCCCATCTCTCAATGACCTGTCAGACCGGTCATCAAGGGTAATAACACCTCTCGATGACCGGTGATGACCGGTCATCGAGGGGACTCCCACCTCTTGATGACCGGCCAGACCAACCGGTCATCGAGAGTAGCACCTCCTCTCGATGACCGGTAAAGACCGGTCATCAAGAGTAGCACCTCCCCTCGATGACCGGTACACACCGGTCATCGAGAGGTGTGACTGATGACCGGTCCGCGCTGGTCATTGAGAGGTATGAGTCCTCTGGATGACCGGTCGTGTGCCCCTTGATGACCGGTCCAGACCGGTCATCGAGAGGTGTGATTGTGGGCACTCCAAAAAAAAGGAGACATTGGAGTGCACCCCAATGCACTGCATTTGGTATTTGCCAGCTGGAGAGCAAAGCACTGAAAAGGTGGAGTGCTTGGGCTTTCACTCCATTTTTTTTGGAGTGCATCTAGCTGCACTCCCCTATTTTGGTTAATTTTGGAGTACCCAGTTGTGTACTCCAATAAACATGGAGTGCCCATCTGGGGACTCCATGTTTTGGGAGTACAAAATCAAGGCACTCCAACTTTTTTGGAGTGCTGGCCCCCCAAAGCCAAAAATTTGGAGTGCATGAAGTAAAAGTTTGGAGTGCATTTAGGCTGACCCAAAAAAATTTGTCCAAGTTCACAATTTTGAACTTTGATTTGGCTTGCGTCCCATAGGGCAAGGACCGTGCGCAGTCATACCACTTCTTGTTGTTGAGTTTGAAATATGAAGCAGGGAGAGTACAACAATAAAAAAAATTACTAAAAAATCAAGCAGATGGTGACCTGTCAGAAAAACCAAAAAAGAAAAATTCTGATGAGTGGAATAGAAACCAGGAGAGAATTAATGGTGTGTATATCACATCTGGCTCACGCAAGCTTTGTGTTTTAGTGCACAAGCCTCTCTGGTGAGCCTGGGCTGCCACCCAGACCCGCTCACCACAAGTGGCTTAGTTAAGCTTGCCATGTGACAAGATCTCAGTTGGAACCATAGCTTTCTTTGTTCCTCAGACTAAAAACAAACACTTTTCATCCAATTCCAACCTACCACCATGAAGCAACTCCTTCCTGCCTAACTTTTCATCTCCTACATTTTATGTTAAGGTCTTTTCTAGTGGAGAGGAAGATGGGTTCAGGGGACAGGGGCTCTGGGGTTCTCGATCCTAGTATGGTAGCTTGTAGGATGATGAAGAGGTCCGGTTCTCCAGCCTCTCAAACCACAGGTGTGCAGTCCATCACATCTATGTGCTAGCTATGTACATGAGAGCCTGTGCTACAGCTCATAAAATTTTATCTATTTTTTTCACACAATGATTTCTTGAAATAAAGGCTTTCCTCCTTTCCTCAGGTCCAATTGAGCTTTTAAATTTTTTTGTGACAATTAAAAGCTTGCTTGGACCTCTCGCAATAATGGGTAGTTATGTTGTGGTGCATTGTTGGCACAATTTGGGGAACATAACTGCACTGGCAGCACCCTTTTATTTTATCTGTAAAGGGATCTTTTCTGGCCTCGCACATAACATAACAGGCCCTCTTTTTGAGGTTGTTACAGCACGTTATCCACTGAACAGGCCAAAATAGGCTCTTTCCAGCCCAAATTTGATCAGTTACCTGGCGCTCTGAAGGCACCAATAACTCCACAAACATTAATATTTGTCTCTTACATTGCGGCAGTAACGTAACACACTGCCATTACGAGTAACTGTAATGATAACAGCTAAGAAACCATTATCTTACCATTATCTGTAACATACCTATTGTTGCCTATGGGCATTTTGAAATAATGCCATACTGATTTCATTAAATGAAAAGAGATCAAAAGATGAGATGGATTAAAAAAGGAGGTTGATAAGTTCATGGGTTTGCCACTTTCCAACCAAAGTGACAAATCCAAGGTTTTGAAAGAAACATAAAAGGGTGATGAAAATTAAAGTAAAAAATTCTGAGTAGATGTACATTACAGGAAGAAGCAGGCATTCAATTGACCACAGTTGACAGAGAACTTGTTTGGTGGTTATAAAGCTATGAGGGGAAAACATCCACCACCACCAAAGCTTGGAGATCCAGTGGAGATCCAGTCAGCCCAAATTTTTTGTTTAGTCAAAGTCCTCTCCCTGCAGAGATATTGCATTTCTACACATCTTGAGCAGGCCAAAGGTGCCCACACTGCAGCAGGGTTGCAAACTTTGAAAAGGTTGTGTTTTTAGCCAGCTACAGGGTTTCTCATATTATCATAATGGGATGATCATCACTCCAAACCACATCAGTTGTGGAGATAAAATTTCCTTGGTCTGTCTGTCCTTTTCACCATCTAGGTGACCAACAGGGATAATTTGATTGCCTCAAAAGATCACTGAGGCCCCATAGAACTTGAATAAACCTCTGAGGCTCCATGTCCCATCCATCCAAGAAATCCAAAGACCATCCAATCCAGATCCCCCAGGCTCAAGCCCATCTAATTGATTGAACATCCAAGCACACCCACTGCCTACTAACCAACCACCCAGGGGTCAGGGGGATACTTCAGCATCTCCCCAAACACCTGCACTCAGGGGCTCACCTGGATTTAGAGATGGAAATTTGTACCTGTTTAACACCGGTGGGTATGTGTGCCAGGTCAATTTTCAGCCCAAAACAGACACCAGGTACCACTGGTACCCACCTTCATTGGGAAAGCTCAGATGTGCTATTTCAGGCACCAACCCCCAGGAATGGAAGTGAGATATCAAACTGGCAGGGGCTGGACTGGGTAGCCATGGCACAAGGGCGTGTGGGGCAGGAGCACTGACCAAAAAGGAACAAGTTCTGTAGAAGCTACATGTGGATTTAGAAAATCACAGATTGTTGGAGAGTTATTGTAAAGTAGTGGAGCGCTTCTGGCGGCCATCTTTAAATTGGTCTGTTGTGCGCTGATGTTGGAGCTGTGAAGCTTCCCAGAAGCACAATTTCAGGTGGACGTTAGAGTACAGCTATCCAACTGGGGATTCCACTGTTTTTGGGAGGGTTTTTATGGATGTGGTCCCCATTAAAGCAGGTGGTGCCAAGTACCTCATTGAGACTTGTAATTATTTCTCCGGCCGGGTTAAAGCAAAGTTCCTCAATGATCTTGAAAGAATTCAGAGAACTGAGATTTTTATTCTTATTAGTATTCAGGTTTAATTTATCTTGTATTTACAATTATGTTATAAAGCAAAAGAAGTGAAATCTCCTTTTTACCTAAGAGCAGACTCAAGACCAATATCTGACAGGATGGATGGAAGTTATTCTCAATAAGAGATAAGAGAACTTGAGGAACCGTGAATGGTTCTTTGGCTTGCGATGATCTAAGGATGATCTGAAAGAATGGAGCAAGTTCAGTGTCAGTCTTTGCTGACTATTATCTGAGCTGCAATCTCTCTTACTCGGATAAGGCTTTTGCCTTTTTATATCCTATTTGGTTGAGCGACAGCGAAACGGCGGAGAAGTGTTGCAACATTGTCTGTAAAAGTTCAACGGTGTCGTTCTCTTAGCCTTTTGTTTCTGTCTGCCTGATCTAAGAGCGAACACTCTTACCGGTATTCCCAACTCTTTGAGTGGACTCGGTGTGTTTGGTCTGGCTTTCTCTGACGTTGTCTAGAGCTATTATGTATCGCGTTAGCGACTCCTTTTTAATCATCTATCCTTGAGTTTTAATTAAACCGCTTACCTTTGGCACTGGTTGTAATTCTCTTGGATAGTGATCTGGGGCCGGGATTTTCCTTGAGCCTAATCTTGCTGCTCACGTGGATTGGACCTGTTTTCATCAAAGGATGATTTCAGTTTTACGATCCCGCGGCGCTTGATTTGACTGCGGAAAATGGTTTGCTTTGCTTACCAGATTCCGCAGCTGATTGAGATCCCGGCATCTTTCTCACTTTGTGGGAAAGATACCGTTCACCTAGGCGTGAATTCTCACAGATCTCACCTCCAAATGGGTGGCAGTGTTATTTCAACAGCACTGGATGATGTGGTATGACTTGGTGGGTCCTTATTTAATGGATGGCAGCTTTGAGTTTGACCAAGCTCTGGTGGACATGTTGTTTTCCCCGCAAGGGCAACATTTGGTTTCCACACCATATTACCCTGAAGATCAAGGTATGGTTGAGAGTGGACACACTCTGCTTAAGGCTGCTCTGGTTAAGTTGGTGGGAGAGAGTGGCAAGAGTTTGTGGCCTTTGGTGTTGTTTGCCAATTGGATCTTGACTAAGCTGACTACAGGGAACCTCCTTATGAGTTGGTTTTTGGAAAATGGGTAGTGCTGCCCATTGATCTCGATATTTTCTATAAAACTGGAAATTTTGAGAAAACATCCAAGCATTCTGCAGTAGAAAATATGTAAACTATTGCTTTGATTTGATTTTTGATTTTGAATACCATAGATCTTTGGCCCTATTCTATAAAGTCTCTCATCAATGGCTGACACAACCATTCATCAAGAGGAGTACACCCCCCCCTCAATGGTTGGGTGTACATGAGGCTGCAAGAGTTCCACTTCTGGGCAAAGGCAAGACTTCCCCTCCGGTGTAACTTCTATCATTTGTGGAGTACAATGAAGCTGAGATTTCCATCTATCCTCTGCACTTCAGCTTGCTATCTCAAAATGAGTGGTTGCTGTGTAATGTCACTTTGATCTAAAAAGTTGGCCAAAAGCCACAATTTTGCCAAAGCTCTCATGCGGAAAAATGCTGATAACTCATAAGTCTCATTAGGACAGTTCACGTAGGGATTTTTTAACCCTGCTGATGTTATAAATCAGCAAGCCTTCCCAGCCAAATTGGCTGGGACCGTGGGATAAACTTTATTTTGGTCTTGCTGATTTTGGCCCTACATGAACCGTCCTTGGGAATGGGAGATGCTTTGCATTGGGGTGCTCTCGAACTTAACAAAGTCCCTCAAGACTTGGGGCCCCCGGCAGCGGGGGGTAGGCTGAACTCGCAAAGCGAGCCTCCGTCAGGAGGAACTTACACCATATTGACCCAAGCTCGCGTGGCTAGAATGAAATTTTCAGACAACTTTTCCTTTTTTTAATTCCACAGATCACGTATCGCTCACATGTTGCTACTATTTTACTTCCTTCAAGACCCAACATGCTGAGCAAAATTTTGGTATTTTTTCTCTATCCTTTTCCATACCAGTATTTTACTAGAATTAAAATAAGAAAAATGCAATGTATAGAGTCACCAAGAATCTTAGCCAATTCTGTAATTTCTTTCATCTCTGCAACGCACAGACCCTCAGAATTATGTGATCTTGGTTTCACGTTTAGATCGCTAGATGACCGTTATGTATATATGCTCGTGCGCTTGGACCTGCTTAGATATTCACGGACCCCCTCTGTAAACAAAGTCCGATGGATTTCAAGTTTGTATTTAATGGGGAAATTTATTTGGAGAGGCAGGATCATCATGATTGATCACAGTTTTGGTGGAGAGGATGGCAAGAAGCAGGGCTATCACCCAAGGTAATTTATTCCACAAAATGTTACGGAAGCAAGGAAGCATAAAGGTTTGAAAATTCCTGCCACCTAAATTTAAAATCTAGCCCCCGCAAAACGGGTTGATAAGGCGTAAGTCCCTCCTGCCGAGGGCTATCGGAGGCTTGCTTCGCAAGACCAGACGCCCGCAGCAGCGAGGGACTTGGGTTAAGTTCGGGGTGCTCTGTACCCCCAGTCCCAGGGGGCTTAAGTCAGCAGCCTGTGAGCCTGTGGGCTGGTAGAAAGGTTCACCTGGGGTGTCACTCGTTTTACCCCGTGCTAGGGAACCCCACTGGGAAGCCGTCTTCCTTCGATGGCTTCGGTAGACTAATAGCAGAGGATGGGAGAGACAACCAACACACAAAAAGGTCACGAAAGATCCAGCGATCGTGATGGCCCCAATCATTCGGATAGAATTCAAGAATTGAAAGAAGCGATTGAGAACCAATCCCAACTGGGCATGACGGAGTGGGTCCTCTTCATCTCTCCAAAACAAGATGGTCAACTGACTCGACCTTCATCAATACCACAAAGGCAGCGAGCGAAGCAATTGACCGCCAGTCATATCGCAGCCCTGGACAAGGTGAGGATACTCCCCCAAGCATCTCAACTGAGGAGCGCCGGCCATACTGAGTCACCATGGTGAGTTTTATGTTTCGCCAACCGACCTCAACTTCTTCAACAAACAAACAAAAGTACAATACCTGCAAAGTACGTCCTTAGTTATTCTATCTTTGATCTTTCTGATTCCTTCTGCCGAAGGTAAATGGGTAGGAAAGCGCACTTCCCCTACTTCCAACACATTTCTGATCGTTTTCCTTCCCATCCCGGCTCGGATGATTTGATCCTTCAGGAACATACTCAAAGCATTATCAAGGCAGTGAGCTGCCGAACGAAAAAAAAATATCAACCCGAGTTTCACGCACAGCATCCTTGCTGATCTGTTTCTTGATTCATCGTGATGGACTTGTCGTCCGTAGATTGCTTCAATCGAGGGAAAAACTTTAGGCGAAGTCTTCGAACGGTTTGGCTTAGCATCTTCTGATTGATTTTTCACAATGTGAATATAAATCTATGTAGTCATATACTCGTGTTAAAGTACCCTTTTACATTTTTTCCGTAATTCTTTCTTCGTTATGATACATATTTATGTGTATGATCCTCTTTCGGACGGTCCCTGCGGGTCAGCCTCTCCCCTCCAAATCAATAGAGGGACTTCTTTAAGTTAGGCCTACTGGCTGTGGCACTATACCTCCACGCAAATTATGTAGATTTTCTGGGTCTGAAACAACATCTTTGAACGGCAAGTGCTCCATTCTTTTGCAAGAAGTATGCATTCAAAAAGGAGAACCCGTGGCAGGTCTCAAATGCAAAGTTTCTGCTGATGCACGATTTTTCCAGCGCCTCAGATACATATGCTGTGCCGCAGTGCCGGGCTGTACCTTTTGAGCAACACTTCCCTTTCCTATTCAAAACGGACTTGCTTCCCAACCATGCTCTCCTCTGCAGCCAAGTCACTGATCACCAGGTCCACGCCAGCCGCGTCTGAGTGGAACCCAGACCTCAAACTTGGTTGCTATCGACATTTGCCGACTCAAGCCAACACTCAGTTTATTCTTTCATTGAATACATATTGACATCGGGTACCAAATTTCCACCATCGAAATTAATTGAATGAGCCCACCTTCAAGCTCTAGCAGAATCCCTCCAGCAGTCCATGGATACGAATACGACCCCGTTCTGAACCGATTCTTCAAATGCCCACCATCAGGCCCGGGTCGAGGTGCCGTGTGTGGAACGACCACAGTCTCTGATCGTCAAGATGGACCCCCCCTGCCTCCAACCAATCTCAAAAGCCCATCTGTCCGCCGTCCCACAAGGCTAGAATTTAACCCTGAAACCGATTGGGCTTCCGCCTCAAAGCGGTCAAGGCACGCAACAACGTATGTCAGCCCATTGGTTATCATGACTTATCTGATCGACAGGTTGCGAGAGCTCATCCAGATCTCTCCCTGATTTCATGCTGACACGTTTTTTTTTCATTTGCTGTCGTATCAAACAGAATTTCATATGGAAAAGCCTGTTCATCATCAGTAAAGCCCTCCCATCTTGCATTTCCAACGCAGAGAGGTGGTCTGAGCGGCCGTATCGTTACGGCTGCAGTGTCCAACTTTGAAGAGCACTCGAATGAAATATTAGTGCTTGGATCAAATCACAGCGAGGCACTCTTATGTGACTTTGGAAAACTACTACATCGTCACCCTTCTTTAGCGTGGGCTCAGGTAGATTTGTCACCATGTATAATGAGTGGTTCCCCAGAGGTACATTTCTTTCCATCGCGGTGCTATCACATCATTTGTTTTGGCTTGCTCCAAACCATATTCAAGACTGACTCACAGCGTTCATTCTCTTGCAGCCATTTACCTCAATCGCTTCTAATGGGGGTGTGACTTGGTAAGCCTTCGTAATTCTGAAAGAAATTTGGCATGTTCGGCGTTGTGACTGCTATTGCTTATCCTTGATCCAATCGCGTGTTAGCTTTGCTGCCACATCGGGATGTGTCATCACAACACCAAATCCAATGACATCAGAGTAAGAAACTTCAGAATCACCAAAGACTCAGGCTCTCTTAACATTTTGCTTCACATGAACTAAACTGAGGGATCATTTCTCGGGATTATTTTCAACCGGCCTCTGCCATTAGTTATGAAGGCCTTCCAGACTTGATACAGCGTGCTTCATTCACGAATACTACTTGGTCGCTGTGCTTGACTCCGCAATATCTTTTGATGGGTAAGCATTGTTTTCTAAAGACTTCACCGCAAACAGCTTATCAATACAGAACGGCTAGTAAACGTGTTCCTACTTTTTTCATCAGGCTGTGAGAAATCTTTGGCCATTTACGACTATCATCGCCAAACTGTTGTTTCCCAAAATCCGAAATCGTCTGTGTTTACCATAGAAAGAAGTGATGATGTAAGCCGCCTGACCGATTTCGTACTTACTTTCTAACTTTACCCACATTTGACGTCAGAAGGAGATTTATCAAGAGTACTATTATACATTCGGCAGTCTGACTAATCTAATACATTACAGTTTAACTTTTTGCTTGGGACTCGATCAGGGGATTTAATCCAGTTTGATATACGTTCACCGCACCTTGTGAGTATATTCCAAATCTTTCTTCGGGATCCATCTTGGAATCAATGAAACCATCTTCCCTTTGTAATTTGCCATATTCATTGGTTTTTTTGTTGTTGTTCGGATAGGCTGTAAATCAATATTATAACCAGCTCGCCACGTTTTCCTAAGCTGATTGCTATCTACAATTGGATCTTGCACATCAGCTCCATAGGAATGGATTACTTCAAGGTCGTTCTATTTATCACTTGAAACGCGTCGATGATCATCAATTCCTAGTAGCTGGGACTATGGGGTAAGTTAAAATGGACAAAGAGATCCTAATAATCGTGACATGAATGAAAAACAGCTAATTGGGTGTTTCACACAGATACGCAAAACTTCATGATATTCGGTATCTAACATCAGATCCGACGATGAGTCTTGACGGCTGGGATAACGCATGCGACCAATCGTTTGGACTCACAGTTTCGAAGGATAGAAACCTGGTCTGCATGCCAGGTCGCGACTCAACTATCAAGGTTTGGGATTTGAAGTCCCAGCCAGTCTGTGGTTTCGGCTTACAGCCGATCGCCACACATACCACTCGTCGCATTGCATCAAGTGTGATGTTCGTTGACGACTTCGAGCCCGAATTTTGGTTCTTGGACGGGCCGCCAACCTTGAAGCGCAAACGGCCCTGCGGTCCTGGGATCTTATTCGGCGAAGAAAAAGCGTTATACTGGATCGGACCGCAGGCAGATTAAAACTCATCTATGAGTTTCGATCACAAGGGTATGGCGGAATTGGCGCAATTGGATCATACCTTCAAAGCTGAAATTCTTCCGTGCAGTTCTTCGCCTCGCGTACCTCTTGTATTCAAATTGTAATCGTAGTTATTCCAGTCGTTGGTTATAAGGAAGAAGGGCCTTCGACGTGCAGGGTTTGGTCAAACATGGAACTACGACAATCTTGTTCGTAGGACCGGAACATAACATTCACGACTTACTACGCTCAGAATTCTCAACCGCGAAGAAAGTTTACTTGCAAGTTATTTCTTGGTTAGATAAATTGCATCTTTTAAGTTTTAGCCATGTTTTGAAAACAAGTCCTTCAGATCTTTCATGAACATATATCAATGGTTTCTATCGTTTTGAAGAACAAGTTAGACTTGTTGCTGTTGCTGTCCATTTCAACACTGCATACATTTGGTGACGAGTCCTTCTAATGCTAACAATTATCGGAACTTATATAAATGAAGATAAATGTTCAGATGGAATGAGCGGAACTCCAGGATAACTTGCTAAAAATCAAATAAGCGTCCCATGTTATGCCGGTAGAGAAAATCGGTAAGAACTGCTAGATACAAAGGTATAGGTGGTCATGCATGACCAGGGAATGATTTTCCACCAGCTTGATGAATTGATTTTGACCAGCAATATTATGTAGGACGGAATATGACACTGCTAAACCCGCCCATCCGCTGTTTTACGCTTAGAATTTCGTTTACATGTCATTGTCAATCATCAGATGGATTGATCTTCGGTGCAATGGGAAAAAAGTTGAAAACAAGAGGAAACTCTCGGCAAGCCATCATGCCCCAGATAAATCCTCGCAAATTGGTTTCCCTTTAAGGCCGCGAGGATGAGATCAAGCTGGCTGAATCAGAGGGAAAGCTTACACGGATCCAGCCCCGCATGGAAAATGAGGGGGTTTCACGATAAGGTTTCTCGCTTCCCGCGGCACAAAATTTACTTACGCGTGTTACAATTTGGCCTGCAAGTCAAGCGAGAAATCACAACATAACGATACCGCGAGCGCTCGAACTGCAGCCCGGGTTTCCCTATCGTGAAACCCATACCTACGTGGAATAGCCGTTCGCCGCGGAAAAACAGCACGAGTCTCTCCTCTCTCAGAAGTGGTGATGCCTCAAGATGGAGTGCTTCGGTAGACGCTGCTCAGCTGAGAAAGCCATAAAAAGAGCCGTTGCGTCGCACCCTAGGCTTTTTCTTCATCCACTTTCAAAACATTCAATTTCGACCCCAACTTAGCATAATCAACCCTTTCGCGCTTGACAGGTTCACAGCTTTTTCTCAACACCCCAACCTTTAAACCACCGCCACCATGCAATTCACTACCTTAGCTGCCGCGCTTGCCGTCTGCACTGGTAAGTTCGGGTGAATCAAGAAATTTAGCTCGTTGCAATGACACTGAAGTCTGTTCAACGTACAATCCAGGCGTCTTTGCCAGTCCTCTGTCTCAGCAAACAAACACCCAGTAAGTAACCCTGTCAGTGCACACATGAGCTGCCCACGAAACTGAAGGTGTACATAAATAGAGCTGCTGCTCAGGCTGGCCAGGCTGGCCAATGGGGACCATTTTACGGCGGTTACCCCTACGGCGGCTTTTATGGTAACCCTTACGGCTACAACCGTTACGGCTGGTGGTAAAGTAAGCCAACTGACTCTCTTGCAATCACATGCAGCCGCAAGGCAGCTGACCAGTTTCAACTGTATGAACTTAATTTCAACCCAGCGGCGACCCTCACTCTCGGTGCTCCTCACGAACAGTAGTGGTCGCTTGGTTTCAATATTCTTTACTTTATTTCTTACGAATCATGTGGTGCCTTTTAGTAGCTAGCTACTGCGCAATTACAGGGTGATTATTTCAAGACCATTATGCTTCGTGCAAGGCTTTCGTTGTGTCAAACTAGTTAGCTACATGCCAGGCGAGCTTGACGAAAATGATACCGCTTGCTTCACGCGCAGGCCTGAGGCACAACCTCTCTATAGGCAGGGCCGCTGTCTTCTATGGTTATGGGCCATCTACGTACGGACGGGAAGCGTTGCTAGGTTGCATTAGCTGGCGACTCCGGATGACATGGTCGGAGGAAACACATGCTGGGGTGGATTCGTTAACACCATGGAGCCTCCAGGGCTCAAATCGCCACCAAGACTCCAGGCGCGCAGTTCCTGTTGCCATAGCTTGAACTTTTCTTCCTTCTTCTGCACATGCAAGTCACTTTCAACTACATACACCTCAAGCCAAGCGGGGCAAAACATAACCAGCAGGAGCTGAACCTATGCGCACTGTTACGTTGTCATTTCATTCCCATTTTTTCAATTTTGTTTAGCAAGATGTGGGAGCCCAAGATTTTTGTTTTGTTCCCTAACCAGAATTGATACTTGCAAGAATTTTTTAATTGAAACAACCAAAATAGAGAGGGAGAGACAAGCGGAAAGGATGCGTTGCCACTGGCAAGAAAATATGAAGCCGTAGTACTGAGGGAAAAATAAAAGCAGAGGAGCGAAAGAGCGCACTGGCGAATGGACAGCCAGAGTGGATATGAGATTGATGCAGTCAACATTTCTGTAAGACTAAGCACTCGTACAGTCCTCGGCCTGTTCAAAGTCAGTCAGATGAGCACCAGCTTTAACAAGCAAGTCGACGCAAGTTTTATGATGGTTGTTTATGGCATAGAAGAGTGGAGTGTGCCCGGTATCGTCTCTCAGATGAACCGAGGCGCCATGATCGAGGAGCAACTCGATGTTTTTGAAGCGTCCGTAGAAGGCTGCCAAGTGCAATGCGGTCTGGCCCAACCCGGTGGCGATGCGCAAGTTGAGTAGACCTTGTGTTTGGATTTGGTCCGAGCAGATCTCTAGTAATGAAGAGAGACTTGAATCATCGCGGGCGGAGGCGGCCGTCAGAGCTATGGGCAACAACGACTGTTCAGTCAGGTCTTGCTCTCTCTGTAACATTTCACTCGTCTCAAGCTCTACCCCCACGTCTTGGTAAAATGAGAGCCTTCCAAGGTTGGGTGACCGTTGGAGGAGCGGGGTTGAATCGTCTGAAATGATGGTTGAAGGGATTTGTGGGGCGTGCTTGGGTATGGTGTCATTTTGATCCTTGGGGACGGGGGAATTGTGGCTGGTCAGTTTAAGAGATGTAATTTGCTTCATCAGCCAATTCAATCGATCCTCAACCGGCTGAGGCTGAAACTGTACGCGTGCGGGTAAAGTGAGCTCCCCCCGAAGAGGTTGGCTGATTAGGGTGCGAATTTTTGTTGGCGACAAGGATGGCTTTGATAAGAGATAAGCTAGTTTGGCGAGTGCACACTGCGGAATGAGATAATGGAAGTTCTCTTGATAAGCTGCCTTCCTGCCGGCGTGAATTTCAAACCAGCTGAAAACCTACCTCAGTCGTCATGTCTCGACCTCCAGTGATTCCCACTTCAGCCAAGGCCCGTCCAGTTTCATAAATGTCGCTGGAGACGGTCCCAACAACACATTGGGTCACATTGACGATGACTACCCCCCGGTCGGCGGCTTCTTTGAAAGCTTCCAGCAGAGCTGGTTTTCGAGGCGCATTGCCAGATCCGAAAGTCTCTAGAACTATCCCTTGGATGGGTGGAGCCAGAAAGGCACGAACGGAAGCAAGTGTAATACTCGGAAAGAGACGAAGGACGGCTACAAAATGAGGACTCCTTTCTTGATCAACAGCTGTACAGAATTAAATTCATTCGGGGTGAATATACACTTACCCACGTTCTCGCACATATCTTGATGGACTCTGAAGGCCTGGCGTTCAACAGGCCTAGAAATTAGGTCCCATCTAACTTCGACATTGCATCCGATTTTGACCAAAGGTTCGAGGTTGAAGCTCTTGAACGCATCGAATTCGACACTGCTGACTTTCATCGACCGATTTCCCCGCCATAGACGATGATTGAAATACAAAGAGACTTCAGGTATCAAATAGGTGCCTGAGATTTGTAAGGCACCCAGCAGATTTTCTACGGCGTCATTCCGGGGACTTGAGAGTGGGATTTGAGCGCCCGTGAGGATAACGTTTTTGCCCAAGTTTTCTAGTAGGAAAGATAGCGCCGACGCCGTATACGCCATCGTATCTGTCCCGTGTAAAATGACGAAACTGTCATACAGATAGTAATTGGACTGGATCGAATTGCAAATCCTCAAGTAATCTGATATTTCGATTTCGGATGAATCAATCAGTCTTTCATATTCAAGAATCGCATAGCTGAGAATTTATTTTGAAGATGCCAAGAAAAATCAGAACGAGAGTGCAAAGGGCGTTTAACACATCCAGCAAAAAGAACGGACCGAATTTTTGGACATCCATGACTTGCTTGCATGACTAAACTGTCCAACCATTGCGCGCCACTTTCGGTGATGACTTTCAACTGGTTCCCATTATACCTGCTAGTTTCATCCGTCATAGGCAGAGCTTCAACACTGGATGGGGAAGCTGGATTATTGGCGGAAGGGTGCATTGGGCTGGTTGCGGCTGATGATGGAGAATTGAGAGATACCAGCGATTGCCAGGACCGGAAGGCATCCACGGTTTGACTGTTGGTGCACAAGGAACTCGAGCTTGGATCATGAAAACGCGGCTGGGAGCGTAGGCTGAAACAAAAGTTGATTGTCAGATAGCGAACCCCGAAGAGAACTGTGGAAAATTGACGGATGTACTGCTCTGATAAGTATCCGGAGAGTGGGGAATATCCCTTCGGTCCCGATAGCATTCCAATCGTACCTAAGAGTAAAATAAATCTGTGAGACTTCTAGGCAGACAGCCCGCTCGAAGACGCGTGAATGAAATCTTACCTCCGGTGTAAAGAACCAAGACGCGTGATTCGTTGGCATCTGGAGTAGAGCAGGCAAACATGATTTTTGGACGTAGGTGGGCGAAAAAAATATACAAAAAACAAAAATGATCAGAACCAGCACGATAATGGCACGTTGGGATTGAGGTTTCAGGCTGAGAGTAGCAGTTGGATTGAAGTAACTATTGTGGTTACCGACCTCGAATTTGGCTATGATGCTTCATGATAAAGGGTTGAGCTTGGAGATCGACCAGACTTTTGGTTATGTACATCGCCCTCGAAATCAGCCACGTGATCTACAACGCTCGAATGACATAAAGAGTCGAAGGCGGTTACGTACATCGTGAGTCTTTGTAGTCCAAAGTGTTATCCCACTCGTTTCGTGGATGCAGAATCGTCTGATGCCGATAAAGCAGTGAGTGGTTCTGGATGCAAGCAGCTCGCCATGGTCAGCCAATGCTCTGATTCAGATCAATGTAAATATGCTCACGGGATTCAGGAAAGGGGGAGAGAAGACGAGCTGTTGACCCACGAAAGACGAAACAAGGTCGGAGTGAAGCTGGACCAGAACCAGGCAACCAACAGTGGGGGTAGCGGACTTTTCCGGGATCGCTCCTCGCAAACACAACAATCGAGCTTCATCTTGATTGAGTTTACAGCTATACCCGATCAGCTGAGATGTCCAAATACACATTCTGGCACTTGCGATTCGAGTTTGAGTCCAGGGCTGCTCACCGTAATATGTGCATCCCCAAAACGTAAAGCAATAGGGTCCGAGGCCTGCCGATTGCCGTCTGGTGCACCTGACCCCTGGAGTTATGGATGAAACTCGATCACCGCACACCTGGATCGTCTTGGACGATGATCTCGTCCTTTTTTGCTTCTTTTGTACGACTATGAAGGGTTTAGATTGTAGAGCTTGCAGCGAAGGGATTCGCCAAGATTTAACCATGTATGTATAACCTGCGCGGCACATCCAGGTCGAGCCCGAGGGACTTGATTTCAGCCGAACGGAGATGACTTCCCGCCTGTCGCAGTCTGTTGAGCACATCAGCCGAACGAGCGTCAGTCTGACCGTCTTCATCTTTTCTTCATCATCCTGAGTCTGACACTTGTTTTTGTCCAGGAAAACGAATGGAAATCGTGGAACTTGAACGTTGGGTTATAAATGACATTCGACTCGAGGCTCTCTGGGATTGCGGATTGCGGGGGTGTATCTCTGGGTGTTATTCAAGTCTCTAAACATTCTAAACCAAGGTTGTCAGACGCAACTCTCCACCGTGAAAACAAAATGCTTGTCTTGATGCTGCTCATTTTGAAGTTTTCGGCCCCTGAAACTACGTCAGCTTGGTTGGCTTGCTCGAGCCTCACTCTCGCCATCGTCCCAAATCCAACCGCGTCCGACTCCGACTATTTCGCATAGACCGGACCCAGGCTAGGCTCGGTGGATATGCCGCGTAGTCTCTTTAAACTCGCTGAGCTACTCCTACTCGTACCCTCGATTGCCATCCGTCGGCTATAGAGCCACTGAATATGGGCCGACCAACCAACCGTTATACCCTATATAGCCCCTGTCCCAAGCTTGCGCTGATGCACTTGCCGGCGTTGGACCGCGTGCCTTCACAAATGAATATTCACCCCTCTGAAGTTTTTTTCTTTGAACGAGACGGCGACGATCTATAGCCGGTTCAAAATCTCGCCGGCTTGAACGAGATGTAGGATTCTGATTGCAACACCTGATCTATTTCCAAGTTCAATTTAGAGAATGTTGCGTTAAATATACCGGCTCAAACAGGCCTCCTACGTCATCGGGCGGTCGATTAGCTTAGTCGGTAGAGCGTGGTACTAATAGAGTCAGAATAGATTCCTTTGATCTGTCATGCCAAGGTCATGGGTTCGATCCCCATATTGACCATGTTTTTGTGGCCCCCGCTGGGGCATGATTGTTTTGAGCATTGAACTGGTAAAAACCAAGGCTCTGTTTGGCAGCAATGATGTTATGTGATGTCATGCACTTGCCTGATAAGGGTTTTGGCAAAAGAGCTTTAGAGCATCTCCAACGGACTCGCTAAAGCGGGACTCGCGACCCCAATTTAGCGAGTCGGGCGAGTTTTCGGGGTCCAACGGACTCGCTACACGACTCGCCAAACGCCTCCCGAGTCGCCTCAACTCGCCACAGCCCTCCACTTGTGGCGAGTCTGCTCCAACCCGACACTCGGCCCTCTTGGGCCGCACCTCGCACCCCACACATGCTACACCTAACGCTACATCACCTACCGGCCCATCCTCACATCAGGTCATTGGTAGGATGACCGGTCGTTGATACCCATGACTGGTCATCAATAAGATGACCGGTCATTGATACCCATGACCGGTCATCGATAGGATGACCTGTCATCGATAGGATGACCTGTCATCGATAGGATGACCTGTCATCGATAGGATGACCTGTCATCGATACCCATGACCGGTCATCGATAGGATGACCTGTCAACGATACCCATGACCGGTCATCAAAGCCGATGACCGGGCATCGATAGTCATTGATACCCATGACCGGTCATTGATGCCCATGACTGGTCATCGATCCCATGACCGGTCATCGAGGCCGATGGCCGGGCATCAACATAGATGAGCGGACATCGAGACCAATGACCGGCATCAATATAATCACGGGTCATCCTATTGATGACCGGGATCAATGCATGGCCGGTCATCGATAGGATGACCGGGCGTTTGACTCCGAGGATCGAAAGGATGACCAGGAGCTGGTCATCTACTTGTGTGGCTTGACGGGCAAGGTGTGGTCTTGCCGACAACGAGTTGGTCCAGCCTGTTGTCGGGTCTCGATTTCTGGCGAGTCCGCTGTGGACCGAGCCTGGGATACCCCGTTACATGTGGTCCAGGGCCGTGACCCAGGGTCTGCGCGATCCAGGGACCGTTGGAGATGCTCTTACAAAACTCTGAAGTCAACTTTTTTGAATTTTACAGAACTTTGGAGTCAATTTTAAGGTGTTCATGAACAAAAGAAAATTCAATATTGGAAATATGTTGATGTCCAGATAGGTGCTTCTGATAAATCAGTTCAATTCAACAATTTTTATAAAATTTGTTCAGAAACACCTCAAAATCTGCCAAGTTAAGCAAATTTCAATTGTGAACCCCTGTAATGTGGCACAGTGGCCCCACAATGTAAGAAGCATTCACAATTTAAGCATTCACAATGTAAGCATAATCACAATTTAAGCATAGCATAAATGTAGATTTCTGGCAACTATTTTCTTGTTTTTGCTGGAAGTTTACCTCAATAAGAAAGCATACCACAATGTAATCATAGGATTTTTGTCCCCCATCCTTATGCTTACATTGCAGGGTCACTGTACACATGTTTCATATATTTCAATATAACTCAAGTGTTTGGCTGCCACTTGAGTCATGTGAGTTGGAGTGAGAGCTTGAGAGTAGTGATGATTTACTCATAATGTGAGGAAATCTAACTAAATAGTTTATGTGCTGTGGCCACTGACAGGTGTTGCAGTGGAGATGAGATCTAAGACAGTGTCACAACATCATGTAATTTCTACATTATAATCTCAATTTCTAGCACATAGTGGGCATTGGAGTGTGTCATCCTCTTGATAGCCAGAACAACTGGTCATCAAGCAGCATACAGTACTCTCCCATTGATGGCTGGCACATCCCTAAGTAGTAATGGCGGGTTATACTACCATTTGACTCCTGTTAATGGCCCGTACAATTGGACATCCCTCTTTATGACCAATACAACTGGTCATTGGTCAGCAAGGGTATAGACCATCCCTTCAATGGCCAACACAATCAGTCATTGAGGTTAATGCACCTGAATGTGTTGTGAGTTTAGCTCACAAGAATCAATACTTGCATCAAGTAGAGAGAGAAAAAAACCACATAGTCTATCTACAAGCATCTGTGGCATGTTCTGCAGTCAAGATATGCAGTAGTGTCACAACAGAATGCACAGCCCCTTTGATTACCCATATTGGTCATTGACTCTCAGATGGCCAAAAGGCTGCATGTACCATTGCTTCAATGGCTGGTATGTCTACCCACCATCATTATCACACTTTGGTCCAACCAGCCATTGAAGGGGGAAATACTCTCAAGCTTAACACAATCCCCTCCTCAAAGGAGAGTTTAATCTTTAATTATGGGAGTGCATAATCCTGCCAATGGCTGGTAAAAAGTCTGCACCAGCCATTGAGGCAAGTAGCCAACCAAGAGTGTTGTGGGAGGGTGGGGGTGTGTGGTTTAGGATGCCAATATGACTCCAGAGTCCAAATACACCCCCAAGGGTACAATATGGGGAATGGCTGGGATGATGAGCAGTGATGACCCTCACAACCTCTCAAAATTAAAAATGTGCAAATGAAGATGGTCCTTGGTGAGGCCTGGTTATAGAAAATCAGTGGTTATTACATAACATCACTGCTGCCAAACAGGGCCCAAAAGATATTATAATCATCCAAGCTGTTCTACCAAAAGTCCAAAGTGTGTGCAGTCCCTATGATACAAAAGGAAACACCCCACAGACCTAGTTGGGGTTGACAGCAGGGGCAGGCATGTTGTCTGATCACTTTAAGTTTCACTAGGAAAAGAATTGACACTTGATGACAAGTGACATCATTCCAGCTCCAGCTTGCTAACCATCACCCACCATCTCCCCCTATCTACTCACCTTCCATAATTTCCACAGGAGCTCCTCAGTTTTGGCTGGGCCCAGCTAATACTCATTTCTGGTCAGCTGATGCTCAGCTTTGGCTCCCAGCTCATTCTCAGCTTTGGTTTCCAGCTCATGCTCAGCTTTGGTTTCCAGCTCATGCGCAGCTTTGGAGCCCAGCTCATGCGCAGCTTTGGAGCCCAGCTCATGCTCAACTTTGAACCAGTACTTGTTCAGCTGATTATCACTGTGACTAACTTTATGATAATTTTTTGGGAAGGAAAAAAATAGCATAAAATAGTTATCTGGAAAAGGAAATGAGGGGAATAAGAAAGCCAAAGGTTGTGCAGTTGTATCCCAATGAGAAAAAAAGAGATTCTCAAAACTATTTATAGGGAAGGGCTCCATTCATTTGAAAGGCATCACTTGGCTCTGTTTTTGGTGCCAATTGCTTAAGAGCCAAGCGGTGCGGGGACAATACCCACATCTTGGAGTGAGAGAGGGGAGCCACTGCCCTTTTTTTTGTGTTGTGGCTTCTGGTTTGTATCATGTTAAACTGTTTGTGTACAGTGGGTGCACTACAATATTTGGCGCCCCATTCTGATCTTTTTGAGGTTCAAGGAGGACTTTTAGAGATCTTCTCAGAGGGTCTCAGGGGCTGATGCAGCAGAGTAAGCACCAATTCACGACCTTGGAAACCCCCTATAGATGTGGGCAACCAAAAATCCAAGATTTTGGCAAAATTCATACATCAGGGGGCACCGGGGATCGGCTTTTTTTGGCTGCTTCATACATTTTTGTGCCTATGCCTGGGGCAAAATTGCCCCGGGGATCCCAAAATTCCCGAAGTCAAGCGGGGTTCTGCGGGTCTTAGGGGATTTAACTGAGTATCAGCAGAAATCCATACATAAATGCCATGTTTGGTGTGTACCCTTTTGGGTTTCAAACCCCATTCATACCAATTTCGTGACTAACATTTTGCAAAAAAATGTAAAAATTCATACATTTAGGTTACCCACCTACTTCAGGGGTTTCCAGGGTCCTAACAATTCTCACTACATGCATACATACCAAACAGTCAAAAATATTTAGGGTGTTCAAAGTTGTCTTGCATAAAATCATAACACCATAAAATCATAAAATCTAAGCTGAAAAAAATATGTACCACCCAAACACTTAAATTAGAGCACCATTTCTAAAATGGTACATATAAAATCATCATTTGAAAATTTTATGATTTTATGATTTTATGTATTGAAAATTTTATGATTTCAACTTTGAACACCTTAATTAAATAAAAAAATTGCAATGTTTTGCTTCATTGGATAATTTTTTAAAAAATACGGAGTTATCAGGCGGGATGGAGAGGGAGTGGGAAAGGATGATGGAGAATGAAGAACTGGAAAAAGGTACAGCAGGTTTGGTGAGGTGAAGGGGTATTGGTGGTGTTGATTGTTGGGGTGAGCTGGTGACATGTATGTATGCATCCCGGTGTGTCACTCGTTTTACGCCGTGCCAAAAATTATGGCTCACGCTTCGCCTCGGAGGCTCGGATCCCCGTCAGCAAACAACCTCAACTCCAACTCCAATTGGCATCCGAAAAACCAACCAACGAATCGGGAAATGGCTCATCACAAATCGAAAACAAAACCACCAACGCGTCCTAACTCGCCTTCCAAGCAGACAGTCACTGAACCATCCAGTCCATTACCCGCGCCCACTCAAGGAATATCGGGAAGACTATTCGGATTGTTCAAGAAATTCCCCATGCAAATCACCAGTCCATCGAAGGAGGTTTCTCCATCATCGCCTCAAGAAGATCAGCATACCAAATCAGTAGAAGAATCGGACTCGGCGCAGGAGGGGGAGGACTCGGAGGATGAAGAGGAGGATGAAGAGGAGGATGAAGAGGAGGATGAAGATGAAGAGGGCACCGAGCAAGAAGTTGTAACTGAAAGCGAAGAGGAAGACCCGCTTGGTGATGAACAATGCAAAGCAATCATGGAAAACTATCTTCTCGAAAGTAAGTTAAATCGTCGCAAGATACGCCGCGAAGCTGTTCTCATTTTAGACTTGTTTTTTTTTGTATCGGATTCAGCCTCGACACGAACCAATCTCCTACGAAATAGAATCCAAGCACACTTCAGACCAGCATTAAGACGGCGACTAGACTTCGAACTATCTCGAATCACTCCAAGCATCGCCAACGTCACGGCGCTTGACTACCATCAACGCGATCAAGGCGTCCTGAGACATACGATGGAACACGTCGCTCGTCTGGCTATCGAGCAGAAGACCATCTCGATCGGTATGAAACGCAGTCAGAGTCAACAAGAACAAATCTGGGACGAGAAGGAGAAAAGCCATCATCGTAAACGGTGCGCAAGAAATCTATCAGATCATCTCATTCCCTTCGTCACTCATCCATCTCTCGCTTGTTTCCTTCCAGTAAACGGCAGCTGACAAATAACTCCGGATCTGTATCCTCTAAATCGAGCAAACACACTGTCGGTGAGTATCACTACCAATATATATATACCCCCAATCACGTTTTTTGATTTGAATGCTCTGACCAAGAAGATGATCGTTTTTTTTTTGATAGATCCACTAGACCCATCCATCGGAACAAGTACTGCGCGTCCACTCTCGCGCTCGAAACCGCCGACATCACGTTCGAACCAAGCAGGACACGCAAGGAAACAATCCAACTCGTCGCTCGAGCCGACCGATTTGAATCCTAGACTGCCCTCGACACCACAGATGTCGGAATTCAAGCCGGTCAGATTGGCCCGACGGAACGAGAGTCTGTTGAGTGTCAACGGGAGCCCGGTGATCTCCTACGCTCCTGCTGAAACTCACGCCCTGCCGACCTCGGCCTCAGCTACCACGATACTCAGCTCGAAGTTCTCGGAACTCTTCCCGCCTAGTACCACCTCCTCTAGTCTTGTCGACCAACACGTACAGGATACCAATAATAGTAATATCTTTGGTCGTCAACTTAATAATAATCACGAGAGCCTCCCTCAAATCAATCAGTTCACATTTGTCGAAAAATCTAAATGGAAAGAACTCGAATCTCAGTTGAATTCTCTTGAAATCGATCAGATTCAAAAGAAGAAATTAGACGACCTGCTCAAAGGTTGCTTGAACTTCGGTGAGAGTTAGATCTTCTTGATTCGATTGGGAACGGGTTTTTTGTACGAAAAGGATAGAGAGAGATAGCATGTTTGTTTATACACAGATACTGCAATAATTTTTTTGCCTCATTCTCACTCGTCCGATGTATCTTGTTTTTTTTCTGTATATCAATACTTACAACCGGTCTTTCCATTCCTCCTTGCCCTTTTGTCATCCTTTGTACGTTTGACATACCAGTATATTGTTTGGCTGTTTCATTTTAATAAGGGAAGGGAGTCGTCGGCTAATTTTGGGCAATTGTTCTGAAAATGGGACGAAACAGGCGGAGAGCCGCATGAACAGGGAAAGACACTCTGGCAAGGTCTGGTCATCCAAAGCTCAAGGTCGGACACACTCTCACAGGTTTTTTCAGTATTGACTTAAGAATGACAGGTCTCTTGACAATACAGAATTACCACTGGAGGTATGTCAAATCTTATTTTCATGTGTTTAGGCCGGGCAGGCTATCCGGGGAACATTGGGCCGGATATAGACTCTCAAGTGGATTTTTTACATCCAATTTTTTTCCAAGGGATGGGGGTAACTCTTATTTTCAAAACATGATAATGTGTAGAAACAAATTCTGATTCTCAAAGTGCCAGAGGCTGTGAGGAAATCAGAGGTGTGCCAGGTGATACATGGGTTCAAAAGGGAATTTGGACAATTGGCTGGGCAGCCTCAAGCCAAATCTGGGACATTGGGCACAAATTCCTCCTTTGGAGGTTGCTGCGCTCCCCCAAGGAGGGACTTGTAAGTTCGGTGGACGGGGTGGTTTTACGCCGTGCCTTTTCCCGCTAGGGAGCACAGCCAAATCTGTGGGCGGGGGCGGGAGGGGCGGGCCAACACAAATTTTCATGTCAAGCCATTTTTAACCATGACCCGCGGCGTAATGGGCAACTTTGGCTGGCCTTCCAGCTCAGAGGTGGGTGCTTTGTGCTCTGGAATTGTTGTAATTCCAGGAAAAGTTTGATAGAAATTCATGGAATCCTGGTATTTTGAGTTGATCAGGTTTTTATCACTTTATGCTTGGCAATAATAGAAGGGTGATGTCACAAGGACCAAGGTTGCAGCTGTGTTGGGCAGAAAAACAAAGCTTTACTGGTTCTGTGACTAGAAAGTCATAACTTTAGAGCATCCGCATTGGTGCAGGTGTAACTCAAGGGATCTGCTTGCTCCTGGATTAGCGCTAATCCCGGCTGGCAACCACATTGGTGTGGGATAAAAAGCTGTGTAAGTATGTTGTATGCACCTACAGCTTATGTAAGCTGTGTTTGGTGCATACTTTTGGTTGGGGAGGAGTGTCTGCATACATGTGAATATGCATGCAGCACTTACTCCCAGGATTAGCAAGGAGTAAATTTACTCCTGCTTACTCCAAATTGTGCTCCCGGGAGGAGTTTAGTCCAATTAAGTCCCCCCCAATTTGGTTGCCAAGGAGGATTAGTTGAGCTAATCCCCCCTTAATCCGCAACCAATGCAGATGCTCTTATAAGCCCGCTCAAAATCTCAAATTGTTCAAGCTCAAGCTCATGACAGTCAAGTTTGTGACTGGCAGATGCCATATGTACACCACGGGAGTGTGCCGACATTGGTTTGCTGATTGTTTTTGCAGGCAACCTGACTCTCCCCAAACCAGCCAAACCTTCTTTCTGGCCGCCGTTGTGGTGTTGCGGTTTGCAGACCACAAGCGCTGCTGCATATCTGAAGGCAGCAGGTTGTCAACAGGCTGCCATTGTTCAAACAAATCTCTCAGCAACTCTCCAGGTTGTGAGATTCTGTTTTTGGGCAGCCAGGAGCGGCCCGTCATGTGATGGGTGTGTGGGATCATGTACTTGCACCTCTGCCGTGAGAGGCCATGAGATTCCAGGCATGAGACACTCGGCGCGCGGCAAAAAGATATTCCAAGTGAGGACTGAACCCATGTTGCTGCAGCAGCTTGAGCTTGGAGGCACTGCATCTTCCAATGATCAGGGAAAATTTGAGGAAATTTTGTAAGGTAAAATTTGAGGATAGAGTGTGGCAACGGTGAAACAGATACTATACAATACAGTATCTTCAGATACTTGTGTATTGTATCTGTTGAAAAATACAAAATTTTAAATACAAATGTATTGTATCTGCCTGAAGATACAATACCATAGTATTGTATCAATAAATTATTAAAACTTGATTTTCTTGTTTTTGGCCACTGTGGACTGTATACAGAAAAACTAGCAAAAAACATAAAAATAAAGTATCTTGTATTGGGCTGTATTTGCTACAAGATACCAAAGTTTGAATACATTTGTATAGTATTGGTCTTTGAATACAATACAAATAAATAGTATTGGGTGCAAAACAGATACAAATACAGGCAGATACAGATACATGTATTGTATCTGTTTCACCGTTGAGTGTGGCATCCTCAAAATGGGCTGATCCAATTTTTTGTCAAAAAAAAAACTCTTCATTTTTTTTTCTCGAGCTCTTGCGTGAAAGAATAACCTCTGAGATGAATAGGAAATGCAACCCTGAGGGAGGCCTTGGTGGCAAGCCGGCGGCAAAACGCAGTCATCCTGACCCGGGTGAGCCTTGGCAAGACAGCTTCTGGGTTGGTTTGACAGCCCTGTGAGCTCAAGTCTTCAGTATCAGATGTGTCAGAAAAAAGACTGGCCATTGCAAGACGCCGGCAACGTGCTGCCCTGCATTCACACGGCAGCCCAACAGTGGAAGACTTCCCGTAGCATCTACGCCCCCTGTACAGACTAGAATTTCACAGATCTAAACCTTACTGGCTGGTGAAAAGTGAGATCAAGTTCTCACCAGTCAGTAAGGTTTAACCTGGCCTGACAGATCTGTACAGAAGCTGAGAGACAACAGCAGTCGCGCCATCGCGCCAAATCACTGTGTTGCAGATCCCCAGAAAATCTCCCACCCTAGAAAAACATCATGGCAGAAGGAACACTACATCACATGTATCAATACAGGGGTATTGGTAGATCAATACAGGGGTATTGGTAGATCAATACATGTGTATTGGTACATCAATACATGTGTATTGGTACATCAATACATGTGTATTGGTACATCAATACATGTGTATCGGTACACTTATACATATGTATTGCTGCATTGATACATGTGTATTGTTACACTGATACATGTGTATCACTGAATCGATACATGTGTACTGGCCTATTGGTACATCAATTTATATGTATTGGACATCAATACCTATGTGTCTATGCATCCATACCTTTGTATTGGTAATTTGATACAGATGTATTGCTACATCAATACAGATGTATCAGTACATCAATACCTATGTATTGGTGCATGGATACAGATTTATCAGTAGATTGAAATTGATACAAAGGTACCAGTAGATCAATACAGATGTATTGCTACATTGATATATCAATATCAAATAATTCAGTGCTGGACCTGCGGGGTACAGGGCAGATTTATTCCCGCCCGTCAAAATCCCGGTACCAACTCGGGGATACCCCGCGGGGCCTTCCGGGACATGAGTATATATCCTGCCGACCCGCGGGACACGGGTATACCGTATACCCTGCTGACCTGTGGCCCCCGGGGGATACAATACACCTCCCTGTGGGACACAATACACCTTCCCGTGGGATACAATTCACCTTCCCGCAGGGCAAGGTCCACATTCCCGCGGGGCGGCACTGGCCTGAAACCCCGTCCCACGGGTATGCTCCGGCACCTTGGGCACGGGTTCCAGCGCAAATCAATACATCAATACATAAGTATTGCTACATTGATACAGATGTATTGAGTTACTGATACATCTGTATCAATGTAGCAATAGTTAATGATACATCTCTATCAATGTAGCAACACTCATGTATTGACGTATCAATACATCTGTGTCAACTTACCAATACATCTGTATCAATGTACCAATACATAGGTATTGATGTACTGATACACCTGTATTGATGTACCAATACTTCTGTATTGGACAACTAATAAATAGGTATGGATCTATCAATACATAGATTTTTATGTACTGATATGCTGATACACATGGTGGCAATACATCTGTATCAATGCAGCAATACATATGTATCAGTGACCCAATACAAATGTATTGATGTACCAATGCACATGTATCAATACACGTGATGTAGCGTTCCTTCTGCTGTGATGTTGTTCTAGGGGGTGATGTGCACATAGTGTGGGAGATTTTCTCACAAATTGAGACTGATCCCCCAAAATCACTGTGTTGCGACTTGCAAGATTTGGTGCAACTGCTGTCGTCTCTTGGATTCCGTAGATCTGGCCTTTTAGCCCACGGGAAGTCATCCAGTATGTCTTATGTTGTTGGGTTGTTGCTGCAAGGGAGCCCAGGACAAGGTCGGCTACCGGGCGGCTGACAGGCAGCGCGAGTTGGGTTGAGCCACCGGGTCGCTGCCAGGCAACTGACCGGCAGGCTTAATGCGGCGGATTGACCGAGGTGGTTGCCTGTTGTCAAGAGGTACGGCAGCCTGACGGTGGGAGACCCCAACAACGTGCTGCCCTGCATTTGCATGAACTTAACACAAGTATACCCTCCTTGGGGGAGCGTAGCGACCTCCAAAGGAGGGACTTACCTCTAAAGTCGCATGTCTCGCCCTACAGGATCAAGACAAATGGCAGGGAAGGTGTCACTCTCCTATATTTTCCCCAATACCTCCCTGTTTCCTCTTGATTCACCCCGCGCCCTTTGCACCATTGGAATGGCAAGCTTCTTAGCTTATTTTTGCCCACTTCAAACTCCCCCATTATATCCATCCCCCCTGGCAAGAAATGTCCTGTAAATTTTCTTACATGGCAGATTTATGTGACCAGTCCCCCCCCTTTGAGACCGCGCAGGCTCAGGGAATTTCAAATTTTGAGCCCAAAAACGGCTGGATCACCACTCCAGAACCACTTCAGAGCAGGAGGAGTGGGCTAGTAATCATGGTGGCCAGTTGGGTAAAAAATGGTGAAATGGAAGCTGAGATTGCAGGCTACAAGTCTGTCTACTCCGATTTTTTTTACACTAAAAACGAAAAGAAAATAGGTGTTTTTTTGCCAGAAATTCTGGAGTCTGTAGGGCCAATGGTGTGACTTTAGAGGCAAGCCTCTCCTTCGGAGACGCTTCGCACCTGCTCGGAGAGGCTTAGTTAAGCTCGGGATGGATACCCCGACGCCGTGCTGCCCTGCATTCACACGGTAGGCCGACGTGTGTCCCTTTGTCGTTGGGTTGTCGGTCCGAGGGAGCCGGAATCGCTCTCGTGGTGTATTTGTATACATCTTTACGTAGTCTGGTTGAGTTTGACCAGGTTGCCTTGTCCGATCTGCATCGCTGATTTCGTGTGCGTAACTGGGTCCGACTCGCCAGGTGTGAATCTATAAAAAGGATACTCGGTCTGGTCCAAGTGACACATCAGTCGCCTTGACCAGATAACCCGAGTCAAGCTTACCGTTCAAATCCTTAGGCTCTCCGAACAGACTTGATCAGCCTTCGCGATGTCCGATTCGAATCACCCGCCTCTCAAGGACCAGCGAGTACTGATCTCAGGTAGTGGGATTGGAGGTCTGGTTGCGGCCTATTGGCTGGCTAAAGCCGGCGCCTCAGTGACGGTACTCGAGCGGGCTAGCGAGATACGGCGGGAGGGGCACATCATCGGCATCCGCAAAGTGGCTATCCCGATTGTCGAAAGCATGGGCCTCGGAGAGACGCTTCGTGAACGGATGACTGGGGAATTGGGCCTCAAGATCGTCAATGGCCTCGACCGAGCCTGGGCTTCGATTCCTGTCAGCGAAGCTGGGTTCACCACTCCACTGATGATCCATCGAGGCGAGCTCGTGTCAGCGTTGCACGACGTTACAAAGGATAAAGTGAGCTTTATTTATGGCGATTCAATCGATACCATTGAAGAAATCGGCGATACCCTATGCGTCACTTTGACCAATCGGAAGTCCCAACCCCTCCATTGCGATGTGCTCCTGGTCGCCGAGGGCATGAGATCGCGTACCCGATCCAAAATATTCGACGCAGGATCACAAGCACCCATCTTGAAGCTGGGACTCGTCGTTGCCTCGTTCTCGCACAAGTCGGATCAACGATGGGCACGTTGCTATCACATCCCGAACCAACGAGCGATTCTGATTCGGCCTGATCGGCAGGGTATCTCGCACGCGCATACCATTTGTCGAGCAAGCGACAAGCTGGTCGGCCCGACGACATCCAAAGAGCAACAGCGTGGCCAGTTTTTGCGGCTCTTCGAGAAGACCGGATGGGAGTCGGAGAAGATCACGAAAGATCTCAGTGAAGCCGGGGATCTCCACATCCAAGAGGTGGCCCAAGTCAAGTGCAAGGTGTGGTCGAAGGGCAGGACGGTTCTGGTAGGCGACTCGGCCTATTGTCCATCCCCAATCGGCGGCATGGGCGCGACGGCTGCCATCGTTGGTGGCTATCTTCTGGCCGCCGAGCTCGCCAAGAACCCGGCCGATCCTCAGGCTGCTTTCCGCGCCTACGA
Organism: Puccinia triticina; assembly: GCF_026914185.1. Taxonomy (NCBI): domain Eukaryota; kingdom Fungi; phylum Basidiomycota; class Pucciniomycetes; order Pucciniales; family Pucciniaceae; genus Puccinia; species Puccinia triticina. Next base: position 4,009,742 of record NC_070565.1, on the reverse strand, counting down.
ATACTCCTTGCGTCCATGGATCGAATTCATTCACAAACCCGGACCCATGGTGGCCAAGCGCGGATTCCCGGAGACTCGCTTCGGCATACTTTCGTTCCACCTGCTCATACACCTCTACTTCACCTCTCCTGCACGTTATGTATTCTTGTGGATCATCCTTATCCTCCAACATTTAGGCCTCTTGAAATCAAACCCCCCACCCATTCCCAAGATCCCATCGCCATCGGTATTCAACTCTTTTTGACATGGGAACGCCCCCCCCCCCCACCGATTGGCCCGGTAACGATTTCTTTCAGTTTGCTTTCTTTGTAACATCATCTGTGTCAACACTTCTTTTCCTCAGGAATTGTACTCAAGGATCCTCCGCGGTTCGGCTGTCTGGATGGTTTTTTTTTTGAGTTGCGCATACCTCCCAGCCTTTCGAGTATATATATTTCTAGCATGCCAATGTCACACTAAGATTGATCGTAGGTATTGGCAACTCAATACTGCCGCCATTCCTATTTGTTGTTGCTGGTGTGTGGTTCATAGACACATTTGCCAAACCATGAGTCTCCTGCAATCTTCTCTCTTTCAATGTTTTTTCTTAGATTTGCACTCATGTATAGCCGGAAAGAAACAGAAAGAAAGAAGAAGCCCATAATCAATGGCATACGAGATCCGGTCTAGAGAAACTATGCAGATACAACAGGTCTAGCGTTCTCAAAAGAACAAGGTGGGAAAAAAGGCAGATTCAGAGATGTGTGATGATTGACATCGAGTAAGAGGTTGTCCAGTTTTGTCATCCGCACCCGAGCCTTTTCCGCTTCTCTGTGACGAGTGACTTTTGGGATTCTGCGTGTTCTGGGAAGCCAAGCAGAGCGGGGCTTTTTGGAATGAAGAGAGAGAGAGAGAGACGAAGCACATGTAGGCTCTACGACAGGGTGTGGAGGCAGCTTGTCATGAAGAAAGCGACCGATTGAAGCGTGCATCGCAGACAGTACATATGTATCTCAGCCGTCTCGCTTCAGGTTGAGATTAGATGGCGCCCCAGAAGCCCCAGAGCTCCATGACCCGCCACCAGAAGCTGGTGACATCGGCGAACATGGCCTGTTGGCGATGGGCCGGGTCGAACCTGAATCTTTGCTCAACCTCGACTACCGTCTCGTTCCGTCTCTCGCTCTCCTTCTCTGCTCCTTCTCCTCCAGATTTCTGAACGCCGGACGCCTCGCTAATAGGCTTCCATCCTGGGTGATGTCTGTTTTTTTTTTTTTTTTTTTTTTGGAGGAGTCAGATCTGCTTTGTCAACTTCGATCTGTGTAGGATTCAGGACTCACTTGGGTTTACAAATCTCAGTTTTTTTGGTCACTTTACAAAGCGTAAACCTACGTCAGAAGCAAAGAGTCAGTAAAGAAGGATAACGCCAAAATACACGCAGGAATAGTGATCAAGTTTTGGAATATTTTCCGCTAAAGATGTCTGAGAGAAGAGAGACCAACGTTCGGAGGTTACATTTCTCTTCTTCGGTTGCGCTGATCCCGCATTTGGGCATCTGTTCGGCTTCGCAGTTGCACTTGTCGTGCGCGAAGAACCCTGATAGGATTTAACAAGAGTCAGCGTGGACAGCAAAGGTAAGCCAATCGCAGAGAAGAGCGGCAGAGAACGCACACATGTCGAAGGAGCCCTGGCTGATGAAGCCGTAGCTGGCGACGGTCGCATTGGGCGGGGTGGTGTAGCACTCATGGCTGGGGAACTGCTCGACGGGCACGGGTTTATAGTGGCCGAGCTGGATGATCGTTGCCGACATCATTGCGAGCGTGTGGCGGGGGATGTCGTGGTGGGCGCGTGGACAGGCTAGGCCCATGTCGGGCCAGTCGTCGCCGAGTTCCGTACAGGCCACTCGGTGTGCCCCGCTGCAGGTCGTCCCGGCCATCGCCAGGCCCATGTGGCCGCCCCCCAAGTCCACCCGCGCCCCGACGAGCCCGGCGAGAGCGGCTAAGACTAGCCCGCCGGTAGGAATGAGACTAGGCGGCATGTCGCTGATGGTGCTGGAATGTGAAGGTGGATGGATTCGAAAAATAAGGTTACTGTTGGGATGGGCGTCCTCACTGCACTGGGAGAGTTGGCGATTGCAGATGGCCAGTGGCAAAGGCCAGGGGAAGGAGAGGGAGGCGAGGCAAGGGCAGACACGATAAACACACAGCAAGTATGGATTTCCTCTAGGCTGTCTTTAACAAGCGCACATGAAAAAATAAGAAGAAAAAAAATGGAGGCTCGAACAAGAAGAAGAGGGAACGATCAAGCGAGCCGGGTCGGAGGCTATGAAGAATTATAATTGGGGGATACCATACCAATCTTTAATTTCTGTGTGGGCTTTGAATGCGCATGGTTTATCTGGGTTCATGTGGGGGGGGCAGTGGGGATGGAGCTCGGTAGGGAGGACACAGGATATAATGAAGTTTAATCGACTGGAAGGGGGATGCTCGGTTTGGGCGGCGTTGGATGGAAGGGCGGGAGGAGACATGGCCTCGCCATCCTGGCAACCAAGCACTCATGTGGGCCAGAGAGACTGCCGCTGATGACGAGCAAGGAACAGCCCAGGAGAGGGCCCGGATGGAAACGAGGCAATCAGGAGGCCACCCAACCCACATCCTTATCTCTAAGGATTCTTTGTCATCGATGGGAGCTTACATTTAAAAATACGATGACACGCTGTTCGCGTTGAAGCTTGGCCCCTGGCTGGGACCAGCCGACCCCACTATGGAGAAAGACACATGCTCCTGCTTGTGTATAACCAAGTTCGATCGAGGATGCCGTGCAGGATTATGGGCCTGGCCCGATTATTTTTTCACTGTGAGCCCTTGGCTTCTCCACCGTGAGAGGCCGAACAGCAGCGAGCCCAGCGAGGGCGTCGGCCCCGGCGCATCCCTTGCCATCGAGCAGGTGCTGTGCGAGGAAGACTTGCCCCACAGCGACACCAACTGTTCCAGGAAGCGAGGTCACACCCCGACCGGCTTGGGTATTGCTCTCATCGGGACGGCCAGACCAAGGCCGGGCCCAACTCTTGAGACCATTCCATCCCACACTCTTGGGGTATATGTGCAGCCGTATCCTCCTCCGGCGAAAGAAAGAAATCTTCTGAGAAATGAACAGTGCCACTATCTTTATCTTCAAAATTTCATCAATTCAGCAGAGCAACAATTGGCCCATATGCGCAGCGGTCTAGTGGCAGATCAAACTCCGGTGTGAGGGTCCAATCATCATCGGCAGGCCCTTTGGCCAAGTGGTAAGGTGTTCTCCTCCGGTTAGCTCGATGGGCAACCTGGAATCAGAGAAAGATCGCAGGTTCAATCCCTGCAAGGGTCGATTACTTTTGGCTCGGCGGGACAATGATGCAGTCACTCCAGAAGGTCGTTAAGTATTGGCCAGCCGAAGACCTCTGAGCTGGGCGTTGGGATGTACTCCGGAGTCCGGATTTCTTCTGACAGCCCAGGAGGCATTTTGTTTTTTGGCCACTCCTGATCTTCCATATCTCGAGCTAGATTCGGTTCCGGAAAAGGCTTATGGTTCTTACAAACACATCAAACATACATTGCATCCATATGGAGGAAGATAAAAAGAGACATTACGTATGGCGGTCTATCAAAGAATACTGGTGTACACGTTGATCAGACAGGCAGGAGGGTAAGATACATAAACGAGAGAGAGATTGTACATTGGAAGCTGTAATGTTAATGCGTTGATGGTTTGGTCAAGGAATGAGGCGATACAAATTTCTTTTCTATGAAAGAACGGTAATTAGGGTAACGAGAAAGTGAGATTTGTGGAGATGACAGGTGTGTCGGTCATGTTAACTTAGAGGTCTGGATCCACCGACACAGACTGAATTGATAAAGACAGAGCTGATGTTGCGGTCGTCGCCCTAAAGAAAGCATGCCAATAATCAGCAATGAAGGGGCAAAAGAGAAGGGGGAAGACTAACTGTGAACAGAAACTTTTCGAGCAGGTGTGAGAGGTCTATCTGGTTCTTTTGGTCATCGATGAAGAAGTTAGGGTTAGTGCCATCCACATAAGGTTTCGCTTGAGAGGCGAGGATCCATTCTGAGAAGCGGCGATGATCAGGATCACTAGATGCGCCGGAGGGTTGATGGGGGAGTGGGGCGGCGACTCCGGTCTGGATGAGCAGGCCGTCGAACTGTTTGCCGGGCGCGAAGTTGCCGACACAGTCATCGAGATTGCAGACGCGGGCGCCGCCCAAGGTGGCCAAATAGACGAGGTTCTCAATCGACAGCTGCCGGGGAGGAGCATTATCGGCTGGGGCGGGCAGAGTGGGGTGGGGGAAACCAAGCGCCTTGGCGGCCGACGCCGCGTCCCTGATCGTGCTCAGGATCCCCACGCCGTATCCCCCCGAGACGTCGGTGCCGAGGCTGAGCTTCTCGAACCCGGCGGCGATGAGCCTCTGGACCTGGGAGATCCCCGAGCTCAGGTTGAAGTTCGAGGTCGGACAGTGGCTCAGCCCGCATCCTCTCTGGGCAAGTAGCTCCACCTCGCTCGGCTCGAGATGGATGCAGTGGGCCAGGATCGTCCGGTCGGTCAGCAGCCCAAAGGCGTCGTACACCTCGCTGTATGTCGAGTACGCCGGGAACATCTTCTTGGTATATTCGATCTCCGAGAGCGATTCGCTCAGGTGTGTTTGGAGACGAAGTTGCTTGTCCGTCTTCATGAGCTCCCCCAATCTACCGAGTAGCTCATCCGTGCAGGAAAGCGCAAATCGCGGCGTGAGGATCGGTTGGACCATGGCCTGCCTTCCGCCCGTGGGCGAGGACACCGGTGATGTGCACTCGGCTGAGCTGCTCTCCAGCTCAATGTGGCTGGGTGTCGAACACTCCTTGCGAACGAAGTTGATGAGCTGGATTGTATCTTCCAGCGACTGCTCGACAGAAGCTTCCTTGTACTGATCAACCGAATCATTGCGATCCATCTATGCCGAAGCCAACGAATGTCAGTCGCTCGAAAAATGTATTCAGGAAGGAACATCGACAAGAGACCCTCTGTCGCTCACGTTGCATTTCCCAATAAATGCTCGCTGGCCAGCCCGATGGCAGACTTTGGCGAGGATCTTGGCAGCGCTCAGATGGATCGAGCTGTAGTAGCAGCTGGTCGTCGTCCCGACCCGGATCGAACGGCTTATCACCTTCTCGAACATACGCTGAGCGTAGAGCTCGTCTTCGAAGCGCATCTCTTCGGGGAATGTGATATTCTTCAACCAATCTAGTACTGTTTGGTTTAAAGCCCGGAATAAATGATCGGAAGATGAATTGCGTGAGCCTATCCCTCCTATATCAGTGAAACAATCAGGGGAGAAGCTGGAATGACTCACAAGTATACTGCTGTCCAAGACCGATGTTCTGATATTGGACGGCATCTGCATCAATTCAAATGTCACCTGGGTTAGTTCTTCTGGGAAGTGGAGTTGACCAAGGAAATGTGTCTACTGACGGGTATGAGTATCCACGAAACCAGGTATGAAAAATTCACCGGGCCGTAAGGCTATCAACCTGACGGATTCTTGCAGGTTCTCGAACTGGTCTTCGTGAGAGCCGTCGGGCAAAGATTGCCTGATTTTCTCTTGCAAAGTTTGGTAGGTCCAAGGCTTGACGGGTGCGGATTCGAGACAGACTATGGTCCCGGCAGAGTCGACAATCATCAGGCCGTTCTGCTCGACCAGTGCGAGCCGGTCGATCGACGTTGAGTGGATGAAGCTCCCCAGAATGACCAGCGGCTTCTTCTTCGTCGTTCGTCGATCAGACGAGCTCTGCGCTCCTTCGTGTCCGTCCATCTGGTATGGGTGTTGATCTTCTCGTCTGGTGCTTCCTGTGGGGGTGAATGGAAATGTGTGTGCAGAAGGGTTGATTAGGTTGTAAGGCAGATTGCGACAATCGGTTTGGTTTGTAAACCCACGCTAGAGCTCGTTTTGGCAACCGGTCCCTGCATCAAGGTGGCGAATCTTCGACATTGGGTAAATTGTTCTGGCTTTTTTTTCGCTGCATGAATGACTCGAGGTTAATCCCTCCAGCCAACTGCCAGCATCCATCGCCGGTCCGTCCGGAAGGAGTTTTTTCCGGTCCGGGACTACATGCTCCGGCTCGTCTGGAAAGAATCTATTCCGGGCCTCTCGCTCTCCCCGGCGGCCCCGTGGGAAACTTTTGGGTGCCGCCGCCAGGTGAAGCTGTAAAGTGGATAAACTTCCCTTCATCTGAGACCGCTGTGGGGAATGAGATAAACCCAAAAACTCTAGATTTTCATAGGGAAATCTAGCTATTGGGGCTCCAGACTACTTCGACTGGGAGGTCCTCAGATCTTGACGGGAAGTCACCCACTCATTTTTTCAGAGCCAAACAGAAAAACACACATTGTTATCCAACATTGGGAAAAGCACTCATCCTTCATTGCCATTGGCTGGACAATTTTTAAGAGGAAGAGAAAGTTATGCATGTTTTCAACTACTACAGAAGAATTCATCAAAGCCAGCAAAAACATTTATCAAAAGAGAAATGCTTCTCAAATCAAGTTATCAAATCCATTGAACTCTTTTGGGATCAATCAAAACAGGAACACCAGACCCTTATACCATGCTATGACACTTTTGCCAGTGGCTCTGTCAAAAGATCATGCAACTAACAGAAAGCAATATTCCACCTTTTGTCAGCCTTACCCTATTCAATGGGATTGTTGCACCTTGGGAGGAAATTGGGAATGGAGGGTTGAAATTATTTGAACCATTTCAGCTGGAATTGATTGATTTGTTTCCTGGAGGATGGAGCATGGCAGGTCTGAGATAAAATGTATCTTGTACTTTTTCAAGCTTCTACCAAGAATGTTACTCAGATATTTTCCTTCATTTTTCACATTCACTGCAAGAAAAAGTCAAGCAACTGCAAGCAGTTGACATGCAAGAACTCCAAGCAAGTTTGTGGTATTACACAAGCTTTTGTCAAGGATTACTGTTGAACAAGCTTCAATGCACAGTCATTGTGCAGAAAAAGTGTATGTGTGTTTGGGTGGAGCTAGAGCAGAAGTTCCACAGCAGTAACCTGCAAGTGAGTTTTTCTTGTAGTGATTTCATCTGGTAAACAAGCTTGATGCCCAGTTATCTTGAGGTTTACCATGGGGAACTTCCTCCATATTTTCCCATTTGAACACTAGAGAACTTACTATCAGATTTTCAATGGCACAAACAGTTATTTTTTGGGGCTCTGATCAGGTCATCAAACCAAGACTTAAGCCCACCTCAAAATGCCCCTAGTGCCTGTGGGTGGCCATTTTCCCCCACATCAACAGACCCAAGTCCACGCACCAGAGAGTGTGATTAGATGCCCACCTCCTGTAATATGATAGTTCAGACCAAAATTTTCATTTGGTGAAGAAAATCTAGAGAAATCATGGTCTGAGTAGCCAACAAGAAGATTTGAAAATCAGCAGACATTAATTTTTTTGGATAAGATTCACACACTGCAACTTCTCTTGGGAGTTGGACCTCCAGCCAAAAGCATTCATTTTTATCAAGACAACTTTTTCTTTTTAAAAAAAAAGTGGGCAAATCAACATGCATGATTTGAGTGTGGAAGACATCCTTTAAGGAGGGAATAGGCGGACCACTCAGGTGGGTCCAACAGGCCTCATAAAATTGGCCAAAGCCATCCAACAGGCCTCATACAATTAGACAAAGGCAGGAGGGGAATCTCTGTTACTTGTACATACACTGACACATGACCCATGAAATTTTCATGGTATTGGCACCTGGTGGATTCCTGTCTTGCGTGGGCAAACACATTTGTTTGGTCAATTTCAGGCTAACTGACATCAGAAATGGCTTAGCCTGAGGTTAGCTTTCAGGTTTAGGCTAGATAAATTTAGCAAGCCTAAACCTGAAATCAAGCCTGAGATTTGTTGACCTGGGGTTAGCCCGGACAAATTCAGTTGCTGGCCGGGTTATGTTCCCCAAAATTGTCAACTTTACACAACAAATGTGAATGCTCTAATGATATAAGAAGACATTAGATTGAGAATCTTGACAAAACCCAGACCCCCCCCCCCTGAAGAATAAGGATACCATTTTTCATTGGTGTTGAGGCACTGCTTCCTTTAACTATCTCATCTTGTATTGCTTTGGAAGAATCTGGGCATGTTTCCCTTTTGACTTGAACTATCCGCTGGTCTTGAAGGAAAACTTGAGTGAAGAACAAGTTGCAGCTAGCTCATGATCTGGTCTTTTAGACCATTCACATTGGACGGGTTAAATTTTAGGTTAGCAAACCCGGGTTAGAAAACCCGGGTTAGCTAACCAGCTAAGCGTCAAAGTTCAAACACGTCACATTTGTCCAGTTTAACATTCGGGCTAGCGGCCGTCAAACTTAGTGATTGCTAGCCTGAAATTCAACTTCAGGTTTGCTAACCCAATCATAGCACCAATGGTGGCAAATCAGGCTTGGTTGGGTTAACTTGCCTTAACCCGGCAATTTAACCCGACCAATGCGAATGCTTTTAGCCGGGCCGCCGTCAACCGTTCTGACCCCAAGGGTCACACAAAATTCCAATACAGGTTCGCGACGACGCAAGGACCGTGAAGAGGAGATAAAGATCGAAGCTGCAAAAGACAAGAAAGCACGTCTGGATTTCATCCCGTCTGCGTCACGATTTTGTAGATTTCCGACCAGTTGCTCGCATATCTTTCCTGCAGCTCAAACTCAGTCCCGACACTCCCCCACATAAGACCATTTCAAAGGGCTCAACAAACCCTATGCATTGAGGCCGCAGCCCGTTTGTTGGTGGCGTTGAAAGGTGTTCCAATGGTCAGTTTTCCGGTAAGAAGCAGAAAAAAAATCGCACCGCCCTTGAGGATGATGATCCGGACCTGAGCCAGGACCCAGGAAAACCCCCATAAATGACCGTAACCTAAAATCCAGAATTTGGCCAAAATTCATACATTTTTATAAGATGCCCTATGTGGTATGGTAAATGGGAACTGGACAAAACAGCCCCGTTGCTGATTAGCACTTGGCACTAGTTGATCCCGGTCTCCAAATCTCGGTGACATTGCTGACAAACTCCGGAACACTACTCACCTGGACAAAACAGCCCCATCGCTGATTAGCGCTTGGCACTAGTCGATCCCGGTCTCCAAATCTCGGTGAGGAAAAGATTTGGAGCCGGGGCGCGGGAATGTCCAGGCTAAGTAGTGGCCGCAGTCCTAGCCCGGGGAATCCCCCGGGGTAGGATAAACTAAATACAAGATTATGGTTGTAGATAGTTTTTGTAATCTTGTAAACCGTGATTCTGACGCCTCTACTCTAACAATTTTTTGACCTCATTCATACACGTTTTGTGCGTACACTCAGAGTATTTCCCAAATTTCCATACATTCTCCGTGCCTACCATTTTTTGCCCGCAGGGGGCACCGGGCCTGCATAAACATAAAAAAAAACTCAGATTGAGGATCTTTAAACCCTCTTGATGACCGGCACACACCAGTCATTGAGTGGGTCTCAGCCTGCTCAATGGGCACAGTCCGATCATTGAGTGGGTACACAACCCACTCAATGACTGGCACACACCGGTAATCAAGAGGGTACACAACCCACTTGATGACCAGCACACGGAACCCCACTTGATGACTGGTATGTGCCGGTCATTGAGCGGGTTGTGTACCAAGGGGGGGGGGGGGGGGGGGCAGGGGGGTGCAAAGATGAGCACTAGGACCTTTTCCCTGTTGACTCACATACATTTTGAGTTACTACCCTCCCATCCCCAGGCTTTTTTGCATACCTTTGTGGTGTGTATGTTTGACCAAAAAAAAGGTCATTCATACACATTTTGTGCGTACCATTTTTGGTTTTTGCCCAAAAATCCATACATTTTGGTTACAGTCATTTATGGGGGGTTTCCTGAGTCCTCCTGAGCCTTGGGACTGGGCGGAGATTAATCGCTGTGTTGCGCCAAATTTAATCAAACTCTAATGGTGCATCCTTTCTCGATTGTGTTTAACAGCAACATCATTCTCTTGAAATCCGCTGGGAAACATCCTGTGTAAGTGCACTACTCAATCAATACCGATCAACTTGCATACATATTTCCTCAGAAGATCCCCTTTTAGTATTCTTACGATAAAACAAATCACACATCCGGTTGTCGGATAAAGGCTAGTGTAAGAAATAGAGAGCTACATAGCAACCATGGGCTAGATTTTAATGACGAGTTTCTCTTTCTTACAGCTTGGACTTCGTCAAAAACGAAACTCTCGGATTAAAAAGCGGTGAAAAAGCTCAGACTCTTCCAGATGGCAACCCCATCGGATCCAAAAAACTTGCGAGTGCTCATCTCGGGCATCGGAATTGCCGGGCCTGTGGCTGCTTATTGGCTGAACAAGGCGGGCGTTTCAGTAACTGTGTTGGAGCGCTGCGAGCTCCTCCGAAAAGAGGGACAAACGGTGGACATCCGGAACGAGGGGGTGAAGATCATGAGATGGATGGGGGTCGAGGAGGAGGTCCGCAGACTGACGACCAAGGAACTGGGGATCAAGTTTGTCGATTCCAGCAACCAAACGTGGGCTGCTTTCCCCCAGTCCGGCGAGGGCAGCTTCACGAGCGAATTCGAGATCGTCAGGGGCGAGCTGGCGACGGTCTTCTACGAAGCCTCGGGCGGCAAAATCGATTACATCTTCGGGGATTCGATCGAGTCGATCGAAGAGACCGGCCATTCGGTCAAGGTCACCTTGCAGAAGGATAGCACGAGGAGCATGGAGTATGATATCCTCATCATCGCTGAGGGCCTCACCTCACGCACCCGAGCCAAGGCTTTCAATGAGGACGTCCGCGCCCCGATCCGAAGCTTGAATCTCTGGGTCGCCTCCTTCTCTTACAAACAGGGAGAGTCGGACGAGGACTGGGCGCGCTGGTACAACATGCCCGGTCGCCGGAGTTTCCTGGTTCGGCCGGACGGTTTTGGAAGAGTACGGGCTTCGGCCAGCTGCATGGATGAAGGGGAGGCTATCAAGACGATCGCCAGCTCGCGCACCTCGACCGAGAAGCAGAAGGAATACTTCATCAACATCTTCAAGGGCACAGGATGGGAGTCCGACAAGATCCTCGAAGGTCTCCGCACGGCCAACGACCTCTATGTGCAAGAGATCGCCCAAACCAAGGCGAAATCGTGGTCCAAGGGAAGAGTCGTCTTGGTGGGCGACACGGCCTTCTGCCCCTCGGCGGTCACCGGTATGGGTACGACCGCGGCCATCGTAGGCGCATATGTGCTCGCTGCCGAGATCGTCAAGAACCCCACCGACCATCGGGCTGCATTCGCCGCCTACGAAGACGGTCTGCGGGGCTGGATCGAGAAGATTCAGAAGCTCCAGCCCGGCGTGCCGAAGCTCATGAACCCCCAAACCGGCTGGGGAATCAAGTGCCTGCTTGGATGCTTGTATCTCGTCTCCACCGTCATCAATAGCAGGCTCCTCGCTCTCCTGAGTCCTCTCAATCCAGCCAACTACTTCGATATCACTGGCCCTAAAAAGACGGCCTTGAACCTTCCTGATCCCTCCATCTTCGAAAAACGTGAAACCCAAACATAGCCTACCTTGTTTTTTTACTCATCATTCTTATGACCTTTTCTCTAGTCTCGCCGACAATCAGATATTTTCCCAAAATAAAAAAAGTGTACTTGTAGCTATTGAGTAGAAATAAATAGCATCTGCTGTGTTTCTATCGGCCGAATCAATCGATATTGTTGGCATCCTGTAACTTTTCCTTTTCTCACTCATTTCCAAATCTCTTTAGTTCTTTTCCCCTTTCAATTTTCCTTACAACAATGGCCGATAACTAGCTCATGGATAGTATGAATGTTGATCTGATATCTATGTTCGAAGCTTTTCTTTGTACTCTAGAACCCAGGTGATCAACTTTGTATCAAATCTCATTTTTATTGCTCATTTTCTTTTGATTCTACAATTTCACTATATTCTCTGGGGAATTCTCCTTGCGCGTGGGGATTTGGGTCAACCCGAGGAGGCAAACCCCAATGCGCATGTGCCAAAAAGCTTGCGGAATTCATTTGCGCGCCCAAATTCTGAGAATAAATGTTTGTTTTTTTTGGGGCAATGAAAACTGAGGCCCTCTACTATTAGCGTGCTTAAGAGGATTTTTTCATCAGAATTTGAATAAATGCCGGGTTAAATACATGGAATTCAACTTTTAAAATGGTGGTTCACTCGGTATTTTCTTGATATATTCATCATAATTGCTCGCCATGAAATCCCCCCACCTTTTCCCTCCATCTATACCAATAGATTGAGATATTTGGGGTGGGTGGAATTGAAACCATAACTCAATACTGGGTCAGCTACGCTATCATTAGCAATAGTGCCGCGTAGCATAGCCCAATTTCACTAAAACTAACGGGGTTCCCTGTTAGCTGTTAGCGGAGTTAAGCTAGCGCTAACCGCCGCGAACAAAAACTAAGCCTGCTGCGCTGCGTTATGCCGCATCTTAGCGGGGTTTTCCGCTAAAAGCGTCATGACGGGTGTAGTATTTTCTGAAAACAGCAATTCACTCACGTCAGAATATGAAATCCTCAAAAAAGTTGAATCAGGAAATATGCTATATAATTTCATTATGGATTTTAGGTCTATTTGTCAGAGGAATTTAGGATAAAGCAAGAGGGCGGAGAGGTCTTTGGCTCGGAATGACAAGTTGAAAGCATGAAGTGAAACAATCAAAACATGAGATGAAGAGCGGAAAAGGAAATGCAAAGAAGAAAACGGTCCGTGATCACAAAGTGGATTTTTTTTGAAGATATAATTTTTTGCGAGCTTCATTTTAGACTGCTCAGTGAAGAGTGAGGGGCTTCAACGTCTTGCGAATACCGATGGCTTAGGATTTTTCGGAGCGACGGCGTTTATAGGAAGACCTAATGTGATGAGGAAAGGGATGAGGAGAGGTAATAAAGTGTTGACTAGAGGCAAAGCGACGAGATAGCCAAAGAGGTGGAAGAAGTGGATCCCAAATTTAGAGCTAGGCAAACCGAATTGGATGGTCGTCGTCACCGGCTTCTGAATCGACTCTGCCCAAGGCTTCAAAGACTTCTCGTAGGATTCAAAGGCTGATCTATGGTCGTCCGGCTTCTGGACCAATTGGGCGGCCAAGCCATAGGCGCCAATAATTGCAGCAGTCGTGCCCATTCCCCCAAAAGGAGAAGGGCAGTATGCCGAATCGCCGAGGAGGACAGTCCGGCCTTTCGACCATCTTTCACATTTCACTTGCACCATTTCTAGAACGTAAAAGTCGTCAGAATCTTCCAGAGCTTTGGTGATCTTGTTGGTTTCCCATCCGGTGTACTTGAAGCGCTGGATGAAGAATTCTTTCTTTCGTTCTGTAGAAGTTTTCGAGCTAAACAAATTTGTTGAGGGGGTGTATTCCTCATCTTTTTTGCAGATGGCCAACGTTCGTGACTGGCCAAATCGATCGGGCCTAATCAAGAGAGCTCGATGATCTGGAATGTTGTACCAATAAGCCCATGGGTCCTCCGACTTGAACGAGAAAGAAGCAGCAAGTACGCCTAAACTCGAAATAGGTGCGTCGACGTCTTCCTCGAATATTTTGGCACGAGTATGCGATCTCAAACCTTCGGCGACGATGAGGACATCAAACTCAAGGACTGAAGGACTGCCGCCAAGAGTAATGCATACCGCAGTATCGGTTTCTTGGATAGTCTCGATCGTCTTGCCAAAGATGAAGTGGGCTTGATCCTTCACCCTTTCGTAGAGAGAATTCACCAGGTCTCCTCGTCGCAACTCCACTCCACAGCTGAAGCCCAAATCATCCGGAGGGAAAGCCGCCCAGGTCGAGTTGTTGTTATCGACCAATTTCAGGCCCATCTCGTGAGACATCATACTTCGGACCTCTTCTTCAAGACCCATGTAGTTGATGATCGGAACGGCTTCCTTTCGAATACCGACGATGTGACCTTCTTTGCGTAGGTCGCTGGCTCGCTCTAGAATAGTCACAGAAGCGCCCGCCTTGCACAGCCAATAAGCGGCGACGAGACCGCCAATGCCGGCGCCAGAAATGAGCACACGCAGGTCCTTGGGAGAATTTGAGTAAGGCATATGAATGGTTCAGGGAAAAGAGGATAATATTAAATACGATGATGATATTAAATACGATGATGAAAATGAGACAGCTATTAGAGTGATTGGCCCGGAGGGAGACGAGTTTATATAGCTTGTCATTTCCCCTGGGAATCGAGCAAAGGGAACTTCTTTAATAGTCCGGTTTAAGCCAAGGATGAAGCCAGTCGGCGGGTGCAACCTATCGGTACCACACTGCCACAGCAGAACGGAATGCATACCTCTGAAGTCCTACGTGCCGCGCAGTAAGGATCAAAGAGAAAATTCGAGATAAATTTCCTTATGCGAAGCATTTTGGCATTGCCGAACAATGCTTGACCGGCTACCTCGGGGACCTTTGAGGCTTCGTCGGTGTCGTCGGTAGAAAAATTGCCACCTTAGCTCGAGTTGTTTCTGGAAATGCAGTAGCTCTTTTGTTTTTGTGCTTGACACGGCGTATCGCGCTTCAACCGTGCGGGTTATCCGGTAAGCATTATTCCGAGATATCTGGGGGAGGAACGCGGACCACACCAGATATCTGAGATCCGGGGTATCTGGCCCAGCGGATATGCACAGACATCTGGATATCCGCGGATATTTATGGAGCCCACTTTCTTATCACACTCCTATATAGAGATGGCAATTGGGCGGGCCCACCAATGGGCCGCCAAAACCCAGCTGGGTTTGGGCTGGCTGTTGGGGCAAATTTGCAATGTTGGCCCAACAGGGCCCAAACCAACAGACCCACAACCTTGAGCTTAACTAGGCCTGCACAGTTGGGGAGCGGGGTCAAGCAGCAGGGCTGTCCACACCAGTGGAGGCCTATGCCTTATGTCAAAATTCCCACATGATGAGTTTTTTTAGGGTCTTAATTAATTGACTACCTAAAATTTGATTTCCAACTACCAAACGCGGTTTACATTGGGAGGACCACTCCCCAAATTTGCGCCCGGGTTGCGCAGACCAAAAACTGACCCGGGCACATTTTGGTAGTTGGAAGTCACAAATTAAAGTACAGCAGACCCACATAAGCTTGCAACTTTTGTCGCTCGCGTTGAAACTTTATGCCGCAGCTGCCAATCTTCTCGCAGCAGAGATGGACTGTGCGCGCGGGCCGTGCACGGGGGATCACGGGGGGATCAGCACCATGCCTGCAGGCCCGCAAGCGCCCAGCCATCCCCCACACCCGACCACCATCACCACCAACCACCACCCTCACCGTCACCATTGTCGCCGCTATCACCGTCACTGTCACCTTCACCATCACCACCAGATCCACCCGTGCAGATTGATCCGGTCTTTAAATCGATTCCATTCGGTCATTGCACAGTTTAAACAGGTTTGTCTTCTGTTTGTTTCAACTCAAATACCATCTTGCTTACCTAGCTGACAGCTCTTCCCCTTCTCTAGCCTCAATGTATGTCAAGTACAGCGCACCATTCAAGTACATTGTTGTTCAGGCGGCCCTTGATGGGAAAAATCTTGCCGAAATCAATCTTGCAAACGGATCCAACGTCAGTTCCAATTCCCTGCGACGCTGGTGTTCGTTATATGAGACAACCCGAGCTGTTGTCACCGATCCGGCTACCTACGAAACCAGGGGTCGGCCCTTTGCTCTCAATGATGAAGAACGGGCCTTTCTCTTGGAAATGGTCACCAACCATCCTACGATCTACCTAGAAGAAATCCAGGAATCCCTCATGGAGCAGTGTAATGTACACATCTCTGTACAAACTATCTCAAACAAACTCCATCAACACCTCTGTATGAGCCAGAAAACAATGAGGTAGGTCAACGCCAACCAAAACCCAATCAAACATGCACACTACATCATCATGATGGCCAACTACGACCCCCATTGCCTTTTCTTCACTGGTGAGTCCCTTCTTTTTTGATATACCTATGTTAGCTTATGTATATATTATTACTCGCTCTCAAAGATGAAAGTGGTGTATGTCTGGATGGCGTAATTTGTACTTGGGGTTGGGCCCCAGTTGGCGAGCGGACATCAAGACTTCCGGTGGTGCGGGCAACTCATCGATTCAACTTGATCCCCGCAGTGGCCCTCAGTGGTCTGGTTGCAATTATGACACAGCAAGAAACTGTCAAGCGTGTGGATTTTGAGCACTACCTCAAACATATTTTGGTGAGTCTGGTTTTTTCCAATGATTGCCACTTATGAAATCATTCTGAATCTGTTGTGCACTTGAAGCTTCCAAGCATGAATCCCTTTCCAGGACCCCGTAGCGTGCTTGTGATGGACAATGCACAAATTCATCACAATGGCTGAATTGAGGAACTTGTTGAGGATGTTGGCTGTATACTTTTGTACCTTCCTGCCTACTCCCCCGACATGAACGCAATCGAAAAGGCCTTCAGCGTCTTAAAGGCAAATCTCCAACGATATGGCGAACTTGATGGTGGCGGAACTGACGGGGAGCAGATTGAGGCCTTCACCAGGCTTACCTTCACCCCTCAGCTCATGTGAGGCCTTTTCCGAGGCTCAGGTTACACTGACTGAAATTTCATTTCTCTGGCCCTGTTTGGCCGCGCGATGTAATGTGATAAATTGGGCAATTTATAACGGGGGGCGGCCGGGGTATCACACCTGTTTATTTGGTGTTTGGGGCTGCCAATGATATCGTAAAATGCATCACCAAAAAAATATCACCCCCGCCATTTTGGAAATAGAGGTCAGGACCTCTATTTCCGGGTGATCTATCGGTGACTACATATGTACTCACCCCCCACTCATCAAGCTGCACCTCTCGATGACCGATCATCTGGTCATCGAGAAGGACACAACCCCTTGATGACTGGTCAACCAATCATCAAAGAGGACACAACCTCTGGATGACCGGTTGGACCGGCCATCCAGACACAACCTCTGGATGACCGGTTGGACCGGCCATCCAGACACAACCTCTGAATGACCGTTCTGACCGGCCATCCAGAGGACTTCACCTCTTGATGACCGGTTCAACCGGTCATCAAAGAGGACACATCCTCTCAATGACCGGTTCAACCAGTCATCGAAGAGGACACATGCTCTCAATGACCAGTTCAATCGGTCATCGAAGAGGACACATGCTCTCAATGACCGGTTCAACCGGTCATTGAAGAGGACACATCCTCTTGATGACCGGTTCAACCGGTCATCGAAGAGGACACATGCTCTCAATGACCAGTTCAATCGGTCATCGAAGAGGACACATGCTCTCAATGACCGGTTCAACCGGTCATTGAAGAGGACACATCCTCTTGATGACCGGTTCAACCGGTCATCGAAGAGGACACACCCTCTTGATGACCGGTTCAACCGGTCATTGAAGAGGACACACCCTCTTGATGACTGGCCAACCGGTCATTGAAGAGGACAGACCCTCTTGATGATCGGTCAACCGGGCATCAAAGAGGACATAACCTTGGGAGTCTGGATGACCGGTCATTGAGAGGTTGTGTCCTCTTCGATGGCCAGTCAACCGCTTCACCTCTCGATGACCAGTCAACAGGTCATCGAGAGGTTGTGTCCTCATGACCAGCTGACCGGTCATTGAGAGGAGTTCAGCTCTTGATGAACGGTCAACCGGTCATCAGGAGCTGAAGCCCTCTGGACGACCGGTTCAACCGACCATCAGGAGCTGAACTCCTCTAGATGACCGGTTCGACCGGCCATCCAGAGGAGTTCAGCTCTTGATGACCAATCAACCGGTCATCAAGAGCTGAATTCCTCTGGATGGCCGGTCAGAGCTGAACGCTCTTGATGGACCGTTCATCAAAGAGGACTTGACCTCTTGATGACCAATCAACCAGTCATCAAGAGGTGAACTCCTCTGGATGGCCGGCTGAACCGTTCATCCAGAGGTTAGGTCCTCTTCGATGACCGGTTGACCGGTCATTGAGAGGTGAAGTCCTTTTTGATGACCAGATGACCGGTCATTGAGAGGGTGTTACTCCTCCGGATAACCACTTGAACAGGTCATCAAGATGTGTACTAGGTGTGTGTACATGTATGATACTGTCTGCTCTCCAAACAGCCTGTTATAAATTGACTCCAACATTATTCTGGAGCGGATGCGCCAAACAGCCATGTTATAAATCTAATCATTTCTTGATTGGCTTTATTACAGTTGGATTGCACATTGGGTGGTATGTATATTATGATGCAATTTATCATATCACACTGGGTGTCCAAACGGGGCCTCTATTTGTATCTCTTCTTCCTATTCTTATCAATCATGTAGAATTTAAAACTATCAGCAGATACATTGATAATGAACTACACACGGAGAATTTAAAACTATCATGGAGGCATTAATCACTATTGGCGGAGCCATTGATCATGAACATTATGCTGCAACAATTATTGCTCGTGTGACTCAACAACATAAACTGCTTACAATGGACTCACTCATCACTGATGAAGATATGCAATCAAAGCTTTTTGTTTTGCTCAATTTGCTAGACTTCATCCATTCATTACACTTCACGATGTTTTGCATGTTTGTACCAAAAAAGTTTAAAAAGGAATTTAAATAAGTTTGAAAAGGAACATGAAGAAGTTTACAATACAAACTTGAAAAAATATTCTACTCATTGGGTTCTAGACCCACTCATCAATTGATGAGCATACTTCTTACTTGAGTAAGCTATGGATTGGGCTGAACCTTCAGGAATACCTTTGTTGTGGAGCTCCTCCGCAGTGAAATGCTTGAACATTGTCCAGTGTGTGATCCCAAGCGCGCGCATGTCATTGTGGACATCAGGGGAATTTGGATCAACATGGGCGAATCGCAATAATTCATCAATGGAACCCATGTGGTGTGGCGGAGTCATAGGTGACAAAGCCCGCGCTGGCTGGTCGGGGGTGGTTGGCATATTCATCGAGGTGGTTGGCATGTTCATGGGGTTGAAGAACATCGCTGGGAAATTGAATGGATGAGTCAGAGGTGGGGGCGGCGGAGGTGGTGGTTCATCCCCCTTGGTCTTGTACTGGAACTGGTCTGACTTAGGCGGAACCAGGAGGGTTACTATGTGTTATGAGCCGTAGTGCGGGCTCCGCAGCACAGACTCACATGTACATAGACTACACGTACATGTCACGGACCATACTCAAGGTTCAAGAGGCTGGAGATCCAAGCCTCTTCCTCATCCTGCAATCTACCATCTTGGATCCAGAACCCCCAGAACCCCAGAACCCAGACTCCATCTTCCTCTCCAAAGAACAGACCTTAACATATTGCAGGATCTACTTAACGGAGACAAAGACCAAGAAACATATTGCTCCAACTCCGAAACCTTGAACATCCCGACTCCAAAACCTTGAATATCCCACAAACCACTCCTAGAAACCTTGAATATCCCGCTCCGACATCACACAGCAATACAATGGATGCCTCCAAAGCCGCCAAACTCCGACAACAACTGGCGGACATTACTAAAAAGGCCAACAACAAGGAGGAAAAACACCGCCAGGCCAAGGCCAAGTTGGAGGACGCACTCCGCACTCCAAATCCACCCCCTCCCCCAACTGCAACCAAGACCCCCAAGATTGCTCAACCCGACAAGTTCAATGGAGAACGCGGAGCGGTGGCGGAGACGTTTGCCCGCCAGGTTGGCATCTATATGACTGTGAACAAGCACTTGTCCCCGACCAACACGACACAAATCCTTTTTGTGTCCTCATACATGACCAGACCCGCGGGCGTGTGGGCAGCCCTGTTCCTTGACCAGGCAGCAGTGGAACCACCCACCCTGACCTACGCAGAGTTCACGGCGGCCTTCCGGGGCATGTTTTTTGACCCGGAAAAGAAGGCAAAGGCGGAACAAGCCCTCCGAGCGCTGAAGCAGACCGGTTCTGTGGCGGACTACACCCACACCTTTGTCCAGCACGCCTCCGCAGCAGGATGGGAAATCCCCACCCTCCTCAGCCAGTACCGCCAAGGTCTGAAGCGGGACATCCAGATGGCGCTCATTGTTTCCCGCACCGCATTCACAACCATTAATGAGGTTGCTACCTTGGCCCTGGAGCTTGACACGGCAATGAGCGGAGCGGAGGCCAGAACAGCGCCGGCTAAACAGAAGATTGACCCCAAAGCCATGGACCTATTGGCGTTAACAACGCTGTAACAGATACAATACGTGAATCGGTATTGTATCTGTAACGTATCGAAAATGGTCCCAATCCTGTGGATCGGGATCGGATCGAAAACAGATACTTTTTGGGCTGTATTGGATTGGATGTATTGATTTTTAGATACGATACATCCATATGTCAGATCATGTATCGGATATTCAATACAATACATATCTGATACCGATATGTATCGGTATGTATCGCCTGGTTTAATTGAGTGGATTTGGTGAGACTACGCCGCGCTTCCATCCAGGAAGTATTGGTTGACCCAGTCTACACAGATACCAGATACACTGGTGAGACTGCGCCGCATCTTCCATCCAGGGAATATCGGTTGAACCAAGCAAACAGATACACAAGCTCAGGCATCTCCGGTATCGATGGAGGCCGATATCGCTGACCAGGTTATATCCCTCGACCATGGCGCGCACATCTAGACCTCCATCCCCTCAAGGTACTCCCCCCCGACCCCCATCCCGCCAGTCTACGCGTATCATTACCCCCATCCGCACAGATCCTAATTTCATTCGGCCTAGCGGCGACTCTCGAAAATCCCTCAAAGCACCACAAATATCCAATCCTGGACCTGAACCACCCGTGGAAGTCAATTCCGGCTCTGAATCCAGTGCAATTGTTGTTTCGAAGAGGACCCAACAACCTGCCTCTGCCTCCACTAGCCAAGCCCGACCATCTGTCACTTCCAGATCCCAAACAACTGACGCTTCAGCTTCAAAGGCCAAGAAGAGACGCCGTGATATCATCGATTCTGACCGGCCTCCATCCACGATGAACTTTTGCCAGGACTCAGATGAAGAAAACGCAAAGGCAAAGAAAAAACAAAGAAAATCCAGATGCCGAAGAGACTCTGAGTTTGGAATTGACGACGTCGAGCTCTATTTTCTTCCCCCTGTTTACGCCGAAGGGCAGGTATGTAGTTTTTATATATCAGCTTCTATACTCATAGTTATGATTCATAGTAATACTGAAGCATTTCTTGTTTTATTTTTCTTCATTAGAGTGCTGAGAATGGTGACGACCCCATGCATTACGAATGCAAGTGGTGTGGATGCATGTACAAGAAGGGCGAAGGCACCCGTGCAAACCTTGTCAAGCACCGAGATGGAGCGGTCAATCGGGCACCTTGCCACGCACGAGCCGATGCTATCCGAGGCGGCGCAAAGCTTCCTCTGACCGCCAAAGAGGTTGCTGCCAAAAAGAAGGAGCAGGAGTCCGGTTCAATAATCAAATACACTAACGCGGGGAAGTTTGATACGAAGATTTTTAATCAACTGCTTGTCATGTGGCTCATTCGAAACGCCTTGCCATGGTCTTGTATCGGCGACTTCTTTCTGGCCGTTGCTTTCAGCTATGTTCGACCAGGAATCAAACTCCACTCTTGAGTTTGGGCTGCCACCGAGGCTCACAAGCTCTATTGCAACTTGCAAGAACAAGTTCTATGCAAGTTAAAGGTACCTTATTCCCCCTTTTCCTCCATTTTGGTTTGATTTGTGGTCGATACTCATAACTCACAACCAACTACTTATATCGTTATTTGCAGAAACTTCCATCAAAGATTACACTCATTCATGACGTTTGGACAACTAAGGGCAACCGACAGGCCTTCATGGGGATATCTGCTGCCTTTGTCTCGGAGGATTGGCAGTTCTGTATTACTCACCTTGGATTGAAATACATCGCGTGGACCCACAAGGGTAAATATCTGGCGATCCCGTTTGCAAACATCATCATGAAGGCTTCCCTTCACAATAAGATAAGTAGTACTTTTTGCTTCAGCGTCAAGCTGGTCATGATCAGCGAAGGCTGACATTTTCTTATTTGTCCAATACATCTTAGCCCAAACAACCGACTCAGGCTCCAACAACGGGACCATGGCTGCTGAGGTCAATCAATTAATTCTTGAGAAAGCCGGCACCGATCTCGACTTATCGGGGAACCACATCAAATGTTTTTGCCACAAGGTGGCTTTAATCCTCAATGCGGGCCTCAAAGCAATTTCTGTGGCCAACGAAGGCCTGGTCAAATCGAAGAAATCAACTCTTGGATTTGTGCCTGGGCTTGGGTCCATTACTGAAGAATCTCAGCTTCCGACTGATCCCGAGGTTTTTGAAGAAGAAGGTGTGGAGGACAAACCCGAGAGCACTTTGCTGAATGGTGATAGCAATAGCGAGGTGGAAGATATTCCGGCTCAAACCCAGCGTAGTTGCCCAGATGGCCAACCATCCGATTCTGACGGTGTCCGTAGTATTGACTCAATCCTCAAGAAGATAGATTCAGTGATCCAGAAGATCACTTCCTCTGCGGCTAAACGATCTGAATTCGATACCTGGGCAAAGAAGCTTGACTACTCTGGCCAAGTCTCATCGCCGGCTATGGAATTTGATGGAACATCAAGTTCCAAAGTCGAGATCAAGCCTACCAGGCACGGAACATTATCAACAAGCTGATTGAGAACGAAAAGGATCGTCTAGAGCAGGAGGGCCCAAAGGGGGGGAAAAACTTCTTCGCTAACCAGGAAATCTTTTGAGGCGACTGGGATTTGGTCAAACGACTCAACGACATACTGGGAGAATTCTACTTCATAACTAAGCGGATGGAGGGCGACATATCGTCCGCTGGATTGATGCTTGCAGAATACCGGTTCATCAAGACATTCCTCACGAAGAAGTTGAACTCGCCTTCCAAAACCGAATTCCACCAAATGTTCCGGGCAATGATTGCAAAGACAAACAAGTATCTCCAGGAGGCTTTGAGGTGTGATGCAATCCTCCTGGCCACAGTTTTGAATCCCAGTTATCGTCTCTCTATTATACAGATGTGGTTCCCAGAATCTTACTCGTACACTCAGCTCTTGTTACAAGCCGCTTTCGATGCAAAACAAACCGTATACAAAGCACATTCCCCACCCAAGTCCCAACCAACTGAAAGCAATCACAACAAACAGCCACGGCCTCACAGAGAGATCGACGAAGTCGATTTCTTCCCTGATACAGTCGACTCAGTCAACAGTGAGCTCTCCCTATACCTTAGTGGGAAATACAAGTGGCCAGTCTCACAAGCAAACGATCCACTCTCATGGTGGAAGGTCAGTTTCACTTTTTCCAACCTCGTATTTATATATTATACATATATCAATGTTGCAACTGACTAGTCGGTATCTTTCAGGAACATTCTGCCGAGTTTCCGGTCTTATCCCTCCTGGCAAGGGACTATTTGGCATGTTGCTCAACCTCAGCTAGTGTTGAACGCTGTTTCTCTGCCGCTGCGGATACATGTGGACACGACCGAGGGGCTCTAGCGTTGCAAACAATCGAGAGGTGTGTTAGCTCACACCAGTGGATGCTCCAAGGAGTCCAACCCAATGGCGAGTTCAAGGCTGCACAGGCTATCATCTCTCAAGTTAAGGATGACCAGGAAAAGACCCAGACTCGCCATGTCCCTGAAAACGCTTCCACTTCAAGTTCCAAGTAGTTCCCCCCCCCCCCCCCCCCCAAAAAAAAAAAAAATAACACACGTTTTCCATGTGTGATGCTAGTATGAAAGAAAAGAATTTGTTGGCCTGATTTTATATTCTCTGATTCCCCTCCCCGCAAAAACAACACCCCTGAAAATTCACCCCCGCCCAAAAAATTGTGTTTGATTCCTGATGCTCTGAAAAACATAATACACGCAATGTTTTTCCCGATACATACCGATATTTATCTGTATTGTATCAGTTTAGCAATCCGATACAGCTAAACATCTGAGATTGTATTGGGTTTTTAGATCCGATACATAGCCAATGTATCGCACTTTCGATCCGATACAGACAGTCGCTGGAACATGTATCTGATTTTCAATACGATACAGATAAATAGTCCGATACTGTATCGTATTGTATCTGTTACAGCGTTGGCGTTAAACGGACGACTATCCGACTCCGAGAAGGCCCGGATGATGCGGGAAGGACTCTGTTTCCGATGCGGAGCGCAGGGCCACATCTCCCGCGACTGTCCGAACAAGAAGGGAAAAGGCCGCGGAAACGCCAGGATTGCAGCAATGGAGGATCAGATCCGACAATTAGTGGAAGGGATGGCGGCGATAGGCGGAGGCGGACCAGCGGATAAAGGCGGAAAAGGCCGGGCCAACTCGTCAAAAAATGGAGGTGCTCAGGAATGAAGGTTGTGCCTTTCCTGAGCGCGGCAGAGTTGTCTTGTAGTATTGGTGCTAGTCAAACTTTAACCAGAAATGAAATTGATCCCAGATGTTTCATCTCTTGCACCATCACAACTCCCAGAACCCCTTACCCCCTGCCTCCTTTTTGATTTATTCCGGAGCGACCCATGACGTGTTGAGCAAGTCCTACGCCGCCGTGGCGGGATTACTCCGCAACGCCACCGCCTCAAGGCGGACAGTGTCGGGATTCAATGGATCCACATCCCAAGCGGCATATGAGATTGACCTGACCCTGAATGAAGAACCCCGCCCTTCAAAATTCATCATCACCCGGCTGAAAGACACGTACGACGGCATCCTTGGGATACCATGGATCCGCAAACACGGACACCAAATTGACTGGACCACCCGCACACTCCGACATTGCAGCTGCCTCCGCAGCTTTGTCCACTCCAAAAACATCCTCAACAGAGGGCCAAGGGCCCATGATGGGGAAAGCTAGGATTCGTGACGAGGGGGTGTGTGTTTTACCGCCCCCGCAATGTGAGTTCAATAGACTACCCTCTCCCATACTCCCTGAAACGGCTGGCAAGCTTTTTCTCCCCGTAGATAGTACTCCGCACCCCGACTGGAATCCCGCCCCCCCGCAGCTGGAATGGAACCCTGCCAACCCCACCGACAATTTTGCTGCCGCTTTGGCTGTATTTTCCACTCTGCAAACATCCTCAACAGAGGGCCAAGGGCCCATGATGGGGAAAGCTAGGATTTGTGACGAGGGGGTGTGTATTTTACCGCCCCTGCAATGTGAGTCCAATAAAGTTTCTCCGCAATCATTTTCCAAAGCAGCTGGCAAGCCCCTTTCTCTCCTAGAACTTTACACTGCAGAGATTAGCGCCTCCAAGACATCGTGGTCGACCTCCGCCCGGCTAGCAGTGGCGGGAAAGGCCGCTATTGCAACACGGACCGTCAAAGAACTTGTCCCGCAGTGCTACCATTGATTCATCAACATGTTCCGGAAATCCAGCGCTAAGAGCCCACCGCCACGAAGAAAGTATGACTTCCGTGTTGACCTAGTCCCCAGAGCCACACCGCAAGCAAGCCGGATCATTCCGCTTTCACCGGCGGAGAACCAGGCACTCGACACACTGATTGCGGAAGGACTGGCCAGCGGAACAATCCGGCGGACCACATCACCGTGGGCGGCCCCAGTTCTATTCACCGGAAAGAAGAACGGAAACCTTCACCCCTGTTTTGACTACCAAAAACTCAACACACTGACAGTGAAGAACCGCTACCCCCTTCTGCTGACCATGGACCTGGTTGACAGCCTGCTAGATGCTGACACCTTCACAAAGCTGGACCTCCGCAACGCCTACGGAAACCTCCGAGTGGCGGAGGGAGATGAGGATAAGCTAGCGTTCATCTGCAAGGCGGGGCAATTTGCTCCGCTCACCATGCCGTTTGGACCCACAGGAGCACCGGGATACTTTCAATACTTCATGCAGGACATTCTCCTTGGACGAATTGGAAAAGACACCGCTGCATACCTGGATGACATTATGGTATACACACAGAAAGGCTCTGATCACACGGCGGCGGTCAACGGAATCCTGGAGACCCTGAGCAAGCATCAATCATGGCTGAAACCGGAGAAATGTGAATTTTCAAAACCGGAGGTGGAATATCTTGGACTGTTAATTGCGTGCAACCGGATTAGAATGGACCCCGCAAAAGTGAAGGCGGTGACGGATTGGCCCGCACCGTGGAACGTTACGGAACTTCAGCGGTTCATCGGATTCTCCAACTTTTACCGCAGGTTCATTGACCACTTCTCAGGGAAGACCAGACCTCTACACGACCTGACCAAAGCAAAAACCCGCTTTGTCTGGGTTGACAAATGTAACTCCGCTTTTGAATGCCTAAAGACCGCCTTCACCTCCGCTCCAATACTCAAGATTGCGGACCCGTATAAGCCATTTATTCTGGAATGGGACTGCTCCGACTTCGCGCTTGGAGCAGTCTTGTCTCAAGTCTGCAACAAAGACAAAGAACTCCACCCCGTCGCTTACTTATCCTGATCATTGGTGCAGGCGGAGAAGAACTACGAGATTTTTGACAAGGAACTATTGGCCATTGTTGCCGCTTTCAAAGAGTGGCGGCAGTACCTGGAAGGAAACCCGCACCGCCTGACCGCCATTGTTTACACGGACCACCGGAACCTAGAAAGCTTCATGACCACCAAGGAGCTCAGTCGGAGACAGGCGCGGTGGGCAAAGACCATGGGTTGCTTTGATTTTGAAATCATCTTCCGCCCGGGCCACCAAGCCACCAAACCCGATGCCCTATCAAGAAGACCGGACCTAGCCCCCGCCCCTGGTGAAAAACTGACCTTTGGGCAGCTGCTGAAGCCCAATAACATTACGGAGCGGACTTTTGCGGAGATATCAGAGTTTGAATCCTGGTTCGAGGACAAATCAATTGACTTGGCGGAGGCGGAGCACTGGTTTGAGGTAGACGTATTGGGGATAGACGCGGAGCATGGAGCGGAAAATGAACTGGCAATGGCTGATGTGGAGATCATTGCAAGAATCAGGGAATTGACCCCACTCGATGCCCAACTGACCAGATGGATAGAATCCTTGAAAACCCCCACAGGAAACCGGAACAGATACACGGAGACTGATGGCATCTTGTACGACAAAGGGCGGATAGTGGTACCGGCGGACCGAGATCCTGAAGAGCCAACACGACACCAAAGCGGCGGGTCACCCAGGCCGATCCCGCACCCTTGCCCTGGTCCGACGGAGTTTTGTGTGGAACGGCCAGAAGAAGTTCGTCAACCAATACGTGGATGGATGTGATTCTTGTCAAAGAGTTAAAGCCTCGACGCAATGGCCATTTGGGACACTGGAGCCGCTGCCAATTCCGGCGGGGCCGTGGACGGACATCAGCTATGACCTCATCACAGACCTACCTGAATCCTGCTCCCACAACAGCATACTGACTGTTGTTGACCGTCTGACAAAGATGGCACACTTTATCCCCTGCAGGAAGTCCATGAATGCGGAGCAGTTAGCGAACCTGATGGCGGAGCACGTTTGGAAACTCCACGGCACTCCGAAGACTATTGTTTCCAACCAAGGGAGCATTTTTGTATCCCAAATCACCCGGGAATTGGACAACAGACTTGGCATCCGCTTCCAACCATCTACGGCGTACCATCCAAGGACAGACGGACAGTCAGAAATCGCAAACAAAGCGGTGGACCAATATCTCCGCCATTTTGTGAGCTATCAACAGGACGATTGGGCTCCGCTCCTGGCAACGGCGGAATTTGCTTACAACAACAACGATCAAACGTCAACAGGGGTGTCACCATTCAAGGCAAATTACGGTTTCAACCCATTGTACAGCGGAATCCCATTGGCGGGACAGTGTGTACCGGCAGTGGCGGAGCGACTCCGCCAGCTTGCGGAGGTACAGGACGAACTGAAGAACTGTCTAGAAGCGGCGCAGGAGGCCATGAAAAGCCATTTTGACCGCGGAGTGCGGAAAACACCGGAATGGAACAGTGGAGACGAGGTTTGGCTAGATGGGCGCAATATCTCGACAACACGTCCCAGCCCCAAATTGGAACACCGCTGGCTTGGACCATTCCCAATAGCTAGCAGAATTTCAACCTCTGCTTACAAACTGACCCTTCCGCTTTCCATGCAGGGAGTCCACCCAGTTTTCCACGTGTCAGTACTCCGCAAACACAAGCCCAACGAGATCGCCCACCGACAGCGGCGGACCCCGGAGCCAGTAACAGTCAACGGCGGAGATGAGTGGGAGGTTGACGGAATACTGGACAGCCGGCGGAGAGGGTGGACAACTCAATACCTTGTCAGCTGGCGCGGATTTGGACCGGCGGAAAATTCTTGGGAGCCGGAGGCAAACTTGAAGAACAGCGGAGACCTATTGGCGGAGTTTAACTCAAAATTTCCGGAGGCGGCGGCCAGGCATTGGAGGACGCGGAGAAGAAAGTGAGAGGGCAAGCTTTTTACCACTGGGTTTTTTAATGCTGCCCGGGGACAGAATGCAGAGCCAAAAGAGGAGGATTTTTTTTATTTTTTTATTTTTCTCATTGACCAACCAGAAAAGGGGGCGGCTTGGGCATTAAAGGGGGGATAATGTTATGAGCCGTAGTGCGGGCTCCGCAGCGCAGACTCACATGTACATAGACTACACGTACATGTCACGGACCATACTCAAGGTTTGAGAGGCTGGAGATCCAAGCCTCTTCCTCATCCTGCAATCTACCATCTTGGATCCAGAACCCCCAGAACCCCAGAACCCAGACTCCATCTTCCTCTCCACAGAACAGACCTTAACAATATGCCAGGATTATTTCTCTTTCAAACTTGTGGGCAAAGTCAGGTTGCTGCATAAATTCAAGAAATTCAAAGAAAAAAAAACTCACAATTGCTTTGGCCCACGCGGTTGCGCGGCCCATATTCAAGTAAAAGTATCAATTGGGATCCTCCGGATTGATGTAAATGTGGTCTTTGTGACTTCCAGAAAGGTGCTCCGCAGGGCCATGAATAGCTGGTTGACCAATTTGGCCACAGAGGCGGCTGACTGGGCACCTTGAGAGGGTCCATCAGCGGGGGTGGTAGAAGTGGAAGCTCCGCCATTGCGAGCCGTCTTGAGGTGTTTGTATGCCGTTTCTTTCTATTATTCACACA
Source organism: Puccinia triticina (assembly GCF_026914185.1). NCBI lineage: Eukaryota > Fungi > Basidiomycota > Pucciniomycetes > Pucciniales > Pucciniaceae > Puccinia > Puccinia triticina. Next base: position 3,980,569 of record NC_070565.1, on the reverse strand, counting down.
AAAAATGAGATAATGAGCACAAATGACAGCTTTAAGTAGAAAGAATGTACAGCTTACCTGAGCAACAACACTTGGATCTTGCTGGACTAAGCGACATACAATCTGGCAGTGTTCTGGAGTGCCCTCAGCCGCCACGATGAACTGTTGGAAGACTTCTGGAGAGTCGAGGCGCTTTTTCTGGGCAGCTGCAAAGCTGCCTCCATGTGGGATGATCAAGTACCAAGTGATCTTCCCATCATTCTTGTTTTCTTCAGCAAAGATTCCAGCTTCCTCGTCTTCATTGTTGCGAATAGAAGAAATTGCAGCAGCCTTGAAGCTATCAACATCGTAATGATGAGTAGGCCAATTGACAACTAGTTTTCCCACCTCGGCGACAACTTTTTTGTATGCTGGAGGATTGGGGATGAGGCTTCTTTGCTTGCAAGAGTTGCATGGAGAAGGCGGGGGGGAACAGGGGACAAATAAAATGAAGTCAATCCCAATTGGAACCTCGGGGCGGCCAGAGGTTGAGTCTGAACAAGGACAGTGTTGGCTTTGTTGAGAGTTGGTAAGGGGGCTTTGCTGAGAGTTGGTAGTTGATTTGGTTGATCGGTCCGTGGCCAGTGATACTGGTCCAAAGAGTGATGGATCAAGGATGGATTCTCTTTGCTGGCTTTGCACAAAGGCTTCACGGTGGCGATTGCGGAGTTTGACCAGATGTGCAGTTCCATCAAAAATGCCTGGCACATGGCGCTCCAAGGGTGGGGTCAAGGGGTGATGGAACCATTCTTCGTATTCAGATGGAGAGATGGAACGACTGCGTGATATCCTGAAGAGAATGAGATTATCAGTTTGAGAATGAAACTGATGATGGAAAAGAACAACTCACTTGTGTTGCATTGTTCTAACCGGTGGATGGGATTGGTTTGTCCCAATCGCAGGAGAAGGTTGATTTGAAGACTGGATCAATCTGGTGGTGACGTTGTTGGGCTAATAGTACCAGACATTTATGAGTTGGTGGCTGAGTAACATTGACAAGCAAGAATTAAATGGACTTACATGGGTAGTTCCAAGTGTCCCAATCAAATTCTTCTGGATTGGGCGCACTTAAATCTTTCCAAAAACGTGGGTGATTGATTTAAAGACCGGATCTATCTGGCGGTGATGGTGAAGGTGACGGTGACGGTGATAGCGGCGACAACGGTGACGGTGAGGGTGGTGGTTGGTGGCGCTGGTGGTGGTGGTGGTGGTGATGGTGGTCGGGTGTGGGGGATGGCTGGGCGCTTGCGGGCCTGCAGGCATGGTGCTGATCCCCCGTGCACGGTCCATCTCTGCTGTGAGAAGATTGGCAGCTGCGGCATAAAGTTTCAACGCGAGCGACAAAAGTCGCAAGCTTATTGTTAGAATTATGCCCCATGCCCAGAAGAGGGTTTACTTCCTTTTTGTTCCTTTTCTTTCCATCAGGGTCCTTTAGCCCCCTAGGCCCCTCTTAGGCCCCTTTTTCTCCATGTATTTCATTTGTCCCCTCATGAAATACAACCCTCACTTAGTTCCGAGCCCATATCAGTGAGACATGCTCTTTTGAGACTTCTTATCTGTTGTTCTGAGTCCCTGCACAGATTCTGTGCTTGATCATTTCCCAGCTCACCATTCTCAGTCTCAGGCCTTTGGCCATTATTTCTTCACTTATGTGGGTCTGCTGTACAGAAAGGTAGCCGGATATTAATTTTTGCAAATTAAATGGCAAAAATAAAATATAAGGCCCCGTTTGGCACTGATATAAATTTAGGTGATATAATCACCGGTTAATTCAATAAAAAATACAAAATTCAACATAAAGCCTCCAAATTGTTTTTGTAGGTGTCAGAATTCTGACTTCATCTTCCGCTCACATTATCTGTCTGGCCAAGTGGCCCCTGTTTCCTGTCCGACCAAGTGGTCAAATCCTGTCCTGTCCTCCTGTTCAGTACATACCCTGTTTCTGTCCCCTGTTCCTGTCCCAGCGAGGGTCCAGGGATGGCCTCCAGGCCTCGGGTATCACCGGTACGGTCCACGGGCGGGCCCACTGATACCCGGTACCCGGTGATGATGGATAGTCAGGGCCTGGCTTCGAGAAACTTTACACCAGCAACCCCCAAACCACTCTGAGTCCGGACTCACCCGTACAACTTCAGGATGGCTCCTAGAACTGTACTCAGTCAAACAACTCTCGGCAAGTACAAAGCTGTACTTGAATTTCCCCAAAAAGAACAAGATGACTTTGGCTGACTTTCTCCTTCAATTTTGTTTCACAGATCTTGTTGTCAAGCAGTTGGAATCCCGGCGCGGAATATCTCACCAAACACGCAGGCTCTATCGCTCTGTGGATGAGGATGAGGAAAAACCACGAATGACAATCGATGAGCTTAACGCACTATGGACTCGGTTTGACGAACTTCATACGCGGGATCTACCCTCATTTTACCAGCAGCTTGACGACTTACTAGACTCATTAAACGTTTTTGATCCGGAGGATGAGGAATCAGATCCGGTCTCCCTCGATCCCCTCGAGATCCTCTCAAGACTGATTCCAACATTCGACCAGATCAATACTTTCCGCCACAAAATGGCTCGATTTGTTTATGATCCAGCCTCGGCCAACCCAGAAACCGATTATAATCTCGGACTTGTAAAACATCACCGATCACGTCTGCTTATCCACGAAATAGATCAGTTAGTAGGACATGCTAATTTTTTATTCTGGTATTCGAAGAAGTTTTTGCTGCTATCCAACTCATCTCAACTCACCTCGGACGATGAACAGAGACTATCTGATTACAAGAAGAGTTTATTTGAAACATGGGTCCAAGCCATCTCGCGCATCGAAGATATCCTTCGTAAATATCAGCAATCTGATTTTGATCTTATTCAATTCAATTGTCAAGAATGTGTTGATGATCTCACAGACTGCCTTGATCGACTATATTCGGCTCAGACCAAGAGCCCATCTCAACCCATCATCTCCACGTCATCACACTGTGATCAGCTTTTCATATCAGCACTGCCACTCTTCAAACTATGCAAGATCTTCTTCAACAAACTAGCCAAGAAGGCAACAAACAAATTACCATTGACATTCAAGCCTAGGATCAATTCAAGTGAATTTAACAAATTGGCAGATGAAATCACAGAGCTTCGTTACTTGATCAGGGACTTGGGGCGGGATTTAATGCTCGTGGAGGAACGACGCTACATTCAACATCTCGATGGATTGTTGTGGTCAAGCCAGAGAACTGCCGACCAATTTCATTCGACATGTGCTTTGTTGAGCATTCTTTTAATCCCTACTACTTCGCTTCCTGATCATTGTTCCTCCGAAATTTTCATCAAGTCTTTGTTTTCTGTATTGTCAGACCATGTTACTCTGGCTGTGCTCACGTTCACAGATGCCGTTAACAGAGTTAAAATAACTATAGTATAACGTCCAGCTAAGGTTGAAATTCTTTCTCCAAGTATGGATCATAACCATGCGTAATACATGTCTACATAAACTGGCACTGATGTTTAATGGCCTCCGATGTGAGCTTCCAAAAAGAACATTGGTTAGGTCACCCTCATATCAACACCTGCCTGCCAAGATCATTGTATGTATCTGAGACGCTGGTATCGGGGTGATTCCGGCCCGCCAGCAAGGTTGGACTGGATGACATCCTCTAAGCTTCTAAGAAAACGAACGCCTCTGGTCCTTGGGAATCGTGTTCCTCCACCACACTGGGTTTTTATCCTAAAATGTATTGATGTACTGTGTCACCAAACAAGAAAAAATGGCACCAAACCTCTTCAGCATGAGCAAAGCTTCATAAGACAAAATGAACAGGCTCATCTAGCAAACTGAGATATCTCCCGTTTGGAGTGGGAAGGTTGAGGAGAATGGATCAATGGATCAGTTGGTTGTGGGGATTGGCCAAACTCCTGGCCCACTGCAGGATTTACATAGAACCAAGTCTTGTTCTGCGCCCAAGAAACAATTCCGGCCCAGACCTCTTGCCAGCATGATACACGGCTGGGCTGCTTACGGTTACTTGGGGCCCTGGTCATTCGGGGATGACTTGCGGTTACTTCCAGGCAGGGGCATCGTTGTCCGCCCGCTTGAGGGTTGGCTCTCGAAGTCATTTATCTACTTCTCGACGGGGGAAACCGAGCCTCTGCCCCGCCCCCAGTCGTAGCTTGGGCTGCGATCTCTCGGCTATGTACAGGTTGAGTACTTTACTACTTTGTTTGACCGGCCGACTCGCCGAGCCGATTACCTTGGAGGCCCGGCTGCGCGACTGCGCGGGGCGCGGCAAACAACGGGACGGTCCAACTTCAGGACTGCAAACAGTGATTTCCGCAACATCATGCGTACGTGATCTAATGTCAATGTCATTTGAAGAGAGACACGGCTGGGCATTTTCGACTGCATAAGGCTGTTTTCCATCTCGACAGAGGCTCAGGCTCATGTTGTATGTATGTCCCTGACTCCGCAGGGGCCATGGATGTCTGGAGCCCAAAAAGCGGAGAGACAAAGAAGGTTCTTGTGCTCTCGCGCGTTTGAGATTCAAAGTGATTGAAACTCCTTGCTGCTAAGGATCAATGGAGATACAAATTGCAAACAATTGTACATTGGAATTTCATACAAGGAAGAGATACAAGAAAAGAATGCCAGCATCTCCGATTCAACCGGAGAGCCCCGCGCCCGATGGAAGCGTTCATAGTTGGACTACAACGCGACAGAAAGGGCATGTTGAGTTCTGCTCGATCCAGGGCTGCAGCAGAAAATAATTTGAATCAGTCATTGATAATGAAGATAGAGGATAAAAAGATGTGCTTACTTGGATGCAGTCTTGGTGGAAAAGGTGGGAAGGATGGCATGGGAGCTGGACAACAGTTCGACCAACTTGAAAGAGTTCAAGCTGACAGATTGTGCAGCTCTCAGCTTCGCCATCTTTGCTCGGTGTCGCAGTGGCGGCGGTCGGGTGGGGAAGAGCGTCCAGTCCCTGCTGAACATGCCTCCTTCGCTGTGCCAAGGCAACTTGCTCGGGAGGTAAACTCAGAATCAGCCGTGAAATCAACACATGATCTAAGTTTGGCCTACCTGATTCTCTTAGACTGTTCATGGCCAACTCGGCGTCCTCCAGAGACATCTCACCTAATTCCACTAGGCGGGCCGCACCCTCCGCGAGTTGCTCCAGAGAAGTGGTGTGCAGATAGAAGTCTTCCAGGAGATCGGGCGTAGCCCTTTCGTAGTGGTCGTCTGCCAAGACCTGAGCCTCGCCTTCGGGCGCGAATTCCAACCCAGCCTCTTCGTCTAATTCAAATATGTCTTGGTCCATATTGTGTATTTATTAAATACTAAGAGTTCTGGAGTAGCTGCTAGGGTCTGTGAGGGGATGGGATGGGAAGGAGGTGGCAAGATTGGTTGTGAGTTGGGGGAGATGATTGGTAGCAGTACGGCTGGGACCGTACGCTTACTTATACCCTACATCAATGCTGAGCCCAAATTCAGCAGCACGTAGGGGAGACTTCGCGGTTTAATTGAATTGCTGAGGACTGCTGCTGCTTGCATACAGCGCGAGGCTCAGCTTGCTCGACAAAGGCGCGTACGTGAAGCCTGGTTTCTAGACCATCTACGGGTTGCTCTGCCTTTCTCCGCTGTCAAGCCGCCTTCTTTGAACAAGAATTCTAGCTTCCCTTTATGCTCAGAAGCCTGAGTGAAATGGTATTTCCAAGATGGTATTTCTGATCAATCCCCAAAACTATAGATGGTAAGGCTCTGGTTTCTTTTATACGTTACGGGCGGGCGGCAGCTGCAAGACTGGAATGTAATTGAGACATTATATTTCCTGGACTCGTCTGCAGAACCTGGCCCATCCTCTCGGATGGCAAGGGCCAGCGCTGAAGGGTACAAAGTCCCGGCAGGAGGCGCTCATTTACCTTACTTGCGACGAGACGTGTGTGCCAAGTTAAAAATAATAAGTCTTCATTGTGGCATAAGCGGGCAAAACGTTGCACACATTCTTCTGAGGATGATATGTTCCGCCGCGCCCATGAAGCTGATTCTTGTTGTTTGATAAGCTGCTGATAAGCTGCCTGTTCCCAGTCCTTGGCAATGATTTGTGTACTGGTCATTCTTATACGCCGCTATCCACACCCCGTGAATTTAGATGCAAGACGAGTTCTTGAAGGAAAGAATCTTTTGCCAAGCGCAGTTGGTAGTCAACTCTGGGATTAAAAGATAAATCTAATAAATTGGGAGGCAATGCTGTTGAGGGTACATTTCAACATTTATTCACGTTTGAATATGTAGAACATGATCTTATGACAAAAAGATTTTGGAAGAGAGATGTTGTCTTCAAATTAACACCAGGCCTCTTGCGTCTTGACAAATGCTGAGCCTAATTTCGTATTCATCTTCTTCATGTTGGCATTGGATCTGCCTACATAGACCGCAGGAAGCGGATCAAGTCAAAGGAGAGCCTTGCGCTGTTGCGCGATTTCAAACCAAGGCAATATGCATTGCTTGCTACTATTCTAAGAATCCATGTAAACACAAATGAGGAATGATCGTACACTAAAAGTTCGTACCAGACAGAGATACAAGAGAAGAATGCCTTTCCGCTGATTTAACCAGAGGGTTCCGAGTTTGAGGAGGTGGTAGTTGGAATACAACTCGGCACATGGGGCAGCTTGTGTTCAGTTCTATCCAGGGCTAAAGGAGAAAAGCATTGAAATTAGTAATGGACTATGGAGGCTGGGGCTAAAAGAGTTGCTTACTTGAATGCATCCTCGGTGAAAAAGATGTACTGGATGACATGGGAGCTGAACAACTGTTTGTGCAACTTGAGAGACCTCTTCCTTACAGATTGTGCATTCCGAAGCTGTTCCATCGTTGCCCAATGTCGAAGTGGCGGCGGTCGTGTTGGAAAAAGAGTTCATTAGCTCTTGAACCTGCTTTCTTCGCTTTGCGAGGGCGTTGGCCCGAGCTTCTTCCAGAGGCAAAATCAGAATCATCCATAAAATTTAGAAAAAACACAGACTGTAAGCGTAGCTTAGCTGATTCCATTAGATGGTACAAGGCCTCCCCGAATTCCTCCGGAGAGCCAAATGCACCCGCATGCGCAAGGTCAGACGAAACCTCTTCGGTTGACTCTAACATCTCTTGGTTCATATTTTGTATTTATCAAAGGCTAAAGTTATTTGGAGCAACTGCTAGAGTCTGGGAAAATGTGAGATGGGAAGGGGGTACAGTCAAACCTGTCTAAGGGCATACCCTTTGGGAGAAGAATTTTGGTATGAATTGAGGCAGGTTATGCCCTTAGAGATGGTAATTTTGCTGGGAAATCAAGAATTGGGTGAAGTCTTTTTCCATGCTGTTAGGCAGATTATGCTGTTAAAAGGGTATGCCCTTAGACAGGTTTGACTGTATATCGACACTGGGTTTGGGGAGATGATAGTAGCGCGGCTGGAACCGTACGCTTACTTGTACTTTTCATCAATGCTGAGCCCGACTTTGGCAGCAATGCTAGGAGGTTTCTGAAAGATTTGGAACAACTAAAATATATTCCTTTGTCTTAATAATCTTGTATGTACATTTACAATGATAGATTTGGGACAAAGAGCTGAAGAATCTTTACCTAAAAGCAGCACAGTTGGGTGCTTGGCTTAGTTTAAGTTTCTTCTTGGAGTTGCCTGTCTTACAGCTGGTGCGGCGACGGTCGCTATGCAAGGCTAGCTTGGGCGTTGCTGTGAAGAATGCCTACGTTAGCTAGAGTCTCCGCTGGCGTTGTTCTGGTCTGTTCTTTTCAAGCTCACCGATGGTGGGGCTAGCTAACTGAACAGCTTGGTCTTATTCAGCCTATGCGGATGAGCTGAGCTGGTGTCTGCTTATCGAACAGAGTTTGGTTCAGTCAGCTGTCTGTTCTATTTCTGTCAATCCTCGAGGAGGAGATTCTGCTCACCTTGCGCGGTGGTTGATGAGATCCTATGGAGGATGGACTCTTGGCTCTGGGTACCGATTCGGTCTGCGAGGGTTCTACGAGTGTAAAGTTGATTAGCTAGTAATTCAAACTTTAACTCTCTCTAGGTACGTACTTGGACGCTTGGTCTGATCTTGTTTTTCCCGTTACGGTTCCCGGTGTGGTTGCCGTATCTCTTTTTGCAGCTGGGGCTAATTCTGGTTCTGTCCGCGCTAGCTTCCTCAAGGGTTGCTGCGGGTGGTCTGGGTTTTGCTGGAGCCGCGCGAGCTTCCCGGAGGATAGCTGCGGGCCTGATTCCGTATTCTCACAGCCTGCCATGCTTCTAGTCGTGTGATTAGAAGCAGAGTCTGAGATTCGGGTAACACCGATTTGCTTGAGTGAGCGCCAAATGACTGAGCGACCGAGGGCCTTTGTGAGGAAGTCGGCAGCGTTATCGCCCGTCTTGACGTATCGGAGCTTAATGAGGTGCATGTGGATCAGCTCCCTGACGAAGTGGAGGCAAATATCCATGTGCTTTGTCCGAAAGCTGTTCTGTGAGGTTTCACTGTTTGCTAGGTCAATATCTCCCTGATTATCAACTGAGACGTGTATGTTTTCGATTGAGTCCTTGAGGTCTATCTCTTTGATGAGACTTGCAAACCAGGCTAGGTCCCTGCCGAGGTCAGAGAGGGCTTTATATTCTGCTTCTGCTGTTGACAAAGAAACCGTGGGTTGTTTGGTTGATTTCCAGTTAAGCAAGTGGTCGCCAGCTGCCACTAGGAATCCGGTGGTGGAGCGCCTTGTGTCCAAGCAGTTGCCCCAGTCGGCATCTGAGAACGCCTTCAGGTCCCACGAGTCCGAGCGCCTGAAGGTAAGGCCGGTGTCCCGCGTGCCTGAGAGGTAGCGGAAGACTTGGACTGCGGCGTGGTAGTGTTTGATGCCGGGGTTTTCGAGGTATTGAGAGAGCTGACTGACTGCGAAGGAGATGTCGGGCCGGGTGAGTATGCTGAGATAATTGAGGGATCCAACCAGGGCGCGATAGTTCACTTCGAGCTTCTTGAAGGTGTCGACTTCATGTGAGGTGGCTTTCTTTAGTCGTTCTCTCGGGTTGAGAGGGCATGAAGCTGGATGCTCGCGGTCAAGGCCAAATTCAACAAGCTTTCTCTCGACATATTGAGTTTGATTGATTTGTAGACCGTCCTTGAAGCGTTCTATGTTCATGCCTAGTAAGAACTCTGCTTCGCCAGGGTATTTGATGTCAAATTCGCGCTCCATCTCCTGTTTGAAGACCAATGGGTCACTACTGATGATGACAATGTTGTCAACGTGGGCGAAGAGCCAGGTGGCTGGCCTACCCCGCGCAGCTCGCCTCCAGAACACGCACGGGTCTGAAAGAGAAATTTGAAAGTCAAGCTTCTTGAGGTAAGCGGTCAAACGTTTGTACCAAACTAGCGGGGCTTGTTGGAGACCGTAGATTGCTTTATTAAGGTCCAGTACAGAGTTCGGGGGGCAGTCGTAACCCTGAGGGGGAAGAAGGGTGACTGTGTCTTCTAGAGGGCACGTTAGGAACGCGCTACGGACATCTAGCTGGTGGATTTGGAGGCCGGTGTTGACGGCGAACGAGATGAGGAGCCGTAACGACGCTGCCTTGCCCGTTGGGGCGTAGATGGCATTGAAATTCCTGCCGTAGATCTGTCGGAAACCCTGAGCGCATATTCGGGCCTTGAACTCGATGACTTCATTGTCTGGTCCGAGTTTCCGGCGGTAAGCCCAGGTCAATGGAATGGGCTTGTCACTATCTCGGCGTGGCCGAACAGTCCAAACCTCGTGTTTGAGCATGTTAGCTATTTCTTTCAACTCTGCTTGGATCCAGCTGGCGCGATCTGATCCGCTCATGGCCTGCCTGTGTGTTTTCGGGTCGATTTCGATTTCCAACAGATAGGCTAGCCTTGTTCTCTTGCCAGACAGGATGTTGGAGGAATCAATGGAGCTGCTGATTTCTTTTGGCGGCGGTGCGAGTGTCCAAGCGTAGCGGCGGCCCAGAGGTTGCTGATGGTCTGTTGATTCCGTCTGCGAGGTTGGAGCGGCGGCGTCCGGAGCAGGTGTCGGTGATGTTGAACGCAAGTCATGAATGATTTGGCTGATGTCCCGCTCCTCTTCTGCTAGTGCTTGTTCGGCTGAGTTTCCCGCCTCAAGCAATTCCTCTTCGCTAAAAGGCAGTGGTTCGTCTTCATTGAAGCTAGGCAGCTTGTTCGGTCCAAAGGCAACATGGCTCTTGCTCATTGCTGGGCAATCGGGGAAGGTGGTTTCGTCAAAGTGTAGGTGCTTGACGGTGACAATTGCTTTATCTTTGATGCGATAGACTCTATAGGATGAATAGTTGTTGTCGTATCCTAGCAGAATGCCTTCCCAAGATATTGACGAGAACTTAGCTTCCCTCCTCTGCTTTGGCTTAACTATCCAGACTCTACAACCAAACGGCCGGAATAAATGGATGTTAGGCTTGATCTTGAACATGAGCTCGATGGGGCAGCTGCGGCCTTTCGCCAGAGAGGGTAGGCAGTTCGTTGTGGAGGTTGCCGTCTGAACGGCTTCAGCCCACCATTCTGGCACCAGATTAGCTTGCATCATAAGGCACCTCGTCATGTCAATGATGGTGCGATTGGCTCTTTCCGCGAGACCGTTGTTCTGCGGAGTGTACGCTGGGGCCACATTGTGTTGGATTCCAGCGTTTTTCAGGTGATCACCGAGAGTACCATTAATGAATTCGCCTCCGCCGTCTGATATGAGTTTCCTCATGGCGTGGCCGGTCTGTTTCTCAAAGAAGAGACGAAAGTCTAAGATGGCTTGGGTTGCTTGGCTCTTCTCCTTCAGAATGACGGTGTGGATGTATCCGGTGAATTGGTCGGTCAGCATCAGAAAGTAGCGAGCCCCTCCGTTGGTTGGTGGGCTAATGGGTCCGACGAGATCCGCGTGGACGACGCTAAGGGGAGCCTCCGCTTCCTTGAAATGACCATTGCACGGCCGTCTAGTCAGCTTGCCTTGCATGCAAGCCGTGCATGAGTGAGATTTGGTCAGGTCCAGGGAGTCTGGTACCACCTGCCGTATTCTGCCAGAGCTTGCGTGTCCGAGTCTATTATGCCACTTGTGGTAATCGGATAGCTGAGTGATGGCTGTTGTGTTGCAGTTGACAGCTGGTGGTGGTGGTGGGGCGGCTCCGACTAGCTCGAGCAAATCGTTTGCGATATTGACTTTGAACGGCTTGTTGTTATCAATCCGCACCTCGTAGCTGCCGTTTGTCTCATAAACAGAGGCTTTCCGGTCAAGTAGCTGCATCATTGATACAAGGTTTCTTGAGAGATTCGGCACGTATAGCGCCTCCTGAAGAGCTAGGACTTGTCCGGATGGTAGAGATATGTGCGCGGTGCCTCGAGCAACAGCGACTAATTGCAATTTGCCGCAGCCCGTGACAATGCTGATATGTACGGGGGTGGTTTCGGCGAAGTAGCTGAGGGAGTTCAGCATGTGATTGCTGGCTCCTGAGTCAAGAATAGTTGACAGTGGTGATGAGGAGTTCGGGGAGGTGTTGTAGGTGAAGGATGGCTTGACAATCGTATGGTGGGCTTCCTCTTCAGATTCTTCTGCGGCTGCGTGGTATGAGTTACGCTGGCGCTTTTGCGGTCTTTCACGCTCCTGGAGCGGTTTGTCCGGTGGGCGAGTGAGCGGGTGAATCGTCCAGCATGTTTCTTCTGTGTGGGTCGTTGCTTTAGGATTATGTTTACCGCCACTACACCTGATAATTGATTGTCCTGGTTTCTTTTGCTTTCGGCTAGGGCCTGTGGCTAGGGCGGTGGATGTTGGTTCTGCGTCTTCAACAAATTTCCTCTTGGTGGAGGTTTCATGCCGACCAATGTCTCGCAGCTTGGCGATGATTTCCTTCGGCTTAGCTAGAGCCTTGAGATCGGCGAAAAGAGCCTGCATGAGCATGGGCCGGCGTTTGGTGATCTTGCCGACGATTCCGCAGCCTACGAGGACGTCGGGGACTCTAAGGCCGAGGGAGCTGAATTCGGCGAGGCTTTCTTCCATCTTGGTGATGTATGAGTTCATATCCTTGTTGAATTGGATATCTAACCATTTATTCCATACTTGGAAAACTGAGAGTAAGGAATCCGAGGCGTATATGGTCTTGATGTCTGACCATATTTGGAAGGGATCCGTCTTGTTGTCGTTGTTGATGACGCTGGTGAAGATCGCATTGGAAATCGCCTCACTTAAGATGCTGCAGGTTCTGAGAGCACCTTGCAGTTCATCGTTGTCTGGTTCTTTTGACAAGAACTTTTCAAGGTACGTCTCGAGATGGCGAGGCCGTAGATGCATTTTGATTTTCCGCTCCCATAGCGGGAAGTTGGTGCCGTCGAACTTTGGCACATTGACGTGATCTTTGTCCGGGCTGTAAGCATCGCTCTTGGAGGATTGCGCGGTTTTGTCGGTGGGGGCGGGCCCTTGGTTTCGCGTGTTTGCCATACCGTGCTGCTTTCAGTTGTTTTGTGAGGTAGTCAAAGAAGAGATTCGGTTGAGACTGTAAATCTGAAAGATTTGGAACAACTAAAATATATTCCTTTGTCTTAATAATCTTGTATGTACATTTACAATGATAGATTTGGGACAAAGAGCTGAAGAATCTTTACCTAAAAGCAGCACAGTTGGGTGCTTGGCTTAGTTTAAGTTTCTTCTTGGAGTTGCCTGTCTTACAGCTGGTGCGGCGACGGTCGCTATGCAAGGCTAGCTTGGGCGTTGCTGTGAAGAATGCCTACGTTAGCTAGAGTCTCCGCTGGCGTTGTTCTGGTCTGTTCTTTTCAAGCTCACCGATGGTGGGGCTAGCTAACTGAACAGCTTGGTCTTATTCAGCCTATGCGGATGAGCTGAGCTGGTGTCTGCTTATCGAACAGAGTTTGGTTCAGTCAGCTGTCTGTTCTATTTCTGTCAATCCTTGAGGAGGAGATTCTGCTCACCTTGCGCGGTGGTTGATGAGATCCTATGGAGGATAGACTCTTGGCTCTGGGTACCGATTTGGTCTGCGAGGGTTCTACGAGTGTAAAGTTGATTAGCTAGTAATTCAAACTTTAACTCTCTCTAGGTACGTACTTGGACGCTTGGTCTGATCTTGTTTTTCCCGTTACAGTTCCCGGTGTGGTTGCCGTATCTCTTTTTGCAGCTGGGGCTAATTCTGGTTCTGTCCGCGCTAGCTTCCTCAAGGGTTGCTGCGGGTGGTCTGGGTTTTGCTGGAGCCGCGCGAGCTTCCCGGAGGATAGCTGCGGGCCTGATTCCGTATTCTCACAGTTTCGTGGTTAAAATACTGAGGATTGCATACAACGCAAGACTGAGCTTCTACGCTGAACAAAGAGTCACGTTTCCCTTTGTGCTCTGCAGATTGGCAAAAGTTATGTATCCAGGCTTTTCTTTCTAATCAATCCATAAAACTTAATGAATTGAAGGATGCCGTCTCTCTTATCCGTTCTAGGCGGATGGCAGCTACCACACTGTCTCAGCGTTTACCAAGGAAATTGAGACTTCATATTTCCTGGAATTGTCTGGCAAACCCGGCAGAGCCCGGCTAATCCTCTCCGGCAGGATGTCAAAGTCCGCCATTGGAGGGGACGAGGTCCCCGGCAAGAGGTCCTCTTTCAATGATCCGACACTAGTACTTGCGACGAGAGATTTGTGTGCCAAGTCGGAAATTTTTTTCTCTTCCTCCGAGTCTGATTGTGAGCTCCGAAATCTCATATTTTTCAATACACTTTTATGCTAAAGATGCGAAATGCTAGAGGCCCCTGAATCACACTGTCACCAGCTGAGAAAATTAGGCACAGGGGAACACTTCTATTAATAGAGATTTCGCGCCAAAATCGCGCCCATGGCCCCGTCTCTTATTCCTTCAACTTGCAAAGCTTCTCGTTCCCAGATTTGCGGCATAATTTGAGTGCAACTCAATTCAAAGACGCCTACCCACACCTGGGGAATTTGGTGCAAGATAAAATTTGAAAAAATAGTTTGCCCAAGTGCAGTTGGTAGCTGCAACATCTAGATTTAGGAGAATAATGAAATGGATCGGGAGAAAATGCTGCTGAGGGTACATTACAATCTCCTCAACAGGATTTTTGTACTGATGGATGAAAATCAGATACAATTATTAAAGGATTCAGCTAATTCACCCATGGGATCGCGGGGCACTCATGTTGGCATGATATGGCTGGGTGATGGTCTACGTTAGAGATGTCACTGGGTACCTGTCGGCGGGTACCCGGCACCCGTGGGCGGGTACCCGCCTTCAGTGACGGGTACCCGCCCACGGGTGCCGGTATCCTGAATCCTGGGTTTTTAAGGCGGGTGGGTTTCCAAAGAGGTCAAAAATCATGATAGTTGATACATAAGGAACTTTTGTCAAGCTTGAGGATCAATTAAACCTCATCATTAAATTGGCCTGTTTTTCAGCATAGGTATGGCATACATTTTACACAGACATTGCACAACACATTTGGTATGATTCCAGTTCTTATAAACTCACTTTGTGGCAGACATGAAATTGCCTTCCAACCAGCATCTAACTGAGATCCAACCAAATCTATGCCTGAGTTCAGAGATGGCACTTGCACACAAGTGCTGAGGAAACTCCCATGGTGTCTCCCACGGTTTTTCTATACAAGTCTTTCACTACAGTATCACCACCAACACTTCAAATACATTTCACATATGGCTCCCGTCAAGCGTTTCCCAAGCTCCATTGCTACCAGATCCTCTGGTTTGGCACCAAATGCAGCATCCAGCATCATTCCCGCTGGAATACAAGTTGCAAGCAGTCCCACTGGGTCCAACAACAAACGGGAAATGGTATGGGCGAGTTGCAATGATGCACATCACATTGACTCAACTTCGCGTGTCATTCCTGCCCCTGTTGCTGCTCCACTGGGTGATGAAGAAACAACTCCGGAATTTTCATACGCAATGGAGATTTGAAACAGGGAGCATATCACAAAGAACACCTATCTGCATTTCCCTGAAGGTTTACGACTCATTTCGAGTGGTGGCAACTACCATGACTGGCTCAAGGATGTTCAAGAAATGGCGGACTTCAATTTGGAGTACAAGGAGTACTGCTTCAAGGACTTCTCTCAACACGGTGTGAAAAAGATTGCGCAAGCAATCCTTTGAATCTCTCTATCCCAGGAGATCAAGACAGAAGTTGATGGTCTAAACAGCAGCTTTGAAATCATGAACGCTATTCGCCGCCAATTAACCACATTCAGCCGTGCAGCCCAGATGAATCGATGAATTGATCTCAAGTCTATTGCCTGTGATCTGTCAACTCCTGCTACTACGGTCGCGGCTACCTACCACAGGTGTTTTCTGGACTTTACAGAATCTGGCGCCTCTCTCACTAAGGATTTCCTCTTTGGTGTGCTTCTGCAGGCATTGTTAGGCCACCGTACCCCGCTCCAACAGGAATTTGACTACCGCATCAACCAAGAATTGGCTGCCAGGCAACAAATTCCACTACTTTTTGTGGAGATGATCAACATACTCAACAAATGCCAGGAGAAGATCAAAGGCCGCGAGGCTGCTTAACAACAAAAATTGCTCCAAGCACGTTTGCTGCCAAGGCGTCAGCTCAAACCCAACAAAGTGCCTCTATCAAGAGTCACCCCAACAATGTGTACACCATGGCTGGTTGACCGGCAAATTTTGGAACACCGGCTTCTCAACACTTTTACCAGTGCGGCTCAGGCAATCATCTCATTGGAACCTGTCCAGTACCAGCAACGCCAAATCAAAAAACCAACACCACCCGCTGTGAGAACTCCTTTGGGACGGGTGGCAGTTCTCCGAGGGGGAGATAACAAATATGATATTTGCAGTTAAGCAATATTTATGTTACGGGTGGTTTGAAGGACCTGCCCCTCTATTGTACTACACAAGGATTCTGACAACAAAAATTATTTATTGTTGTGGCAAAACCTTGATAGAGATCACTATGTGTAGTAGTCTCTATCAGACTTAGATCAAACAATGCAGATGATGTGCAATGACACAAGCTATTTAAGAACCTGATTATGATCACAGGTGTTGGGTGAGTGAATGTTTGAGATCACACTGTTAAATGAATGAGTGACTGGTTGGTTGGTGGTTGCTATTCACATGCTGAATTCAAATGAGGGGGGAGGAAGGGCTCCTTATATAGTCTATCTACAAGGCAGCCGACTTGTGGTTCTAGCCCTAAGTCTAATTGAATATGCATACAAATATGGCCAACTTGTGGTTCTAGCCCTAAATCTAATTGAATATGCACAAAAAATATGACTCAGTTGTGGTTGGCTCTAATACCATATTATGTACTACCAATGTACTACTATACTATGTACTTATGTTGGATGAAAACCATTTAACCAAAATAACTTTTGACTGAGTGGAGCTATCCTAGTGGTTCAAGTGAGTGACTAGGGGTTAAATGACTTACAGAATCTAATTATGCAATAATAAATCTAGGAATATATCTCCTTCTCATGTATTCAACCATCACTTTATGTAATTTGATACTTGAAACAGATTTGGCACACCACACCGCGGACAGCACTATCCAGATCCTCCACGGCCTATTATCAACAAGGCTTGGTTATGAAGCAAGGTTTGAGTGATAGATACAGTCAATGATTTAATTGTTGAGCTGATTTTGAGCGGCAAAATCTTCTAACTTCTTGAGGACTTGGTCAAACGGGATTGTTTCAAAGTTCATCAAGATATTGGTCTTTAAGGTGTGGAACTCTTGAGGCAGCTTGTCAAGCATCAAGATGGTACGGACCTGATCATCAAGGACGTGTCGGGAAAGGTTGATCTTCTGATTGGCCAATCGGATCAATGGCATAAATGCAAGTAAGTTGTTGTAATCAACTGCTAGGAACTGTTTGAGAGCAGTGGTCTTGGCGGTGAGGTCGTCCCCTGCATACTTGGACTTGAGGAGCGACCACAGTTTTTGTCCGTTGAATTTGTTGGCATCCGGTAAAGATGAGCTGACATAAGCAAGAACCTCTTGACTGAGGAGTTGAATGATTTCTGCATAAGCGTCTTCGTTGTACTTGACGTATAACTTGAAGTTGTGCTTGTCCTTCTTGGGATTGGGAATGGCAACAGTATTGTTGACTATGTTGAGGTACTTGAGTTTGTGAAGTTTTGCTTTGATTGGGAGAAGCCAGAGGGCGTAATTCTTGTTGGTGAGAAGAATCTTGGTTTTGCAGACAACCAATTTGGAAGAAATGGTTGATCAGGGAGCGAGGATGGAAGAAAGTCTGAACGCAGTTTGACTGTTAATTGTGAAGGTATTTCAAATGAAGACCGCCACACAAAGAAAGAACAGAGATGAGCCTTTGGGCTTGAGAAGGGACAGTGAGGGGATGAGAGCTCACCGGATTGGCTCCAATTGGAGGTGCGGATAATGAAGAAGAAGAACCAATGAGGTTTGATTACTGTGTCTAGGCTGGGTTGATATAGACTATGTACACAGGATCAAGTTGTGGGTTTGAGACCAAAATGAATATGCATAGAAGGCGATGGAATCAGATGGAACTCGGGGAGAGATTGGTGACAATAAAGGAATCACAAGCAGAGCGAGCGCGTACATGGAAACACAGTAGTTGGAAAGCTGATTGGGATCCATTTCACGCACCCTCCGGGAGCCTTGGTTGGGTAGTGGGGAGGGCTTCCTTGCCCATTTAGGGCTTCAGGAGTCCCTCCCTGTGTCTCACTTTTGCTTCTTACAGGTTCAGGTCCGCGTGAAAGTGTTTACCTTCCACGCAGAACCTAGGCCGGCCTGAACCCCTTTGGGGGGGGGGGGGGGGGGGGGGGGTTCCAAGTTGGCCGTTGTGGTGGACAATCTGGTACACGCGGAGGAATCAAGCTTTTTGCCGCGCACGGCGCGCGCCAGAGGACGTCAAGACTCAAGACATCAAGATTCAGCTTTCAGCCCTTGAGGCCTCCTCAAGTTCAACGGCGCGGCGTGGCGCGCATCCTCAAGGCGTTTCAGGTCTTCTTTCCCCCCCCCCTCTTCCTTGTGTTTTGGCTTTCTTGGTCCTGTTTTCTTTTAAGTTTATCTTTCATCATGTTTTGTTATTTCCTCTTTCGCATTGCGCGCGTTGGATAGGTTTTGTATGAGGAGGGTTGGTTTGTTTTGTTTCTGTTTTGTTTTGTTTTGTTTCTGTCTTTGTCTTATGTTGTTGTTGCGCGCGCGTGCGCGCTAGGTTGTGATGAGATGTCTGCTACATGTCACCAACTCCAAGGTTTGAGTTCAGTTTGAACTCAGGCTTTGGAGCGGCATGGACCCACTCTGAACGATATAGTTTTCAGTCAATCCATCAAAGTTCAAAGTTCACGTCTTGGCATTTGTTTGCCCGAATCTCACGGCTTTTAAGTTCTTTACCCCGCAAAACGTCGATCTCCTCCACCTTCCTGGTTTAGATCACACCTCTCACTCCTGCCGGCAGTATCCCGGCCTCTCTCAAAACAAACCCGCCGACGCGCATCTCCCGCCGTCGTAAAATCAAACCCCCTTCACGCTTACACGAATCTCAGCGCTCTTTTTCGGCCAATCATCCCGGAGGGCATACGTAGATAAATCTCAGCTTTTCTTTTTCCCCTCCCCGAACTGCTGCCGGCCTAGCACCGGCCAGAGTTCCTCATTTGGTCCCCCGAGCCGGGATCGAACCAGCGACCTCAAGATTTACAGTCTCGGCGATTTGGACGGTCTCGAGACGCTTGGCGGTCTTTGTTTTCTTTTTTTTAGGTGTTATTTTGTTATTTCTTTGGGTTCAGCGGCGGAGGCACAGGAGACTAAAATTAGGCCGTCGTGATGGCAGAACCTGTTGGCGCTGAACAGGTAGCGCGGATGGTGAAGATCAAGCCGCAAGATAAGTCTTTGGGCTTTGATGGCTCCAACGTGGAGCGCTTTTTGGCCGACTATCAGCTAGCGGCACGTCTAGATGGTGCCTCCGAGATGGACATGGCTCAGCAAGTCCGGTTTTTCATCCGCACGGCAGAGGTGAAGGATGTAGTCGAGACGCTAGACGGATTCGACCCTCCCAACTGGACTCTGCTCAAAGCGGCGATGCTCTCCCATTGGGGCAAGATCGACACCGCGCGTTTTACGACTAGAGATCTGGAGGATTTGGTGCAAGGGTGGAAGGACAAAGGTGGCGTTCGATCGGTAGTGGATTTTCAGGACTTCCGCAAGTCGTGGCAGCCAATCCAGTCCTACCTGTTGCGGAAGGACCACATCGATTCCGTCGAGGAAATTAAGAGGTTGTACTATCAGTCTTTTTCATTGGGCCTTCAGGAGCGCATCCGTGATCAGTTGATCAAGGATAAGACTATGATCACAACTCAGGATAATAGATTCAAGCTCCCCACCTTCGAGATTCTGAAGAAGGCGGTAGAAGAAGTGATGAAGAATCAGACGGCGCTTACCTTTGAAGGTTCTCGTGCGGACGTTCCGGTGCCTGCTGAAGTCTTCAAGCAATCCAACGACGTTATGCAGAAGATGGAATCGGACCGTCGCCCCCGAGAAGCTCCTACACAGACGCGGGCCCCTGCGACAGTGGACGAGATAGAGCGAATGTTACAGTCCTTCGAACAGCGCTTGGAGAAGAAGTTTTCAGCACAGGCTCGGCCGACGACGCCGCGGGGACCTATGGTGTGCTACTATTGCCACAGAGAGGGTCACGGGCTGGGACGATGCGCGGAGCTGCAGAAGGACAAGGATGAAAAACTGGTGGAGCAGCGAGGAGGTAGTTTCTTCTTACCAAACGGGGCGCTGATTCCAGTGGACAACTCTCGTCCTATCCGTCACGTGGTGGCGTCCTACCAGCCGAAGACGTCTGCAGCGACGGCTGCTGAGTCCGAGTTCAGGACCACGTGCGGTTCGCTTGAGCCGTGGAGACCGCCTTCGATTACTTCGCAGTCTTTCACGGGTGTTTATCAGGCGGATCCAGCTCGGAAGAAGCATGAGGCTTCTAAGCCCTATAAGGCTCCGATAGTTCCGCCCTCGGCAGCTCAGCGACCGCCGAGGAAGAAGTCCATTGGTACACCCAAATCCGGCTCAGATACCGAGGAGATGGGAGCGGAACCAGAGCTATTCGAGCGAGGACAGCCCCTCGCTGCCAACGACGATGCTTCGAAGGATGACCCGGTTGCGACGGAAGTTCCCAAGCCAAACTCCCCCACTCCTAAGGTCAGATTTGAGCGAGGAGTGGCTAGAGATCATCCGCAGGCAGTGGACGGTGTATTGCGGAAAATGTTCGACTTGCCAGTTCCTAACGTCACGGTTTCGGAAATTTTGGCTATTTCTCCCTCGGTTTCCGAAGGCATGAAGAAGTGGGTTTCAAGGCGGCGTGTGGAGGTTGGAGCTGAAGAGATGAGGGTCGCGTCAGGGACATTGGCGGAGGACTCGGAGGGCGAAGGCAGGATTGACGGCATGAAGCTCTATTCATGCCCGTTGGGTCATATGCCGTGTCTGGTCGGCGACGAGGAGAGTAACGCCCTTCCTCTCATTGACTCGGGATCTCAATTGAATTTGATTTCAGACACGATGGCTAACAAATTCAATATTAGCCCACGTGTAAATTTTAGCTCCGCCGTTTATGGCATCGGGAACCAGGCGTGTGAGCTTGTCGGCGTCGCGGAGGATGTCCCGATCCGAGTAGGGAAGACCATTGTTGGCACCTGTCATTTCTGGATTACGCGTATGGATGGGCCGCTCATTTTCGGCAGGCCTTTTCTCATGGACTTCAACGCGACGCTGAATTTCGATAACCAAGTAGGCGAACGTATTCTGTTGCCGGACTCAACGGGCCGCAAGATCGAGGTCTCTTTGTGCTCAGTGGACTCCGGCCGATGGGAGCGCGAATTTCCTGGCCAGGGGCGCAAGGCGGTTCTTTCTCACAAGGGAAAGGCTCGCGACGACCCTTTGGAGGGTCGCCATTTTTTGTAGACTCGGTTGATTCGGGAGGCGGCAGATTTAATTTAGAGTCTCGACATCTAGCCGCTGAATCAACTGCAAAACTAGAGACTCACAGGCCCTATTTCTCTTTGTCTTCTCAAGTTCATTCCGAAAAACACGCAAAAGAATTCAAAAAACATTTACAAAACCGTCAAAAATCTAAAAAAATCTCTCTTCAAGTTGACTCGGTTCCGTCTCTAGTTCCTCCTCAATCTATTCAATCTCCCTTCGACTCTCATCATCTGGCGGTTCCGTTTAAGGCTTTCAGTGGGTTCGGGTTTAGTTGCGACCGGGTGGAGGCGGATGAGGAGGAAGAAATGGGTATCGTGCGGAGGTCGGGAGAACTGAAAGTAAGTTCCTCCCAGTTATGCACCTCCGAGGGCTCTCTACTACATTGTCGAAAGCATTACGTCGCCACACATGTGAGCCTTGGACAATTTCGTTATGGGCTCCCTCCAGGTCCGAAGTTGGCCGCGCTTGCCGAGAAGCCGCTCCGCAATGAGGATAAACTAGGCTCTCTGGTGTTGGAAGGCGGTTGGGGCAAGGTGGAATTTGGGATTCCATGGGAGGAGATTGGTACAGAAGTAAGTTCTGACCAATATGCACCTCCGAGGGTATCTACTACCGAAGTTGTCGAAACTCTATCATGTGCCACACTCGTGAGCGATCCCCAAATGTTTGGTTTCTCTTATTCAGAGAAGGCACCCTTCGAGGATCGGTCCGAGCATCGAACACGGATTCTGCTGGAGTGCGGATTGCGATGGCACGAACAACTGGTGTTGTTGGACTCTTGGGCGAAGGGCGGATTTCTAGCGTTCGCTGCCAAGTACAAGCCGGTGTCTCGGAAAATCAAGCCTCTTAACCAGCCGATGCCGCAGGAGATTAACCCGCCACTTAGAAGACCGCCGCTGTCGAGGGATCCCTACCGCGAGTTGCCGAGATCCATGGCGGGGCCCTTTGTGCCTAGGGGTCGCGTAACTGAGGAAAGGCTGAAGGTGGTGAACTTTGGCCCCGAGGGGTGGTTGTCTCCGGATGAGTTGAACGTTATCAAGAACGTGCTGGCGGAAAGAAATCTCTCAATAGCTTTCACGGAACGTGAACGGGGTTTGTTGAAGGAGACTTACGGCTTGCCCTACATCATCCCAGTGGTAGAGCACGTACCTTGGCAGAAGAGGCGAATCCCGATCCCAGCCGCTAAAAAGGACGAGTATATCCGGGTCATACGTGAACGCGTGGAAACGGGCCTGTACGAGCAGTCCACGTCGAGCTATACGAGCCCGGTGTTTTGCGTTTTGAAAAGCAACGGGAAGATTCGGGTGGTGCATGATCTTCAGGCCCTCAACAAGGTGACCATCAAGGATGCTGGGGTGCCTCCAGCGACGGAGGAATTTGTTGAATCTTTCGCTGGGCGTGCGTGTTACGGGCTCGGCGACATTATGGGCGGGTATGATGAGCGCGCTCTGCACCCTATCTCTCGACCGCTTACAACCTTTGACACGCCATTGGGTCGTTTTCAGTTAACGCGACTCCCACAGGGTGCGACTAATTCTGTGGCCGTGTATCAGGCGCAGATGCTTTGGATTCTGCAGGAGGAAGTCCCGGAGTACGCCGGGATATTTATAGACGATGGCGGGATAAAAGGTCCCGTTTCCGACTATGATCAGGAGTGTCTACCGTGGCATCCCGGAATTCGTCGTTTTATCTGGGAGTACGCGACCACTCTCGAGCGGATTCTGTTTCGCATTGAAGAATCTGGGTTAACCGTCTCGGCGTCGAAATTGGCCGCGTGTGTTCCGGCACTTGAGATCGTCGGGCACGTAGTGTGCAAGGAAGGTCGTAAGATGTCTAAAGTCAAAGTGAACAAGATCTTGTCGTGGCCGACACCTGTAAACCCTACGGAAGTGCGCGGGTTCTTGGGAGTGGTGGTCTACGTGCGGATCTTCATACCTCAGTTGTCCGAGATATGCCTCCCGTTACGTCGTCTGACGAGGAAAGATTCGGAATGGGAGTGGACAGAGGAGTGCGAGGAAGCGTTTAAAAGGCTGAAGATCCTGGTGGGCCAGGACATTGTTCTGGTGAAGATCACGTACGGGCCGGACGCGGGCAGGCTCAAGCTGGCGGTCGATTCGAGCTTTCATGCAGCAGGGGCGGTTCTCACTCAGGAAGATGCGAACGGTCTAGATCGGCCGGCTCTCTATGAATCCCTTCTTTTTTCAGACGTCGAATCACGTTATTCTCAACCCAAACTCGAATTGTGCGGTGTGGCGCGTATCCTCAAGAAAATGCAGACGATACTGTGGGGCCAGCACTTCGAGCTCCAGGTCGACGCTCACTCGCTGATAGAGATGATCAACGCTCCCAGTCTGCCCAACGCGCCGATGACGCGGTGGGTAGCGTTCATCCAGCTGTTTTCCTTTGATATTGTGCATAGACCGGGCAAGTCTTTCACAATGCCTGATGGACTCTCTCGGCGACCTAGAGGGGACGATGAGTCGGATCCTCCCTCGGATTTTGATGAAGAATCTCCCCACATAAAACCGCGACACTCGTATACGGTGGGCGCGGAGGAT
Organism: Puccinia triticina; assembly: GCF_026914185.1. NCBI lineage: Eukaryota > Fungi > Basidiomycota > Pucciniomycetes > Pucciniales > Pucciniaceae > Puccinia > Puccinia triticina. Next base: position 3,957,008 of record NC_070565.1, on the reverse strand, counting down.
GACTACTCTGGGTATCAAGAAGGCTATTGGCTCGAGATGGAAAGGTTTTTAGCTACGCTGCACAGGCCGGAAGGAATGGACGCTAGGGAGTTCCGTGCTTTAAAGCGACGGTCTTCGGATTTTTTCCTGCAGGCTGGTCGACTGATGAAGAGGGGAACCCCTCTGCCTAGGATAGTGGTCACCGCGCCGTCGAAACAACAGGAGATTCTGACAAGGATGCACGAGGACTTGGGTCACCGGGGGTCGACGGAAACCTATCGCCGGATTTCGGAGCGCTTTTGGTGGCCAGCGTTGAAGCAGGCGGTGGTCAAGTGGTGCCAGAGTTGTGAGGCCTGTCAGAAGAAGGACTTGCGGAGGCCGCATGAGCTGCGGTACCCGACTGGCGAGTCTACGGTTTTTGGGCGAGTCTCAATGGATGTGGTCCACCTTAAAGCGGGCGGAGCTAAGTATTTAATCGTAGCTCGTGACGACCTTTCGGGTTGGGTAGAGGCCAAGATACTTAATAATCTTACGTCTGAGGCAGTGGCGGCTTTTCTCCAGGACCATTGGACCATGCGCTACGGGTTGGCCCAGTCTTACTCGACGGATGGAGGATCGGAATTCGGAGGCGCGTTGGCGGAGATGCTGCGGGCGCTGCCGGGGCAGCACAGAGTGTCCACACCGTACTATCCGGAGGGTCAAGGAATGGTCGAACGGGGTCATGGACCGCTCAAGGCGGCGTTGGTGAAGCTGGCCGGGGAAAGCGGGAAGAACTGTAGGAAATTCCTCCCTTTAGTTCTTTTTGCGGATCGCATTTCCACTAAGCGGACTACGGGCTATTCACCGTATGAGTTGGTGTTTGGGCAACGTGCGGTGCTCCCGTTGGATTTGGAGATCGAATCTTACCTGGGAGTCGACTGGGAGACGGTCAAGACCACGGCGGACTTGTTGGTGGCGCGCTCTCGCCAGCTGGAGCGCAGTGAAGAATCTCGTGGATTGGCGTACAGGAGGATGATGGATTCACGCGGGGATTCGGTGCGCTACTGGGCGGAAAAGCAGCCGGGTGTCGCGAGGGAACCTCTCAAGCCGGGCGACAAAGTGTTGGCTTACAACCGCTCCCTCGAGACTCAGTGGGGACAGTTGTTTGCCCATCGATGGAACGGGCCCTTCCGCATCGTGAAGCAAGTCGACGGCGGCTCGTATGTATTGGAGGAACTCGACGGCACCGAGCTCAAGCGTCGGTTTGCGGCGGACCAGGTCAAGCGGTTTTATTCTCGCGAGGACATTCTTGACCAGAAGTAAGTTCCTCTCCAAGTATGCATCTCCCGGGTAGTTACTACCGCGTATCGTCAAAACCCTACTCTATGCCACGCTCGTGAGCACCGCGGAGGCCCCTGGTTTGTTTCCCTTTCTTTCTCTAGGACTTGGAGTTCTTTTAGGCACGGTATTGGACGAGCAGTCTAGGGACAGACTGCAAGTCATGGGTGGATGTGGTGGACAATCTGGTACACGCGGAGGAATCAAGCTTTTTGCCGCGCACGGCGCGCGCCAGAGGACGTCAAGACTCAAGACATCAAGATTCAGCTTTCAGCCCTTGAGGCCTCCTCAAGTTCAACGGCGCGGCGTGGCGCGCATCCTCAAGGCGTTTCAGGTCTTCTTTCCCCCCCCCCTCTTCCTTGTGTTTTGGCTTTCTTGGTCCTGTTTTCTTTTAAGTTTATCTTTCATCATGTTTTGTTATTTCCTCTTTCGCATTGCGCGCGTTGGATAGGTTTTGTATGAGGAGGGTTGGTTTGTTTTGTTTCTGTTTTGTTTTGTTTTGTTTCTGTCTTTGTCTTATGTTGTTGTTGCGCGCGCGTGCGCGCTAGGTTGTGATGAGATGTCTGCTACATGTCACCAACTCCAAGGTTTGAGTTCAGTTTGAACTCAGGCTTTGGAGCGGCATGGACCCACTCTGAACGATATAGTTTTCAGTCAATCCATCAAAGTTCAAAGTTCACGTCTTGGCATTTGTTTGCCCGAATCTCACGGCTTTTAAGTTCTTTACCCCGCAAAACGTCGATCTCCTCCACCTTCCTGGTTTAGATCACACCTCTCACTCCTGCCGGCAGTATCCCGGCCTCTCTCAAAACAAACCCGCCGACGCGCATCTCCCGCCGTCGTAAAATCAAACCCCCTTCACGCTTACACGAATCTCAGCGCTCTTTTTCGGCCAATCATCCCGGAGGGCATACGTAGATAAATCTCAGCTTTTCTTTTTCCCCTCCCCGAACTGCTGCCGGCCTAGCACCGGCCAGAGTTCCTCACCGTGTGTGGGTTGGGGGGGCTTTCCACCCCGTGTCCCCCGAGCCTCCAAAGACACCTCAGACTTTGTCTTGTGTCTTGGAGCTTGAGAGGAATGAAAAACCCCCCAGAGCAGAAGAAAAGGAGCACGCTAGTGGGGGATCAGTGCTAGACCCATCAACTCTGGCAAAAGACCACTGAGCCTCGCACAATACCCCACATACTGGTGGTCATTTGACTGAGTTGTTACGTGTTATATTTCCTAGTTTCTGTTTTCCCACCTATCCTGCAGGTCAGATAGTAAGACAAGGGTGTCTTTTATTTGGGTAGGCGTGTATTCTCTGATGTACAGCTTGTAGCAGTCGGACTTCCACCTCCCCAGAGAGCATATTTTGTCTACGTCAATCCCTAAGGCCATCCATAGTGATGTGCCACCTACTCGGAAGGAGTGTCCGGAGAGTTTGTGGAACCTCCCTTTGGTCCAGGTCCTTGTGAGTATTGAGATTACCGCCGACCTTGTCAGGTGGTGGCGTTTCCCGTCCGCGTTGTAACCAAAAAGAGATGTTTTTGCGGTTGTACCTGCTTCGTCTAGACGTCGCTGCACTGCCCAGGACGGGCATAAGGCATTCGGTAGCCGTGCCAATTTTATCTGCTGGGTTTCCCCTGGCTTGCATGTCTTTGCGCTGCGTAGCGTGAGGACTGTATGTTCTGGATCTTTGGTTGAGACATCAGAGTTCAGCAACTTCATGGAGCGTTGTAGCGACCCTTTGTTTGTGTTGTATGTTAGTTCTGCTAGTCGGGCCATCCCCCAGAATGCTACAATAGCAAGATCCAAGACGGCTCTCTCTTCGGGCGTGCTGTCTACCAGCTCTTTGGCTAAAAACACCATATGTGAAAGGTGTATTGCCTCTTTTTTTGGTTTTTTAGGTGCTGCGGCGTCCGCTTTAGCTGCTGATTTCACAAAGATTTCAACTCGCCCCTCCAATTCTTTTGGGTACGGCTTCTTGTGGTCAAGGTGCCAGGCCTTGATGGCCAATAAACATTTAACCAGCGTTGTCGCTGATATTTCGTGGCTGGCCGGTTTTCCGGCGTCTCGCCAAATTTGAGCTTGGGTGCGACCAGCCCAATAGCTAGGTTGCAACAATAAGTCTTAGTTGTTGCAAGTAAGCATGTTCAAACTGAAGGGATGGTTTGAAAAAATTCTGGGTCTTGGGCTAGAAAAAAAAAGTGTAAGAGTCCCGTTTGGACTCTTCACTGAAGGAACTAAGATGGCACAGAGACCGCGTCTTGAATGTTTCTAGTGCCCAACTGTGTTTATTTCAGAATGGAGGAAGACTAGCTTTGAGAGATAAGTATCTCTGCTATCTACAGCTGAGGGAAAAGAGAAGAGAAAAAGAGGACATACCTAGCTTTGAGAGATCAGTATCTCCGCAGAGCTAGGTAGGTGAGGAGGAGTGGGGACTAAATGAGTGTCTTGTGATATTTGTGTGACACCTTGGGAGGGGGCTCACAAATTAACTTGGTAGAATCGTGAGCCCGGGGATGAGAAAGAAGAGACAAAAAACTGTAGTGGTTGCAATTAGACATTGTGTACATCAATTCCATGCACAATGAAAAATATTACTAACATGTGTGGCAAACCTTTGAACATTGGCACCAATCACTGCCAAATGCTCCCTTGTGTATCCGTTTGCCCAGGTCTTTGATTGTTCCTGGTATAAATTTACCACTTGCTTGTGGAATCCAGTATCCACCTGGTAGAGCTTGTGGCTGAAGTGAGGTTTGACAACATCACAGAGAATTTGAATCAGCTCATCAATTTAACGACGCTCAGGTGGGGGAATGAATTTGGTCTTGAGTACAAGGTGCCATGCTTTGGTGTAATTGTTGGTGTGCATATTCTGTTGAGAGGTCTTTGTGACGAAAGGTTCTCTAGTCAGATTTTATGGTATTAAACAGCCAAGAAAAAAATGTAGCACTTACAACTCTGTAGAACATTGACCAATTTTTGATATGCGTGTACCACTGTGAGTCTACGTACTTTGCAAAGGGCTCGTCAATTTCCCGCCATTTGCTGAGGAATATCATTGCTCGACTTTTTGGGAACATTTTTGCATGCATCAGCTTTTGGAAGTTGCTGATTGCCTTGGCTGAACGTTGACCCAAATACAATCTTGCCTTTGCCTTGAAGGCTTTCATGACGTGGAAGTAGCACCAATAGTGCCTTGGTGCTCCGTCCACAAGGTTGCAAAAACATGAGGAAACAGCTGCTTTGATTGCCAATGCACAGTCACTCATGACAGCACGAGGGACCGTAACCACCTGAGAATCTGTTCCAAAGGTTCACTAAAGCGTGGGATTGAAAGCCAAGAAGAGATTAGCGGGCTGTGAGTCAAGGAAGAATGAGAGATTGGGCCACTGACATTGAAAGTGATCCCATGAAAGCCCAGCAGACCGGCAATCTGTTGCCTGTGACCGGATTGCGGATCATGATGGTATAGAGGCTGGCCTTCCAATCACCTGAAAGGAAATGGTTGCTGACCGCGTTGTGAGGTTTGTCAACAAACAGCATGGTGGTCCCGTGTGCAAGCATCATCTCGTGTTGCCATGGGGACTGGAGCGCAAAGAGAAACATGTAAGTGCCAGGGCAAAAGTGTACCACCCAAGCCCGTCGAGGTAAGATTGCCAGAGGGCCAAGGAGGTGAAGACGTTCGGATCCCATCTTGCCGGAGCGATATGTTGGGTGCGAATGAGATTGTGAACAAGGTCGTACATAATGCGCCGGCCCTCGGGGTAAGGATGGCTATTGGGCGGGCTCGGGCCGTCCGCGGGCCGGCCCGCGCTAGCCCGTGAAGTTAGCGGACAGGCTGGGCCGGGCCAGTGCAGCCAAGAACGCAGCCCGGCCCAAACCCGTTTACTAAACGGGCGGGTGGCGGGCAGCCCGCGGGCCGCAGGCCGCCCGCTATTTGGTGAGTTTACGCTTTTTGAACAAGCTCCCTTCGGCGGTTTCTTGTGATTCACTCAAACTGTCGGCGGGGGCTGGTGTCTGGGGGGCTGAAGCATCAGTTCTAGGTGGCTGCCTATCGATCTCCTGCTGCGTAGTCGATGGAGTTTCTGGTTCCGATCTCTCGGCGACGCGGATATCGTCAGTTTTGCCTTCTTCCTCGGACAAACCAGGGTGTGCGCGTGTCTTTCTCTTTGCCATTGTGGCCCGTGGGGGTGAGTTGGTCACCGGTCGACTGTCGATGGCTAGCTGGTAGTTGGCTGAGGTGGCACTGCAGCTGCCAGCGGCAGCCAGTCCCGCTTCGAAGAACACCGGTCCCCCGACCGGGGGCGGCCCACGGGCGCCCGCGGGCCGCCCGCGAGCCGCCCGTTTGCTAAACGGGTCGGATGGGCCGGGCCGATTTTAAATTATTATCTGAAATGTGTGTCCGAGCCCGGCCCAAACCCGCGCGGGTTCGGGCGGCCCGCCCTATAGCCATCCTTACCTCGGGGGCAGCAGAGACGGTCTTGCAAAGCTGATGATGTGTCAAAAGATGGAATCAGTGTCTTTTTTTGTCCGATTAGACAAAAGAAATTTGTCTTACTGTGTTGAGGTCCGGGGCCAACAGGAGCTTTTGAATCCCCTTCCATCCAATGCCCGAATCAACACGGTCAACAACCCACTGGTGCACGGAGACAGGAAGACGGGTGGCCTGCATGTCATTGAATGGGTGTTGTGGGAATGATGGGGCTACACCATTTAGCCATTGGACCATTTGCATTGCAGAGGGGTGGGCTTTTGTGCCGCGGGGGGCTGGCACCTCTGAGGTGGTCGGTTCGGGTACAACATCTTTGATGTTGGCAATGAAGGGGTAGGTTTCAGTCATGGTTGGGGAATAGGATGGCAAAATTGATTGGATTGGCTTTTTGTTGGCGGGGGAAGCGGAGAGACAGGAATCAAAGAGATTGGGCGGACAGAGTCGACTTGAGGGGCGCTGAGAGGAGGAAAGTTGGGTGAAAGATGGCGAAAGGGGTTGAGAGCGTTCAAGAGAGGGAAACTTGTGCGGAGTCAAGAGGGGGAAAATTGGGGAAGTGCAAAGTTTTGTGGTGCTGTGATGATAAAGTAGAAGCTCAAAATTACGGCAAAATATGCAAAACGAGGTATGTAGCTTGTGTCACAAACAAGAATAAACAAAGCTGGAAAATGGAGGGTTGCAAACAAAGCTGAAAATCAAGGGAGGCACCAGGCCTGAGTAACACTAAGATGGGGAAGCAGCTGGGGGTAATGCTAGGAAATGAAACAGTGGAAGTGGGATGACAGTTAACGGAGGGGCAAGCTGGCCCTTATATGGGCCTCTATGAAAGTACGGCTCTCCTTGGGGAGCTTCAACTTAGGAAATAACTCACAAGGCGCACGGGCAAACACAGTTGGGGTGTGCTCATTGTCAGACACTGAGACACTAAGTCCATGTGTCTACAATGCACAGTACATGTCTTATAACCTAATGGTTAAAGACTGCTTCAATAATTGACTCATGTACATAAATTCAAGAGTTCAATTCCCTGTCTTTACATTAGTTATGTACCTTTTATTTCAATGTACTATTATTATGTACTTACTACATATTTCACACTCTTTTAAGTATATAATTAAACTTATTTCACATTGATTACATATGTGTTTATGCAGAGAGAGATAATCTTATCTCTCTATGTATTTGTCCTGATTAAGCCTAATATATGTACAAATAGGGTGATTACATACATATTTATGTAAATCCCCTTCTGAATTCCGTGATCTTTCCTCTCCTTGGAGTTAAGGATCCCTCAGGTCCTTGACTCAAAGAGAGGAGCTGATCCTGTAATATAAAAGGGGGGGATCTTTCCCCTAGAGAGATTTCCCCCCAAGATTATTACACATACAAAACCCGCCAACCTTACTATAAAATCAATAGTGAGTGGGGTTTACAATAATCAACTAACTTTATCCTTCCCTTACAGCTTTTTTCGACCTCTACTTGTGCATTTTCTAGTTACAGGTGATTGTTATCACACCTGTAACTTAGAAAATAAACCTTTGGTGTTCTAAGCTACGGCGCCTGGCTCGAGTCATCGCCGCGTCCCCTTACCTTTGTAAGGGAGCTAGCCCCTCCGCTATTCAGCGTCGAGGTGTGGTTTCTTTCCCATTGGCCTGAAAAGGTTATAGTGTGGCCCCATTCCGCTGGCCGCTATCCTAGCCGCTACAGCGCGAACTCTAAATCCTATCAACTCCGAGTCACTCAAGAGACCGGAGCTGACACTCATCATCCCAACCCAATCAGTAAGGTATGTAAGAGCATTTATCATTTTTCCGGAGGATTAGTAACTATGGGGATTTAACCAAATGAGGAATTGGTTAGGTTATTTTCAACCCCCGCCCTCCCACCCAGCCGCGGGCGGATCTCATCCAGTATGACCAATACCAATTGCTGGCGCGGGTATTGGTCATACTGGAACAGACCAGAATGGCCGGAACAAAATGTCCATTGAGGGGAGTAGTTTGATCTCTTCTCAATGACCGGTTGGGGTTGGCCATCAAAGGCTTGGTGATTTGTTCTTTGTAAGGGTTGGGAGACCCTTCACTGTTTGGAGGCTGGTGGCACGGAGGGACAGGGCACTAGGCCTGGGGACGTTCTAGATCCAACATCCTTGGGGGCTAGCACAGCAGAGAGAGAGTTGATGGGTCCGGGGGTCTCTCAGTTAGTCTATGTACAACTGATCTTCAGGATGAGGGGAAGAGAGCAAGAAGGAAATGAAGGAACTCACCTAGCACGGCAGAGAGAGAGTTGATGGGTCCGGGGGTCTCTGCCGGGCTAGGAAGGAGGGGGAGGAGCTGGGACTAAATCCTGGCTGGTGGATATTATGTTATAGGCTGTGTGACACCTAGTGAACCCTGAAAGGAGTGCTGGGCTTCACAGTCTCCCCCCCCCTCCCCCTATAAAGGGAAAGAAAAAATTGAAGGAACAGAATTAAAGACAACAACTGGGGGAATGAGAAGGAGGCTAGAATGGGGGTATTATCTGTGTGGAGTAGGTCACTGTTGGTGATGGGGTGGAGCTGGCTGATTGAGCTGAGGTGGGTGTAGGGGAGGAGGATCAAAAGGAGTGGTTGAGATAGAGGATTAGGGCACTGTCTTGAAAATAGCCTCTTTCTTCTTCTTCTTCTTCTTCTTTTTCTTCAGGGAGGTGGCGGTGTTGGTAGGTGGAGGGGTGGGCAAGGCTGTGACACAAGATGTAGGTGGGTCTTCATCTGTTTGATCCGAATCAGCCTCATGCTCTAGAAGATGGTTGAGGTATTTGATGAATACATTGCCGTGGTCTAGCCGGTTTGTCGCAGAAAATCCTGGATCACTGTTGTCCTCCATTACGGTCATGGATCCTACACTCACTATGTCCATGTGAGCAGGGTTGTCCGCTGACAGTAAAGCCGTGGCCTGACTTGAACAAGGAGCCAACAGTGTGTTGGATGGGGAAGCGAGGGCAGGGGATGAGTGCCCTGGACAGGGCAGAGGAAGTGGGCGGAAGCGAGCAATCTGAGCTCTTTTACAGCACTGGGCTGCTGAAGGTTCCCCGAGTAGGTCCGGTTCCGGTATGAGACCGGGGCGGGAGAAGAGGGGGTTGTTGGCTGGGCGGAGCGAGGAGGATGACAGGGCAGGCCTGGCGAGCTGAATTTTTTCACCAGCCCGCCGAGGGTGTTCTTCCCGGTGAGCTGGTCAAAGCCCAGTCCGCCGAGAGGTGTGTGGACTTGACCAGCTCGCCAAGAGACATGCCTCTTGGCAAGCTGGACTTTGGGGAATTGGTGTCTCCAGTCCCGTCCGCCAAGTATGTGAAGAAAAGGCACAAAGTACCGCCGGGACCCGCCCCAAGTACCGCTGGTACCCGCCAGGCGGTGCCGGGTGCGCTACTTGGTCCCTGCTTGGGGAAAAAAACGTACCCGGTACCCGGGTGCCAACCGTACCCGGGTCCAAATCGTTATTCTCTATTATACCCCCCCATCTCATACTTTTTTGTATGGTATGTTACACAAAGTGAAAGATAAGAAGCGCAGTTTCATCTTCATCATTCTCCCTTTGCCTCTGCGCATAATTCCTGGGTGTCTGGGTGCTTTGAAGGCAAAAATGTCTGGTCAATCCTTGGAAACCCTGAGGAAACAACATGTCAAGGGCATTAAGTTCACTTACAACACCAAGCCTGGCAAGATGGGAACCAATGCAAAATTGGGTGGAGCACTAGTGGACGTGTTGGTCTTTATAGCTATAAATTTTTACTTTTGTCTTGATATGTCACAGAGAACCATACATGTATCGTTAATCGTTGACGAGTTAGGAAAAAAGGGGGATATGTACATGATTGGGAGCAACACTTTTAGAGGACGGACGCAGATTGAGGACATCTTTGTATATATACACACACTGTACACACGACGACGACGGCGATGAGAGGACAGAAAGCGAGAGGAGTGGGGTCAAGCAGTGCGTTTGTAGAGACAGAGTTCCGCGAAGCTGAGTTTGCCCTTCCGCTCGCCGACGTGGGCGTCGGTCCACCAGGAGAGCGGCAGCCAGAGGGTCCGGAAGAGCGTCGGGGTCTGCTGGCCGTCGAGCATCTTCACGCACTTCCGGGGCTCCCAGAGCGCCCCGTCCTCGAACTCGTTGCCGCGCCAGCCGGCGCTTCGGTGCGGGTAGTTCAGCCCGATCGCGTAGGAGCATTGGGTCTCGGGGTCCACCTGTAGTCCACATGTCGATCATCAGTCAGGGGGGGGGGAGTTTTTACGAGGAGTTATATGGGTGTGTGTGAATGCTTACGTAGCGGTCGATCTCCTCCTTGTTTTGGGTGTTGAACTTGCCGCCATTGGTTCGGGTGCCCTTGCGTCTCCACAGCCACTCGCTGAAAGGATGGGAGGGGGTTGAGTTAGAGGGACGAGTGGTGGGGCCATCGAACTGGTCCTTCTTCGGGGAGGAGATGAACTTGGCGGGGAGGATGCCTTCGAAGGGGCCCTTGACGAACTGGACGTTGATAGGGTCGGGGACGAGGAACTGGGTGGGGAAGCGGAACCAGCTCTCGCCGAGACAGAGCGTGAGCTTCTCCCGGGCCAACGGGCCCAGATCGACCGTGTATTCGGCATGCTCGATCGCCTCTAGGATCGGCTTGGTCGTGTTCAGGCCCAGGTAGGCGTACTCTGCTGGGTACGTTTGGATCGCTCGTACTGGGAGCTCGTTGTATTGGAAGTGGAACATTAGGTCAAGGGGCGCATGGTAGTAGTTTTGCAAAGCAAGGATCCGCGCTATCGCGATGCAGGAGCTCGTCATGATTACTGTCCGTGTAACCGTAGAAAAGATGCTCGTCTGGCCCGCCTGTTTGAGGAATTGTGGTGAGACATGGGAATTCAGAGGAGAAGGGAGATAAGATGAGCTTACTCTGTAGGGAGATGAAGTGATCTTGACAAAGATATCTTCCATCCAGCCGCGGATCAATGAGAGAGAGACGGCTGCATTGAAGGAGATGAGGGTGTAGATGGGTTGCATGAATCGTTCCTCCTTGTGAGGCTGTTGGGACATGAGCGCGATCCAAGCGTATACGGGCAGCAGACGGACGATCAACAAGTGGGCAGATGGAGTCTGGTTAGCAAGCCGAAGTTTCTGGCCGAGGCGGACGCCTCTGCTCTTCGAGAACCGACTGGTGAACAAGACGAGGGGGATGGAGAGCAGGGCGAGGATGAAGACGATGTTGAAGTTGAGGAGCAAGTTGAGCAGATAGAAATGGCTCGGCTCGGTCCCATAGAGCTCCGGCCCGCCTCCGCCGACGCCGGAGCCAAACTTGTGAGGGAAGACGTTGTAGAGGACGATGTTGAGCGGGACGAAGAGGAGCTTGCCGTATGCGAGCCAGTCGACAAAGACCAGTGGGACGGAGACGAGCACGAGGCTGGCGAGGCCGCAGACGAAGAGTCGGTTGAAGCGAGAGGCTGCCCACCCCGGTCGGGAGGCCGGCATGACCTCATCATCCCCGCACAGGCTGAGCTCCTCGAACGCAAAGGGCAGGGCCAAGACACCCACGAAGGGCCATCCGGCTACAGTGGCGATGACAAAGAACAGACAGGCGAAGAAGGTCCGGCGTCCGCTGGCCGATTTCGAGGACACGGGCTCAAGCACGTACGAGAAGGCCAAGCTGATCGCTTGCATTGCAAAGGCCGAAGGCAGATAGGCTAAAAACAATCACGTCATGATATGACAGGTCAGAAACGACGGAAGCCGGAATCAAACGAGAGAGAACACCACACACCTGAGCTGGCACTCCACATCGCGGCACTGAACAGAGACATGCTCAAGTAGTAACGCGCAGCACGCGGGTTGATGTGATCGGCGATCGCACGGTACAGTTTGGCTTCGGTGTAAGAGGAGAGGAAGGCCAGCATGGCCCTGATTGCGAAAAAGCCAGGTCTCTGAGAGAAGAAAAAAGAGAGCATGTAGTCAGCCGGGGAGGCCGCTCTAGATGGGGGATGGTCTGGGCACACACCTTGTCTAGCGGGAAGGCTTTGCTGGCTAGCCATGCCGGGAAGGAGTGGAGCAAGACAAAGAACCAGGAGCGGATGGCATAGTCGGGCGAGTATTCCCAGGTTTGGAAGCCCTTGCCATGGACCAGATAATGGGTCGGTTCCCAGAAGTTGAAAGCTGTGTGTGCGGAAACCAATCCAAATGAGCACGACGATCACCTCTGGGGGTCTGTTTCAGATGTGGTGGATGCCTACTCTCGTCACAGTCGCTGATCGAGCTGTACATGGCTGCACAGAAGCGGACCAGGACGAGGATGCGGAAGGCGACGGAGAGCTTGGGCACCCATGGCGGCCGATTCCTGTGTGCAGCCAAGGGTGTGTGAGTTCTGCTGAGCAAGCGTGCTGGATGAGTGCGACGGACCTGTTGATCTGCTCGGCAATCAGCGTGTCCTTGACCACGACGTGTTTGGCGGCCTTGAGCTTCTCGCTGCTCTCGGCGGCCTTGGAGGCTGCGGAGTCGTTGGTCGGCTTCCTGAAGCGGATGGTCTGGACGCCGGCGGGCAGCATGGCGCTCTGCGTCGTTGGTCGTTGTCGTTGGATGGGGTCTGTCGTGGCCTGCCTGGTTCTGGGTGGATGGGGTGTGGGCGTGGCTGGCTGGGGCTTAAATACTCCCGAGGCGGGCCAGCCTCCCAGCCGATCCGCGCCGGCGCCACTCTCCTCTTCCCACTGATCTCCGGCCCCAGCACCCTCCGCTGGACCAACATCCAAACAAACAGTGTCCCTTCACATGGTAGACAGAAGAACAACAACACTGGAATTCCCTCAACATTCATCCACACATCCATCACTTGGCCACCCGTCTGGCCTTCAACGTGTTCTCAATCTCATCTCTATGTACAACATGTTATGAAGGCATCCCAACAAAGATCCCCCGAGTCAGTCCACACGAGATGTCCTTGCATACAGAGCTTTCCCCGGACTCACGCTTCATACTCCTCTCCAACGCGCACAGCCTCCACCTTCCGCATCGTCAAGTCCGCACAATCCTTGCACAACCTGTCTTCATCCGACTTATGTTTCGATAATTCTATACAGCACACCCATCAGATTCCACGGAGTGTTGGGAAGAGGCCGCACGCGAAATGAACTCAACGGGCTTGGGCGAACTTGGCCTGCAGTTCCCACGTACATTGATTATGAGCGGGGAGAGGATGAGAGGGGGGAGAGAGTGGGGTTGAGCAGCTCGTCCATCAGTGTTGCTGGACCGCCGGATCCAAGGCGAACAGAAAACAACTTGCCCTGTGTAACTTCTGCTCACAGTCACTACTGTAATACGAGCATTTCGTTTAATGGGATACCGCGGAAATGTCAGCCAGAGAAGAACAATTCGAGGCGAAGACGTGGAGAAGGGAGTGGCCAACCAGAAGAACTCGCTCGTTTGCTGAGGCATGCATCTCCGGCACCAGATCTTTTTCACCGCCGCCCCTCTGTCCAGCGCTCTCGTCTTCTCCATCTCCGCATCGTAACTCATCGGCAGCTTTTTCGCCTCCTCCTGGGCCTACAAACATACAAGTAAAGTCCCATCGTTGTAGCATGAATGAATGGGCCTTGATCCTTTTTTTTGGTTGGTGTGGAGAGAGCTAGTAATCCAGCCACATAGAGCACCCACAACACATTGCTTGATGCCAAACCTTTTGGTGAGCTGGTGGCCATCAAACTCATCGATGTCTTTGACCTACATTAAAATCCACAACAGTCAGTCTTTCTCTCCCTATCTCAAGCCATCAGATGCAGGAAGGGTTTCCAAAGACGTACCACCTTACACGCCGTGCAGAAGATCGACTGCTGTCTGCGCCCGGACAATGTTTCCCATACCCACGCACGCGGCGATGAAGAATTGCAAGAGGCCAAGTCATCAGCCCACAGTCTTCCACTTCGTGTTCCTCAGAGTGGACCATGTTTACCCTGAACTGTGGCTTGGGCACTCGGATGGCATGCTTGGATTTCCAGACTGGTGAGCTCGCTGCAGGATGCTATCTCGACTTGGCTGAGTGTGGATGGCCGGAGCGAGGCGCGGTCGGTATAGGCAGCCTCAGGACGATGGGGCTTTGATCTTGAGGAACAATGGGAGAAAGGCTTGTGTTTGTTTGTATCCACCAAACAGAACAAGTCCTGACTTGCATGTGTTTATGTATGTAAACAGCATATCCCCTCAATGATTGCTATGGTGAATATCATGATTGCCATCATGAATATATACTTACATAAATATCTATCATGACTTGCCTGGAGCAAGAAATGTGTAAGAACGGAGCCAAATACTAGACGGTCGGGTGGGGGCAATTCTCGGACTTGCAATATTGGACATATTGAGACAAAACTCCCCCATGGAATGGTAAAACAAGTACTGGTCGTATTGCGCCGGCCGGGAGGAGGGACAAGACTAACGTTGCTCAAAACAGAAAACAAGGGACCCTCCTCCGGACGGCATCCCCTGCAATTACAAAGGGACTTAGTCAAGTTAGCATAGTGCCCTAACTTAACATCAGTCCCTCCCGCGGGCGCTGGTGTGGTGGGTTTGGCGTTCCATCAAGAACCCCGAGCTTAACTAAGCCACTCGTGGTGAGCGGGTCTGGGCGGCAGCCCAGTCTCACCAGAGAGGCTTATGCATTAGCACACCAAACTCGCGTGAGCCGCACGTGATATAGAGGCCACTTTCCAGACTTTCTCGCCTGGTTTCCATGCCTTTCAATGTAATACTTTGCCGTTTTGTTTTTCGGAATCTTCATCAAGCGTCTGATTTTTCAGTATTTTTTTTATCATTGTATTTCCCCTCCTTCATTTTTGAAAACGGACAACAAGAAATTCAACATAAATCCTTCCATTTAATTAAGCGGAAGGATTATAATTAACAATATCACGTTATGATGATCACTAAGAATAATTAACGAAACAGTAATTATATAGAGAGCAGCTCAATGACGACTAAAGAAATCCCAAGTCGGTACATCCAAGTCGGTACATGACACATCAATTAACGCAAGCGCAAGTCGGTAAACATCAACAGTCCACATCCACACCTGCTCTTTCAGATCGCGATGGTGGACATCCGGATGAATGAGGCCCCCTTACCACTGTCTGGAGCGGAGGATCCCTCGGATTTTCTCCAATCGTTGCCGCTCGATATTACGACCGAAGATCCCCTGCCTTTTGAAGAAATATCAGAAAACATCACAGATGAATCACCGTTGGGAGGCTCTGGGCGAGTGTTGAAGAACAAAGCAGGCCAACTTACCTTGAATAAGACAATCACTGAAATGACGCATGAGAAAACGATCGAAATGCTGCAGAATCGGTCTGCAAAAGTTTACGGGCCCGTTTTGAGAGTTACCGTGTGATGTGAACTCCTCGGTAGTTTCATTACCGAGGTGCCCGTTAAGCATAAATATCTTTGTAGTGTGATTGCGCTCGGTCCTTGTCATATGGGCCTCGAGTACAAAAGTTGAAAATCATGAATTTCAATAATTTTTTTTCCATGGATGCAAACAAGATTTTGCAGTAAAAAAAATATAGAAAAATCAAGATTATGTAGATCTATTAGGTGCTAGAACCTAGAAAGAAACTCGGAGGTATTGAAGGTGTGGCGATGGAAACAAGGCCGCTCCCAGCCAAACCGTGGAATCGTCTCACGCGAGAAAGGGGTTTTAATATGTAAGTCCCTCCCTCCGGTCGGGGTCGCTTCGCGACCAGCCAAACGCTGCACGGCCCGCAACGGAGTAGGGACTTAGTTAAGTTCGCAAGAACCCCAACGCAGCCTTGAAGATTGTCCAGATCCCTCGGCCGCTATGAGGTCGGCTGCAAGAAGCATGGGGCACATAAACGGTTGCGCAGACTCTTCACGTATTTTGAGTTTCTCGAAAGCTTACTAGACCCAAGCAGAGCAAATGTTCGGTGAATTTTACGAGTGAGTTGACAAGAAACATGTCGAGGAGGTATATGTGGGTGAAGAGGTATGAAAGGGTCAAACACTTAAAATATGCACAAACAAGCTGCAAGAGACGGGGCGAGACGGCAGTAAACAAGATCATTGGGGGAGGGGGGGAATTTGTAAGAAGAGGGGAGAAAATGGCAGGGGAGTCTCACTCCAACAATACATGTACTTTTTTGTTTCAAGCCGCAGACAAAGGGCAACTCATTTGGCTGGTTTCTTGGGCTTGTTGTAAGTGATTTGGCTGACTAAAATTCCCAAAATGTTGAAAGAAAGGGTCAGTGGCTAAGCTCGATGATGTCATAAGGTAACGAGGCAACGGAGGAAAAGAGAGGCAAATAAGCACTGACGACTTCTCAATATGCTATCGCATTGGACGGTGGAGCAAAGTCTAACAGGGTTGCTCTTGACACTTTCGGGTAATAAGGTCAACCCAGCCGACCTTTCGACCGATTCGACGGGTACTTCGAATGACGTTAGTGGCTGGTCGTTCGAGATCTTGTCGTTTGGAAGGACGAAGGAGCCCAGCACTCCTTGGCCGCCCGAATCCAACTTTCCTCCGGTTGCAAAAACCACTTTGGCAAAATGGGTCGGGACGGCTACGTTGGGTGGATTACCTAGGACGATCCAATTCGGAATGGGCTATCAACAATCATCACCGCTTTTATGGCTAGGGATTTTCCAACTCTTACCGATCACTTCGTAGCTCACGATCTGCTTATTGGTCACTGGATCCTGCTTGGGAAGGTACATCGGCAAGGTGAAAACATAAACGTCTTGAAACGAGTTGGTGAGTTGGCGAACAAAGCCTTCAAGATGTGCCCAATCTGCATCCCGCAATCCATCGCAGAGGAGAAAGCAGACCAACAGTGAGCGACAGAGCATTCATATGGTGCTACCCACACCGGTCAAATTGCGCTAGTGGCGAGAAAGAAGAAAACTGGAAAGTTCACTAACAGTCCCGATTGAATCCCTCTCCGACTTGAGGTGCGATATTCGAGAGTAAAAAGGTCTGGTTCATGGCTGACTGGCTTCTTTTGGCATCTGCCGCTGGGACCTACCAAAAAAACAATAGGACAGAAATATAATTAGAGAAATGTGTATCAATTCCAGCTTAATGTTGGGCACAAACCATGTGTCCGCGATCATACCCACTCCGGAAGTAATCGCTTAGTTTGGATCGAAATTGACTAGGGATTGACATATCCTCATGAAATGTTCTGAGTATCGATATTTCGGTTTATGTCAGTCAATCAATCTTCTGAACCTTAGTTCTGGGCAGAAAAGTATGTTGAGGAGCTTAATTGGGGCATAAGTGAAAAAAGGAAGACGGGTGAGAAAAGAAAATGACTCAAAACGAATGAGACCGATCTGGTTTATCATCGCCATCCCCCGATTTCAAGTTACTACTCGTCAAATGCTCGGCTGTCCACGCGGGATTCCTCGTCCTTCTGTCATATCCAACTGCGTATGCCTCTCTTGCAAAGAAATCGCTGATCGGGCCTTGTGAGTCATCGAGAACCATGGAAATGCTTAACTTGCGATGTGATTCTTACGAGTATTGGAAGTGATTGCAAGACGTACCAGGATTGCCAAATCTAAGGATCTCTTGGAGCGATGACGAATGGTGAGGGATGGGTGGTGCTTGCGGGGCTGAGAAGAAGTGCTGTTGTTGGAAAGGAGCCTGTTGACTGCTGGCCGAGTTGGTGGGAATCGTGGTGGCCGAGCTCTGGTTTTGCGCGTGGGCTGAATGATGGCTTGAGCGTTGAGTTGAGTAAAATATGGATCCAACTCCAATCAGCAAGCCTGCTGCAAAAACGGCGGAGTGCGACAATGTGGACGCCATGAGGATATCAATTGATTAATTCAATCTCTTAATTCAATCTCGATTGACTGAGGGAGTGGTATCAAAGTTGGCCTTTCTGGGAAAGAAACGATGTCGAGGGAAGTATAATCTCGTTCTTGCTTTGGCTTGAGATTTAATGGCAAGTTCAGATTGGCTGGATTATCTGGGCAAACAGTTTCCAAGTGAATGTTAGCGATCTCATCAAACCTGCCATAGACAAATCATGCAGAGGTTCGTTCAGGAGTTCAGGATGAAAGGGGAGTGGGTGGATTAGTTATTCAAATCAAAACACAAACTTCATGATCGATATGTTCCCTCCTATAGGGCATCCGGCGTTGGTATGGTCGATCTCGTACAGCTGTCTTACCAAGCGATATCCGCCACTCCGAAAAAAACAATCGAGAAAGTGTAAGTTGCATAAATAGTATTTTATTCATTTTGGATGAGACATTATTATGTCATCCTGGTCCTATTCTCCTTGCGCGATGGTGCCGCGCTGACTTAACTAAGCCCCCCGGGACTGGGTGTGCCCACAGAATTTCCATGCTGTTGGCAACAGTTCACAACCTCTACAGCCTGTCAATCTACTCGTGGCGGCTGATTGAGTCGGTCTACATTTTTGGATTATAAAATGAGTCCTGAAGGACTTGCGTCAGTTGGCGTCAGGTGAATGTAAAATCCAACAAGTTTTGGGCTGTGTGTACATTGGTACCACTACCAGGAGTGGCCAGGTCCCTGGTGCGGAGATGGAAGCTCAAGACAATCCCGTTCAGCATGTAATTGGCTGGTGGCACAACTACCAAATTTCGGATCTGGGACCTCGTGGGACATGAGCAAGACCCTGGACACTTGTACTTTGACTAGGAGAGGAGCAAGGTGGGCTGGTGGCCAATCAATGAGGCTCCTGAGCAAACAAGAACCAATTTGTTGTCACAGCGTGTGAATTTACTCGCCGCAGAACATCCTACAGTACTCATCCTGCAACAACCCCGGATGAGAGAACATTGGTTCCGCAATCCACCACGTCAAGCACGGCCATACTTGCATAGGAGGCGTGATAAGGGGATTCAGTTAAGGTGGATTTCAAAATCAGTCATCAAAATCATCAACTGCACATTTTGCTTGTCCTGGGAAAGCTGCAAGGTTCTGGTGGGCAGCTCCACTTTGAAAGCAATGTACCATGCATAAACCTTACTGAGAGGTGCATGAGCAGACAAAATCAGCAGTGGATTTCTGCCAATTTGAACCCCACTAATAACTACAGTCCACCAAAGCCTTCTCCCACATGTGTGGCAAATATTGTGTGCTTGAAGAATATTCCCTGGAGCTAGATTTTGGATCAAGTAGATGTTAATCTGACCTATGTATATGGATCCAGGTGGACCCAGCATGGTACATAAAGAGCATTTGGAGTTGGATCTTGCCTGCAAGCCGGACCAGTTGTTGACTGAGGAAAGAATCTGTTTTCTCACAGGCAGAAATTATTGTGTGCGGTGATTTTTTTAAGTGTTTATTGATTAGAAATTGTGCACTAAGGCAATGCAAGTATGGTGTAAGAGCACAATTATGCTGTTACTAAATAGTACATTGTGTCTGTGAACTGTTGCAGTTACAGGAAAGTTTTATAGCTTTACAACATGTTGAGATCTGTTGATGGAGGAGTGTAGCTTCCAAGGGGGGAGGGGGAGGGGTAGGGCCACCACGATTTGAGCCTGGGATCTCTGTGTGTGAGCATTCTGCAAGAGCTCCAGTTTAGAATGGTTTTCCCCCATTGGACCATCTCATCCCCTGTGCACGGTTATGTGCACTTCCATGTAGATAGGTCTATTTCACCCACTTTAGCTGTACATTTTTCAGAGTGCAAGTGCTGCAGGAATTCCTCTCTGCATGATCATCCTCCTCTTTAGGGGAACCCAAACCCTCCATCCTGATGTGGTGGCACAATGTGGTGCAGGGGTCAAAAGTGACTGGGGATGTGTGGAGTTCCAGAGTTTGGGGGCTGCACAGTGCAGATTTAAATGGTGGATGCACAACACCTGTGTAAGGATCCAAGGGAAGAATAGCATACAAATTAAGGAGGCAACACGCAGAGATCAAGGATAAAGGCTGGAATCAAACTGAGCAGGCCAGCACAGACTGACTAGTAGCGGCTGGGATTGGGGGAAGCTGTGGCAGCCAAAAAAAGGCTGCAAGTGGGATTCCAATCCAGTAGGCTAGGCAGAGAGGAGTTCCACGGCCGAGGGGACAGGGGTTAGAGTGAGAGTGGGGCTTGGTGGAGGTGTGCGTGTGAGTAGGAAAGTGGATGTGTGGGATGTTCCCACAACTGTTTCATATTTTACTTCTTTTCTATGATTTCTGGTTGTTTTTCTGTGTTCATGCACAAGGCAGAGGTGGAGGGAAGAGATCCCCCATGGATCTTCCTTGACTTACAGATTCTGCAGACTTTTAAATTGTGGTGTTTTATATGGGCACAGGCTGACAGAATGTCTGCTTGGAAGTAGTACAGGCAGGAATGCACGCACGGCTGAGCTCACCATGCACTTTGTGACATAAGCACTGTGTGGTGATATCAGGAAGCTTGGGAAAAATGCATGCCAAAAGCTACATGTCTGGGGATAAAAGCAGACACAGGACAGATCACGGATTGTGGGGAGGTCTGACCAAGAGCTATATCAGATAGTGGATTGGAGGGCTTGAGCTGGACTCTGGCGGAGCAAATGCGTGTACTGGGTAGCAGGTGAGCTGGGGTGGCCAAAGCAGGTGGAAATGGGGTTGAGGTTCTGGTGAGAGACTCACTGCGGGGGGCTAGACAGAGGACATGCAAGGTCAAGCATTGGAGGAGCAGAGCCTGGGAGTGTGGTATGCAGGTCTTGGGCGGAGATGGTGGACTAGGTGGGATAGTGTCTTAGTGCACAATTGGGTGGGAACAGCAGTTGACAAGTGTGGAGGTCAAGAGGGGGAAGGGGGGGGATGTATTTTCTCTCTTTTTCTTTTGGGGAATCATCTATCTTACTACTCATCTTAATTTACTTACAACTTACGGAACAGAACAGATAGTATTAGAATATTTTTAGGTGTTACCTTTTATTCATACTAGCTATTGCGGATTTGTACTTACAAGGTGCCAAACTTATCACTGGCAGACTCTTAGGCTAAAGATCAGACTTAGAGCAGATTTCCAAAGATTAGTGGAACATAATCATGGTGTTCAAAGTTGGTTTGCATAATTTTATGCATGCATAAATCATCAAATCATAAAAATATTTTGGTGAGGAAATTTTGTATTACATAATCAGACAGTCACATCCCCTGCAAAAAAGACTTTAGGCCCTGTTGGAGCCAATATAATTGTGCAATATAATCTGGAATTTTGTGACATCTGATCAAGTATTGGTGGACCTGATCAGATGTCACACAAAAAAACTCATATATTGCCTGGATTATATTGGCTCCAAACGGGGCCTTATGATTTTATGATTTATGCATGCATAAAATTATGCAAACCAACTTTGAACACCATAAGTGGTACTGAGCAGCCGTCACCAGTAATCACTCAGAACAGTATAAATTCTTGAAGAGAGGCAGACTTGTTCATTTCTTACCAGGTCCAGCCTTTATATTTCTACAAAGTATGTCGCGGCAGAGTATGCTCTGGATTTTGTTTATGGGCTATCATTCTTTTACAGCCTTATTGTTACTTGTTCTACAGTGTCTGCTTGGGAGAGCTTTTATGTTACTTATGGTGGCTTTATTTTACTTTACGGCATATTTACTTCCATTGTTTTCTATTTGTGTACATCTTGTGCCTTATGACTACCTTACAGAACAGCAGAGTGGAGTTCCAAAGAACCACTCAACTCATCTGGGAAACAACTTGAAGTAGTATTGGTCCCTGGACACTTTTCCAGGGTGCCACTTCCTACTTTCCACAACATCATAATAACTCAGATTGAATAAACATTAGCATCATTGCCACAATACTCTGAAGATCTGATTGCAAATTAAAATATAACTGATACTTTCAGTTATAAAGTAAAAACATCAGCATCCTTCAACCCATAATGCCCAATTACACCACACAAGTCAACACACCAACTCAACTCCATTTAAGTAGACTTGGCAGCCCACTCAAGACATAATTCAGTACAGATTTTGCATTTGAATTTTTCCTCACAAGGCACTGTGACATGTATAGCACAAAAAAAAAAGTTGTATGTATTGAAGAAATGTGGACAAGATCATTTTCATCTACATAGTTCTCAATCTTCACTCAAGTCATCACTTGAATCTTTGTCTGAGCTGTTGTCCAAATCTTGTCCAGACTAAGCATCATTGGAACTGTTGTGGCCAGCAGTTTCATTGGTAGAGCTCTTTGTAATTTCATTGCGTTTTGTTTGATTCAGCTACTAGCCAGTCATGGCGGTGACAGCTCTTGTGCCCATGATCAAACTGAGCTCGTCCCAATGCTTGCAGCTTTTTGTCGAAGCAACTGGACCCCGAGACTAACTAGTTCGAGTGTGAAGATGCTCGCCAGCCAGCAGCTGACCCTGACGCTCTTCCGGATCCCTGGGTGGACGGATTCGGCGAGCGAACTCAGCTTTGCGGAACTCTGTCTCTATTTTTTCCTAACTCGTCAACGATTGTATATGTCTCCCTGGGAAAGACAAAAGGATAACTAAAAAGGCCGAGTGCTCCTCCAGAGGACGTGTTGGTTCCCATCTTGGCAGGCGGGGTGCTTGATGTGGGGTGGCTGGGGTGGTGGCTGTGCCGGGGATGGATCTCCAGCTGTCACGCGGCCGGATCACACCAAAACCCACCAGCAGCCCACACAGCCCACCAGCGATGGCCTCCTTCCTCAGCGACGCCAAGGCCCGCATCCAGCACACCAACAAGCTCTCCCTGGCCCCAAAGGACATCCGCAACCTGGCAGAGATCATCTCCACCGAGAAAAACGTCCTCTCCGCGTAGGCCCATCCATCCCCCATCTCCAACAAACAACACACTCACCCCTGCTCCACCCAACAGATCCTCGCGGCTGTCCGTCGACTATCGCAAGGCCGCAGACGCACTCAAGGAATGGGGGCTCAACGAGGGCGACGACCTGGCCGACATCCTGCCCAAGCTGGCCATCCTGCTCGGCCACCTCGCCGACGCCCAGTCGCGCTTCTCCGACCACGACGGCACCTACCGCATCCACTTCAAGAGCATCCGCATGCGCGAGGAGGCCCTCGCCGCACTCAAGAAGAGCAGGGAGACCATCCAGGCTAAAATCACCGCCCTGGAGAAAAAGGTGAGCATCCCAGACTCCCACCTGCAAAAGATATATGGACTGACTGAAAAGAGGACCTGCAGATCACCAAGATGAGCAGCGAGAACAAGGACCTGCCCGCGCTGACCACCCGGCTACAGGAGGCTCGCTCCGAGCTGATCAGTCTGGAGAACTCGGTAGCCATCGAGGAGGCCCGGCTCTCAGACTTCAAGCGCGAGACGGTGCGGGAAGGGCTCGGATTGCGGCTGGGGGCGATGCTCGAGCTGGCGGAGAAGATGACGATCGTGTGCGAGTTCGGGAAGATGCTGACGGCGGAGGTGCCGGTGGAACGGACGGCGCCGGGCACGGCTCGGCAGCCGTACTGTGCGGCCAACAAGACCCAGAGCGTGGTGGAGGAGGCCCAGAGATGCTTGACCCAGGTGGTCTTCAACCCCTCCCATTCGGCCGCCCCCGCCCATCCGGCCACCATCGAGGACCACGCCGAGGGCGGGCCGGCCGCCTCCTCCTCCAAGTCCCCCCACTCCGAATCCGAGCATCCTGCAAGCCTCCACCAGGCCTCACACCCCCCCTCAGACGCCTCCCACAGCCTGCCCATGGAGCTCCCCCCGCTGTACTTCAGCCAGCCCGCCCCGAACGATCCGCCGCTCGACTCATCCGCCCGAACTGCGCCCAGCAGCAGCTCAGCACACCATCCCAACAGCGCCCCTGGCCCCGTCTACGCCCCGCATGACAACTACTCCTCCTCGTTGCCGTACACCGCCCAGGCCTCATCGGAGGCCCATCTGCCCACCCACCACGGCGGCTACAACTCCGTCGCCGAGCCCGGCACGACCAGCCCGCCTCTATCCGCAGCAGCAGCAGCAGGATCCCAGGGTAGTCCCACCGGCATGGCCGCCCGTCTGTCGCGCACCCCGGCAGAGATCCCGGGCGCCGAGTCGCACGACCGGCCGTCGTACATCGAGAACGTGTTCTATGTCCGCGGCTTGAACGGCGCCCCCCTGTCCGCCGGCCCGGGCCACCCCAGCGAGCCCGTGTACTCGCCCAGCTCGCTCTACTCGCCCCCGCCGAGTGCCCACAACAAGCCATCCTCGGACGCCGCAGGAGGAGGAGGCCCGGGCCAGGCCGGCGGGCACGGTCTGCAACACCCGTCCCTTGACAGCAGTCCCCGGCCCTACCCCGGCTCCTCCCTCGTCGAGCCCGACCCCCCATCCACCAAGCCTTCTTCCACAACCGCAGCAGGCCTGGGACGCAGGAGCGACTCGGACGACGCCGGCCCCAAGTCGGCCTACTCGCCCCGTCTGCGCGACCATGCCATCTCCACAGGCCCCGTCTCCGGCCTGCCCGCAGCCGAGGGCCGCACCACCCATGCCGGCGCATTCAGACGCGCCCCCAACAGCTCCGCCCTCGCCACCCCGCCCCCCAGCGTGCCTCGCTCGCTTGGCCCCGCACACGCGTTCGGCGCCGACGACCACGGCTCGGCCGTCGTCCAGCCCCTCCAGATCAATAAACGCGACACCGCAACAGGCCTCGAGATCAGGTAAATCCGCCCCCTTCCTTCTCCCCCCGTTTGTCTCGGATGTGTGCATGCTGAATCGGCGGCCTGGCTCTTCTGCACCAGTCGAAGGAACTCCTAACCCTCGCACACACACAATCTCTCATCTCGCGATCGATCGATCGATCCATCCATCTCCGTCCTCGTCCGCCACCCTCGCCCCGCAATCCCGTTCTCCTCTAGGCCCGCCTCAATGCTCAGTTTTTATCCATACACACACCAACTCCTCCATCCTTATCCTCTCTCGATTTATTTATTCCTACACTGACATACGTAAAGAACAAGCAAGGCGCAAGAAAAAAAAAACATTCGTATGCGAGGCGGCTTCAAGCGCGCCATCCCGCCCGCTTTCTCTTTCCTAGTCCGGATCTTTTCTGTCTGTACTACTGGCGATGTATGTAGATGTGTGTATTTCCCGGGCCCCTCTTCTTTAGCTGCATGTACGGTATAGAAATCTATCGATCTAATACGATCTTCAACTCAGCTCTCTGTGCGTGTGTCTTGCAGTACTTACTGTTTAGTCCTGCACCCCAGAAAATCTAAACAGGTGCAGTAGGTGAGCTGGGAGGCCTGCAAAGAGCGGGCCGGGGTGCGGCTCCCCTGTGGTGTGGCGTCCGCTTGTCGCGGCGCGGCTCAAGTGGTCTCAGTCGCCTTGTCTTCTTGTCATGCTCGTAGCGACATGGCCTCATGCTGTTGCACATCAGGGCCTGGTTTGGTCAGATGCGCGTCAACAAACACAGGAACAATTTCGCTACCTGTTTCCTTTTCACAACAACTGGTTTCTGTCACCAGTAGATCTAATGTGTGTATATGTGTAAACTCAGGAGCGCGCACTGATTGGGTGCGTGGGAAGTGTTGGGAGGAGTGGGTATGGCTTATTGGATTTCGGCTTTTCGTCTGGAGACACTGAAAAGGCACAAATAAGGAGCGGATCGAGGGAGCGGATCCGAGTGTTTCTAACAGGGCCATTTTTTTTTTTCTTCAACGCGTTGGAAGGCCAAACCGCATGTCTGGGACCGCTATCGGGGCCTGGTAGCGTGGCTGACGAGCCCGCTTCTCCTCCTAAATCAAGTGGACAAACGCATCAGCAAAACTAGCAGCAGTAGTGCCAGGGACATCGGCGACTGACCAGAGAGACCTCGCTGTCCCCGTATACCAAGACTTGGCCAGGCTTGAGGGTCACTTGACTGTTGGCAATCTTGTACGGCTGCAGTGGCGTCGCAGGAAGGGCCGGGCCCGCGCCAGCCTCGCCCGGGGGTGCCGCTTGGGGGCCAGGAGGAGGCGCATGTAGGGTGTTGATGGGGGGCGCACCTGGGGGCGCAAATGGTGGTGCGCCAGGCATCATACTGCGACAGATCGACCTCAGTAAAAAATGTATCACTTTTTTTTTTTGCAGGTGGTGTGAGATAAAAGGCTTACCCAAGTCCTGGTGGGGGCATCATCCCGGGAGGAGGCGGCATTCCGGGGGGCAGCATGCCCGGGGGGAAGATTCCAGGGGGAGGAGGGAAGGGCATGCCTGGAGGCAACATGCCGTGAGGCATGGGGGGCAGGGACATTCCGGGCGGAGGGAAGGGCATGCCGGGGTGTGGGGGCAACAAGGGGAAGCCGGGCGGGGGCGGCATGGGAGCTGAGGAGGGTGCAAAGAGGCCCGGGGGCGGGACGGAGGGGGCCGAGGAGGGTATGGCAGCTGGGGGAGGAAGGCCACCGAAGGGCGGACCGGCTGGACGAGAGAGGATCCCGGCGGAGATGCCGTTCATGAGCGCGCGGTGCTGCTGCAGTTGCGAGCGCAGCTCTTCCGACGAAATCACGCCCAG
This sequence comes from Puccinia triticina, assembly GCF_026914185.1. Lineage (NCBI taxonomy): Eukaryota > Fungi > Basidiomycota > Pucciniomycetes > Pucciniales > Pucciniaceae > Puccinia > Puccinia triticina. The sequence continues at coordinate 3,930,773 of NC_070565.1, read as the reverse complement.
ATAGATCTTCGGCCGCTTCCGCTTCTGCGCCTCCGGCTCGACCCCCATCGCTTCCGCCTTGCGTCGCTTCCAGTCCGCTAGGTCGTTCGCCGGCACACCCTCCATCCCGTAGATCTCCACGTCGAACGTGTCTCGTCCTGGCATCGCATTCTCGATCCTGTGGTGGTCCCCGTTCAACAAAGAAACGCCCCCCATCTGTCAGTTTCCCTCCTGGAAGGATCGATGACTGTCGCTTGTCACAAGCAAGGCTCTAACCTGTCTGTGGGCAGCTTGTGCACTTGGTCGATGTGCACTGCCAGCCCGCCTGCCGTGTTCAACCGCCGCGGACAATGGGGACATCGGAAATGTTTCGCCTTCTGGTGTTGCAACAGGACTAACGAAGCAGCAGCCAAGAAAAAAAAAACGAACATATGTATCAGAACCAGATCGATGACGCAGCTTCAAAATAGAAATGGCGCACCTTTAGCATCCTCGAATTCTCGTTCACAGTACCAACAGAACACGGCTGCCTGTTGAGAGAAAAACGGAAGAGTGTCAGTGAGGAAGGCTGCGGGACGGGGCGGGCTTCTAGGAGACCGACTTGGGCTTTTCGGAGGCGTTTCTTCTCCGCCTTGGTGCGCTTCTTGCTGGTCGGTTGCTTGGCCGGCACTGCAGAAAGATGGACATGAAAAAAAAAGTTCAGTGGGTGCGGATGGGGGGAGAGATAGGTTGGGAAATGCTGACTTGTGGAGTTGTCGATCAAGGTCTGACCGGATGTTGCCGCTGTCGGCCGTATCGCGACCGGGCAACCGCAAACGCTCAGCCCCCGGTCTTCCTCGCTTCCCCCGAGGTTTCAACCTCGCTCACCGAACTCAACCAACACACATCCGCTCTGCAGGCAACAATAAGTTACATTATTTGTAACAAAAAGTAACAACATAGTGGAATTGGTGCCATTATTTTGCGATAACAGCAACAATGATTTGGTTCCGTTTTTTTCATTTTTCTCCCGTTTTCTTATGCATGTTACGTTTTCCCCCGCAATCTCAGGGGTATAACGTGCAGATAACGCGGGTTTTTTGCCCATTTCCAGCATTTTTATGCCATGCCAGATAACGCAATTAGCCCGTTATCTGCGTCCTTTTTCACAGTATAAAAACATGGATTGACTCCACTGAAATGTTGGTATTCATGGTGATCAATTGGAGGATTTCTGCACTTCATGGCCAATACACAGGATTATTGAGTGGTGAATTGCTGAGTGCTCCACTTGATGACCATCTAAACAAGTCATCACATGGAGGGTTTCTTCACTTGATGGTCATTAAACCCAGTAATTAAGTGGAGGTTGTCTCAAATTGATGGCCAGTACAAACAGGTCAGTGGAGAGTCTGTGTGTGTACTGGTCATTAAGTGGAGAGAGCCATTATGTGAGTTGAAATCACCAAATCCAACAAGATTTGACACAGATAAGATCAGTATGAGTTGAGTATGAACAAATGAGACTTCTAGAGAGAAATAATGGTCTGGCACTCTCTAAAGGGTGCAACACATTCCTCCCTGGTGTCTTGGGGGTGGTCATTTTTTTCACTTTTCTAATTTCACCCTCATGTGCGCTGTGGTGATTTATTTGGGCAAGCGTGGTAGATTGTCCACTTGGCAATAGCGCGGGCAGGAATGCACAAGCAGCTTATCTCAGAGTGCATTCCAGTGACATAAGCACTGAGGATTATGTCAGAAAAGCACAATACAAAAATTTACAGAAAGTTGCGCGCGGACAGAATGCACAACTTGGAAGTATGTGGATTGTGGACCGCGGAATTTGGATTGGGTGGTGGACCAGAGTGGATGGGCAGGGCTGGACTGTGGTGGACCAAACACAGGGACTGATGGAAGCGGTGAGTCAGGAAGCCAGCCAAAGCGGGTGGAACTGGGGTGGAGGCGCTGGTGAGAGACCAAATGGCGGGGGCTAGGCAGAGGAAATGGGAGGTCAGATGTCAGAGTGGAGTGGAGCCTGAGAAAATGACATGCAGAAATTGGGTGGAGATGACGGACTAGTGCAGGAAAGTTTCAGATTGCGGAATTGGGTGGGAACAGAGATGCGTGTGGAGGGAAGGAAGGGAATGGAGGCTCATGGTTTCTCTTCTATTTTTCCTTTGTTTTTATCTGACTTGTTAATCATCATTGTACTTCCAACTGACGGAAGTACTAGAGTATTGGAAGAGTTTTATGTGACCCTTATTTGGCTTACTCAATTGATTGCTATCACAGACTTGTGCTTGCGGAGTGCAGAGCTTCACCCCTTGCGGATTATTATGCTATAGATCAGGCTCATTGCCAAGCGCTGAAGGCTAGCAGAAAGTATCAATGAAGAGCCAAGACATCAATAATCACTCATCCCAGATAAAAAAATTCTTGAAGAAGGCGGAAAGTGGTCATTTCTACCCACTAACCAACCTTAATCTTGGAGGTGTGTGGTACCAGATTTCAGCTAGACATCATGGCTTCTTAACACATACAAGCTTGTGGTTGTTTTTGTGTTTGTTTGTTTTCCAATGTCTCCATGCACATGCATGTGAGCTGTTTTCCACTTCACCAACATAAGCTTTGTGTGCACACATACATTGTGGTGATAGATCACCAGAGTGGACTTTCACAGCTCCATGACAAGTAAAAACTGGTCCAAAAGCCATTAAAACCCCAGCTAGTCACAGTTAAGTTGTGTGAAACCCCTTGCACATAGAGAAATTAATTCAACATAAATGATTAATCATTGGGCATTGAGTAACTTTCATTTCATCATAGGTTGTGATTCAGTTATCCTTAGAGAATGAAATTGTTCTGTAAAACATTGCACAAGGTCCTGTGACAGTTCTGCTTCACTTCTGACACACTTCCCATTGACTTCTGAAAAATTTATCAATCATTTCCTAATCCACATCCAACCCAGAAAAAAATAAAATTAGACTCTGGCACTCTCTGGAGAATGCATCAAAGTCTCCCCTGGTAGATAGAGATATAGTTTTTTTAGATGGAAAAAAGCCACATTTGAGTGGGGAAACCACAAGCTCATAATTCCTTTTCAGGATTAGTTTTGATGCTAGACAACTTGATTGGATGTTTTGAGGACTGGATCACTGAAAAAATATTCCAGAAAAGGTAATATCAGGGATCAATTAGAAGGTCCAAGATTAAGCATTACATGTATAAATGGTTTTATTATCATTTGAATTGGGGGTTGACTCACTAGAATAACCTTTTTTATTGATGAAAAGGCAAAAATTTTGCTAGATATTAGCATTTTATACCTGATCATTGAAGGTCAGAGAGCAAAAAATCTATATTCTGCAAAGAGAAGAAATTGTGGAATACTTTCAAAATTTCAAATGTTGCAAAATCATGATAGAAAATTTATACTTCTAAAAGAGAATCTGTTGAAAATTGAATCAGCACATTATTTGGAATGTCTCAACCAATGTTGAGGGAGAGATTTGCATCCAATTCATCATTCAAATTCGGCAATTATCTGGGGATAGACAAAAAGTTGAGGGAGGATGTGGTTGATGCTCTTGTATGTTGAGAATGCTCATCTTGTAGTCTGCCTTGATCTTCATTTCAATTTGTACATGTCACACTTTTTGACATTTAGCTCCCTTGATTCACTCCACCACAGCAGTTCTGAGAAACCTTGTGCTCCCAGACCTGCAATTCTGATACCCAAACTTGACTTCAACTTCAACCTCATTTCCCCTGTTTTCTATATAGCCCGGTATGTACAGGTCTATGCCATATGGGGCCTGGCTGGGTGGTTTTTTGACCGCTTATGCTGAGGCTCAAAATGTGGTGGGGGGCCGTTGGACTCGAAATTTGACAAGGAATCCAACAGTGTCACCCTTGAAAGCTAAAGCGCTATCACAAAGATAGCTTTGGCACCTGAAGAATGTTCCTGCATGTCAATGGGAAAGCTCGAAGGACAGGAGTCCTGTTACATCTCTTGCAAAATCCTGTGATGCACGGCGGCTTCACAAGTACTATGTAGTGTAGTTATCCATCTCCCTTCCAAGATCTATTCTATCCTTTGAGTAGTTCCACAGAGGCAAGACCCACATCTAGGGATGACAATTGGGCTGCCCGGCTTCACCCTGGCAAGGCTATTGAGACATAATTTGAGCGGGCCCCTTGGTGAAACCAATCCTCTGACCACCCGGGGCTTTACTTAACTGGTCTCTGTCCTGAAATCTTAATTGGCGCAAAAGTGGCCCATAGGTGGCCCATGGTCAAACCCGCCCAATTAGCATCCCTACCCACATCCTTCTACAAAACACATGTATTTATCTCAACCTCTCCACACAATCACAAAAAAAGAGGGAGAGGGAGAGGACATATACAGTCAAGATTAGTTAGCAGACGGTGAGAAAGACACAGAACAGCTTCCACTTTTTTGATATCATGTTCTGGGCCATTATGAGCTTATTGAATCTTGTGGATAGTAACACTAGTGAAAAGTGTAAGGCCATGCCGCGGGAACAGAGAAACCAAGGCAATGGGAGTCGTGGGGACTGTATTAAAGGTTCACAATGGTGTTGATTGGAAAGGTGGTTCATAGGATTAAAAAACTTTATGAATGCAAACAGAGGAAGACCAAAATATATTCTGCGCCCCGACAAACCAGCTGTTGCCGCGGCGCCGGGATCTGTCATTGAATCAAAGCCAATTTTGCGGAGGGGCCAAGGGTACACTCTTCTTTCCCTTGCAAACGAAACAGACTAATTGGTTTAGGTAGCATGTTCAAAGCACTTGCTTTTTCTCTACAGAGGAGCCCATAATCCAAACGCTATCCTTATGCCAGGAGAAGCAGCTTCGATGTAGGACCAACTGGTATGTAACTGATTACTGCTTGGTATGGACACAAATGAAAGGCTATCTGACTCAGCTACAAAAATGATAAGTGAAAGTTACCAGAAAACAAAAAAATAGCGACCAGTGGCTGGCGAGAACGAACGGGCGGAAACAGAAAAAAGACTTATATAAAACATCCACAAGTGAAATGCTTCCCGCGTAGTACAAAATGACAGGAAGAAGAAAAAAAGATTGTTTACTGCTAAAGGATAACTTCGCGAAGGGTTTTCGAACTCGATTAACTACATAGCCGGCGCTGAGAATCAATAGTATTCGACAGTTTTTTTTGGGGGGTTTGGTGTATTGTGTTGATGAAGGTCTAGGAGATAATCAGCTGGTTGTACAACACACTGCAGGGTGAGTAAGGGTTCTCTTGAAAAAGACGAGAGTCGGCGACAATTAGATACAGTGAAAATGGGAGTATAGTCTGGGTATGATGTAATGAGCTTATCCTATGGAACACGGAAACGAAAGATGGATTGGATTGGATTTGGGGTAACTGGACAATGAGGTGACCTCTAACTGGATGAACACTAATACGCAAAACGGACGAGACTCTAACGCTTAGAGTTTTGATAATTAACCTACGAGACCTCCACCGGAGAGAAATGTTAAGACAGATGTCCGTGGTTTGAGATGACGGCGAATTGAAAGAGATGTGGTAGAAGACGAAGGAGGGCAGCTCCATAAGAGCTCCGGGTGATGACAGATGAGAGAAGGTAGTGCGAAGAATCATGCTCGCCGTCGAGCGAGTTTTTGCTTGAAAGCCTCACTTTCTTGGCCATGGGCTAGGGAGATCCGGAGGCCGGAGCGTAGAAGCTGGCGGCTGCGATGCGGCGGATATCGAGCTGCGATTTGGCTGTCCGTGGTCGACGGTCGTCTGCCGTTTTAGGCCGCGACTGAAATCTGTTGCCGGCGGTTTGGGGAGTTGCCCGAGAGGGTTGAGGAGCCATGCCAAAGACTGGTACGATTGGCAGCGGTGGTTGGGAGCGACCTGGGAAACCTGTGCGAGCCGCATCGGCGGTGAAGGGACGACGAAGCTGTTCGTTCGTCTTTGCTTTGCGTAGGTTCCGCTTTGTGGCGTTGTCCTCGTCGTGGGCTGTCATGGGGCGTAACCGGCTGGCTGATGCAGGTGCGATGGTCTTGAAGAAGTGGGCCTGGGCGCGGGAGAGCTCATTGTCGTTGGAAGAATGGGAGCTTGTTGTTGTCGACGGGAAGGTATCTGGCGAGGGTATCGAATCGCTTGTGGGTGGATTGGACTGGTATGGGTGACGTGGCGGGGTACGCAGAAGCTTTGTTGTTGACTCGGAAATTTTCCGTGAATGGTAACCCATCAGAGACTTGCCTCGAGGTCGAGTAGCGGGACGGCCCTCCGAGTCGAGGGCGACAGCCGTTTTCTTGGAGCCCATGTTTTTCATAATTGTGTTGAGAAGAGTAGGTTTGCGGGCATGGCTGGGAGCCAGGATTTCAGGGGAACAAGCGAAGGTGATGGGGATAAAGGCCTGTAACACGATGTGATCAAGTCGACAATGGTGAGCTATGAAGTGATTTGGTACAGATCAAAGGAAAAAGGGACTAACTCTTTCGCCGAGCATTGGTTTGCCCATCAGGCTTTTGCGCTCTTCGACTTCATACACCAATCGCCAGATCCACTTGCCCCCTTTGCCTTCTTTGTCTTCAACGACGTACTTGCCAGCGTTTCTCATGTCGAGGTTGGCTTGCCGGCTGATAAAGTCCCTTCTGCCGGCCGCATTGCGTTGAGACTTGCCCTCCAGAAGTACATAAGCTTCTTCGTAGTCGGGGGCGACGACTTTGCGTAAGACAGGAACCTGTTGCATCGAATCATAGTGGAAAGGGTAGCCGACTCGTTCGGTGGTGAAGTAGAGCAAGTCATCCACGCGGTTATAGTAGCTGAATGTGAAGACCGGAGCAATCTCCCTGAAGCCTTCTTGATCAAACCATATCTGAAGGGTGCGGAAGAGCTCGCCGACCGGTAAAGCATCACTCTCGTTATTGTGAAGTTTGCTGTTGTCCAGACTATGAAAGGGGATTCGATTTGTGGTCGAATTTTGGTACGAGTCACCGGTATGGGGAGTGATAGGGAGGATGCCATGGGATGGAAAGAATTGATCAGGTTGGATGATTTGAAACATGTTTGCTGAAGGTGAATCTATGGAACTTCCAGTAAAGGAACTATCGGCTGTGCCGGAGCTCGATGCCACACTGTCGGTGTCAAGGCTCAATAGGGGATTGCTCGTGGGAGCTGGCAGAACAATGGCCAAAGGAGTGTGGGGGTATATTGCGCGACGGCGAGCTTGAATGGGGGATGGGCCAGGCTTGATATGGTCTGCAGGATACTGGGAGGGAGGCGAAGGAGGGCAGGTTCTATGGCGCAGCGGGCCGACTGGCGGAAATTGAGATGTACAAGACTGCTCGATTGAACGAGTTACTGCGCCACATACATCATCTGAAGCAGAACCCATACTCTCCTTTCTCAGATTCTTCTTCTCCGGAATGTTAAAGGTTAACTTGCGAGCCAAGGATATCGGCTTGGGAGTGGTTAGGGTACCAGGAGTCTGTGCCACCCCCGGCTTGGGGCGTCTGTCTGTCGTTGGCGTTAGGCTGTCAATCGCCTCGGTGGCTTTGGTCTGCGTGGTGTCGGGTGGCGATACGAGTGTTTCCAAAGCCACCATAGGTGTATTCCCGGAGCAATCAGGGCTGCCATAGTACTCGCTGATAGTGAAAGCGCTAGTTGTACTGGCCTCACTGCCCGTCCGTTGGTGGACGGTGGCGTGACTACTGTCACCTGTAGGCATCATCGCATGGGTACCACGACAAGCTGGGGCCTCATGGTAGCCATCACTTTTGACCATCTCAGGGTCACTCGGGTCCATCGCGAAGGTGTTATCCGAAGGGGTTGGTGGTTCAGTGGTGCATGCACTGGAAAGGGACTCCATCGTCAGGCCGGAAGTCGAAGAAAGGCGACGCATGAAGGCGTCTGAAGGTCGCTCCAGGGAAGAGGCGAATGAGACACCAAGGTTATCGACGGCGGTTCGTTCAGCATCTTCATCTTGCCCAAAAGCAGCAGCAAGTACTACAGCGCACACGTGTTGATCATGTACACATATGTAATAAATCAGGAAGTCAGGAAGTTGTACAAATGGAAGAGCGATTTATGGATTAGTTAAAGGAGATGCAAGTCAAACTCATTTCGGAAGGAATGCCTGCAGCCACGCTTGCGCCTCAGATAAATAAACTCCGAGATTGGAGCGAAAAGGGACATAAAGAAATACGTATTGAGACGGCACTGACGTTGAGGAGAGACGAGCAAACCAATGCGATTGTTCTGCGCCTCGTCGGCAGAGGCCTGCTCTAGAGTTTCTTCTAAATCGTCGGTGGACCCCAAGGGGGGTTGAGAGATATTGTCAAAGAAGATGGGAATCGAAGCAGCAGAGACCTGCCGCCGGAGGTGCCGCAGAAGGATGAGGGACTCGGCGGAGGTAGTCCGAGTGTGCACCGAGTCTGGAGAGCCCATGTGGACTCTTTCGCATTTACCGCGAACAAACGGCCGAGGGGGAGAACATTCACCTACACTACTAGGGGTTGACAGAACGGAGCGGGGGATGGATTGAATGGAAAAAGTGCGAGAGATGGCTCTGCCGTGGGGCAAGCCTGGGGAAGATGAGGATGACATAATTGTGATTTGAATCGCCGTGGCCGTGGTCGTTGTCGTTCTTCGAATCGTCCGGTGTTGCAGAACTTTTAGAAGAAGATGAGTGGAGAAATCGATAAATGCCAGCTGGAGTTGCCCTTTAAATATCTACACTGAGGCTTCTGGGTCTTCTCCACATTAAGTTGATTGGAGGTACCCGAACCAGGCACGCAGGAGGGTAGGTCCATGAGCACGGGCTGAATCGGACTGTTCTTAGACAGACCGGGAGGTTGAGTAAATAGAAGAGACGAACAGAACCAGCTAACACTTGGGCAAGTGGGAGTTCCCTCCACTCTCACAGCTCAGTCCGTGTTTCGCCTCATCTTTATTTCATTACCAACTGGCTGAAATAACTTCCTTCTTGAATAAACTGCCGATTCCTTCAACACACGCGAGAATGGTAAATGTTCTCCCGTTTCCCCGGCCAAGGTGAATTGTTGTGGTAGCTTTTTTCAACTGCTATCTTCAGTACAACCAGCTGCGAACTGCACTCTTCATCCACATCATCTCACTGGACTTCCCTTCGCAACTTGGATCCCAGTCTAAAAGTCTATAATCGAGGGCCGCTTTTCCAAAACAGAGATATATAGCTTTGGACCGCGTTCTGCATTGAAGGGACGCCGTCACATAGAGCCCTGGAAGGTCACAACTGGCAAGCTCTCACATTGGCAATGCCTGTCCATGCTTGTCCATGGCAATACATACTATCTGAAGCTGGTTTAGACCTAACCGAGTAGCACCGTTTTGCTTACTGGCCTAATTTTTGAATATTTTTGTTACATACCTCTTAAATCCAAAGTGGTGACGAGTACACGGAAGTGTTTGAGTGTGGTTGATGTGCTCATCCATAAGTCAAGAATTATTTTACATATTTACAATCTTCCATGAGCCGGCCGGCCGGTCGTTCCGGGCTGCAAATCGTGGTTGATCAGTCTCGGGCCCTCCCGGCCCCTCGGCGATGAGCAAATGGATCCGTCCAGCCCCTGCTCATGTAGATACCTATAACTGATGATCTGTATAAATTATATTGCAAGTCAATCGATCCAAAAGTCAACTCAATTTCGGATCAACGAGCGTGCCCCTAGCTGGATTATCTTGTGTCGGAGCTGTGGATGCTGAGCGCCGATGGGCTCAAGAACGGTGTACTAACAGATTATTTAAGAAGGGCGACTGGCATCTCCTTCCCTCAGCCCTCACAGAGCCTCACAGACCACACGCGGCCTCCGTTTATTTCGAAGCACTCGATTTTCGAAGTCCATTCTTCAGGAACAGTTAAACCAGCTTCACTCGAGTATTGTTTGAGGTTTCTCAGGAGATAAAGCCTCCCCGACAGGTCCTGACTCGGATATTGGAGATTCTCTCCAGCTTAGCTTAGCTTGCCCTCTTGTTTCAGCCTTGCGTTGATCGCCGGCTATCTTCAATTTTGAAGTACATCCATCTTTCCTCTGACACATTATCAGCACCTCTTTCCAAGTCACCTCATCCAACGCTTCCAGAATGGCCGAGTCCAATGCCCCACCCAAAGCCGCCCGGAACTTTGACAAGACCTTCGAAGAAGAAAAAGCGGCGACGCGATGTCTGGTTGATATGAAGACGATCCAGTTGAATGCTGAGGACCTTTACGATCGCGAAAAGGTCGACCTCGAACAAGTAGAGCTTGAAGACGTTTGGCAGCTGTTGCAGTAAGTGCCTGAATCAGCTGCGCTTCCAATGTGACAATTGCTGACGAGCTTCCTTCTGCACAGGACAAGCGAAAATGGCCTGGATGCCGCTGAAGTCGAGCGACGACGCGGAATATTTGGTCCCAATCGTTTGGAAGAAAAATCAGTCAATCCGTTCTTGCAGTTCCTAAGTTTCATGTGGAAGTAAGTTCCAAGTTTCCTATCATCCGATTCCAACGGGCGTGAACTTACCATGGAACTATCTTATTACATAGCCCGTTGTCATGGGTCATGGAAGGTGCGGCGATAGTCTCGATTGCGCTCTCCAACGGAGAAAACCGTCCTCCAGACTGGCAGGATTTTGTTGGTATTATGGCTTTACTCCTCATCGTAAGTCATTTCATGGCATTGAAATATACGTGAAAGTCTTGTCTGACCTTCTTGTCCAAAGAACTCCGGTATCGGGTACTACGAAGAGAGATCCGCTGGCAATGCAGTCAAAGCCCTCATGGACTCTCTAGCTCCGAAAGCGAAGGCGCGGCGCAACGGGAGCTGGTCGGAGATTGACTCAGCTGACCTGGTACCTGGCGATATCGTGGCATTCAAGGTGAGTTCATCCATTTGGTCATGCTGATCATAATCTCTGTGCTAGATTTTCTGATTGCCATATTTTTTTCTAGATCGGTGATGTGGTACCCGGAGATTGTCGTCTGTACGACGCAATTAACGTTAGCATCGACCAAGCAGCCTTGACCGGTGAATCACTTCCGATTTCCAAATCAGTTGGCGATCAGTGTTTCTCGGGATCCATCTGCAAGCAGGGTGAGGCTGAGGGTATTGTGAGTGCTACCGGTGCCAACACATTTTTCGGACGAGCAGCCACCCTGGTTGGTGCAGAAAATGATTCTACCGGACACATGCAAGCAGTTTTGGCCAAGGTGATTCGGAACTCCCTTATGAATTTTACATCAATTCAGATGACTGACTCCTTTGCACAGATTGGTGGATTCTGTCTTGTCTCAATTGGCATTGCCATTGCACTCGGTGAGTAATTTCTATAATTTCTTTGATTGTAGACCAGACCTCTGATTTCCCGGTCTTTTGCAGAGCTCATCGTTCTCTATGGGGCATTCCGCTACTCTTACCGCCGGGGTTTGGACAACATCCTCGTGTTGCTCATCGGCGGTATCCCAATCGCCATGCCCACCGTACTATCAGTCACTCTTGCTGTTGGCGCTCAACAGCTCGCCAAGTACAAGGCCATTGTCACCCGTATCACCGCCATCGAAGAACTTGCGGGTGTTACTATCCTGTGTTCTGACAAGACCGGCACTCTGACCACGAACAAGCTTACAATCGACAAATCTACCATCAAAACCTACTCCGATGTCGGACCGGAAGACGTCTGTGTTCTGGCCTCATACGCTTCCCGGATTGAAAACCAGGATGCTATTGACGGTTGCGTGGTCGGCACGGTTGGAGCTGATGTGGCACGTCGAGGGATCAAGCTCGTGGACTTCAAGCCATTCGATCCAGTCTCGAAAAGAACGGAGATAACTTACATCGATGTTGCCACTGGGGAAATGCGCCGAGTCACCAAGGGTATGACCGGAAAAATCATGGACCTTTGCACCTACAACAAGACCGACGAGATTGAACACCAGCTTGAAGCCGACGTTGAAGAGTTTGCCCGTCGAGGTTTGCGAGCCCTGGCTGTTGCTTACGAAGACGTTCCCAGTGGCGACGCCGAAGGACCTGGAAGTGGATTCCAACTCATTGGCCTCTTGTCCATCTTCGACCCTCCTCGTGATGACACCAAGCAAACCATCGATGACGCTGTTAGCCTCGGACTCAAGGTCAAGATGGTCACCGGTGATCAACTTGCCATTGCAAAGGAAACCGGACGACGATTGGGTTTGGGTGACAACATGTTTGCATCCAAGGTGCTTAAAGAGGGCCCCCCACCTGGAAGCAAATTTTCATCAGTGGACAGTATGATTCTCGGTGTGTTTGTATTTCTGAACATGTCACCCTTTATAACAACTGGCTCACCAGTCTATATGCACACAGATGCCGATGGATTTGCTGGAGTGTACCCCGAGCACAAGTATGATATCGTCAAAAAATTACAGAGCCTGGGTCACATGGTTGCTATGAGTGAGTGCTGTAAATCTGTTCTGCTTGACCAAAAACCAACTAAATCAAACACTATCTTTTTCCCCTCCACAGCCGGTGATGGTGCCAACGATGCTCCTGCTGTAAGTTCAGATTGTGATTTGGGTACCTTTTCAAAACATCTTGTTCATCTCTTTTTGCTGTTTGACTATCTAGCTCGCCCGAGCCAACGTCGGAATTGCCGTTGAGGGTGCGACTGATGCCGCCAGAGGAGCCGCCGACATTGTCCTCACCGAGCCCGGTCTATCAACCATCGTACACGCCATCCGACAGTCGCGAATCGTCTTCCAGCGGATGCGGAACTATTCTATCTACGCGTGCGCTGTCACCATCCGTATCGTCGTTGGTTTCGCCATCATGGCTTTTGCCTTCCAGTTTGATTTCCCCCCCTTCATGGTCTTGGTCATTGCTATCTTGAATGACGGAACTGTGATGACTATTTCCCTCGATCGTGTCTTACCCAACAACGAACCTGATCACTGGGACCTGGCTGAGATCTGTGAGTAATCTTGGCCTTCGCAGCATTTGTAGCTATACTAAAATTACGCTTCACAATGGCAGTCACATACGCCGTTGCATATGGCCTTCACCTTGCTTTGTCAACCATTCTCCTGTTTGTGGTCATTGTCAACACGACATTCCTGGAGGACAACTTCGGCCTGTCTCCCTTAAAGGATGCCAATGACCCACAGTTGCACATGGTCATTTACCTTCAAGTCGCGATTATCTCTCAAGCTCTGATCTTCGTCACCCGCTCTCACAGTTGGTTCTTCATGGAGAGACCCTCATTGGCATTGGTTGGCGCGTTTTGCATTGCTCAAACTGTTGCCTCGTTGTTGGCCGTATTCGGAACAATGGAATTCTCAGCCGTGCAGGCCATCCCGTTGTCCTGGGTAGGTGTGGCATGGGCCTGGAACTTGATCTGGTTCCTCCCGATGGGTTCGTACCGCCTGTCTCATCTGTTACACGTCAAACACTTCTAACCAGCCCTATCTATTTTAGACCTCATCAAGTTCGCGACTCGTGCCGTACTCAAGAAGTTCCGATCCCGACAATTGAAACCTGTGGCCGTAGAGGCGAACTCGCTAGCCCGTCAATCTAGTGCCGGTTCCCTCTACAACAACAGGATGAGCTTCATTCAACGTGCTGAACACTCGCAAGCGGCCCGAAGATCCCTGCACGGACAAATCAAGACAAGCGAACGCGATCTACGCAGGTAAGAGTGTCATTTATTTTATGCATTTTCACAATTTCCTCCCAAATCACCGTGACATTCGCATATCTCGACTGACATACACAACTGTGATTTTTCAGATTTTCTTCGGCTCAAGTTGTCACCTCTGGTGCAGCACTCAAACACTCTTAATCCGAAGGCTTCTGCCTTTTCCTCTGACTAGCATACTCTTGTTTGTATTCTTGTATCACGGCCATCTCTCAAGTGTATGTTTTAACTAAAAACGACTATATCTTGTAACCAAGTCATTCTTTGTCACGGTTCCGCTTTTACTCTGTACATTTACTCATGAAAATATATGACAATGTGAAGTCGCTTCTGCATGAAGACGTGCCTCCCTCTAGCTCAAAAGTTTGAAGGATCCCTACATACCATCGCTGGAAATATTTTGAGCTTGTATTCTTGCCAAATTGGATCTGACGAGGGACAAGCGAAAGTTGTTATGTAAATGGATTCAAACACAGGATCGATTGACATTGTCTGCTTGTTGCTTTCTCTTTATTGTTCTTCTGGCGGGGTTTTCAGATGGAGCCTGCTTTGCTGATACTTTGAGCCCGCGACTGATGATTGAGAAGATGTATTGGACGGCAAAGCCGATGCTTTCCAATCGGGCCTGACTAGCGATACTCCTGACCCGAATTTCCTAACAACTTGTTGTGCCAGTATGGTAATAAAGAGTAGCCAAGGGCTTGACTTAACGTGCGTGGCACTTGCGGGATGCCGTAACGACATGGTAATTTGCCCATTTCCTTGCGTCAAAGCCGTCATATATCTTCCGTTGAAAAGGCAGCCTTGCCGAAGCAGAAGCCATTCATTTCTCCTGCCCAATCTAGCCGCCTCCTGCAAGTACCGACGCGTTATGTATGTGCAAAGCTCGGCAACGCTGGCCTCACAGCAGGGCCGAGGATTTGGCCATGCTCGAGGATCGATGTCATAAACAAGCCTCCACCCGATGGGATGGAAATAGCTCGGTGCTTCAAATCATGCCAAGGGAAACAAGATACAAAGCCAAATTCGTCTGGTACCAATGTGCCAGTAAAGAGAAGTGAAGAACATGGCTACGTGCGTCAGGCAACTGGAGTGATGGCATGGAAGGCGCTTTGTTAACCGTTTTTCACGGTCGCTCATCCCTGGAATTCTCTCCTCACCTGCTGAATATTCTCAATTTATGCGGCATTTTCTTCTTCTTCCATCCACTCCTCCAAATTTTTACCTTTTTGAAAGATCACTCAGACACTTTTTTGTAAATAATCCTTTGCATGTTTGTTCTCTGCGCAACGCCAAATCAAATCTGCACTCGACAGAAAGAAATGCAGTTACCAGCAGAAATTTTACCCATCCCCTTGCATCAAAGCCGGTAGACACTTGCAGTTGAAAAACGGGCCTTGGCGAGCAAGGATGCATTTAAAACTCGCCTGATCAAACTCTTGCTTTGGCTCATTTTCATCCGTGTTCCAATTTATAGAGAGAAGAAAAGATATCATCTCAGGAAGAAAGGCGGCAAGCAAACGAACTAATGGGTTCAGAGCCGATAGATGTCCTTCTGGTTGGATTTGGTGCTATAGGTAAGCTCTATAACTGCTTTGCCATACAAAGTGGTTTTCTCTCATGGGCTTATTATCACTGATAAAATGCTTCTGGTTCGCGGATTGTTTTTTTTTGTGAAGGGGGTATCCATTCTTATGTCTTGGAGAAATCCCAGCGATGTAGAGTTACGGCAATCGCCAGATCACTCTATGACTCTATTCAGACTCACGGTCTTACCATCAGTTCAAAAAAGTACGGTCTGATTGAAAATTGGAGACCTTACCGACTCGTCCGGTCAGCGGAAGAAGCCGCCGATCGCAGCTATCGGTTCATCGTGTGTTGCGTCAAGTGTTTGCCTGACGTTCAGGTAAGATAAAGCTCTCAATAAAAAATATCATAGCATTTGGGGTTGCCCACTGAATCTGAGTTTTTTTTTCTTTTTCTTTTCAATGGAACATGATGATTCTCTCGAAATAACTGACCAGCCTACCTCTGCGATCTTGGCACCATTTTTGCAGCCCTACCAACAAGCTTCTCCTGATGGTAGAAAAAATCCTCCCCCCACCATTGTGCTTCTTCAGTTGAGCCATTCCGGATTCATTTCCGAAGGAGTTTTTGTCTGATAATATTAACCAACTTCTGAAACGGATACCATGAAACAGAAATGGGATTGGGATTGAGCAACCTTTGGCAGAAGCGTTTCCTTCGGTCCATATCATTAGTTGTGTAACCTGGATTATGGTCAACTTGACTACCTCACAACCACTCGTTACGGATGGGACATCAACCCCGGAAATTTGCGCAGTTAATCCAGCCGGGCCGCGTATTGAACATGGGGCACTGGACCGCTTGCTCGTCGGTCTCTATGAGGGCGAGGGACTCACAGACACTCATGATGGCCCCGGTCATCGCCCTTGTAATTCGTATGTCGAAGGGCTCTTGGCTGAAGACAGGACTCCTCTCATCGGATCCGCTCGCACCAAGAAACTTCAAAATGGCACAAGCGAGATGAAATTATTTTTAGACATCATCACTGCGGGTGGCTGTGAGGCTGAAGCGGTAGAGAATATCCAACCAGCCAGGTGTGCTAAGAACTTGAACAACGGAGCTTTCTCAACAATGGTGCGATTTTACATTCGTATATTTGTATCATGCTTGGTCGGTAATAACACGGATGGATAGATAATTGCTAATATCTTCATTCTTTTTATTCTAATCTTGGGTCACAAAAGTGTACCTTGTCTCGTGCATCAGTAGCCCAATGCCTTGCGCCCTTGATGCTGCCGTACACATTGCCTGCAGCCAGAGGAATCATGTTAGAAATGATCGACGTCGGCAGAGCACTTGGTTATCGAGAGGCGGAACTACCTGCTAAATCGGCGGATGAAGTTCTTAATTTAATGCTTCAGAACTATCAGTCAAAGGGCAACGTGCCGACACCCTCGACCCTGAAAACACCCGGAGGAAATCAAGCAGCTTCGCAGAGCATCAATCCTCACGTTTCTCCGGAAGAAAAAGACGGCGATAGCGCGGAAGACAAAAGCGTGGAAGTTGATGAGCCTCTCGACATTGGCCTACGTTCGTTCAAGCCAAGCATGTTGGTCGACATGGAGAGGAACCGGCCAATAGAGCTCGAGGCAATCATTGGAGCAGTATTGGAACGAGCCAAAAGCAAAGCTATTGAAACCCCTCGACTTGATTTGTAAGAGCCATTCATCAACCTGATCTTCAATTCCATTGAACCGATGTGACTTGTGAGCGAGATCGGCTGATACCAAACGAACGCTCCATTCTTAATAGGTTGTATGCAGTATTGAAAGTCAAGCACAAGTAGTCCAGCATTACCCCGCTTGAGTAGTAGCGGGTCTGATTGTCAGAATCGTCTTTCAATGTCTTGGGAATCGTTGGGACTAGGGGATTGTGTCTCCGTGAACGAGGTTTTCAAGATTTAAATTACACTCCAATCGACTTGAAGCTTCTTGTGTTGTGACGGTTTGCGACCGGCCGAAAAGCCTGAGTCGGCAAAAATTGTAAAATGAACCAGATTGGTTTTGCTTGTAATATTCTTGAACTGTGTAGAGGGTGACAGGAGATGGGTGATTGTGGAAAGCATTTATCAACGGACATCAATGAATCAGATATATCTGCATAAGGATACAAATGGAGAGTGCAGGAAGAGAAATACAGAATGTGAGTTCTCCAAAGCGAAAGAGGAACTCCTGATCAGAAAGAAAAGGAAGATGTGCGGTATGAACAGGATTTGGGGGGATGTATGCATGTAAAGAAGTTGCAAGGGGGAGAGGGGAAAGTAGAACGAGCAAGAAAATGGTGAGAAAACGCAAATTTTAAAAACAACAACAGGGATAAAGCAGTTTTTTAGCAGTAGTCGCACTGATAATACATACATGCGCAACGAGTAACTTGATAGAAACATCAATGACAATCATGAGAAAAACAAAGCACATGTACAGGGAAGTTAATATCAGTTGAAATAATAAAAAAAGGGTGCAAAAAACTTGGCCGAGGGAGGGTAAACTGTCAAGGAGGAAGAAAGAAGAATGTGCAGTTTTGGGATCTTCAATGATCACCGCCATCATCGTCCCAAGAGTCTCTGAATTCCCAGAGTGGGCAATCACCCTCCTCGCAATCCTGAGGTTCAGCGATAGGAACGATCGGCTCGTCGTTCTCGTTCGGGCAATCTGATCCCTTATTTTTACGACCAGTCCAAGGCCATCGTAAGCCTTTCTCTTTAACTTGCTTACCGCCTTCGTGACATTCGGAAAAGTTTGATCCAGGAATCCAATCAGGTCTTAATACTTTATCGATGACCGTTTGGATCGGATGGGTCCTGATATCTTGAGCCCATTTTAATTTACCAACGGTATCTGTTTTTGTGTGGCGGTAATAAATGATAGCCCAAGGATTCATTCAAAAAAAGTATTTTCAAGCGGTATGGGTAGGATTCACTCACCAAAAATAATGGATTTTCCCAAATGACAGCGAGTTTCGAGTGCATAACCGGCCACTGAACAGCTACTTAACGCGCCATTACAAGTGCCCATGGCGATCGGATCAGCGGTATGAAAGACTTGAAAAACGTGGCTCATTTCCTGGCCATTCCCGAAATTAGCGCCTGGTGGTAAGGGAAGATGGAGTCGTTGAGCGGGGAGCAGATCGCCGGGAGCCTCGAAGCCCACGGCTGGTACTCCAAAGGTAACACCTAATATGCCCGCTAGTGCAGCACCCAGACTATGCCCAGCCAGCCAGATTTGTGAATGTGGATACATTCGTACTATGTCGTCGTACAAATCGACGGCTGCGTGGAAATACACTGATTTGTTCATCAACGCGCTCTCCACACAACTTTCTCGACATTTGTTCGGCCCTTCGTAACAATCACAAACCGGCGACCAACTCCAACTGACTCGCGCACAACAACACGAGAAGAATAAATTATCCTGCAATTGAACCATCGGGATAGGAAGGTTGTTTGATTATTTAGTGATGACCAACGGTCAAGGTTGTTCTTGTTTTGTGATGAGGCATACGCACATTCAATTTATCATTGACACCAGTCGAACCGCCATTCCCTAGCAAACCAGCAGAAGTTCCTTTGATAGCAACAACGATGGTCGAATTATCAGGTGTTGCAAAAATGTGGCCCCGCAAGCCATCTTCGTCCCATCCGAAAGAGTCGGACTGAATGAGTATAGCATTGAATATAAAATGTCAACTTTCGTTTCTTAAGGAAGCAAAAACGGATGGGGCAGTAAATCTGCTAACCAAGTTCCAAGCTCCTCCTGGATCGTACCATCTATCGTCGCCCGGAAGAGTATAAGCATTATTGGTCATCATCGCCAGACTGGCCAGAGTTTCGATATCCGTGACATCAGGAAGAACGGTGTCGAATTCAGACCAGTTCAGATGGCTGTTCATCAAGGTTTTGTTGCTGGCTAAGATTCGAGAATGATCTCCAAAGTTTCTCTGGGATTGGTCGAGTAAGATTTGCCGTTGATGGGCGAGTTTCCACTGGTTGAGAGTAGAATGATGAGTCCATATTTTCCCATGACGGACTTTCACAGAATGAGAGGAAGGATAGTAGTGCTCGATTGGACTTCCGTCAGCTCTTGTTGCTGTTGCGCGGGGTATATTGCTCCGGATATCGATTGTTTCCCTGTCCGTTTCATTAAATGTTCTCCGCAGGTGTAGACGACGGGTCTTGTAGGTGGTGATGTGAACAGCTTGTTGGAGTTGAAAGACCGAGGCTGAGCTGGAAGACGGTGATGAGGATGATGGTTGCGGATGGGATAGGAATGGGATCTGAAAACAGTTGATTGGGATGACGAGGGAGGCGGCCAGAGAGAGGAAGACGAGGTTCTTGTTGGAGGGCATCTTTCGAGCTTTTGAGTGCTTCTCGGCTGCCTACATAGAAAAAATTGCGTTTGTTCGTTCCAGTGGCTGGTTCTTCTTGACCGACTTCACAGCAACTCAACCCAGCTGGTGGTGAAAAAAAAACATGTTTAGACTGGCAAGCGCCCATTACGTAATCAGCTGGTCACATGTCAAGCTATCCGATCCCGGACCGCCACCCCATCCCTGCCTGTCCAGATTTCTGGATCCGTTCCTATCCGATCAGCAAGTCACCAGACCAACGGTGATATTTTAAGTCTTTGGCTGCTGCTGGCAAGAGGGACTTGCGCCCTTTCGACGCCTTTTGCTGAGCCTATGTGGATTCGAAATACAGGTGATAAGGAATATTCTGAAGGTCAAGGACTGAACGAATCCCCATCGGTTCTGCAGCCCCAGTTTCGGTCCATGAACCAGATTACCAGAGCTCCTAGCCAGATTTAGACTGACTAAACCAGATTTCCCGGGGACCTGCTGTCTATCACCATCTAGACATCTTCTTTACAAGCATTGGGTCTTGGGTGACTTTGTTTGAGCTTGGCTTTTGGTGAAATTCCAGCTGGTGGTCTGGCATAAACCCCTTTGCTGTTATACTTGCGGAGTATTAGGAGGGTGAGAGGTTAGCCACCCATTGGTGCAGGCTCTCAGCTTGTGCAGAGAGCTTTTTTTGACCCTTGAAATACGTAGCTGGAGCTGGAGGGTATACCCTTATATAATTATTCTGTTGAGGTTGGGGCTAGTTCTGACCTGTCTTATTGCCTTTGTGGTTCTGTAGCATTACCTATTGGAAAGAAAAAGAAAAAACTTATGTGTGTACTTAGATTGAATTCAAGTTCAATTGGAGTACAAACCCAGCACTCCGATATTTTTGGTGCAAACCCGTGTGCATCCCAAAACTTTTGCAGTGGGCATGAACAAAATACTACATTGCTTGATTTTGGCGCGCGCCGAAAAAAAAAGGATTGCAAAAAATGCAGCCACGGGGCAAAGCATTTGACACAACAGTTATAATGCCTCGGTAAGTCGGACTGCTTCAGATTGAAAGTATAACTAGAGTGAATCTTTTGCTTATCATCAGCAATAAGATGGAAATTTGCACATTGTTGTAACTGATGGTCATGTGTAAATGGTCTTGTGTGCTAGGGAAGTTAGGCACGATATCTCAATGATACATAGCCTGAAGTGACAAAGTAGTTAAAAGTTCCTAGATTGAGCAAATGAGCGAGGCGGCGCTCACAGTGCGAAGGTATATTCATGATAAACAAAGTCGCACAGGGCAATGTACACATGCAGATCAAAACGGCCAGAGGTTCCTCTATTCCACACACGCACGATCTATCTTGACGATACAATACGGGTTTGAGGATGTGAGAAGATAGAGATTAGTGTTCATGATCGTTTTGTCGTAACGACGTCGTAGGTAGTACCCCTGATGGATCGACCATTCATGCTGTTCCTAACATTGTGTTCAAAGGTGACCCGATCGTTCCTCAAGTCATTGGCAGCCTCTGAAGGATTAAAAATTTGAAATAATTCAGGTTCTAGCTATTAGTCTTCGCATCTTATCAATGGAAGGGTACGGTGACGAACCCTTATTCAATGGATCATCTGCATTCGGCTCCAAAAATAGGTACTGCAGTCCAACTATCACCGCGTTCAAGTTCAATACTGGCTTCCAATCTTCCCTCAAAATATTGAGGCACACGTTCCCTTCAACGTCAACATTCGGATGATAGATCTATCCAACAAACCAAGGCGAGGAAAGTTGGAAAAAAGATATTTATGTAAATGAGTGGAAGCTTGGCTGCTATTACTTGTATGAGAAGCTCACCTTCTGAGTACACTTGACCTTCGGTGGCTCGTGAGGATAATTCAAATTAATCACAAAGTTGAAAATAAACGCGCCACCTTTGTACATTCCTGAGCGACGGCCAAGACGAAGAGCGTGAACAAGGCACTGTTCAGGAGTTCCTGGAGATCGACTTCAAGGTTAGACATACCTTCATCTGGCTTGATGGTAAGGGTAAAGTTCAGGAGATCGGTCGGATCAGGGAAATGCGTGGTCATAGTCGATGGAAGCTCGAGTTCCGTCAGATCTAAAAGAAAAACAATCAGAATTAGTCAGTTCAGTCGACCAGATTGAATTAGCAGTAGCATAAATTATCGCCTGCGGGCAATATTACTACACGGTAAGGCAAACGACAAAACCGTTACCTTTTTGAACCCGGATTTGGGCTGCACTGGTCTTTGGTTTCTTCTTGGCAGCATCCGATTCGGCTTTCTTCAACGACCAGATCTAGGAGTTGAAGTTTGGTTTTTGGTATGGAAAAGTCAGCAAGATACGGAATGAGAAACGGGATTGTAGAACGTGACGCATACCTTAATCATTCTGGGCTCCTTAGTATGCTGAACGTATCAAGAGGGGGTGGGGTGGAAGAGGAAATGCGAGTTGAGGATGACAGTGCGATGAGAACTGGGAGTGCTGCAGGTCTCGGCGGGTCCGGTCTTTCCTTGGAGTGGCGTTGAGTTTCGAAAATATCCTTTTCGTCGACTTGGTGACTCGCTCCCGCCATCTCCCCCGAGTTGGCATAGCAACCTCCGCAGAGAGATTCAATCCCCGAATACCACCCGATCCCGGCTGTCATTCACCAACTGTCATCCCGAATCCCGATGGTGTCGGTGCCGGCGGAGTCAGATAATCCGGTGCGGGGAGCCGGGAGGTTAGATCGATAAGTTCGGACCCCCTTCTGACGTCACTCGAGCGCGTCCAGCGGGTTCACGCAGTCACTTGGATCGATGCACATCCATCCCCGAGCCTCCTCCAACTCTCAGCGAGCTAGTTTCCACCAGAATATACCGACCAGCACGTGAACCACCTTTGGTGATCGGGAAACCCAGGAGCGAAGTGAAGCCCGAAAAACAGTACGAAGAACGAGGATGACCAGCTTCTTACCAAAACTCTACTCCCGGTCTGCCCCAATCTTAGCGACAGCACGCCGTTCGCTCTCGATCTCTGCCGTCCTCAATGTCGAACCCAAGGTACCCAAACTATTGAACACACTCCTTCATGGCTCCGAAGAAGCTCGAAAACAAAACGAGGCTTTCCAGAGTCATAGTACCACCGTGGGCTCTAAAACGATAAGTGAAGTTCAGAGTAAGCCGACCCCATGATCTGAACCTTCTCTACCTCCCACGAAATCTGTATCTGATTTGCCTTGTATTCGTTGTCTTGGGGTTTTTTTCAACTGATCAGAACATCGGGTTCACCCTCAGCATGTTGATAAGTACAAAGAAATCATGTGAGGAGAGCCTTCCTACTTTCCACATCGGGTTGCCCAAATGCTACGAAAGCACACAAAATATTCTTACAAATGAATTCTTCTTATGAACTGCTCGGCACGGGCTCCAACAGCGGCACATACTTTGAAAAACTCAGCTCTCAAAACGATCTCAACATGACATTAAAGGGCTCTTTTGAGGTAGTTGTTGGCGAGCTTGATACCTTTGGTGCGTGTTTCCTTAGTCGACGCGATACATTCCCCCCTGTTATTTCATTTCCTATCTGTGTACGCTGTACTATCTGTGTGTGCTGATGACCTCCTCCGCTTCTTCGTATGGCAGTTCATATCTGGGAGTTTGAAGGGTACAAGGGTTACGATGATGCCACTAGCAAAATGCGTGAACGATCGGTGAGTCTCTCTTATGGCCATCCCCGAGTGTCTTTGTTTTGCTTAGTAAGCTAAACACATAGGTTGACTTTGATCTTGAGTAGGAGCATCAAGAATTTGCCAAAAGCATCAGACCCCTCGTCCATTCCAGAAACTCACAGCTTTGTAGAGAGTTTGCATTCTGGCCATGCTCAGGTCCGAAAGTCAACGGTGGTATCTATGAGATGAGGAGTTATCAGTTGGTAAGATTGTCATAAAGTTGTCTGTCCACTCATCTTTTACTTTATTGAGAGATGCATGGATGATTGTAGAAACCGGGCACGCTTTTGGAGTGGGAAACAGAATGGAGAAGAGGTTTGGAAGCTCGCAGAAAATTTGTCGAGCCAATCGGAGCCTGGTTTGCTCAAGTAGGTAGGCTTCATCAGGTCCATCACATGTGGCAGTACCCGTCTTTGCAAGCTCGGTTAGAGTTACGCGAGAAGGCCTGGCAAGTTGACACCTGGAGCAACACCGTCTCCAACGTAAGTCGTCACTAACTTTCCTCCATTTTCTACGCGCCTGATCAATTCACATTGACTCATAATCGGCCATCTTCTTCCTTGCATTTTTCCATCCCTTTGTTTGATTTTGCAGACTGTGAAGCTGTGTGATTCGATGGATGCCAATGTATTATTACCCAACAGCTTCAGTCCTCTCCGCTAAGCATGTCATTTTACGTCGATGGTTATGTTGATTCTTTAAAAGAGTTCAAGAGATTGTCTTTATAGTTGCTGCTTTCAAAAAACCCTGTGATGCGCTTCTAGTTGGCTTCTTTTATGTCAAACTATAGGCCTGAATTGTATTCCTTGGTCAGAGATGATTAAAGAAAACCAATGAATAAAATGTGTAAATTGTTTTCTTAAGGAAAAAGAAATGAAATTTCACTTTTCAATTTGTTAGGTCTGAAGTGTGAGCACGCTCAATTCACATCGGAAATTTACGGTTTTGGAGGATTGCCATTCTTACATGAGGCGCAGTGCAGCGCTCTTTGGCCTAGCTGCGCTGCGCTAATTTGCACCTTTTGGGGGACGGTTTCAGGTGCAGCCTCAGAGAAGATTAGATACGAGCAAACTTGGTTTAGGTTCCGTTGCTTCGAAAGGAGGCGCTATTCATAGCCCGAGGAAATGAAGATAATGGATAGGATACAAGATGGAGGTGATGAGCCCCATTGGACTGGCAGACAGTATTATACAAGAGTAAGGATTATTAAGACCGAGTCCAGATTCTCGATAACAGATCATGCGGATGACTCAAGACACAATTGTTTTTTTGATTAATCATGACTTTAGTTGTCTTTTACTCAGTTGTCTTACAAATTCTTTTGACCGATTCTTATCTCAATGTTACATTGCTGTTCCCCTTTTCTTCAAATTCGGAATCCTAATCAAAATCAAAATCAAATAGTATCATCCATCATACTGTTCAAGTTATCCTCATTAGAGTTTTTACAAGGTTTAACTTCCCTCTTGCTTTCCTCATCCCTTAAATGGCTTCCACACAC
Source organism: Puccinia triticina (assembly GCF_026914185.1). Taxonomy (NCBI): domain Eukaryota; kingdom Fungi; phylum Basidiomycota; class Pucciniomycetes; order Pucciniales; family Pucciniaceae; genus Puccinia; species Puccinia triticina. Next base: position 3,905,971 of record NC_070565.1, on the reverse strand, counting down.
CTCAATGCAGAACCAGGAGTCTTCTTTTACCCTTCAAAGTAGCTTGTTACTTTTCCACATGCTTCCAAGTCGTTTACCAATCTAATTGAGCATCTATACATAGTTCTTAATCAAAGCCCACATTTTCAGGTTATTGAGGATTATTGGAATTGACTTGAGAAAAAATGAGTTTGGTGAAACCTCTTTGGACTCGGAGTCCTCAACAAGTCACAATACCCACCGAAAGCCAACTCACCACTCTTGGGATTCGGGAAGGATTTGGGAAGGATGTTATCCTTAGCACAACATATTTACTATTACTATGGTTGAAACAGGTTCAAACTTCAAAACTGCGCCTGCGAGATCCGGTCCTTGAGTTATGTCCGGAGGTTGCTTGACTGCTGGCAATCTTGACAGCCTTTCGGCGGAATTGCGCAAAATGAGCTTGTTGGATGTCGCAATGCCCGCATACCGCCCCCAAGTGAGGCAAGTTAAACCCCGCCATGCACGAATTGTTATTTAATTTGAGTAAGATTATGTATTATGACTTGCTCTCATCGTATCATTTTTGTACATAAATATTTGCATCAGCATACTGATCATCCTTTCCGGCGTTCGTGAATGATGGTGTGATGCTGCCAAGTTCCTACTCTGTGTATAAACACGTCCTCAGGAGAGGCAAAACTTGAACTCACCGACCATGAGGAGTCTCTCTGTAGCACTGTATTTATTAATTTGAGTCTGTATCTTCTTCCGATGGATCAGGGTTCACGAGTCCCAAGCGGAGTCATCTTGTTGACGTGTTGATGTACTGTCAAACCAGTTGCCGTATCGGTTAGCTTCACTCCGGTCTGCCATCGCCACATATCCAGTTTGAATATCCCTCCATCTTTTTCCACGTCAATTTGATAATCATCAGGATGATTTCCGTTTGTCACCACGTCCTTATCAAAATGTTTCTCGCTGGGGTAGTAGTTATCATCAGTTTACCATTCCTCCGATCCTCTGCGATTGAGACTCACGGCAAGACTATCAACCGCCACTTTTTCGAGGCCCCAGAATGGCATGAAAAGCAAGAACCAACCCAGTGTAGCCTCAGTTGGGGAAGAAAACTTATTCCATCACCATCCGATTCTGACACAATCCTAGCGTGTAAGTCATTTGTCATCGAATTATCCAAGGACATTTAGACTAACAGTTGGGTTTCTCGACCCTTCATTACGCCAACTTACCAATAAAATTAGCATGTGAGGATGCTACCCACGAGGAGTCACTCTGCGATCGAGAATCTTGTCACATGGGTCAATCAGACCAAAGTCCAGAGGAAAAGCCACGTAAGTTGTCACTCCTAACGCTAAACAGACCCATTAGCCATTGATTCCAACCACACAAATTGATAACTGATTCCGCTTATTTTAATTAGTTATCAAGTACTTATTCTTTACTGGTTGCATGAGTTTGAAAGATGAGTTTTCGGGGCATAAGACAGAGAAACGATATACAGTGTACCCGCGAACCTATGAAGTATCCTATGACCTGAGAAAATTGGGTGAGTTTTTGTGGTAAGGGTTGATTCTCCCTCTTGACTTACTTTTGAACGGTTCTTTGCGACAGTTGTCAAAGGTTATGCGGCAGAGATCGAAGGCCAATCAGAAGAAAGTTATACTTGCACCTGGACCGACCAGTTGGAACAAAACTTCCAACGTGTTTGTGAGCTAGGGCATCAGGTATAAAAAGGATGACATATAACTGATCAATTGTGATTCCTCGATAGGGTGTAATAATTGCACAGACACGGTTTGGAAATAAAAACGTGCATCTCCCCCGTTTCTATGACTCAAGTCTAACGAGTGGTCTGCTTTTCTTTCCCTCCTCGATTGAATTTTGGAACAATTCTGAGCTTCTATTTCTTCAGTTGGATTCATTCTTGCTGCTACTCCAGGTCATATTGGCTTGGCGATCCTGTTTCTAACTGATTGAGCTGAAAATGTATTATATAAATGAATATTATTATCAACTGCAGTCACTCCAAGGCAGCTTCGCCGCTGCAATCTTCGGGTTCCAGCAGCAGCGTATTCTGAAGGGGCTCTTTCCCATGTAATAATGCATACCAAAACTCCATCACACCTTACCTGTTATACTAGGTTATACTCCAGTCAAGTTGCTACAAATGTATTACCAATCAAAGCGTCAGGGAGTTACAGTCATACTTTCCCATGAGGCTTTCAAATTCCTCTTCTTTTTGGGTTGGTGGTTTGAAAAAGTTTTGGAAGTAGGCCAAAAGTCTAGAGTACATATCTTGCCATAGTATGAAGACGGATAGGACGCGGGAGGTCGTAAATCGGCCTCCATCAAGGAAAGAACATACCAGAAATTAGAATGTCAGCACAAATGCAACAAACCATCCGCAGATACCTGTCCAGTGTCCGCTGGTCGAGTGGCCCGATGGCCGGCCACAAGAGAGCGGCTCCAAGGTCCGGCGGATTGCGGCGCTGATCAATCTGCCCGCCATTACCGGCGCTCGAGAAGCCAACGAGGTCCGGATCCAGGTGGCCAGGCTTGGCCTGTTGGACCCCTTTGCCGGGTTATTCTGTCTCTCACACGTTATCCGACCTGAAGCAGCTGTCCTCCGAGCTGATTGCTGTAAATAAATATCACAAACGCAAACGTAAAGCACCTAGGTGCGGTCAGATGGTTGAATGTATCCAAGAGCCTGGAAAAATAATCAACATGAATGGATGTTGGTGGGTTACCCTGGTCAAGGGACATGTGAAGGTCGTGCAGGCCAGGTGACCAAAGTAACGACAAAAAAAGGGGCTGGAGCTCGAGATGAGGTTGAGTGACCCTGGCATGATCTGTGGCGCGATGAGATTGGGATAGTCAACGTGCCTGATGCGATGTACGGGCTGGACGAACACAAGACAGAATCACCCACTTCAGCATTCAGGATAGTTCGGGATGGTCAGGACGGTTCCGAACACGAGCTCAAGGAGAACCATCACTCGCTATCACCCACATCTCTCATCCCCATCACCAGCCCCTGGTAATTTGGTCAACAGGAACAACCTCAACCGGTTCTTCGACCAGACTCCCATCGGCAGAACTTCCCAGAAAACCCCGTCTCAGCACCACCATCATCAAGCCTACCCTAGCGCGAGCCCGTCCTTATCCGCACCATCAAATGATTCCTCTTGCGATCCCATACAACCTGCTAATTATTCGATGACGACTCAGAACAGTTCGGCCAAATCAGTCACCAAATCTCGGTTCCTTGGGGTCCTGATTCCAAAATATTCCCCTTTGATCGAAAAGCCATCAGGACTGAGGAGAAGACACAAAGCCTTGTTATCAAAGATGAATTCAGTTCATCAATCGTCCTCCTCACTCAGCAAGCATCTCAACCAGGCCGTCAGGAAGAGAACTACAGGAAAACCCCGATCCACTAAGAAAAAACTGAAGAAGACAGATGTCAGATCTTATTCGATCTGCCATGACTCGTCGATTGCGTATCCAGAAAATGAAGTCGTGAATGAAGAGCAATTCGACGCAATGCTCAAGTTGAATGAGGTGGTCGTTGACCATCAGCGGTTTCGAGAAGGAGACGCGGTATTTGTGGTGTGAGTCAAGCTGTCTATGTTACAGGAAAAAGAATCACGCGCCGGTCAAAGACATAAAGGCGAACAGTGGATTTCTTCTTGAAGGGGGTATATGCTGATCATCGATCTGGAGCTCGGGATTTACCAAAAGACCAGATGAAGAAGACATTCCAGAAGACTCCCAGCCCGACCGGTATTGGTTGGCTCTCATCAAAGAAATCAAACAGCGCAGGCCGACTGACTATCATCCATCGGCCCGCGATCCGGAGCAGATCTCTCGGTCCGAAGTCTTCTTGAAGGTTGAATGGTTTTATAGAATCGACGATTTTGAGGATTCTATGAAATCTAATCCTGTTTTTCGAAAGTAAGTCTCCGCCATCCCCAATACCAGACCTCATGAGGACTAAAGAAAGTATTAGGCCCTAGAGATCTTCCGTAAAACACTGAGTCTTCTTCATGTCCATGTTATGTATTTTGTATTTTAACAGAGTCGTTGAGAAGTTGAAGAAAATCGGATTCAGATCAAATCAACACAAACTCAAGTCAAACGATTTCCGATTCCAAGATAAAGAATTGATAAGAACCGACCACTCGAGTATCATCCATATCAACAGTCTAGCTGGTCAGTCCTCTTGTTGGATCAGATTGATTCGATGAACTTTGATTTACTAAAGGTTCTATGGCGGGGGTAAAAAAAAACAGGCCAAGCAGATGTTTATAAATTCGATGACCAAGTACCGCCTGGTTGTATAAAACAGCCAGTCTTCACGCGTTGTTGTTGGCAAGTCAATCAACAAATTGACGATGACGAGCTCGAATCAATCGGAGTCGAAAACTATTATTATCGCCTCTACTTGCGTTTTCATCACCAGCCAAAAACACGCCAACATTCGCGTAAAAATTCAAAAGGAGCAAAGGGATTATTGGTTTGTTCTTTTTCCTTTGATAATCCTGTCCTAAACCTGACGAGCAAGAAGCTATCCCCTTGGGTACAAGCCACGCAGGTCGCTGAGCCGGCTGTTTTTGGTGTAAAAACTAGCAATCGATCAATTTATTGCCTAACAATAAGTATGGATGTAAGTGTTCGAACCCGTATGATCCTCACAAAGGGATGATGATCTTCGATTTCACGAACACCGAATGGGTTCATCTGAGGTGTTTGACAGCCCAAATGGCGGACGAACAAGGCACCGACAAAACAGGGATACATCACATTGATCATCCGGGACAGACACTCAGGGCCCAGAGAAAGCAAGGCCAGGAACAAACCAATCTCCTTCAAATCAAATCATCCTTGCTTGAACTCCTCAATTCTTCCCCTTCTACTTCATCCTCTTATCCAACCTCAAGCACCCTATCTCATTTTTTTAATAACCAGTTATGTTGTCTTCTTCGGGGCTCTAATTATTCTCTTGCTGGACAATTCTATTAAGAAAATTCAACCCAGCCTGTCAATGGTAAATATGCTCCTTTACTTTGTTTGTAAGCCTATCAAGTTGTTTTTATTTCTAATAACTTTAGAGTCCAGGGCCAACTGTGCTGCCTGGAAATGCCTAATTCCCGCAATAAGCTCATTTGTCCATCCTTGGGCAACATTTTTCCAACTCATTCAATCATTAGGATGGTTTTTCCTCCAAGAAGTTGTTGAATCTCCATTTTGCCTTGGTGACTCATATTTGTGTCTCAATGGCTTGTCCATGAATTGCTGTTGCCTGTGATGAGCAGTAGCAGGGACTTTCCTATGTATCTAGCCTGTCATGTACATATCACAGTTGGCACAGTCATAGTATGGGTAACTAGAGATCCAGCCAAGCTTCCACATCCTGCAATCTAGCAACTTGGGATCCACAACCACAGTCCCCTGTCTTTCTCTCCATGGATCAGACCACAACACTGCTTCAGCCCAAATTGTACCACTGGCTGATGCTAATCTGCTGCCTTTGCTGTCTGAGCTTTTAAAATTGAAGATTGTTTTCTGAGTGGATTTAGTTGGTATTTTGAAAGTCAAATGATCCAGTTGTCTGTTGGGTAAAGCAGGGTGGCTATATGCTGCAGTTGCGGCTACATTTCATGAAGACAAAATTGCCTCATTTCAAGGTAGTTCTTGACAATTTTATTCATTCCAAAAAATTTATCCACTGCTCCAAGCCCATCCAGGCTGAAAATAAAGACTAGCTTTAAACTATTTTTCCAAAGGAATCAGATTCCATTACTATTAACTGACCATTGAATAAATTACCCAAGTGCTTTCTGGCCTCCCATGGTAATTGTATTTGAGCCAGGATTTATCCCACACTCTGATCTGTTGGTTCAAGTAGTCAGGTAATCTATGTAATCTTATTATACAGATACTGAGAGAATCCTTACTGGTTGAGCTGAGTTTGTCCAAGTTTTGAATGTAAGCTTTTTCTAGCTAAAGGCATGGCAACAACTAGCAAAACATCCATCTAAGAGCATCCGCATCCGTGGCTAGATTAGCCTGGGCTAACTAGCTCGGATTACAATTGGAATAGGATAATCCAATCGGCCATCCGCATGGGTGGGGATTAGCAGGTCCAAGGCTGTTGGAGGTTATGTGTTTAGGTGCCTATATGTTATGTGTTTGGCACCTAAACACATAAAGTTCATGCTAACAAGCATGATGCATATTCAATTTGATCTTAGTCCCAGGATTAGTGGGGTCTACATTTAGACCCGACTAGCTGCAAAAGGAGCTCCAGGCTAAGTTGATCCCCAGTTGATCCAACCCAATGTGGGTGCGGGGTCAAACTAAGTCACCCCTTATATGTCATTCTACAATGGAAAACTATTGCTAATAACTTGATAGCACAAACTATATGCATTATGGAAAGATTCCTGAAAGTTTTGGACTTTTTGGGTGTGTAACAAAAAATTTATATGGCTGGCGGTCATTTTCCTACTAAGCCCAACACGCACCCCTTATATCTCATGTTCTGATGACACACTATTGCTAAGAAATTCAGGGGGTACAATTTATGCATAAATCTCTGTGCTCTCAAATTTTTATGTCTCTAGTATGTGGAACAAAAAAGTTATACATATTAAAAATAATAAAAAATAATACAAAAAATTAGCACAACAACTCCCAAAAAAAATTTATTTTGGGTCAACAACTCCCAAAAACCCCGTACGCGAAAAAAAGGGTCTAGGTCTACGTCGAGTGCTGGTCAAAAAATAGTTGCGCCGACGTATGGGAGTTGTTTTCCCAAAAGTTGGGAGTCGTTTTTCCAAGACCCTAAAGTTAAGGAAGCAAGGAATTATAGAGGTTTGAAAATTCCTGCCACCTAGATTTAGGATCTAGCCCCCGTAAACAGGGGCAATAGGGCGCAAGTCCCTCCTGCCAAGGGCTTTCATGGGCTTGCAGAGGGCCTTGGGTTAATTTTGTACTCACATTGACAGTCTGCAATTCGGACTACTGCAACACATCACTGAAATTCTGGGACACACCCTTTTAGTCTGCTGAGGGAAACCTAATAATTGACCCAAAGACTCTTGGAGATGCTCTTTGGAGCATATTTTGGTCCTGCTGATGTGAGACCTGCAGTCAAAGAGGAATTTGGGGTTTTTTTTTTTTTGCTTTGATTACACAAAGAAGAAACTAGATAATTAAATTTTGGAGGTGTGGTTCCCTCCACCACATGGAGAGCTTTCATTTGGTGAAAAATGAGCAAGAATTTGGTAAGATAAGGGTGAACATGAGAGATTACTGAAAAAAGTCAGATTTTCTCAGAAAATTGAGTTCCTCATGTGGCATAGATTATTGCTTACTGTCTTAAGCTCAATGTAAGTCCCCCTCGGACGGGAGCTAGCACTTCGTGCAAGACGCTTTGTGTCGTGCCCCCCGGCGGGCAAGGGACTTGTGATAAGTTTGATCAACAGCTGGACCATCAGAGATGATCCCTAAACCAAAGCCTGGAATTTGGAGAGCTTAGCTAAGCCTCTCTGAGGAGGAGCAAAGCATCTCCAAAGGAGAGGCTTAGCCTAATATAACTAGTTCCTCTCTATGTGGAAGGGGGACGCCGTCCCGCAGGGACCTCCGAAGGAGGGACTCATGCGCTACGTCAACCCTGCCTGCTGCCAGAGGCAGGGAGTGCTGCTGGGGACATACATCCACAAGCAATCAAAGAAGAGTTTCAAAAAGGAAGACTGAGAGAGGAGATAATAAGATGGTTATTTGTAGGTCTCAAGAACAAGATTATGTGTGGATGATGGGATGGAAGGAGATACAACAAAGATGGCCGGATGATACAGGTTTAGAACATAACAATGAAGTGATTTCGTTGATTCATCGTAAAGCGGGAGATCATCCACAAGAAATCAAAAGAAGAGTTTCAAAAAGGCAGACTGAGAGAGGAGATAATAAGATGGTTATTTGTAGGTCTCAAGAACAAGATTATGTGTGGATGATGGGATGGAAGGAGATACAACAAAGATGGCCGGATGATACAGGTTTAGAACATAACAATGAAGTGATTTCGTTGATTCATCGTATAGCGGGAGATTAGGACTGAAAAAAAGTTGTGCAGCGTGTGTCAATACGCATATCCCACAAAAAATTGCACAAGGCAGAAAGGAAAGATCTAGAGATAACGAACCGAGTGATCCTGAGCGTTGTCCGAAGCGTCCTTCTTAAACAGGCCGCCCCCGAGATAAGGATAGCCCATTCCCCAGGAGCTGTAAGGATTAAGCATGCCGTAGTTGAGCAGAGGGCTCATGCCGAAGAGCCCAAAGCTATCCAACCCAAGCCCAAGACCCAAGCCCATGTCGTACCCGCCGCAGAATCCGGTGAGCATACCGTAGCACTTCGAGTCCGATTGTCCTTTGCCGGCTTGTGCAATGACGTCCACCCGCGGAGCTAGAACCGGTGTGGAAACGACACTCTGGAGTAGTGCCAAGAGGCAACCGACTGAGAAGATGTACTGCATGGTGGGTTTGAAGGTGGGCACGGTTTGTTTGCGGAGGTGGAAGATTGGTGGAGTCAAGTGTATGGATCTGGAGTGTGTGGGGATGATGAGAGGAGGAGACTGGGAGGCATCAAGCGTCTCTTTATATAGCTTTCCGGTCATGCTTGACCAGCCCTTTGCTACTAAGATTCGATATCCCGGGTTTCTCCAAGACCACCGCTCGGTCAGATTTCCTTTCCACACGACTGGGTGGAATTTCTCATAAACGGTGTGTGTGAAGGAAACATGACTCTGTCCTGCTGTCATTAATTTCGTTTATCTGTGCTCGATGTTGCCACAAGATGCCTTTGCGGGTCCAATCGGATACCATCGGCGGCGGCCGGCTTCTCATCCTCACCCGTTCATGAGAGCCACCAGTTGAGGGACACTCCATCCATCACCGCTTTACGGATCATGTGCCCTCGATTCAACGGGCCCGAATCGGGTTTGTTTGGACACTAGTGCGTTCTTGAGACTGCAAAGGTCAACTACACGGAGCGCTCCTATTGGCGCCATGCTCCGGTGGCTTTGTTGAAACAGAGAGTCAGCTCAACACCGGGAGATACCGCCCTTATGGACAGTTGATACACAAAAGGGGATATGGGAAATTCTATGTACTACTCACACAACACAGAACTTTGAACCACACTTCTTCAGCAGAGCTTGAGCTGAAGGTGATGTGTGATCCCGGCGGTAGGCCGATGGCGGTGACTGTCAGTACCCAAATATGCCAGCAGAAAGCTATATAAAGGGAAGCTTGATGGCCTCCCAGTCTCCTCCTCTCATCATCCCCACACACTCCAGATCCATACACTCGACTCCACCAATCTTCCACCTCCGCAAACAAACCGTGCCCACCTTCAAACCCACCATGCAGTACATCTTCTCAGTTGGTTGCCTCTTGGCACTACTCCAGCCTGTCGTTTCCACACCGGTTCTAGCCACGCGGGCGGACGTCGTTGCGCACGCTGGCAAAGGAAAATCGGACTCGAAGTGCTACGGCATGCTCACCGGATTCTGCGGCGGGTACGACATGGGCTTGGGTCTTGGTCTCGGGCTCGACAGCTTTGGGCTCTTTGGCATGAGCCCGATGCTCAACTACGGCATGCTTAATCCTTACAGCTCCTGGGGAATGGGCTATCCTTATCTCGGGGGCGGTCTGTTTAAGAAGGACGCTTCGGATGCCCAACATAATACTCATGATCACTCGGTTCGTCATCTCTGCATCTTTGCTCTCTGCCTTCATGATTGTTGCATGTCAATATTGACACAAGCTGTATCCCGTTTCCTTTCATCAGGCCTAGTCGCCATACGATAAAACAACTAAAATCTATTAATTATTCTATTTCAGACGTGTATCATCCAGCCATCTTTGTTGTATCTCCTTAAATCCTGTTTCCCACACATAATCTTGTGCTTTAAAACTAAAATTAAGCAGCATCCTAATCGATTTGTGTGAATTGTCAATGTCTGAATGAAAGACAGATTTCCGCTGCAATCAGATTTCACCATCATTTTCTAGTAGGGGGGTTCACAATTGAATTATACTAAACTTTGGAGCCAAATTTAAGGCCTTTATGAACAAAATTTTAAAATTGTGGGGAAATGCACAGCAGCAGGTGTTATCAATCCATCAGTGCAGTTTATCAAATTTTTAAAAATATGTTCATAAACAACTTAAAATGGGTCCTAAAGTTTTGTAAATTTTAATTGTGAACCCCCCTAGTATGTAGTCTCCACCTTGCCAAAATTTAATGCCCCGGGCAATTGTCCAGCGGGGAACGGCGGAGTCATTCCCGCTGTGGTGGCCCCTCTCGTGGCCAGCTAGTCAGGAGCATCACTGCCGCCAGCAGGATCATCAAGGCTCAAGTTTCTTTTCACTTCCCAAGACTCAATTTCCACGCTGGGGTGGACAGAAATCCGTCATTGGGTCCTGCGACTCAATGAAAGTTGATTAGGTAATCTGTCATTGGGTCCCGCGACTCAATGAAAGTTATGGCGCAGTCCCAACTCCCCAGGCCTCAAGATCTCTTCTCATAACCTTTCCACCTTCAACTGGCTCCCCATCTCTCCTTTTTTCCTTCTGCCCATTTTCCCATATCCCTTCCATGCCTCTTCAGCTTTCTTGGTCCTAAAACAGCACCTGCTGTGGGTTTATTTCCTTGTTTGTTTCTTATTTCTTTCTCTTCTGTTTGTTTTGCCTGTCTTGAGTGTTTTCCTTTTTCTCTTTCCTCTTTTTCTTTTCCTCCCTCTGGTTCTTTTCTTCCTGACTCATCACACTGTGTTTTCCTTTGTTTTTCCTTGTGTTGTTTCCTTTCTTTGTTTTCTCTTGTTTGTTGTGAGTGTGCGCGCGCGTAGTGCGCGGAGGATGTGATGAAATTTATGTGACATGTCACCCGGAGTCCAAGTTCAGCTCGAACTTGGATGATGGGTGGCCATGGCATTCTGATCCCCAGAATACGGTCCATCCTGAGTTTATAGATCAGACCTTCAGAGTCCAAACCTTTGAGCTCCGCTCGCCAATCATCTCCATCCAGATTTTCCTAGATCCCTTCCTTCCTCATCCTTAAGATCACATTTCCCCAACCTTTCAAACAACAACTGCCACCAAGGATCCAACACCCCGGCGAACATCTCAAAACCACCCCCCCAACCACAAGCTATCTGCGATCTCATCTGCGCTCATCTCTACGGACCACCGCCACAAGGGCAGCCTAAACAGCACTTCTCCCCTCACACGACTGCCACTGCCTACAACGGACAGGAGTCCCTCACCGCTCCTACAGCCATGGCCATCAGCCGCCGACCCAGGGTTGTGCCCAACTGAAAACAAGTCCCCCCATGTGGGATGCTTGCTGTGGGCCGCCCCTCCCACTTATGCAGAAGTTCAAAACTTGGGATGAAAGAAAGAAATTGCAAATGGCTGGAAAGAAAATACTGCTTCAGCCAGCCTCCCCCTAAGTCCCTGTGGACCTTCCCCAGAGCCAAATGTTCTTCTTGACCTCAGCTTTCTTTTGGCGCTGGTCCCAGCAACCTGAGTCCCACTTTGGCTGCCCAGAAGGCATTTTTGGCCCGCAGCAGAGAAGCCAAAAGAGCTACCAAAGCAGGCATGGGTAGATCAAAGCCACCCTTGGCTGCTCTGATTAGTAGCTTGTGCCTGTATTGGCAGCGTGAGATCCACCTCAGTACTGCTCACCTTGGCTGTGTGCTGGCAGGCTGACAGTGGCAGGAAGACACAAGGGACTTGTGTTAAGTTCAGGGAATTGGGAATTCGGGGAATGAATATGCAAAACAAGGGGAAGCCCCCAAATTTGGGGTTACAGGGGGTGTTAAAGTCATAGGGGTTTGTCAATCACAGGAGGTGAAAGGTAAAAGGGTAATGTGACAGCTCAAAGGAAACGGATTAAATTTTTCAAAACTTTGATGTTGCAATTCCTGGGTGACTATCTACATAACAGGCATTCAGTCAAAGGAAAGAAAATTTGAAATGAAAACTTGGTAAGAAACCAAAATTAGTGCAAACTGGTGAAATAAATTCAAGTTTTTTGAAGAAGACACAAAAGTTGTGCTGGAAAGACAATTGTTGGGAAAATATTGATGAGGTAATTAATTCATAAACTCTGAACATGAGAAAGAAATTCCTTGTAAAAAATGTTTTTAAGTTTCATATGAAGCCTGGCCAATTTCAGGCTGAGGAATCACTACATTTGTAGTTTGGCTTGACTTGCTTCTTGAAAGTGCAACATAGAGCTGACAATGACTAAAAACAGGTTCATGAAGCACAATACCAACATTTCCAATTCTTTGACCTTGAGATTTATTAATTTTCAGGGAGAAAGCCAGATTGACAGGAAATTGCTTTCAAATGAGCTTGAAAGGCAGTCCAGACTTGTCTGGGTCAGATATGAAAGGAATGTGAGGGATAGCCACAGAATCATTAACTCTGTTACCTGATATGACTCTTGTGTGAATCACATTTGGACCCAAGTTTTCCACAATCAACCTGGTTCCATTACAAATTACCATTGTCCAATCAAGGTTCCTGAGCATTATTATTGGCACTCCATGTTTTAGTTGAAGAATATGAGGTGGGAACCCTGAGATGTTCAACCCTTTGATATACTCTTGCAAATATAGGTTTTGGGGATCATCTTCCACAGAATCAAAGCTTGTGTAAGTTCTCCCCTGAGATGGAATGGATTCTAGAACTCTAGAGTTGATTTGTTTTAAAGAAATATTCTTGCAGTCTTATGAGATGATTCAAATTTTGCTCCTGAGAACCCCCATGAATGACCATAGAAGCAGGTGGGTTGATTTTGTTGTTTGATTGAGTGATAACTTTGCATCCCCAATGGATAAGAGATACTGCTGAAATTGAGGATCACATGCTGCACACATGTTGTCTGGAAGTTGGATGATATTTTGTTGAAAGTATCTCCAGCAGTAAGAGTTGACAATGCTTGCATCAAAAATCTAGGGACATGTTCCCTTCCGCACCACTGGTAAAACCTGACGTAAATAACCTCCAAGTACAATTACCTTGCCACCAAAGGGTTGATCTGAATCCATCAAGTCTTGGAGTAATCTGTCTCAGTGTTTCCCAATTCAAGGGCATGTCTATGTGTCATTGGGGCTTCATCCCAAATGATAAGCTTTGATTGCCTCAACACATCAGCCTTTTGAGAATGTTTTGTGATTGAAGAAACTGAATTTTGCAGAAGCTTTGGAGGAATTCCAAAATTCAACTGAGCAGTCCTGCCATATGGCATGTTCATAGCTACAATTCCTGTGGGTTCAGAGAGAATAAAAATTAAGATGGTATGGCTGGGAAAATGAGACCTCACCACTTCTTGCACCTGTGATAGCAAATCTTTGGGTTGATCTGACATTTTCCAGTAAGCAGTTGTATCAGAAAGTCTTTCCAGATCCCCCTGGACCATTATTAAAGGAGCAAGCAGGTTGTTCTGAATAGCATGCATTGATGATCTGATCAAAGCCTGATCTCTGCTGATTGTTCAAATGATTTGCATTGTCAATATGAGATATCCAAATGTTGAAGACCATTTTGTAAAAGGATTGGATAGATTACTTCAATAATCTGATTTGTCATGAGTGCATCATCTTGAAATCCCTGATGGATCTCCAGTCTTCAGTCATGTAATGGTAGGAAGAATTTCATAAACACAGAGGGTATTAAGGTTGAAATTTTGCTATAAGTATGCCAAATGACTTTTGCAAATAAGATGGCATCATTGTTTCATTTGCTTCAGCTATTGTGGCTTCCAAATAATGATCATTTTCCAACAGACCCCGGGCCAAAGCAGCTGAACAAAAACTGTGCATTTGTCTCTGAAATTTACAAAGATCCTCAAAAGAGGTTGCACCAGTGACATGATTGAGTAGTAGCTGTAAATGCCATCTTTCTGCATCAGAAGGATAAACTGCATAAATTCTATCAATTAAAAAACCCCTCTGCCTTGGCTTCCATTCTTTGCTTGTGGGGTGCCATGTATAGTCCTGGATGTCAAAAGAAATATATAGAGAGATAAGTTGCAGATAGTTTGAAAGAGAAAATCCTCCAGCATGTTTCTGGAGCTGCTACCCATCAATAATCTCTGAATCTATTCACCCCATCAATATTTTCTTCAACATCCAAGGCTGATTTATCATAATATTTGTACAGGTATTTGACTGCACAAATTTCTACATTGATGTGACAGTGAAATTTGGCTGATAAGTATGAATTGGAGGGCATGACCCAGCAGTTGTCAATGATAAAGTGGTTATTTCCTCTTGTAATTGTTGGTTCATTGTAAATTCTCCTATACAACTGGTAAGAATTTTCATTCATTAGAATTTCAGGGGAGTTAACTTTGGCATTGTTGTTGTGGGTGTTGTTGAAATTGCATTTGATTTGGTGTTCTTGCATAATGTTTGGGAAAATCAACATCTGGATTAGAAACCCCCCTTGAAAATTTTTGTGATGGAATGGGAAAATGAAAATCAGGGTTATAAAACCTTCTTGAAGTGTGTTTTGATGGTATGTATTCTCTAAAGTGGCTGGTCTGATGATTACCAAAGTGGCTGTTCTAATGAATACCAAAGTGGCTGGTCTGTTGATTACCAAAGTGGCGGGTCTGTTGAATGCCAAAGTTTTTGTCCAAAATTGATCCTGTACTGGTAGTTTTGTGTACATGAAGATTATCTAGATCATTATAAATATGGGAAATCTTGTTAAACCACTTCTTTGTATAGCAGTCTCATTTTTGTTATTGTGAAAAGAAAGTGAAGGGGAAGAAGATTCTGCAAAATAATGTTGTGTTTCTCTGGATTTAGCTTGCTGTTCCGCAGCATAAGCTCTTCTCAATTGTTCATTGGATTGTTGAATTTTTGCAATGAAAAAAGCAAAGGATTATTAATGGGGTGGATGATTTTTACAATTGGTGTTTTACAATGCCCACCCATTGCAAAGTGCGCACATTGTAAATTTGCATATGAGGCCCAATTAAATTAATTTTGCAATTTGTTGGGTACATACTACACAATGTAAAGTTACAACATGTAAATCACCTTTTGTAAACGGATGTACTTCGCGCACTGCAAAAAACTTGTCGCGCACTGCAGGGGGCGTCCACTCGACGTCCCGGCCACAGTGCGCGGAAGCTCAAAACGCTTCGCGCACTGCAGAAAATAAACCATGAAATTCTCATTTTTTTTTCTGCCAGCCGGCAGAGGGGATCTTTCTTGCCCCTCCTCCATTTTCTTGGGGTATTTGGACCCCCCAGCATGACATAAAAAAAGGATGATAAAAAAATACAAAAAATAAGCGGAGCGCCTCCCCGGGTCGCACCCCCCGGGGATTTTTAACCTGCTAAAAAGCCATGGATCGGGTACCCAGCCCCTCGAAAACAGAGTTCGAGGGGCAGAAGTACATACCCCATGACTTCGCCGTGCGGATGGCCGGCACAGGCTGGTCCCGGAGCGGAGTACATGCACACTCCCCCGATGACCGGCCAGCACGCACGTGGAGTGCAAATCACCGGTCATCGAGGGGATTACGTACTCCTCTCGATGACCGGAACGGTCCCGCTTATCGAGAGGAGTAAACACATCTCTCGATGACCGGAACGGTCCCGGTTATCAAGAGGATTAAATACACCACTTGATGACCGGAACGAACCCGGGCATCGAGAAAATAATCATCTTGATGACCGAGTCTGCTGCGGTCACCGAGTAGAGAAACACTCCCTCAATGACCGGAGCGAACTGTTCAAGGAGAGGATTGATGAACGGTTCGCTCCGGTCATCGAGAGGAGCACTTAATCCCCTCAATGAATGGAACGGACCCGGCCATCGAGAGGAGGAACACTCTCGATGACCGGGTCTGTTTCAGTCGTTGAGAGGAGCAGTGTTTACTCCTCTCGATGACCGTGACCGGGTCTGTTCCAGTCGTCGAGAGGAGCAGTGTTTACTCCTCTCGATGACCGTGACCGGGTCTGTTCCAGTCGTCAAACACTCCCCTTGACGACTGGAACAGACCCGGTCATCGAGAGTGTTCCTCCTCTCGATGTCCGGGTCCGTTCCGTTCATCGAGGGGATCAATTGCTCTCGATGACCGGGACTGTTCCGGTCATCGAGCGGAATGCTTAGTCTCTCGATGACCGGGACTGTTCCGGTCATCGAGAGGTGTGTTTACTCCTCTCGATAAGCGGGACCGTTCCGGTCATCAAGAGGAGTACGTAATCCCCTCGATGACCGGTGATTTGCACTCCACGTGCGTGCTGGCCGGTCATCGGGGGAGTGTGCATGTACTCCGCTCCGGGACCAGCCTGTGCCGGCCATCCGCACGGCGAAGTCATGGGGTATGTACTTCTGCCCCTCGAACTCTGTTTTCGAGGGGCTGGGTACCCGATCCATGGCTTTTTAGCAGGTTAAAAATCCCCGGGGGGTGCGACCCGGGGAGGCGCTCCGCTTATTTTTTGTATTTTTTTATCATCCTTTTTTTATGTCATGCTGGGGGGTCCAAATACCCCAAGAAAATGGAGGAGGGGCAAGAAAGATCCCCTCTGCCGGCTGGCAGAAAAAAAAATGAGAATTTCATGGTTTATTTTCTGCAGTGCGCGAAGCGTTTTGAGCTTCCGCGCACTGTGGCCGGGACGTCGAGTGGACGCCCCCTGCAGTGCACGACAAGTTTTTCGCAGTGCGCGAAGTACATCCGTTTGTAAATTACAATCTGGCTACATGTAAACTGTACTTTTACAGTGCCACGTGTAACAATGCTTGTAAAACTGTACATATGTCTACAAACAAATAAAATTACATTCACTTAACTTACAATGCCCCTTCATCGCCCTCAAAACATCCTCCCCCAAGCTTAATCACACCTCTGGGAAGCTTCTACATAGCCTCCACTGACCTAGGTAGGGCTAAATTTGATACACAGACACTCACCCATCATCACCTCAGTCGGAATCAGTCTGATCACTTTTTTTCGCTGCTATTGGGTGATTTCCCACTCAAATCAAAAACTTAATAGAGTTCTTATTACATACCCTGCGATAAAGCAGCAACCTAATCCGGATAAGCAATAAGCTTGAAAATCTTGTCTTTGTAGTACATAGATTCACCGCTCCTATGCCCCGCAAAAGACGATTCACAGCAAGTATCCCACTTCCCACGCCTCCACCCCCTCCACTCAATCCTCCCAGAAATACAATATCCACCGCCACATTATCTTCTACTGGTAGTATCCCAACATCCACTGCAAATAACACCAACATCAAGAAAGCTTGAGCTGGCGGCCCTGAAGATTCCAATCCGGAAGAACCCAAAGACTTCCCAAACTGGCAATATCCCGTCGCCATGGACAAGGAATTCAGTACCTTCATCGATCATGGATGCAAGTTGGACCGCCAGGGTTATCCCCTTTACCCAAACGGATCGACTACTTTTGTGCTCTCTCCCGGTGCGGCCGTCGAAAACTTTGGAAATGTTGGGTACACAAAGACAAGTAGCAACGGTGCAAAGTCCGACGACTGGAAAGTAGTTCGAGTGTACTGCAAGGGAGTTCTAGTTTGTGATCGTGAAGGATGTGATTATACCGGCCCCCCACCAACTGGGAAAGGTAAAATTGATGAGCTGCTCAGCACGTTAGTCCCTTCTCTTCCATTTACCTCGTATCATTTACTGATTACCATGGTGTTGACGCCTTTAAATTTTATGTGATCTTGATCAGTAATCCCACCTGCAAAGGTCTGGCTGGTCGATGCCTTGGTAAGATTTACCAGCAGAAATGCTTGAATACGCAATGTTGCTTTGATTTTCATAAGAGGACCGGCTGGGGGCTCATGCGACACCGAGGAGTTCACGCGCATCCATGGCCATCTTCCAAGAAAGCAGAACCCCTCGCGAAAAAAGATCTAACCGAAGCAGTCCTGAAAAATCCAAAGGCAAGTTCTCTACAGCTCAAGGTATGTTCTCATACTTTCCTTCTCCTTGGGCTCCCTTTCTCCTTGGAAGCTGACCGCCCAATGCATCTCTCAGATTGGCAACACAAGCGGGCCTGGACAGGCAATCGACAGTGTGGTTAACATACATGAATCCTTAGGCAACTCAGACCGGCTGCGTCACCTTTGTCGCCAGATACTGCAGCAGATGGATCTTGGTTCGGACGGGGGAGACAAGTTCATGCATGACTTATTCCAGTGGCAACTGTAAGTATCTCGGATTTGGCCCATTTGTCAAAACTTCACGTTGTTAATTTTACAATCTCTGAACCTCACAGGAATGGTATGGAGGTCATATCAATCGCCTGCAAGCCAGGCCACAAACACATAACACTCCAGAATAATTGGATGTTGCAGCGGCTTCTTGATTGTGGCAAGGATGGCCATAACTTGTACTCTGGCGGATTAATCTTGGATGTTACTTACCGTTTCTTTGCGTCCGGATATCTGCTCACTACCTCAATGTATTGCGACGATATCGGCCGATGGATTCCCATACAACTTAGCTGGATCCGTGGTCTAAGAAAATCCTACTACACAGTTCACTTCACAGTACTTTTCCGTCAATTTCTCATTCCATCTCTCTTGCAACACAAGCGCAAAAACATGGCACGGAGTATCGTGGATTTCTCAAAGGCTCAGCAAAGAGGATTTGTGGCGGCGTACATGGAAGTCTTTGGCGAATCCAACCATGATGAAGCCCTGCGCAAACTGAAAGGATGTCAGGAACACTTCCGTCAATCAATCACCCAAGTCAAGCAAAACCGTGCTGTCATCATGGCTGACAAGCAGGTGAGATCTTATTTTATTTTATGTGTTTTCCTACTTTAATCTCATTCCAACTCCCCGCCAACACCCCCGCCAACCGTGACTCACATGTACATCCTCTCCAGGCGCTATTTGAATCCAAGTGCCTCGCGCTGTTGCAGCCGTGCAACAAGGACGGGCCTACTCACGACAAAAAAATAGATGAGATGCGTCGCAGATTTCCCAAGACCAAGGCGTGGCTGGACTGGTGGACAATGGCCGACATGGAGTCCATCTTATTTCCAAGCCGCCGCAAGATGCTGGAGGACTCACCCAATGGTGATGATGGTCTTCCAAGCTCAACCAATGCTCAGGAGAGCATGCACCGACTTGACTACATGTTCAGGTTGTTGAAGTGTCAATCTAGCACTGCTTAACACATCGTTGCTTACACATCCAATCACCATTGGGGCAACACCACACATCATCATAAGCATACATCTACTGTATTCAACTGCAACATAGCAATGTGTACTTAGCTCAATGGTTAGAGCATCACTCATGAATGCTGAGTATGTGAGTTCAACTCTCACAGTACACGAGGTTGTGGGTTCAACACCCACTTCACTTGGACCTTTCTTTTCACTTGTTCAATGCAGGTTTGTTTTTTTTATTTGTCTTTTACAATCTTTCACATTTGGATTGCAATTAATCACTAATATCTATGTATGTATCTTTACACTGTAGTGCGGGTAAGAAGACAATAATCACGGGGTTTTCCGAGCTCTATGCCTTTGTTAAGGCATTGGAAAAGGACCATCTACTTGTGATGCGGGGCATTCCCATCCGTTACGGGATCAAGGCCAAGGGTCAGCAAGACGTTGCCCAATTGATTGGGTGGATCAAACCAACCAAACAGCAGCGGGCTGCGTTGAACGATGGTTGACCACCTGACACCACTCAAGCCCTCCTCGATCATCCCAACAAGCGCGCAAAGTCTGGCAGGCCGCCAAATTCCCAGAACATCAACCGAGCGGTGCACACAACCTTTGTGTCATACGCCACTGAGAAGGAGGACCACTTGAAGAACCGGTGCTGGTTGGCGGCAGCTTTGGAATCTCTCTACGCGGTTTACAGCCCACTCTGGCTCCAAACCCCCGGCGGCAAAAAAACCGACATTTTCCACACTCTGGTCTTGCATTTCACCTCCAGGACAACTAACGAGCTCATCGAAAATAAAAATCTCAAGTCTTGCCTCACCCGCGGAGCTCACAAGCTATTTGAAGAGGCTTGTAAACTCCATCCACATTCGTTCATCCCTGGTGAGTATGCCTCATGTGATTTCTTCATGGAAATCCTCCTCGATCCCAAGTCAAACTCATCAAAGATCCTGCAAAGCCTGTTCTCAGTCCAAGAGTCCTGCGAATTATTGTGCCCCCAAAAGTTACACAACAAGAAAGTTACTCACCCCCGAGGCGAACGCCGCTTGGTTGCGCTCAAGCTCACTACGTCCATGTTTGCCGCCAATGGGATCAGCTCAACCAATGCGGAATCACTTATCACTCAGTGGACAACCTCTGGCCTTGCGGGAGCTTCTGGCTTACAATGCAAGATTTGTAACAACTCCCGACCCAAAAAAACTTGTTGAAGTCAGACCACCGATCACAAAGACCTTCCTCAGCCAAGTAGTTTGCTCGATGAAGTCTCACTTATATCGTTCCCTGATTCTCAAGCTCCACCTCACCTCTACTTCCACATCGACATATCATCCATTCGCAATGAAGATGAACAGCAGGATTTCATGGGCAAGATGATCTGGCCGTTCAAGCTGACCGTCTCAGGGGAGGTATATACCTTGATCTCACATGGATATTGGGGTGCAGATCACTATTGGGGTAAGGTTTTACATAACATTCAAGGAGTTACCGGTGTTTGGCTCCACAATGATCGAATCAATGCCGGCTTTGCTCAATTGGTTGATCCTCTCCCTGGAAGTATTAGTGGGGCGCATCCGCACACCAGCTGGTTGATTTACTCGCGGGGATGGACACACGATGAAGCAGCTTTTGTGGAACAAAGTGTTGAAAGGATCCGCCGCAACAACCCCAAGATCACATCTGTGATCCCGTTTTCTCACATGAAGAACCTTTTGAATATATCTTACAACGGTGATGTGACGGTGGACCACTTCAATCCGCCTACAACCTTTGAATCCCGGCCTCAGAAGAAACACGTATACCATGGCAATATCGGGGACAATATCAGTGATCCATCCTGCTCGAGCACCTCTAGCGAGGCAGCAACTGAAGATTCTGACTCTAGCGAGGCTGCCACTGAAGATTCTGACAATGGCAACGGTGAATCGGAACCTGAATCTGGCAGTGATGCCTCTGAATATGAAGCTCCCGGATGTCCACCAAGCCCGCCTAACCATAGCGAACCAATCAAGATACGGCTTCAAATGAACCAGACTCAGCCTCCTCAATTGAATCCTACGCCGCAAACCATTGCAGGGTCTGCCCTGGCCCCACCAATCACCAAATCCAAAAAATTCCTGCCTGGAAGGTGGCCACGCCCTACAAAAGCTCGGCCAGTTTCCCCCCCTGCATTGGATCCAAAGACAGCTCTTCCAGATTGTGGTATTGAGGTTCCCAGGTCCAGTCAACCCCTCTCTTCTGTCCAAAAACCCCAGTCTACACAACCGGTCAAGCCAACGTCCTCTGCAAAGAAGCCTGCAGGAAAACGGGGTCGTCCAAAGAAGGATCCAGCTGACGCTAGCAATGTCACCTTCCAATCGGCCCCGTTGACCGATGCTGACTGGGAACGCATTACCGCCCGTTTGGCGGCCAACTGGTCTGCTCATTGGAAATCAGAAAACGAGAAAATCCGGTTGCAGAATATTGGACAAGTGCGTGAATGCCCACTAGTAGAGGTAGGTCCGGGGCCTGGTTCGATCACCTCAAAATCTGTTAATACGGCCGCCACTCAGAGATTGTCTCAGCGATCGGAGACCGCTCAGAAAGACGCCCCCTCTCAGAAATTGCTTGCGGCTAAGAAAACAAAAGCACCCACCCAGCCAAAGGTGGGTATGCGCAGATCTTCTTGAAATGCAGCGGTTTGATTTGTTGTTCCTCTGCTTCCTATTGTTGTTCATCTGCTTCCTATTGATGTCACTTGACACTTGTGATTTTGCTTGGATAATTTGTTTCCCTTTCATTTTTTGGCGGGTTTGGTATCAATCTCTTCTTGTTTTTTCCCTCCATCTGGTTGTATGTTTGCTCTGTCTTGGTTTTTTTCAGGCTGTTGTGGTCTTTTTTTACAAGGCATTGTAAAAATGCACCTGATAGGAGAGAAATGTATTTTTACAATCTCTCTTTTACAATGTGCCCCCCTTCGTAATGGGATCTCATTGCAAAACTATTTGATTAGGGGCTATGATTCTTTTTCACATAGCCCATTTTTACAATGGGTGAACTTTGTAACAGTTAAGTTGTAAATTTGCAAAATGTATGGTGCCAGGTACATTTTTACAACTTAATTTTTGCATTGCATTGTTCTTCGGTCCCAGTAATTGTGCCCCATTATGTAAAATTAATTAATTGTGGGTTTATATGCAATTTTACAATTTCTCAATTTTACAATGTACCTACATTGTAAAAGAGGAATTGTAAAAATCAACAGCCCCATTATTAATCAGAACGGGGAAGTTAATTGAGGTGTGATGAGGAGGATAGTAGTGGGTGGTGTCTGATGAGTGGATTGGTTGGGGTTAAATAAAAGCAGATTGTGTTGATTGTGTTGTTTATATAATGTGTTATGTTGAAGGTTCAGATGGGTACAATCAGCCATTTTCAAGGTTATAGATGTGTAACCAAGTCCGATGAAGCTGATTTCTTCAACAGACTTGGTTGTTGGTGTGAAGCCAAGTCTGATGAAGCAGAATTTTTGTGGAAGTGGTTATCAATGACATTGAAGACAATTACCCAGGTGTGGATATCTTTCCAAGCAATCTGCACATCCCTAAGGGAACGCTGAACGGAGTCAAAGCAAGTCCATTGAACGGAGTCCAGGGATGGAGTATAAATTTATGGGGTCCTTCCAGCAGACTTGGAGTTGTCCACTCAGTCTTGATGGCCGCAGTCCTCCAGAGAGCGCGAGTATGCCTTGCTGAGGAGGTGTGAAGCGGCTCCAACTTCCTTCACCCAATGGCTGGTATACACCCAACAATCTGCTTGAACGGACTGGGTTATAGATGTCTCACCCTGTCTGTTCAGGCAGAAAGAAAATTGATGCCGGCATTACATGCATACCAACACCGGCGTTACTTGCATAGACAGATTTTTTATGGGTTTGTTTGGTCCCCAGACCCTATATCTTCAGTTATATATAGATAATGAGGATCAATAAGACCCCTTTGTATGGCAGCCTTGTTTTGTGCATTTTGAAAAGAAGATGAAAGGGAAGAAAATGCTGCAACAGATCATTTCCTTTTTCTGAATGTACTTTGCCTTTATGCTGCATAAGCTCTTCTCAAATGTTCAATGGATTTTTGCATTTTTGCAATGAAAAATGAAAAGATTTGAGAATCAGAATAGGTCCGTTACAAATCTGCTTCATCAGACTCAGCTGCACACCAACAACTGAGTCTGTTGAAGCAATCTGCTTTATCAGGCTTGGCTACATACACTCCAACAACTGACCATCAGACACCACCCACTTTGATGAGTATACTGTCCCACTCATCAATTCACACCTCAATTAAATTCAGTGGTTATCAATGTGTTCACTTTTACCGGTGACACATCTGGAAGCAAGTCCGTTCAAGCATCCGGTGCTGAACGGAGTCTCTTACAGACATGCAGTACGGATGGGTTGAACGGATTCCGTTAATCTTGCAGGCACACCATACAAAGTTGTGGGCGTGCCGCGTCGCCATTCCGTTCCAGAAGACTGGCACACATATTTCAGAGACACAGAGCTGGCTGCTGAGACTTGAGGGAGTCCGTTCAAGCAGTATTATTTGAACTGAAATGGTGATGTCTCACCCAAAGCTGCTTGAACGGACTCCTTAATACAAAAAGAGCATTGATGCCGGCGTTACATGCATACCGACGCCGGCATTACTTGCATGACATAAACTTGTACAGGATATTGACGCTGGTGTTACTCGCATGACATAAACTTGTACAGGATATTGACGCTGGCGTTACTCGCATGACAGATAACTGTACAGGTTTGTTTGGCCCCCAGAGGCTATTCCTTTAGTTATATGTAGATATATGTAGATGAGCCTGTTCCTATACACATGGATATTCAAAATGCACATGGACCAAACCACATTTGTTTGGGACCTTCTCTATTATCACCAATATCCAATTCTTGGGCGTGCTGCTACTTCCAGTCAATCACTCAATTCAAAGTTCAAGCCATGGATCCAGCCCATCCTCTCCTCACCAACATCAAATCAGTCTCATTCTCGCCCCTCTGGGCATCCGACATCCGCTCGATCTCAGTCCTTCAAATCACCAATCCATCCCTACTCGATAACAACAATGTGCCTTCAACTGCAGGTCTCTACGACCCTAGGCTTGGACCACTCAATTGGAAACATATCTGCCGGACATGTCATCAACTCAACACTCAATGTCCCGGCCATTTCGGTCATATTGAACTCAACATACCCGTCTTCCACCCACTATTCATGACACATGCATACCAACTCTTGAGATCAACTTGCTTCTATTGTCATCATTTCCTATGCTCCAAATTAGTTGTAAGTTGACAGTGAACCAATTTCCTTGTCAGATTTCTTGAACCATCCCGTTTTTTTGTCTTCCACTAAACTCAAACTTTCTATTTTTCAATCCCACCAATCCATTTTAGATTCTGTGATACGCTGCAAAGCTCAAACTTCTGGAGCATGGCCTAACCCTTGAATCAGACGCAATAGACAACTTTCCAACCTCGCAACCCATAAGTACTGGAAAAAGGGTCCCGGAAGAGGGTCCGGATCAGGAAAATGAAGATCAAGAAGCAGATCAAACCGCATTCAATCTCACCTTTTACCAAAATTCACTCTCAAAATTCGTGGCCAAATGTTTAAAAGCGCCTTGCACGAAGTGCAAGGCGCTTTGTGTCGTGCCCCCCGGCGGGCGAGGGACTTGTGATAAGTTTGATCAACAGCTGGACCAAGATGATCCCTAACCTAAAGCCTGGAATTTGGGGAGCTTAGCTAAGCCTCTCTGAGGCGGCGCAAAGCATCTCCAAAGGAGAGGCTTAGCCTAAATTGACTAAAGTTCCTCTCTATGTGGAAGGGGGACGCTGTCCCGCAGGGACCTCCGAAGGAAGGTGTAAACCCCCTCCTGTGTTGGGCTTACAAGATGTCACCAGATGATACAAGCCCTGTCACAGACTTGTATATAGCCCGTTCCCCTTCCTTCCTTGGCTCAGCAGAGAACTAACATGCAGTCTCTCTGAGCCAGGTAAGCTCTTCCCTTTTTTCTCTTCTTCCTCTCAAGGAGAGAACTGAAATGCAGTCTCTCTGAGCCAGTCCTAGCAATCAAAGCCCCCTGAGTTTGGTCCTAGAACTCCTCCTCCGCGCCCGTGCCATCGCTCCTCCGTCTCCAGCTCCAGTGAAGGGATTCAACCCTTACAGAGGGACTCATGCGCTACGTCAACCCTGCCTGCTGGCAGCAGGCAGGGAGTGCTGCTGGGGCCCCTAGTCCTTTGCATGGACATACATCCACAAGAAATTAAAAGAAGAGTTTCAAAAAGGAAGACTGAGAGAGGAGATAATAAGATGGTTATTTTTAGGTCTCAAGAACAAGATTATGTGTGGATGATGGGATGGAAGGAGATACAACAAAGATGGCCGGATGATACAGGTTTAGAACATAACAATGAAGTGATTTTGTTGATTTATTGTATAGCGGGAGATTAGGACTGAAAAAAAGTTGTGCAGCGTGTGTCAATACGCATATCCCACAAAAAATTGCACAAGGCAGAAAGGAAAGATCTAGAGATAATGAACCAAGTGATCCTGAGCGTTGTGTTGGGCATCCGAAGCGTCCTTCTTAAACAGACCGCCCCCGAGATAAGGATAGCCCATTCCCCAGGAGCTGTAAGGATTAAGCATGCCGTAGTTGAGCAGAGGGCTCATGCCGAAGAGCCCAAAGCTGTCCAACCCAAGCCCAAGACCCAAGCCCATGTCGTACCCGCCGCAGAATCCAGTGAGCATACCGTAGCACTTTGAGTCCGATTGTCCTTTGCCGGCTTGTGCAATGACGTCCGCCCGCGGAGCTAGAACTGGTGTGGAAGCGACAGTCTGGAGTAGTGCCAAGAGGCAACCGACTGAGAAGATGTACTGCATGGTGGTTTTGAAGGTGGGCACGGTTTGTTTGCGGAGGTGAAAGATTGGTGGAGTCGAGTGTATGGATCTGGAGTGTGTGGGGATGATGAGAGGAGGAGACTGGGAGGCATCAAGCGTCCCTTTATATAGCTTTCCGGTCATGCTTGACCAGCCCTTTGCTACTAAGGGCCTGTACCATACAAAATCTGTTTTTCCCGCGCGAGGAAAACAGTTTTCTTTTTTTCAATATTCAGTTTATCAAGAGGTAAAAACAGCCTCCCATAATCGTGTACCACAACTGCAGGCTTCCTGCACTTCTCTCCCAGCCCAAACTGTGTATGTACATACATAAATACATAACACATGGGTCCGGGGGGGATGGAAGGTCCTCAACACTAGACCGATACATTCATTGTGTATCGGTCCAAGATGAGATCCCATCAGACCAATACAATGTATCAATCTGAGGGGAACACTCCCCTTCTTCCTCTTGGACCAATTGTATATTGGGCAGAGAGGAAGAAGGGGAGGATTCCTCTCGGACCGATCCAATAGAGCGGTCCGAGAGGAAGGGGGAGAGAGCTACTCGATACATAGTATTGGTGGCAGAACCCTCTCTCCAACCGATCTAGTTGTATTGGTCGGAGAGGAAGGAGAGAATTCCTCTCAGACTGATAATATCAGTCTGGGAGGATAGACGGACCGAGTTGTTGGCTCGGTCCGAGGTGATCATGGGTTGGTCCGAGGTGAGAGATGGACCGATACATATGTTGCATTGGTCCGAGATGAGAGAGAGACTGATACACATGTTGCATTGGCCAAGAGAGGCCCCGGTGTCTTGGTTGGAGGGGGCTCAGCAGAAGGAAAACACACATGAGAAACAGGGTCAGACCTGTTTCTGGAAATTGATTGTTTTGAGCAAAAAACGAGTTCTGATTTCCCCCAGAAACAGGTGCTGTGGTACACGTTTTTGAGGGGAAACTGTTTTCCGTGAGGAAAGTTGTTTTCCGGCCAAAAAACAGTTTTTTGAGCCGCTATGGTACAGGCCCTAAGATTCGATATCCCGGGTTTCTCCCCCGGTCAGATTTCCTTTCCACGCGACTGGGTGGAATTTCTCATACACGGTGTGTGTGAAGGAAACATGACTCTGTCCTGCTGTCATTAATTCGGTTTATCCGTGTTCGATGTTGCCACAAGATGCCTTCGCGGGACCAATCGGATCCATCGGCGGCGGCCGGCTTCTCATCCTCACCCGTTCATGAGAGCCACCAGTTGAGGGACACTCCATCCGTCACCGCTTCACGGATCATGTGCCCTCAATTCAACGAGCCCGGATCGGGTTTGTTTGAACACTAGTGCGCGCTTGAGACTGCGAAGGTCAACTGAACAGAGCGCTCCTATCGGCGCCATGCTCCGGTGGCTTTGTTGAAACAGAGAGTCAGCTAAACACCGAGAGATACTGCCCTTGTGGGGATAGTTGATACACAAAAGCGGATATGGGAAATTCTACTACTTGCACAACACAGAATTTTGAACCACACTTCTTCAACAGAGCTTCAGCTGAAGGTGATGTGTGATCCCGGCGGCAGGCCGATGCCGGTGACTGTGAGTACCCAAATATGCCAGCAGAAAGCTATATAAAGGGAAGCTTGATGGCCTCCCAGGCTCCTTCTCTCTCATCATCCACACACACTCCAGATCCATACACTCGACTTCACCAATCTTTCACCTCCGCAAATAAACTGTGCCCATCTTCAAACCCAACAAACCCACCATGCAGTACATCTTCTCAGTCGCTTGTCTCTTGGCCCTACTCCAGACCGTTGTATCCACACCGGTTCTTTCCCCACGAGCAGACGTCGTTTCACAAGCCGGCAAAGGACAATCGGACTCGAAGTGCTACGGCATGCTCACCGGATTCTGCGGTGGGTACGACATGGGCTTGGGTCTTGGGCTCGGGGTGGACAGCTTCGGCCTCTTCGGCATAAGCCCGCTACTCAACTACGGCATGCTTAATCCTTACAGCTCCTGGGGAATGGGCTATCCTTATCTCGGGGGCGGTCTGTTTAAGAAGGACGCTTCGGATGCCCAACATCATACTCATGATCACTCAGTTCGTCATCTCTGCATCTTTGCTCTCTGCCTTCAGGATTGTTGGATATCAATATTGACACAAGCTGCATCCTGTTTCCTTTCATCAGGCCTAGTCGCCAATAAATCTACCAAAATATATTAATTATTCTATTTCAGACGTGTATCATCCCGCCATCTTTGTTGTATCTCCTTAAATCGTGTTTTCCACACGTAATCTTGTGCTTTAAAACTAAAATTAAGCAGCTTCCTAATCGATTTGTGTGAATTGTCAATGTCTGAATGAAAGAAAAATGTCCGTTGCAATCAGATTTCGCCATCCTTTTCTATTATCTCCACCTTGCCAAAATCTAATGCCCCGGGCAATTGTCCAGCGGGGAACGGCGGAGTCATTCCCGTTCCTACAGCCATGCCCATCAGCCGCCGACCCAGGGTTGTGCCCAACTGAAAACAAGTGCCCCATGTGGGACGCTTGCTGTGGGCCGCCCCTCTCACTTGTGCAGAAGTTCAAAACTTCGGATGAAAGAAAGAAATTGCAAATGGCTGGAAAGAAAATACTAAGCCTCAGCCAGCCTCCCCCTCAGTCCCTTTGGACCTTCCCCAGAGCCAAATGATACTTCTTGACCTCAGCTTTCTTTTGGCGCTGATCCCAGCAACCTGAGTCCCACTTTGGCTGCCCAGAAGGCATTTTTGGCCCGCAGCAGGTAGCCAAAAGGGCTACCCAAAAGGGCTACCAAAGCAGGCATGGGTAGATAAAAGCCACCCTTGGCTGCTCCCATTGGTAGCTTGGGCCTGTATCGGCAGCATGAGATCCACCTCGGTACTGCTCACCTCCTGGCAGGCTGCCAGTGGCACACAAGGGACTTTTAGTTCGGGGAATGAATATGCAGTATGAGTCTGTTCCTGTACACATGCATATTCAAAATGCACATGGACCGAACCACATTCGTTCGGGACCTTCTCTATTATCGACATTATCCAATTCTTGGGCGCGCTGCTACTTCCAGTCAATCACTGAATTCAAAGTTCAAGCCATGGATCCAGCCCATCCTCTCCTCACCAACATCAAATCAGTCTCATTCTCGCCCCTCTGGGCATCCGACATCCGCTCGATCTCAGTCCTTCAAATCACCAATCCATCCCTACTCGATAACAACAATGTGACTTCAACTGCAGGTCTCTACGACCCTAGGCTTGGACCAATCGATTGGAAAGATATCTGCCGGACATGTCATCAACTCAACACTCAATGTCCCGGTCATTTCGGTCATATCGAACTCAACGTACCCGTCTTCCACCCACTATTCATGACACATGCATACCAACTCTTGAGATCAACTTGCTTCTATTGTCATCATTTCCTATGCTCCAAATTGGTTGTAAGTTGACCGTGAACCGATTTGCTCGTCAGATTTCTTGAACTATCCCGTTTTTTTGTCTTCCACTAAACTCAAACTTTCTATTTTTCAATCCCACCAATCCCTTTTAGATTCTGCGATACGCTGCAAAGCTCAAACTTCTGGAGCATGGCCTACCCCTTGAATCAGACGCAATAGACGACTTTCCAACCTCGCAACCCATAAGTACTGGAAAAAGGGTGCCGGAAGAAGGTCCGGATCAGGAAAATGAAGATCAAGAAGCAGATCAAACCGCATTCGATCTCACCTTTTACCAAAATTCACTCGCAAAATTCGTGGCCGAATGTTTAGATCGGAAACAAACCCCCGTCAAGCCTCGATGCTCTGGCGAGGATTACAAGATTGGAATGTGCTTCGATCGTAGGCGGCAGGTCATTTCAGAACTGTTCAAACTGTTGCCAAAAAAGAAGTGTGAAAGTTGTGGAGCCTACTCGTCGCGGATGAGGAAAGACGGCCATACGAAAATCATGGAATACTCTCTCGTTCCTAAACAAGAAAAGTACCACAAACTCACCGGGAAAGTAAGGCCGAATGTCCTCAAGTTTTCGACTGGGTCAACATTGAGTCGGCGTTCCTCTTCCGTACAACCATCAATCTCATCAAGCAAACGACAGCGAACAGGTCCTGTATCCGAGAACGGCCACAATTTCAGCGACGTTAACAGTGACGCCGGCGCTTCGGCATGGGCTCAAAATAGTCAACCCGCAAGATCAAGTTGCGGTGATATCGCTTCTGAGAGTGACGAATCTGACGTTATTGAAGACCAGCAAGCAGCAAGCAGCCGTTCAGAAACCGAAAGCGTGGAAACTTCAAATAGCGAAGACAGTGATGACAACGACGTTCCGCAAGACAAAGGCACCAAGGCATCTAAACAGACCGAAAGAATGATGCTGGCTCAAGAGGCTCGGGCTCATCTGAGTCAGCTTTTCATCAATGAACCGGAACTCTGTGGATTGTTATACGGCCCACGTTATCCAGCATTGCAATCTCATCGTCAGCAAGCGTCAGCATCTGCCGACATGTTCTTCCTCGACGTCGTACCTGTGCCGCCTTCCAGATTCCGGCCGGCTGCCATGATGGGTGGCATGACTCTAGAATCGCCTCAAAATCAACTGTTGACCCAAATCCTCAGCCAAACCATGAAGCTCCGCGATCTCAATGACGAGCTCGCGACTACTAATCGGAGACTAAAGCTCGAAAAACACCTAAATTCCACCGAGTTTGAAGCACTCCAAGCCAGTCGAGCCAAGTTGTATCGACAAGTGTTAGAAGCCTGTGTCGGTATGCAAGTAGTGGTCAACAGCCTGATGGACAGTACCAAGAATCCAACTAGTATGGGTCCAGGCAAACTACCACCTCAAGGTATCAAGCAGTTGCTCGAAAAAAAAGACGGATTGTTTCGTATGAATATGATGGTGTGTGATTACTTGGGACACGTTATTTTTTTCTGACCTCAAAACTTAATTGGCTAATCATTTGCTGTTCCGATTGCGCAGGGTAAACGTGTAAACTACGCCGCGAGATCTGTGATTTCACCCGATATCAATATCGAAACAAACGAGATCGGAGTGCCGCCGGTATTTGCCAAGAAACTGACATTTCCGGAATTTGTCACCGAGCACAACCATGACCAGATGCACCGGCTAGTTTGCAACGGTCCGCACAAGCATCCCGGGGCGGTTTACGTTCAAGATGAAGATGGGACGATGATTTCTCTTGACAAAATGGACGAGGATGGCCGACGGGCGCTAGCTAATACATTGCGCCATTCATCGACTGATGCCGAGAACCCACCCAACACGACAAGGCCTGACATTGGATTGCCATCAACCCGAACACGAACGCGCGGCATTCGCGTCCATCGCCACTTGAACGACGGCGATATTCTCATTTTGAATCGACAGCCAACCCTTCACAAACCAAGTATGATGTGTCATCGAGCGCGGATCTTGAAAGGCGAGAAGACCATTCGGATGCACTACGCAAACTGCAATTCATACAATGCTGATTTTGACGGAGATGGTCGGTTTACAAAAATTTGAAAGATTTAATCCTCGTCAATCTGTTTGCTCATGTGACTTACGTTTCCTTCTTCCCCCTCTATCCATCCATCCACTCATCCTTGCCTTTCCGTTAGAGATGAACATGCATTTCCCACAAAGCCTGATCGCCCAAAGCGAGGCACGAATGATCGCAAATAACGATAACCAGTACTTAGTACCGACCTCGGGGAATCCACTGCGTGGCTTAATTCAGGATCATGTAGTATCCGGGGTTTGGATGACAAACAAAGACACGTTTTTTGATCGGGAGGAATACTATCAAATTATTTATGGAGCTCTCCGGCCAGAAGGGAACTACTCTGGCCAAGGCAGGGTCATAACCGTACCCCCGGCGATCTGGAAGCCTGTGCCTATGTGGACTGGTAAACAGCTAATTTCAACCATCATGAAAAACATTACTCCACTCGACGCCTCGGGACTCAACTTGAGGTCCACATCCAAGGTCCGAGGAAAATCATGGGGCAGTCACGTTTCAGAAGAAGAGGTCATCTTTATGGATGGTGATTTGCTCCAAGGAGTGATTGATAAATCCCAGATCGGTGCTTCCCCGTACGGTCTGGTACATTCTGTTTACGACTTGTACGGGTCAGAGGTCGCTGGAAAGCTGCTGGGTATCCTCAGTCGATTGTTCACTAAATATCTACAACATCGCGCATTCACTTGCAGAATGGATGATCTACAGCTCACAAAACGGGGGGACGAGATGCGCTCGAAACTCATCTCCGAAACTTCTCAGCGGGGTATCCGGGCTACGCTGTCGACCATCGGACTAACGGAATGGGAAGCGAAAACTCCTCACGGTATGATCGATTTGGAAAACCGACTTCAAGAGGTTTTGAGAGATGACATGAAAATGGCAGCACTCGACAATGCCTACAGCGGAGAGAATTCCTCTCTTCAGACCGCCATCAACAATCAGTGCCTGCCTTCTGGCCTAGCGAAACCGTTCCCCTGGAATAATATGCAAATGATGACTTCATCCGGTGCAAAAGGGACTCCAGTCAATGCATCTCAAATCTCTTGTCTACTTGGCCAACAAGCTCTCGAAGGCCGTCGGGTACCTGTCATGGTTAGTGGCAAGACACTCCCATCCTTTCGAGCGTTTGAAACTGCACCACGGGCAGGTGGATTTGTTGCCCAACGCTTCTTGACTGGTATTCGTCCCCAAGAGTACTACTTTCATTGTATGGCTGGACGGGAGGGTTTGATCGACACGGCCGTCAAAACTAGTCGATCAGGATATTTACAGCGATGCCTAATCAAGCATCTCGAGGGAGTCCGAGTTCACTACGACCATACCGTCCGGAACAGTGATTCTTCAATACTTCAGTTCCACTATGGAGATGACTCACTGGACGTAACAAAACAGAAACATCTCAACCAATTCGACTTCTCGCTACTGAATCGTAGTTCCTTGATCACCCGCTTCAATCCGAGTCGAATTGCTGGCCAAGTTGATTGCGATACCGCTCATGACTACACTGAGGGAATAGTTAAGGCTTTGAACAAGGGTCAACATCCACTACCACCGCCCACGCTATCTATCTTCAGTCCCAGTCGAAACTTGGGTAGTATCTCCGAAAAATTTGCCCGAGACGTGAAAGCCTACCAACTTGACAATCCACTCCAAATCCTGAAATCGAAGAAGAGTGTCCGGAAAAAATGGCCTGTCTATAGTCAATCTAACGAGCTCGTGGCTATGGATATGTTTAGTTCTTTGATGCACGTTCGATTCATGATGGGACTCGTCGATCCAGGAGAAGCTGTTGGCTTGTTGGCCGCACAAGGTGTGGGAGAACCTTCAACTCAAATGACGCTCAACACTTTCCATTTTGCCGGTCACGGTGCCGCAAATGTCACCCTAGGTATTCCACGTTTGCGTGAAATCGTGATGACAGCGTCGGCGAACATCAAGACTCCTACAATGAAGTTTCCGATACGGCCGGAGGTCACAGATGATGAATTTGAACGGTTTATCAAGCGAACGGCAAGATTGCATCTATCTCAGGTGGTTGATCAAGTAGTGGTGACGGAGCGATTGAAGACAAATGGAAGCAGTGCACAAATATTCAAAGTTTACGAAATCAGATTAGAACTTTATCCAGCTGAAGAGTATTGCCGCGAGTATAGCATCAACGTGCCAGCTGTTTTCAAGTCGATTGCTAAGGTTTTTGTGCCTACTCTGGAACGAATGATTACCCGTGAATTGAAGACATTGCAGTCAGATTTGAAAACTCAGCTTGCTGAGATAGGGAAAGGCAAAGCAAGTTCGGCACGCAAAGGCCAAGGGAGCGGTGCGGATGGTAGTGAGGACGGTGAAGAAGATGTTCCGGCTCGAAGAGTGGATGAAGCTGATATCGAAGATGGAGATGCTTATGATGAAAAACGGGCACGTCAACGGGGCGAAGTTGACTACGATAAAGATGGTGCCGAATCGGATTCA
This sequence comes from Puccinia triticina, assembly GCF_026914185.1. NCBI lineage: Eukaryota > Fungi > Basidiomycota > Pucciniomycetes > Pucciniales > Pucciniaceae > Puccinia > Puccinia triticina. Next base: position 3,871,816 of record NC_070565.1, on the reverse strand, counting down.
GATGAGGATTCGGAGGTAATGGATGATGACAAGTTACGAAAGATGACAGGTGCTGGTAAAACCGATGAAGATCAAGATAGCGATGAGGATACGTCGTCGAGCACGACCGCTTCGGAAGATAGTCGAAGTCGTGACGAACTAGAAATTTCTCAGGACGACGCGGATGAACTCGCAGATGAGGTCCAGCAGTTATCCAGCTATGTGAACTCGATTGAGTTTGATAAACATGGTGGTCATTGTAAGCTAGTAATGCAGGTCAGTCATGAGCCTCCCTGACTTAATCAGCTCAAATATTCCACGGCAGATTCGCTAAAGCTGATTGAACTTTTCTTCATCTAGTTTGCCTCGACTGCACCTAAACTGCTACTGGTCGGGCTGATCGAAGAGAGCTGTAGACGTGCTGTGATCCAAGAAATCAAGGGGATCTCTCGGGCCTTGGTTTCACAATCAGATGATAAAAATAAAGAGAGGAGATTTGGGATGACTGAAGGGGCGAACTTGATAGCCGCATGGGATTTCGGCCACAATATCATCGAGTTGGATGAATTATATTCAAATGATATCAATGCAATGCTAAAAACTTACGGCGTCGAGGCTGCTAGATCTTCAATCATCAAAGAAATCTCGGGCGTCTTCAACGTTTATGGTATCTCGGTTGATTATCGGCATTTAACAGTTATTGCCGACTACATGGTTAGTTCTATCCCTCGTGTTGGCCTTCTCTCCGTGCCAAACCAAAAGAGTATCAAGCCTGACAAACCTTGTTTTCTTTTTTCTTTCTCGTGCACAGACTTCGGAAGGCAGATATAAACCATTCAACAGATCGGGACTCGCGAACAACGTCTCTCCCTTCCTAAAGGCTTCATATGAAACCACTGCCACTATTTTGACTGACGCAACAATCTTTGGCGACTTCGACAACCTCCTCAATCCTTCCGCTTCCATCGTGTTAGGCCAAGCTCCAATGACCGGTACTAACTCTTTCGATGTCCTTGTTAAAACTTAGATCTTGATGTACCTTAGTTATAAAAAAACATAGCTGATTCGTTACAGCTTGGTATCTCCTATGTGAAGTGTTTTCGGCTCTCAATCAAAAATCCATCTTTTGTGGCCTTGTTTTCACAATTATCTCTTTTCTCTTATTGTTTCTGTTTTTGTATATTGATCTCCTTCTCTATGATCTATAAACATTGTCCTGAAAATAATGACTCCATGGATCGCAGGTATGATTATTTTCTTAAGACGGACGGGCGAGCGAAGTCAACATTCGTTCTTTAATTGTGCTAGCCATGCTGGTCATTCTTAAACCAAATAACAACAGGAGGCAAATTAAAGACTTACATGAACACAGCACAGTAAATATTGACGGAGGAAAGTGCTGCACCCATCAGCCGCCACCGGAGCAGTGTACATCTGTATTAGATGCCGGCTAGGATCTTTTGGGCGACGACCTGCGACGACTCGACTTGGTAAAAGTCTGTGGTCTGGATAATCAAGCACAATTTTCCCGATCTTAGAAAGTTCTATGTATTGTATGCATATTTTAAATGGACAGAGATGTGTATGTGTTCAAACTTCGTTAACATCGAGATGCATCATGCTATGTAGGGTCAAACATGATTCTCCAGTTCCCCCGCATCCCTCAACGTTTTGGACACGAGATGGAACGACTCTAAGGCATGCTCGGAGGACTTGAAAAGGAACTTTCAGGCAAAGTGAAGCCCACACAACGCTTGGGAAGGCTTGGGCAGGCTTGGGCGGTGCAGCCGGACCTCAACTGCAGCATTAACCTATCCCAATCTTCTTGCCAAGCACAATAAAGGAATCATCATGGCCGACTCGGGTCTGAAACATGTAGCAATTATACAATTGTCAAGAAGCCAAGAATGAAAAAGTCCCCGCTGAAGTCTGCAGAATATTTTTACCGGTACTTTCGGCACAAGCCAGTGGTCCTCTCCGACCATTTAAAATCAGGAGATCGTCGGTTGACTTTGCTTTCCATCGGCCGAATAGTGACTCCCTTGATCCTTGCAAACCATAGTCAATATCATCGATAGGTAAATCACCTATCTCATCTCCGAAATGTATACATATATACGGCTTACTGGAGCTTGACTCTTACACCCTTAATTCTTTTTATCTTCCCTTTGCTACGTTTGCAATCGCCTTTTCGCTAGTTAGCTTTTTAGAACTACAGTGTTCTAGGTTCCATCTGGCGGGCATCAATATGCAACGGTTGAAAGCAATCCTTTTCCTGTTAGCGGCACTCACATGTTTGGAATTTACACTTGCGGTGCCGGAGAAATTCGAGTGTCTAGCGAAGGACAAGCCCGTCGGGATTTGCGCGGCAAACAAGCCCAGCCGACACCACTACCAACGTCGCAAGTACTCGAGGGTAACAAGTGGAAAAGGAAGAAGAAGAAGAACCAAGTCCAACAAACATACGAGCAGTCAATCAGAGAGTACGTATATATATTTCATTAAACCTTAAACGATAGAGGTCCTCGAAACCAGCTCACCGACTACAAATTCTGCCTGTAGTTCTACCAGCCCATCAGCCAGAACCGGAACATTTGTTGATATACAGATGCGATAAAAATTCTGATATCCAGTGGTGTTGCCCGACAAACAAGTTCGCTTTTTATGTGAGTAGTACTAGTATGGTTCACAAATTCTCCACTTTGTCTCTTTCTCGTCAGAAGTTTGTGCCTAATTGCTTTTGAGTACGAATGTGTCAATGATTTACAGGAGCCACCTACATCAATGATCGTAGACACCTCAACGTTGGATGAACACTGCCACAAGGGCAAGGTAATCTAGCTGTATTTCAGTGCTGAACACGGGTGTCGGTGATCAGTAGAAAACATTTGTGACAACTGAGCCCCTCTTGTTGGGACTTACCGTATTTCTTCAATACTTCAATCAATGGTGAAACAGCTCGGCTGTGAAAAGGAGAACGCAGCGGAAAGGGAATACCAATCTAAAGTACCTGTTGATGAACAAAATAAAACAAAATCAGTTATTATAAGAATCCTGGTTCAAGAGAATTGATTCAAAAAAGTACCAACCTGTTGACGCCGCCGTTTGTTGCATCGTTGTTGTGGCCGATGATGCCAAGAAAAGTTAAATCCTACCCTCCCATCAATCCCAATCAATTACCCTTCGCGAGAACCCCATGTCTCAACAGAGTCCGGCAAAAGGTTTGCCAAATGTATTGCGTTCCATCTGGGCGATTTCCTGGAACAAATCAGGATGAGAATTCAAGAGGATCGGTAATCGGCATGTCCGCATTTGCCAACGTAAGCTTTAAATTGAGAGTTTGTTCCAGTATTGTAAGACCACAAGCGTTGCTGCTACCACTGCTACAATCACTATACATAATGAGTATATCGTCATCCTTCAGTCAATCAATACAAGAATGCAGACAACTTCATAGATTGTATTTTCATTGGAGTCTAATCTTGTTCGAATCCAAGAAAGAAGAAAAAGGCTCTTGCCTAGGAGCAGAGATACAGGCAACAAAAAGAGGTAACAGTAGATATGAAATAACAAGACAAGAAAAGCTGTGCAAGGAAGGCAAATAGAAACTTAGACCAAAAATACAACACATTTGAATAGGGGCAATGAGCCAAAGAAAATATGAGAATAATTGTATTCAATAGTAGTGACCGAATGTGGGCCGCTAACTCCTTGATTTGGCCCATTCATGCAGGATTTTGATAGAAGTGGGATTTGCCGCCCATCCAGGGAAGGTCGAATAAGTGATGCAATAATATTTCAAGATTTTTTTCAGTAAATATGCTGCTGTTTTGGAAGGAGGAGACAGACGGGGGAAAATAAAAATGGAACCAAAAAAGAAGTAGGGAAAAGGAAGGGAGAACAAATCATACAAGGTGTAAGGTAGGAAAAGAGCTGGGATATGGAGTGCGTGTTGATGTACAAATTGACAAAGCCAAAAAATCTGAAGGCATGCGTTCTTTGGATTGGACTACTTCTGTACATTTCTAGAACGGAAAGTGGAAAGAGCTATATTGAAAATCTGGAGGGATTTGTCGAAATACATCGTCAATTATGTCATTCTCGAGTAAAGGATTGTGATTCGCTTTCCTATCCAGTTGGGTGGTATCTTTTGTGTTGGTAAGAGTCTCATCAGTGTTGGGGTTATTTTCTTTACTAAGCAAGTCATCTTCTTTGACTACTGTGGCCTCGAGATTTGGGGTATGGCCGATTCCTCTCGACGGAGGTTCATTGACTGTTGGAGCAGCCCCGTTGTCGAGATGTGGATTGTAGAAGTTTTGTGCAACTAACATCCTAACATGTTCCTCAACACTATCAAGATCAAACTCTCGAGCGTAATGACCGGGCGGTAAATCGAGAAGTGATTTATTTAATCTGAAGATCGAATTTTGAATTCGTCTGGTGAAGTCATTCAGCATCGTCTTGGCAAAATCTTGTTCGACAAAAGGGGTCTGTGGATCGCTTTCTATGGCAATTGTATCATCTTGATTACGGTTCGGCTTCGAATCCACATTGCTACGGCTTTGATGGTTGATGGACATAATGGTAATGTCAGAATTCGCGTGTCCCGGCAAGTCGGAGCGGCCGTTCTTAAAACAAAAAGAACCAGGATTCGCTCGGTCGAAATTGGACGGCCCAGGTATCAAGTTAGTGGGACATGAGCTCTGACGATAGTCGGCCTCATCTTTGCACGGCAGTGGATTTTTCGGGGTGGTATTGGCTCGTTTGCTGAAGGGTTTGTCATCTGAAAGCGCAATCCCCTCATACTCGCTCAATTTTCTTTTGGCTTGAGTTTTTTTGATTGGAAGGGGTATGTCTAGTTGGTTTTCGACAATGGTTTGTATTTCAGAGCTCATTTGATGTTGGCCTCTAGACAACAGTAGAGTTTCTATACATTGATTGTTTTTAGTTGCTTTAACTCGGGAGATTGATCGATCTTTGTTGATAGCGGGGCCCGGTAAGCTAGGTGGGTCGTCAATCATGTGCCTTGTGGGGATCCAAAGATTTGTGCCGGTAGTAAATGGTGTCGATTTTCCATTTCGATTATTGTCTATTTCATGCATCGTAGGCATAAGGCGGTCATGGGACTTGGTCAGCGGTCGTGATAGTATAAATGATTGAAGGTCCGTCATTTGTATTTCTGCTTTGGGTTGATTTTTCCGTTTCGGTATCGGAGAGGGTGTATCTTCGCTATTTTCTGGTGTTTCAGGAGTTGGTTGGTTTTGGCCTGGGGATTTCAAGTTAGATCTGTCACCTTTCATTTCTCTTTGATCCAGTTGATCGACATGCACTGATTGACTGAGCGGTTGTTCACCCTGCGACCTTTCAACCTCTTCTACCACGGATATTAGTTGGGCGTCATCTAGCAAATCCTCCGATACTGTGGGAGATGATCCGCCCAACAGAGGATCGATGTGTAATTTGCTGTCTGAATGAGACTTAGAATCCCATCCAATAAATGTTCGGCCGTCAAGAGGGTTTATCGTTGTGGCTTTCTTCAAACACAGCGATTTAACCCGGTCACTGGAAATCAGATCTGGGATTATATCCGCCCCCTGTACGAAGGAGGTCAGGCGTTCTCGAGAGAGTGCGTCCTCGTCAGAGAGTACGTCTTCGTTGGAACTTCTTCTTTTGTAGAGGAACACGGATTCGCTGGGGGATGGCTCGGGTGAGGGACTGGCTCCAGAAATAAACTCGATGGAGTCTGGAAAAGGAAAGAAATCCCTTGCATCCAAGAAATCTTCTTCCTGACTGTCGCTAAGAAAATCAATGATCGACAACGATTAGTTGATTTGGCGCACCCCCGGATGCCTTCAATCATTACTCACGAGCGTCTTGATTCGTGCAAAGACTTGTAGAAAGCCTTCACACTCGGGTGACATTGCACTCGAGTCGACTAGAACCACAGAGTTGACGTTGTTAGATAGTGAGTAATACGAAAAATGAAATAAACATTGTGCGTACTTTCCACCCAGTGATTTGTAGTCCATCTAAACTTCTGGCTCTGGAAAGGGCAACATAGGCTTGACCATGTTCGAAAATCCCAAATAAATCGACGCATAGTCTATCAAGAGTCTGGCCCTGAGACTGTAACAGCGTCCCAACGAAAAATCAACCCTATGGGCGTCGGTTTTTGAGGCAGTGGAGAAATAAGCCATGCTGCCTACCTTGTGAATTGTAATTGCCCACGCCAGTGACAGTGGCAATTGGGTACGAGATAGTGTCAACGATGCATCGATTTCGATGCTCCACACGAACGGTTCAATCTAGAGGTGCGGGGGATTAACAACAGCACACAAACGAAGTCTTTTGAGATATAGCAATACTCACCAACATGACGCGGCCATCCGAAAACAATACCTTAGGTAAACACCTGTGGGGTTGCTTCGAGCACCAATATAGTTTTTTCATGTCGTCTGGGTCTCGCTGTTGTGACAACACGGATGATAACTGGTAACTCGGGCTTTCTACCCAATCAATTACCACACCACGTCTTGAAAAATGAGGTTTGGGAGGGTTAATCAGAGCAGCGCATATCACCGAAAGGAAAATATAAGGACGTACGATCCGTTCACCAGTCTACTTTTAATATCCAGATTACACAAAAGCATCACTTGGGCCCCGATCTAAAACAAAAGCGATGGTCAATGATATGCAATGATTCAAAAATTGATCGCCAGGAAGGGCTGGAGTGAAATGGAGTATTACTTTCAATGTTAACTTTTTGCGGGCCTGCAAATCGTCTAGTCGAGACAGACTGAGTTGAAAAATGCAAAGAGATTAACACTCTCAAGCTTGCATGTGAATACATCATGACGAACGGCACAATGTTTGACTAACAATGTATGGGCGTAAGAAGCGTTGCCCATGGTCTGATCTGTCGCAGAAAATTCGTACGGTTTGCTGTCCAGTAGATTAAACTGTTTCGCGTTCTCCGAGTGCACGTTGAGATTCCTGGCATATAGACGAGTTGGCTATTATTTTTGATGGGGTGGAGTAGACGGCAGATGTGAGAATGAACCGATGAATATTATGAACGTTATGATTTGATGACTTGGGGAATTTACATGCTGAAGAACAGAGCGCACACCTTAATCTCATGTGCTTCAAGAGGCTGGCTACGCGACACTGCGATTCTTTCAATCTCATCATCGACTGTGCCCCAACGGATCTATGTTTTTCGGAGCGCGAAAATAATCAGTTGGATCTTCGTTCAACAGGTCAGGTTTTTGATGTACTTACCTTATTTAACATATCAATGAAATGTTTATCTTCTTGTCTGAAAACCTACGTAGCAATGTTACCATTAGTACATCTGATGAGAATTTGGATATTTTAAGGAATGTGGTTATTGTGCAAACCTTGGTAAGTTCGATTACTTGAAGGTTGAGCTGCCGCCATGTCTGGAAAAGCGACACATGAACACAAAAACTACTATCCATCAAGTCAACAGAAATGATTTCTGAGCTGAATCACTCACTGTTGTTTCGAAGCAGAAGGTGTACTCTCTTCGGATTCGACCACAGGGCTTGTCGTCCCATTTCTTGTGAAGAGGCTTGACGCATCGTATCTTGCCACTAGACCCCACTCGTTCGAATTTTGGACATCCACAATACATGCAAGTGAAGTCGTCATCTTTGGTCACTGGAGGTAACTGGAAGAAGTCGCCAGAGAGGATGATTTGGATTCCACCGAATGGCTTCTTTATTTTGCGGATGGCCTGGCACAGAATCGAAATTTTCTCAAAAAGATCTGGATGTAGCTATTGCGCATGCGGTAGAAAAATGGGGGTTGAATTTGATGTTTGAGATCGTCGCATCCATTAATTCGTATGGTTTGAATATTTACTGTACGCACCATGGAGGCCTCATCGATTATAAGCACATCTGTATTCCATATACGGTTACTGTCGCCGTCTCGATCAAATCTTTCACTTTTAAGCTTTTGTCCGATGAGCTTGTTGTAGATTGTATGCACAGAGCCGTGACCAAGTCCAACCTTCGCCCAAGAATGGATTGTACAGCCGCCAATGGCCAGCGCGGCGATTCCCGTGGGTGCAGTGACACTAACGCGACGTTTGTCAGATTTTAGCATCCGTACCACCTCATGGAGCATAAAACTTTTTCCCACTCCAGCTGATCCAGTGAAAAATACATTGCGCCCAAGTTTAACCTAGTAATTTTTACCAAGACCTTTTAAGATGTCACACAAGCAAGTTTGAAGAGAGAAATATGTTTCTTCTTTCTTATGAACGAAGTGAAGCCACATACCAAATCCAGCACTTTCAGCTGTTCCTCTGAACATCTCGGGTCTGGAGAATATGGCTGAGGCGGCAGTTTAGGTTGCAACAAGAAGTTAGGATCAAGTTCAATTGCATGATTGAGTTCCTCAAGAGTCTTGAAGTTGGAATTAGTTGACGAAGAATGCGGCGTTTGTTTTGATGTGGATCCGATCCCGAACTCTTTCAAATATTGTTCTCCAGCGGCGCGTCTGTTGGCCTCCAGAGCTGCTTGCTCCTTGCTCCTTTCCAATTGTTGTTTTCTTGATCTGATTTCCTGCGCTCGTTTCCGATTCTCCTCTATCCGTGCGCGCACTTCTGCTGACATTGGAGTCTTGCTTGGAGAGCGCTGGAGGCTGGTATGACTTGGCTTTGCAGGCGACCGGGTGGGTGTACCAGCTCCACACGAGCTATTAGGCGACCGAGTGGGTTGGGAGCTGAGTTCCATCTTGACTGAATGTACGGATTACAAGCAAATATAAGGGTTAATAAGCAATTGAGTCGATGCGAGACAATGAGAGCAATCCACAGTGTGACTGACCTGCCTTGTGGGCAACGACTAGACAATATTCACCACTTCCTTGTAACGGTCAAGCGCGTGGGTATACGGGAAAAGGGTCCGATAAGATGATACCGATGAATCCAGGTGACCGACGCTCTTGAGGGGCTCGCCGAAAATAGTAATGGTTGTGAGTCTCGCGCTGATATCCTTTGGACATGGGATCTCATGAAGATATGCTATGTACATATACGTTTGTGACAGGTCAGTTACCTGTTCCAGGGTCCAGATAGTCCCCGTCTCCAAGGGCGATGTTTCTTTTCCTTACGATTTTCACGCATATTCAGATTCTTCATGAGAAGAAGACCATCACAGATATTCCCGAGTTGAACCCTGTGGAACCTTGCTCGCCCCCATACTAAAAAAGAGCAATCAGCAAACAACAAGTGATTCCCGAATCTCGGCATATGGCATGTAGCGCAACAAGTCATATCCCCTCAGGCTCGTTTATAGAATCAACCTTTCATGACATCCAGAGCAGTTGGACTTATATGTTCCTTTTACTCCGAAACTTAGGGCCTCCCGTCCCTTTTTAACTTACAAAAAGAAAGTCAAACTCTGTGTCTCATTTGATTTTTGAGTGGGTCTTTGGCTGTCTTTGGCCACATATGGGTGAGGACGGGCCCAGGGAACCCCCGATAAATGGAGGTGACCAATACGTATGAATTGTTTTTGGGAAAAACCCAAATGGTATGCTCAAAAGTGGTATGAATGGCCTGTTTTGGCCTCAATGGCCAGCACTTCAAATGTATAAATTTTCCTGGGGAAGGGAGGCCTGTAACTAAAATGTATGAAACTCTTGAGAGTCCGCAAAAAAAGTCTGCAACCCACAGCAGCACATCCTTGGCTTATTTTTGGGTAGTGCAAAGACTACCGCTGCATAGAGTCGATAACCAAACTAAACATGAGTCCCTGTTGACGGGTTCGCGTAGCAATCAGATGCTTTCGCAAAGATGATTGAGACGTTTGATTGCGCTGCGTCACAATAAGACCGTTCCTTCTCAATTTCCTTTAGCCGCGCGGCAGGCAGGTTTTTCGGTATCAGCTATCCCGGGGCGCGTGGCACGTTCCGTGGCCAGCCTGGCCGCCTCATATATCCAGCCAAAAGCTGAAAGAGCCCGGACGATCGTCGCTGGCTACCCACGTCGAACAAACCAGGCGGTAGGATGCTGAGAAAGATGGGTATCCACGACGAGTGTGGCATTTGTTTTTCGAACATAGGGATGCTGTTCAGTCCCTCTAGCCAAGCCAGTCAAAACGCTACTGGTTGCTCTCTTTTGTATCTGCCTATCCCAACCCGGTCCCTTTGAGTCGCGAGGATGTGTCCTTTGGACTCTGGATAGAGAACATATCTTCATCATAAATGAACCGATCTCTCAAATATTTTCGTGCTGGAATCTCCATCTCTCTCTGATTGAGATATTCCCGGGATCCCCTCATCAGATTTATCCAGTTCGACTTCGGTTCCAATCTCTGATCTCGAGAATGAGCTTTCGATCTCCACCTATGGCCCTCGTCCAATGTGTCTTACAGCTCTGGTTAGCTGTTGGACCCTTGGCTTCATTGGAATCCTTTTCATCCTTTCCGCTGGTTGGGTTTCAATTTCCAGCTCTCCCGGCTAGTAATTCGATCACCACTCCGATCCGGTCGATAGTGCCTAACGAGCAAGAAGACAATCATAAAGTCGAATCTCCGTTTAAATCACGACATTACGTTTATGATTACAGTCAAGTAACCGAGATACCAATCGAGCCCTCTGACGACAATCCGTCCCAGGACGGTTTCACCAAGCAACGTTGCTATCCAGGTTCAGACCCTACAGAAGAACAATATTGCGTTTATGCCAATCCATCGTTTGGAGAGGACCGGGGAATGGTACTTTACATCCGACCATCGCACTTACTAAAGAAGCTGGACTCGTTTACGATATTCAAGCACGACTCTCACTTGTTAACAGATAAAAGACGAGCAGAATTTCCTTACAAGCTGGTCCACATGCCCACGAAAGGCGGGCTCGGAGCAGTCGCAGACAGGAAAATTAACATTGGCGAGGTTGTTATTGAGGACTACTCATTGATCGTGATCACTGCCGATATTTCTGAAATCGACCTTCAGGAGTGGGCACCAAGACTCAAGTACATGGTTGATTTATTGCCAATCAAGGGTCGTAAGCTAATAGCGAAACAACACGGCGTAGGTGAAATTGATACTGCCTGGATTGTATCTGCATTCGAGCGCAATGTATTTTTAGCTCAGCGGGATGATAACATTGCTGGAGGTTGTGCCTTTGCTCCGGAACCAGCTGTGAGTTTACATCCTTTTTTTGTGGTCAAGTTCATGATGATTTGAGACACTTCTTTACTGATATTTATCTTGCTCTCGCAAGTGTAAGTAAAAACGTGACCCTTTCCTGAAACTCAATATGCAAGAAAGTGTTCCTTACCCTTTTTGATCTCTTTTTATTTTTACCGCTGCCCCACTTACCTCAATGAATCAATAAGACTTGAACCATGATTGCCGTCCAAAGTAAGTTGGGGCTTATAGCCATGGGACCATCTCCATGAAAGTCTTACTTTACTTATTGAATACCGACGCTTCTTTTTGCAGCGTGGGCTACGTGTTCAACAACGTAACTCTTCAAGTTGAGATGCACGCACTGCGGGAAATCGCGCCAGGGGAGGAATTGACTATTTCTTGTGAGTTGCTTGCAGATCTATGGCTCATTTATAATAACGGCATGCTTCATCAGTTGAACTGACAATTCACGTTTTCTTTTATTTTCCCAAGATATCAAATTGGTCCAATCGCGTGAAAAACGACGCGCAAAATTGCATCATACTTACGGCTTCCACTGTGGTTGTTCCCAATGCTCGTTGTCTGATGCTGAGAGTGCTGCTTCCGACCTACGTCTTGAAAAACTTATTGAAATGTGGGATGTTGTTGCTGACTGGGAAGCTACACCACCTCCTTCGCCAGCCATGGCCGAGGAAATCATTGAGATTTTCAAAACAGTAAGCTGTAATGCTTCTTCCGCCTTTCTTGCTAATACTCACGGTCTAATCCTCTGTCTGTACAGGAGCGCATGGATGTGGTTATGGAAGAGCCTTATACGATGGCAGCCCTGGTTTATAACTCATGGGGCTTAACTCATGAGGCCCGAAAATATGCGTCCCTGGCGATTTCTTACGGGGCATACGTTAGTGGCAAAACATGGATAGAAGAATCACCTCATTTATCGCTTATCTACGACCCAGAAAACCATTGGTCGTACAATATCAGAAAAGAGATGGAGTCTGGAGAAGCCCTGTCGAATAGTGCCAATCATATTCATACTCATGCTGAGCTATGAAGATGACAACCTTACAATCAATGGTCTAACCCAAACACCATCTATAGCGAAAGTCTTTTAACATTCTTCTTGTTGTCTTACAGCTGATTTGAAAAAAATTCTCATATGATCTGAGAATATGAGAAGCACTCATCTGATTTATTAATAAGTAGGATTTTCTTTTTCTTCAGGATAAGAGCCAATAATGACTTGTTTCGTGTATGTAAATGTATCAATTTAATGCGAAGATGTTGAGAAAACACAAGTGCCCGAATCCACCCAGCTCTGGCTTAGAATTAATTGAAGGTCTGACCGGAAAGGCTGTACATACGCAAATCACCCTAACCCAGTCTGCAGGTCATGACACAAGGGTAATGATCAAAATTTCGAGCCGCTGTGAAGCCAATTGAATGAGCTCAACATGACTTGGTTTGTCAGAAAATACACGATTGATCATGTGATGATGGACGAAATAAAGGATAGTCTGCGCCTCAAAGCGCTTCAATTGATGGAGGATGGGCTTGATCTGATCATGACCCCCCAAGTGAAATGTACCGTGAGTTCAAGTCACGTGAACTTGTTGTTCAGCTGACTCGGGAGTCGACGATCCCCCGGGTGGTCCTCCGCGGGGGCTGCTCTCTTTCGTGGTGATATTCAGCCTCGAGCCCGTCTCCGCCAAACTCTAAACCCAACAACTGCCACCACAAACCCAGCATGCCCTTCCTCAAGTCGGCAACAGCAGCACCAACCACCACGAACCAAGCCTCGACCTCATCTGCCTCGAAACCAACCTCGGTCTCCGCCACAACCAGCATCCCTTCAAAAAACCAGACCGGCACCCGCTTACCCACCTCCCCAAGCGCACTCAAGAGCCTACTGGCCCCCTTCAACTCAATCCCAACGACCGACCAGACTGCTTTCGACCCACCAGCAGCACCCACAAATCAACACATCCCATCACCATCCAAGCCACAGCCCTCATCGCCCAAACCCGCAGCATCCCATCCCGTTCATTGCCACTCCGTCCAACCACCCACCTCGGATCAAATTACTACCGACGCAGACCAAACCGGTGGCCCCGACTCAAGCCTCATCCAGGCTAATCATCTTGCTAAATATAGTCCAGCTGCCAGAATCCCTGGCACCAATCGTATCGGCATCGATCTCGGTCAACGGCCGGCTTCCCCTCAAATCTCCGTACGAAATGCTTGGCAGTACCTTCCATTCCTCACCAAACAAGGTTACTTTTATTATATAATCTCCAGTGTAATAAAAACAACAACGAAAATACAAAGCAAAAAATGCTGATGCTTGCATTTCAACTTTGTTATTTTCAGCCACCAACATTGCCAGCTCATTTGTTTTCCATCACCTTAAGGGACCACCCAAAAAGTCATGGGGAATTGAAATGACGATCTTCACGGCGATCGTCCGAGAGATGGCCAATTACACTCATCTCTCATCGATCCACCAACTACGGACACTGATGGACTTTGGACAGATCCTACCCACCCCAAAGGACGGGATCATCACCCCGGTCTCATTCAAAGTCAAACCCAACAATCTCACCGGCTTCTTGAAGGAGCTCGATCAGGCCGAGAAGGGCGATAGGATCTTGACCGGAGAATGGGTCGTCAGCAAGAAGACTTGGAAACGTTTGCAGACCGAGAGCCTCGCCAGACGGACCCGCGATCGTGAACAGGGTAAAGATTACGGGTTCGGTCAACCAGCCGATCTCCTCCCCAACCCTCATCATCAGCACGGTCTCGGGCAGGATAAGGTGATCTATTTCATCCATGGCGGTGCTTATTTCATCATGAGTGCTTCCACTCATCGTCCGCTCACCATCTCGATTGCGAAATATACAGAATGTCGTCTATTTGGTATGTCTCCCTCACCTCCTCGTCCAGCCCGATACAATGCAACTAAGCAAGCCAACTCACTCTATCCTGATTAAACAGCCATCAATTACAGACTAGCGCCTGAGACCAAGTTCCCTGGCCCACTGCACGATGCCGTGGCAGGCTATTTCAGGCTACTCAACGATCTTTGCATACCCGCCCAAAATATCGTCGTTGCAGGCGATAGTGCTGGGGGAGGTCTCGTGATGGCCTTGTTGATGTATTTGAGAGATGAGGGATATCCTTTGCCTTCAGCTGCAATGCTCTACAGCCCTTGGTGCGATCTGACGATGAGTTGCGATAGTTGGGAAACAAACCAGGTAAGTATCCCACAGAAGCAGAAAATTGTGTGTACATTGATATTAATCTCGCGCTTTCTCTGCCTCAGCCATATGATTTCTTACCCATGCCCAAGCCAGGTAGGTAATTAGGTTTGACGTCATGTCAATTTTTTTTTGCTCAACAAAAAAACATTTTATCCCCACTAGATGATCCATTAAATCCGGTGAAGTGCTACCTCGGAGAAGACGGAATCAAGAAATGGATCACCCACCCATACGTCTCCCCATTATTTGGAGACATGCACGGCCTACCACCGCTCTTGATCCAAGCTGGCGATGCTGAAGTGTTGCGAGACGAGATCACACTACTGGCTCACAAAGCCTCCTTACACGGGGTCAAAGTGATTCACGAAATTTACGAAGATTGCGTGCATGTTTTCCAGGCATTTTTATTCTTAGAATCCAGCACAAAAGCCCTGCAATCCATGCGAAATTACATCCGGCACGTTCTCCCGAAGATGTCACGTCAATCGGCTCACTCCTCTCACACAGCTGTTGCAGACACCTATCGACCACGAGTCCGCTCGCCGAGCGACGATGACCCGTCAATCTATGCTAACGGAGATCCCAATCAAGGAGCAGTCGATCGGGAGATTTCGAGGGACGCCCACCTGGTCGATGACATGAGTCAAACAATCAAGCAAACCCTACCCCCGACCCCCGCGGTCCCGAACCTGCTTGGGTCGGAAGATGACGAGGCTTCGGATAGTGAGGAGGTGCTGTCAGCTGACGAAGACTCTGGCGAGGAAGATGAAGTCTTGGATGCATCGGCCGAAGCAGCTGGTCCATCGCAAGCTCACGAACAACAACCCACAGATCCGCTCGCATCCGGCTCGGATAGTCTGGCGCCCTCGTCGTCATCGAACCTACGACGCTCGTCCTCCACTTTGAGTTTATCCCGCACAGCAGAGAATCGGAAGTCGGGGCTCTCGCTCCGAGGGCGTCTCCCCCCAGCAATGGACATCGAGACGATCCAAAACCTGATCCTCTCGACGCCGCGCCACGAGGTCCCGCCGGACACTGCAGCTGAAACAACCGAGGAATCCAGCGGGTACCGGTCACCGACGAGTTTGAAGGAAGATCTGCGCAGGTTGAGCGTCAGCAACTCGACCGCCTCTTCCCCGCGTCGGACGTCCTTACAGCCGGCGCCGATGATTCCGATCCACTCCAATGCAAGCTCGCGGGTCTCGCTCGGCTCCTCATCCGAGCAGCCCACCTCCCCGGGCGGAGCCAACCATGCCCGCAGAAATAGTGCCCATCAAGCCGGCTCCCGGCCGACCCACTCGCGCAAATACACCGCCTCCAACGTCGCCCTGCTCACCCCAATGGTCCGGGCTCACGATCATGGCGGACCAGCGACCGTGAACGCTGACCTCCAGGCGATCTTCCATAACCTGATCACCACCCCCTCCGAGCTCAAGACAACGGTATACACCCAAAGCGACGACGAAGAGGAGGACCAAGAGACCTACTTCCAGCCCTTCAACCCGCTCCGAACCAACCTCCACCCCGATCAGCAAAATCTTCAGCAGCAGCAGCATGTGCGCTCTGCTAGCCCTGCTGACACTGTTACTGCCTCCGATAACGTGCCTGCAGCACACTTGCCTTCCAACCACAGGTCAACGTTGAATGCGAGTCGTTCCCCGCCCGACCAGTCCCCCCTCATCGACCGAAATCAACTCGTCGCCGACGACTCCGAATCCGACGATCTTCCCCCTCCTTCCCCTGAATTCGCTTTCCAAACCCCCGGATACGGCTTCTCTTAATCTTCTTCCTCTTATTCTGTCTGTACTTGGCACCCAGCAATATCTGTATGTATTTATGTAGCCTTTTGTATTTTATCTTATTTGGTTCTCCCTCCCTCCCTCTCTCTCTCTCTCTCTGTTTATATTTTACTTATGGGTCAAGGAATCCTTTTTCAAAGCCTAGGTGGTACAATTAGCCTTACATGGACAAATAAGAATTATCTTCAGTTGACATGCGCCGTCAATTATCTCCAGTTCACTGTACTTGTATTTCCTTTTATTTCTTTGTTTTTGTGATGTATACATTGTTGTTTGTTGTCTATATCTCTACATAGGATCAAGTCAGACATAAATGCATCCACATATTTTGATAGCTTCACGTTGAGAGAAAATGTTCACTGGTCCCCACAAACTCATTCTTGATTCAAGCTGCCTCCCAATGCTGAACTTCAGTGAATGGCTTTCAACGTCATCTTTGGTTTGGCGTCCTTGGAAGAAGGGAGAAGATTGCATCCTATTCTTTATCCAATCACAAATCGTCCACCTCCCCCAAAATCATCCTCGCCGTTTGTGCACCGGCAAGATAGTCTATCCCATGATATGCTGAGGCCTGACTCTCAACAACTGCTCCTTCCAAAAGCCAGATCACCAGTGCGGTAAGGTGCTAGAGCTTAGATTTTTTGCTGTGTTCCATGCACACCATCTGCAAGCGGAACAAAGACTAGAATGCTAGGGATTGATGCAACTGCAAGCTGAGTTATGGAGGACTTCCCTTCGATTTACACGGCCATGTAAGGTCAGATCTGGCACTTGTAAAGCCAGATCTGACTCACCTTGTAATTTTTAGCTTTAGAAGCTTTTCCGCAGGCTTGAGATGCCAGAATACCTGCCAGATTTACAACCCCAGGTATTCCAGCAACTCGGGCCTCATCCCTCATTGTTAAACCGGTCATCGAGAGTACACAACCCTCTCGATGGCCGGTATAGACCGGTCATCGAGAGGGTTGGATCCTCTCGATGGCTGGTCTATACCGGGTATCGAGAGGGTTGAATCCTCTCGATGACCGGTACAGACCGGGCATCAAGGTTGCGTACTCTCGATGGCCGGTCTGTACCGGGCATCGAGAGGGTAGAGTCCCCTCGATGATCGGTCTGTACCGGGCATCGAGAGGGTTGTGTACTCTGGATGGCCGGTACAGACCAGCTATCGGGAGGGTTGTGTACTCTCGATGACCGGTCTGTACCGGCCATCGAGAGGGATGTTCTGGTTTGATCTAGCCGCTGAAAAGTACTTGTAAAACCAGGGTGTAAAAATCTGGCTTTACAAGTGCCAAATCTGACTTAACACGGCCGTGTAAATCAAAGGGAAGTCCTCACTATTGTGGTGTTCAAAGTTGGTTTGCATAATTTTATGCATGCATAAATCATAAAATCATAAAAATATTTTGGTGAGGAAATTTTGTATTACATAATCAGACAGTTGTGTCCCATGCAAAAAAGATTTTAAGATTTTAAGATTTATGCATGCATAAAATTATGCAAACCAACTTTGAACACCATATATGTGAACAACTCATGTTGCAACTTCAAGTACATACCATAATTTATGTAAAGATGATTTTTTGACAAGACTCACAGGGGCAGAAAAGGAGGGAAGTGAACAAAGAATCTCTAATAGAAAACAAGCAGCAGTGATGTGTTCTTTCACCAGGGAGGAATCGGGATGCCGGGGAATTTGAGGTTCAGGGGATTTCAAACAGGATTTACCTCCTGACCGGTGGCTGGCTTGCGGGCCTGAAGCTTGAAAAATAATTCAGATATGTAAACCGTGGGGTTTACATCCCCAATTTACCTCCAGCGGTGGATATGCTCTTACACAGTCAACCTGCTTGTTTCAAGGCGCCCAATGTGCTGATCTGCTGTGGAGATGTTCAATTGTTTAGGAATCATTCAGAGTTGCAAACCTTTGTGGCTCACATCAAGTACCACCAAGTGGGAACATTTTGGCAATATTATAGTGGAGAGAAGGTGCGTTTTGCTTCATTGAGACCATCTGTTATCCTTGAGCTTTGGGCGAATACTTCCTGATTGAGTTTAGCTTCCTTTTCCCTTGCAAAAGTTGCCTCACCAAAGTTAGCCCCAATCTTGACAACATTTGTTGGTGAAAACCACGAAGCCTCAGGTTATTTATGGGAGCTGTAAGCTCATCTTTCACTCACTCTCACAGCTCCCATCTCTGCTTTGGCCAGTTCAATTTCTTAATCCAATGTGATACCCTTACTTTTTGCCTCCAAGCTATTGCAATTGGTGGGTTGCGCCCAACATCTATTTCTTAGGTTCTGGGTGCTCTTTGATACTTTTTTAAGAATTGCCAGATGGATCAATTGACTCTATTCAAACCAGTGGTGCGAGTGGGATTTACAAAAGGCATGATTGCACTTCTGGTTAGTAAACTTTGATTGATGATTCAATTTCTTCATACACTTACAAATGAACTCTATCTGGTCTAGGCCACTATGAACGTCTTCCCTATTTCAAGGGAACGATTCACTCCATCTATCATGTGCACAAATATGATATCTTCCGAGTTAGCCAACTGCCGATTGCAACTTCAAGTGACATCTCTCTATCCCATGATTGGCCCGTCGGTATTGAGCAGTATGGGAACATAGCTCAACTTCTCTGGGCAGAACATTTTTTTAAGGATGAGGTGTGCTTGCTTTTAATTGCCTCATAAGCATGCGTCTGATGCAAGCGAGGATCCTGATTTGATTCAACAGGCGGCAAAGGTTGCTTCAAAAACGCCTGGCTGAACCAAGGATTATTCAAAACTTGGATGACAGCACAGCCAAATTGTTTTTTGATCCGCACCGGCTTGCTATTAAACGGGTGTTCCATCCCTTTCTACCACTAAAGCAGTACGGAAACCCTCAACTGCCCACTGATCCCATCACAATAAAAAAACTGATCAGTTGGGAATTGGAGCGGGTGAAACACAACATAGAACCGGAAGCCCTTGAGGTAAATAATATACAGCAGTTTACAAAAGCTGCATCTGGGATTTGTGATCCGGGTGGTGAACAAACTGGTCAACATATGTTGAATCATCACTAAAATTTGATTTTTTAGCTTCTCTTGTCTGGCCGCCAGCCAACATACAATTTTAAAGAGTTGGTGTGTAACAGATAGGCGCAGTTGACACTGTAGGTAGAGTCAACACAGCTGACCTAAAGTCTGCCTCTTTTCTACTTATTACATATGAAATTACTTCATATCTTTTTCATCTTAAGAGATATCATTGTTTTGACTTCATATAATGTTTCCTCATGCAATTTTAACCCTAGTTACAACTTACCAATTCTTTGTAACTATACTCCTTCCCTGAGTTCTTGAGTTGTGGCGCGCATGCGCAGTTGTGATGTGTCAGCGCTACCAAGTGCGCCAAACCACATGTACATATGTAATTACATAAGCAAACTGTGAAAATTTTCAAAGTCAGGATCCCCCTTGCCTGAGGAGGATCTACAGACTTCAGCACACCAGAACTACACCCCAGATAACCCAGGATCACCTCCAAAGAGAACACCACGCTCCCAGTATACCTACTGTCACAGGCGCCTAGGATATTGACAGTAAGTAAACTCTTCCTGACAGCTCTGTTTATGAAGCTTGTGGCAGAAAAACCGTCAAAATAAGGGTTTTGGGCCCTAGTACTATAACTGTACTGGTTTAAACACTGGTAATTTAAATTACCAAACTTGTTACGTGGCAAATATGGCCATTACAAGGGTTTCACACTCTGTACCAGAGGAGGGATAAATTATGTAATTATTAATTACAGGGAATTAATTTGGCGTAAAAAGTAGGTGGTAAGTGCTTAAAATGATTGGCTGCTTGACAGAGGCGGTGGTCTTACGGCAACTACTTATAAGGATAAAGCTTTAAATATGCTAATAAGGGATTTTTGATGATTTAAAGGGTTTAATCCAGTGAATTTTACGTGCTGGGGATGGTTTATAAGGAAAAGTGGCTACAATAGTAGCAGAGGAGAATATTCACAACAAACTTACAGTTATGGGTGGTGAATGGTCTGGGGGATCTTTTCCTGAGGGCCAAATAGGCCTCTATTTATAGAGGGGACCTCAGTGGGCGTAAACACTGAGTTCTTTTCTCCCTATGGGAGTATCCAGGGGTGTAGTTGTGAAAAGGGCTTGGCTGTGGGCAATTTAATTGTATTGTAATAGACTAATTTCCCTGACTCTGTCACATGACATATTTATAACCAATTGTCATGTGAAAGAGCTTCAGTAGAAGTCTACATAATACTTTCACGGGGTATTTTTACACGAGTAATATTACTCATTACTGTACAACAGTCCATTTTTATGTACTTTATTTGTTTTACTAAATTTTTGTATGTAATACTATTTTTTGGGCGCTTTCTGGGGCCAATTCTTATTTATACAATTAGTACATGAAGGAATAGGAATAAGGGGGTACTTTGATTGGGTGACCCCCCTTAATTTATGATGAGGAATCTGATTCTGCAATAATAATTTAATAATAATTATTATTTACCAAGTTATTGCAGTCTTTTGGATACTTGATGTATCTCTAAGGCTGACACTTTCACTGAACCTTGCTTATCCAGAGTGAAACTCTGTTGCTCTTGATTGTTTCTTCTTTTCTTCAAATCTTCCAATCATAAAAGATCAAAAGGTTATCTCTGGTTAAGACCTATAAAACCAGAGCAGAGTAGTAACCCTACTTCTGAATCCCACCAACGTTTCCTTTTTGTGAGTGGAGGCTGTTGCACTCTTCTTTGGCCTGGCACAGCTGGCATCCAACTTTTCCAGGTTGAGAATAGCCCAGATCAATTTATAAAGACTTAAAGTCTAGGCCTGATCTTCTCTTTTCTCTCTCTTTCTCTTCCTCTCTCTCAGTTTATATTTCTTTATCCCAAGAAATCCAAACTATTCCCCCTTCTTTCTTGTGTCCTGCTGTCACATAAGAGACACAGGCTCACAGTAGGGCTATCTTACCACCGCCAGAATAGGCGCAAAACCATTAAATAAAACAATGACTTCTACAAGAGCTTTGTTCTTAGGATTGAGTTTTGGCTGAGAAATTTGGTAAAGTTTTACAATTGACATTAATGGCTAACCGCCAGTATGATTAAAAAAAGTAATGGTGGTGCTTGTGTTGTGATCTAATTGTGATGGAGATGAGCGTGGGCTGTGCTCAACATCTGTACAACTTTGAGTTGGAAGAAGCAAGTGGTGTTAAGGAAAGGCTTGACATAATTCTTAATGACTGCAAGCCATATAACTTTTACATAAATCCCCAAACAAGATGGGGAAAACTTCTATATTAATTGTGGAGATTCCAGAGGTGATTCTGGGTTTTCCGGTGGTTTTGCCAATTGTATACTGGTGCAGCAACACCTCCATTTGTCTTGAGGCCCCGCAGCGGCGCAGCTGCCTTGGCCTCTAGTTTCAACAAATTTCAGCAGGAGTGCATATTGGACAATGTGCAGTTTGGGGAAGTCAATTTTCCAAAGGAAAAAGGAGGAAAAACACCCTGTCAAATCTCCACAAAACCTTGTAAATTTCAACCTGGTAGTCATTGCTATTGATTTGTGCAACACATATTTTGCTTGGTGTACTGCTTCCTCAAAATTTGTCTTGTAAAATTCAGGATTTTGCTGCGAACATGCAATTTTGCAAGGTACTTTTTTCACAAGGTGGCACTTTGTAAAAAAACACCAAGTAAAATTCCACATGGAAGACCTCAGGTATAATTTTACACGGTTGCTTTTACATTACAAGGTGGGAATCTAGCCAACACATTGTAAAATTACACATACCCCCCCTTAATGTGTACTTTTACAAATAAATTTTTTACAGGGACTTGTACCTTGTAAAAAACATTTTACAAAATTAACCCACCCCATATGTTATGTAAATAGGGACTGAGACGTAACAGGGGATAAACAAGTAGGCTGTTGTGAAGTATCTCCCATTCCCTGCTAAGGAACACACACTCCATTGCATCCCATGCATGTAACAAATACATATTTCTCATTCAAATCAATTTCATGCAAAAAATTGGATTGCACAAGTCTTTAATTAATCTGAATAAGTCAAGCCCTGATGTTTCTGTGAGACTGCTTAATATATAGCAAAAACAATTAAAGAAATCCAAGGACACATTAGTTATGATTCATCTAATCACTTCATACTCCTCCATATCCAAGCAAGCTCTGTCCATGATCCCCACCATTCTTGTGTGACCCGGTCTGTCTGTAGTTTTATCAATGTTGCTAGGAGGAGGGCCCCAGGGAGAAGCATTGGGAGTGGGGGCAGCAGGGATTGCCATTGACACTTGCAAGTTGGTCTGTGCAAGTACCACCTGCACAGGGGCAAGGGGTTTGGTCAGAGGGGGCTGAAATTAACTAAGTCCCTCCTCCGCCTCCAAAGGAGGGACTTACAAGAAAGAGTTTTCTTTTCTTTTTGGCATGACAGGTTTGCTCAATGTATGTACATCAACAGGCAAGAAGCCTGCACATCTATCAGTATTTGTTTTTTCATATAGCACCCCGCCCTAATTGTTAAGAAATCAGCTAGAAAGAAAGCCCCATAATGGGTCAGACAGGGGTCCCTTATAGGAGCATTGTCTCACAGATTGAAATCCATTGGATGTCAGTGTCATCAAAAAAAAGCAAAATTGCTTTTCATCCTCTGTACATACACCTTTCAGAGCTATGGAAAAAAACAGACAGATGTGTCACTTTTTTGCCTCAAAGGAACTGTGTGTATGTGAGCTGCGGCTCCCGCGAACTCACAGGAAGTATCACAAGGGATATCACAAGCCACCATTGAGCGCTGCACTTAGTCCTTCCAGTCCCGCCTCTCCTAGCTCAATAGGGAAGTACTGAGACTTCCCCCGAGCTAGGTGAGCACCTCCCCTTTTCCTCTCTTTCTTCCTTTCCCCTTTTTCTCTTCTCAATGGTTGTATGTAGAGGGTGTTGTGACACTACGGTACATCTTGACTGCGACACCTGTCACGAGTATTTGTACATAGGATACTTAGTCTCTCTTCCTTTCTTTGCATGTAATCTATTGATTCCTTGAGCTCTCCATCCAACAGGTTATGAGCCTCTCGCCGGAGTAGCTCAAAAAAAATTCTTCAACAGTTTATACATCATACACATCCGTAGCCGGCACCAAGACGAGCTTTCTTCCAGTGGTTCTCATTGAGAACGAGTATCGTAGTCACCCCAGACGAGCAAACGTAGTCCGCCAGCGAGTCACTGAAAATCACCACCCATTTTCCATCTCAACACTTGATTTTTTTTTTCTCCTTCTATCCAACTCTCAACAACCTTTGCATCCCATACCACAAAGAAACAATATCAAAAAATAAAAATAAAAATAAATAAATAAAAGAAAATACAATAGTAATAACAATCCCGTAACCAAATACCTCCTCATCTTTCTCTCTTCTCTCTAACCAATTATCCGACCAAACTTGACCTTGGGAGTTTAGTCCTCTCGTAAATCCTAGTCTTGTATGGTAACGCTCGCGGGTATATTCTTTGTTTGCTACTCCTTAAGCAAGCCCGTGGTGAATATCCTGCAGATATTTACGTTGGACTGATCACCCATAGCCACGGCGCCGCTGAGGGAGAAGCATTCTTAGTTTAAACTTTGTGTGTAGCCCAGCAAGTCGGGTAGTGGTTCTACTCAACCTTGGAACGCCTACGCCAACCGTGGACAACTCCCCCTTTTTTTTTTCTTATCTTACTTCCATATCCCTTGTCCTTGGATTCCCATCGGTTTTCCTCTCCCAAACAACATGTCCGACATCAAACTACCATCGGGACGACTGTACCCCAAACCCCGTCTAGGTGCGATTCCGGGACTAAAGACTATTGAACGCCAGACGCCGAAGAATCCGACAATCAAAAGCGTCCTTGGTCCCCAGCTCTCGACAAATGATTTCTTCAAACGTCGCCTTGGTCGCATCCCTTCCTCAGACTCCCATGGTGAAGGCACGTCTTTCCTCAGGACCAACAGGGCGGCTGATCCCAATGACAACTCTTTTCTGCTTCGGAACGCAAAGGGAAAAGGCCGCGAGGCCTCAGACAACGTGCCCAAAGAAACAACCTTTCAGCCTTGCTTGACTGATCGAGTCCTGGGTTCTTCCTCCATCAACTGGAGGCGCACAGAGCCACCTCCCCATGTCAAACCTAACCCGGCCGTCCAACCGCCCAGCGAACCCCAGCAGACCGGGCAAGTTGACCTCAACAGCCTCATAGCCGAGATGCGCTTTCAACGCGAACTCAACCAGGCTAGACTAAATGAAGACCGAGCCCGACATGAGGAAGATCGAGCCCGTTGTGAAGCTGAAGAAGAACGCAACCAACGGCGTCGTGAACTCGACGAATCAGCCAAAATCTCCGCCATCATCAACGCGGCGATCAACAAGTTGGATTCCAAAGACATCCTTAAACCGGACGGTTCAAATATCAGACGCTGGGAAGACGCTCTTCGACTCACAGCCTTCAAACGCTTCCACAACCAGCATTTCTTTACGCCTGGTGAGGATACAACGGTCAATCCCTACTATGAGGCGATTGCACGAGGGATCATTCACTCATCTGTACACAGCGATCTATCATACAATCTTGTTGATTTCGATAACTCGGCTGCAGTCTACGAGCACTTGGTTTCGAAGTTTCGCGTTGTCAATCGCGCAAGACAACTCCACACGTGGGAAGTGCTAAAAAAAATCTCTTTGCGCGACTACAGCAGCTCGGCGGAGGCGATTGCAGCGGTCGACCAGTGTGCCAGATCATTCCAAGAACAGGGTGTTGAGCTGACCTGGGACACCATCATCAGCTTCATTTTCCAGGGTAACCTCAACGACCACCTTGGACCGGTAGTTGATCGAAAGGTGGACCTCTTCATGGAGACCCACGACTTCGAGTTGCCCACCTCTGGCAACATTCTTTGTTTTTGGGAGGCCGCACGCACGGAACATTGTCTAGCCGCCGAGTCCGGACGATCAGATTCTTTGGCCCTTGCTGTCACCCTAGCTAGCCGCAATGATACTAGCGTTTCAGGATCCGTTTCAGGAACGAACCTAGCGACCGATGAAGAACATCAAGTCAATGCTATGGCGCTGAACAAGCCGCCTACATGCTACATATGCAAGCAGACAGGACACTATGCGACCAACTGTCCAACTAGCCGGAAAAATAACCCTCATCAACACCCGGCAGGTAATTGTCCCAACCCCACCTCCCAGCCCCAATTTCCCCCATGCTCCGTCACCTACAACTTTGACCGCATTCCCTACATCAAACCGATTCAGCCAGAGCCTAAACCTTCTGGTCCTCCCCGCTCATCCACGTTCAACTCCAGCAAGCCTACTGGATCTCCGGCCCCGACCAAAAAAGTGGAGGCCAGGCAGATAAATCCTGACCTGTTCGCAGAAGAGGACAAAGATGAAGCTGAATACATTTTTGAGACTGAAAATCTGTCTGCGGAACCATCTGGACACCGTCTCAACCTCCGGGAGCTAGTCGTCGAACGCGGAGGTCAAGAAGTGCTATGGGACTCCGGCGCCTCTGACAACGTGACCGGTGATAGGTATGCACTACACAACTTCACCACACTCAGTCGACCGATTGCAGTCAAAGTTGCCACTGACTCAGCTTGTGATTACATCACAGGCATGGGTACCTTGCGATTTTTTGGGACGAACAAGGCAGTCATTGTAGTTAAGAATGTTTACTACTGTGAGCAGGCCCGGTCCACTTTGATGTCCATTGCAGCTTTCGAAAACGCCGGAGCTAACTTCAAAGTAAACGGCAATTTTGATTCAATTAATCTAGTCTCCGACAGCGGTCGGCTCCTCTTGCGTAGTGTTTTCGACCCTCACCATAACACGTGGCCTCTTCCCTGTCCCTTACACGCCACCTTCGCACGGGTTTCTGTTACTCCACCTCATGAAATTTGTAGTAATCTATGCACAGCAATTGAGACAAATTCTTTTTTCAAGTCACCCAACCTAGTTGAGCACAGTCAATACACGTGGAACCCTGAAGAATTGACTGCTGATGAGAAGACAATCCTCTTCTGGCACCACCTGTTTGGCCATGCTAGTCTGCAAAAGATAAGACGCTTAGTGAAATTACAACTGGGATATGGTCTACCTGAGAAAATGCCCACTGGGTCCATTAAATGCCCAGTGTGTTCAATCTGAAAAGCGACCAGGACCTCAGCGCTAGGGCCCACAAAGAGGTGCATTGACAAACTTTCAGTTGTATGCGTAGATCTCATGGGTCCGTTTGACACCCCGACTCTGTCTGGTGGGAAGTATGCGCTCACAATTCGTGATGTCTTCACATCTTATAGTGAAGTCAAGATTCTCAAGGCAAAGAGCGAAGCGGCTGAACTTCTGATGCAAACCATTACTCAATGGGAGACTCAAGTCGGGACCAAAGTCAAGATAATGCGCTCCGACAATGGGGGCAAATTTGACTCCAAAGTTTTTGGTAAGTATCTACAGGAGAAAGGTATCATAGCGGAGCGCTCACTACCTTATCATCACTTTCAGAATGGGGCGGCTGAGCGCTATAACAGAACGGTATCTGATATGGGACGCAGCATTCTCTACGATAGCGAACTGGGAAAGGAATTCTGGGGCTACGCATTCATGTGGGCGGCCTGGATGCTCAATCACATTCCAAATCGAATAACAAAGGAGCGGACACCTTATGAATTCTTCTTCGGTGACAAACCTCAACTCAATCGTACGAGGGTTTTTGGTTCTAGCGCGTACATCCTAGTGGCTCCGGAGAAGCGCAAGAAGTTAGACAATCGCGCTATTCAGGGTCTAGTCGTTGGACACCTTCCCGAGTCAAAAGGATGGATATTTTGGATCCCTAAGTCAAAGAAACTCGTGTCGTCAGCCTGGGCTGATTTTGGCAGGAATGCTCTACCGGACACCCCTAAGAAGACAGGCGTTGCGTCCACGACTCCGGACAATCCTCCAGATCCAGTACCCGCCGCCGGGGAAAGCTTTCAACACCTTCAACTCAACGATTTCTCTCAAAAGAAGCTTGTGGAAGAACAAGAGAAAATGGTCGATGAATGCTTACGCGAGTGTTCTGACAAATCTGACGACGTCCCGGCCACATTCAAAGCGGCGATGCGATCCCTGGAAGCTGCTAATTGGAAAGCCGCTGTTGACAATGAGCTGGAAAACCTACGGAGAAAACAAGTTTGGACTGTCCGTCGCTTGCCTAACAATCAACGGAAACTGGGAGCAAGGTGGGTGTTTGCAAAGAAGACGAATCCAGATGGCTCGGTCAAATATAAAGCCCGATACGTCGCAAAAGGTTTCAACCAACGGGAAGGGACGGACTTTGCGCACACGTTCGCGCCAACTGCTACCTTTACGTTGATGAGAGTTCTCCTCTCTGTTGCCGCAAGACACAATTGGCCCATCTACAATTTCGACTTTGTGGCGGTATACCTCAATGCCCCTATTGACGAAGAGGTTTGGGTGCAGGCGCCTGAAGGTTTAGAAGTGGGCGGCGATGAAGCTTGTCTTCTGCAAAGGGCACTTTATGGAACGAAGCAAGCGGCACGATGCTGGTGGAAGCATCTCAGTAGCACACTAGCCGACCTGGGCTACATCTCAAGCTATTACGACTCGAGTGTCTATACGCTAAGTAACAAGGACAACAAGTCGATCATCTGGGTCCACGTTGACAATGGGATTGTCACCGGTTCATCTGATGCGGCCCTCAAACTACTTGAATCTCAATTGAAAGGCAGCCTAGAGATCAAGTGGAATGAAGGCCTGACAAGTATGGTTGGTGTCAAAATCTCCCACACCGCTGAGGGTTTCGAGCTGACCCAACCAAACTTGATAGAAAAAATCCTCAAAGAACGGTGGGACGGTGTTACTCATCACTTGTCACCGCTCCCTGAAGGCTACACCGCAAACACCAACCCTGAAGGACAAGGTATCAACAGCAGAGAGTTCTTATCGACAATAGGGGGTCTTAGTTACGTTGCAGTCGGGACGCGTCCAGACATAGCCTACAGCGTGAACTATCTAGCGCGGTTTTTGAGCAAACCATCAACTATTCATTGGAAAGGTCTAAAACACCTTCTTGGATACCTAGCTGACACCAAGACTACCCCTCTTCGAATTCACCCTGACAAGTCACAATGCGCACCGGTGGAATGCTATGTTGATGCAAACTGGGGAGGCGCCAACTCTAGATCAACGTACGGCGTTCTTATTTGACTTTACGGGGCGCCCATAATGTGGGTATCACGTTGTCTGATCACGGTGGCTAGCTTGACGTGTCAAGCTGAGTACATGGCGCTTGGCCATGCAACGAGACACGCCCTATGGATCAGGAATCTCCTGTTTGACATTATCGGTGTCCACTTCCCGGTAACATTGTTCTGCGATAACCAATCGGCAGTTAAGATTGGATGTGAAGATGCGTTGTGGTCATTATTCCTGTGTTTGTAGGAGGAAAATTCAAACTTTTATGTGTACTCACAGAACGCCGCAAGATACGGCCAAAAGGACATCAGAAATGGAATCTAGGACCAAAATAACCCCTAGTCACCCACTGAAACCACCCTCATATCTCTACCGGATCAGAAGATACGCAAATCACCCCTTTCACGCACCAGTCCAAATGGGTTCACACACAGACTCAACTCTTGGCTACCATACTTGGCATAATGCATACGGCACATGAATTACTTTTCTTCCTTCCTTTTATCAGTCCTCACCTCCTATTTTCTCTGTGCATATGTTTGTTTCTCATTTGCATACCTATGGTCTTGGAAAATCCTTGTATGAATATATATGATCCTGTTTGCATATCAAAGGGACGCATTGTAGATAGTCTAGCTAAATTCCCTCAGTTTTACTTTCTCACCAGCCAAATTCCCTCAAAGCTGCTCCCCTGGAGCTAAATTCCCTCATCATTGTCTATATAAGGAGGCCTCTGCCTGCCAGTTGTTTTCTCCTCATCCCATCAGGGGACATTCCCCCTCAGATCCTCATGCCATCCGGCAGTCTATATTCTCTACTCACTTATCACTCATATTATCTATCCATATCACAGTTATCAGCTCACATCACCACTCAGTTTCACATATCTTTCACACTTTATTTGAAATTCATATCACCGCTCAGTCACACACCTTTCACCAGTAACCAGTCCCCGGTTCCACTCCTGGTTGAGCTTAGCTCCCTCTCACCCTCATCACTCCTCACTTTCTGAACTTATATACCCCCAGGCCAAGGACCTAGGTTCAAGCCCCACTCGAGACATCAAGTCACCGTCACCTATCACATACATCAGTAACCCCATCAACCTCGGACATCGACAACAATCCTCTTATATATCTCATCTTCGAACATATCCTATCACAAAATAAATTGCCAAGCTTACCTTGGTGGTCTTGTTTTCTGATATACAGAAAGGCAGAGCTTGCACCTCATCCATACCTTTCGCCATTCAGCAAAAGGGTCGCATGACATCTTTTGAGTCTTACAGCGTCCAACAAGAGAACCCACCACATAGAACGGGAGTTCTACGTCACAAACCAGGCGCTCTACGAGAAGAAAACAACCATCAAATGGATTCCGGGTTCTGAACAAATTGCCGACGTCCTCACCAAGGCGCTGGGCAAATCTGCACATTCAAAATGTGGCGCCATCATCCAAGGTTTCTAGGGGCGAAGTTTTTTTTTATTGTTATTCCTTTTTCTATTGTTAACCTTCTAGTTTTTTTTTATTTTTTTTTTTACTTTTCTTTTCTCCTATAAACTCTACTACTACACAATGGATCCCTACATAGTTTTTTTCATATATATGTAGGTTTCTTGTTGAGGGGGGGGGGATGTTGTGACACTACGGTACATCTCAACTGCGACACCTGTCACAAGTATTTGTACATAGGATACTTAGTCTCTCTTCCTTTCTTTGCATGTAATCTATTGATTCCTTGAGCTCTCCATCCAACAGAGGGAAGTATTGAGACTTCCCCCAAGCTAGCTCCCTTGCCCCATCTGCAATACAATCAGAGGTTCTAGAACTGCTCGCGCCCTTGTCCTTGTCATTGTCCCCTCGCCTCTCGTCCTTGCCCCTTGTCCCAGTGAAGCTCTCCGTGTCGAGAGCTTAAACTTTTTTTTTCTTGAACCTCTACCTTGCTAATCACCTTGACCACGCATACCTCGCGAAAGCTTCATGTCCACCAGACGGAGGACCTCTTCCGATCAACTTCTTCCACTAACAGACACCGAGGCAGTAATTTGAGCCGCCAATAAAGCCAAGAGAGCAGCTGCCGCTACAGAAAAACAACATCACACGACTCTACCCGTTGAACTGCCACCAGCCCCGCCAGCGACCTCACACCAAACGCCACTCTTGACCTCGCAACCGGATACCGCAGCTGTTCCAACCCTAGTCCCCGGCCCCGTCAAAACTCACTCCTGCCCCCCATCCTTATTGACCTCCCTAATCCTTCCGCAAGTGGTATGATTCCCAAGCAGCCCAACAACATCCTTTTTCTCGGCTGACAGCAACGTCCCTCCGATCATTTGAGCGTGGTCCCCAATTGAACCGACGGCTATAACAGCACCCCCTCCACCAACAAAACCCTTCACCCCATTGCTGTCGACACCACCAACCCTCCCCCCACCACCTCAACCCCATCTAAAGCCAGAGCCTTCCACATCTCGCGCCCTGACGACTGCCTCCCCAGACACCCAATGTCAGCCTTAGAGATACATTAAGTATCCAAAAGACTGCAATAACTTAGTAAATAATGATAATAATTAAATTATTATTGCAGAATCATATTCCTCATCATAAATTAAGGGGGGTCACCCACTTAAAGTACCCCCTTATTCCTATTCCTTCATGTACTAATTGTATAAATAAGAATTGGCCCCAGAAAGCGCCCAAAAATAGTATTACATACATAAATTTAGTAAAACAAACAATGTACATAAGATTAAACTGTTGTACATTTATGGTGTTCAAAGTTGGTTTGCATAATTTTATGCACGCATAAATCATAAAATCATAAAAATATTTTGGTGAGGAAATTTTGTATTACATAATCAGACAGTCATATCCCCTGCAAAAAAGATTTTATGATTTTATGATTTATGCATGCATAAAATTATGCAAACCAACTCTGAACACCATAATTAATGAGTAATATTACTCGTGTAAAAATACCCCGTGAAAGTATTATGTCGACTTCTACTGAAGCTCTTTCACATGACAATTGGTTATAAACATGTCATGTGACAGAGTCAGGGAAATTAGTCTATTACAATACAATTAAATTACCCACAGCCAAGCCCTTTTCACGGCTACACCCCTGGATACTCCCATAGGGAGAAAAGGACTCAGTGTTTACGCCCACTGAAGTCCCCTCTATAAATAGAGGCCCATTTGGCCCTCAGGAAAAGATCCCCCAGACCATTCACCACCCATAAACTGTAAGTTTGCCGTGAATATTCTCCTCTGCTACATTTGTAGCCACTTTTCCTTATAAACCATCCCCAGCACGTAAAATCCACTGGATTAAACCCTTTAAATCATCAAAAATCCCTTATTAGTATATTTAAAGCTTTATCCTTATAAGTAGTTGCAGTAAGACCACCGCCTCTGTCAAGCAGCCAATCAGTTTAAGCGCTTACACTGCAAAAAAAACTTGGTCAACTGCTTGCAGTTGACATGCAGGATACTCAAGCCAAGCTACCATTGTAACTCCACCTGAATGCACAAGTGCCTTTGTTGGCACAGTCACTGTGCAAGGTGCACAGTGACTGTGCATTGACGCTTTGGTTGAGTCAAACCTTGGGTAAGGCTGGTGTAACACCACAAGCTTCCTCAGAGTTACCGCATGTCAACTGCTCACAGTTGACACAGTTTTTTTTGCAGTGTTACCACCTACTTTTACGCCAAATTAATTCCCTGTAATTAATAATTACATATTATTAATTACATAATTAATTTCTCCTCTGTTACAGAGTGTTAAAAACCTTGTAGTGGCCATATTTGCCACGTAACAAGCTTGGTAATTTAAATTACCAGTGTTTACATCAGCACAGTTATAGTGCTAGGGCTAAAAACCCTTATTTTGACGGGTTTTTGCCCTAAGCTTCATAAACAGAGCTGTCACCCAATCAATCACCATGGCACATGGAGAAAGACCAGGCGCAAACTCTGACCCGCCCCCGAATGCACCGCAAGCCTCATCATCAGCCCCCGGTCCTCAAGCGGAAAACTCTTTCGTGGCACAGCTACAAAGTCTGATGTTGACACTTCAGCAGGCCAATCTAGATGCGCAACCTGCCGCGGACACCAGAGCGCTGGCTGCGCAAAAAGCCGCAGAGGAACAAGCGAGAGCACTTCCAAATAGCTCAAGCGGCCGCGGAGGAACGGGGAAGGGCAAACGAAGAGCGCTTTGCCCGACTGCAGGAGACCCTGATCCGTACAACAACTCAACAAACAGCCCCACCACGCCCAACCACCCCACCAGACAACTGTATTGACCTCCGTAGGTTCCGCAAATCCGACGGCCCATCCTACATAGGGCCCTACCAAGAGACCAAGGCATTTTTGGCCTGGATCCAGGCACTAGAGATTTTTTTCAACACCAAAAAGGTTACCGTTACCAACAATAAGATCAGGATCGCCAGCACGCTCATCAAGGAAACAAATATCTTATTGGTATACTTGAACAAAGCAAGAAAGCACCTCAAGAAGCCCTGGAACAAATTCAAACAAACTTTATTTGAGGCGGCTCTCCCGGTACGCTGGCGCCAGGGACTCACTACCAAGATGGATGAATTTGCGATGTTGTATATTGATCAATTGTTTTTTATTCCTCTTGGTACCTTTGTCTGTGTTCCATGTCTCCTTAATACTCTTCTATAATCTCTCTCCTTCCCCCTGTATTTGCTTCAAGCCACAGGAATCTTTTTTTTTTTTTTGCCTGATAACATTCATAAATTTCTACATACACCATTCAATTCTTCATGAAAAAAAAAACGTTGCAAGTTTTAGGATTAATCCAGGGTGGCTGAGGGGTCTCAATTATTTTTCTTTTTTCTTACTTCAACGCTTGATGTTATCAGAAGTCTCCAAATCTACTTTTTTTCAAAAAAGGAAAAACAGACCCCTGACCTCTCTCATGATACCATCCTGCACACATTGTTAATTTGGTTGGTTTAACTTCCTCAAGATATTGCACATCATACTTGAAGTGCTACATGCATAGAAGGCCTTTTCAAAATTAGTTTACAAATTACCATGGTTTAGCATATTTGTGTCAGGTTCTTTTTTTTATCTACTTTTTGTCAACCACAGATTAATGAGGAATATTTCCACATAAAATTTCATTGAACAATCGTTCTGCATAGAAAACCCAGAAATATTGTGTTTGGGGTCACATCCATTATGCAGCAGCTACAGTCTCATCAGTTCCCAAATATCACTACTTTGGTAGTTTCTTGGTGTTTCTGGCACTATATCTCATTAGGGTTGATAATTGGGCCGGCCCATACTAGCCCACTCAGTTTTTGTTTGGCCCGACAAGGGTCCGAACACAATTGGATGGGCCAAGATCCGTGGGACTCTTGGAATGGCCCAACCCAAAACGGGTTGGGCTGGGCCGGGTTACTGATTTCATTGGGTCGGACTCGGGTCAGACCCACAAACGAGCACTTGTAGTTGTGAGCTCAGCCAAGATCCAGGATTCCGACTTCGACTCAAGGCAAGTACCCCTTCACCTCCTGCCCTTCCAAAAAAAAAAACTGTTATAGAAAGAGAGAAAGCAAGATCTGATGGTGGCTTTCTTCTCTCTTGATATATATTTTTTAGTTGCAGATGTTATTGCCTTGCCAAGTCTCACTATCGCTTTATCTGACACCCGGATTAGCCTACCAGATCCAAGTCCCGACGCATGGCAAATTACCAGCCAAAGAAACCAAGCGTAGGAAAAGTCTATAGCAAGTGTCCACTCAACGCGAAGCTTGTCCTTTGCGATGTGTGCCTCAGAGCGTTGTCATGTATGGTTTTTGAGAAACACACCAGCTCGTCAAGCGGCTACTCCCCCTCATATCACCTGCCACGATCTTCGGATCTAATCAGGTCTTTGCCGAAGAATGTAAATAGATACAAATAAAAAAGGAAATTTCACAAAGAAAGATTGGTTGAACAAAAACCAGAAAATGATTGTAATACAATGAACTCAATCCTCCTCACTGAGAACATCAACAATATTTGCTGTGTTGGACTCGTGTCTCAACCAGTCTTGGGCACAGATCAAGGCTTCAACCATGGTTATATGAAGCTGACTTCTATACTCATCCAGAATGCGACCACCAGTTGAGAAGGCTGATTCCGAAGCTACAGAGGTCATTGGTGCCGTCAGCAATGTCTTGGCGAGTTCGGAGAGGTGAGGGAGTTCAGACTGATGGACTTTCCACCACTCAAGGATGTTAAAGTGCTGCCCCTTTGTGACTACAACATTGGGTTGCTTGAGGTAAAGATCAAGCTCGGAGGTGAGAGATGTTGGGTTTGGGGTGCCTTTAGTGGTAGCAAGAAACTGAAGAAATTTATCATCTTCATCATCGTCGAGAAGATTTTGTGAATTTGCAGAAACATTCTCTCTAGGGAGAATACTTTCTGGTTTGGGTGCGTAGCTGGAAAAATATTCGGTGAGGAGCTCTCTGATGCGAATTAATTGCACTTTGCTTGCATCTTCTCCGAGTCCGAGATTGTTCAAGAAGTAAAACCAGAGAAAATCAAGTTTGTATCGTGGATCAAAAATGATTGCTAGGGAAGCAAAAGTTTGCAACGGCTTCCAATACTTGTTGAACTTTTGATGCATTGATTCTGCAGCAATTCCAATCAATGAGCTACTCCTATCATTCAGAGGGCCAAGATCCTTCGGAGCGGTAAGACCGTTCAAATCAGTAAGACCGTTCGGAGCGTTAAGAACGTTTGGAGCGTTAAGAACGTTTGGAGCGTTAAGAACGTTTGGAGCGTTAAGAACGTTTGGAGCGTTAAGATCGTTTGGAGCGTTAAGATCGTTCAGAGAGTGATAATTGTTTGGAATGTTCAGAACATTCAGAGTGTTAAGAACATTCTGAGCTTTGATAATACATTTATTGAGCTTCGTCATTATCTTGAAAATAAGATTTGAGGTTGGGTACTGAGTACCAGAGAGATCCACCGTAGCTTTTGCAGAAAAAAAGAAAACAAGAAAAGTTACAATTTGCTCGTAATGGTATTGCTTGAAATAGAGCTTACCCTTGTGAAAAATCTCCAAGAAGTCTCGCATATGCGTCAATTTCACCCACTCAGCGGGGGTTGGATATGAATTGTAGGAGGATTCAGTCACAGAAAGCCTTTCGAAAGCTAGCTTAAATGGCAGAGCTGAGTCAATCATGAAAAATGTCGAGTTCCATCGTGTAGCAACATCGAGTGTAGGGCGTCTTGTCACGATTATACCACACAAATCAACAGCTTCTTCAAAGGCCTGTTTTCTAGCAGGAGAACTTCGGATGTATTTCACCGAAGCACAAAGTTTAAGTAGCCCTTGATGGACGGATTGTAGTCCGTCTTTCACCACTAGGTTTATGACATGTCCAACGCATTGAACATGGAAGTAAGCACCTTGAGCATCCAGTCCTCCAGGAAATCGATTGGAAATTATCTTCTGGAGCCTTCGGACTGCAGCATCATTGGTTGAAGCGTTATCAAGAGTGATGAAGCTGCATTTTTCCAGAAGATTCCACTCTAACATCGTTTCGTGCATGCGATCGGCTATCGCCACGCCAGTGTGAGGTGAAGCAAGGGGCTTGAATCCAATGATTCACTTTTTCAGCTCCCACTTGTCGTTGATGAAGTGAGCCATGACCACCATGTATCCAGTTTGATCCCGAGACGTCCACAAATCAGTTGTCAGTCCAACTTGTCGGATGGATGAGAGTTCCTCCACAATGGATTGTTTAATCTGATTGTAAATCTTCAAGCAATCATTGCGCACCGTGTGTCAACTGAGCATCTTGAATTCAGGGTTCAAAGAGCAAACAAATTTGACAAAGAAGTTGTGTTCTACCAGCCGGAAAGGATACTCATGCACAATGATCATTTTTGCCAGAAGTTCACAAGAAATTTCTTGGGAGAATTTCCATTTTGTCTTGCTAGATTTGCTGTTTCCTTGGAACAACGGACTCTGCTTGCAATTGAGAAGGTGACGTTGGAGGTGACTCGTTCCCAGAGATGTACGCGCAGAAAGGTCAGTCGTACAGTATCTACAGATTGCTCGTTTGTGGTCACCCAAACCTAAAAAAACAAAGGAAGACACATCAGTAGGCACTAGGCCGTCATGAAGCTCATGAATGTTTCAAAGTGAAATAAGCACCTTCCACATTGAAATGTTCCCAAACATTGCTGGTATGTCGGCATTTCTTGGTGACCTGGCTGATACTGTTTTCATCACAAGGCTGTTGAGTTGAAGACGGGGTAGGGGCGATAGAGTCGGACATAGCTTTTTGGGTGTTGACTTGTTGAGTTTTGAATCTTGATTCAACAACACTGAAATTCCATGGGTGCCCAGGGGCTGCCCAAAACCCGCTATTCAAACTCAGGTGCCCATTGGGCAAGCCCATTTAGGCGTGGGACCTAAAAAAAACACAACCCGCACCAACCCGAGAGCTCTGGCGCGGGTTGCCCATGGGCCAACCCGGCCCAATTCTCAAGCCTATATCTCATCCCAGCCGGGGAATCCTTCTGCAATATGGTTACCAAAACATTTAGAGGCCCCCAATAATTCATTATGTATCTTTACTGACCACAAAACCCCCAAATGTAGCAGCTACAGTCTAATCAGTTCCCAAATATCACTACTTTGGTAGTTTCTTGGTGTTTCTGCCACTACATCTCATCCCAGCGTGGGAATCCTTCTGCCATATGGTTACCAAAATGTTTGGAGGCCCCCAAAGACTCATTATGTACCTTTAATCACCACAAAACCCCCAAATGTGGCAGCTACAGTCTGATCAGTTCCCCAATATCACTACTTTGGTAGTTTCTTGGTGTTTCTGCCACTATATCTCATCCCAGCGCGGGAATCCTGCTGCCATATGGTTACCAAAATGTTTAGAGGCCCCCATAGGTTCATCATGTACCTTTACTGACCAAGAAACCTCCAAATGTAGAAGCTACAGTCTGATCAGTTCCCAAATATCACCACTTTGGTAGTTTCTTGGTGTTTCTGCCACTATATCTCATTCCAGCGTGGGAATTGTTCTGCCATATAATTGTCCAAATGTTTACAGGCCCCCAATGATTCATTATGTACCTTTACTGACCAGGGGCTTGTAAACATTTTGGTAACCATATGGCGGAAGAATTCCCACGCTGGGATGAGATATAGTGGCAGAAACACCAAGAAACTACCAAAGTAGTGATATTGGGGAACTGATCAGACTGTAGCTGCTACATTTGGGGGTTTTGTGGTGATTAAAGGTACATAATGAGTCTTTGGGGGCCTCCAAACATTTTGGTAACCATATGGCAGAAGGATTCCCACGCTGGGATGAGATATAGTGGCAGAAACACCAAGAAACTACCAAAGTAGTGATATTTGGGAACTGATCAGACTGTAGCTGCTACATTTGGGGGTTTTGTGGTCATTAAAGTTACAAAATGAAACTTTGGAGGCCTGTATACATTTTGCTAACCATTTGGCAGAAGGATTTTCCGGCTGGGATGAGATATAGTTGCAGAAACACCAAAAAACTACCAAAGTAGTGATATTTGGGAACTGATGAGACTGTAGCTGCTACATTTGGAGGTTTTGTGGTCAGTAAAGGTACACAATGAAACTTTGGGGGCTTGTGTACATATTGCTAACCATATGGCAGAAGGATTCCCATGCTGGGATGAGATATAGTGGCAGAAACACCAAGAAACTAACACAGTAGTGATATTTGGCAACTGATTACATTGTAGCTGCTGCATAATGGATGTGACCCCAAACACAATATTTCTGGGTTTTCTACGCAGAACAATTTTCCAATGAAATTTTATGTGGAAATATTCCTCATTAATCTGTGGTTGACGAAAAGTAGATAAAAAAAGGGGCAGGCTAAATCCACACCAAAAAATTACTACATCCACTCCAAAAATGGAGTGAACAGTAGTCCACTCCAACTTTCATTGGAGTGACCCATAGTCTACTCCAAATTTTGTTGGAGTGAACAAATTTACACTCCAAAAAAGCCTGTTTTTTGGAGTGGAACCATGATGCACTCCAAAAATTTTGGAGTAAACCCAATTCCACTCCAAAAATATTTTCTCTAAGGTAAAATGATTCATTTTTTTTGGAGTGCACAGATTTTCACTCCAAATTTATTGGAGTGTTTTTCAACAGTATTGCAGTAAAAGAAGTCAGGGTTCTTAAAGAGGAATGAAACCTTATGTCAGCATCATATGTGTATTTGAAATACATCAAAAATGATGTATGTAAGATGTTTTCAGTTTCTACAATGACTAAAACCTGAACCAGAAATAAATTCAAGGGGATTAAATTTGGTTGGTTCATGTCACCTGCCTACTACTGCCCTAAAGTTTTCCTGGTACTCCACCTCAAGAACTTGGAATATACATTTTTCAAAGTTACATGCAAGTTTCAATTGTACAGATTTAAAATTGCATTTTTTTAAATTTGAGAAACCTTAATCCACTTCAATAAATTTGGAATGAACATCTGTGCACTCCAAAAAAAAAAATGAAAAAAAATTGCTTGGAAAAAATATTTTTGGAGTGGGATTGGGTTTACTCCAAAATTTTTGGAGTGCATCATGGTTCCACTCCAAAAAACAGGCTTTTTTGGAGTGTAAATTTGTTCACTCCAACAAAATTTGGAGTAGACTATGGTTCACTCCAATGAAAGTTGGAGTGGACTACTGTTCACTCCATTTTTGGAGTGGATGAAGTAATTTTTTAGTGTGGATTTAGCCTGCCCCTAAAAAAAAGAACCTGGCACAAATATGCTAAACCATGGTAATTTGGAAACTAATTCCAAAAAGGCCTTCTATACACGTAGCACTTCAAGTATGATGTGCAATATCTTGAGGAAGTTAAACCAACCAAATTAACAATGTGTGCAGGATGGTATCATGAGAGAGGTCAGGGGTCAATGTTTTCCCTTTTTTGAAAAAAAATAGATTTGGAGACTTCTGATAACATCAATTGTTGAAGTAAAAAAAAAAGAAAAAAAATTAAGACCCCCAGCCACCCTGGATTAATCCTAAACCTTGCAATGTTTTTTTTTTTTCATGAAGAATTGAATGGTGTATGTAGAAATTTATGAATGTTATCAGGCAAAAAAAAAAGATTCCTGTGGCTTGAAGCAAATATAGGGGGAAGGAGAGAGATTATAGAAGAATATTAAGGAGACATGCAACACAGATAAAGGTATCAAGAGGAATAAAAAAAAATTGATCAATATACAACACCGCAAATTCATCCATCTTGGTAGTGACTGAAGGAAAAGATCCAGTCCCTCAAAATGGAGGCCACGGAGACCTTTGCACAATACAAGATGAGGGCCCGAACCCTCCAACGCATGATCAACTACGACTCTGACCCCTTGAAGATCTCGGATCTTGGCCTCGCCAAATGGCTAAGCGGCGGGCTACCCACTGAGATCCAAGCCGACGTCCTCAAATTTGAGATACTCGAAACCATGCCGTTCGATTACAGGCGTTTTGCAAAACGTGTTCGCATCTTCTTCAACACTGTGGAACTCCGTCCGTGCCAGGTGACGGCAGTTGTTGGAGGGGAAAGGTTGGGAGAATGCCCTCCGGGGATGGTTGCAAAAAAAAAGGGGGGGATCTGTTAGCAATGAGGTAAGGGGGGTGTTTGATTTACGACAGCGTTGAGCGCGCGTCGGCGGGGTTGTATTTATTGAAGAGGAAGGGGAAGGGAGCTGAGAAAGATGAGGAAGATTCGCGAAGAGAAGATCGTCGAGGGGCGCCGGAAGGCGGGGTCAGAGTGAGGGGGATCAACAGAGAACGCCACGTGCGTGATAAGAAGGTATCCCAGATTGTTGGGAGAGATAAAGCTCTGAAGATGCTCAAGACAGCAATGAGTAACCGTGATCAATAAAATTTTGATGGGGAAAATATGGTTCAGAGTGTCTCCCATGCCGTCCCATCATCTAAGTTTGGACAGAACTTAGACTCCGGGCGCAGCACGCAGCGGGACCTTCATCATACACCCATGCGCGCAACAAACCCAACAGAAAGAAGAAACAAACAAAAAGAACAAAACCAAAACAAAACCAACAAAACTCAGACAAAACCAACCCACCACATAGCCAAACCATCCAACACGCGCAGATAAGAAACAAAACAGTAGACAAAGGTAGAAATAAGGAAAAGAAAGAAAATGAGAAAATGGACACAGAACTACATATAAGAGGAAGAGAGAGCCTGCGCGCCAATCCGCGCGCCATTGTGCATTTTGATCTTGACACCGCGTGTACCGGACTGAACACCACAACGCTCTCCTGGCTCGAGCACCGACAAACCAACCCAGAGCGCAACCGACAACGGCATCCACAAATGTTACTGCAACCACCGAACCTAGAGCCACGGGGACCTTGTCGGACAATCTGCGCTGGCAAATCCACTCATACTTGGATTTGATGGGCCGCTGCCACTGGTGCAGAGGACACTGCGGCATGCCGAATGGATCTTGCACCAACAAACACGCCAGAGGGAGGGTTGAATTCCCTCCATCCTATGTAGCGCCACTGAAACCACCGAGCTACACTGCCCCCCTACCATGGAGCTCTGCAAGAGGCCCAAGCCCCCGTCCCCCTAACGCCACGGCGGGTCAAGCGACCTCGCGACCAGCTGGAGTGGCAAGCGTCTTGGACGAGCCAAGCGACCTATACTCAAGCATGACGGTCACATTGACGGCGGCCATCAAGGAATTGGACGACATTGTTGCCCAAGGATACAATGAAGAGGAAGAGATGGTGACTGAAGACAATGAAGCCACCACA
Organism: Puccinia triticina; assembly: GCF_026914185.1. Lineage (NCBI taxonomy): Eukaryota > Fungi > Basidiomycota > Pucciniomycetes > Pucciniales > Pucciniaceae > Puccinia > Puccinia triticina. The sequence goes on along the minus strand of NC_070565.1, from coordinate 3,830,487 downwards.
ATCCAAACGTTTGAGGCAACTGAGGTGTTTGACAAATCACTCAACACCCTGATCTCCAACTCAATCATAGGGCCAACTGAGGGGTATGTGTGCAATCCCCCTAAAACCCACAAGACCCTGCACCTCCTCCATAAGGGACGTGGCTTATGAGGCCACATTTCTACAGTGAAGAACCCAAGACCAATAGCCACTCATCCAAATAGCGGTTTCTGCCCAATGATGCCCCATCTTCCCGTTAACACACCACAACCAGCTTGTCTGATCGCCGCTCACACCCCCACCCAATTTCCCGTCCTATTTTCATTTGAAGAATACCCAACAATTTCACGATCTGCCACTAACTATCAAGACCAACAACATCAGGACCAACCAACACAACAAGACACCACTCTTTGCTACTCAACCAGCACGCAACTCAACCCAAGATGTACATGGCCAAGGCCAACGCTCCAAACAACCACCAAATTATCACCCTCACCGTTCAGGATCATCCATTTTTGAGGACTGACGCCACCCCCCATAGTCATCTTTTATAGGTGGGGGGTATGTGAGCCGCGGCTCCCGCAAACTCACAGGAAGTATCACAAGGGATATCACGAGCCACCATCAAGCGCTGCACTTAGTCCTTCCAGTCCCGCCTCTCCTAGCTCGATAGGGAAGTACTGAGACTTCCCCCGAGCTAGGTGAGCACCTCCCCTTTTCCTCTCTTTCTTCCTTTCCCTTTTTTCTCTTCTCAATGGTTGTATGTAGAGGGAAGTACTGAGAATTCCCCCAAGCTAGCTCCCTTGCCCCATCTGCAATACAATCAGAGGTTCTAGAACTGCTTGCGCCCTTGTCCTCGTCCTCGTCCCCTTGCCTCTCATCCTTGCCCCTTGTCCCAGTGAAGCTCTCCGTGTTGAGAGCTTACAGTGTACTTCACTGTTTTGGGGTACCTGGTGGAGTGTCTCACAGGTCATCTTCTGATGCTGATTTTTTTGTTGAAGGAGGGGTGGTACATCCCCAAAATTTTGTGAGTTTATAGGCCAAGTGTAGACCTTCATCATGGTCTTTACGGTGCCAAAATAGCTATGGTTTTGAAAAAGTTATTGCAGACTTAGGATTTTCTCTGCAAAATCTGAAAAACTTGTCACACCAAAAATGTCCACTGATTGATAAGTCCCCCCTTTGGAGGCGGGCGCAAAGCGCCCAGGAGGGACTTTTGTAGCTAAGTTTGGGAGGGGGCCTTTGACTCGCAAGCGGTATGGCAGGGTGGGGGAGTCAAATTCTCACATCTACTCTTGATGACCGGTCTGACTGGTCATCGAGAGGTGGTGAGTCCCCTCAATGACCGGTCTGACTGGTCATCAAGAGGAGATGTGAGTCTCCTCAATGACCGGTCTGGCCGGTCATTGAGAGGAGATGTGAGTCCCCTCAATGACCGGCAAAGACTGATCATTGAGAGGAGATGTGAGTACACTTGATTACCGGCAAACACCAATCATTGAGAGGAGATGTGAGTACACTTGATGACCGGCAAACACCAATCATTGAGAGATGTGAGTCCCCTTGATGACCGGCATAAGAATCAAAAGTGGTAATGAAACCCTTTTGCTGAATGGTGAAGGGTATGATGGAGTTGAAAGCCCTGCCCTTCTTTTATCAGTCAAAAAGACCCACCAAGCTCAGCTTGGCAAGTTTTATTAGGGTCAGCCTAAATGCACTCCATAAATTTACTTCATGCACTCCAAAAGTGAGTTGATGGAGCATGCACTCCAAGAAAGTTGGAGTGTGGGCCCCAGCAAGCCAAAGAAATTGGAGTAAGCCACCATGCACTCCATTTGCCACCAAATTTAATGAGTTTCCCAGTAGTTCACTCCATACAATTGGAGTGCATGGACCCAGCACTCCCTTTCTGATATTTTACTCCCTGAAAAAGGAGTGCCCCCTGCACACTCCAGCATCCAGTGGAGTATACTTAATGCCAGCCATCAAGTGTGTATGTACACACCCCAATCAATGACCAACCATCTATTGGAGCACACCCCTCCTGACCAGTCATCTTGTCATGCGAGGTACACACACCAATCTATGGTTAGTCGTGGAGTGGGATGTGCACTCCTAGAGTGACCATACTGCTCAATTGCTGGCCATTGACAGACACATTCCACTTGATGGCCGGTCATTGGGCAGAGCACACGCTTGATGACCAGTCATTGAGTGGGATGTGTACCCCAATGACCAGTCATCAAGCGGAGTACACATCTTATTTGCTGACCGGCCATTGAGTGTGATGTTCACACTCAATGGCCGGTCATTGAGTGAGATGTGTATTCCGCTCAATCGCCGGTCATTGAGCCAATAACACACCTCACTTGATGATTGCCAATCAAGTGCACATAACACTCGCCGGTCAACCAGCGGGGTGTGCTCCGCTCAATGACCGGTCAACCAGCGGGATGGGTACCCCACTCGATGACCGGTCATTGAACGGAGCACACACCCCCCTGGTTGACCGGTCAACAACTGGGATGGGTTGACCGGTCATTGAGTGGGATGTGCACTTGATGACCAGCCATTGAGAGGAGTGCACGCCTTGCTCAATGACTGGCCATTGAGTGGGGTACACATCCCGCTGGTTGACCGGTCATTGGATTTGAGTGGGATGTGCACTTGATGGCCGGTCATTGAGCAAGGCATGCACTCCGCTCAATGGCCGGTCATTGAGTGGGGTAAACATTCCGCTGGTTGACCGGTCATTGAGTGGGGTAAACATTCTGCTGGTTGACCGGTCATTGAGTGGGATGTGCACTCAATGGCCGGTCATCAAGCAAGGTGTGCACTCCTCTTGATGGCTGGTCATCAAGCAGAGCACACACCCTGCTGGTTGACCGGTCATCAAGTGGGATGTGCACTTGATGGCCGGTCATCGAGGGATGTGTACCCCACCCAATGACCAATAAACCAGCAGGATGTGTCCTCCGCTTGATGACCGTTCATCTTGATGACTGGTCATCAAGTAAGGTCTCTACTCCTCTTGATGGCCAGTCTGGGGCCGGGTGGGCACTCCACAAAAGAGTGGAATGGAGTGTACTCCAATGCACTCCAGTTGAAATTGTGCCAACTGGAGTGCATAGCCAAAACCCTTTGCTCAAAAAGTGAGTGTTTGGGTGTATACTCCATTTTTTTTGGAGTGTATCTAGCTGCACTCCCTTATTTTCGTAAGTTTTGGCTTACCCTGGCCTGTAATCCAACATAAATGGAGTGCCCATATGGAGACTCCATGAATTTGGAGTGCAAAATCACAGCACTCCAATATTTTTGGAGTACCCGTTACCCAAAGCCAAAAATGTGGAGTGCATGAAGTAAATTTTTGGAGTGCATTTAGGCTGACCCTTTTATTAAGTGATAGGTCTGGTCTATTCCAGATGAAATCTGTTTGACTGGCAATGTGTAAGTGTTTTAATTACTTTTTTATAAGGGTTGAATTATTGTTATAAGGGTTGAGTTATTGTTATAAGGGTTTTAGGATTTGAGTGTGGATGAGTGTTGGGTGACTTGTGAGTTCTGGGTGAGGAACGGGGGAGCAGACCACTGGGGGTGGAGAGAGCTCCTTTTATAGAAAAAAGGGGAGCCCAAAAGGGGGCTTGTGGGTTAGGGTTTCAGCTAATATAGACAACAGGGCGAGGGATTTTAGCTGGTGGGAGTAGATAAAAATGATGTCATAACCCCTCAGGGGCGCATGAATGGTGTCAGAATATACAACAGAACATTCTAAACATGCCAGGGGTGCATACATGATGTCAGAATATATAACAGAACATTCTAACACATGCATAAGGTGACAGTAGACTGCATGAGCTGTCATACAGGGTTAATTAGTGTATACACAAAGTCTGAGGCTGCAGAAACAGTGTAAATGATGTCATTAAAAACCAAGAATTGTCAGTTCTTCGTAGGTTTTTTGGGCAGCAGTCACCCCGCGCCATTCAACTGAGCAGGCGGGCCTTGGCCCAATAAACCCAGCTGAATGGCGTGCTTGAGGGGTGGAACTGGTTCGACAACACTCTATCTCTTTTATGTCCGTGGAAACTGCGCCAATGGATCTTTCAACCCATCAGCATTTCAGCTCAGTAACTCAATCTTCCTGACTACATGGCGGTCGGATCCCGCCACAACTCCATTTGACTGACCCATTGGGTGGATGGATCTCTCAGAATCTCTCAGAATCTCTACGGTTAGTAGTTTCCCACCTGACATAGCCCTTTCAATTTCTGCTCTATCTGCCTGTTGCATGTGTATATCTCTACAGAATGATTGTTACGGACACCAACACCATTTTCCCCGACTATCACATGGCTAAAATACTCCTCCAAAACTCAATTTGACCGACGTATTGGGTAGATGGATTTCTTACAATTTCAGCAGTCAGTAGTTTTCCACCTGTACCGCTCTAGATCCTTTTTTATTTGAGCTCAACAACTGAAGTCGCTTGAATATTTTTTGGATGGATCTCTCCGACAGTAGGATCCTGCCCCAACAGTCATATTTCACCCATCTCCAAGAAATTCAACCCCAACCAAACAATTTCGTTCGGCGACATGAGCACCGCACAGCATTTGCAGCCATACGATATCTGCAACTCAGCCATGTGGGTATTTCCTTCAATTGACTTCCATGTGGCTCCCAAACAACTCCGAAACCAAGTGATTATCTGTTCCGTTTTCGCTTAGCTTGCTGCAGCCACTGTTTACTACCACAAAAAATCAAAATCAATCGACAATGGCTGCCAGAGCAAACATGGTCAGACGAGTCAGCCACCCAGTTTTAACCTCCGGCCCATATGATATCATGAAGAATGTATGTACCCTTTCCAAGAACCAGATTAGATCCACCACTTGCATAATATATATTTTCATCGGCTAATCTGAATGTTTGATATGCTATCTCAGTTAGGAATGGCACCCAGCGAAGGACAATTTGGCCAGTTTACCTACGATACCACCATTAGATTCACCGACATTGTCACCGGTGAAGAAACCAACATTATGGTGAAAGTCAGCTCTTACGGATCCGACGCAACAGCCCTACTCCCTGATCATGTGTATATTCTCCACGGTCGATTCATTGCTCGCAACGAGGACAACACGCCAATCATGTATTTTGAGCAAGGAATCACTTTGCCCATCGGCGATAGCCCCACCTACATGTCATCATTAGCTAACAAAGTCTCTGTCAACGGACTCGGGATCGTCGTACACCGTCAAGAACTCCCAGGCATAGGCCTTGGCAATAGTGCTCAGACCGATCTTCATGTCACGCTTTGACATAGCAATTATGACAATACTGTAAGTTTCTCGCAAGCAAATGATCTTCGACTCTCAACAAATTCTTCATATGCTTACACTGTGTGATGATATCCTCAATAGACTCGAGACAGAGTTGAATTCAACATGATCTACATCATCCCCGGTAACAAGGTCTTAGGTCAAACTTTCTCCCTGGCCAGAATGGGGAAAGAAATTGTCATCTACGGGTACATCTGTGGATACAACAACGAGGCAAAGACCTGGGTTGCAAAGGTATGTCTCCGAGCTAAGCCCAATCACCCAGTTTGCAACCGCTGACCAGAAAATACAACAGGCATATGGTGTTGCGCCAACCTCTGGTGACCAGCAAATCACAGCTGCACCACCCGTCATGAGAGGGTCCGCTGCTAATCTTGGACCCCGCCGTCCAGGACTGTAAGCCATTTCAACTCTCACAATCATATCAATCAGTTCCCTAAACAGTGTACTTTGAAACACTCAGTCGACAGCTCGGGAACGGTTCCACCACTAGCGTTGCTTCCACCACCACTCCGGGAACTTCCAAACCAAGCGGTGGTAGCTCTCAAACCATCCGTTCTCAATTGGGCACTGGCGGCCAATCAACCAGTACTACGCTCAAGTGGAGATACCCTCCGAAGACGCTGAGACTTCCGCCGATAACTTACCTGAAAATACCTACGGCAAGCAACCCACCAGCAAGGCCTCCGTCTCTGATGGCAAGAAACGATCCAAAGGAACCTAGGCTGATCCGTCCATCTATGTTCCAGCTTCTTGGTACTTTCACCTATTTCACACTTCACCTCAAGAAGTTATTTTTACTTTTGTACAGCCATCCTCATACACAGATGTTCCAAGTGCAAAAATCCGCCAAGTAGAAATGCAAAATGAAAATGTGCAGCCCTCGAAGATCCTGCCACGTTGCAATGTGCCTGTCTCGATTACAGATGTCTGAAATTGATTTGTTTCAGTTGTGCCACATCGAAGTGAGTCGGCCAGTGAACTCCATCACCTATATAAGACACACCACCAATTGGTAGTATCTTTTGCCAACTTGCCCATTTGAAACAGACTACCAATACTAATAATAATTCCAGAAACTAAAATAAACAAGCCTCACCACAAGATTTTGATTTGATCATCTCTGTCTCCTCTCAGTCCTATCAGTTTTACAATTATAATAATCATAATAATAATCATAATCATAATAATAATAATAATAATTCTCTCAACTTTGACTCTTGCACAAAAATACCCAAAAAAAACTTCATAATCTATATTTCTATTGCTTCATTTTTTGCACTCGATTCCGCCATTATCCATTCTACTACATCAACCAATCAGAAGTATATTAAGCAGTAAGATTTCCTTTCATTTCGTATATAGATGTATATTAATGTTCAATCTGACAATGCAATCTTTTACTTCGACTTACTTTTTTATTAAAAAACATTGAATCTACCACAGGTAATACTCGCTCCAAAAATGTCTAGCTCAAACACGAACACCCTCCCAGATATGGATGCGATCACCACTTCCGAGACCAAAATCAACAATCAGTTTGGTCCAGTGGTCCTATTCGACGCCGGAAGTATGACCGATGTTTGCGAATATTGCGGTGTAGGGACTCTTGTGGGACACTAAAATGTTTATTTGGTGAAAATATCCTCTGAGGGGGAAATAAATTGCTAATAGGTTGAAAGGCTATTACAACTTACGGGTGGTTTGAAAGACCTGCCCCTCTAATGGTACTATGCAAATAACTAAGAGTCTTGTAATCAATATTTATAAAGATGTGGCTGATTCCAAGATAGATCTTACTTTTGTATAGTAATCTCTATCAGACCTAGATTCCTCAAATCACTATTCTTGCAGATCTGTTACAACTTCTGATGCTGGAGGGATAATGTAATCCAGTGGGATCAATTATGTAAAATACAATTGTTGTTGATGTTGGGTTGTTGATGAGAAGGTTGGTAATGATCTCTTCCTTAAGCAATCTCTTGATAAGGCACTTTAATCAATACTAGAGCTCCTGGTTGCTACTACACTACTACTACTTGTTATAATTGTTGTTGATGAAGTTGGTAATAATCTCTTCCTTAACAATCTCTTGATAAGGCACTTTAATTACTACTAGAGCTCCTGACTACTACTACTACTACTGACTCAAACTTAACACTACCACTACCACTACCACTACCACTAAAATACCACTAAACTACCACTGTAACTAAACTAACCACTGTGACCAAACCTCTGTAGGCTGATGGGGAAAAGATCTGATGAGGGGGGGAAAGAGGCCTCCTTATATATTGAAGGGTGAGGGAATTTAGCTCCAGGGGAACTCCTTGTGAGGGCTATTTTCTGCAGGGGATATCAGTTGCACAGCAAGATATGCATGTGTTGCACTGCCTGCCAAACAATTAGGTAATGGATTCTGCAGGAGGGGATATCAGTTGCACAGCAATATATGCATGTGTTGCACTGCCTGCCAAAGAATGATGTAATTGATTCTGCAGGCAGGCTCCTTGAACACCTTATCTGCCTGCATATGCTGCACTGCATGATATCATGTGTTGTTAGGTGACCCAAACAACCTTCCGTAACCTACCATATGCCTGCATGTCCAGCTGTTGCCTTCTTCCATCCAGAATATTGGGGGTCAAAGCCTCTCCTCCCACCTTGCTCCATCCTTCCTTCTTCCTCCTCCCTAATTAATACTTACATCCATATCCCATCATACTGAATCCTAGACCCTTATAAAGTAATATACCACCCTTATAAAGATAATATACCCTTACACAAGTAATATACCCTTATAACACTGCCTTACTTGATACACCACACCATCCTCCCTTCCATTCCTGGTTGAGACATGTGCTCCCAATACCTTCCACCTCTTCTATTGATAACATCCTTCCACCTCCCTGCCATCCTACCTAGTCATGGTCCTCCATTCCATCCCTGATCACGCCGTCCATCCTACATGATCCTAGTCTGCCGTTCCGTCCGTGCTAACACTATCCCTCATCCATCTGTCTGTATCTGTAATGAATCCATTCCTCCCATCAACACATACACTGCTTGTATTATATATAACTTCCTCCTCTTATAATGAATGATAGCTGTATCTATGCTGTCTCAATACCTCTGCAATGTGCTTTTGGCATTGTCACGCCAATGGAGCACCACAGCGGAGCACTTCACTGGAAGTTGGAACGAACCCGGGCCGACAGAAGGAAACTAAGTGCCGGTTACTCAATGTGTTGCCAAAAGGGTTCGGCAATTCCACCCGTACGATACGACAATATTGAATACCCTGATTTCTTGAGAATGTTGCTTCTTGGTGTCGATGCAGGTTAGAATTCCCTTGAGATGTGTGATCCAAATTTAATTCATCACAATCTGATTTTTTCTATTCCCTCGCCATCCATTCATCAGCATCTACAGCTTTCCAGCAACAGATACGAGGATACAACAACGCATTATCGTTTGCCTCCTGTGGGGCCAGAGTTGATCGATCTGTTCAGGGCCAAGCCGGAATCTATACGTTCAGGGTTGCGGGTGCCCTGTTCCACGACATTGGATCCGTCTTGCCACAAGGCCAAAGCAGTGCTGCCTTCTCCCAAATCTACGTGGTCGGTGGAGGCGATGCGCAAGAAGCAGATTCACGAATTGGACAAGCACAAGCCCCACTCAACCCAGCACTCTTGCTCCAAATTCAACAGTACCTCACCGAAAACAACTCATACGCTAGATTCTACCGCTCAGTTCAATCTGTCTTGGCGCTCAATCCCGCTGCCAATTTTGTCTTAAGGAACATCCTCCGACCTGGTCTTGATCTCCGAGTCTACAACCGGCCAACCGTTGAAGAAGTTGCAATGGTCATTGATCATGATAACCCTGACGAGATTTCCCCCCGCGACATCCTTCTTCGAAGACAGACCGGGGGTCTGGAGCACATTACCGATGGTTTCAGCGGCTACCTCCCGCTTCGTTACCCCATTTTTTTCCCGCATGGCGAGCAAGGTTGGATTAGAGGTTGGCCAAGTACCTCAAACAGAAGTAAGTCCATGCTTTTTGAAAAATCACAGCATGCATTAGGATTCAAGAGCTTCACAACTGACGGCAGTAATTTGTTAGGATCCACCATTTCACAGTGCGAATGGTATGCATCCATGCTGTTTGACCAGAGCAACACCTTCTCGGCAATCTTGAATGGAAGGAATCTTTTCCAAGAGATCATAGTTGATCTATATATCTGTGTCGAGCGGACTCGATTGAATTTTTTTCGATTCAACCAGGACCAAATACGGGCCGATATCTATAGTGGAGTTCAGGAGTCACTGAGGAACGAACTTGACGTGCATGGACGACGTGTTATTCTACCCTCCAGCTTCTCGGGATCACCTCGCAACATGATACAACTGTATCAAGATGCAATGGCCATTGTACGTCAGTTCGGCCGCCCATCCTTATTCATCACTATGACGGCCAACCCACGATGGCCCGAGATCCTTCGCGAGTTACGTTCCAACCAGACACCCTCCGACAGGCCTGACTTGGTCTCTCGGGTCTTCAAGATTAAACTCGATGCTCTGATTGACGAAATTATCAAACAGAACGTGCTGGGTGATGTCATAGCCCATGTGTACACCATCGAATTCCAAAAAAGGGGGTTGCCGCATGCCCACATTGTCGTCATCCTTGCGCCTCAAAGTATTCCAAGAACCATTGCGGAAATCGATCGTCTGGTGACCGCCGAGATTCCAGATCCCGAGAAAGAGCCCATTCTTCATCGGATAGTTACCCGTTGTATGTTACATGGTCCATGTCATCCCAACAGTATGTGCTGGAAGGATGGTGCTTGCAGCAAGGGTTTCCCCAAACCATTTCAACCAGTCACCGCAATGTCCAATAACTCATATCCGAACTACCGACGTCGCAACAACGGTCGAACTTTCACAAAGGGGAGGAATACTTATCACAACGGTCATGTGGTTCCTTATAACAAATATCTAACACTTCGATTCGATTGTCATATCAATGTGGAAATACCATACGGGATCATGGCGATGAAATATCTGTTCAAATATATAACCAAAGGCGTCGACCACTCCCACTTGAGTATCAATGACGGGGATGAAACTAAAAAATTCATCAACGGTCGATACATTGGGCCCTCTGAAGGTGTGTTCTTATTATTAATATAGATCATCTGTCTCATTCATTTTTGTTTTGATACTAACTACATATAATTTGTCATAGCTGCTTGGCGCCTGTTTCAGTTTTCAACCAGCGAACGGTCACCTGCCATCCAAAGATTGGCACTCCATCTTGATTTCCAACAGATGGTTTATTTTACCGATCAACAGCAACTCCGCGAGAGAATGAATGACGAAACAGCTGGAAGAACAACTCTCCTAGATTTTTACCGCCTCAACCGTGAGGATGCTGTTGGATTTGGAGGAATAAGAGCACGACATCTCCTCTATCAAGATATCCCCAGGTACTTCCTCTGGGTGAACAACCGGTTTGTAGCCAGGAAGCAAAGAACCGACATGATTGGGCGCATATATTACGCCTCCATAAACGAAGGGGAACGGTATTATCTTCGGTTGCTCCTACTAAACGTGAGAGGCCCTACTAGCTCTGAAGATTTGCGAAAGGTCGACAGCATCACGCACGAGTCCTTTCGGGAGGCAGCTGATGCGCTCGGTTTGTTGGTATCGGACCAACACTATCATCAATCCCTAGCGGAGGCCTCCTTATGGATGCCGGGGACTGGTCTTCGCCTCATGTTTGCTATGCTGTTAATCCATAGCCCTCCTTCCAACTCTGTCAATCTTTTCGAGACCTTCTTTGATGACCTTTCCGACGATATTGCCTATAAATTACGGAATATATACGGCTTCGGCGAACCAACACCCGATGACATTGTATCAATGTGTTATTACCTCCTTGACCAAACCCTCAGACAAAATGGAAAAACCCTCACCGACGTAGGGCTGAATTTCGCTGACACTGGCCTCTGGCACGTTTTCGAGCATGCAATCGCCGTCTCCGACGATTCAGTTGAAACCTCGGCCGCAAACTTTGAAACTCGACGTCAACAGCTAAATCAAGGTCAAGAACTCATCATGAGTCGCTTGATTGAGATGATCAATGTGCAAGAAGCTGGATTACTCTATATCGATGGTCCAGGCGGCTGCGGCAAAACATACTTGATGAACACCATCAGTTATTACTTGACTTCACGCGCGGTCCCTTTCTTGATGGTAGCTTCTCTCATGTTGACAGATGGGATGACCGCCCATTCGCAATTCAAGATACCTATCACATTGGACTCAACCACGATGTGCACATGGAATCCAAGGTCGCCTCTTGGTCATCGTTTACTCAGTGCAAGGGTCATAATCTGGGATGAGATTTCGATGCAGCATAAATTGGCAATCGAAGCAGTCGACCGAAGCCTACGCGATTTAACCCAGATCAATCTGCCATTTGGCGGCAAATTGGTTGTATTTGGCGGCGACTTTCGTCAGACCCTACCTGTTGTGGAGTTTGGTGATATTTATGACCAGGCCCGCGCATGCATACTTGACAGCCAGTTATGGACCTCCGTTTCAAGATTTTCTTTGACTGAAAACTTACGATTGGTCCACGGGCCTGATATCGCATCTGTCGAAATGAACCGACTGTTTTATGAATGGTTGCTTCGAGTAGGTAATGGGACCAATCAATCTGTCTTCACTTTTGATGTTCCCCTCGAGTATGGAAGAGTTTTCCGTCACCGGTCCAGGGAAATAACAGCAAACCAAGTTATAAGTGCAGTTTACGGTGACATACATGAAATCATTTTACATGGAATGGACAAGCGGTCTGTTGATTACTACGGCTCTCGACTTATCTTAACACCACTCAACTCTGATGTATCCGACTTGAATCAACTGTGCACCGATCGTTTCCCCGGCACTTACTTCGTTTCCACATCGATTGACCAAATGATGAATGAAGACAACGGGGAAGAGAGTTTCAGTGCCATTACGGAGGAGGTATTGAACGCCTTTACCGTCCCTGGATTCCCGGAATCAACAATCAAATTGAAGATCGGTATCCCTGTTATTCTGCTCAGAAACCTCAACTTGAAATGCGGCTTATCTAACGGCACGAGGATGGTCATCTTGGATATTCGACCTCATGTGCTGAAATGCTGTATCCTCTCCGGCTCCTGTGTTGGTAATGAAGTCTTAATCCCCAAAATAAAACTGATTCACAAAGCAAATCATGTCTACGGTGTCACATTCTCGAGATACCAATTTCCCATTTCGATCGCCTTCGCTCTGACGATCAACAAATCCCAAGGCCAGTCATTGAAAAAGGTGTCCATTTACCTTCCGAATCCAGTTTTTGGCCACGGCCAACTTTATGTAGCACTCTCCCGAGTTACCTCAATCAACGGTCTGTCAATCGGCATGGTTGGGCGACCAGAAGGGCCAGCTACAACGGCCAATGTTGTAAACTTGGACGTCCTCAGAAAGTGTCATGGTTTGGGCATGTAAGTCTATGTTCTGCATACATATTCCCGTCGTCTCTACTACACAATGTCATACCGTCCTGACAATTTCCATTGTGCACTGTGAACATCAGACAACGAACTCATCTTTGATGATCAGCCTAGGGGCTGTTTGATTCTAAGTTCTTATACCTTCCAGTGCTGTTTTGCCTTTCCCGCCGAATCACTTTGTTATGCTTTTCCTGCTAAATCATCATGTGAACTGCTTGCGATGATCAAAAAAAGATGCTCCTAAGCACCCCAGGAGTTCTCACTCATTACCAATCACCACATCAGCCGGGCAACCCTTTTGTTTACTCCATGAGTCCAATACATGCTGCCTTTGTTATCTAAGATGGGTTCCCTCAGTTGTTAATTCACATTGAGTTGTGGCCCCCATGGCCATCCCCTCATGACCCCTATAATATTGCCTGACAAGGTTTATTCCCTGGCAGCTGGGTACGCAGTGGATTGCGTCTGGGCATACTCCCTCGGGCAATGCCCGCTGGAAGGCGCGACAAAATTTTACACTACACTCTACTGATCGCAGCCGGTTCCGAAAGCAGCACCTTCACCTGTCTGGAATTACTGCAGGATTCAGCAAATTGATACCAACAAGGTTATCATTACTTCATAGCAGCGGATCTGCCATTAACCACAAGATCCGGTTTCTGTCTCTGCATTGAAAATTTGATATTATTCTATTACCTCCACAACATTCATGTGGCTGGACCAATGAATGATCCCTTTGCCAAATTCAAAGTTAGGGAGACGCAGTGCAGCAATCAACAGATTCAGTTCCAAGGACTCGCGGCGCGTCGCCGCGAGTTCTCTAGTACTATGTATATAAAGGAGTGTATTTAGCTAATATTTAATGGGTGTAGCCTGAAAGGGAGATTTATGTTTGTATCCTGTGATATGTATAAGTGTAATACTGTGAAACTTGGGTTGAGGCAGCTGACAGCTGAGTTACTGGGGCTGGCCATGTGATAGGTGTCCATGAGGTGTAACTTGCACATTAGAGGGGGTCCAGGGGTGCTTCCAGTGGTGACTAGGGGTGCAATTGGCCGTAATATCCATTTCTGGGGTTCATTTGATGGTATCTGGAGGCCTAGTATGAGTAATTATGTGGCATAGAAAAAACTTTTCATTTTTCCACTTTTCTGTCTACCACACCGGTCTGATTAAAGGTCATCCAGAGATGTGAGTCACCACAATGACCGGCAAAGACCAGTCATCGAGCGGAGATGTGTTCCCTCAATGACCGGCAAAGGCCGGTCATGGAGAGGTGACAGCTCTGTTTATGAAACTTAGGGCAGAAAACCCGTCAAAATAAGGGTTTTGGGCCCTAGTACTATAACTGTACTGATATAAACACTGGTAATTTAAGTTACCAAACTTGTTACGTGGCTAATATGGCCACTACAAGGGTTTTAACACTCTGTAACAGAGGAGGAATTAATTATGTAATTAATAATATGTAATTATTCATTACAGGGAATTAATTTGGCGTAAAAGTAGGTGGTAAGCGCTTAAACTGATTGGCTGCTTGACAGAGGCGGTGGTCTTACGGCAACTACTTATAAGGATAAAGCTTTAAATATACTGATAAGGGATTTTTGATGATTTAAAGGGTTTAATCCAGTGGATTTTACGTGCTGGGGATGGTTTATAAGGAAAAGTGGCTACAAATGTAGCAAAGGAGAATATTCACGGCAAACTTACAGTTTATGGGAGGTGAATGGTCTGGGGGATCTTTTCTGGACGACCAAATAGGCCTCTATTTATAGAGGGGACTTCAGTAGGCGTAAACACTGAGTCCTTTTCTCCCTATGGGAGTATCCAGGGGTGTAGCCGTGAAAAGGGCTTGGCTGTGGGTAATTTAATTGTATTGTAATAGACTAATTTCCCTGACTCTGTCACATGACATGTTTATAACCAACTAGAGTCCAAGGCGGCTTCGCCGCTGCACTTTTGGGGGTTCAACCTATTCAATTTTCACCCACAAATCCTATTCCTAATAATTTATCCTTCCAAGTTTGCAATACTCATGTGTGGCAGTGGCATCCAATTCAGTTTGAAATGGGGCCATCTTGTTGTACTTCAGATTCTGACCATAAACATTGAGAGTGGCCAGCAAGGGTAAGATGATAATGAGTTTAACATGCACTTTTTGTAGTGGGCCAGCTCAGCTAACTGGAGCGCAGATGTGGTCCAGTGTAGTGGACACTGGAATCCTGCTTACTCATAGTGGCTTGATTGAAATTCTGTGGGATTTTTGCTAACGCTACGCAAACAGAGCACATAAAGAACACCTGGTACAGCTGGCTGTGTTAAAGCACATTCTAGAGGCTCTTAGACCCATCACACTACGTGCACCTGGGCCAACAAAAATGAAAAAGAAACAGAGAAATTGCTGCTCAGTTCCATATACACATACCTTGTAATCTCCTTTTTTGTTTATCTGGGAACACTCCAGAATCTCCCACTCAGTAAAACCACGCAACATCATCCTTGAAGGCATATTGTCCATTTTGAATCCTCAAGATTCACCAAAAGATGACAAAGATGCTTTAATGCTGAGATTATAAAGGCTCGGAAATACCCCCACACTAAAGATGTCACTTGGTACCCGGGTACCCGCCACAGGTGCGGGTACCTCTCCATGAAAACCCGGGATTCTCAACACCCGCACCCGCACCCGCACCTGTTGAGGTGGCAGAAAGCAGGTACCCGGGTACCTGCGGCAAATACCCGCGGGTGCGGATATTTTTTGCTGCCAAGTAGGCTCTAGCGAGCTGATATATGTATACCAGCCCGCCGAGGGGAAGCCCTCTTGGCGAGGTGGTAAACTTATTCCAGCCCGCCGAGAGGAAGCCCTCTCGGCGAGCTGGTGAATGTATCCCAGCCCGCCAAGAGGGCTTCCTCTCGGCGAGCTGGTGAGCGTATACCAGCCCGCCGAGAGGAAGCCCTGTCGGCAAGCTGGTGTATACCAGCCCGCCGAGAGGAAGCCCTCTCGGCGAGCTGGTGTGTGTATACCAGCCCGCCGAGAGGAATCCCTCTCGGCGAGCTGGTGTGTGTATACCAGCCCGCCGAGAGGAAGCCCTCTCGGCGAGCCGGTGATCTTATTCCAGCCCGCCGAGAGGAAGCCCTCTCGGCGAGTTGGTGTATGTATTCCAGCCCGCCGAGAGGAAGCCCTCTCGGCGAGCTGGTGTGTGTATACCAGCCCGCCGAGAGGAATCCCTCTTGGCGAGCTGGTGTATGTATACCAGCCCGCCGAGAGGAAGCCCTCTCGGCGAGCTGGTGTGTGTATACCAGCCCGCCGAGAGGAATCCCTCTTGGCGAGCTGGTGTATGTATACCAGCCGACCAAGAGGAAGACCTCTCGGCCAGCTGGTGAACATATTCCAGCCCGAATAAAATCTCTGGGGCCGGTCGGGCTGGTATCCGTAAGCACTTTGTTGGCCCGACTGTAGATGAGGTGATCAGCATGCCGAGTTCCTGGAACTTGAAGTCAGAAGAGAAACAGTTTGGTCAGCTGCACCTTCCCGGCCGTCATTGGCTCCTTGACTTGTGCATTGCCGTGGCTTGGGTTGGTAGGCTTCAGGAGTAGTGACAGTGGCTATGGATACAAGCAAGCCCGAGTTTGGAATTGCTGTATGTATCATTGCAACCATCACCTTGCAACGCTCACAGTGGCGTAGTCACTGAAATCAGACTGCTTGAATATAAAAGGGGGCTTCTCCTGCACCGAGGTTTATGCCCCAGGTGATCCACCCTGCTCCTGCATTTGCAGAGCACTGGTGGTGATCCTCCCCCTCCCCAATTGCACTTGCAATTGGCTGAAGGGTTTCCAGCCCCAACTTTTGCCCCACGCACTTGCGCCAGGCTGAGCGGGTTAACACCGGTCTCTTTTCACCTGTGGCATGTCACAGGCTGGGAGTTTGTTAAATCTATTGCTTCTCTTGTATATTAGTCTATTATAAGTGGTATTTTATGTTTATTTGTTGGTTTAGCTTGTTTCTTTTTTTGTTTTTTGTGATTGCTTGGGTATAGGGGAAACCCTTGAATTTTTTTTTGGTGAATCTGTGGTTTTAATAAACTTAGATTGTCATGTGAAAGAGCTTCAGTAGAAGTCTACATAATACTTTCACGGGGTATTTTTACACGAGTAATATTACTCATTAATGTACAACAGTTTAATTTTATGTACGTTGTTTGTTTTACTAAATTTTTGTATGTAATACTATTTTTGGGCGCTTTCTGGGGCCAATTCTTATTTATACAATTAGTACATTAAGGAATAGGAATAAGGGGGTACTTTAATTGGGTGACCCCCCTTAATATATGATGAGGAATCTGATTCTGCAATAATAATTTAATAATTATTATTATTTACTAAGTTATTGCAGTCTTTTGGATACTTGATGTATCTCTAAGGCTGACAAGAGGAGATGTGAGTCCCAATGACCAGTACAGACCAGTCATTGAGCGGAGATGTGAGTCCCCTCAATGACTGGTCCAGATTGGTCATAGACATAACTGTACTGCATATGTACTGTCTACTGATTCCCCTCTTTACCCTTGAGCTGACCTGCAACCACTCAACAAGTGTGTACAGGCCAGCATTGTGTCTGCCCAGGCGCAGGGCTCTGGAAACCAAAGTTGAGGTGCTCAGGGTGCAAAGCATGAGGAACCAGGTCTTGTGCAGCTGGGTTGGATACTTAAAGGGTGTGAGGGAAGCTGTTTGTCCCCCCAGGGGATCTAGTTTTGTCCCACCCCCTCCCTGCAGCCCAATAATCACTTGATTAGGGCCTCCTTGATTACATTTTTGACCAACCTTTTTTTGCCTGTTGCTGGCACGGGCTGGAGGGTCAATCCAAGGTGCCCTCCGGGGTGTTTGGGGATTAATTTGAACTTTGATGGGATTTTTGCTAAGGGGCAGGCTTTATGCACTCCAAATATTTGCTACATGCACTCCAAAAAAGGAGTGAACTTGTGTCTACTCCAATAACTATTGGAGTTAACAAAGGTTCACTCCAAATGTGGGCTAAATTGGAGTGTTCAGAAGTTCACTCCAATAAATATTTGGAGTGAACCTTTGTTCACTCCACAAGTGGGCTAAATTGGAGTGTTCAGAAGTTCACTCCAATATTTATTGGAGTGGAAACTTGTGCACTCCAATCTTGAAACTTGGTCTGGTTCAAGATTGGAGTGTACTACTGCACACTCCAATAAATACTGGAGTGTGCACCTATTTTAAATACATGCATGCACTCCAAGAAACTACTCCAGATCAACAAAGTCGTGCTTTGACCCTTGGAGACTCTGCCTCCCCCCTACAGACAAAATCCCACCACACTCACGTTCCTCCCCTTAAGACTAAGCCCCAAAGATTCCAGTGAGTCTGAGCCTATTTATCTTCTCTTTTTCCATAGGAATCACTGGCCACACTTTTTTGGAGTTCCCAGTGGTCCACACTCCAAAAAAAATGAAGTGGGTTGAACTCCACTCCACAGTTTGAGTGCCTAATTTTATACTCCATTTTTTTGGAGTGCACAAGTTTTCACTCCAATAAATATTGGAGTGAACTTCTGAATACTCCAATTTAGCCAACTTTTGGAGTGAACAAAGGTTCACTCCAAATATATATTGGAGTGAAATTCTGAGCACTCCAATTTAGCCCACTTTTGGAGTGAAACTTTGTTCACTCCAAAATTTATTGGAGTAGACACAAGTTCACTCCTTTTTTGGAGTGCATGTAGTAAATATTCGGAGTGAACTTGTGTCTCCTCCAATAAATGTTGTAGTGAACAAAGTTTCACTCCAAAATTGGGTTAAATTGGAATGTTCCGAAGCTCACTTCAATACATATTTGGAGTGAACCTTTGTTCACTCCAAAAAGTGGGCTAAATTGGAGTGGAAACTTGTGCACTCCAATCTTAAAACTTTTTATGTTTCAAGATTGGAGTGTACTACTGTACACTCCAATAAATACTGGAGTGTACTACTGTACACTCCAATAATTACTGGAGCTTACACCTATTCTAAATACATGCATGCACTCCAAGCAACTCCTTCAGATCAACAAAGTCATGCTTTGACCCTTGGAGACCCTGCCTTCCCCCTACAGACAAACTTCCACCACACTCACATTCCTCTCCTTAAGGCTAGGCCCCAAAGATTCCAGTGAGTCTGAGCCTATTGATCTGCTCTTTTTCAATGAGAATCACTGGCCCCACTTTTTTGGAGTGCCCAGTGGTCCACACTCCAAAAGAAAACATGGAGTGGGTTGAACTCCACTCCACAGTTTGAGTGCCTAATTTTATACTCCATTTTTGGAGTGCAAAGGTTTTCACTCCAATAAAGATTGGAGTGAACTTCTGAACACTCCAATTTAGCCCAATTTTGGAGTGAACAAAGGTTCACTCCAAATATATATTGGAGTGAACTTCTGAACACTGAAATTTAGCCCACTTTTGGAGTGAACAAAGGTTCACTCCAAGTATATATTGGAGTGAACTTCTGAACACTCCAATTTAGCCCAATTTTGGAGTGAACAAAGGTTCACTCCAAATATATATTGGAGTGAACTTCTGAACACTGAAATTTAGCCCACTTTTGGAGTGAACAAAGGTTCACTCCAAGTATATATTGGAGTGAACTTCTGAACACTCCAATTTAGCCCAATTTTGGAGTGAAACTTTTCTCACTCCAACATTTATTGGAGTAGACAAAAGTTCACTCCTTTTTTGGAGTGCATGTAGTAAATATTTGGAGGGCATAAAGCCAGCCCCTTTTGCTAATGAGCAGAGGCAAAAGCTTTGATCTTGCCTTCTGTGTTTCTGTGATTTTAATAAACTTGGATTGTAATCTTACTGTTTGCACGTAACTTAACTCTTATAACAACAGTAAATTATGGTAACTTTATTTAACTATGGTTATCTATAAAGTAATGTATAACAAGAGTACATTCTTAAGCTTGTATCTAATGATTTACATATGTAATAAAGGTGTAAAAGGAATGTACTATATATAATGTGAACTATTGCAGGTACTTAGTACGTGTAAGGTACTGTGACATGTACTCTGTGGCTGACATAAAAGTTCCCTTAGTAGTGATTACCCATTAGGTCTTAGTTTAGATATTGACAATCTCTCTGACCCCTCAAATAGAGAGTTTTTTCTCAATAATCTCAACAATGAAATGTCTAGAAATGGCCCTTTGTTTCTAGAAGAAACATTACAAGTTTTGTTCTCTAAATTTCTCTCTGAATTATCTGGTACAATTGAAACCATTCCTGGCACTCTTCTTGAATCTTGTGTTAACAATTTTAAAGATGTCCTGAATCATTCCATTCTTGATCTGTTTAAAAATGATTTCATTCCCTTTTTACTTGACCAAATCCTGAACAACATAGGAGAAAATGCCAGAGAGAAGTCCACTGTGAGCAACAATGTGTTAGAGCAACTGAAAAAACACATGGATGAGAAATTTGAGAAGTCCAAGACTTGATTCTGGTAAATGAATCCCAATGTCATTCCAACATGGATACAATTGGTCAGAATCTGAAAGAATTTGAAGAGAAAGTGAGCAAAAACTTTTCATCCATTGGCAATCAGATCAATGATCTTCATGCAAATTGGCACAACAGATTTGAACAATCTAAGAGGAGATTCAGTGACATATCTTCTGTAGTAAATTCTGTGAACTCAAAGCTAGATTCCTTGGTAATACCAGATGACAGAGAACAGCCCCCACATCTCTTATACAATAATCCTTTCCAGAATGTCCATCATGAACAACATCATCAAAATATACTTTGAAATGATTACATGTCTCTGTATGGTTTTGATATCACAAACAGTAAAGAGAGATTCTTTACCATTGGAAATGAGAATAAGAGGAAGAAATTAAGTTTTAAATCTCATCATCTGGAGAAAATGAGTCCTTCCAATGAAATTTCTGCTGTAAAGAAGTCCCATCCCCAACTGCAGCAATTTATTGTGGAGGAACTCTGTGAAGCCAAGTTCAGTGATAAGCTGACCATTGAACAGAAAGACAAGCTGTTTGAAGTTCTCTATAATAACAAGCTTTCTTTCTCCAACACTAACCAGCCCCTTGGTGCCATCAAAGGCCATGAAGTTCACCTCAAACTAACAACTGAAAGGCCTTACCCTTCTCTTCTCAGAAGACTGAGAGATTCAGAAGAACTGAGATTTTTATTTCAAGTTAGGTAATGATCTTATGAATCAAAGAAAGAGATGGCCTTGAAAAAGTTACTGCTCTTACCTGAGAGAAAGGGTAAGGCTAGCCAAGAAGCTTTAGAGATGGAAAAATGTGTGATAAGAATAGGCCTGAAGAAATGGGCCAATGATGTAAAGGTAAAAAGATTGTGAAACACTAGCAAGAGATTTGGGGATTATGGCAGGTGATGGAGCACGTGAGGTAGCGTGAGTGGAATGAAAATCAAGATTTATTGGTGAAAAAGATTAGGGCAAGATCGGCAGTGTAAGATTGAAGATTTGCAAGGACAAGGTTAAGCCTAAGTTGGAAGTTGAATTTTGAGAGAGTAAAGTTTAAAACTGTGATTATTGATAGGGTAGCTGTTGGTTGGTAATCTGATTGAAGTGAAGAAAAAGAGGATGATTGTTTAGCTCCTGAGGGAGAAGCGACCAAATTTTATAGGCACAAGTCAGTGTACTGACTGGTTGGGGGTCCGACAAATCAGGCTTTCAATCTCACTGAGGTTCTCAGGGTTCGGAACGTACAGTTGCCACACCTGGCAAAGAGTCAGGGTTGAAGGCTGAAACATTGTTTGCCAAAGCTACGGTGAAATATTACAGACAATACATTGTGTCAATTCAAGACAAGGCTGGTTATTGCCACAGAACTTGTTTTGCCTAAAAGAGAAACCCACATGAGAGAAAGCGGTCAGCTCCCTGTTCCAGAATCTGACAAAGACCTCCTTATCATGACAGCCCCAAAAGCAGAGAAGCTCTTGAGCAACATATTGAAGAGCTAGTGAACCTGAATGTTCTGAGGAAGGTTGGCCACAATGAGGTAGTTGAGATCACCACTCCTGTAATCATTGCCTGGCATAATGGAAAGTCCAGAATGGTAGGAGACTTCAGAGATTTGAACTCTTACACTGCTTCAGACAGATATCCCATTCCTAAAACCAGTGAGACTCTGAACAACCTAGCCAAATCTAAATTCCTGACTAGCATGCATGTACTCAAAGGTTTCCATCAGAATGACATTGCAGAAGATTCCAGACATTTGCTTAGAATCATTATGCACAAATGAATCTATGAGTACCTAAGGATGCCCTTTGGGATAAATAATTCCCCCTCTCATTTCCAAAGGATGATGGACATTGAATTCAGGTAAGAGATTGATGAGAAGTGGGTCATTATCTACATTGATGATATTATCATTATGTCTAATAATTGGCAAGAACACCTTACTAGAATAGACAGGATACTTGAAGTTGTCATCAATATGAACATGAAAATCTCCCTGAAGAAGTGTAACTTTGGATTTGACCAGATCAAAGCTCTGGGACATCTTGTTTCTGGAATTGCTATTGGGATAGATCAAAATAAAGTAGCTGCTGTCCTCCAAAAGCCTGTACCTAGTAGCGGGAAAGAAATGCAATATTTTCTTGGTTTTTCTGGTTATTACAGAAAGCACATTGAGAAGTTTGCTGAGATAGAAAATCCTCCTACTGAGTTGACTAGGATTGATTTCATATATGAGATGACTCATCATAGGATAGTAGCCTACAACTTGTTAAAAGAGAAACTGACCACAGCTCCATTGCTACTGTTTACTGACTGGGAACAACCCTTCACACTGTATGTAGATGCTAGCATGACTGGCCTAGGTGCTGCTTTACATCAAGTCCAGGTCATTGATGGAGTAAGAAAAGAGGCACCTATTGTTTTCATGTCCAGGCAAATAAAGGACAGTGAGACAAGATATGGTGCTAGTCAAATTGAATGCTTATGCCTGGTTTGGGCCCTGGAAAAACTTCATTACTACTTGGATGGCAGTGTATTTCATGTTGTAACAGATTGCACAGCTTTGAAATCACTGCTGAACATGAAGACTCCCAACAGACACATGCTCAGGTGGCAGATTGCTATTCAGGAATACAGAGGCAATATGAACATAATCCACAGAGATGGGAATATTCACAAGAATGCAGATGGACTCAGCAGATGGGCTTTTCCAAATGATCCAAGTAACCCTGCTTATGACCCTGAAGACAAAGATGATGATAGATTCCCCATCATGGGCATCCATTTCTCTAATTTCAAGAATGAGTTCTTTGACTCAGTGAGAGAAGGTTACCAACAAGATAAGAACACTGTTATCTTGTCTGAGCTGTTGCTGAAAGATGCCAAAGATTCCCAACTGGAAAACTCTCTGCAGGAACTTTGGAGAAAGTTATGTGATGAAGGAAGATTCTCTCTATTTGATGGCCTCATCTACTTCAGAGAAAAAAAAAAAATCTGTCCTGGTTCTAGCTGAAAAAGACAGCATTAACACCATCTTGCATGAATGCCATGACAGTGTCTACTCTGGTCATCTTTCTGAAGACAGGACCTTAGAGAAAGTGGCTGATACTGCCTGGTGGGATAATTGGAGACATGATACTGGTGAATATTGCTCTTCTTGTGACAGATGCCAGAAAGCCAACAAGGCTACAGGAAAGAGATTTAGACTACTCATGAAGATAGAAGAACCTTCTAAACCATAGGATGTGATAAACATGGATTGGGTAACTTCCTTATCTCCTGGAGGAGCTGCTAGTTTCAATGCTTGTCTGGTAATAGTAGACAGATACTCCAAGACCCCAATATTTGTGCCCTTCTTTAAGGATGACTCTGCAATGGACACTGCCATACTTTTTTGGAACAGAGTAATGCCTAGAACTGGCATCCCAAGAATCATCATCTCTGATAGAGATCCCAAATTCAAATCTGAATTCTGGACTGGCTTGCATAGTATGCTAGGAACAAAACTCTCTTTTTCTACTGCTTACCACCCCCAGACTGATGGTCTAGCTGAAAGGATGATCCAAACACTTGAAGATATGATCAGGAGATTGTGTGCCTATGGACTGGAATTCAAAGACAATGATGGATATACACCACAGGAGCAATTGAGAGAACTCGGTATGTTCCCAGAACGGTTGCAGGAATCTCGCGTCTAGCAACCGCTAGGACCGCCATGGAACGTTAAGGTCGTCTCATTGGCCGTAGGACGCTTTTTAGACAGCATTTTTTCATTGACGTCCTTGCCAACCGCGGTGGTTGCAGCATCTGGGGTTGCTAGGACGTCAAAGTCCTCTTGACGGAAGGCTTGGTGTTGAGAGGACAATGGCCTCAACCCAGCCGTTCTTGGGATACCTGGGTTATCCTGACGCTTTCACCGGCGTCCGTAGGTCATTCGCTGAAGCCATGCGATTGATAGGACGCTTGGGTTCCAAGGACAGCCTGCTCCAGCGTCCAAACAACGCTTTGAGGACGTGATCATCAACAGGATGTCTGGGTTCCTGGGACGTCTTGACAAAACGTCAAAAAGATGTTTTCATTAATCTAAAATTCCCGTTGACAGCAAGGTCCCCCAACTTGGGCGTTTCTAGAACAGGATGGTCCAACCAACCGGTTCTCAGCGCTCAGGTTGCAGAATTTTTTTTTTTTTTGCTTTCCTGCGCCCACCTGCAAAGATGTTTTGCCAAGTGAGTGTTCAAGGAGACAGCTTGATTTTGACTTTTTTATTTTTTTATTTTTTTTTGCCTTTGATGTTTTTTTTTTTGTGGAACGGTGGAAGCAATCTGGTTTGCTTTGGTATAGAAAGTGAAATTCTACTTAAGAGGTATAGCCAGTGTTGTGTAGTACAAGGGGGAAGAAGCTCCTTGACAGGAAGCCCATTGGTAGACTCAACTATGGGTTCGAGCCCACAGGAGTTCCTTTTGCCAATTGGCACCTACGGGATTGACCCCTTGCCAACGTTGTGGGCTCAATCCCTCGACGCTCTTCTAGAGCGCAGAGGGAAAGGCGTCAACCTAGCGTTGCCGGAGTGATTGGCAAACAAAGGTGCGGAACCCTTGTTGGTCCAGCAACGTCGGCGCTCCCGCCCCTCTTCGCTGGGATGCTGTTGTGACAACTGAAACCACGCCAGCTCATATTTTCTTGGTAATTTCTGACCGCGTCAGAACGTTGCCCCCTGCGGAGGAAAGAAACGTTTGGGGGACGCAAAGACGGATTGTCAACAGAACGTTGACCTGCTCCTGTGATGTACTCATGACTGGGTCTCACTTCTACCAATTCTTGAGCTAGCTTACTGCACCAGTATACACTCAACCACTGGAAAACCTCCTGCCATCCTGGAGAAAGGCTGGCTCCCAAACTTTCCTAGAAATTTCTTGAAACAAGTATTGAACTTGTGAAAAGTATGATCCGAGTGAAGTGGGTATTGAACCCACAACCTCGTGTACTGTGAGAGTCAAACTCACATACTCAGCATTCATGATCAGTGATGCTCTAACCATTGAGCTAAGTACACATTGCATAGAAATGAGTTTGAGGTGATGACACACATAATATGCGAGAGGTTGCAAACTAAGTGCATTTAACATTGGCATTGTGGTACGCTGAAACTGAGCAGAAAATCTACTCTCAATAACAAGACTCTGTAGAAATTCATCCTACTGCTCTTGCTTATGGAAAGATTAAACTCCTTAAATACACCAGTCTTGTGCTTGGTGCACTTTTTGGGCAGCAGTTCCCCCTTTATTGGGTTTACTGGCGCAGCCCAAAAATGCAGCAAGTGCAGGCCTGGTGGATTTAAGAAGTTTGATGATCATTAATCCAACGCGGGGAGGACAATAATTAGGCCAAACCATCAATACCTCCCCGCGTGGGATACACTCAAAATCCCTCACAACATTCCTCCTTTTATATTCTTTGTGTCTTTTGTTCTCTGGAACCATCACCTCTTTTGTGTTTCGGCCCTCACCACCGAGCAAATGCCTGTAACTTGTGACCCTCCCAACACCTTCTTTGCTGATGTTCACTTTTCATAGTACTTTTACCGGCAAAAAATTTGTCCCTTTTTGCTTGTATGTACATTTTATAAATTACTCTACCCGGCTGACAGCGGAGGTACACTCCGTCTAGCAACCTTCAAATGCATTCCTGCTTAATACACCAAAAAGCAGTAGCTTGGTCCTCTAAGCTGCGAAGCCTGGGCTTCCGGTTAAGGTAATATGTTGCCTCCGGTCATCCTGTATAGCTAAAAGCTCCGGCTATCAGTTGTACTCTTTTGACCGCTCTTGGTATCTCTTCCTTTCTCCCTACACCGCTCTCGAGCCATTTCAATGCACTGGAGGGTTTGGTTGGGAGTTGCTTCACTTCTTCAATGAACATCATCCTGCATTTCTGCAACCACCAAAGCTGTCCCCAGCTTGAGCCAAGTGTCTCAAGTCAGGACCCATTGTGATGGCTTGGCAAGCCAGCGGCCCAACAGCCACAAGGGACTTTGTTAACTTAAAGTCTGTCCCCGCCCGTTTCTTGTTATAATCCTCATAGGATTTCACACCATTCCGGTCTGTGTTTTTTTGTCGCACCATAGAGCCATTTGCAAATATTTGTGGGTCCAGATCACCCATGATGAATCTGAGCCAGGTGTCAAAGAATGAAATGTGGATGTTTTTGTGTGTTTGCCGGTCAGACTGGGAGGCGCAACCGCGTTGTCTCATTAAGCTCTTGCTTGATTCCCACCGGCACCACCCAACTGCCAACAATGTTCCGGTCCACCTGACTTATGCGCCCCTAGATACTCCAATATCCCAAAGCCCAAGCACCCGTTTTTCAATTGCCCCAACCAACCAAGCCCAGCCTTGCCCGCCCTTGAGTTCCTCCCTCCAGCCAAGTTCACAATCTCCATTGTCTCGCTCTCCTACAACCAGCCTAACATCCAAGCCCTGCTCAGCCCAAGCTTCCCCACCAGCCTCTTGGTCAGACACACCGGCCTCTTCCTGCTCGCCGCCATCCCCTCCCGCTTTTTCAGAATTGTCCAGCTCATCCCATCCCACATCCAGAATCTCAGCTTGTGCTTCTCTAAAGAAGACCAGAAGTGCTGGTTGGAGCAAAGGGCCACAAGACGGGAAGCCAGAGCCAAGTCGTATAGACCCTTCTGTCAGCTCAGACTCACCTTCTTGCTCAGGATCAAGGGGCACCATAAGTCATCTGTTGTATGCAAAACCCTCCGCAAACGCTGGATTGCTGCGCTCAAGCTGATTGTCCAGTACGGCGCCTACCTCCACAAGCACCCATCATCATTGTCAACCTCACTGACAACAATTGAGGGCCAAGAAGAACCAAGAGATTCATGCTCTGATCAACAGGAAGAACACAAAGGAGAAGGACTCATAAGGCTTGACCCAATCCAGGAAGGCTGGCATGAGCTCTTTGGTAACATCCAGATAGGATATGCTGTTGACCATCATGACTAGAAAAAAGTGGTGCCGCTCTTGGCATACCTTGAATCTGTAGCTGTTTGTGGCCATCTTGTATAGAGTCTCATATCTTGTCTCTCCTACTCTTTTACATCAGATTGCCAAACTCGGGCCAGAATTCCCCAATTCCAGCCATCTCTTTGTCAACTCCTACATATTACCAGGAGTCTCATCTGATGAGACTAATCCCTTTCCTCTGGGACACTTCTCTTATCTTTTGCACTGTTGCCCGGGTTCATATTCTTTTCTCATACTTACTGTTCAACAAATATTCTTATTCTTTGCAAAATCAGCCCAGAAGCTGTTGTACCAGGGTCAGGGTGTGCCATGGCATTTCTATTGGAAAAACAGATCCCCAGGACCAGCCCTTCAATACCATTGGCCATCAATTTTTTGCAAGTCATTTTCAGGGAGAGCGGTGGTATCTCTGGGTACTGCTCCAGCAGATGAGTTCAGTTATTTGAGATGTTGGGACGGTATTGCTTATGCAACATTAAGGGAATTTGCCAAAGCTGACAGAATTTTTCAGATTCACACTACAAAATTTGCATTTCTGGGGCCGCAAAATGGATGGTAGGGGCTGACTGCACCTGTTGCCTTTCATGTCTACTCCATTTTATGTTCTTTACTTTTTGCAATGTGTTTCACTGCATCAGGCCACACTGCTTTTACAACTGGAATCTATCTGTATTTGGTGCTGTTGAAAGTTCAGGGCATAGCACATTGAATCAAATCAATTCGAGTATTTGTATTTGAATTCAATTTGAGTCAAATAATGCCTGAGAAAATTTAAGCTCAGATATTCAAAAAAATTCGAATAATGGCTCAAAGGGGCGCGTAGAGGGCCAATGCAAGCTTCTCTGGGGCCCAAAGGCCCCAGATGAGTTTGCACAGGCCCTATACCAGCCCCTTTGATGCAACACAGAAAAAATCTGCCTCTGGCACTTTGAAAAGTGCGTCCGCCACTACAATAGGTGCATCTGCCACTATGCAAAGTGCGTCAGTCACTATGAAAAGTGCGTCCGCCACTATGAAGAGTGCGTCCGGCACTATCAAAAGTGCATCCGGCACTATCAAAAGTGTGTCCAGAACTCTGAATAGTGAGTCCACCACTATCAAAAGTGTGTCCGCCACTATGAAAAGTGCGTCCGGCACTATCAAAAGTGCGTCCAGCACTCTGAATAGTGCGTCCGCCATTATAAGATATGCCTCTGGCAATATTATAAGCGCCTTTGGCACCATTATATGTTTGAAGGATGACCCCCTCAAAATTATATGGCCCAGAAATGGGCCAAAATAAGTCAAAAACACAAAAAATGTAATTTTTTGATGTTTTTAATGGATTTTGGATGTTTTTCCGTTGAATATCTCCAAATAATTGAATATTCAACGAATCAGTATTCGAGGGGCTCAAAAAACGCGTCGAATACCACCGTGCTATGCCCTGTGAAAGTTCCTAATTTGATCTGCCTGACAGTCAATTGAATTCCTGATTCCAAGTTGACTGTTTGACTTCAACTCCGTATCAAGCGGTTGAGTGGAGTGTACCTGACAAGTTACCTTTGAAACAAAATAATCTGCTGTGTATGTATTGTGGTGAGCCAAATACTTGATGTCATCCCTTATTCAAGGCCACTCCCAGCTATACACTTTTTTCCTTTGACTCACCACTCTTGGCCATATCCCTGTTCAAGTGCTGTTTGCCGTCACTACATGATGTGTGCTCCAAAATTCCTGTTAATTTCAAGTTCCAAACTGCGGCCCTGCTGCGGCTTTTCCCTAGTCTTTGAGAAAGCAAGGAAACATGCTGAACAATGCATAACAGAAGCTACCTCTTCCAACAAAGAGAGATGGGACAAGACTCATAAAGAACCATCCTTTAAAGTTGGTGACAAAGTCCTGATATCCACAGCAAACTTCAACAACTTGTCTGGCCCCAAGAAGATGAGAGACTCCTTTGCTGGACCATTCCTGGTGAAAGCTTTACATGGAAAGAATGCTGTAGAGGTAATAGATTGTTTAATTTCCTTCAGAAATCCAACCTTTTTGGTGGTATGGAATGTCAGCCTTATAGTCAGTGTAGCTGACCTAAAGTCTGCCTTTTTCTACCATTTTACATATGAATTGCCTCATATCTTTTCCATCTTAAGAGATATCCTTGTTTTGAATTCATATTCTGTTTCCCCATGCAATTTTAACCCTATTTACAAATTACTATTTCTTTGTAACTCTACTCCTCCCCTGAGTTCTTGAGTTGTGACGCGCATGCGCAGTTGTGACGTGTAAGCGCTACCAGGCACACCAAACCATGTTATAGCTGAGGTCGTGAGTTCGACTCTCACCAGACACATCTTCATTTTACAGTATCTACAGGTTATGAGCCCAGAGCTACCTGAGCGCTACTCGCTTACAATAGAGACTTGATGAAGTTGTTAATGCTTACTTGTAAGACCACACAAACCCCTATAAGCCTACATCTAGATCACGGGTTCAATCCCTACTCTGATCATCTCTCCTGGGTCTCATTCCCACTCTCTCTTGGGGTCAATCCCCACTTCCCATCATGTAGCAAGGGGGGTGTTGAGTTGTCTGTTAGTCTGCTACCATGATGTATCACCCCAGTATGGAGGGCTGTTGGATCGACCCATGAGCACTACCAACCAACCACCCAGCTGGCAGCCACAAGCGTCTGTAGCCTAGTTGGTAAAGGCAGCACTCTAGTATGTGTCTCAGCATAGCTGAGGTCGTGAGTTGACTCTCACCAGACACATCTTCATTTTACAGTCTCTACAAACCACATGTACATATGTAATTACATAAGCAAACTGTGGAAATTTTTGAAGTCAGGATCCCCCTTGCCTGAGGAGGATCTACAGACTTCAGCACTCCAGAGCCACACCCCAGAGACACCCAGGATCACCAAAACAGAGGCCACTTCACCCCCAGTATCACCAAAGTATATTGACAGTAAGTACCCTCTTTCACTGACCTTGTTTATCTCAGAGGAAACTCTGTTGCTCCAGACTCTGCTTCACCTGTTTCTTCCAACTCTTTCAATCTTCAAAGATCAAAAGGTTATCTCTGGTTAAGACCTATAAAACCAGAGCAGAGTAGCAACCCTACTTCTGAATCCCACCAACGTTTCCTTGTTGTGAGTGGAGGCTGTTGCACTCTCTTGGCCTTGCACAGCTGGAATCCAACTTTTCCAGGTTGAGAATAGCCCAGATCAATTATTAAAGACTCAAAGTCTAGGCCTGATCTTATCTATTTCTCTCTCTTTTTCTCTCTCTCTCAGTTTGTATTTCTTTATCCCAAGAAATCCAAACTATTCCCCCCATTTCTTCTTGTGTCCTGTTGTCACATAAGAGAAACAGGCTCACAGTGAGGTTGCACCTAGCCAATAACTAAGCCTCTCAAGGGGGAACTACAACTTCACTTTCTCAACCGGAAAATGGACTACTCTCAAATCTTCAGTCAAGCTCAACAGAACAAGAAAGTCATCAATCCCATACCCCCTCCCCCTATTCCAGATCCTTCCCCTCCCCCTATTCCAGATCCTCCCCCTCCCCCTATTCCAGATCCTCCCTCTCCCCCCCCCCCCCCCCCCTCAACCCAATGGAGAAGAACCGCATGGTCAGACTCACTCAGTCAGGTTGCCGTTGAACATTGTTGGCAACATACTTGTTTTCTTGAATGAAGCTCTCTCCCCCAGAAACCCAGATCTCACGCTGAACAAACATCAAATTGAAGGTTTATGTGAAGCCCCCGCGCGTTGCAAGACTTCACAACAAGATGTCACAGGTTTCTCCCTTTATCAACTCAAGCTCCCTCCCCCTTCCTAGCCGGCAGAGATCCTTGTTCCCACATCTCTCCTGGCTAGGTAAGCGTGCACCTTTCTCTTCTCCTCATTGTTTCCATTTTCCCTCTCCTTCTCTCCTCTCCATCCTTCATGTACTGAGAAATCCTTGTTCCCACATTTCTCCTGGCTAGTTTCTCATCACCTTGCAATCCAGCCCCGTGAACTAGAGTTGCCTCGAGAGGCACCAGCACCCCATTTGTGCCCCTTCCCTTGATTCAGTGAAGGACTCATCTCGAGTCCTTACACTTTACTTGATCAAAAAAAAGAAACTAGAGGTCTTATTGGCTAGAGAAAAACACTCAACACACTGGAAAATTGATAACATACTCAAACACCTATATTGAGTGGATAGACAAACTCAAAAACCAGCGCCAATTGCAGAAGCACCTTCCTGGGCCGCTTTTGCTAGTACAAAACAGAAGAACACTTCATCAAAAAAAAAATACCCTACCAACTAAAGCTAGTCCACCATCAATACCAACCAATAAATAAACAAATGAATACAAACCAGCTAGTGCAGTGATATAAACACCACCCGGTTTCACCAGCTTGGATACAATTCCAGCAAAGAAAATCACCAGCAAAATAAATCAGATCCTATCATCAATACATGCTGCTGCTGACTCACAACCCTTTGATGCTTCTGGCATTGCAATTCTCACATCAAAAGACCTCAAACTTTTAACTAGCTCAAGAGCAAAGGCACGGTGGCTCCTTCCAACAAACATAAGTGGACCAAGATTTTCTGTCCAGCACTCAAAGCCCTCACATCTCGATTCCCAGGAATATTGAATGGATTACCCACCAACTTCAAACCTTCAAACCAATCTCACCTGCAAGAACTAGGCATGCAGAATAAAATTGACTCATCTCTGATACAATTAGCCCAATGGCTTGGCGACCCCATTGGCAATGGAAAGAAGAACAGCTCAATCATCCTACACCTGCTAGACAAAGAAATTACATTGTGACATTTTCCCAGGCTGTATTAGGAGGGCAGGGGAAAAAAATACCAATACGGCGCCATTCTGGTTAGTGGAAGCACTCATGATGAAATAAGCGCCGCCACAGATGAATCAGGTCGCCTCATCCTGACCGCGACCGTGCTGATGATGAGCGCTAGGGAGGAGATCGTGACCGAGCCCATTATCCTTGCCGAACACACGATTTGGGGAGGGTCTTGCGAGACTCTCGATTTGAAAATGTTTCCAGATCTCCCTCCTATCGCGCTTCTTGGCGCTGATTCAGCTCCTGTGGGAAACTGGTGAGATTGTTGGGTTTGGCTTGGAATGGAACCGGGGTGATGAACCTGTCCTTTGCGGTGACGGTCGCCGTGAAGATCTTTGATTCGATACTCCACGCCTCTTGGGGTGGTCCGTTAAATCTAAAGTGAGAAGAAAGAGAATTCGAACTGCTCAAAATTATATGACAATCGGGCAGGCTCGGGCCAGCCCGAACCTGCCCGAAACTTCAGCGGGCGGGTAGAGCCGGAGCTTTTCAGGCTGGGGCGTTAGCCGGACCCGCTGCGCTGCGCTTAGATTAACCTTTGCCTAGCGCAGCTTTTCAGTCTTGGTAAATATACAGGATGGCTAATCCAAAAATGTGAAACTGAATCTGTACAATCCAACCATGTTCAATATATGTAACTAAGAAAGAGTTCCAAAACCTGCTCCGAGACAACCAGTTTGATACTTGGAAAGAAATTACAGCATTGAAACACTTAGGCCCCGTTTGGAGCCGATATAATCCGGGCAATATATGAGTTTTTTTGCCTGACATCCTATGTGACATCTGATCAGGTCCACCAAAACTTGATCAGATGTCACAAAATTCCAGATTATATCGCACAATCATATTGGCTCCAAACGGGGCCTTAATATTTATACTGATCACATTGAACTATCTGGCTCATCCACTCAGATTACCATATTCTACTTTTCTGCTCATCCTCCCTGAGAAGATGCTTTTGCGGGCTCTGGTTTTTGGTGGATGCTCCATCACAGCTTCTTTTGGTGCTATTGATGTCCCGGGCAGAGCTGAAGCTGAGATTCAAGGCCATGCTGGTCAATCAAATACTCATAATGGTAAAAAAATTCATCTATTAAAAATAATTTTACATTGTTTGACAAGCATTTTGCCTGGCTGATGAAAACGTTTTCCAGTCCAGCCCTGTTTCCAATTCCCACCTAACAATTATTTAGCTCTTCCAGAGGGTGGTGCATTGCGAAAACAAGATCCATCAGAATCCACAGCCAAGGCTTTTGATGAAATCAGCCACAACAAAGATCCAAACTTATATTGGCAAAAAAGGTTGCATCATGATCAAGTGAGGCCCAAGAAAGATGAAAGGAGTTGGTTAAATTCCATTTGGCAGCTGAAATCTTTTGCATTTGATCTTTGAAATTCTGAGATTGATTGAAATACTCTTTGCAGGACGTGATATCATGAAAGTAAAACTGGAAAAAAAGAAAGGTGAGGTTCTGTTTCATTTCTTTTGCTTCTATAACTAACCAATTAATCACAAACCATTTATGGAGTATTAGAACAGCTGAAATCGCTTTGGGAAGAGTTTAAAGTTTTTGAGGGAATGAAGCCTAGTATTTTTACTGAAGCATTGGAACCTCAATTTGCAGAATTTCTGGACAAATACCACAAGTATTTACCAACATCCAAAAAACTTGTGCTTTGTGATATATTGGAAGTTAATCCAACTGTTTCAACAATGAAAATTTTGATAGAATTGCTTTCACAGGATCAAACAGATGGTGGATTTCTGTCAAAATTACCTGATAGTGTCTTTCCAATAATTGCAAAACACACATTCAAAAAACGATTTGGTGCTTCATTTTTCAATGAAATCAAGGAGATATATGAATATTACAGGATTAACTATAGAGCATTTTCTTGGAGAGATCAAGGAGCATTCCTCAGAGCTGAACCTTACCTACTCAAAACAATTGATTTTTTTTTCAAGCATGGGTTTTGTGATAAGGAAGATGTCAGAAGACTATTTCAAGAAGATAGAATTCTGTGGTCTTTAGCTGCTAGTAGGATTGAAAATATCACTAAGGCCCTCTCAAATTATAAAATTGAACGTTCTGGCATAGATACCACTGACAGCTGGTTTTGGCAATCAGATTTCCAGTTCCTTGAAGGTGAGTCTGGTGAAACAATCCTTTGTGATTTGAGATTGACACTCATGTGACATGAATTATTTTATATTTAATCATACAAAAACCAAGCTCTCACCAAGAGTGATGAAGATAGAATAAATCTGGAGGTTTACATTGAGCAATTTTACTATAGTTATTATGAGTATAGGTCATTTATTGAATTGCCTCACTTCAAATTACATTTTTTCAACTCTGGCAACAGCTACAACAATCAACTCAAAGCTACTATTAATGATGACTCAACAGGTTTGATGAGCACGAGCAACCAAAGCCTTCATCCAAAAGAATCAAATGATGAAAACCAATTTGAGGTTGATGTGAAGCATCTCATAATTCTTCTTGTGAATGTTTGCCCAGAAATGAATTTACTATTGGAAGATGGCCGTGAATACCCCCCTTGGCACCCAGAACCCCTGACATTTGATATTTGTGCAATCTTGGATTTCATTGAAAGGAAATTCTCTCCAGGGATTATAAGACATGTCTTGAAAAAATATAAAATTAGCATCTCTGATGAATTGAAAAAATCTCATGAGATAGCCTTATATAGAAAATCAAGATATTCACGGGAGATCACACCAAAATCAGAAGGACAATATCTACCACATTACTTTGAGCAAAAGTTCAAGATGCTTTTGATAGCAAAAACTATTTATGGAATGAAAAGATTTGCAAAATCTATATCTGTAGAAGATTACAACAGCTTCAAGCACCGCCTCTGGAGACATCCATGTGACATTAAATCATTTTACAAAAGCCACTACAATTTATTACCAGATATGATTTTAGAATTTCAGAGGGCTCATAGAATTCTTGTCAGAAAAATCATAACAAATGTAAAAAACATACCAATCATGAGGAAGGAGTTGAAAAGAATCAAGTATAACTCAAGGCAAGTGCACAAGGAGATTCAAGAACTTATGGAATATCTAGAGGCCCAAATTGGGTGAGGAAAATGAAAAGCAAAGGAATTTTCAAACCAGAAAACTTTCTGTTCATTACATTGATCAAGGTTCTAGACAAACTTAAAGATTATATGCATGGCTAGAGGACAAGGCGGCTGCACCACTGCAGAGCCCAGTTTCCCAGCTCAACTTTTCTGCTATGTGGCAGTATTTCATCACATGTGTTCATCTTTTTGAATTCTGACTGTACATGAGGATTTGTGATATTTATATTCCAGGTTGATTCATATGTGGTTCAAAAAACTTGACATTTAAGGTGTTCAAAGTTGAAAACATAGAATCTAAGTTTATTAAAACTACAGTTTCACCAAAAAAAATTACAGGGTTTCCCCTACATACAAGCAATCACAAAAAAATAAAAATAAAATACAAACTAAATTAAAACAAACAAAATACAAATCATCATTGACTAATTATATATTTATGTACAAAAAAAAGCAAAGGATTTAACAAAATCCCAGCCTTTGAAATGCCACAGGTGAAAAGAGACCGGTGTTAACCCGCTCAGCCTGGCACAAGTGCGTGGGGCAAAATTCAGGGCTGGAAACCCCTCAGCCAATTGCAAGTGTAATTGGGGAGGGGTGGAAGCCGCATCTGAGGCCAACACAGGCGCCAATACTCCTGCTGATTTTGGGGATCACATAAGTTAAACAAGACATCTGATCTATCATCTCAGCCGCCCCCAAATGCCTTAGAACCCATCATGGGTCAATCTTGATTCTTGTCCCAAGGTCAGCAGAGTGTTCTCCTTGAATCTCACCCAGCCCACAACTTGCAACTTGCAAGTTGAAAAACCAACCGCTTGCCATTGGCCCCTGCTGACACCGTTCCCAGTTCCACAAAATCTATCCACATTCAATACTTCACTGCAGCTCTGCCACATGCAATTGGACCAAGTAGAGAAAGGCTATTTGGGATCCGTGTTTGATTATACTCGATGGATGTTGTATCTCTCACCAAAGGGGTCATATCAGCATGGATACTATAGGCTTTCCAAAACTATATCCAGTACCAGCCAAGGATGATAAAACACTGCTGCCATTGCTGATCTTCTCTTCTCTCCAGGTAAGCAATCTGAAGACATGCTATACTCAAATTAACCCTTTGAGACAATCCCTTGTTCTTGTTTTAACTGCTTTGTAATTGAATTTTGAAATGTATCCAAATATTAAATTACAAACTAGAGGCTAAGGCGGCTGCGCCGCTGCGGGGTAAAGCCCTACTATTTTCTATCTTAGCCTCACATTCACACAATACTTTGCACAATCCTACCCCCAGTATTAGGAAGAGGTCCATGGAAATCTAAGTCTGATCATTTTCCTGGTAAGAATGGGCATAATATTACTTACTTTGAAATAAATCAAGGAAAAATGTGACCAATATTATCCAAGAGTATAAAAAATGATGATGAGGTAAGGAAAATGTGGAGAAGATGGCATTGGCATGTGTTAATCAATTAAACTACATACAGCATCTCTTGTTTTCATAAAATTTTTTTCCAAGGAGCAAAAAACAAAAACATGAAAGAATACTGCAGCTCACTTGTCGGAGCAAGCCGCGAGTAGTCGGCAAAGAAGCTAGCTTTCTTGCGACATTTGCTTGGCAACCAGCCGCTTTTTTCGCAGACAAAAAAGAGGAGATGGGGAGGATGGTGATAGCGGGCTTACAGGAGGATACAGGGGCTGTAGTATTTGGTTTCCCAGACGGGGCGCGAGCGTATGAGCCGCATCCTCTTCTTTCTTACTCGACCGTCCAGCAGCAGGCTGGTGTGGCCAACATAATGAACGAGGAGCCGGGGGAGCACACCTATAGCAGCGACTGCGCTGTGAGTATCACGAAGAACACGGATGAAGGAGCTGGTGGATGCACACCTATAGCAGCGACTGCGCTGTGAGTATCACGAAGAACACGGATGAAGGAGCTGGTGGATGCACACCTGCAGACCGAGTGAGTTGAGTGAGTTTGATTGACAAAGTAAACAAGATGAATGAAGAACAATGGAACCACAACACAAACCTATAGCAGCGACTGCGCTGTGAGTATCACGAAGAACACGGATGAAGGAGCTGGTGGATGCACACCTGAAGGTCGACCGGACAACGAAAGATGAGAGACCGTACATAGGATAATGAGAGAATGAGACTGAAGGCATACCTGCAGACCGAGTGAGTTGAGTGAGTTTGATTGACAAAGTAAACGAGATGAATAGAGAAACAACGTGAGGAAGCAAGGTTGAACTATATACATCTATGGTTAGGTTTGGCAATCTCATCATGTAACTCTAACCTAAACAAACTCAGTCCGCAGCCCGATGCTGTGCCTCAATACAACAGTCTCCCAGAGGAGGAAAAGGTGTGAAGGAAGGCGAGATAGGGTGATGGTGGAGTGTGAGGAAAAGGGGATGCAGATTGGATAAAAGGTTCAACTCTTTGAAAGCCCGAGCGATGCCGGCGGAAGCGCCGATAGCCTTTAGGGTGTAGTCTACGCGGTCAAGGCTGGCGGAGAGCCTTTCAAGGACAATGCGGCCAGCGTGGTCAAATATGAGATGGATGAGTTGTGGAAAGCAACGGAGAAGCGAGCACAGTCAAGTAAGAATGACTTTGACTTCCTTGTTCCAATTTTTCAATAACATTCTGTATATACATGATCCAGTTTATTCTGCATCACCATAATAGTAAGTTTCAAAATGGTTCAACAAGGCAAAAAAAAGAAAAGTCACTTAGTACTTCACGCATAATTTGTTCGGAAAGTTTGGCAGTCAAGTTGAAGTAAGCTAATGAGGGCTCTGAGCCTGGGGCTTTTGATGTTTGATTATTGCAGCGTCCACTAGGATTGGAATATTGGATAATTAGAGAATACATCAGGAATCATGATAGATAAGATGAAAAG
This sequence comes from Puccinia triticina, assembly GCF_026914185.1. Lineage (NCBI taxonomy): Eukaryota > Fungi > Basidiomycota > Pucciniomycetes > Pucciniales > Pucciniaceae > Puccinia > Puccinia triticina. The sequence goes on along the minus strand of NC_070565.1, from coordinate 3,792,207 downwards.
TAGCCTTATTGAGAAACTAACAAACTGGACGAGGCCCTGGTTGGGGATCTGGACATCTGCTCCTCAACCTTTTTCTGGGCTGAGACAATTGTCTGGACGTGTGGCTGGATGGCTTTGAGGGAGCGGATGAAGGCCAGCGTTTGTGGACTCGGAGCTTCTCCTGTGGACTGCTCCCCTCAATCAATGCTGTCTTGAGTTCAGAATCCAGGAGCCTCTGTAGCTTGGATGGATTCAGAGCGCTTTTGGCCAAGAAGTGCCCGCCAGACCCGGCAATTCATCCCTTGCTGACTGGACCCAGTGGCCATGATCCCGATGGCAAGTAATAAGGTGGTATATTGGAGAACAAGGCAGGAGAGGGTGAAGAGGAGATGGTCGGAGCCCAAGACCTTGCTCAACGGAGGCCGACACCAGCCGCAGTGCAGGAACGGATCTGGGCAGGCAGTCGAGTAGACCAGCCAGCCATTGAGCGTGTTCAATTTCTCAATCATCACGCCAGTTCCTACGTAGTCTCATTGATGCCCCTCGAGCGATATTACCGCTCCACAAATATTACCAGCATCGTCGAAGGCACGTTCAGCAGGAGTTTTGTCTGTCGGAACGGGTTGCTCTGTCTTGGCTTTGTGCTCAGAAAGCGCAGCCAGTGAGCTAGTAGGACAAATCCAAGGAAGAAAGTCTGCGTCTCCAGATATCAACGCGCCGGCAAAGCTTCAGGATTCCTCTTAGGCGTGCTGACTGATTTCGGATCGGAGGCTGGAGACTTCTTAAAGGGATCACAGACAAATCGGAGGATAGCACGGATTTGGGATAATGAGCCGAGATGGAAGGGAAGCGTATGATCTGTTCAAGCAAGAAAACCCGTGTCAGTTTAATGAGGCCTGGACTTGAGCACTTAGAGGTACAGACCAGGACAGTTTGCCAAGTAGCAAGTGATAGACCAAGGGGGCACCAACTCGTACAACTGCCAGAATATCAATTGTTTGAAAAACAGGCTGTCAAGTAAGTCCAAGATGTTGTGCCACCTAGTGTGTTTTCTTCTCTGGATATACTGTCAAAGAAAAAGTGTGATGAGGGGAAGAGGAGAGAGTGATGACAAACCTTTGAGAACACTGAGTAAGATATGGTGAGTATTGGCAAGGATTGTGTTTGCTGCGTGACGATTTCTGGTTCTGAGAACTGTTAAGAGTGGCGCAGGGGACAGAGTAACCTGTAACAACAGACAACTTTTGTTGGTCATTGCCAGAGTCTAGGCAAAAGCCAAGAGTGAGTATCTTGAGACGCCAAGACGCGTTGGCCCAGGCAAAGCACAAGCATGAGGCCAATCTTCTGCAGCTCTGCCTCGACCATGACATAGCCAAGGCCCGAGAGCGCCAGCGTGACAAGTACCGGAAGGCTGAGCGGCAGGCGGACATCAAGAGGCGCGCGGAAGAGATGTGTCGCTATGAGGCTAATCAAGAATGGCAAGAGCTCATCCGCCAGGCTCACCAGGCCACCATGCTTGCCTTCATCAGCTTGCTAGGGTCGCGCTGTCAGGGCGCGTCTCTGAAGTGGCGACGCCCTGAATGGAAATGAACAGGGTGTGAGTTCCTAAATAGGAAAACACGCTCGACTCGACCGGGATACGGGAGGAGAAAGCCGCGCCTCCGTTGGAGGGGCTGGTAGAGCTAAGTCGTACCGGAACCTAAGAAGGTTCACAAAGCTCAAGCTTACCTAGTAGGGTAGCAAGCGTAAAGAACCGTGAAGAAGAGGAAGTTGGGAACTGCGGAGGTGAAGGCGGGAAAGGGATTTGGAGGCGGAGGTGGAGTCGAGGAGAAGGGAGTATTCAAAGATATAGAAAAGTGTGAGATGTAACTAGATGAGAGCCCCGGTTGTTTTTGTATCAAACAAGGATGACGGGCTTGGTAATCTAAATCAAAATCTAGTGGACCCTTTGTGGGGCGGAGGCCCCAGGTCTTTTATAGCCAACTGTAATGGCTACACTTAGAAGTAAGGTCTTCACAACGTTCTACTAGATCCACGCGTGACAACTTCGCGTGGAATGTTCTCACTCGAGTTTTACACACCATTTCCACGCGTAGAACACTCGCGTGGAATGTGCTCACTCGATCTCGACAACCCGTGAGTGTTGTGGAGCTCTACTTAGTCGCGCTTGCTCGCGCACTCGCTTTCTTCGGCGTGTGCTGTGCTTGGAGCGACACTATGCGCGCACAGCTCTTCTGCTGCGCGTGCCGTGTCAGCTTTGGCGCTGTCTGGACTAGCCAAGGGCTGACACGCGCAGTGCCTCGTAGGTGACTTGGTTCGGATGGTTCCTACTCCTTATGTATGCAGATGCGCACGCCGCGGTGATGATATTGACATAGACAATGCCTCGCCGGTCCAGGCACCGCCGCGGAGGTCAGAGTTACATGCAGGGGCGTGGCAGTGGCGTGGTAGTCATGGCTTGATGAATGCAGCAGTCGATTTTACTGAGGGCAATTCCTGATTGTCTATAAAGGAGGACTTTGGCTTGTGTGTTTGTGTCCCAGGGCGTCCTCTGCCGCTGTAATTCCAGCGTGCAGTTCGCCCTCACCCCTCCGCTGTTGCACTTGCGCAGTTTGAGGGGCTAAATTCGTTGGCCCCCCTTTGCATAATGCCTTCAATGCGGCGCGCTGGGGGCCATCCACCCACTATTTTAAACCCTGCTAGACAGGGATGGATAGTGGGTCTAGTTTGTGGTGTTTAGATTTTTTGTTAAGAACACTTTTTTTGTGATTTGTTTTTTTTTTGGAAGGGGGAACCCTTGCATTTTTTTTTGTAATTTTGTTAATTTGTAGGGGGAACCCTTGATCTTTCTTTCTGTGTTTCTCTGTCTTTAATAAACTTGGATAAACGGATGGATAAATGGCGCTGGGCACTTGAAAGTGTGGCGGCGTATTTCCAAAACTACATCCAGTACCAGCCAAGGATGATAAAACACTGCTGCCATTGCTGATCTTCTCTTCTCTCCAGGTAAGCAATCTTAAGACATGCTATACTCAAACTAAACCTTTGAGACAATCCCTTGTTTTTGTTTTAACTGCTTTGTAATTGAATTTTGAAATGTATCAGGCTTTCCAAAACTACATCCAGTACCAGCCAAGGATGATAAAACACTACTGCCATTTATGATCTTCTCTTCTCTCCAGGTAAGCAATCTGAAGACATGCTATACTCAAACTAACCCTTTGAGACAATCCCTTGTTTTTGTTTTAACTGCTTTGTAGTTGAATTTTGAAATTTATCAGGCTTTCCAAAACTACATCCAGTACCATCCAAGGATGATAAAACACTACTGCCATTGCTGATCTTCTCTTCTCTCCAGGTGAGCAATCTGAAGACATGCTATACTCAAACTAACCCTTTGAGAAATAGTTTTTTTGAAGTTCTGATTGCATGATAATTATTTTTATCATTTTAGATGAATTTTGATATTATTTGCGTCGCGTAGAAATGAGTAGAAAAAAACCAGGTACGTGCGCGGAAAAGGGGGTACGCAAAAACCGGGTACAGACGCGGAAAAACTGGGTACGTTTATTAAACCCCTAAATTTAAGGACATAGTTTGCTTGATGACAAAGGTGTTTTGCACGACTGACAATTGCTGTGAACTTCTTCTTTCCAGATTGGCGACGGCAATTCAATGACAAAGCCGCAATTATTGAGGCTGAAATAGCTGGTTTTGGTATTCCAGCCAAGCAGTTTTTGTTCCTCAGGTTGTTAAACTCTTGGAGTTTGTCAAGTTTGATTCCAGGAAATTTGAATTACTTGTCTTTCTTTTTGCGTCTTTTGTATTCCTTCCTTATAAAATCAATCACTTGGTTAAGCTCTTGAAACTCCTTTTCAAATACAACACACTTATTGTAAGCTGTTTTCACGTGATTTGCAATGTAGTTTTTAACATACGAATTAATCTGGCGGTGGTACTCTTCACTGTTATTGATCAAATTTCTAGGAGGTCCCGATTTGCTGATTTGAGGGTTTCTGGTGTCCTCCTCTGCTTGCGCGATGATTTGATCCTTTCCTTGCTTGAGGAATTTGGACGTTGTGTTGTTGTGCTCTCCCAAAGCTGCGGTACGTTTCTTCTTATAATTAGATTTTGTAGATGTTGGAAGCTTGCATGGCACAAGCTTGTTTGATTTGGGGTTTGGATTATTTGCTGGTAGAAGATATCCTGATTTACCAGATTTCAACTTTCTTTTTTGAGGCTCACAATGATTTGAGAAAGAAATCGGCCACAAGAACTTGACAAATTCTTTGGAATCTTCATCATCATTGTCAGATGAATCAGACACATCACACCACACCATGATTGTGTAGGCTTTTTCAACTAGAGCTACATTGTCATCATAGATTTGGAATATCTCAAGAGGGAAGGGGTCTTCATCACTGAGAAATATAGGTTCATCCCCGTTGGTGATCTCAATTGGTTGAGTTTTTTTTGGGGGGAGTTGAGCTGTGTTTGGATTAAAAAAAACTTGTTCATCACAGTGTTCACCTTTGTCAGAAATCTAGCTAGCTATTTTTGAAGGTTGAATTTGATTTCAATCCAGTTTTTGTTTTTTAACAGTACAGTCAACCTTCTTCAGGATTGATTTGGAAGCTCTCTGGGCTTTTTGTGGTTTAGAAGCCTTGCTAGAAGGCGCCATTGTGAGTGGTTGTTTTGGAATTCTATTGTACCCAACTAAGCCAGGAGGCCAGGATGTCTCACAACGCGTGCCATACTGTGAGCCTGAGTCTCTATAGTGACAGCAGGACACAAGAAAGAAGAGGGGAATATTTGGATTTCTTTGGATAAAGAAAATACAAATATAAGAGAGAGAGAGAAAGAGAGAAAGAGACTGAGCAGATTTTCAAGGTTAGTCTGGTGGGAATGCACGTCCACTGGCAATGCTACCTCTTTAGAAGAGTGCTGCCAAGCTGTGCTAGAGAGTGCAACAGCCTCCTCTCACCAAAGAAACGTGGAGGGCTTCTGGATTAGATAAGTTTAATCCAGCCACAATTTTTTAGCTTCCTTCTGGATAGTCAAGGTTCTTTAAAGGTAAACCTATGTGGTTTTTTTCTTACAAAAACCACAGAAAAAGAAGGATATGATGCAGCAGAATCCTTTGTTTGATGATGTCAAGATAGGTGCAGACCTGTGATCAAAGATTGGGCAAAAGCAAGTAGAAGGAGAGAGCAATCAAGAGACACAGAGTTCTACCTCTGAGATAGTTAAGGTTCAATGAAAGAGTGATACTTACTGTCAATATCCTAGGCACCTGTGACGGTAGGTATACTGGGAGCGTGGTATCCTCTTTGGTGGTGATCCTGGGCTATCTGGGGGTGTGGTTCTGGGTGTCTGAAGTCTGTGTATCCTCCAGCTGCATGGGGGATCCTGACTTCGAAAATTTTCAAAGTTGGATGACATAATCACACATGTGCATGTGGTTTGGAGCGCTCAGGCGCGCCCACGCGGCGCTGCTGCGCATGTGTGTCACAAACCACAAACTCTACAAAAGAGCAGAGATATTGGAAAGTGATCAGTGGATACTATGGTCAAAATTGAATGGGAAATCAGAATCTGAAGTTAAAACAACATCAAGTCTTAAGTTTAAAAAGATATAAACACATTTAGGTATAAAATGAAGATAAAAGGCAGTTTTAGGTCAACTGCGTTGACTCTAAGCTGGCTGACACATACATAGATGTATAATAATATGTAAACAGACCTACTTCGCGCAGCAGCGGAAAACTCTTTGCGCACAGAATCAACCGTCCCCCGACGTCAAGCCCGCTGTGCGCGCAAGCCAAAAATTATTTTGCGCACAGTGACATCCCCCGAAAGAAGGAGGTGATTTTTCCGGATTTTTTTTCAATGGATCAAAAGAGGGGGTCTTACTTGCCCCCTCCAAAAAATATTGGATTTTTTGAAGGTGTCCTTGTGATGCAAAAAAAAAAGATCATAATATTAATCCAAAAAAAAGGCACCCGCTACCCCAATAGCCCACCCCGGGGCCTTTGAACCTGCTCAAACTTAAGTGGTTGGGTACCCAGCCCCTCGAAAAGAAAGTTCGAGGGGCAGCAGCTCTGGGCCCGGCTATCCCCCAGCCGCCGTGCCGATGGCTGGCACAGGCCATTGAGCGGAGTTGCACACTCCCCCGATGACCAGCCAGCACATGCGTGCATGTGGCACAAATTACCGGTCATCAAGGGGATTATGTACTCCTCTCAATGGCCAATCTGTCCCGGTCATTGAGTGGGGTACATACTTCCCTTGATGAACGGGTCCGTCCCGGTCATTGAGGGGAGTGTTCACTCCTCTCAATGACCGGGTCCATGCCAGTCATCAAGAGGAGTACATCCTTCCCTTGATGACCGGGTCTGTTCCGGTCATCAAGAGGAATGTTCACTCCTCTCGACGACTGGAGCTTGGTGACCTGGTTGCTCCAGTTGGCGAGAGGAGTGAACACTCCCCTTGATGACCGGAACGGACTCAGTCATCAAGGGAAGGATGTACTCCTCTCGATGGACGCCCTGTTCCAACCACCAAGAGGAGTACACTCCCCTCGGTGACCCAATTACTCCGGTCGTCAAGAGGAGTGAACATTCCTCTTGATGACCGGAACGGACCCGGTCATTGAGGGATGGATGTACTCCTCTCGATGACCGGCATGGACCCGGTCATCAAGGGAAGGATGTACTCCTCTCGATGACTGGCATGGACCCGGTCATTGAGAGGAGTGAACACTCCCCTCGATGACCAGGATGGACCCGGTCATTGAGGGAAGTATGTACTCCACTCAATGATCGGGATAGATTGGCCATTGAGAGGAGTACATAATCCCCTTGATGACCGGTAATTTGTGCCACATGCACGCATGTGCTGGCCGGTCATCGGGGGAGTGTGCAACTCCACTCGATGGCCTGTGCCGGCCATCGGCACGGCGGCTGGGGGATAGCCGGGCCTGGAGCTGCTGCCCCTCAAACTTTCTTTTTGAGGGGCTGGGTACCCGACCACTTAAGTTTGAGCAGGTACAAAGACCCCGGGGTGGGCTATTGGGGTAGCGGGTGCCTTTTTTTTGGATTAATATTCGGACCTACTTCGCGCAGTAGCGAAAAACTCTTCGCGCACAGAATCGACCGTCCCCCGACGTCGATCCCGCTGTGCGCCCAAGCGGAGAAATACTTCGCGCACAGCGACTTCCCCCGAAAGAAGGAGGGGAATTTTCCCAAATTTTTTTTGATGGATCAAAAGAGGGGGTCTTAACTGCCCTCTCCAAAAAATATTAGATTTTTTGGAGGTGTCCTTGTCATGTAAAAAAAAAATCATAATATTAATCCAAAAAAAAGGCACCCGCTACCCCAATAGCCCACCCTGGGGACTTTTCACCGATAAGACTTCAGCGGTCGGGTACCCAGCCCCTCGAAAAGAAAGTTCGAGGGGCAGCAACTCCGGGCCCGGCTATTCCCCAGCCGCTGTGCCGATGGCCAGCACAGGCCATTGAGCGGAGTTACACACCCCCCCCGTTGACCGGACCTGTGTGCATGTGGCACAAATTGCCGGTCATCGAGGGGGTGTTCACTTGGACCCGGTCATTGAGAGGAGTGAAGACCCCCTCAATGACCGGAACGGACCCGGTCATCGAGAGGAGTACATACTTCCCTCGGTGACCGGGTCTGTTCCGGTACCGGGTCCGTTCCGGCTCACCTTGATCAAGAGGAGTGAACACCCCCTCAATGACCGGGCCTGTTCCGGTCATCAAGGGGAGTGTTCACTCCTCTCAACAACCGGAGCAACCAGGTCACCAAGAGGAGTACGTACTCCTCCAAGAATGCCCGGGACATTCCGGTCATCGAGAGGAGTACACCCTTGATGACCTGATTGCTCCGGTTGTCAAGAGGAGTGAACATTCCCCTCAATGACCGGAACGGGCCCAATCATCAAGAGGATTACATACCCCCCTTGATGACCCAATTGCTCCGGTCATCGAGAGGAGTGAACACTTCCCTTGATGACCGGAACGGACCCGGTCATCGAGGGAAGTATGTACTCCTCTCAATGACCGGCACGGACCCGGTCATCAAGAGGAGTGAACACCCCCCTTGATGACCGGAACGGACTTGGTCATTGAGGGAAGGATTTATTCCTCTTGATGACTGGAATGTTCCGGTCATCAAGAGAGGAGTATGTATGCACGTACTCCCCTTGACGGCCCAGTTGCTCCGGTTGTCAAGAGGAGTGAACACTCCCCTCGTGACCGGAACGTCATTGAGGGAAGTTTGTACTCCTGTCAATGACCAAAACAGAGTGGCCATCGAGAGGAGTACATGATCCCCTCAATGACCGGTAGTCTGTGCTGGCCGGTCATTGGGGAGCGTGTAACTCCACCCAATGGCCTGTGCCGGCCATCGGCACGGCACGGCGGCTGGGAGTTAGCCGGAGCTGCTGCCCCTTGAACTTTCTTTTCAAGGGGCTGCATACCCGACCGCTTGAGTCTTGGCAGGTCAAAATTCCCCGGGGTGGGTTATTGGGGCAGGGGGAGCTTATTTTTTGGATTCATATTATAAAAAAATTTACATGATGGAGGAAACCTCCAAAAAATCCAAGATTTTTTGGAGGGGGCAAGCAAGACCCCCTCTTTTGATCCATCAAAAAAAAATCCAGAAAAACTCCCTCCTCCTTTCGGGGGAAGTCGCTGTGCGCGAAGTATTTTTTGGCTTGCGCGCACAGCGGGCTTGACGTCGGGGGATGGTCCATTCTGTGCGCGAAGAGTTTTTTGCTGCTGCGCGAAGTATGTCCGTTAATATTATGATTTTTTTTTTGCATCACAAGGACACCTTCAAAAAATCCAATATTTTTTGGAGGGGGCAAGTAAGACCCCCTCTTTTGATTAATCAATTTTTTTTTTGAGAAAAATCCCCTCCTTCTTTCGGGGGAAGTCGCTGTGCGCGAAGTATTTTTTGGCTTGCGCGCACAGCAGGCTTGACGTCAGGGGACGGTTGATTCTGTGCGCAAAGAGTTTTTTGCTGCTGCACGAAGTAGGTCCGTATGTAAATACAAAAGTTCCAAGGGCTGTCTACATAAAACCATAGAAACATGAAAAACCCATGGAAAAATAAGAAAAAAGTGCCCTTCCCAAAAAAAAATTGGATATTTTTTTCCCCAAAAATTTGGGACACCCCTGTGGGTAGTTGAGAAGACGTGCGGGGCAATGTAGGAAAATTGAATTCATGTGAATTAGTCACGTCCTTTTGGTGCCAATGAGGGTAATAGAAGGTCCTGGAAGCGTCCAAATGATCAGTAATGAGGGCTTCCTGGCAGTGGGGTTGGGCAAGTATGGTGTATTGAGTGCAAAGGAATTCAAGATAAAGTTGTTGGCATTTTGCTTGTGCCAAAGGTTTGGTTTAGTTTGCAAGGGAAGAAGGCAATGATAAATTGATTTGGTTTGAAAAAAGCAAGGTCAATTATCAAAGAAGAAGTATGAAAAAAAAATTGGTGTTCTGTTCTTGTGGGCTAGAAAAAAAAGTGTAAGAGTCCCATTTGGAATCTTCACTGAAGGCTGAGTAAGTGGCGCAGAGAACTTGTCTTGGAGTTCCTAGTGCCCAACAGTGATGAATTGCAGTGGAAAGGAGAGCTAGCAATGAGAGATCAGTATCTCTCAGTATCTACAACTGGGGAAAAGGTAAGAGGGACCAGCAATGAGAGATCAGTATCTCTAATTATCAAAGAAGAAGTATGAAAAAAAATTGGTGTTCTGTTCTTGTGGGCTAGAAAAAAAAGTGTAAGAGTCCCATTTGGAATCTTCACTGAAGGCTGAGTAAGTGGCGCAGAGAACTCGTCTTGGAGGTCCTAGTGCCCAACAGTGATGAATTGCAGTGGAAAGGAGAGCTAGCAATGAGAGATCAGTATCTCTCAGTATCTACAACTGGGGAAAAGGTAAGAGGGACCAGCAATGAGAGATCAGTATCTCTGCAGAGCTAGGTAGGTAGGAGGAGCTGGGACTATATGGGTCCTGCTCTGTATCTTGGGATATGTGTGTGACACCTTGGGAGGGGGCTCACATGCACTTCCCATTATTTCTGCAGCGCCTGCAGAACCAGATTTAGTCTGAATAAAACCAGATTTCCTGGTGGTGACAGGCTATATGTCACCTGATCTGGTTTACTTGGAACAAATCTGGCTCTGGGTTGTAGAACCATTGGGAAGTCCTCCATTATTTCTCTCATAACTGTGTATGTCTGTTTTTCAAATGTCACACCTTTCTGTGTTGATTACAAGGGCTAAATATATTGGATGACTTCCTGTTACATCTGGGACCCTTGCAGATGGGGATATACAAAAAGTCTAGATTTTTGCAGGGAATCTAACTTTTGGGGTTCCAGATCACTTCTGGGAGGCCCTCAGATCTTGAAGGGAAGTCACCCATTTAAGATGTAGGAGCAGTTGTGTGTTGAAATCAAAGTGTGTTGATCTGCCAATGAAGCATTATCCGAGTGGTTGTTTTGTGTCCGACTCCGAGCGGTGCTCGGATCACCGGCTTATCCACCCACGTGAACCCTCCGGACAAATCGATCAATCCAGCCAGGCTCGCGACCAATTGCCAATTCGATCAACCTACCAATTATCATACGACAGCAGTTTGAAGACCATGGAAGCTTCTGCACAAGCCGATGTCTCATTTGAGCTCATCAACCGAATCTCACATTATTCAGGTCTTCTTCACATGTGGCTCATCAAAATATTTTTCAAAGAAAGGATCTATTTGTAGAACGGCTGAACTGACGAGCACTTGATTGTAATTGAAAAAACATGGGTGCGTCCAGGTCGACAAGCAATCAATCGGCTCCGGTTCTTAGGTCAATTATGCTCGCCGATTTCTCTGAGCGCATACGAACTGGCGCTGGAGGCGATTGTTCAATCCACCTGGGATATCTCACTGTATAAGGAGACCCTAGCCGCGCACAATAAGCTTGCCTCGGCAAACAATCTTCCCCTGTTGACCGCAAACGAGGACTGGATCGATAGTACCCAGGACGAGATCAATCACACGCTTGCAAGACTCGAGAACGACCTGAAACACAACACGACTAATTGTATTAAGGATGGGATCCGGGTGAGTCTTTCGTATCTGTTGATTATGATTGATTTTGTTGATCGCTCCATTTAAAACGCGTCCTGAATCGAATTCCAGTCCAGTTACCAAGCGCTGGGTGCCCATTACCGCAAAGTGGGTGACGTTGGGAGCGCTCATCGAGTGTTCTCGAAGGCTAGAGAACACGCCACGACCGCATTACATGCTGCCGAACTCTCCCTCGCCTCCCTCGACCTGGCACTCGACGCTGAAAACTTCAAGCTGGCTCAGAGTCATGCGGCTAAGGCCCAGGGTGCTCTTGACACCCTCATTGGATCCTTGGAGCTCAAAGCCGCAAAAACTAAGACTAGTGGATCTATATCCACCGTAGGCATTGATTCCCGTGACCCGTGAGTGCTTCCTTCTCAAAATAAAGCAGTGATTGCCTCTTGTGCTCAATTTGATGCTTTGTTTATCCAGAACCGAGAAAGATATCCAACGATGGTCCGACAGAGTTAATGTTGTCAATGCACTCACATCGCTTGCACAGGGAGACTTTGGGAGAGCGACGAGCTACTTTCTCAAGGTTGGAAAAGATGCAGGAGATAGCACTGGTGGAGAACTGGTAAGGACGTGAAAGTTCAGAACCCGATTTTCAGTGGAGAGAAGGAAGCTAAGACTAAGTATATATTTGTGTGTGTAGCTGGCGACGGCGACCGACATAGCGATCTATACGACCCTCTGTGGCTTGGCTCATTTCGATCGACAGCAGTTGAAAGACCGTCTGATCGATAACCTCGAGTTCAGGTCGATGCTCGACAGCGAGCCCCAGCTGAGACGGATCTTAAACTTGTTCAGAGAAAATAAGTACCGCGGCGTGTTTGAGTATTTGAAAGCCTCTCTGGTTAGTTTGTTTCCTTACTCTTTCCACATTCGTCGAGAGGGGAGACGGAGGAAACTGATCATTTGAATCAATAAATAAGCCGCTGTACCAGGGTGATTTGTATCTGGCCGAGCAGACGGAGCGCTTAATGATGATGATTCAGGAACGGGCGATTGGACAATACTTTGGCTCGTTCTCATCAGCGCAGCTCTCGAAAGCGTCTGAGGTTTTCGGATGGCCGATGGATGAACTCGAGCAGCGTCTCGTTCTCTCCATTCGCTCCGGCCATCTTCCCGCTAAACTCGACCTCGCCAATGCTATCCTACGCGCTCATCGACCCACTCCTCGCTCCCGTCTCCTCGCTAATGTCACCTCATCCGCTAAAAAGATTCAGCATGACTCGTCGGCCGCTCTCTTTCGTCTTAAGCTTATTAGCGCTGACCTCCTCGTCCGTGATGTCAATCAACCTAACATTCCCTCTCTTACCCCTTCCTCTGAACCCGTCGATCGCTCAAAGTAAAATCCACTCGGATTGATCTCAAGACAGATCGGAATATTCTCTCCAGCTATCTGGATTGTATCCAATAGGTATATTTGTGATACTCAAAAGTTATCTTGGTCCTTTCGACCTGCAGATACTACCAATTCAATATGATACATATCGCCTCCCATTGAAATTAACCCGTAAATGTTTCTTGTGGTTTTACTGGCAGCATAGCAGGAGGTGGGCTGAATCCATTGGGCCCACCTCATATGCGGGGTTGTCTGGAGTATTGGGGGGATTCAAAGTTGACCATGCATGCTTTTGCAAGTTGGTGTTAAAGGCTTGTCTTGAACACCAAAATTTAAAGAAACATTCAAGCAGGTTTGGGGGGTGTATTACAATGTGACTTGCATGCACTTTTGCTAACTTAACTAAGTCCCTCTCTATGTGGAGGGGGGACGCTGTCCCGCAGGGACCCTCCAAAGGAGGGACTGATGCGCTATGTCGACCTTGTGGCCTGAGAGAATTTCAAAAATGCTGTTTTTTGATGTTTTGTAGCAGCACCAATTCTCATTGGGTGATTAGGTGTTGGGGAAACAAAAGATGCAGAAGACCACAGGGAATCTTCCTACATATTTTTCAAATTTTTTGAAGCCTTGAGTGGCACTCAAATTACTTTTTTATGACCACCATCATGTCTACTTCATCCTTCATTACACATCTTGCACTGTACAGGATCCAAAACTAATGATATTACAAAGGGTATTGCAGATCAAAGAAAAGGGATGGGGGAGATGGAAATAGTACATTGATGGGGACAGCTTGGGTGGCTAGAAGGAATTTGGTCCAGAGACCCATGTGCTATGTTGATTATAAAAAAGTGCCCACCAAAAGTTGAAATTCTCTCAGGCCGTAGGGTAGACATAGCGCGTAAGTCCCTCCTTTGGAGGTTGCTTTGCTCCCCCAAGGAGGGAAATTAGCTAAGTTAGGCACTTTTGCAACTCCATGTTCAAGAATGCACTTGAACACTGACTTGCAAAAGTGCATACAAGTTGCATCTGGCCAACTTTGAAACCCCCTATTAGGTAGAGCCCATCTACTCAGTCCATCAGCATTAGTGTGCTTGGCTCCTGCTTTATGGGTTATGGTCATATGTCTCCAGTATTGCTGTATTGCAATCTGCCTTCTGAGCATGTGATGGTTAGGTGTCTTCATATTCATAAGGGTTTTTGCTGTGGTACAGTCAGTGACAACTATGACTTTACAACCTTCTAGATAGTAATGCATTTTTTCTAATGCTAATACAAGACTAGAGATGGCACTTGGCACCCGCAGGCGGGTACCCGCCACACTTCAGCACATAATTCTATGCGCTTGCAGGTACCCATTGCGCCCGTGCAGCTCCCTGCAAAAGGGGGGATTTTTCCTTGGTCAGTTTCAGCATGCCACCCAGGCAATTGTAAATGTGACTGCAAGGAAAACTCTAGAAACTACTTGCAGTTGAGATGCAGTAAGCTTGAATCAATCCGCAGCTCAATCTGGAGTCAAGCACCCAAATTCTGTGCTGGTGAACCTTGAGTGTGTACCTTGTTCAGCATCTCAATGCTGAACATGCTGTAGTGCTTATCAACGTTCTAAACGCTGCACTGCGCTAAAAAAAGCTGTCACTTAGCGCAGCGCAGCGGTCACACCGCTACGTCCCAGAGGCATGTAGCAGAAGCTGTTGAAAAAACCGCTGTGCTACTTGCTACGCGCAGCAGTTGACCGCTACCCACCCAGGGCAATTAGCAATAGCGCAGCAGAAGCGGAAATCCGCTGCGCTATCCGCTAAATTAGCGGATAGTGGAATTTAACACCAGGGGAGATATGTTCCCACTCCCCAGGGAGTGCCAGAGCTGAATTTGATGTGAGTTTTGGTTGGATGTGAGCCTGATGTGCACCAGTAACTCATCCCTAAATGAATTGAAGTGGATGCAGAAGTGAGTCAAAAGTCAGTCAGAATTTATTTGGGAGTCAACACAATGTTGTGTAGAATTCTTTTGTTTTCTAGGTACAACTAGAGGAAAAAATATGATGAAATGATATTTCACCCAAGTCAAACTCATCAATTTCTCCTGTTTGATGATGTTGAAGGATAGGAAAGCAAAATTGCCATTCTTGAATGTAATTCCTGTAAAAAAAATGAGTTTCTTGTAATTCACATTATATGCCCTCATGTACAAAATTAAAGTAAAAGTCAACTTGGTATTATTGGGTTTAGAATTTCGGAATGTGGTAATGTTGCAGTAAAATTAGTGAAACCCATTTTCTTGGAAATGCTGTAATTAATTTGAACTAGAGGCCAAAGCAGCTTTGCCGCTGCAGGGCGCAGCCTCCTGCAGCCTCCCTTTTTCCTCAGACATTGAAAAAACCCTAGAAACAACAAGATATGTGTATTGATGTACATAACATACTTGACTGTTGTAACTTAATTTCACATCTATTGTTTCACCTGCCCCCTTCTCAAAAGAACCTTTAAAGAAAGAATGACACACACTTCAGATCAATGAAACTGGAGTACTTCCCATGACTCTGAGATTCCAGTTTTTTTCACATTTTGCAGGGAATTCTAGGGAAATCTAGAGTAGGACCATGCCCAGATTTTTCTCTAAAATCTGGAAAAATATGAGTTTCCAGATCAAAAGGAAGTCCTCCACTGACTTTGCATCAGCTCCATCCCTCAAGTTTTGCACAGTGTGACATCAATTGTTTCTAGTTGTAGTACTTGGCAACCTGTGATAGTTATTCGTTTTTGCGGGCAATGAATAATTACATATGTGGAACAGTATTTCTGATGCATTTAGAATATTACAAAACACTTGCATTGAGTACAATATGGTGATTAACACCTATGCGCTTTGTTGAATTTTCATGGTACACTCCAAAATCACAGCCTTCATTTTTGTCAGCATCTACAACAAGGAAACAGAGGAGGGGGGGACAAACTTGTCCAATCATGATACAAGTCTTCAGCCAGATCAAAGATTGTTATGGGGTGATTGCTCAAAGATATTTGGATTCGTTGGCACAAGGAGAAGTTGTTGTCGTCAAGCTCGTGGAGATAGAGTGTGACAAGAATCGCGAAGTTCATATGAAAAGAACACCCGCGCAAGGCGGATGATGTTACAGGACTCGTTCTGGGGCGCTCGGCACGATTGAAATCAGCCCATTGCAAAGTTCATAGTGAAGGTTTGCAATGCCGCTTCCAAGTAGAAATTGCCAGTTTATCCTTGCGCCCTGGGACGGCCTTGGACCAGACGTTGGGCGCCTTAATGACCTCCTGCAGGCCGCGGCTTGATTGCTTCGCTCTTGCCTGACGATTCTTACACAAACAAGTACTTCTCCTTCCACCCCTGGCTTGTTGCCCGCCACTCCGCTCGCTCCGGCGGACTTTTCCGCGCCAGCAGGATGCTCAGCAGCCCCGTTCAGATCACATCTCCTTTGACTTAGTATGCCGCTTGGACCACCTTTTTGATGTTCTTTGGTTGGATCTTGAAGGGATGATCGCCACTCGACAAGGATCTCTCCCACCAATCAGCATGCCAACTCCTGGAACGGCAGTCACCGCCGTCAAATCATCAAAAGAGGAGAAGGAAATCATCGTGATACCGACGTTCAACGGGAGTAATTATGCAAACTGGCAGAACGCCATGAGCGCGTACCTGGAATTCAAGAAACTGTGGCCCTTTGTTGAAAAGAACACTGAGGAATCGACTGACAAGAAGATCAAGGAGCAGAAACTTGAAGCCTGGCTCATTCTAAACTCCAAGATAGTCCCGAAGATCCTCACCAGCTTATCAAGCACTTGCGGTTGTGACCCGCACAAAATCTGGAACAGATTAAGAAACAACTATGCCACAGCAACAATCTACGGCATCTATCGAGTCTGGTCTCAGTACCTCAGAATCTCCTACAACGGTGATCTGCTCAATTATATCATCAAGGTTGAGGCCGCTCTTGCCGAAATAAGCACGATCGGTCTCAGCGTAATGAACGAACTTATCAGTGTCAGCATCATCGAAACAATCACTGGAAAGTGTCCGATCATAATGGAGAGAATTCTAGGTGACATGGAAACACTGGCCAATCCATTTATTCTACTGGACAAGCTGAGACTCATCGTCAATCACGAGCAAGTAACAAGGCTAAAAGCCATCACCGCTGCACCATCAGGAAATCCAGGAGGAAATCCACCCTCAGGAACCGCGCTGGCGACCACCGCTGGTAGGAAGAGACCATACATAGCCTGTAAGAATGGAAAGCACAATCCCAATGCGTACCATGAATAGCACCAGTGCTGGATGTTGCACCCCGAGTTGAGACCGGCTAAGAAGCAGAGAGCCACCAATCTTGCTACCACTACTGGAGGCTCATCTGACCAATCCAGCGTTTCTCAGAGCTACACCTATCAAACATCATTGCAACAAGTCAGAAGAAACGCAGTCATTCTTGACTCAGGCGCGAGTCAACATATGTTCAACTTGATCAAACACTTCACTGACTCAACGGAAACAAACATTTTTATTGTAACTGGATCAGGCAAGGAAAAATTAGAAATGATGGCAATTCGCAAGGGCACCGTCAAGCTAGAATTCAATGACAGTCCAACCATCATTCTCCAAAACACGCTCTATGTCCCCAATCTTTCTACAAATCTCGTGTCTTTTGCACAGCTAATAAAAGAAAAGGCTGAAATAACAAATCACAATGGAAAGATGTTTGTACGATTAAACGAAGAACACAGCCTCAAGATCAACACCAAGCAAAATCTTTTCCAGATTGAAGGCGTCAAACACTTTGAGGAAATCTCACTGAGCACCACGGTTGCATCGCCTCAGAACTTGCTCATGACCTGGCACAACCGACTTGGACATGCTAGCGCCGCTCGCATCAAAGCAGTCCTTGGCACTCAAGAAATATCTTGAGAAAAAGTGGCATGTTCTGCCTGCATGCAAGGCAAAATGATCAAACTACCATTCAAAGGCCACTTCACGCCGACCGAGGCATCACTGGAGGTTGTCCATGGCAATCTTGTTGGACCAATCCGGCCCGCAAAAAACAGTGGATATGGATACTTTCTCACTATTGTCAATCAGCATACCGGATACATCCACATAAGCCTCTTGAAAGAAAAATCCGTTTCGGCAGGATCTATACTCGACTTCAAGACAAAGTTTGAGAATCAAACCGGACACACCATCAAAAAGATCATCACTGATGGAGGCGGCAAGTTCTGCAGCAACGCACTTGGAGAAATTTTGGCACAAGAAGGCATACAGCATAACGTATTGCCCCCTAATTACACACCGCAACACAACGGCATTGCGGAACGTGCGGACAGGACGATAATCGAGATGACAAGATTCATCCTTCTCCAGTCAAACCTCGCCGCCAAATGGTGGGGAGAGGCGGCAATCACCAATTCTCTTCCTTTGCTCTCCAAGTCTTGAACTCTGCCCATCACTCTTCTGCTGAAAACCTGCCCAAATATGGAATTCTTCAAGCCATTTGGATGCAAGGCATGGGTCTTGAAGGAAAAGGTGAAGAGAGAGAAGAAGTTTGATGTGATTGCCTGGGAAGGAACCTTGATTGGCTATGCCAACAATTTCTTGGCATACCGCATCTTAAGGCATGAAGACAAATCAATCATTGTGTCTCGTCAAGTTTGCTTTGAAGAGAACGTATTCTCAACATGTGCGGCTATCAACAGAAGCCTCAGCAATAATCTAGAGGTCAAATCTGTGATCCCCATCTTCAAATCTGAACCCATCCTTCCTTTTGATGAGACTCCCAATCTGAACCATGAAGAACCCGCCGCGCCTGAAGAGACGGATTAAGATTTGTCCTTTTCACCAGTCAAATCCCATCCCATCAGCCCGGAGACAGGCAAGCGCTGGATTGACGTCAAACACTTTGAACCTTCCGACAACATCGACAGCAACATCTCCAAGGACAAAATTGTGGATGGAAAACGGTCAAGAAAACCAGTCTGCTAAGTTGCGATCTCAACAGATCCAAAGTCTCATCACCACACAATGAAAAGCCATGACTCCCAGCACTGGATTGAAGCCAAACTGAAAGAAATCAACAATATGTGGAAGTATGAAGTCTGGACGGAGCGCAAGCGGAGATCAACCAACAATCCCATTGCATTGACTTGGGCCTATAGGAAGAAGCTTGGTTCCGACAATCAAGTTGTTGAGTACAAGGCCAGAATATGTGCTCAGGGATTCTGACAGACTTTTGGCGTCAACTTTGAGCTAAAATATGCGCCCACTGGGAAGGCGGCTTTGTTACGCCTTTTGCTTTCATTTGCGGTTAACCGCAACCTTGACATACATCAGCTCAACGTTTGGAGCGCTTTCCTCACCTGCCCGTTGGAAGACACGGTAAACCTCCTGCCACCTCAAGGTTACAATTGCCCAACAGGAACAGTCTTTGAATTGAAGAAGGCCATATATGGCCTCAAGCAAGCGTCACTTGTATGGTACAAGCGCCTCAGCAAATATCTGAAGAAAATCGGTTTCAGCATCTCTGTTTCCGATCCATGCGTGTTCTTTCGCCTATCAACTCCGGCAACATGGCTGTACTGCCATGTAGATGACATCGTCATCATAAGCAGTGATCCATCTGTCTTTTGCAGGGGATCGAGCGGGAACCAGCGAGTTCCCCCTGTCCATGCAAGCCTAGAGTAGGGGAAAGCGCACAAGGGATCAGGATTGGGTCGCGGTGTCATGCGCGGAACCACTTAACGCGGTATATAACACCGACACCCGAAGACTTGGAATAGCCTCTTGCTATCCAACTCTTCCCCTCCTGATCCTTGAGCCTTTCGAGCTTTCCCCCTCTCCAAAAGCTTAAGAATTTTTTAGTCATTTTTAGTCATTTTCTATCTTACTTTAAATAACTCGTAGCACTTCACACAGTTCTCAAATCGTATCCAATAAAGAGGTTGTCGTTGTATGCCTTGTATTTTCATTTCCAACAGATAGGTCGTCTTTGTACGCCTCGTAGTTACTACCAGCTAAAGGTTGTCTTTGTACGCCTCGTATTTACACTTCGTTTTGACACATTATAATATTCCTGTCAGGTTGTCTCTGTACGCCTGTGATCAAAGTCTCAGTTTAGGTTGGTTGTCTTCACACACCTAATACCTCGTTCTATATATATCTTTGCTTTGCTCCACGTTTCTGACGTGGGTTGCTCTTCTCACGGATTTTTTAGCTTAAAATTAGGTTCTAGTCACGTTCCTTGCCGATCCACGTAAAGATAGTTCATTGGGTATCCCACCTCTCCAGATTGGTGGATCTGTCATTCAACATCCTTACGGAAAGGTAAGTTTAGCCCAAGCAATAGTACCTCTGGGTCATTCTTAATTTGTCTGGTAATCGGATCATTGACCATTTTTGAATTGTGGGGTTGGTGTTTTTCAGGCTAAGATGGTCAAGAAGAGTTTGAACACGAGAGCCCTGTCCTCGAAAAGAATTGAAGCGGCCAGGCGAGAAGAGGTTGTTGCGTCGTCTACCACGGCGACAGCCGGGATACATACCGATATAGCTCCCACGAGTCAGGGTCTAGGAGCTGGGGAGGAAGATTTCTTGTCCACAGAGGAAGGCGAAGAAATAACACCTTTAGTTACTCGCATTTCAAAGCTACGACAGCGTCTATAGATCTGACGATTATTTTTTGATTGCCACGTTTAGATTCCCAAAAATCTACATCAGACGTCGCAAGACCCGCAGATACACCAGATGTATCCTCCATAGTAGCCATGCCAGGTGAGGAGCGCAAGCTTTTATTTAGCTTTAGCGTAGCTTCAATGCTGACCATCCGGCAATACTGGTTTTTCTACAGCCTTGAATAAAGATCAAGTAACAGGCATATTGGCCTTGACCCATGTCCCACCCATGAAGATCACGCATGTAGATGTAGAGGCAGAGCGGGCTCACATCTGGTTGAAAATACAAGAAAGCCAGACCGCGGGCGACGTTATTATGAACAAACACCTAATGTCTATCTGGTCTGGTATGGATGAACGACAAGCCAATCAACCACAGCCAGTAAGATCAGCATCCGCAACACCTGTGTTCGTTACGGTGGATCCTAGGATGATATCCAGCTCAGTGGAAACAGAACAAGAGCATGGTTTGGTTCACACAATTGGCGCAGTCTCTTCGCACCAAGATGTGGGATTTACACCATATTTTGAAGATAACATAAGAGCGCTTAGGGCGCCAATCCCGTTAACCATTTTTGACATTGGCACGCTTGGTCTATTTTCTTTTCCTTCTTTGATCGGTTTTGGTTCGCGGCAGTGTTGCATGTTACCAAAGATGGCATCAGAAGAGTTAAAACCTCGCTATCTATTTATTTATTTATTTATTTATTTATTTCTTTAAAAATTTATTAGGTTGGAAGAGAAAGGCTATCCTCGTGTACATTAACAGGAAGCATTCAAAAGGGAGCGACAACGATAAATCGCACAAAGGCCTACCCTATCCTTCGAAATGGTCTCAGACCGAGTCACAGTGGAACAGCAATCA
Source organism: Puccinia triticina (assembly GCF_026914185.1). Taxonomy (NCBI): domain Eukaryota; kingdom Fungi; phylum Basidiomycota; class Pucciniomycetes; order Pucciniales; family Pucciniaceae; genus Puccinia; species Puccinia triticina. The sequence continues at coordinate 3,771,193 of NC_070565.1, read as the reverse complement.
TAGGGCTTTCTATATTGCACTCTGAGACGTATACGGTATGGAGATGTTCGCAGCGAGGCTCTTGGCGCACAAAGAGCATTGTGACGCAATAGCGCATGGTGGTCATGGGTTGATGACGGCGATGTGATATGACATGGCCATTAGAATGACCGCTTTTCCTCACCGGATCCCATCTAAAGACGGCTCAGAAATTCAAGACATCTCTGTCCGCCAATCTTTGGTAATAGACCAATGCTACGTCAAAGTGAGGACTTTCCACGAAGAAGGCTGGACGGAAAATCTTTATGCAACAGGCGAATGCAGCAACCACCCAGAAACCGGAAAGCCCTTTGAACCTGGCACTCTACGACCTGTAGGACTCAACAGGGCGGATTTAATCCAGTCACACGGAGTGAACTCTCAGTTGGGTTTTGGTTTGGGATCGCAATACGGACAAGGATTCCCGGCACCTTTTTCAGATCAAGTAACTAGACAACACTACGGTCACAACGCTGGTGTTTATTATGGGCCGCAACCTTTCAGCTGCAGCAATCACCCTTTTTGGGATACGGGCAGACAAAATAGGATGAATAATCGGACTTTTCAGCCCAAATTCAATCGTTCTTTCACGACGCCAAATCCTTATCATTCAACAGGGAGCAATTTCCATTCCTCCGCGCCTTACGCATTGGCTGACTCCAGGAAGCGTTTCAAAGGTTACAATGGCCCCCCAAGGAATTTTGTGGACGATAGAGCAGCTAGGCCGGGCCCATCAGGCGACTCCTCAGGGCAGAGTGCCATTATCAAGAAGTAGGTAGATCTCCCGGTTGTTCCTCCCCTTTTTTATTTGAATTTTGGTTTCTTCTCCCGGTTTTACTATGCCTCTCACATCACCGAACATATCAAGTTATCTAAATTACCAGGTGCACCTCCCTGACTGGGTTTTTCTCGTTACATTGCAGTGTTAGAGGACCAGCTCTTCTGGACATGTTGTTTTTGTTTCTCTGGTTTCTCAGATTGTTTCTTTGAGAGGAACCGAGACAATCCCAGGCACACAACTATCATAGATTGTAATATTGCATATTGTTTTGTATTACAATATGTTATTACAGTTTCCCGCACTCTTTCCTTGTAGTGTATTTTCTTACTATTAACAATCTATTAACCGTTATCATGTGACTTCTGGATTGCCAATGGAGAAATTGATTTGTTTCTCACAACCTTTTGGTTCAATTCCGTGTTTTCGCTCTACAGAACCATTGGCCATTCTTGGCCGTTGTCAGTGTCTTGCAAGATGGACATCCCTCAATGGAGATCTGCTTTGAGGGCTTTCACCTGAATACCCTACTCCATCTGTAAAGACACCTAGATCCACGAGATTTTTTCCTCTGGTCGAGGCTGAGCAGGGAACCACCACCCTGCCAACCTCTCTTCCCACACTTGTCGCGAGAAGCCAGACATACTGTAAGGCATCTTGCAACGAGTACCAGCGGAGAAACTCAGGCTGGAATGGACAAAGCCGAAATGGAAAGCAAATTCGACATCAAGTACCTTGGGGCGGCTGCTTTCCTTCTTGGCATGAACATCAACCGTTCTGAGAATCACCTTCACATCCATCAAACTCAATACATTGAAAGAAAGCTGCTTGAATTTGGTCTTGACACCGCAACACCAGCTTTGTGCCCGATGAACCCAAAGTCACACCTCAAGGCCGCAACACCCGCCGAAATTGAGGAATTCTCAAAACTCAACGTAAACTATTGAGAACTCATAGGTTCGCTCAACTACCTCAGCGTTCTAACCCGGCCCAACGTTTCCTACGCAGTGAGCGTGCTCTTGCAGCACCTTGAAAAACCTGGAATTCAGCATTTTGGCGCAGCTCAACAGGTGTTTTGTTACCTGAGTGGCACAAAACATGTGAGCCTTGTGTTCACTAAGTCACCCAGCCTTGAAATTTGAGTGCACGTTGACTCCGACTGGGGCAACTGCCCAGACACCAGGAGATCAGCAACTGGCTATGCCGTCTTAACTCGCTCACAACTCCTCTCATGGAAAGCCTGCTGACAATCGACTGTATCTCTCTCATCAACCAAAGCAGAGCACAAAGCACTCTCAGACCTTGGCAGAGAACTGGCCTGGCTGTGCAGTCTCATAAATGAGATAAACCTGGAGTACACTCCTCATCAGATCTCTGTTGGCGTTGATAACCAAGGAGCCATTGACTTGGCGAAAAGTGAGATCTCTCAGAACGGATTTTGAACCAAGCACATGGACATTTGACTCCACTTTGTCAGGGAACTCGTCATCTCCAAACTCATAGCCTTGCATTACATTCGGACTATCAACAACTTTGCGGACTTCCTAACCAAACCAACTGGAACATGCAGCATCAGAAAATCCCTTCAAGCAATTGGAGTAACCACTGCTCCTTCCTCTGCCTCGAGCCTAGCGGCTCAAGGCAACCCAGCCTGTCAGAATACAGAGGCTGATGCTCTAGGCGCCAAAAGGCGTGGGGGAAAAACAGACTCTGATGCAATGCATCGTAAGCCCCAAGTTTCATCCCTTCAGACTTAAGCCACAGAAGCTAACCCTGTTGTCTTGTCTTCTCTACAACAGATGAAACGAGCAACAACTCCACGAGGGCGCAGCGCACAGGCAAAGAACACAGCAACATCAGGGCAGCTCCGAGTTCTGATCATTCGATCTCGTGAGTATTTAAGAGGCAGCAGATGAGGAACCAGACTAATTCTTTTCACTCAAAATCTGCAGTCCACTGTCCCACAGAATCTCTGACAGCCCCACAGACCTAGCAACTCGAATAAGTCATCAGACCAACGAGTAAGCAAAATCAGCATCACTCCTAATGGCAGTAAGATTGCGAATAACTAACAAAGATTTTGTCCATCCTAGCTGTAACAGGAACAGCTCAAGCTTACGCCAAAGACTTCAACAACGTTGAAACAAGCGTGCGGAACACAAGAGGTACTTGTCTCCTTGTAGTAATCCAGCAAGTGGATTCATAGAACCAACGCAATGCAAACAACATCGTAGTCTCTTGTCCTCTCACCGTTCTTGGCCAATCCCTTCCTATCTTCTCTCTCTCTAGACTTTGTGTCCAACTCTTTTTCTCTTATTCCATTCAACAATCCAGAAGCGCGGCAATTTTGCCTGCTCTTAGGTGAAAAGCTTTTTCACTTTTCAAAGCCAAGACTTAAGTAGCTTTCATATTTCAGTTGTACATAGTTAAAGGAGATTATTTCTGACATTGGAATTTATCTTAGTTGTCACAAATTTTACACCCCCCTTAACAGTAGTCTGGTGCTGACATTTTTTTTTCTTCCCCCCCCCCCCTTGGCAGCAGCATCATTGATGGCAATAGCGCAAGGTGACTGTGAGTGTGGTAGTAACCTGATACCCAGACATCATTACTACTCAAAAAAATTATTGCTGGGAGCATTTCTTCACAGCGGCAAAAAAAAAACATACACACAAAATTTGTATGACTTTTGTGACCAGCTCTGAAACTATGCACAAAATGTGTATGAATGAGCTCCAAAAATGTATGAATTTTTCAAAAATATGGGAACTTAGGTTACTGTTTTCTACAGGGGCTTTCCTGGGTCCTTTTCAATCCCTTCTTGGGGGACCAAATGTGGAGCTCCATCCAGTGCAGGCTGGCAGAATTTGTTGGAGGGGAATGGAAAATAAGATGTGAATGCCCTCCGGGTTTTGGTTGGATAAGAGGCTGAGGATTGGATAACAATGAGGTGAGGGGGGTGGGGGTTTTTTAAGAAGCGCATTAGCGGTTTGTAGTGTTGGAACGGGGGTCAGCAGTGCTGTTTGTGATCAAAACAAGGAACAGAAGGAAGGGTATTTGTACTGGAAGATCAGAAAGGGCATGCAGGGACCCTTTGGGATCAGGGACAAAAATGCAAAGGCACAAAATCTCACAAAATGACCTGCAAAATTGGTTCGGAAGAGCCAAATCTCTCAATTCAGTTGTGACACATTGGTCCCAAGTCCCTCCTTCGGAAGCTTGCTGCGTGAGGGGCGCTTTGCGTGTACCAGGGCCCTCCGATGTGAGGGTCTTGGTTAAAATTACACCCAATCCGAAAAAGCTTGGCTTCTTTGGATGGAATTTCCAGCGGAAATTCTTTCTGGATTTGCCAACCTGTGTGTATCCAACAACACAGTTTGACAGATGGATATCCATCCCCGCGAGCGCAGTTGCTATTGGCGGCGCCGTTCGGTAGCGAAAAAAAATGCAGGCCGCTGGGGGGACCGGCACCATGACACCCGGGTGCGTTCGTCGGAACAGAAGTCCAGGGTGAAAATTGGTCAAGGATTCTGATTCTGTAATCAAAATTCGGGAAAAACAGCCAGAAGTCTCTGATTGAGCTTGCCTGATTTTGATATAGGCATCCTGCATATATCAAAATGTCCAACCTTGTCACTTCATTCCATACAAGGTTGGAAAATCCCATAGGAATTTCCAGTGGAAATTCCCTCCGAAGCATCCAAGCTTTTTCGGATTGGCTGTAGTGCCGGCGTTGTCGACGGGCCCTTTTCCGCATCATTTGAACGGGAAGAAACTGTGCATGCTGGGACAGTTGAAAGAGGCATTGGACTCGGAGACAAGAGCTGACAGCCTTTGTATCTGTAATGCCAAGTCTATTGCCAGGGCCCAGGCCTTATACTTCTTGGATACTAACTAGAGTGTTGAAACAAGAGCCCGAAACTGCGAAATGTTGCCAATCCGTATCTAAGCCATATCCTAGACTGAACAGTGAAGACCTCGTCTTCCTGCGGAATTGTTTGATGTGATGTATCCTTCAACTTCGAACCCACCCTGAACTTGGAGGTGTCTCAGCGAGTCAACAACTTGTACATAGGTGTTTCAGCAAGTCAAGTGGGGCCGGCATAAAATTCTTTGACTTCTCCGCCGCCGCCCTGAATATTTTTCGCAGATTATTCACATTCACGGTAGGTCAACTCCCATTCCCATTCCTCACATAATTCTAGCTTTCATTTGACGCGCAGCCATCTTCCACCGTAGCTCTTTGATTAGAATTCAATCCTTATCGCCGACAAGGACTTGGGTACTGATTCGCTACACTCTACCTACCTGAAAACATCGTCGTTTTTACTTCGACATGAAGCTCTTTAGTTCCAATAGTTTTGCATTGTGGTTCACGATAATCATCGCATCAACCTTCCATCTCCCCGCGAGCACTAGATGTCTAAACGTCCCGGAAGCTTCTCAAGTGAAACGATCGATATTGTCCAAACGAAAAGTCCTAGCTGCCCCTCGTTTGGTTGTTATTCCCATCATCGGACCCGTATCGTTCAACACAATGTTTAATTGGGGATGCTCTTCGGATTGGCATGACTATAGTCGTGTTGGTGCCGATTATGAGACGAGAGTGAAGATGGAAGCTGCACAAGCGATTAGCGACGTCGCTGAACAGTACGCCAAAGCTCATCCGGACGTGAGCAAGAAGGTATCTGTAGACTTGCGGGAGATTTGGCTCGAGGAAAATGGACAACTTCCCGAAAAAGATCGGGCTCAAGCTATGCAAGCAAGGGCAGATCTTCAAGAATTATTTGACGAACACCCCGAGTTACAGGAGCAGGCCGAATACAGATTCCAAGACAAGGTCGAACAAATGATTGTCACGCTCCAGCCGACATCCCGGGACGACGCTCCAGGAAAGGATCCGAAGGACTGGGCGCACGTCAATCTTCAGAATGACTGATCTTTTTTCGGCGATCACGGCTATTTCAACAGGCTGCACCGCAATACAATCTTCCATCCACGGTCCTTCCTTGTTATGTACTTATTTGGCGCAACAATCACGACCCTCGAGTCTTTTTTTTCGGTAACCACCTACATCTTGTTTACACTCCCTTCCGCCATTGTTCAAAGCCAACTCGATAACCATGTTCCATGAATAAGCTCGGAGTTGCAATCCACCAAGATCCAAATACTCTCTACCTTGCCGTTTAAGGGGTTATATTTCATGTGAAAGTTCTATCACAATTCCTGCTCCTCTTGCTCCAGACCAAGGCTCTCGAAAAAGTCTCCGATAGGCAAACTTTGGTTTTCTCATCCGGGCTACTTATCCCTAGATTTTATTCCCAGCTTTTTTGTTATTTGCATGATCAAATTTTCATCCATCTCCGCCCAGCACCAGAACACAGAAATCCCAGAAGTTATTTTCTTGTTGAAAGGTAGATTCAAAGTGCATCCAAAAAAATACAATCTTCCAAAAACAGCTCCCATTCGGACACTCGTTGTATCATCCGCAATACACTGTGCTTGATGACCTACAATTGTTTCTTATTTAAATCTATTCTGAATAAAATTGACTGGAGAAACTTTTGTAGACTTGGACTGGTAAATATGTGAGCTGGTGTATGTTATGCGACTTGAAGGCACAAGGATATCAGCGTAAGATAGTTGAACCAATTGATGCCAATTATACAGCCATTCTGAAGAAGCTTGGCCTTTCCTGAGGCTGGAGGAATTTCCACCTCCAAATGTTGCTAGGTTAGCAAAGCTTTGCGAGCACTTGCTAGCAAGAGCCATGCGCGAAGTGCATGCAAAGCTTATACCCAAGACGACGGAGCTCACGCATGAGGATCTGAGTTTGAGGTGTAATTTGCTCTTTTTTGGAATTTTAAATTCCACCATTCACAATGCCACTGAAAATTTTTCAAAGGACTAGCACTGCTTGGACTTTTTTTTGTTCTTTTTTTCCGGCAAACATCCCTTTTTATTTTATTTTTTTAAATAAAAGAAGTGTTGGCTTGCCAAAGCCAACTTTTTGAATTTAGGGAATGTCTACATGTGGGGTGATGGGTTATACAGTCAAACCCGCAAAAGCGCATACTTGTTAAACCACATAACCTCCCATACCACACAGGACTTTCATTCCACCATAGTTGGTGCGGGCCAAATTTGGGCTTTTTTGGGCCATACCGCATAACGGCATACCACATACCTATGTTGGCGCAAAAACAAGGAACAATTTTGCTGTAACCACATGCTTTTCCCCCACAATCATAGCGGTTTTCCTCTTTGATGCCAATCTACACCTCTCAAAACACAATTCTGATTTTGGAGACAAATCCAAAGTAAATATATGGGTCTGCCAAGGAAGTATTCCTGAACCCAATGATATACATGTGTTTTGTAGGTTTTCATCAAAAAGAATTATTAAAAAATACCCCTGAAACCACATATTATTTATGCGGTTCTGGAGGTATTTCTAACCACATACTTATGTGGTTATTCACCCACTAAAACCACCCTCATATTTCTACCGGATCAGAAGATACGCAAATCACCCCTTTCACGCATCAGTCCAAGCGCGTTCACACACAAACTCAACTCTTGGCTACCATACTTGGCATAATGCATAAGGCACATGAATTACTTTTCTTACTTCATTTTATCAGTCCTCACCTCCTATTTCCCCTTGCATATGTTTGTTTCCCATTTGCATATCTTTTATCTTGCAAAAACCTTGCATGAATATATATGATCCTGTTTGCATATCGAAGGGACACATTGTAGATAGTCTAGCTAAAATACCTCAGTTTTACTTTCTCACCAGCCAAATTCCCTCAAAGCTGCTCCCCTGGAGCTAAATTCCCTCATCATTGTCTATATAGGGAGGCCTCTTCCTGCCAGTTGTTCCCTCCTCATGCCATCCGGCAGTCTATATCCCATACTCACTTATCACCACTCATATTATCATCTATCCCAGATTACAGTTATCAGTTCATATCACCACTCAGTTCACATACCTTTCACACTTTATTTGAAATTTATGTCACAACTCAGTTCACATACCTTCCACCAGTAACCCAGTCCCTGGTTCCACTCCTGGTTGAGCTTAGCTCCCTCTCCCCCTCATCATCCCTCACTTTTTGAATTTATATACCCCCAGGCCAAGGACCTAGTTTCAAGCCCCACTCAAGACGTCAAGTCGCCGTCACCTATCTCATACATCAATAACTCAATCAACCTCAGACATCAACAACAATCCTCTTATATATCTCATCTTTGAAAATATCCTATCACAAAATAAATTGCCAAGCTTACCTTGGTGGTCTTGTTTTCTGATATACAGAAAGGCAGAGCCTGCACCTCATCCATACCTTTCACCATTCAGCAAAAGGGTCTCACAGCACCTTTTGAGTCTTACAATGGAGGGGTATGCGGTTTCAAGGGTTTGACTGTATCACCCTGGACGGCTGAGATTGAAGGTTGTGTAAATGGAAATATGAACTTTGGAGCAGGGAAAATAGTATGATAGGAGTGGAATTTGATGAATATGAGTTGATGGATCTAAAGCCAAGAAGCTCAGGATTAGTGGCCCCAAAATATTCTTTGATTGGGTTGTGGTAAGTATCTTTCCTGGGGCATGGAAGTTGGTTTACACCAAAACCCCAAGATCCTCACATGCAAGACACGGCTGCTTGGGTGTAAGTCCCTCTCCCTGCGGTCAAGGGTTGTGTGTCACACCTTGACAAGGTTCCCTTGCTTGCCACAAAGGGACAAGGGCCTTTGATAAGTTAGCAAACTTTTTCACATCCAGTATTGAAATTACAGGTTGGACAGATGGATGTCCATCCCTTCAAACAAAATTTCTTACAAGATGCTACCAGTCAAGCCATTTGGTGGTAAAGAATGCTGACTGGTGGGGGAAGGGGGGAACCCAGTTGTGTTGCTGGCCAATGATCTCTGGGGTGAAAATTGACCAAAGATTCCAATTCAATTTCTGGAATCAAAATGAAAGAAAAAAAGGGAAGGGGTTGATTAAGCTCAACTGTTTGGGAGATAGAAATCCTGCATATATATCAATGAGGTAGTCATGATATTGAATAATAATATCGATACAATTTCAAACCTTGACAGAATATTGCACACAAGGTTGACAAATCCAGTTGGAAATTCCGGGAGAGGATTCCCTCCAGAGGCCAACCTTTTTCAGAATAGCTTTCTGGTGAAGAAACACGATAAAGAGGATGATATGAAGATAGGTTATGTTATGGTCTAGTAAGTGTTGAGAGTCAAGCCCTTGCCTCAACTTGAGGTCTTGTCGCCTGTAATGGACCTGTCATGTCACCTGTCACACAACATATTCCTCTCCGGCTCTCTCTCTATTTTTCCTCTATTTGCTCATCTTCACTATTTTGGACAACTCGATTCTTGCTCATCACGCTCTCGGACAACTCGATTTGCTCCGCTCATCTTCCTTTCCGTCAAACCTGAACTGTTCTCAACCACAACTTCTCATCAGCTATCCTCAACCGCTCAACATATTTAAACTCGCAGAATCTCGCCTCTTTCCTCCTCCCTTGGGGAACTCACTTGAATCATCACTCGACACATTACATCGGCAGTCTTGAATCTTTCTCAAACTCTCTGACTGCTCTGTTCCTCCCGAAGAAACCTTTCAAATCGGTCTTCAAATTCAAACCTCAAGCTCACTCACTTCCTCCGCCCAAGTCTGCTCCTGGTCGTATGTCGTGTTTTCTATTTCTCTCATCATCTGACCCTATTAACATTGTTCTACTTTAGTCTGCTCTTTCTTTCTTCTCTGTGTCATCTCTTTGTTTTGTCGTGCTCTTCTGTGTTGTGTTTGCCTTCAGGTATTTTTCCTTTCTCTCAAAATTCTTCTTTGTTTTTCTTTTTCTAACTTTTGCAATTACTTCAGTTTGATTCTCAACAGTAAGTGGAGAGAAAGAGAGATTCTAGGGCTCTGGATTATAAGATTGTAGATTGCAGGATGAGGAATCAGTCTGGATCTGCAGACTCTTGAACCTTTAGAGTGCTGTCTGTGACATGTATGTGTAAGCTTTGTACATGGGAGCCTGTGCTCTTCAATTGGAAGATAATCAGTCATTCTGAAGCAGATGAGCCCATGAGGTAAAGCATGAATCTGAGCCAAAATTTGCGCATATTGAATCATTTAATAGAGGGCTATAATTTGGCCAGGTGCAAATTGCATCACAACAAAAAAATAAGGGGATTAGGTGTCAGGTGACATGCAGATAATTCCAGCCTTTATTCCAACCTTACTCCCAGGAAAAATTGTTGAAGCCCCCTGATGGTGACAAGGGGGCCATTGTTATTCAAGGGGTGTACTTTTGGAGTACCACTGGACTTTCAACACATGCTACTGCATGTTGCCTGACACCTATTCACATTACTTTTTTCATGGTGCATGCACTTTTGAAAGTTGGTATTCAATTTTTTGCTTAAAAAAACAAGTTGAAAAGTGCATGCAAGCAACATTGTAGGAAGGTTTTTCTGAAATTTGGGATTTAAAAACAGCGTGGAACATCAGCATGCAAATGCAAATACAGCTTGCACATGCCCAACTTTGAACTAGGATACAGGGGTGTTGAAAAACTATATATTTGGCCAAAATTAATACCTGGGTTTTTTTTTCTGGCCAATTGGCTCAAAATCACAAAAATGGGAAAACCCCAAGAAGACATTGTGGCTGGGGCCAGAAAAACCTATCAGTTATGGCCCAATTTGCACACCAAAAATGGGCAATTTCAACTGCACCTTTTGAACAGAATTCTACAATTCACTCCTCTTTCAAGAGTATGATTGCGTGATTGTTGGCCCAGCTCCCCAGAGAGATAGCAATTTGCACCTGGGTACCCGTTGCGGGTGCAGGTGCCTGCCTGAATTTCCACCAAGAATGAAAACTTCCACCCGCACCCGGTGTGATATGAAAGGAGGGTGCTCTCAATGTTGTAACTGCTGTGTTGCGCTTAAAGAAGCGGTCATTTAGGGCAACACAGCAGTCACACCACTACATCCCAGAGGCATGCAGAGGAAGCTGTTGAAAAATTGCTATGAACACCATTTGACCTCTACCCACCCAAGGCAATTAGAAATAGCGCAGTGGAAGCGGAAATTTGCTACACTATCCACTAATTCAGTTGATAGCAGAAGTTTATGTGTGTTAATTTTAGGGGCAGGCTAAATCCACACCAAAAAATTACTACATTGTGAGAGGCATAAGAAGTGGAGAGGTGTGATAAGCTGGAGTCAGGATAGATTGGAATGGAAGGGGAATGAGGCAGAAGGAAAATGAAAATCAAACATCCTTTAGCTATTTGGGATGAAGAGCCTTTGTGGCTTTTTAAAAAGTTTGTGCAGAGTGAAGTGCACTTGGCGCTGCGCTGCTCTTTTTCTTCAGTTTTATAGCTTTTAATTTGAACTTTCCTTTTGCTATCCATGTGGAATTACAAGCACTGGGCGCAGCGGGGCTGCGCCTGCGCTTCAGCTTTTTGGGAAGTGCGGTCCCGCTCAAACTTAACCCAAGGCCCTCGCTGCTGCGGGCGTGTGTCTCGCGAAGCAAGCCTCCAACAGCCCTTGGCAGGAGGGACTTGCGCTCTATTGCCCCTTTTTGGTGTGCCAAGAATCTGGGTTTGGCTGGGTGGAATATCCAAACCTCTATAATTCCTTGCTTCCTTAACTTTATTTGCAATAAAATTGCTTAGACTGAAGACTAGCTTGTGTCTGTTGAACCAAAAGAATTTGGGTAACTTCGCAACATCCCTTCCAGTCCAAAAAAAACCTTTAAAAACACTCAAAATAAGGTTTTTGCACGGAGAGGGTCTGTGCTCCCCAACTCAGCTTCCACAGTTTGCTCTCCACCAGAACATCAAGGGGATCATGGGAGGTAAAAAAATGTGTATGCTTTTCTACAGCATGTTCCAATGAGATTGAGATAATAAAATTGGAGTGGATGTGGTAGCTGAGCTGTAGAAAAAATAAACAAAATGCCTTGAAAATCCATTCTTGGTGCACAAGTTTGGGGAGCTAAGTGGTAAGTGTCAGCTGGCTACTATGGCAGAGCCACCGTGACAATATACAAATAAAAATATAAAAAGTAGTTTTACATATGAAAGAGACATTATTACTCTTACATATGTAAAACGACGCAAAAACATTAAATCTAAGTTTATTAAAACCACAGTTTCACCAGAAAAAAATTCAAGGGTTTCCCCTACATACAAGCAATCACAAAAAAATAAAAATAAAATACAAGCTAAATTAATAAACAAACAAACCATACAAATCACAATTGAGTAATATATTTATGTACAAAAAAAGCAAAGGATTTAACAAACTCCCAGCCTGTGACATGCCACAGGTGAAAAGAGACCGGTCTTAACCCGCTCAGCCTGGCGCAAGTGCGTGGGGCAAAAGTCGGGGCTGGAAACCCCTCAGCCAATTGCAAGTGCAATTGGGGAGGGTGAGGATTGCCACCAGTTCTCTGCAAATGCAAGAGGAGGGAGGATCACCTGGGGCAGAAAACTTGGTGCAGGAGATGCCCCCTTTATATCAAGTTGTCATGATTTCGAGTGCTTCATTCTCAGTTTGGCCCAGGATGGCCCGGCCAGAAAGCCACAAGCTGCCACTGTGACCGTTGCCATGTGATGGCTGCCAGTGCGATGTTACATATGTACAACAATTCCGATTGTTGGCTTGGTACAGGCTTACAGCCACTCTCCCCTGAAGCCTACCAACCCAAGCCAGCGCACGGCAATCCGGCAGGGAGTCAAACGCATTGGGGCACAGGGCACACAAAGCGCCACCTGTGGGTTCCCCCAGATGTACCGCCTTAGGGTACTCGTCAGGGGCATTGTGGATCCCCACTTCCCAATGGGGCCAAGTGGGGCCACCACAAAAACCACGCCGCTGTGTGGGCGCCCTTGTGACGCTGATCTCAAGGGCGCTTGCATGTCGCCCCGGTCATCTGGGCTCAAAGGATTGATCCGCCACGGAGGAGTCCGCTGGGCGTTCGGTGAGGCCATGGCGCCATTCGGGCGCAGGCCTGGTGACGCCGTGTGACCTCGTGTGACTCAAGAGACCCAAGGACGCCGTCAGCAGCCGTCATTGAGTCGCTAAAACGCTCGAGGCCACAGTGTATGTCCCACCGTCAGGCTTGGCTGGGGCCGATCGACCAAGCGGCACCAGCCATCTCTTGCCTCTGCTCTTTGTGGCCGGCGCAGTTCTCTGCCCCCCGATGGGAATGTGTTAAAATTGTGTCTGGTAGCGGCCCGACCATAATGCAATCTGAAGCCCAGACATCCATGCCGTCTGAAACCCAGAAATTGATGCCATCTGAAACCCTTGTTCAAATGGTTTCAGATAACAGCAAGTTTACATACGTACATAGCAGGTTATTCCTGTGAGGCATGAGCTCCATCCCGTGTCATCCCTCCAAGTGGGTGACTTTGATCTCCAATATCATTCTTTCCAACAATCACCCACTCCCCTTTTGTGGCAGGATATTGCCTCCCAACTTCACAAGGGTGCAATATGTATTCCTGCCTTTCTGTATGCGCCATCAACCTCAAGGCGTTCCAATTGCGCCCACACGCCGTCCAGCCATGGCGCCCAGAAGTGATCCGCCCAAACTACGCTGCCATGGCGCCCAACTCCTGCGGGGTCACGGTGACGCAGCAGAGGACACCGATCTGACGAACCACTCCCCCGGGCGTGTATTCATGCCAACTCCCTCTTTGTCAATGTCTGCTAATACGTCAGGCATTTTTGGCCGCCCATCTAACAACACCTACCTCTGCAATGCAAGCCGCGCCCGCGACCAATGCCTCTCTGCCAACTCAACCCATCCCGAGTTCTTGTCAAGATCTCTCCCCGGGTAATTCTTAGCGCTCCATTGACCACCTGCTAGGTATCCCAACCAAAAACCCACCCGGCCCATGGATATGGCTTCCGCTTGTCTGCCATGGGTTTGGCCCCCACTGAGGAGGACATCAATGTTCCCTTGGCTGCACAAAGTTTGTGTGGGGTCTGCCTGTCCCTATGGACAACATGCTGCCCTGAAATTTGCTGCAAAAAACGGAGCCCAGGCTATTGCCAGTAATTTCACAGGTCAGTATCCATGGGACTTTCCTCCCGCCCTCAAAGTCTAGCTCATTGAAACCGGGAAGGACAGCTACCCAAGCCACCCAAAAAGCCTCATACATGAACTTTTCCTTGATTGTGACCAAAACCAAACTATCTATCACCCTTGAATTGGCCATTGAAGTTCCCATCACATCCACCCCCAAATCAAACCCACCCCCAAAATAATCTTCACTTTGGAGTCACCAGAAGTCTTGACACTAACGCTCTTGCAGACTCAATTACGCGGGGTTTAATAAAGACTGGGATTTCAGGTGAAAACAGCTTAACTAAAAGGGGCAACATTTGAAGGTATAAAAGTCAGGTACATAGTTGCCCTTCAACTGCTTGGCTTGGAATCTTTTGCGCTAGATTAAGACTTGTCTCTCCTGCAAGCGCCGCAAAGCCGCTGAACTTCTTGCTATCTGAGATGACCAGCATAATTGCCATCACAACACCTGTCGCAGCTGCTGAAGACAAACCAACAGCAGGCGCGGTGTCTCTTGTGGCAACCCCACCAATAGTGCCATTTTGGCCCTGAGCAGTCACACAGCAGCAGGGATGAGCCTTGAAATATCTTGCTCGCCTAGCATCAAGAGCTATTGTCCCCCTATGTTTTGTTTTTTCTGCTGAGGCAGATGACCCACCACCAATGGGTGCGGTATGTCTGCCGGTCAAAGTGGTGGAAGTGATGTCTGAGGTGGACACAGGCGCCAATACTCCTGCCAAATTTGAGGATCACGTAAGATAGACAAGACATCTATCTGATATACCATCTGAGCCGCCACCAACTGCCTCAGAACCCATCATAGGTCAATCTTGTCCCAAGGTCAGCGTGGCTTTCTCCTCAAATCTCACCCAACCCACAACTTTCAAGTTGCAACCCACCACCCGCAGTTGGCCCCTGCTGACACCCTTCCCAGTTCTGCAAAATCTATCCGCACTCAATACCTCACTGCAGCTCCCACATGCAATTGGACCAAGTGGGGCAAGTCTATTTGAGATCCGTGTTTGATGATGCTTTATGGAGGTTGCATCTCTCACCAAAGGGACCACATTGCCATGTACAAGCTTTCCAAAACTACATCCAGTACCAGCCAAGGCTAAAAAGAACTGCTGCCATTTCTTATCTTCTCTTCTCTCCAGGTAAGCAATCTGATGACATTTGTAACCAGCCACCTAACATCAGCAAGCTGATGCACTGTGGTCCACCGTCCATCCCTGTCTAGCAGGGTTAAAAAACGGTGAGAGGATGACCCCCAGCGCGCCGCATTTAAGGCATTATGCAAAGGGGGGCCAACGAGTTTATGTTGAGTTGTCTGTTAGTCTGCTACCATGATGTATCACCACAGTATGGAGGGCTGTCGGATCAACCCATGAGCACTACCAACCAACCACCCAGCTGGCAGCCACAAGCGTCTGTAGCCTAGTTGGTAAAGGCAGCACTCTAGTATGTGTCTCAGCATAGCTGAGGTCGTGAGTTTGACTCTCACCAGACACATCTTCATTTTACAGTTTCTACAGTTTAACCCCTCAAACTGCACAAGTGCAACAGCGGAGGGGGTGAGGAAGAACCGCACACTGGAAGTACAGTGGCAGAGGACCCCTGGGGGATCATCCAAACACAAGAGCACCCCCCCTTTTATACACCATCAACCAGCAGTGCCAAGCTCGCCTCAAGCCTTCCCCTTGGATCCCCCCGCATGTATCCTTGACAAAAAAGCCTCCGCCACGCCGCCGCTGTACATATTTTTGACCCGCAAGGCATTAGCTACATCTCAGATCTTCTGGCCACCCTGGTCAACACATCTGATGGCGCGCTACTGGAAGCTGAAATCAACCGTAGAATTTGACTTGTTGGGGGCATCGTGGCGCCACCGCCATGTTCCTTCAACACCACCGCCACTCCCGCCCTCACCAAGCCATCTCCTTCCAACAACAAGCCAACTGAAAAACAACGGTCGGTTTTGGACGGAGACGACGCAACCGGACCCCTTTGCCGCTCCATTCTCCACCCCACCACGTCGAGGCGGGATCTTCTTTTCTCCCCCGAGGAGCTTGGACACGCTTACCGCCAAGCGAACCCAATCCAAAGACCTGACTTGCACCATTCATTGTGTTCAACCAGGTTTGACCGAAGGACAAGACTGAGACCATCCCGAGCGCTCACAGCCACCTTTGCTTCTCGTCTGCCTTCTCGCGGGCGGTCAAGGTATGTGTCACTCGTCCCATAATCATCATTCCCCGGCTTTCCCCAGTCCCCCGATTCGACTCAAGATGTGGCTTTTGAATGTACAGTGATTCTGGTAGTAGTTGCCGCAAGTTGATTGGCGGATGGCCAAGGCGGCGGAGACAGTGTGCGGTGGCTGGTTTTGTTTGTGGTGTTGAGTTGAGCAGGCAACAGAATGGGTGTGGTAACAAGTGCGACTGGATCCATACTGTCATAGCCAGTGGCAAAAGAGGTTGAGCGGGTATATAAGGAGGCCAGCATGTCAGGCATGAATGTCCCCCAGGGGTTCCGGTTTTGTCCGCCCCCTAGTTGCTTGATTAGGCCCCTCCTTGATGGCTCTTTCACAGAGTCTTTCACAACCGGCCCTTTTTTGCTTGTTGCTATGGCACAGCTGGAGGGTCATCCATAGGGCCTTTGGGTCTTTGGGGATATTTTCAATGGCTTTGTCTAAATTGTGTGCTCTTCTGTTGTGCTATTTTTTAATTAAAAAATACGCCTATTGGTGGGGTTGCCACAAGAGACACCGCGCCTGCTGTCGGTTTGTCTTCAGCAGCTGCGACAGGTGTTGTGATGGCAATTATTCTGGTCATCTCAGATAGCAAGAAGTTCAGCGGCTTTGCGGCGCTTGCAGGAGAGACAAGTCTTAATCTAGCGCAAAAGATTCCAAGCCAAGCAGTTGAAGGGCAACTATGTACCTGACTTTTATACCTTCAAATGTTGCCCCTTTTAGTTAAGCTGTTTTCACCTGAAATCCCAGTCTTTATTAAACCCCGCGTAATTGAGTCTGCAAGAGCGTTAGTGTCAAGACTTCTGGTGACTCCAAAGTGAAGATTATTTTGGGGGTGGGTTTGATTTGGGGGTGGATGTGATGGGAACTTCAATGGCCAATTCAAGGGTGATAGATAGTTTGGTTTTGGTCACAATCAAGGAAAAGTTCATGTATGAGGCTTTTTGGGTGGCTTGGGTAGCTGTCCTTCCCGGTTTCAATGAGCTAGACTTTGAGGGCGGGAGGAAAGTCCCATGGATACTGACCTGTGAAATTACTGGCAATAGCCTGGGCTCCGTTTTTTGCAGCAAATTTCAGGGCAGCATGTTGTCCATAGGGACAGGCAGACCCCACACAAACTTTGTGCAGCCAAGGGAACATTGATGTCCTCCTCAGTGGGGGCCAAACCCATGGCAGACAAGCGGAAGCCATATCCATGGGCCGGGTGGGTTTTTGGTTGGGATACCTAGCAGGTGGTCAATGGAGCGCTAAGAATTACCTGGGGAGAGATCTTGACAAGAACTCGGGATGGGTTGAGTTGGCAGAGAGGCATTGGTCGCGGGCGCGGCTTGCATTGCAGAGGTAGGCGTTGTTAGATGGGCGGCCAAAAATTCCCGACGTATTAGCAGACATTGACAAAGAGGGAGTTGGCATGAATACACGCCCGGGGGAGTGGTTCGTCAGATCGGTGTCCTCTGCTGCGTCACCGTGACCCCGCAGGAGTTGGGCGCCATGGCAGCGTAGTTTGGGCGGATCACTTCTGGGCGCCATGGCTGGACGGCGTGTGGGCGCAATTGGAACGCCTTGAGGTTGATGGCGCATACAGAAAGGCAGGAATACATATTGCACCCTTGTGAAGTTGGGAGGCAATATCCTGCCACAAAAGGGGAGTGGGTGATTGTTGGAAAGAATGATATTGGAGATCAAAGTCACCCACTTGGAGGGATGACACGGGATGGAGCTCATGCCTCACAGGAATAACCTGCTATGTACGTATGTAAACTTGCTGTTATCTGAAACCATTTGAACAAGGGTTTCAGATGGCATCAATTTCTGGGTTTCAGACGGCATGGATGTCTGGGCTTCAGATTGCATTATGGTCGGTGTGGTAACCCTGTTCCTGTTCATACTATCACCCTCATATCACCTAAACCCTTCATAAATACCTCATTATTACTTCATATTCAGATTCTACACCCCATTTTACCCCTAGTCACCCACTCATTTCACCTAGGATTTCCAAATGGATCAGCAGTTATTGGCATGTATAGTTTTGGCAGGTATTTTCTTCATATATATCCTTAGCATTATTACATACATCATTCATTAATATCATAGCTACATAGGACTGCAGATCTTACATAAACTTCATTACTCATTTTCCCCTTCATATGATATCAGCAGTACATTCCTTCATAGCTCTTGTAGTTATTATCAAATGCTCATCATTATTTCATCTTCTACATAGTTACCTTTCATGTACACTCCTTGGTCATTGCACCTTCATCATTACTGCTCATCTTCAGATATTGTTACTATGTGCTCATCATGTATCACCCCCCTGTAGTACTTCTCACATATATAAACACCCCTCTAGATGTTGTATCCCCATCATGCACTTTCTACTACATCCCCTCTGTAGCACCTTTACACATCACACTTAGATACACTTTCATCACCATAGAAATATATCCCCCAGCATATATCTCATTACCCATCTCAGAGTGACTCCCAAGAGCTTCTGCTTTTCCCCTTCTCACTTCTCCTCTCTCACTCAGTAGGATTGATACACCTCAGACTCATAAAGTGTTAAAGCCATCTAAGTCAAAGAGAATCATCAGCCACACCCTTTTCTTTTTCTTAGTGTAACCCTCTCTCCATCAGCGTTAGTCTAGAGGGCAGCCTCACCAGCACCTGTAGCCTCTCCTACATTATTAGTAGTGTAGTTGACTGTTTCCCCTCACAGCTCTTTCCTGATCTTTTAGGAATTCCACAAGTGGTGTCCCAACAGTGGCCTGATTACCTTTAGATTTTAGTCCTAGTTACCTTTTTCGCTACCAGTTCATAGTTCTATCACCTACACAAACCCTTTCCACTCCATTCCTCTTCAGTGCATCAGATCCCAAAACCACAAACCCATAAAAACAAATTTCTTCAGTTTTATTTCTCCCTCTTCTTTTCCCTCCTCTTCAGAACTCTTTTCTTCCCCAGCCAGTTACCTTTCAAGATGTCCATCCACTCTCAAGATGCTGCTCATCCTATCAACAACAACCTAGGAGAGACTGCCAGTAACAACCCAGGAACTCTCTTCAACAACCCCTTCCAAACTGCTCCAGAAGATAACAACACTCACCCTGCTGGACCAGCCAATCCCTTTCCTGAAGATCCAGCTCAAACCAACCCTTTACCTCAACCTACCAACAACTTCAATCAGTACAGAGGCAGCACTGGCCCCAACAATCCTCAGTTTCAACACCCCAATGTCTTCAACCAGTACAGGGACAACATACCTGATCCTTCAGAAAGCTCTCACCTAGGACTCAGACAAAGAATCACACCTCCAGCCCCATCTGTATCTTCCAAACACTCTGTGGTCTACTTTTTGGAGAAGGAAACCAGGATGCCAGCCTACAAAGGACCAATCAAAGGAGTCAAAATCAAGCCCTTGGACAAGGAACTCTGCTTTGATGGAACCAACCTCACCATTGAAAACTTTATTAACAGTTATGAAAATGTAGGATCAACTGATGGAGCTTCTTCTATAGATTTGGTCAGGCAGGTTGTTTCTTTTCTCAAAGGGGAGGCTATCAAGGAAGAAGTGGAACAAATGGAGGCTTACAGGAACCAGAACTGGGAGGACCTCAAGAAGCAGCTACTGGACAGATATGGATCCCCACTCCCTTTGGTCAGATATACTAGGAGGGACCTCACTCAATTGATCAACAACTCAATCCAGGCTGGAGGAATCAAACCTTCAGAAGAATTCAGGTTGTTCAACAATAAATATTCAGTAATTACTAATTATCTTTTAAGAATGAAACAGTGCTCCCACCTGGAGGAATTCAGAGAATTTCTATTGGATGCCCTTAGCCCAGAACTGGAATCAGCTGTCACCAAGGAACTCATCAAGTGCAATGAAATGCTGGCCTCAGAGGATGGAGGAATGATTCTACCCCCAACTTCAACCATCTGCTCCTTCATAATCAGAGAAGTCCATTCAGCATCAGTCATGGAAAGGAGAAAACTCTTCAAAATGGCTCTTCCCCAGGATCAAAAGGACTCAACTCTTCCAGTAACCAAGGCCCCTCCTTCCACCTCTCAACCCATGGCTCCTCCTTCCAGGCCTCCACCTCAGATTACCACTTCCCAGGCACCTAAAACCACAGAGCAGAAACTAGAGGAGATCACACAGCAATTAGCAGCTCTTACTGCAGGAAAATCAGCCCCACCTCACCTTATTGGAGCTGCCCCTGGCCAACAGTACACCCCTTCTCCTAGGAATAAACCAGATTTCAAATGCTTCTACTGCTTTCAGAACAACCATGGAACCAGGTCTTTCTCTCTTCTAAACTATGATGTGGATTCTGGATTAGTCATCAGGGATGGAAACAGATACAAATTTCCAGACAACACACCTATTCCTTGGGATACCAGTAGACCTATCAAAACTATAGTGGACCAATTCTCCAAGGATTCTGCCAGGCCAACCACCATCTCTTCCTTTGGCCAACTTGAGGAACTAGCCCAGGACTCTCCAACTGTATATGATGTGGATATTGGAAAAAGGACCAGATCTAGCCAGGACCCAGAGGATGAACCTACTACTAGTGGAAAAAGGACCAGGAATGAAAAGGAATCTCTAATGGATATGGACCAGGATGACTTAATCAAATTTGCAACCTCACCTTCCAAAACTCCTCCTAAACCCAGTCCAGCCCAACCTTCCAAACCAGGCCCAAAAGTTAAATTCCAGGACAACCAGGACCAAGGCCAGCCCAGTACAGACAAGCCATCTAGGAAAACCCACTTGGAAAAGCCACTGGCCAAGGAATACCCAGGGATTGAAGATTCTATAGTCAACAGGGTGCTCAACAAAACTACTGTGGAACTTACCATTGGGGAACTTCTAGCCTCTTCTCCTTCTGCCTCTGAAGCCTTCAAAAAGAAAATTTCCAACAGGAGGGTCTCTGTGGATTCAACCAAATCAGCCAACTCTGCAGCTATGGAAGAAGAAGAGGAAACTCCTGGACAAACTCACTACTCCTGCCCCCTTGCCTATGTCAGACTCACCATGGGAGGAAAATCTTTTGAAGCACTCTTGGACACTGGATCTATGGTCAACATTATCCCTGAGGAGATGGCCCAATCTACAGGACTGGTTATCACTGAAAAACCCATGAAGCTCAAAGGAATTGGAGGCCACCATACTGGAATCACTGGAATTGCTGAAGGAGTGGAGGTTCTTCTAGGAAAAATCACCAAGACTGTTCATTTCTGGGTAGCTAAAGGAGGAGTTCAGCTAATTGTAGGAAAACCCTTCTTAATGGATGCATCAGCCACTATCAAATACAATGGAAACAGGGAGGAATCACTGTCTGTGGTGGACAAAGGACAAACTTACTTGGTACCAATCCTCCTGCCTAATCATCACAAATGGGAAACCAGCCTTCCAATCAATCTAGTCACCAGGGATTTTTTAGGCCAAGGACAGGATTTCAGCTTCTCCCAATAGGATCTGGAACCCTGTCTAAAGCAACATCACCAACCTATGCCACCTATGCCTCAAAATATAAATCAACCTTAAAAAAGATAAAACCAGTCAACCAACCTATGCCCCTTTCTCTTAATCCTCCTCTGGCCAGACCACCACTCTCCAGGGATCCCTATGCAACTCCTTTAACTCCATTTCCACCTCCTTTTACTCCTACCTCCAAAATTACTCAAGACAGGCTGGACCTTATCAACTTTGGACCCCCTGGATGGCTTTCAGAACAAGAATATTTATTATTAGTTTGGGTCATCACCATCAGACAAGGAGCCCTGGCCTTCAAGGAAGATGAAAGAGGACTACTCAAACATACCTATGGACAACCTTACACCATCCCAGTTATTCCCCATGAACCTTGGCAACAGAAACCTATCCCAATCCCTGGACCCATCAAGGACCAAGTCATAGAATTAGTAAGGGAAAGACTCAGGACTGGCCTCTATGAACAATCTTTTTCCAGCTACTCCAGCCCCATTTTCTGTGTCAAAAAGCAAGATGGCAAATTAAGGATAGTCCATGATCTCCAGAAACTCAACAAAGTCACTATCAAGGATGCAGGCTTACCACCATCACCAGAGGAACTCATTGACTCATTCACTGGAAGGGCTTGCTATGGACTTGGAGACATTATGGGAGGATATGATGAAAGGGAGTTAGCACCAGAATCTAGGCCCCTCACCACCTTTGAAACTCCTCTAGGAAGATTCCAACTCACCAGATTACCCCAAGGAGCCACCAATTCAGTTGCAGTTTATCAGGCCCAGATGATGTGGATCCTCCAGGATGAATTACCTCACCACATGGGAATCTTTATTGATGATGGAGGAATCAAAGGACCAACCTCAGACTACAATGGACAAACCCTGGATGCCAACCCCCAAATCAGAAAATTTATCTTTGAATATGCCATCACTCTGGAAAGGATACTCTTTAGGATTGAAGAAGCTGGACTCACTATCTCTGGTAAAAAGTTTGCCTGTTGTGTCCCTGCCCTGGATCTAGTAGGCCATGTTGTCTGCAAGGAAGGAAGGAAAATCTCAGCTAAGAAACTCAACAAAATAGAAACTTGGCCAACCCCAATCACCCCAACTGAAGTCAGAGGATTCCTAGGTATCTGTGTCTATGTCAGAATGTTTATCCAAAATTACTCCACCATCACTGCACCTCTCAGACAACTCACCAGGAAGGACTCTACTTGGGATTGGACAGAGGACTGCCAGGAAGCTTTTGAGGACCTTAAAAGGATTATTGGAAAGGATATCACCCTCAAGAAACTGGAATTTGGACCTGAAGCTGGACAAATCAAACTCTCTGTGGATTCTAGTTATATTGCTGCTGGAGCTGTTCTTACCCAGGAGGATTCTGCTAATTTGGACAGGCCAGTTTTATATGAGTCAGTGGTCTTTTCAAAAAGGGAATCAGAATACTCACAATCAAAACTGGAACTCTGTGGGGTCTCTAAAATCCTCAAGAAACTTCAAATCAAGCTCTGGGGCCAACACTTTCAACTCAGGGTGGATGCCAAGTGCCTTATTGGAATGATCAACAACCCTTCTCTACCTAATGCCCCTATGAACAGATGGATTGCCTTTATTCAGCTCTTCTCTTTTGACTTGGTCCACACCCCAGGAAAAACTTTCACCTTACCAGATGGACTTTCCAGGAGGCCTCCAGACCCAGATGAGGAGGACTGCCCTAGCTTTGATGAGGATGAAGAATGGATCAAACCTCACCCTGGATTTGGACTCAAGCAATCTTCTTTTGGAATTCTTTCTTGTCCTGGTTTGCTGCTGGGGACATCAGCTGAGTTGGGGGAGGAGGTAAGGTCTCTTCAACAAGGAATTTGGAAACATTTGGAATACTACCTGGCCACCATGAACAAACCTCCTGGATGCAGCACCCTGGAATTCAGACAAATTTTGCACAAATCAGCCAACTACTTTCTCTCAAATGGAGTATTACACAGGATCAACAAACCTTTCTCCCAAATAGTGGTCACTTCCCCTTCAGCACAGAAATCCATCCTCAGCTCTCTCCGTGAAACCCTAGGTCACAGAGGAATTTCAGAAACCTACAGAAGAACTAAACTCAGATTTTGGTGGCCAGGACTTAAAAGAGGAGTTACCAAGTGGGTCCAATCTTGTGAAGCTTGCCAAAAGAGGAACTCAGTACTACCCATGGAACCAAAGAAGCCCACTGAATCATCAACAATCTTTGGAAGAGTTAGTTTGGACACAGTACACATCAAGGCAGGTAAATGGAAATACTTGGTAATTGCTAGAGATGACCTTTCTGGATGGATAGAAGCTGTTGGACTGGAGAAAATACAGGCAAAGAAAATCTCCCACTGGTTCTTGGAAAATTGGATCTACAGATATGGAGCCCCTTGGTCAGTAACGGTGGATGGAGGCTCAGAATTTGGACAACAATTTCAAAACTCACTTCTAGAAGCAGGTATCAAAGTAAAAGTCACAACACCCTATTATCCTGAAGCTAATGGAATGGTAGAAAGAGGACATCGGGCAATCAAGGACACTTTGGTCAAACTGTGTGGAACTGAAGGCAAGAAATGGAGGTCTTATTTACCTTTAGTATTGTTTGCAGACAGAATATCCACCAAAAGATCAACTGGCTACTCTCCCTATGAATTGGTTCTTGGACAATCACCCATCTTACCCATAGACTTGGAACTGGAAACTTTCTTTGGAATAGACTGGACCACAGTGGAATCAACTCAGGACCTTCTTTTGGCCAGGACTCAACAATTGGAAAACAGGGACACTATTCTTCAGCAGGCACATTTGCACCTTATGGACACCAGGAAAAGCTCTGTGGATTACTGGAACAACAAAAAGACAGCAAGAAAACCACTACAAACTGGAGAACTGGTATTAGTATACAATAAATCTCTGGACTCCCAATTTGGGAAACTCTTTGAAAATAAATGGAATGGACCTTACAGAATAAAAACTCAAAATCCTGGAGGCTCTTACACCTTGGAAGAACTGGATGGAACTGAATTGGCCAGAAGATATGCATCAACACATGTCAAAAAGTATCATTCTAGGACTTCTTTCTCTGAAAACATACCATAAAATATATATATATATATATATCAATCCCTAGATAAATCTCCCTTCCTCCCTTCTAAATCTGGCCCACTCTACAGGATCCCAGGCTAATTGCAAAAAAAAAAAAAAAAAAAGATAAATAAGTAAAAATTAGTATATAATCACAACATAAAATTTCATTAGTATCATTCACAATCATCAATCCTCTCTCTGGCTCTTTCTCTGTCTCTCCTATTTCTTTCCTCTTCATCTCTTTCCCTATTCATCTCTCTCCTATTCCTAGCAGCCTCTTCTCTTTCCCTCTCACGACGTAGGCGGCGGCTAGCGCGGTTCCTTTGGCGGCGCAGGCGCAAATTATCAGCTCGGCGCACTTGGCGCTCGAAGTCGGATCTCGCAATGGCGTCCCGGTCACCAGGACGCAGGTTGGATAAATCAATCATCTACACATAAGAAATAAATAAATAAAAAAAAGAAAGAAAAAGAAATTAACTTGTTTTAGTATTAAAAATTACTTCTAAAAATAAATAAAAGAACTTACTCGGTTGTAGTGCTCCTTGAACTGAGCAAAGAAGCGTTCCTTGGCGGCTCGAACGGCGTCCTCGTCTCTATGAGTAGCGGTGGCGAATTCGACAAACTCAAGCTCCATGGCATGGTAAAAGTTCTGTGCCCCGCGCAGAGGAATGTTCTCGGCCGGAAACGCGGCTTGAGCAGGCATGGTGGGATGGATTCGAGGAGTATGTACTCCATTATAATCAACTTCGTCGTCGGAATACTCGGCTGGGTCTTCGGCATTATCAACACTGTTATCAGAATTATCTACTGGAATACCGGCGGCGTCTTCTTCGGAATTGGGAGTTGGGGGACGAAACAGCTCTTCTTCAATAGTGCTATCCTCAATTATAATAGGATTAAGATAAGACATCGCTTTGATTTTCGAGTTAGGGAAAAATAATGGGCAGTTCGGCGATTTCTGCGAGGACTACGGGCTCAAGAAACTATGGACGACGCTGGTGTACGACCCAGACCCTACACTCTTTATTATTAACACTCTTTTCGACTCTGGTGCACGATCCAGGCGGGTTCTCCTTTGGTTTTCTACTTCCGGCCGCGCTCGGGCCGGATTTTCATTAATCCTTTTAGAAAAGGTATCGGCGCTCATTTCCCAAAGCCGCCGTATGGCTCAAACTTTTTCCTGGGGTCTTGCCTTTCATTTGGCGGTGGACCTTTGGATTTCCATCGAGCGGTTCGAAAGATACAAGCGTTCAAAAGGCGTGGATCGAATTTTCTTAGCCCCGCGGACCTACGGACTTCTCCTTTTCGAACGTTACCGGCACACGACAACTCGGGCTGATTTCTAGCGCCAAATTTTCCTTGCCCTCTGGCCTTTCATTCTATCAAATTTTTATCGAATTCCATCGGACGGTTTCGATTTTATGAGCGGTCAAAGCTCGACTTTCATTTTTGACGCCGGTGCGCGACCCGGATTGGTTGTTTTCTCACTCTCTTTTCGACGCCGGTGCACGACCCGGTTTAATTTTTCTTTCCTTTTGAGTTCTTTTCCCTTTCTTTTCCTTTTCCTTTCTTTTTTTTTTTTTTTTTTTCTTTTCTTTATTCCCTTACCCCATGAGTTTTGGACGACTAAAACAAAGATTGGCGATATCTACTCGTTGCGCCTAGGAACAGACTCGCCGCAGCCGCGCCCAATCAAGTAAAACTGGATCAGCGTTGTTATGGAGCATCAACAACATCCTCAGGAATAAAATTAGTATAAATAAGGACCTCTAGTCACCTCATAATGGGGGGAAGGCTGATAAGGGATTATGGATCAAGGAAAATAAAATAATCATGGATGGAACTTACTCCCCTCTTTTCTTTTCTGAATATTACTCTCCTTCAACTCCCTTCAGACCCTTTATTCCTATTAAATCTGAATATTGCTCCCCTCCAACTCCCTTCAGACCCTTTATTTCTATTAATCTAAAAATTACTCTCCTTCATATCCCTTCAAGATTTTTTCTGTTATTATCATCTGGAAATTACACTCCTTCCCCAATCCTTCTTCAGATTTTTTTCCCTTCTCTTCATGAGCACTACCTCAGATAAAAATTCCTCACTCCTCTTTATGCCACTAGGATTATTCTTCATTCATAAAAATCTTTCAAACATATACTTCACCTTTCTGGCCACATTGGACTACTTCTACTTGCCACTTTGGTCTACTTTTTTCCTTTTTTTGCCACTTTGGGACTCCTTCTTACTTCAGATACTCCAACCATTCCTACATATAAAACCCACTTCATACATATAAAATCTGGTCACCCTTCCTTTGCTTTAAAAACCTTCTTTTCTTCTTTTTGAACTCTGGACCTTTGGACTCTGGACCCCATATAAAATCCTCTTCTTCTAGGAATTCTGGACTTTCTTCTCAAGTATTCAACCCTCTTCAAGTCACATGGCCACATTGGATTTCTGGACTTCTTTGGACAACAGTAGATATTCTTTCAGGTTAAATATATAAATACCTCAACTCTTCATTCTGAATTATCATTAGCTTCATCATATATCTTCATACTTGCCTATCCTCTGGTCTAAGCTTCCATCCCTCACTCCCCCCTTACTAGTTCAGTGATACCCACTGGATTTTAGTCTTACTAGTCTATGGATATGCCATTAGATTTTAGTCTTCTTTTTTTACTAGTCTATGGATATGCCATTAGATTTTAGTCTTCATAATTGGTGTACTACACATAGTTAGTATATCGTCCACTCCCCCTATCTCAATTCTCTTCTTCATAAGCTTAGATTTTCAGTAGTTTAGTTCTAGTATTATCTTATATAGTGGATCTTCTAGTTTTTCATAGTGTTTGAGATATTCAGTTTTATATAGTTGATTAGTTTTAGAATTATCTTCTTCTGGACTTGGACTTTTGGACTTCTTTTATGGACTCTATGGACTTCTTTGTGGACATTGGACCCTTGGATTGTACTCTCAGGACTTCTTTTTGGACACTGGATTTTGGACTTCCTTGGTTGGATAACTACTTCCCTCTTTGTTTGGACCTCTCTCAGGAATTGGCCTCTTTGGTTGGATAACTACTTCCCTCCTTGGATTTGGACCTCTTGGACTTGGCCTCTTTGGTTGGATAACTACTTCCCTCCTTGGATTGGACTAACTCCTTTTCCTTATTTCTTTTTTTTTTTTTTTTTTTTCCCCAAATTTCTCTTCTTCATCTCTTTTCTTTTCCTCTCAGTGTCTGGGGACAGACAATAAGTTGGGGGAGCTTGTGGTAACCCTGTTCCTGTTCATACTATCACCCTCATATCACCTAAACCCTTCATAAATACCTCATTATTACTTCATATTCAGATTCTACACCCCATTTTACCCCTAGTCACCCACTCATTTCACCTAGGATTTCCAAATGGATCAGCAGTTATTGGCATGTATAGTTTTGGCAGGTATTTTCTTCATATATATCCTTAGCATTATTACATACATCATTCATTAATATCATAGCTACATAGGACTGCAGATCTTACATAAACTTCATTACTCATTTTCCCCTTCATATGATATCAGCAGTACATTCCTTCATAGCTCTTGTAGTTATTATCAAATGCTCATCATTATTTCATCTTCTACATAGTTACCTTTCATGTA